>NC_090325.1:71552443-72752443 GCF_035084215.1 Heptranchias perlo
CGTTGTAACCCCATTCCCGCATCATTACCTTTGAATGACCAGTATCAGTGCGTATTGAGGCATAACCACATTGGCCACTGTTTATAGGCTCCAGCTGGATGATCATCAGGTTCGATATCCAGCTGCTGTGGCTTATTCTGTAGACATGTTCTTCAAGCATTCGTTCTCCACTGTTTCACACTGGAATCAAGAGGGTTGACAGAGTGTAGCAAACTGTATCTCAACTTCCGTCTACTCTGAGCAGGATGGTGCTGGAACAATGGATGGTGAGGATCATTAGATTGTCTGTTTCTTTCGGCTCTAGCTATGGCTTCTCTTTGTATGTCTGGAGGTGCAATACTAGACAATAGGTAAAGATTGTGTTCCTTGGTAGGTTTAAGGCAGCCAGTAATGCAACGGCAGCAGACATTAAGGACTGAGTTCAATTTCTTTGCAGGGTCGGAGCATTCCCATACCGAACAAGCATATTCAGCAACGGAGTGCCAGAGCTGTAGTCCTGATAATGTTTGGATTGGTGCCCCACTTTGAGTTAGCCAGTTTTCGTAGGGGTTATTCCTGGCTCGAACTTTAGCTTTGGTCTTGACGATGTGTTCCTTGTAATTCAAAGTGCGATCCAGTGTCGCACCAAGGTAGACAGGGTTGAAACAGTGATCAAGTATTTTCCCGTACCACTCAATATGTAATTCCTGTTTGGCTTCTCTATTCTTAAGGTGGAATGCGCAGACCTGTGTCTTATCTGGATTGACCCTCAGTTGATTGGAGGTATAGTATTGTGTCAGGCCAGCTAGATTTTTTTTTTATTCGTTCACGGGATGTGGGCGTCGCTGGTGAGGCCAGCATTTATTGCCCTTGAGAAGGTGGTGGTGAGCCGCCTTCTTGAACCACTGCAGTCCGTGTGGTGACGGTTCTCCCACAGTGCTGTTAGGAAGGGAGTTCCAGGATTTTGACCCAGCGACAATGAAGGAACGGCGATATGTTTCCAAGTCAGGATGGTGTGTGACTTGGAGGGGAACGTGCAGGTGGTGGTGTTCCCATGTGCCTGCTGCTCTTGTCCTTCTAGATGGTAGAGGTCGCGGGTTTGGGAGGTGCTGTCGAAGAAGCCTTGGCAAGTTGCCAGTTTAGCCAATAGCATTTTGTTTGGAAAGTCCAGGTACTCCATATCGTAAGGTTTTTCATAGTCCACTTGAGATGTCACTTCCTCAAAGAGGTAGAGCAGGTTGGTCAGGCTGGATCTTCCCCATCTGAATCAATGTTGACTGCTGTTAACTAGGTCATTGATGTACAAATAATCCTCAAATTTACTCCTGATAATCGATTCCATTATTTTACATGGGATTGAAGTGAGACTAATGAGTCTGTAGTTGTGTATGCCAACATGTGAAAATTACTTTCCTGGAAACTTACCAGACATCAGACCCTAGATTTTCTGCTATTGCTGAACTTTAGACCCAAATACCTAAGGGCAGGTTTGGAAAATTCAAAAAGAAGTGGAATTTATACAGTTGGGAACAATTAAAGGGGAATTACAGAATATAGGACAATAATTCTGAAAGCCTTTGCAAAGTCTCAGAAGGCATCTCAACCCATTAACAATGTTATTAATCCTAGTAATTCCTGCATTGGCTGGCAAAACCTAAATTAGAAATGCCTGGGTGGTTTCTTGTTGTTTTTGAGACAATGGGCCCGATTTTAACACCCGCTATCGGGTGCGTTCTCGGCGGGGGGGCCCCGAAAATCCCGAAATCCAGGTGCGGGACCGGATCGCGCCTCGATCCCGCCCACTTCCGGGTTCCCCGATGACACGCCAGCGTGCGCACGCAGCCCCCGCTGGTGGGAATCCCGCAGGCAATTAAAGCCAGCGGGATTCCACTTGAGTGTATTTATTTCGCTTGTTCAGGTCATTAACTGACCTGATTAAGGGACTGTGTGTGATTTTGGATAAACATGGGACTGTTTCACACACTGGGGGAAACACTCCCAGTTGAAATGGACGTGTTGCAGCCGTCAGCCTGTGGCAGCTGCAAAGGTCCATTTGACAGGTCGGTGGGGGGTGGGAGACCCTCAGCCATTGCAGGAGGCCGCTCTGTCACTTGGGACAAAGTTTGGCCTGCACCACCCTCCTCCTGATGGTCGAAGTCACCAACCTGCACACTTACCCCGGGGTCCGGAGACATGGACCTACCTTGCGGACCCCCTCAGATGTACATCTTGCGGATGGGGGCCGCCGTAGCTGCAGTCATGACCTCCTCGGAGGGCGAACAGCATCACCAGCCTCACCAGCCTCGCCATCCACGCCGTCCACCTCTGACACGTGGAGCTCCACAACAGAGTGCTGTGACACATCCACCTGTACAGCAGGAGGGAGGGCAACCTCGGCGAGAGATGCGTCGCAGAGGGCACTACCCTCGCCACAGGGTCCACAGACCGAGGCTCAGCCTCCTGGACCTCTCTGAGCAGCAGTGCACACGGAGGCTCAGAGTCAGTCGACATGTAGCCGTGGACATCTGCAGCCTCTTTCATGCCGAGCTGCTCCTGGCTGGCCCGTGCACCATCTTCCTACCTGTCGCTGTCAAAGTCACCACTGCCCTCCCGAACTTCTCCTCCGCATCCTTCCAGGCTGCAACCGGGGACATCGCCGATGTCTCTCAGTCGTCTGCGCAGAAGAGCCCTGCAAATACACCTACACCCACTCTGCAGTGACACAATGGGTGGCATCAGTGGTGGGTCCTCATAGGGATACCCAGGAGCGGGCATTATTGCACAAACCGGACAGGATTCGCGAAGACATGGCAGTAGTGGTGCCAATATAATGTGTGATGTGAGTTGTTCTTTAATTCAATAGAAGTAAAAACCATGACAAACCCTCAGACACCCTTGTGCATCCCCTTCATGCTCACGAGGATTGGGTTGAGTGGTAGTGGCGGGGTGAGTACTCGCGAGGTGAGTAGGTGCAGGTAAGATGAGGGTGAGCTTTGAGTGGGTATGAGGGGTCATGTGACAGAGTAGTGTTGGCAGTGCCGAAGGAGATGTGGGGTGGGGGCAGTGTTGTGGCAGACTGAGTGTAGGGGAAAGACTAAGTGTTCTCACTGTGGCTGACCTACTGAGGTCATTGGAACGCCTCCTGCACTGTATGCAGGTGGGCGATATGTTGGTGGTGCTGGTGACCTCCTCTGCCACCTCGAGCCAGGCCTTCTTGGTGGCAGAGGCAGGCCGCTTCCTCCCGCCCGCTGCGGGGGGAAGATCTCTGTCCTCCCCCTCCTCCTCACCCCATCTAATGATACCTGGGGTGAGGCATCATTAAACTGGGAGCAGCCTTCCCCCTGGGCTGCTCCATGCTGTAATTTTTGCTGTTTGTGGCAGCATCTGTCAGTGGAGGACTGCCCCTTTAAATAGAGCGCCTCCAGCTGACAGATCTTACTGCGCATGCGCAGCCCGCCCGACGCGCAGATCAGCAGCGGGGAACCCGGAGGAGCAGGTAAGTGGATCCAATTAGTGTGTTGCCTGCTACGATCGCGCGGGCAACCCACTAATTTCACCGGGCGCGTTTTCAACACGCCCGCTGGCCCACCCGCCGAGAACCCGCACCCCTGGTAAAATCGGGCCCATTATGTTTAGGAATTGTCAAGCAATGAGTGTGTACACAAATCCAAACCAATAGGACCACAATCTCATTAATTCTGTTTTGTTATCTGTTATTCAACATCTAATATACACAGCAATGTTATTTCCTGTTAATGCTCCACAAATTAAGTTTTGGTATCTTGAAGTGATTCCATCATGAATTAAATAATTCAGTGACAGAACCATTGTGTATCAACTGAATGGAGTTTCCTTGTCATTGATGTTGGTCATGACACTGTCACCAGAACAAAACTAATGATAATCCTCTCCCAAAATTTGTTCAAAATAATACAACTCTCTAAATGAAAAAATGATGGAGTATATTTTCCTTAGGATACTGTAATGAAAAAGGAAAAGGTGGGGTAAATTGGTGAAGAATGCTGATCTTTATCATAAATAGACTCCCAATCATGCTATTATATGTTAAACAAAAAGAAAAATACTGCAGATGCTGGAAATCTGAAATTAAAACAGAAAATGCTGGAAACACTCAGCAGGTCAGGCAGCATCTGTGGAGAAAGAATCAGAGTTAACGTTTCAGGTCGAAGACCTTTCATCAGAACTGAAAGATGTTACTATGTATGTTCCATCAATGGGTAAAGTGCTAGACGGCAAAATATGGAACACGCGCAAAAGAAACCTTTGAATGGAGGCTGTTAGATCAGCCACAGCATTTTTTTTTTGTTCGTTCACGGGATGTGGGCGTCGCTGGCGAGGCCAGCATTTATTGCCCATCCCTAATTGCCCTTGAGAAGGTGGTGGTGAGCCGCCTTCTTGAACCGCTGCAGTCTGTGTGGTGACGGTTCTCCCACAGTGCTGTTAGGAAGGGAATTTCAGGATTTTGACCCAGCGACGATGAAGGAACGGTGATATATTTCCAAGTCGGGATGGTGTGTGACTAGGAGGGGAACGTGCAGGTGGTGTTGTTCCCATGTGCCTTGTCCTTCTAGATGGTAGAGGCCGCGGGTTTGGGAGGTGCTGTCGAAGAAGCCTTGGCGAGTTGCTGCAGTGCATCCTGTGGATGGTGCACACTGCAGCCACAGTGCGCTGGTGGTGATGGGAGTGAACGTTTAGGGTGGTGGATGGGGTGCCAATCAAGCGGGCTGCTTTATCTTGGATGGTGCCGAGCTTCTTGAGTGTTGTTGGAGCTGCACTCATCCAAGCAAGTGGAGAGTATTCCATCACACTCCTGACTTGTGCCTTGTAGATGGTGGAAAGGCTTTGGGGAGTCAGGAGGTGAGTCACTCGCCGCAGAATACCCAGCCTCTGACCTGCTCTCGTAGCCACAGTATTTATATGGCTGGTCCAGTTAAGTTTCTGGTCAATGGTGACCCCCAGGATGTTGATGGTGGGGGATTCGGTGATGGTAATGCCGTTGAATGTCAAGGGGAGGTGGTTAGACTCTCTCTTGTTGGGGATGGTCACTGCCTGGCACTTATCTGGCGCGAATGTTACTTGCCACTTATGAGCCCAAGCCTGGATGTTGTCCAGGTCTTGCTGCATGCGGGCTCGGACTGCTTCATTATGTGAGGGGTTGCGAATGGAACTAAACACTGTGCAGTCATCAGCGAACATCCCCATTTCTGACCTTATGATGGAGGGAAGGTCATTGATGAAGCAGCTGAAGATGGTTGGGCCTAGGACACTGCCCTGAGGAACTCCTGCAGCAATGTCCTGGGGCTGAGATGATTGGCCTCCAACAACCACTACCATCTTCCTTTGTGCTAGGTATGACTCCAGCCACTGGAGAGTTTTCCCCCTGATTCCCATTGACTTCAATTTTACTAGGGCTCCTTGGTGCCACACTCGGTCAAATGCTGCCTTGATGTCAAGGGCAGTCACTCTCACCTCACCTTTGGAATTCAGCTCTTTTGTCCATGTTTGGACCAACGCTGTAATGAGGTCTGGAGCCGAGTGGTCCTGGCGGAACCCAAACTGAGCATCGGTGAGCAGGTTATTGGTGAGTAAGTGCCACTTGATAGCACTGTCGATGACACCTTCCATCACTTTGCTGATGATTGAGAGTAGACTGATGGGGTGGCAATTGGCCGGATTGGATTTGTCCTGCTTTTTGTGGACAGGACATACCTGGGCAATTTTCCACATTGTCGGGTAGATGCCAGTGTTGTAGCTGTACTGGAACAGCTTGGCTAGAGGCGCAGCTAGTTCTGGAGCACAAGTCTTCAGCACTACAGCTGGGGTGTTGTCGGGGGCCATAGCCTTTGCTGTATCCAGTGCACTCAGCCGTTTCTTGATATCACGTGGAGTGAATCGAATTGGCTGAAGACTGGCTTCTGTGATGGTGGGGATATCAGGAGGAGGCTGAGATGGATCATCCACTCGGCACTTCTGGCTGAAGATGGTTGCAAGCGCTTCAGCCTTGTCTTTTGCACTCACGTGCTGGCCTCCGCCATCATTGAGGATGGGGATGTTTGCAGAGCCTCCTCGTCCTGTTAGTTGTTTAATTGTCCACCACCATTCACGACTGGATGTGGCAGGACTGCAGAGCTTTGATCTGATCCGCTGGTTGTGGAATCGCTTAGCTCTGTCTATAGCATGTTGCTTCCGCTGTTTAGCATGCATGTAGTCCTGAGTTGTAGCTTCACCAGGTTGGCACCTCATTTTTAGGTACGCCTGGTGCTGCTCCTGGCATGCTCTTCTACACTCCTCATTGAACCAGGGTTGATCCCCTGGCTTGTTGGTAATGGTAGAGTGAGGAATATGCCGGGCCATGAGGTTACAGATTGTGCTGGAATACAATTCTGCTGCTGCTGATGGCCCACAGTGCCTCATGGATGCCCAGTTTTGAGCTGCTAGATCTGTTCTGAATCTATCCCATTTAGCATGGTGGTAGTGCCACACAACACGTTGGATGGTGTCCTCAGTGCGAAGACGGGACTTCATCTCCACGAGGACTGTGCATAAATCACTTAACTCCCATGCACACTACGGGCGGAATTTTCAACTATGGCTGAGGCTTGAGATTGGCGATATTGGATAGGCCGCCCATTATATATAACCTGCCTGACTTTCCTTTCCATTAACTAATGTATAATGGGACACCATTGAAAGTTTCACTCCACATTTTAAGGTGGTCTGGATAGTGATGGGATATATTCACTGCATCTCAAGGACATTTAATTATAACTCAAAACAAGTGAATCTTGCTTTTTATAGACCATTGGTGAGACTACTTTTGGAATATTGTGCGCAATTTTGAGTACGCAATGTTCAAAAGTATGTTGATATGTGAGAGAAAATTAGGGAAGAGTAACAATAATGATCTTACGTCACAGGGCTATAAACTATGAAGAGGGCCTCAGAGAATAATGTTTGTTTAAATAAAGAAGACAATTGAGAGAAGGCATGATCCAAGTTTATAACATACTGAGATAAAAACGCATAATGATCTTTTTGTATAGTCTGTGCAGGAGTATAAAATACAAATCAGAAAAGATTGAAAACAATGATCTATAAAAAAGGTTTAAACTAATTTGGCAGGGGGATGGGCACCAGGATGTAACATTGGAAAGGGGAAACAAGGGGCACAAAGGATCAGGAGAGAAGAATAGCCATAAAGTAAGAAATAGTAAGGTATTAGGTGGGGTCAGACTAAGAGAGAGTACAAGAAAGTCTAAGACTGGTTTGCGGTGCATGTGTGTGAACACACAAAGTGTGGTGAACAAGGTTGGTGAGCTGCAGGCGCAAATAGCCACATGGGAATACGATGTGGCGATAACGGAGACCTGGCTTAAAAAAGGGCAGGATTGGGTGCTAAATATTCCTGGATACAAGGTGTTCAGGAAAGATAGGGAAGGAAAGAAAGGAGGGGGGTGGCAGTATTGATTAAGGAGAATATTGCAGTGCTGGAGAGAGAGGATGTCCTGGAGGGGTCAAGGACAGATTCTGTTTGATTAGAGTTAAGGAACAATAAATGTGCCATTACACTACTGGGTGTATTCGACAGGTCACCAGCTAGTGGGAAGGATATAGAGGAGCAAATTTGTGGGGAAATTACAGAGAGGTGCAAAAGCCATAGAGTAGTGATAATGTGGGATTTCAACTATCCTAATATACACTGGAATAACAATAATATAAGGGGCAAAGAAGGGGAGGAATTTTTGAAATGTGTTCAGGATAACTTTCTCAACCAGTACATTTCCGGCACAATGAGGAAGGAGGCATTGCTGGACTTGGTTCTAGGGAATGAGACGGGCCAAGTGGAGCAAGTGTCAGTGGGGGAGCATTTAGAGAGCAGCGATCATAGTATCATAAGGTTTAGAATAGCAATGGAAAAGGACTCTGAGCACTCTAAAGTAAAAATACTCAATTGGAGGAGGGCCAATTTCAGTGGGATGAGAGCAGATCTGGCCCGGGTAAATTGAAATCAAAGATTGACAGGCAAAACTGTAATTGAACAGTGGGCGGCCTTTAAAGAGGAGATGATTCGGGTACAGAGAAGATACATTCCAATGAGGGAGAAAGGTAGGGCAACTAAAGCCAGAGCTCCCTGGATGACAAAAGAGATAGAGAGTGAGATGAAGCAGAAAAAAGTGGCGTATGACAGGTGTAAGGTTGATAACACAAGTGAGAACCAGTCATAATATAGAAAGTTCAGAGGGGAAGTGAAAAAGGAAATAAGAGGGGCAAAGAGAGAGTATGAGAATAGACTAGCGGACAACATAAAAGGGAATCCAAAAGTCTTCTACAGACATGTTAACAGTAAACAGGTAGTAAGAGGAGGGATGGGGCCGATTAGGGATCATAATGGAGATCTGCTCATGGAGGCAGTGAGCATGGCTGAGGTACTAAATGAATACTTTGCATCGGTCTTTACCAAGGAAGAAGGTGCTGCCAGAGTCTCTGTAAAGGAAGATACTGGATGGGCTAAAAATTGATAAAGAAGAGGTACTTGAAAGGCTTGCTGTACTTAAAATAGATAAGTCACCTGGTCCGGATGGGATGTACCCTAGGATGCTGAGGGAAGTAAGGGGGGAAATTGCAGAGGTACTGGCCATAATCTTCCAGATATTCTTAGATACGAGGGTGGTGCCAGAGGACTGGAGAATTGCAAATGTTACATCCTTGTTCAAAAAAGGGTGTAAAGATAAACCCAGCAACTATAGGCCAGTCAGTTTAATCTCTGTGGTGGGGAAACTTTTGGAAACGATAATCTGGGACAGAATTAACAGTCACTTGGACAAGTGTGGATTGATTAGGGAAAGCCAGCATGGATTTGTTAAAGGCAAATCGTATTTAACCAACTTGATAGAGTTTTTTGATGAGGTAACAGAGAGAGTAGATGAGGGCAATGCAGTTGATATGGTGTATATGGATTTTCAAAAAGCGTTTGATAAAGTGCCGCACGGTAGGCTTGTTATTAAGATTGTGGCCCATGGAATAAAGGGGGCAATAGCAACATGGATACAGAATTGGCTAAATGACAGGAAATAGAGAGTAGTGGTGAACGGTTGTTTTTCGGACTGGAGGGAGGTGTGTAGTGGTGTTCCCCAGGGGTTGGTGCTGGGACAACTGCTTTTCTTGATATATAATAATAACTTGGACTTGGGAGTACAGGGCACAATTTCAAAATTTGCAGATAACACAAAACTTGGAAGGGTAGTGAACACTGAGGAGGATAGTGATAGACTTCAAGAGGATATAGACAGGCTGGTGGCATGGTCGGTCACATGGCAGCTGAAGTTTAATGTGGAAAAATGCGAGGTGATACATTTCGGTAGGAAAAATGAGGAGATGCAATATAAACTTGAGGGCACAATTCTAAAAGGGGTAGAGGAATAAAGGGATCTGGGGGTATAAGTGCACAAATCGTTGAAGGTGGCAGGGCAGGTTGAGAAAGTGGTTAAAAAAATATATAGGGTCCTGGGCTTTTATATATAGAGGCATGGGGCTCAATGTTACCAGGGCTGCGGGTTCGCGGCGGGGGGGCTATTGGGCGCGTGGGTAACGCGCCCGGTGAAATCAGTCTGCCCCCCACGCGATTGCAGCCTAATTGGATCCACTTACCTGTTCTTCCGGGTTCCCCACTGCTGATCTGCACGTCCGGCGGACTGCGCATGCGCAGTGAGCTCTGTCAGCTGGAGGAGCTCTATTTAAAGGGGCAGTCCTCCAATGACTGACGCTGCAAGAAATAGCAAAAATTACAGCATGGAGCAGCCCAGGGGGAAGGCTGCTCCCAGTTTAATGATGCCTCACTCCAGGTATCATTAGATGGGGTGTGGAGGAGGGGGAGGACAGAGATCTTCCCCCTGGCGGGCGGGAGGAAGCGGCCTGCCTCTGCCACCAGGAAGGCCTGGCTCGAGGTGGCAGAGGAGGTCACCTGCACCACCAACATATCGCCCACCTGCATACGTACATAACGTACAGGGTGGATAAAGGGGAACCAGTGGACGTAGTGTATTTAGACTTCCAGAAGGCATTCGACAAGGTGCCACATAAAAGATTATTGCTCGAGATAAAGAATCACTGGATTGGGGATAATATTCTGGCATGGGTGGAGGATTGGTTATCTAACAGGAAGCAGAGAGTTGGGATAAATGGTTCATTCTCGGACTGGCAACCAGTAGCCAGTGTTGTTCCGCAGGGGTCGGTGCTGGGTCCCCAACTCTTTACAATCTATATTAACGATTTGGAGGAGGGGACCGAGTGTAACATATCAAAGTTTGCAGATGATACAAAGATGGGAGGGAAAGTGGAGAGTGAGGAGGACATAAAAAACCTGCAGGGCGATATAGACAGACTGGGTGAGTGGGCGGAGATTTGGCAGATGCAATACAATCTTGGAAAATGTGAGGTTATGCACTTTGGCAGGAAAAATCAGAAAGCAAGTTATTATCTTAATGGCGAGAAACTGGAAAGTACTGCAGTACAAAGGGATCTGGGAGTCCTAGTGCAAGAAAATCAAAAAGTTAGTATGCAGGTGCAGCAGGTGATCAAGAAGGCCAACGGAATGTTGGCTTTTATTGCTAGGGGGATAGAATATAAAAACAGGGAGGTATTGCTGCAGTTATATAAGGTATTGGTGAGACCGCACCTGGAATACTGCATACAGTTTTGGTGTCCATACTTAAGAAAAGACATACTTGCTCTCGAGGCAGTACAAAGAAGGTTCACTCAGTTAATCCTGGGGATGAGGGGGCGGACATATGAGGAGAAGTTGAGTGGATTGGGACTCTACTCATTGGAGTTCAGAAGCATGAGAGGCGATCTTATTGAAACATATAAGATTGTGAAGGGGCTTGATCGGGTGGATGCGGTAAGGATGTGCCCAAGGATGGGTGAAACTAGATGGAGGGAGCATAATCTTAGAATAAGGGGCTGCTCTTTCAAAACTGAGATGAGGAGAAACTTCTTCACTCAGAGGGTAGTAGGTCTGTGGAATTTGCTGCCCCAGGAAGCTGTGGAAGCTACATCATTAAATAAATTTAAAACAGAAATACACAGTTTCCTAGAAGTAAAGGGAATTAGGGGTTATGGGGAGCGGGCAGGAAATTGGACATGAATTTAGATTTGAGGTTAGGATCAGATCAGTCATGATCTTATTGAATGGCGGAGCAGGCTCGAGAGGCCGAATGGCCTACTCCTGCTCCTATTTCTTATGTTCTTATGTTCTTATACAGTGCAGGAGGCACTCCAATGACCTCAGTAGGTCAGCCAAAGTGAGTATGCGTACTCATTCCCCTACACTCCATCTGCCACATCACCGCCCCCACCCCACATCTCCTTCTGCACTGCCAACACTACTCTGTCACATCACCCCTCATACCCACTCAAAGCTCATCCTCATCTTACCTGCACTTACTCACCTCGCCAGTACTCATCCCGCCACTACCACTCAACCCAATCCTCATACAATCTCATGGCTCTATCTCATACTCACCCTCTCGTGCATCTCTTTCACAGTCAGCCTCACTCAACCTGCCACTACCTGTGCTGCAGCCACAGGGCATGCATCACATATGTGCAGTAGGCAGTGTAAGGCAAACGTGTCGTGAGCATGAAGGGGATGCACAACGGTGTTTGAGGGTTTGTCATGGTTTTTACTTATATTTAATTTCTGACCAACTACATTACATATTATATTGGCACCACTACTGCCACATCTTTGCGAATCTTGTCTGGTTTGTGCAATAATGCCCTTTCCTGAGGATCACAATGAAGACCCACAACTGATGCCACCCATTGGGTCACTGCAGAGTGGGTGTAGGTGTATTTGCAGGGCTCTTTTGTGCAGACAACTGAGAGACATCGACGATGTCCCCAGTGGCACCCTGGAAGGATGCGGAGGAGAAGTTGTTGAGGGCAGTGGTGACTTTGACAGCGACAGGTAAGAAGATGGTGCTCGGGCCAGCCGGGAGCAGCTCGGCATGAAGGAGGCTACAGATGTCCACGACTACATGTCGAGTGACTCTGAGCCTCAATGTGCACTGCTGCTCAGAGAGGTCCAGGAAGCTGAGCCTCGGTCTGTGGACCCTGTGGCGAGGGTAGTGCCCTCTGTGACGCATCTCTCTCTGCCGTTGCCCTCCCTCCTGCTGTGCAGGTGGATGTGTCACAGCACTGTGTTGTGGAGCTCCACGTATCAGAGGTGGACGGCGTGGATGGTGAGGCTGGTGATGCTGTTCGCCTTCCGAGGAGGTCATGACTGCAGCTATGGCGGCCCCCATCTGGAAGATGTACATCTGAGGGGGTCCGCAAGGTAGGTAAATGTGTCTGGACACCGGGGTAAATGTACAAGTTGGTGAATTTTCTTGTCAGGAGGAGGGTGGTGGAGACCAAACTTTGTCCCAAGTGACAGAGTGGCCTCCTGCAATGAGTGAGGGTCTCCCCCCCACACCTGTCAAAAGGACCTTTGCAGCTGCCACAGGCTGATGGCTGCAACACGTCCATTTGAACTGGGAGTGTTTCCCCCAGTATGGGAAACAGTCCCAGTTGTCTCTAAAATCCTACCCCTCCTCACATATTCCCTTAATCAGGTCAGTTAATGACCTGAAATAACAAAGTAAATATTGTTAAGTGGCACCCCGCCGGCTTTAATTGCCTGCGGGAGTCCCACATGTGGGGGCTGCGCTCGCACATCGCCGCGTCTGTGGGGAACCCGGAAGTGGGCGGGTTGGAGCCAGGCTCCGGACCCGCTCCAGGATTCCCCGATTTTCAGAGCCCCCCCGCCAGGAACAGACCCGATAGCGGGTGCTAAAATGAAGTCCATGGAGTACAAATGCAAGGAAGTCATGATGAACCTTTATAAAACACTGGTTTGGCCACAACTGGAGTATTATGTCCAGTTCTGGGCACCTCACTTTAGGAAAGATGTGAAGGCCTTAGAGAGGGTGCAGAAGAGATTTACCACAATTATTCTGGGGATGAGGGACTTTAGTTACGCGGATAGACTGGAGAAGCTGGGGTTCTCCTTGGAACAGAGACGGTTGTGGGGAGATTTGATAGAGGTATTCAAAATCATGAAGGGTCTAAACAGAGTAGATGGAGAGAAACTGTTCCCATTGACGGAAGTGTCAAGAACCAGAGGACATAGATTTAAAGTGAATGGCAAAAGGACCAAAGGTGATATGAGGGAAAATGTTTTTACGCAGCGAGTGGTTAGGATCTGGAATGCACTGCCCAAGGGGGTGGTGGAGGCAGATTCAATCATGGCCTTCAAAAGGGATAAGTACTTGAAACGAAAAAATGTGCAGGGCAATGGGGATAGGGCGAGGGAGTGGGACTAGCTGGATTACTCGTGCATAGAGCCAGCGCCAAATCGATGGGCCGAATGGCTTCCTTCTGTGCTGTAACTTTTCTATGAGTCTATGATTGCAGTATACATTTGGAATACAGATCCAGATAGGTCATGACGGAACAATTTGCCAGTACCCACTCACAGAAATAATGACAATGGAACCCATCCTGCACATTGGAATTCCTATCCTATGAACTTACAATGGTTAGTCCACATCGAATAAGTACTGTATTTGTGCTAACGTTTTCCAACTTGCATAAATCAGTTGGTATAATCACTTAACTTGTGATATACATCAAGGAATTTAATGGTTTTTGGACAAATAATCCACCCAGTGAATCAGGCCTGTGTAACTCATTCACTCTGTGGGCTCATGATTTATGTCCCCAATGACAAGATCACAAGATAGATTCAGATGAGGAATAACATTTGATCCATCTTTGCTCATCCATCCAGAAAGACCATTCAGTTCCCCCCACTGCAGCTTCCAACGGTTTCTTGGATGCTTCCAGGGTTTTTGCCTGGGAATCTATTCTATATGTTGATCATTGTGTGTGCAAAGAAGTTTCTCACATCAGTTTTAAATTTGCCTTTTACTAGATTGAACCTGTGTCCCCTTGTCCTGCTCTTGAAATTTAAAGAAGTTTTCATGATCTACCTTTTCCAGCCCGTAAACTACCTATAACAACATCTCTCAGTTGCCTCCTCTCAACCTGAAAAGTTCAGTTTTCTCCAGTCCGTCATCATAACTCATAGTGCTAACACTAGAGACCAACCTTATGGCTCTGCTTGAAAGTGCCTTCTCCTCACTCTCATCTAATGCAGTAGCACAGCCATTCCCCCAGGCATCAAACATGAGAAGGGGGAAACACCAATCTGTCACTTGTCCACAGACTCCTTTATTGTGCCTCCATGTTGGATTTTCTGTAATTTTATTCTCGGCTGTCATTTCTTCCACCCCATGCAGCCTTTGCAAAGGCTGGAGGCTTGTTAAGAGACTCCTATTATTAATACAAATACGGCACATTTTGTGCAAACCCAAAAACATTTGAAAGTCATGCACTTGATTGTTGTGTTTCTTTCTGCAAATTTCGGTACTAATTCTGAGAGACAAGCTGCTGTGAAACATAAGGTAACGAGGACAGTAATGGATGTTGTTGAAAGGGATATTTTTGGATGGCATTTACAAAACCAGAACCTTCATTGTTTTTGTATTACTTCTGCTTGGAAAGTACAAATACAATTTGGAAGCAGCTGCATGATCTCTTTAATTTTGTGCAGCATCTGTTTAAGAGCTACAGGTTTGCATAATTTCATTCCCACCCCCCATCTAGTCACATGACATCAGCAGCACAAGGAACTTATTCTAATGAAATTCATGAGCTGGGCTCACGATATCCAGTGAGCCCAGCTCGTCACTGTTTCATCCTGCGTAGCAGGCCACATGATGTGGCTTTGATACCTTTTTAGCCAGGATTGCAAAATCAGCCCTGAAACCAAAATTAAAGGTCATAGGTGTCCCAACACCAATCCTTTGGATAACCCATTCAGTATTTGCACTCCTTCCAGACATAACTCCTTATTGGGTTTATTTTTTGGTGAAAAATTGTTTTGTATCCACTACCTGTTTTGGTCCCTATTATAGTTCATGATTCATGTAGACATTAATATTATAACAATTTCTCTCCATGTCTCTATTGACCTTAATACTCTGACTCTAAATGAAGTAAATAAACAAAAGGCCAGATAGAACACCTCTCTGGTCCAAATCCAGCAATCCTCAGCTCAGTGAAAGATGAGTATCTTTTTTGTGGCATGTATAAACCTTATTAGGGACGCTATTTAAATCTCCTTTACCTCACAAAAAATAACAAAGAACAGCAATAAACAAATTGAATTCCTGCAATGTGTAATTAAAGCAGCAAAGTGGCAGAATGTTCTTACTGAATAGCTTTTATTGTTAAATTGGCTCTCTGCGCATAAATATGATTAGAACACTATTATCTGCTGAAACATCATTTGCTCTTTTCAGGTCAAGTCTAATTCCATGAAAAAGGAGACACAGCCAAAAAGCTTTTGGCATATATGCTCAGGAAAATGAGGTCAAGGCAGTAATTGACTCTATAAAGTGATATAATAGTTAACTATCTCAAACCCCTTGAAGGTACAAAAGATGTCTGTGGCATTTGTAGTCAATCGTATACGTTACAATGTCAATCATTTAACAGTGATCTCCACCTCTTCCTTTCACAACTTAATTTGCCTAAATTCTCTTCTGAAGAGCAACTCTGCATTAAAGGTCCAGTTTCCTAAAATAAAATTTCAAAGCCATTTGACCCCATACCTCGCTTGGAAGACATTTCCTTTGAGTGTTATGCTAAGAATGATTTGGTTCCTAAAACATTGATTTTGGATTCATTCCATGTGGTAATAAACTCCTGTAAATTAAAGGGCATTATGTCTAGTTCCCAAACACATAAGATACATACGAAATTGGACATGAAAAAGCCAGCTGGTCCATCAAACCTGCCCTGTCCGTCATCTGACCCATTCCTCCCTCTGCAGCCATATAATCTCTTGTCATACTCAAATTACATGCAGAAGTTGGTGACGTTTTGTTTTTTAGTTACACTAGGGCCAAGATTGTTGGGGTGGGGAAGGCGCATGCTGAAGGACCATCTATGGGGGCCAGAAATTTAGGGCGGAATCTAGATTTGGTAAGTTTCTACCCTTTTCCACTCTGATTTACATTCCAATGGCTGGCTGGCTGATTCTTGTGTCCAGTTCCCTTATATCTGGCAGAGATTTTTTTGGGGGGTGGTGGGGGGGGGGGGAAGTGTCTGGGGGAGCAGTCCATGTCTGTCCCAGGAACTCCACTCAGTACACCACCCCATATACCCAGTGGGTCCTACATCTCCTGAAAGCTGATGAAGATCTCGTACCGAGCCTTAGAGAAGCCCCAAGACTGCCAGCAAGAAAGATAATCAATCTCAGAGGGGATCGATCACCTTTCAAATGATGGCCTTTTGCTTCCTTAGGAACATTTGAAGAAATGATAGGCACTTTTTTCTTCAGCCCTACCTGGGCTTTGGTGCCCTCCTATTGGAGCAGCAGGGTGCCACTTTACTACCACCTGCTCATCAGGGCAGGCAGCTTTGTCTTGCCTCTGTATATGCCCACTGCCTGCTCTGACTGCGGAAATAACCTCACCCCTGCAATTTGGGACTCGGTTAACATCCTGAAGAGTTAGGACTCTTCCAGCAGAGAAGCAGGGAGCCAGGAATTTTAGTAGCATTGACTTTTTCAGTAAAATTATTGTTGGGTGCAATTCCACCCCAAATACAAACCAATCTCCTTGCTAAATACAAATGGTAACATTTGAGCAAAAATTGCTTTGCATACTGTATTGAGTAATCTAATTCATTCAGGTAGGTTGCCACATCAAGAAGAGTATTCACATATGATGCAGGCTATTTGCACAATTTTTTACATGAAGCTTAATTGTAGAGTTTGTCAGGTGCAGCGCCATTCCTTGATATGGAGGATACTTACCTAAGGAAGGATATACTTGCCTTAGAGGCGGTGCAATGAAGGATCACTAGATTGATTCCTGGGATGAGGGGGTTGTCCTATGAGGAAAGATTAAATAGAATGGGCCTATACTCTCTGAAGTTTAGAAGAATGAGAGGTGATCTCATTGAAGCATATAAGATTCTAAGAGGGGTTGATAGGGTAGATGCTGAGAGGATGTTTCCCCTGACTGGAGAGTCTAGAACTAGGGGACATTGTCTCAGGATAAGGGGTCGGACATTTAGAACCGAGATGAGGAGGAATTTCTTCACTCAGAAGGTCATAAATATTTGGAATTCTCTACCCCAGAGTGCTGTGGATGCTCAGTTGCTGAGTATATTCAAGACTGAGATCGATAGATTTTTAGAATCTAGGGGAATCAAGGGACATGGGGATCGGGCGGGAAAGTGGAGCTGAGGTCGAAGATCATGTTATCGAATGGCGGAGCAGGCTCGAGAGGCCGTATGGCCTACTCCTGCTCCTATTTTTTATGTTCTTATGTTCTTATATTCTTATACTTGATGGACTTGAAGGGGTCAAACTTCTCCCATACCTTTCAGCACTTTAGGCTTGATTCTCTTTTTACCAATAGGTAAACATCAGGGTTTAATTTGCTCTGGTAGTGCAATGGTTAATGAATTCGCATAAGATTCTATGTGTGCTACTTTAGTGTACCCATTGGCTACTTAAAATAAATGGGTTAATAACTGCTGAAATAGTGCTAACAGAGACAACTAAACCACCAAGACAGAAACACTGCTTTCTAATACCCAGCCTGCAGCTAAGATCTGCAGGTACTTAATATGATTAAACCCTGATTGCTTACCGGAGTTTAAAGCTAAATGGAAGAGGAAGCTGGTAAATTTAATGAAATGCAACAAAATAAGGGAAAAAGTTGACCAGTTTGGAAGGGACCTTGGATCCTGCCTTAAAATATTACATTGTATCTAATGGACCCCTTCTCCATTGCTCGAAGTTAGCCTGTCCAAAAATTTAGATTGTTAGGGGCGCAGCCTGATGCAGGCCAGACTGTAGACATACTATGAGTCTATCTTAATCAGAAATTGAAATCATTCTGGTTGGGCCCACAGAGGATCTGTGAGTTTTAACTGTTAAATTAATCCTGACCCATGGGGAGCTTGCCCATCTGCATTGTGTGCCCGAATTCCCGATATGCTTTCCTGGTGGCTGTGACTCCTTGCTGGGAGTGCGATTTCATATGATTGGCCCTCGTGTCTAATGAGCCTCTAATGACTCGGACGACACATTCTTGTTCATCAGTTCGCTTTCCAGAAGAAAGGAGAAATGCTCGAGGGCACATGCGAGATTGCATTGCACGGATCACATAACAAGGGGTTTCATTGTTATGACCCCTGAGACACGGTGTCATATGACTAGATATTAGGCCGTAAAGGTAACTCTTTATCATAGGGGTCAGAGGGTCTGCTTATGGGACACACCGGTGACACTGAACTTGACAGAATGTCTGGTGCAATGTGAAGTTTGTACGAGAGCCATGCAGAGCCATTTGGAGGCAGTTGGGGAAAAAAAAGAGAAGGAAAGACTTAGAGAAAAAGAGTCAGATAGAAACAAATAGAAAGAGAGATTCAGACAACAAAATGAAAAATAATGTGATGGGCATTCAAAGATCAGCAGAACCCCCGGAGAAACGGTGTAAACAGTTGAAAACAGACTTTTTACGCTATTGCGCTGGCGGTTCTGGTGGTTGATTAGGAGAATCTCTGTGGAAATGTAGGAGCCCTGTTCTGGCAGTAGCACTGTGCCTATTGGCACTGACCCCATGACACTACACCATGATTTAGTATCTAATATAGTTGTTCTCCTATGGAATTGGCCACAGACAAAAGAAATCGTGACTCTCAGCCTTGGAGTGTAGTCTAGGCTGATGTTCCACTGCAGTACTGAGGGAGTGCAGCATTCTCAAAGATACCATCCTTCAGAGGAAATGTTAAACTGAGGTCTTGTCTCCCTATTCTGGTGATTCAGGTGGATGTTAAAGATCACATGGCAATATTCAAAAAGGAAGAACTTGCATTTATATAGCGCCTTTCACGATCTCAGGACACCCTAAAGCACTTTAAAAAAGCACAAGGAGTTCTCTCCTTGTTCTGGGCAACAGTTCTCCCTCAACCTCCACTACCAAGAACAAATTAACTGGTCATTTATCTCACTACTGTTTGCGCAGTGTTGTTGCATACCAGGCTGACCACATAACAATAGTTGCTGAATTTCAAAAGTAATTCATTGATGATGTTGGTTGAAGGAGAGATCATCCTTTTTACTTTTTTTTCCCTATATATTATAAACGTTTATGATGTTGCATAATTCCTTTATCTTCCATGGTTTTTCTTTCCTTGTTATATTTTATCTTTATCAATGGTACATTTTCCCCCTATTATTTTGTCTTTTCCTTTTATTTATAATTGGCTCAGTCTTGTATCATGACTAAAGGAAGGATGCAGATTGCATTAGTGACAGTTGGGTGCAGTAGGTCTCCAGCCTCCTGAATAAACTTACTTACAAATCGGATCTTCAAAGAAGAAAGCTAAGAGGAAGTGGGAGGTAGGGACAGAGACAAATGTGCAGAAAAAGACATTAAGTAGAAAAGAAAAAAAGGAGCATTGAGCAAAGAAACAGAGACACAGAGATAAAAAGGAGGAGATTGATAAATTGGATAATGGCTACTGACACCCATAGTGAGTCAAAGTCTAAATCAGAGATTGAGATGGGAAGAAGGAGAGCTGAAAAACAACTTTTGTACTCTTGAGACTGACAGATGAAAAAAATAAAGTTTCTCGAGCTCTGAACATAAATCAAATACAGAGAATGTTGAAGAGTGTGTTATTGTAAAATCAATTATACTAGTATCAATAAAAATATTAATTTGAGATTACCAATCATGTTGCATGCCAGAGATCCTCATCTATAACTGCAATCAATTCAAGCTCATGCCTTCCTGTTTAAAAATTCTCATTCTTTTTTGAATACATTTACAACATTGCCACTTACAAAATGAAGAAAACTGCAAATTGAAGTTTAGTTAAAAGGCCTCAACTGACCTCTCTTGTCAGTTGCACATGCATATGTTCTGTTACCCTGCTGAGCACAATTTCACTGTGTTGCTACATCTGTCACACAACTCAGAAGCAAAGGCATGGAGCACACATTATTAATCATAGCTTTGTTCTTTTTCTCTAATCCACCTACGTATATTGAATCATCTCAATTACTGAGCATCAGTTGGGTCGCCACTGTTTTCCGAAATGATAAGAACTCAATGATGACGGTGATGGTGGAGAAGGTGCATTAACATCATACAAATTCACAGAAAAGAGAAAGCACCCGGAATGAAATTTCCTCTGTATTTGTGCCCAGAGACACGTGTAATCGGGGCATAAAACAAATACCCAGCTTTAAGGATCGAGGAAAGTCAGGCACAAGTGCGTTAAGCACATAATTACACTACGCCAAAATTTTCTCGCTCTTTTACGCCCGTCTATCGATCCCTGCACCTGAATGTACCTCAGCTCATTATAATGGCTCCGCTCCAGGCTAAAGAGCTGTATACACAAATTTCCTGCAATTAGGGATGGGCAATAAATGCTGGCCTTGCCAGCGACGCCCACATCCCGTGAACGAATAAAAAAAAAATTAAACCCAGAATTTTAGACTCAGCAGGAAACAAAATCATTTTTCTGGTGTTTTATTGGTGATTTTTTAAGCAAATTTCTTTTAATTTATCCTCACTGAGACCTGCACTATATTTTCTGTTTCTTTGATGCATTTTTATAGCATCAGTACGTATTACATTAAAAATGAAAAGCTTCTACGATTACAGATCCTCAAACATGCCGCATCTAATGTGCATGAATGATAGTTAGAATGCTTGAAACTTTAATTTTCATACTTAAAGAAGGAATATTTGGTGTGAGTTCCGCCCTTTCCTCGGACCCTGATTATTTCCGTTTGTTTACACCAATTTTTACATTCAGGCATATGCTAATGGTGTTGGCAGGAAATTTGGGTGTGAATTGACATCAGCAAAATGGGCACACAATTGAGTGTAATTTTAGATGTAACTTCCCCATTACACCTCCACAGGAAATTCTACCACCACCCCCCCCACAATGTGGTGGCAACATATATATCAAAGCAAAATAATCTTTGTAATATGGCGGTGAAATTGATCTTCGACAGTAGTGCAAAACAGGCAATTACAAGTCGGCAGCCATTTTGACATCGCGCCTGATTTTCTTTTCCATTGTGTGAAAGAAAATCAGGTGCGGCGTAAAACAGGCTGCCGAATTCCTATCGCCATTTTGAGCAACTACTGAAGACCAAATCCACCCCTATTATCTTTTCATTACTGCAATTTACTGCAACCGCGATATTGGCGACTAATGTCATAAGTTAGACAGTTGTGGCAAATTTACGCCAAATAAGCTGAAAAACTGACTGGGATACGCTGCAGTGAGCATAATGGTGAATCAGAAGTGGTGCAGCCATTGTCTTGTATCTGCAGGGAGATGGAAACCAGCATTCCCCACCACATGCACATTGGTGTCAGGGGTTTGTGCCTATTTTAGAGAATAGATGGTCCCCCCACTTGTAATAAATGAAGCTGCCACTATGGGAGCTGAGAAATGCAACTGTTTGTTTAGTTTTGGATTTGACTTGTCCCAATTCATAGGAACATAGAACAGGAGAAGGCCATTCAACCCCTTTATTAGCCGAGGCATAGAATATAAGAGCAAGGAGGTTATGATGGAGCTGTATAAAACACTGGTTAGGCCACAGCTGGAGTACTGTGTGCAGTTCTGGTCGCCACACTACAGGAAGGATGTGATCGCTTTGGAGAGGGTGCAGAGGAGATTCACCAGGATGTTACCAGGGCTGGAGCGCTTCAGCTATGAAGAGAGACTGGGAAGATTGGGTTTGTTTTCCTTGGAGCAGAGGAGGCTGAGGGGGGACATGATTGAGGTGTACAAAATTATGAGGGGCACAGATAGGATGGATACTAAGGAGCTTTTTCCCTTCGTTGAGGGTTCTATAACAAGGGGACATAGATTCAAGGTAAAAGGCGGGAGGTTTAGAGGGGATTTGAGAAAGAACTTTTTCACCCAGAGGGTGGTTGGAGTCTGGAACTCACTGTCTGAAAGGGTTGTGGAGGCAGGAACCCTCACAACATTCAAGAAGCATTTGGATGAGCACTTGAAATGCCATAGCATACAAGGCTACGGACCAAATGCAGGAATGTGGGATTAGAGTAGACAGGGCTTGATGGCCGGCGTGGACACGATGGGCCGAAGGGCCTCTATCCGTGCTGTATAACTCTATGACTCTATGACCCTTGAACCTGCTCCGCCATTCAATTGGATCATGGCTGATCTGTACCTCAACTCCATTTACCTGCCTTAGCTCCACATCCCTTGATACCCTTACCTACCAAAAATCTATCGATCTCAGTCTTGAAAGCTCCAATTATCCCAACAACCATAGCATGTTGGGGGGAAAGAATTCCAGAATTTGAAAGCAAGAACCAAGATGTACAGTGAGTCGGCGGAGTAGTACACAGTGGGACACTGTCCAAGTTAAATGCCATATTACACATTTGGTTTTCAGCATTTACAATACAAATGCTATTAAAGTGATATTTCATTGAACTTATTCTATTTATACTCCATTCAGACATTGTTGAGACATGGATGAGGGGAAGGGAAACAGTGTGAGGCTGATAGGGTTTAATAGCCACCCAATTAAAGGGAAATGAGACAGATGGTCGATACTAGTATAAATTATAGGGAGTTCCTCTGAGCAAAGAAGTCGAAACATGTTAATTGACTGGTATTGTGTAGATGCAAATTGGGCATCATTCAAGCCCAGGAAAAATATACATAAGAAGAAGATAGTTCAGTTGACTGTTAGATTAGCCCTGACCTTGTTACTTGCAAAGACAATCGAGAGCAATCAAGTAAAGGGGAAGTAAACAAGGACACAGTAATCTGTGTAAGATCAAGTTTGATTGGTGGAATATCACACATAAGTTAAGTAAATAAAGACACAGCAATCTTTGTAAAGAAATAGCCATTTCTAAGCCAGTTGTTTTTAAATAGTGTTTGAGTGGTGAACAGAGTCTATGTATATTAAATAGGTTTCAGGAGAAGTGTCCAAGAATAAGGAAAGGTAACATAGAAAGACCACGCCTTGCTGTTAGTTTTTGATACAATACTGAAGGTGATGTCTCTACTGTACACAGAGACAGACTGGAATTAAAGAACACATATCTACGTTTGATTATACTCTGCTTGTTCAACTGCTTTCCACACCAAACTTATTGAAGGAGTGTAAACCAAAAGACAAACTCACTCTTTCTTTGACAAACAATTATTTTCGGCATTTAAGAAGACTCTTGTACACATATTCTTTAACATACATAAACAATAACAGACAAATACACATTTATATATACACAGGTTCTAAATAGTTCATTTTGTTGTGCACACTACGACTTCAAGCCCAATTTGACACTTCATGTGCTGCAGTATATTTAATCAGAATTGAAAAAAACTTATGCAGCTATCAAAAAATCAATCCATAACAAATAATGCAAGAAAAAATGAAAATTTAATAAAATATTCCCATATAGATAACTTTAAATGTTTACAAATAGGCATTTAGCCACATTACTTGATCCATTGTCATTAGTTGAGTGTTATAAGCAATTAATAAATAAATCAGTGAATGGGATTCATGTATTTCAAACAGTCAATTTGGTCCTGGATGATTGGAATAAATGGTAAAGAAATCATTACAAAAGGTATACCAGTAAATGTTTTATTGCTAGCATTAGTGCTTTTCCCACCAATGGAAGTATTATTAACACTAGAACAACAAAGTTAACAAAATTAATATGCGCTAGCTTTAAGGTTTACTCTTTAGAATGGTAATAATCAAAAGAACATTTGGTTTCTGAGACTGTGAAAACATTCAGACATCAACCAGAACTAATAGCTTTTGCAAATGCTAATTACGTAATTAACTTTTAACATCATCACTGGGAGAAGTTTAGGTTAAAAAAATCCCACTTTTTAAAAAAATATCTGCACATTTTGTGCAAATGTAAGGGTCCCAATATTTATGGGGAGTGAGCGGGGGATCATAGCGATTGGGAAACCCGGAAATGCGGGTAACCTGGAGGTCCTGCCAAATTTAACAGCAGGATCTCATTTAAATTCTTTTTCTCCATTTCCTGGCCGGCAGCCAGCCAGATTGTAAGGCTGGGGGGAGATTGCAAAGGCCAGAGCGGAGATCAGATAGGTCAGTGGGAGATCGGAAAGGCCGGGGGGCAAGATCGGAAAGGCTTGGGGGGAGATTGGAGGTCGGGAGGAGATCGGACAGTTCGGGGATGCGATCGTGGGTTGGGGGGGTGGTCGGGGTCAGATCGGGGTGGGGAGTAAATCTGATCACGGGGAAGGAGGCTGATCATGGGGGAGGGTCCGATCTCGGGGGGACCCGATCGCATGGAGGAAGGCCGATTGTGGGATTGGGGGTCCGATTGTGGGAGGGTCCAATCGCATGGCGGTTCCGATCGGATTGGGGGGGATTTGATCGCAGGGAGGGAAGCAGATTAGCTTGAGGGGCTGGGGGGAAGCACTCCTGCTCCTCTTGGCCCACAAGCAGTGCTGGAAAAACAACTGCTGGATCTGGCCGCTGTCGCCTCCCTGCAGCTACCGGGTTTCCCAATAAATTTAAAACGGTGGCAAAATTTGAGGCACGCAGCTTCATTAAAATATTTAAATTATGGACCCACCTCTCAAGAGCAGGCTAGTCGCCCACCCCCCAACCCGCCTCTGTTAAAACTGGAAGTGGATGGGTTGGAGTCGGGTTTCGGATTTTTGAAATTTTAACCCCCCCGCCCCTCTCCCGCCTGTCCTGGAGGGTTAAAATTCCTCCCAAGATTCCTGTGATTATACCAAACATTCTGAGCCCACCAGCATCATTCTGCAATGGTCTAAGTGGCAACAGCATCACAGTAGCTTTACTTCAGGCAGGGCTATGATAATTAACTGTTCAAGGGAAATGGCGGAGTGGCGCAAAAGTTCCAGAAAATTATGGTGTGGCGTAAATAATAGTGTGAATCACTTTTGCTAAAATCTCCTGGGACTTTTGCGCCATAAAATAGGCCCAGCGATGTAGTTGCCCAAGGCACAAGCCTCCAGAAAATTCTGGGCCAATGTGCTGTATAAAGTAATACTGGATTGTCCTGTTTATTTCAATTTTGAGGAGGATCTTTTGTGAGATTTTCTTCACTTCTGAAATTAACTGGATATTTATGTCATGTCTGTATGGATAGGCAAGGCACATAATCTAGGCTGCCACATCAGTGCAGTGCGGAGTGAGTGCTGCACTGACGAAGGTGCTGACTTTCAAATGAGGTGTGAAACTGCGGCCCTGTCAGCTCCCTCAGGAGGACATAAAAGATCTCATGGCACTATTCAAAGAAAAGCAGGAGTGTTCTTCCAGTGTCCTGGCCAATATTTATCCCTCAACCAACACCACTAAACAGAATATCTGGTCATTAAACTCATTAATGTTTGTGGGATCTTGCTGTGTCTAAATTGACTGCCACGTATCCCTACATCATAACATTGACTAATGGTGACGTCCTGAGGTCGTGAAAGTTCTTTTTTTCTTTCTTGCACAGTTGACTACAAGCCAAAGGTAAAAACTGCTGTGACTCACTAGGATAAGCTGTTGGGAAGACCTTTTCTTAGTTTTGTTCCTGGCTGTTGGCCTCAGCATGACTTAAGGAACCTGGTGGCACTGGCACAATATAAAGTGCCTTAAGAAATGCACTGGTGTGGGCTTTCAGTTTGCATTTCAGTGGGGTTAGTTGGTATTAATGTTGCTACAGTCAGAATTCTCTTAGTGAATGAATCTCAAGATTCTCACTGTTAAAATTTAATAAATTACTGAATGAAGTGTGAAGACCTTACTGGCTGTGATTGTACATTAATGAATTAGGCCCAGCTCTTATTGTGTCGTATTAAGTGTGAATTTCCTTTGTGTGTTTAGCCTTCCCAGCTAAGTTCTTATTGGAAGTTTCTGGGACAAAAATAGTAAATTCTGGAAACAGTCAGTAGGTCAGTCAGTACCTGCGGAGAGAACAGACAAGTTAACATTTTGGATGTAACACTTCAACAGAGTGGGAAAAAAATGAAAAATGAACAAGCAGTTAAATAGAAGGCAGGGGTGGCAGTGTCAGCCTTGGCTCAGTGGTAACACTCTCACCTCTGAGTCAGAATGTTGTGGGTTCATGCTCCACTCCAGAGACTTGTGCACATAATTCTAGGCTGACACCTCAGTGCAGTGGTGTGGGAGTGCTGCAATGTCAAAGGTGCTGCCTTTTGCATGAAATGTTAAACTAAGACTCCTGTATGTCCTCTTATGTTGATGTAAATGATCCTGTGGCACTATTTGAAAAAGAGGAGGGAAGTTTTTCCTCCACACAAGCAGTAGTCCTAATCCCATGTGCCTGCCCTGTTCACATATCCCTTTATTCCCCTTCCCTTCAACCACCCATCTAACTTATTCTTAAATGTTGACATTTCAATCGTTATTCTAGTAGAGTGGTCTATAACCATTTCACCGGGGTTTCCATTGATCTTCTGCTGAAATTACATCAGATGATCAGGAGAATGCCTATGGAAATGCCACCCCTCTGGTTCTATCAACTCAGTCCCATAACTTTAACCACCTCTTTCAAATCATCACTTAATCTCCCCTGTTCCGTTCAAAATAGCCCCATATCTTCAACTCTTTCTGATATGTATTTGTATTTTCTCATACCAGGCAGTATCCTAGTGAATCTGCACTGTGCCCTCTCTATTGCCTCAACATCCTTCCTATAGCGTGGAGCCCACAACTGCAAACAATACTCAAACTATGGTCTTACTAAGGTTGATTTGCCATTACACCTTTGTGTCCTTGATCCCACGAGATCTTCCTCACCATCTTCTGGGGACTGGTGCCCTTAGGTAAGCTCGGATGTGGGGCATATGAAGCTAATCAAGCTGCAGCACAGGATACCAGCATGATAAACACCAAAAGCAGCAGGTTATAAGAACATAAGAACATGGAACAGGAGTAAGCTATATGGCTCCTCGAGCCTCTCCGCCATTCAATGAGATCATGGCTGATCCTCGACCTCAACTCCACTTTCCTGCCCGATCCCCCATATCCCTTGATTCCCCATGTGTCCAAAAATCTATCTATCTCAGCTTTGAATATAGACACAGCTAAACATTCCCACACCCAGCTCTGTACCCCTACTACCACTAGGCGAGAATATTGGTGGACAATCAAGCAATTAACAGGAAAAGCATGGGAGTGCAAGAGATAAAGCTGAAGTCTGCAAGTGTCTTCAGTCAAAAGTTCCAAGTGCACAATATCACTTGGCCTCCTCCTGAGGCACCTTCCAACATAGCTGTCCGATTCTGTTCACACCACATGACATTAAGAAGTAGCTGAATGCACCGGACACAGCAAAGAGTATGTGTCCTGACAGCTGCAGTGCTGAAGATCTATGCACGAGAACTAGCTGCACACCACCCCCAGCTGCTCCACTGTAGCTATGACAGTGGCATCTATCCAATAATGTGAAAAATTGCCGAAGCACAAAAAGCAATACAAATCTAACCCAGTCAATTACTGCCCTATCTGTCTCCTCTCAATCATCAGTAAAGTGATGGAAAGAGTCATCAATAATGCCATCAAGTGACACCTACTCACCAATTATCTGCTCACTGATGCTCAGGTCAGGTTCCATCAAAACCACTCAGCTCCTGACCTTGTTGTGTCATTGAGCCAGACATAGACACAAGGGCTGAATGTCAGAGGAGAGGTGAGATTAACTCCCTTTGACATCACAGCAGCATTTGACTGAGTATGGCACCAAGGATCCCTACAAACACTGTGGTTAGTGAGGGTTAAAGGAAACCCTCCAGTGCCTGGACTCATACCTGACATACAGGAAATTGTTGGAGGCCAATTATCATAGCCCCAGGATATCATTGCATGAGTCCCTTAGAAATGCATCCTGGACTCAACCATCTTCAGCTGCTTCATAATTGCCCTTCCCCCCTCATTAGGTCAGAAGTGATGCTGTTCACTGATGATTCCATAGTGTTGAGCTCCATTCACATCTCCTCCAATAACAAAGCAGCCCATGCCAATCTATAGTAGAATCTGATCAACATCCAGACTTGAACTGACAAGTGACAGGTAACCTTTGTGCTACATAAGTGACAGGCAATGACCAACCCCAAACAAAAAAGTCCCAACCTTCAGTGGCATCACCATTGACAAGTCTCCCACCATCATCATCCAGGGTCTCATCGTTAATGAGAAGCTTAACTTAAACCACAATGATACCATGGCAACAAGAGCAGGACAGAGGCTGGGTATGCATTGATGAGTGGCTCCCCTCTGACGTATCAATGGCTCTCCGCTATCCACAAGGCTGAAGTCAGGAATGTGATGGAATATTCGCCACTCGCCTGGAGTGAAGAATGCTCAGGGATTCTGAGTATTCATGTATGCTCAGAATTATGAATTTCTGATTCGCCATGTCAGAAACAGAGCATTTTTGATTCTGATCAAAGATCAAGATATCGTTGAAAAATTGAGGCAAAGTACTTTTGTTCCTAAAAAGCTTGAAAAAAAATTTCAGCTGTAACAACACTCCAGGAGGTTAACACCATCCACGACAAAGTGGATCAATTGATCGGCACCCTTGCCACAGAATTCAATATCCACTCCCTCCAACACCAGTGCACCTTGACACAGTAGGCACTGTCTACAGGATGCCCGACAGCAATGCAACAACAACACAACTTGCATTTATATAGCGCCTTTAACGTAGTAAAAAGTCCCAATGCACTTCAAAGGAATGATTTTCAGACAAAAATTTGAGACAGAGATATTAGGACAGGTGACCAAAAGCTTGGTCAAAAAGGCAGGTTTTAAGGAGCATCTTAAAGGAGGAGAGAGAGGTAGAGAGGTGAAGAGGTTTAGGGAGGGAATTCCAGAGCTTAGGGCTTAGGCAGCTGAAAGCATGGCTGCTAATGGTGGGATGATGGAAATTGGGGATGCGCAAGAAGCCAAAATTGGAGAAGCGCAGAGACCTCTGAGGGTTGTAGGGCTGGAGGAGATTACAGAGATAGGGAGGGTCGAGGCCATGGAGGGATTTGAAAACAAGAATCAGAATTTTAAAATTGAGGCGTTGTTGGACTGGGAGCCAATGAAGGTCAGCGAGCACAGGGGTGATGGGAGAATGGGAGTTAATGCGAGTTAGGATACGGGCAGCGGAGTTTTGGATGAGCTGAAGTGTATGGAGGATGGAAGGTGGGAGGCCTGCCAGAAGAGCATTGGAACAGTCGAGTCTGGAGGTAACAAAAGCATAGATGAGAGTTTCAGCAGCAGATGGGCTGATGCAGGGGCGGAGACGGGCGATATTATGGTCATGGAGAGGAAATGGGGTTGGAAGCTCAGCTCAGGGTTAAATAGGACGGCGAGGTTGCGAACAGTCTGGTTCAGCCTCAGACCATGGCCAGGGAGAGGGATGGAGTCAGTGACTGGGGAACGGAGTTTATGGCAGGTAACGGAGATAATAGCTTTCCAATATTTACTTGGAGGACATTTCTGCTCATCCAATACTGGAT
Source organism: Heptranchias perlo (assembly GCF_035084215.1). Classification (NCBI taxonomy): domain Eukaryota; kingdom Metazoa; phylum Chordata; class Chondrichthyes; order Hexanchiformes; family Hexanchidae; genus Heptranchias; species Heptranchias perlo. The sequence continues at coordinate 71,582,132 of NC_090325.1, forward strand.
GTTGGACAAGCAGCATGACAAATCAGAGTCAGTGGAGGGATCGAGAGAGGTGGCGGTGAGCTAGAGCTGGATGTTGTCAGCGTACTTGTGGAATCTGACGTTTTTTTTATTCGTTCATGGGATGTGGGCGTCGCTGGCAAAGCCAGCATTTATTGCCCAACCCTAATTGCCCTTGAGAAGGTGGTGATGAGCCGCCTTCTTAAACCGCTGCAGTCCGTGTGGTGAAGGTTCTCTCACAATGCTCTCAGGAACGGCGATATATTTCCAAGTTGGGATGGTGTGTGACTTGGAGGGGAACATGCAGGTAGCGTTGTTCCCATGTGCCTGCTGCTCTTGTCCTTCTAGGCGGTAGAGGTCGCGGGTTTGGGAGGTGCTGTCGAAGAAGCCTTGGCGAGTTGCTGCAGTGTATCCTGTGGATGGTACACACTGCAGCCACTGTGCGCTGGTGGTGAAGGGAGTGAATGTTTAGGGTGGTGGATGGGGTGCCAATCAAGCGGGCTGCTTTGTCCTGGATGGTGTCGAGCTTCTTGTTGGAGCTGCACTCATCCAAGCAAGTGGAGAGTATTCCATCACACTCCTTACTTGTCCCTTGTAGATGGTGGAAAGGCTTTGGGGAGTCAGGTGGTGAGTCACTCACCGCAGAATACCCAGCCTCTGACCTGCTCTCATAGCCACAGTATTTATATGGCTGGTCCAGTTAAGTTTCTGGTCAATGGTGACCCCCAGGATGTTGATGGTGGGGCATTCGGTGATTGTAATGCCGTTGAATGTCAAGGGGAGGTGGTTAGACTCTCTCTTGTTGGAGATGGTCATTGCCTGGCACTTGTCTGCACGAATGTTACTTGCCACTTATCAGCCCAAGCCTGGATGTTGTCCAGGTCTTGCTGCATGCGGGCTTGGACTGCTTCATTATTTGAGGGGTTGCGAATGGAACTGAACACTGTGCAGTCATCAGCGAACATCCCCATTTCTGACCTTATGACGGAGGGAAGGTCATTGATGGAGCAGCTGAAAATGGTTGGGCCATGGACACTGCCTTGAGGAACTCCTGCAGCAATGTCCTGGGTCTGAGATGATTGGCCTCCAATATCCACTACTATCTTCCTTTGTGCTAGGTATGACTCCAGCCACTGGAGAGTTTTCAATTTTACTCGGGCTCCTTGGTGCCACACTCGGTCAAATGCTGCCTTGATATCAAGGGCAGTCACTCTCACCTCACCTCTGGAATTCAGCTCTTTTGTCCATGTTTGTACCAAGGCAGTAATGAGGTCTGGAGCCGAGTGGTCCTGGCGGAACCCAAACTGAGCATCGGTGAGCAGGTTATTGGTGAGTAAGTGCCGCTTGATAGCACTGTCGACGATAACTTCCATCACTTTGCTGATGATTGAGAGTAGACTGATGGGGCGGTAATTGGCCGGATTGGATTTGTCCTGCTTTTTGTGGACAGGACATACCTGGTCAATTTTCCACATTGTCAGGTAGATGCCAGTGTTGTAGCTGTACTGGAACAGCTTGGCTAGATGCGCAGCAAGTTCTGGAGCACAAGTCTTCAGCACTATAGCCGGGATGTTGTCGGGGTCCATAGCCTTTGCTGTATCCAATGCAGTCAGTCGTTTCTTGATATCACTTGGAGTGAATCGAATTGGCTGAAGACTGGCTTCTGTGATGGTGGGAATATCGGGAGGAGGCCGAGATGGATCATCCACTCGGCACTCCTGGCTGAAGATGGTTGCAAACGCTTCAGCCTTGTCTTTTGCACGTGCTGGACTCTGCCATCATTGAGGATGGGGATGTTTACAGAGCCTCCTCCTCCCATAAGTTGTTTGATTGTCCACCACCATTCACGACTGGATGTGGCAGGATTGCAAAGCTTTTATCTGATCTGTTGGTTGTGGAATCGCTTAGCTCTGTCTATAGCATGTTGCTTCCGCTGTTTAGCATGCATGTAGTCCTGAGTTGTAGCTTCACCAGGTTGGCACCTCATTTTTAGGTACGCCTGGTGCTGCTCCTGGCATGCTCTTCTACACTCCTCATTGAACCAGGGTTGATCCCCTGGCTTGTTGGTAATGGTAGAGTGAGGAATATGCCGGGACATGAGGTTACAGATTGTGCTGGAATACAATTCTGCTGCTGCTGATGGCCCACAGCACCTCATGGATGCCCAGTTTTGAGCTGCTAGATCTGTTCTGAATCTATCCCATTTAGCACGGTGGTAGTGCCACACAACACGTTGGATAGTATCCTCAGTGCGAAGACGGGACTTCGTCTCCATGAGGACTGTGCGGTGGTCACTCCTACCAATACTGTCATGGACACATGCATTTGCGACAGGTAGATTGGTGAGGACGAGGTCAAGTAAGTTTTTCCCTTATGTTGGTTCGCTCACCACCTGCTGCAGGCCCAGTCTAGCAGCCATGTCCTTGTGTTTTTGGATGATGTCGCTGTGGGGCAGCATGTAGATGAGAAATAGGAGGGGGCCAAGGATAGAGCCTTGGGAGACTCCAGAGGTCGCAGTGCGTGAACGGGAAGAGAAGCCATTGCAGGAGATTTTGTGGCTACGACTTACAGATAGGAATCGATCCAGGCGAGTGCAGTCCCACCCAGCTGGATGACGGAGGAGAGGGGTTGGAGGAGGTTAAAGTGATCCACCATATTAAATGCTGCAGACAGGTCAAGAAGGATGAGGAGGGGTAGTTTACCATGGTCATAGTCACATAGGATGTCATTTGTGATTTGATAAGGGCCATTTCAATACTGTGGCAGGGGCAGAAACCTAATTGAAGAGGTTCAAACATGGAGTTGCAGGAAAGATGGGCATGGATTTGGGAGGCTACAACAAGTTTGAAGACTTTGGAGAGGAAAGGGAGGTTGGAGTTGGGGCGTTAGTTTACAAGGACAGACGGGTTAAGGGTGGGTTTTTTGATAGGACGTCGCAGACCCTGACCTCTACCATCAAGAAGGACAAGACCAACAACGTCACAGGAACACCATTAGCTGCAAGTTCTCTTCCAAGTCACATTCTGACTTTACCGTCATTCCTTCATCATCACCTGATCAAAATCCTAGCATTCCCTATTTATCACCGTGGTGGGAGAATCAACAACACAAGGACTACAGTGGAGGAGAAGGCCCACCACCACTTTCTAGGGACAGGCAATAAATGCAACTTTGCAAGCATTGCACACATCTGAGATCAAATAATATAAAAACAAGTCTAATTAATCCCATTCAGTAAAGCATAGCAGATGTTTGCTGTCATTTTTGTATTGTATATTATTCGTGACTGATATTTTTAGTAAGAAATTGCCTCATTAATGTTATACTCATTATTTGTTTTCCTGGGATGAAAATAATAGATATGGCAGAAATTATAAGCAGAGAACTATTTGCTGCCTTAGAGGCTTTTATTTCTTTTGCTTCGATGCATTACGGGCCTTAATAGAAACTTCCTGTAGGCCATCAATTCTTTTTCAGGCTGTGACATTGGTTCGACTTTTCCTCAGATGTGGTAACAAATCTTCATGGCAATATTTGGCGAAGCTTATTTATGTAGTGCAAATAGCCAAGCAAAACTACGGGTTGCTTGGAACAGCAACATTCTGTTCCTGACTTCAGCACCAGACGTGAAGAAAGCAATTGTGCTTTCCCATGGTCTTCAGAAAACAAATGGTTTGTTTGTAATTTCTGCCACCGGCGGTATTCCACAGTCAGAGATGGGCACAAAACTAACTCTATTAAAGCATTAAGTGACATGTTAGCTCACCAACAGTTTTAACTCTTTCAGTAGTAACTGCCATTGTGATAACACTTGCTGCTAAATAATAGGGAATCAGCTTCAAATTGAAGTGGCCATCCAAACTAGACCAGTGTCTACCATTAGTGTCTTTCTTCAGATAACCTTGGTGTGAATTTTATATCTTTATTTTGGGAAGGAATTCTTAGTTACCTATACAAAATATATATTTTTACACATATAGTGAGTTACACAAGTGAGTGCGTTCATTTTTGGTGTGGTCACATGCGGATAATGTGGTGTTTCTTTGGTTGAATCATTGGCTGAATCACATCAGAACTTCGGGGGGGATTTTAACCCCACTTCTCCTGCCTCGTGGGAAGGGTTAAAATCAAGCGAGCGGACTTACCGGCCCAGTGTTGCTTTGTTCTTGCCCAAGGCAATTTTACCTTCGCCAACTTTCCAGGCGGCCAAGGCTACTGCCACAGGCAGGCGGAGGCCTCACCAATATTCAAAGGTTGGGGTCCAATGACGTCAACTGGACCCTGACATGACCTTCGCTGTCAACAGCGGCAGTGATGTCTAGTGTGGGGCCCGCCTGGGTAAGCTGTATTGTGGTCAGAAGATGCATAGGTGAGTTCAATTTTTTTACGTTTTGAAGGTTTGCTAGTGAGCAGGGAGGAGCAGAAGTGCTCCACTAGGAAACCTTGGGCCACCCCTGCCCTGGGCTTCTCTCCATCTTCCCTGACTGTGATCGCTTCTGGAACCCTCCCCACACCCCCCCGACCATTTACCTGATGCCGGGACCATTCCCTCCATTCCCTGGCAACGGCCTCCTGCTGTGGGAAATCATGCTCTCTCCTGCCGGCCACCTCATCACATCCATTTGGTTTGGACTGGAGTCTGTGCTGCAATATGGCAATGAGGCCCAGCAGTTAAAATTGGCCAGGCCTTAGAATCATAGAATCATAGAAAATAGGAGTAAGAGTCGGCCATTTGGCCCTTCGGGCCTGCTCCGCCATTCAAAATGATCATGGCTGATCGTTTAACTCAGTACCCTGTTCCCGCTTTTTCCCCATATCCCTTGATCCCTTTAGCATTAAGAAATATATCTATCTCCTTCTTGAATATATTTAATGACTTGGCCTTCACTGCCTTCTGTGGTAGAGAATTCCACAGGTTCACCACCCTCTGAGTGAAGAAATTTCTCCTCATCTCGGTTCTAAATGGCATGCCCCATATCCTGAGACTGTGACCCATGGTTATGGATTTCCCAGCCATCGGGAACATCCTCCCTGCATCTAGTCTGTCTAGTCCTGTTAGAATTTTATATGTTTCGATGAGATCACCTCTCATTCTTCTAAACTCTAGTGAATATAGGCCTAGTCGACCCAATCTCTCCTCATACGTCAGTCCTGCCATCCCAGGAATCAGTCTGGTAAACCTTCGTTGCACTCCTCCATGGCAAGGACATCCTTCCTCAGATAAGGAGACCAAAACTGCACACAATACTCCAGATGTGGTCTCACCAAGGCCCTGTACAACTGCAGTAAGACATCCCTGTTCCTGTACTCAAATCCTCTTGCAATGAACGCCAACATACCATTCGCCTTCCTAACTGCTTGTTGCACCTGATTGCTCGCTTTCAGCGACTGGTGTACAAGGACACCCAGGTCTCGTTGCACCTCCCCTTTTCCCAATCTATCACCATTCAGGTAATAACCTGTCTTTCTGTTTTTACATCCAAAGTGGATAACCTCACATTTATCCACGTTATACTGCATCTGCCATGTTCTTTCCCACTTCTTGCCTTGCTTCAAGCCTGACCTGTGGGCGCTTCACCTACTGCGGGCCCCCACGCACTGATCCTGTTCCAAGTTAAAATTGCGAAAGATCCTGATATTTGAGAGGAACTCTAAGTAGGAGATACATTTGCTGTTGATGCTGCTTAATGTTATAAGTATTGTTACATTTGGTCTAAGAGAGATTATTCATTTATATTAAGATATTGCTATTAAGTTAAAATCAGCTCACAAGAGGTTAAATCCACAACACATAAGCTTTTAGGAATGCAGATTGAATCTAGATGAAACATCTGTCCACGCTGGTGTTTCTTGCATATTCTGTCATCTCAAGATAGTAGAGTTCATTAAGGCATTCTAGTGACATTCACACCTAATTTATTAGAACGTTTTCATTTGTTTGAGCCAGGCGGCCATTCCTAGAAGGGTGGTACCAGCTTGACTGGCCAATCTTTGGGTACGGAAAGCAGGGAAAGAGTCAGAAGACCTGTCTTAATCTTCCTGGTAAGCTGGGACACTAGGGTCTATAGAAACATGGAGTGGAAGACAGAGAGATCTTAAGATTACTGCTGACTAGTTTCTGAAATGTGCTAGTCTGTAAAGTGAATTTAGCTTGCTAAATTATTGAGTAGAATGGATCTATATTCTCTGGAGTTTAGAAGAATGAGAGGTGATCTTATTGAAACGTATAAAATTCTGAAAGGGCTTGACAGGATTGATGCTGAGAGGCTATTTCCCCTGGCTGGAGAGTCTAGAACTAGAGGTCATAGACTGAAGATAAGGGGTCGGCCATTTAGGACCGAGATGAGGAAAAAATTCTTCACTCAGAGGATTGTGAATAAATGCTGACTCTCACTAGTAAACCTAGAAGCAAGTGTTCAGTAAAAGGAAATAGTTTTTTGCAATTATACAATTTTGTCAACTTTTATACTTTTCGCTTGGATAGCTACCCTAATGTCATGGGGTAGAACGAGATTCACACAATCCTCACACTAGTTGAGATTTCTGCATACACACACACACACACACACACATGCATACATGATACAGACACACACGCACACACACACACACACACACACAGTGCTCTGGAGAGTTGAGACCATTCCCTCCATCCACACACATATTTCCTATGCATCAGACAGATAGGGATCAGCTTGATGGTGTTGTGGGGCCTATTCAAAAACAGTACATTTCTCAAACACCCCTTATGCTCTCCAAGTACAGAAAATCACTGAATTATTGAATAGCTCTGGTACATCAACAGTCCATTGAACAAACATGTCTCCTGGTGAACTCAGAAATATCAATTAACAAGTAGGGGAATGCGTGGTCCATAAGTAAATCACAGTCAACGCTTCAGCTAAAACCAAGAAAGTTTTTTAAAAAATTCTCTCCGAAAACTCAAAAGAAAAGTGTCATTTCAACATTTAACATTAGAAGTTTAAAAAGAACAATTTTCAGTGCATAACTTCAACAGTGAAACAATTTCCAGGACATAAGATGAACAATAGAAAACAATTTTTCAGTATTAAGGGTCAGCAGAGAAAAGCAATAGTACACAGCAATAAAGATGCCTGTTGTGCTGAAGTACACATATAACATGGTGGAATCTCCAGAGGTATTGGAAAGCGCAGTAAAAACTCCAAATGATCCATGTCAGCTACAATGAAGCTCGGGTCGACAACCCAGATATATATATCATGCTCCATTTCAGTTGGTTTTATTCTGCTTTAACTGCAGAACTGATTGTCAGATGTAAGGCACTTAGATAAATCTATAACCTGTGTACTGACAAGGAGAGCTGGCTGGGGCAGTGTGAGCTTCGCTCAGTTGGTAGCCCTTTCAGTCACAGGTTTGATTTGAGTGTGCGATCTAGACTGATTGTATGAGGGGTTTTGATGGAATAAATAAGGAGAAATTGTTTCCACTGGTGGGTGGGTCAATAGCCAGAGGTCACAGATTTAGGATAATTGGCAAAAGGACCCGAGGGGAGATGAGGAGAAATTTTTTTACGCAGTGAGTTGTTATGATCTGGAATGCATTGCCTAAAATGGTGGTGGAAGCACATTCAATGGTACCTTTCAAAAGGGAATTGGATATATACTTGAAAAGGAAAATTTTGCAGGGCTATGGGGAAGGAGCGGGAGAGTGGGACTAATTGGATAGCACTTTCAAAGAGCTGGCAAAGGCACGATGGGCTGAATGGCCTCCTTCAGTGCTGTAAGATTCTATGACACTCCTGTGCAGTACTGATGGATGTGCTGCAATCTCAGAGGCACTGTCCTTCAAAAGATATGTTAAACTGAAGTCATATCTCCCTGTTCAGGGTGTTAAAGATCCCACTGGGCTATTTAAAGAAGAGCAGAGAGTTCTCCAGGGGTTCTGGCCAACATTCCCACCAAAAATCAGATTAAATGGTCATTCATCTCATTGTTGTTTGTGGGATATTGCTGTTGTAAAATAGTAGTTCAGTGATTTGAGACATTTTGATGACACGATAAGGGTAGTGAATAGGAGGGCCGAAACTGCACTACCCACATAGGAACATAGGATCAGGAGTAGGTCATTCAACTCCTCGAGCCTGTTCTGACATTCAATTAGATCATGGCTGATCTGTACCTCAATTGCATTTACCCACCTTTGCTCCATGTCCCTTGATACCCTTATCCAACAAACATCTATCCATCTCAGTCTTGAAAATTTGAATTGACTGAGCAATCACAGCCATTTGGGGGAGAGAATTCCAGATTTCCCCTACCCTTTGCGTGAAAAAATGCTGCCTGATTTCATTCCTAAAGATCCAACAACTATAAGATTTTTTAGTTGCAAAAGCCTTAATACACCTTAAAGCACATTGACATTGGATGTTTTTCAGGCATTCTTGGGCACAGGGCATAGCTTTGCGAAATTGGTCATTTTTGCCACGTTTTCCATCCGGAAAATGGGTACAACGATGACTAATTGCTACCCCATTGTTTCTTACCTTTCAACCAGTTTCTTATCCATTCCCAGGGTTTACCCTGAATTCCCGTAGCTTTTCATATGGAACTTTATCAAAAGCTTTTGGAAGTCAAGGTAGACAATGCCAATTTCTTCAAAGAAATTTAAGAAAATTGGTCAGGCATTATCTTTCCCTTCTAAATACACGCTGACTGCTATTAACTATGTTATTGCTGTACAGATGATAAGGTTTACTCTTGATAATTGATTCCATTATTTTACACAGAATGGAAGTAAGACCATGGGCTCGATTTTGGCGTCGGGTTTCCGGCGGGTTTCCAGCGGGGGGGCCCGGAAAATCCCGATATCCGGTCACGTGACCGGATCGCGACGAAATCCCGACCACTTCCGGGTACCGCGCTGACGTGCGGGGCTGCACGTGCAAGCCCCGCTGGTGGGAATCCCGCAGGCAATTAAAGCCAGCGGGGTTCCACTTGAGTGTACTTACCTTGCTTGTTGAGGTCAGTTAATGAGCTGAAGCAGCTGTCAAAAGAGGAAGTGTGGGATTTTAGGTTCAAGGCAGTGAGCTTCACACACTGGGGGAAACATTCTCTCTCCAACCAGGCGTGTTGCAGCCAGCAGCCTGTGGCAGGTGCCAAGGTGCACTCCACGGGGGACAGCCCTCACCCACGCAGGAGGCCACCGCGTCACATAGGGCAACCCCTGCCCCCCACCACCCCCTGCCAAGCCAGAGGACAGACCGACACGAAACCGCAGCCCCAGTCCGAGGAACCACCCACCTACCCTGCACAACCCCTCAGACCAACACCTGCCAGATGGGTGGTGTGTGGACATCCTCGGAGGACGAAGAGCATGACCAGCCCCAGCAGCCTCGCAGTCCACGCCGTCCGCCGCAGAGACGTGGATCCCCCCAACACGGTGTTGTTGCACGCGCACCTGCACAGCAGGAGGGAGGGCTACCGCAGAGAGAGACGCATCGCAGAGGGCACTACCCTCGCCACAGGGTCCACAGACCGAGGCGCAGCTCCCCGGACCTCTCCGAGCAGCAGTGCACAGGGAGGCGCAGATTCGCTCGACATGTAGTCGTGGAGATCTGCAGGCTCTTTCATGCCGAGCTGCTCCTGGCTGGCCCCAGCACCAACTGCTTACCTGTCGCTGTCAAAGTCACCACTGCCCTCCACACCTTCTCCTCCGCATCCTTCCAGGGTGCAGCCGGCTACACCGCCGATGTCTCTCAGTCGTCTGCGCGGACGAGCCCTGCAAATACACCTGCACCTACTCTGCAGTAACACGATGGGTGGCATCAGTGGTGGGTCCTCATAGTGATACCCAGGAGCAGGCATTATTGGACACAACGGACAGGATTCGCGGAGACATGGCAGTGGTGGTGTCAATATAATGTGTGCTGTTTGTTGCTCTGAAATTCAATATAGGTAACACCCATGACAAACCCTCAGACACCCTTGTGCACCCCCTTCATGCTTACGACACGTTTGCCTTACGCTGCCTACTGCACATATGTGATGCATGCCCTGTGGCTGCAGCACAGGTGGTGGCAGGTTGAGTGAGGCTGGCCGTGAGGGAGATGCACGAGAGGGTGAGTATGGGATGGAGCAATGAGATTGTATGAGGATTGGGTTGCGTGTTAGTGGCAGGATGAGTACTGGCGAGGTGAGTAGGTGGAGGTAAGATGAGGATGGGGTTTGAGTGGGTATGAAGGGTGATATTACAGAATAGTGTTGGCGGTGCCGAAGGAGATGTGGGGTGGGGGCAGTGTTGTGGCAGACGGAGTGTAGGGGAAAGACTTCGTGTTCTCACTGCGGCTGACCTACTGCGGTCATTGCAGCGCCTCCTGCACTGTAAGCAGGTGGGCCATATGTTGGTGGCGCAGGTGACCCCCTCTGCCACCTCGAGCCAGGCCTTCTTGGTGGCAGAGGCAGGCCGCTTCCTCCCGCCCGCCGGGTGGAAGATCTGTGTCCTCCCCCTCCTCCTCACCCCATCTGATGATACCTGGGGTGAGGCATCATTAAACTTGGAGCAGCCTTCCCCCTGGCCTGCTCCATGCTGCAATTTGTTCCATTGGTTGCAGCATCTGTCAGTGGAGGACTGCCCCTTTAACTAGAGAGCCTCCAGCTGACAGATCGTACTGCGCATGCGCAGCCCGACCAACGCGCAGGCCAGCGCCGTGGACCCCGGAGGAGCAGGTAATTGATTCCTATTAGTGGGTCGCCTGCTACGATCGCGCGGGCAACCCACTGATTTCGCCGAGCGTGTTGACCACGCTCCCGGAGGACCACCCGCTGGGAACCCGCAGGCCTGCTAAATTCGAGCCCCATGTGTCTGTAGTTGCCTGTATCTGCTTTGTCATCATTTTTGAATAGGGATACCACATTAACCTGTTTGCAATCTAATGGTGTCAATTTACTTCCTCAGAATGATTGTCAGTGTCTCACAAATCTCCAGCCTAGTCTCTCTCAGCACTCTGGGATAAATACCATCTAGTCCTAAGTATTTATTTCTTTTGAGCCCATTTATCCAGTCTCATCTGTAAAGGAGTCTTTGTTTTTACTTGGTATATCTTTATTTCGGGATGGCATTTTGCTCATGTCTTGCTTTGTGATTACTTAGAGAAAGTATTCTTTCAGAATATTTATTTTTTGTGCTCATCCTCAGCTTTGAGCCTGTTTCCATCTTTTATGGTTTTCACCTCTTCTCTCACTGCTCTCTTACTGGTGTGGTACTTAGCTTCAATTCCTGTGCTTTTTTTCCAGATCTGATCAACCAGGTCTGCACAGTGAATCCTTACTCTTTCACCCTGCAAGATTTGTAAACTCAATTATTCCTTTTACTTCACTTTTAATTTGTTAATCCATTTAGGATCATGGTTGTTTAGTCTGAGCTTGTTGGTTTAGGGAATGTATTTATCCAGCATGCTCATTAAAGATGTTCCTTTTGCCTTCTACTGGTGCTTTTGAACAACTTTCCCCGATCTATTTGTTTTAGTTATTCCCTTTTAAATTTATAGGCTGGCTCCTGGGTTTAGATATTTCTGACCTCCAAATCATGTTAAACTTTATCATTCTGTGGCTACTGTCCCCTAGGGGTGCTATCACTACCATATCTTGTACATTTCCTGAGTCTTTTATAAATACAAGATGAAGGCGTTGCCTTTTGTGGGTTCCTTGAAGCACTGGATCAAGAAGCAGTCACGTACTAAACCTACCAACTCTGACTCTAAACAAGTTGTATTTTCCTACTTTATATTATGTTAATTAAAGTATCCCATCAACATCACTTTCTTGTTCGCATATTTGCTTCCTATTTCATTATAGAGCAAACTGTCCTCATTCTAACACTGAACTGGTGATATAACATGCCCATAGTGTTAGTTTCCATTTATTAGAGTTAGTGATGTCTCACAGAGTCAATTCCATGGACCTCCCAGGTGACCCTGACATATCCCTGGCAGTAATTTTCATCTTCGCTGCTTGGGTGGTAAATCAGTTGGCTGATATCTCAGCCATTATAGAAATGGCCCAATTTTCATCCCTATTGAAATCAATAGAAATGATAATCGGGTGGTTCCATAACGGGTGGTCAATCCGCCTACCGATTTACCACCCAAACAACAAGATGAAAATGAACCTGCTCGTGGTGCTTGGCTATTTTGAAGGGCTGCCAGGTTTAGATATGGTCTGTTCATACAATAGCTAAGTTACCATGATCATATTTTAAGTTGCTTTATGAAGCAAATATTATATATTTGGGAGACTTTTTCATCTTATATTAATGTACTGATTTATGGATGAATATCAAAGCCATGTTAAGGTGACTCATTTGTTTTACAGGTAGTTTACGTCAGGTTCCCATGACATTGTAAAGACTATTATGGAATGTGAGCCTACAGCTGGACTCTGTAGTCTCATCTATTCTTAATGCCATATTTTTGCATGTTTAATAAAAGCTTTTTAATTGTTCTTTTCAATTTTTTTTTAATAAAGCGCAATGTTTATTTGTATTTGTCTAGAGTGTGACATCTGATCAGGTGGGACATCAATTTGTTTTTATTGGTCCTGAGTAGTTTTGTGAAGATCAGACTGCTCAATTGGCTGCTGCTATTGCATTGTTCATCTGTCATTTGCTCCGAAGTTGTCAGGTGTGATAAATGGTGAAAAACTTACATTTTTTCCTAACCCTTGGAGCATGTGGAAATTCTCTGAATTTGGAAAAATATTGTCAAAAGATCTACACTCTCAATAAATTAGCAATATGAAAATTAATCAATACTGTATGTCATTTACATAATATATTTTCCTTATAAACTGGAAAAATGTTCTGAAATGCAATCAGATAATGGAGGCTTGTGATGTGATCATTTATGGCTAGTCATGAAGGAATTTGTGTTAAAATGAGCGACACTGCTGGTGCCAACTGGAAGCTCGCCTGGACATTTAAATACCATTATGACTTCCCTAGTTTAGGTTTTGAAAATAAACCCAAACTGCAAAATCTTATGAAACTTTGGAATTTCTTTCTTTTGTATCCATATTCAGCAAACTTTCACACTGGATGACATAGCATTGAATATTGCATCACATTGCTTTTACTCAAATGCAACTAATACTGAGCTGCTTACTGAGTTCATAGCCCCGATTTTAACTCATAGCAGGAATCGAACGGGCAGGGGTGGGCAAGTAGGAAATGCCAATGACGTCACCAGCCTGAGGTCCAGGCAATTTTAACCCCCAGGTCTCATTTTAAAATGATAGATGGGCTGTCCACTCAATCATGTCAGGAAACTTGCAACCCGTCTGTTTTCTATGCAGGCAGGCCTTCCGAGGCCTATTTCAAGTGGGAATGCGCCTCTTAAAGCAAGGTTGAATTCCTTTCTGGAATATTTCAATGCAACAGTGTGTTGATAATTATCTTGGCAGTAATGAGTTGCAGGGCGGTCTCCAGGTTTTCAGAGGACTCACTAGAGGTCCTTGTGGAGGAGGTCATGGCAAGGAGGGAGTTAATGCTCCCCAGTACCCATAGATACATCCCCACGACCACTATCCAGCAAGCCTGAACAGAGGTGGCTGACAGGGTCAGTGGCAGCAACATCATCACCAGGACCTGGCTTCAGTGTAGGAAGAAGTTCAATGACCTCACAAGAGCAGCAAGGGCAAGTGCAGCTCTTCATCTCTCCATGTCTCTCAACAACACCTGCCATCCCTTCTTTAACTCTCTTCCACACTGCTCTCAACAATTGTCACCTCCAAGTGCGGATACAACCCCTGGATTGCATCCGCGCATATTAAATGAAGTTAGGGAAGAGGTAGTAGAGACACAATTACATATAGATAAAAACTCATTAGAAAAGGTAATAATGCCGGGGGACTGTTCGACAGCTAATGTGATTCCTATATCTAAAAAGGGAGATAGAACCCGTCCAGGGAACTATAGACCAGTTAGCTTGACGTCAATGGTAGGAAAGATAATGGAATCTTTACTCAAAGGTGCAATAGAAAAACATCTGGAAACCGAAAATATAATAAAGGGTAGTGAGCACGGATTTCAAAAGGGAAGGTTATGCTTGACTAACCATATTGAATTCTTTGAAGAAGTAACAGAAAGAGTAGACAAGAGTAATGCAGTAAATACAGTATATTTGGATTTTCAAAAGGCCCTCGATAAGGTACAGCATAGTAAGCTCATCACTAAGGTCAGAACATATGGAGTCAAGGGACAGGTAGCATAATGGATAGCAAGCAGAAAACAGAAAACAAAGAATAGGGGTTAAATTGGTTAACCCCTGAAAATGGGCGCTGGGATTACGGCGCTCGATTAACCCACACCCATTGGTTGCGATGCAGGCAGCACGTAACATTCGTGCTGCCTGATGATTTTAATGATAGCTGCATGCAGCCACGCTACCTGCGCTGTTGAGTGGCTGCACCCACCAACAGGGGGCCCTGATATCAGGAGTGGCTAGCACTACTTAAAGGCAGCCTGCACCTCTTAAAGAGGAGGTGCATTGTGGCTGCAGGAAGTGCTGGCAGTGCTTTGGGAAGTGAATCAGTGGTGGAATATACTGAAGAATGACTGTGCTGTGAGAGAGCGTGCACCAAGGTTCTTGGACGATGCACTAGAGGCCTTGGTGGAAGAGGTGGACAGGCAGGGGGCCATTCTATATCTGCAGGGGTGGCAGGAGGCCCCCAAAACATATGCTGAAGAGGCAATAGGAAGCTGTGGCGGACGAGGTCAATGCCAGGAGCGTCGTACCACGCACATGGACGTAGTGCAGGAAGAAGTTCAATGATTTGACACGAGTGGTCAAGGTGAGTGGATTCAAGTTTCAAGTGGCATATCATCAGTAGCGTCATCCACTGCTCCACGGACTACACCCCCCATCACCTGCCTACCAACAAACTCTTTCAATCAGCACTCAACCCTTCAAATCACATGCTGCAACTCACCCTCACACATTACCACTCTGGCAAGCTGCACACCCACAACTCACAGGTCACACAAACTGGCAGCTATTCAAGCATGACAGCCACATCACCCAAACATCTTGCAGGATGCTCACTGACACACTTCCCTCTTTCTTGCAGGAGAAGGTGGCACATAACAGTAAGCAGCAAGAAAGAACGGACAGAGGACAGGCACGCCTACAAGTCCTCGCCCCCATGGAGGAGATAGTGTTGTCCATCATTGGATGGGCCGTAGCTGAGGCCGTAGTCACTGGCGGTGCTGGAGGTATCGATGATGAGGGTCTTTGCATACTTAATCCTTCTTCTCGCTTCCCATTTCTCCCTCAGCCCACAATCTTTTCTGACTCACGTGCTGCAGATGGTGTAATCACGCACTTCTTACTTTCTCCTCTTCTTGCATCACAACTCAACCCTTGTCCCTTTGTCATTTCAGATACCCAAGAACTGGAATCAGTACAGTCAGAGGAGGCAGAGGAAGATGACAGTAATGATGAAGACGCACCACTACACTCGCAGCCACCAGCTCAGAGACTGACACTGCACATAGTTTAGAGGCTAGGATAGAGGAGGGATCTGCACATGATGAGACACCGGACACAAGTGTGCAGGAGCCAGGGCAGGGGGAACAGATACCGCAGGTGCCAGCTTGCCGGAGGGCGAGATCGTTCATTAGTTCTGCTGCAGAGGAGTCAGATGAGGACTTCGATGGGCCAGGCTACAGAAGAAGGCTGATGGGTTTGCACAACCAAATGCTTGGTGCACTGGAAAGCCTGCCAGAAAGCCTGTGCACGATGACAAGGAGCATGGAGGAGTCCAGCTCTAACTTGGTGCAGGGCTTTGAGCAGAGCTTGGAGCCCATCCTTTCCAACATGGAACGGGTGGTCACCTCCATCAGCACTCCTGTGGAACCCACCATGATGCAGCGTCTGATGACTGATGTCACAACTTCCATTGCAGCACAAACATCTGCCATCTGAGGTCTGACTGCTGCCTTGGAAGCTCAGACTGCTGCTATCGTGGCTCTGGAGACCATTGTGGAAAGAGGCTTCCAGGGCATCACAGCACTCCAGCAATCTCTTCAGCAGATCACCAGGATTGCTGAGGCGCCACCCTGGGAGAGTGGCAGTGGCGCCATGGAACACAAACCTACTGTCCTCTCTCAGGATGACATCATTCCTCCTCCCACCTCTGCCACTCTGCCAATGCCTTTGTTGTTGCCTGTCAGCCAGCCAGGCCAGACTTCTGTAGCCCAGGCCGAGATGATGCAGTCTGAAGCCGGGCCCTCCCGGCCCAGAGGTGCTCAAGGCCGTCCTCGTCGGCCATCTGCACGCTCCTCCATTGAAGGTCAGCAGTCTTCCACCACCCATGCTTCAGCTACTGGGGATGCACCTCGTAGGAGCACTAGGACAGGTAAAGTCACACGAATGACAGGCACTAAGGGAATGCACAAGGGTGAATGGTACCAGTTTGTTAGAATCATTTGATGTGTAAATCTATTAATTTGGTTATGAATTTGTATTTGGTGTTGCTTTTCATTTCTGCGATGAGCTGAGGGAAGACGCAAAATGTAATCATAAGGAGGATGATTTGATGGTCATGTGGGAGAGGAAAGGTAAGGAGTGTGGGACTGTTGGTGAATGGGGAGGTGCTGTTGAAGTTACTGGTATTGCTCATTAATAATCTGATCACGTAGAGCCCTGGCAGAACTACCTTGTTGCCTTCCTGCCTCTTCTTCCATTTCCTCCTCCATCTCGTCCTCCTCCACCTCCTCCCTCTTCTGGCAGCGTGTCCTGCTCTGCGTGGCCTCTCTGCATGCTCCCAGTCATGTTCAATTTCCAAAGGACGCCCTAGCTGGCCCCATGTCTGGAAGCTATTTTGGTCAGCACACTATTTTAAACGCCACTAACAGTACTGTGACCCACCAGACCACTGTCTCGAGAATACTGCAACTCTCTCCAAGTATAGGAAACTTCCACAAACACCCACAATTTTAACAGCAGCCAGAATAAATAATCCAGTTACTAACCTGTAACTCCTGCATGCTCCCTTTAAATAATGCTGGTGGAGGGTCCTTCATGCTCCTTAACTCCTGTTCAACTGTGCGAGGTTAGGACAGTGCGTTGGCTGGAGCGGGGAGTTTGAAAATGCCACCTGCTGCTTCAAATCAGCATTGCACACTGATTTATATCATAATCTCTCTACTCTACATGCTGCCGGCATTCATTGGGTGTGCGTGCGCAACCACCTTTACCAAGCTGGCATCCTGCACACGTCACACTGGAAGTGCACATCTCGGCCGCCATTTTTGGGGCTTAGCTGTCCACGCAGCCCAATTTTGCCGCCAGAGAGTAGGGATTAAGGGTAGTTATTTAGACTGGCAAAAGATGGGAAGTGGTGTTCCACCGAGTTTGGTGCTGGGACCACTAATGTTCACCATTTACACAAACAATTTGGACTTGGGAATCTGAAGTACAATTTCAAAATTTGCGGACAACACCAAATTGGGGGTGAAAAAGAATATGACAAAATACAAGACATTAATAAACTTGCAGAATGGGCGTGCAATTGGCAAATGAATTTCAATATAGATAAGTGTAAGGTGGTGTATTTTGGTAGGAAGGATAAAGAGTCCACATACTGCTTGGAAAATAAGAGTCTAAACTGGGTAAAGGAACAAAGGGATCTGGGGGTACAGATACACAAATCACTAAATGTAGCCACACAGATTAATAAGGCCATAAAAAAAGCAAACCAAGCACTGGGGTTCATTTCTAGAGGGATAGAATTGAAAAGCAGAGAAGTTATGTTAAACTTGTATAGAACCTTGGTTAGACTACACTTCGAGTTGGGCCGAATGGCCTGTTTCTGTGCTGTACATTCTATATAATTCTATGTAATCTGTTAAACCCTTCAACATACAATCACAAGAGCGCAATGCAACACCACTCTTTCTCATTCCAAACACACTCACTTCTTTTTCTCTCTTCACACCACACATTAACAGCATTCTCTTCTCACGTGCTAGTGTTTGCACAATCAGCAACTCCCAGGACTCCTTCCAAACTTCACATTCCGCACACTTGGCTTTACATTCATCACCTCCTCATCCTCATTCCATCTTGCTTCTTCTCGAGCTCTCAGCAAATGCACTATATGCACAAGCCCTACACGTTGTTACTCACCTTTTCAACAGCCACTCACTATCTCTCCCCCTCTCTTTCCGCAGGACAAAACAACATATAATGCCAGAGCGAGGACTGACATCGTAGCCCTCACCCAAGCAGAGCATGAAGCCCTGGACATTAGTGGTCCGGGCAAATTTTTTTTTGTTATTCATTCATGGGATGTGGGCATCGCTGGCAAGGCCAGAATTTATTGCCCATCCCAAATTGCCCTTGAGAAGGTGGTGGTGAGCCGCCTTCTTCAACCGCTGCAGTCCATGTGGTGAAGGTTCTCCCACAATGCTGTTAAGTAGGGAGTTCCAGGATTTTGACCCAGTGACAATAAAGGAACGGCGATATATTTCCAAGTTGGAATGATGTGTGACTTGTAGGGGAACGTGCAGGTGGTGTTGTTCACATGCGCCTCTACCCTTGTCCTTCTAGGTGGTTGAGGTCGCAGGTTTGGGAGGTGCTGTCGAAGAAGCCTTGGCGAGTTGCTGCAGTGCATCTTGTAGGTGGTACACACTGCAGCCATGGTATGCTGGTGGTGGAGGGTGTAAATATTTAAAGTTCATGAGAATCCATGAGCATTGGGGTAGATGAGGCTGGTGGCTTACCTCATCAGGGTGTCTGCATATTACTTGTAACCCTTCATTCACCTGAGCACTGAAGTCAATGGAAATGAAAATCAGGAGTGATGTAAAATGGGCTGCCGATTCGCTATCGCAGGTTTTACACTATCGCCCAAAGTCAAAATTACCCTCAATGTCTTCAGAAGAGCAGGAAAGTTGAAGGGAAAATTGGCAAGGAAGTAAAAATTACTTATAAAAATACATGAATAAATAATTTGCAGGGGTACTGACTGTGAGTGGACTAACACCTCCACGAGCTGCGTTTGATTCCAGCCCTGGCTGATTTGATGGAAGTCTCCTCTGTCTGCTTGCTGTAAGAATCCTATGGGGCATAAATATAAGGTAGCCACTAACAGATCAAATAAAGAATATAGGAGGACTTTCTTTACAGAGAATGGTGAGAATGTGGAACTCACTACCACATGGAGTGGTTGAAGCAGATAGCAATGATACATTTAAAGGGAGGCTTGTTGCATACACGAGGGAGAAGGGAATGGAGGGTTTTTGAGGGCAGGGTGGGAAGAAATAATCAGAGTGGGAAGAGGTTTGTGCGGAGTATAAACACCGGTGTAATCCAGTTGGGCCGAATGGCCTGTTTCTGTATTGTAGATTCTATGTAAAATGAGGTTGGGTAGTGTCAATCCAGTCCTGCCCGAAATGGATGCACAGCTTAAAGTTGTAGAGGCAACAGGATGACTGAAGTAGAAATTGAAAAGTTCACAATGATGGAGTAGGGGTTGCTCTTCACTCTCTATTTCCAGAGATCTCAGGAGGTTGGAATTTAGACACATTGTTGGGGGAGAATGGAGGATACCATGATCACTAAAATGTAGTAGTCAAATACAAAAAATAATCAAAAAGGTGAATGGAATGTTCGTCTTTATAACTAAAGAGCTAGAATATAAAGGGGAGGAAGTTTTGCTACAGCTATACAAAGCCCTGGTTAGACCACATTTGGAGTACTGAGTACAGTTCTGGGAACTGCAGCCTAGAAAGGATATATTGGCCTTGGAAGGAGTGCAGCGCAGATTCACTAGAATGTTCCCAGGGCTCCAAGGGTTAAATTATGAGGAGAAATTACATAAACTAGGCTTGTATTCCCTGGAATATAGAAGTTTAATGGGTGATTTAATTGAGGATTTTGAAGGGAATTGATAGGGCAGATAGAAAGAATTTTTTTCTGCTGGTGGGGGAGTCTTAGACAAGCAGACATAACCTTAAAATCAGAGCCAGGCCATTCAGAAGGGAAGTTAGGAAACACTTCTTCACGTAAAGGGTGTTAGAAGTGTGGAACTCTCTCCCACAAAAGGGTACTAAGGGATATGGATCCAAGGCGGGTGATGGAGTTAGGATACAGATCAGCCATGATCTCGTTGAATGGTGGAACAGGCTCAATGGGTTGAATGGCCTAATCCTGTTCCTATATTCCTATGTTCCAGATTCATGGCAGGTGAGTTATGGTATGTCTCTAAAATGAAATACAAATGATATTCCAGTTACCCATGACAATTTGCTTTTTGTTATAGCTTGAATTTTTATTTTTAAAGTAACTTTATTTTTTTTATTACAACAACTTGCATTTATATAGCACCTTTAACGTAAGAAAATATCTCCCGGTGCTACACAGAAGCAATTTCCGACAAAATTTGACACTGAGCCAAAGAAGGAGATATTAGGAGGAGTGACAAAAGCTTGGTCAAAGAGATAGGTTTTACGGGATCTTAAAGGAGGAAAGAGAGGTGTTGAAGTGGTGAGGGTGAGGGAGAGAATTCCAGAGCTTAGGAACAAGATGGTGGGGCGAAGGGTGTGGGGAATGTGTATTAGGCCAGAGTTGGAAGAATGCAGAGTTTTCAGAGGGTTGTAGGACTGGAGGAGGTTACAGAGATAGAGAGGAGACAAGGCCTTGCAGGATTTGAATACGAGGTCGGCCAGGAAAGCATTGGAATAGCCGAGTCTGTACTATTTAACTATAATGGAGGTTTCTATGGATACAAATGTTGCTTTAATAGCCACTATTATGCCTTATGAGTTGCATGCTGTGAAATGGCATAATGTTTCTCAAGAACTTTGCACCAAAAGTAAAGTGGTGCCATTGGTAATTTTACATTATTGTGAATTACAGGACAAATAAATATGTTAATTTTTTTATTTTTAATATTATTGGTACCTATTCTTTTTAAATTTCCCACTGAAATGGGTAGCCTTATTTGATAATTGTTCTATAATAACGTTCTATCAATAGCAGTGTGTATAATGTTTGTTATTGTGCCTTATTAGCAAGACTAATATAAAACTCAGTATTAACTCTTGTCTTTTTCAAAATAGTGCGGTTAACATAAAACATTCAGCTTGAAACTGCATTCCTGAACAGCAGACAAATATTGCACTCTTAGTAATAGACTATGTATAACTTATATCTAAATTACACCATTTTACAGCAACAACCACATGTCTAGAAATACTGATGGAGAACATCTATTTTTTAAAGTACAATACCCAAGATATTTCTGCTGTTTTCTCTCATTTCTGGTTTCCTTGGCCACACACTCTCTGCAGCTGAGAGGCCAGAAGGGTAATCCGTTCTCAGGCCTTGCCTTATTTCGCTGTTGAGTCAGTTACTCAGGGCCTGCAAGAGTGTTACAGAGGTGACCCCCCGTGAATGAATTTCATGATCTTCACTTGGTGCCTTATCACACCAACATAGATGAGACTGGGAATTCTGGAGAGCAAAGGTCCAGAATCTGCCGCCCTCTATTCCAATACCCCGTGCCATTGCACCACCCTGGCAAAGACCGTTTCCTTGGAGCTGCTCCTGCTCTGCCGCCACAACTGCTCCGGAAATTCTGCGGAAACCCCGTATACACAAATAAAAGGGGGTTTCGCCACACTTATGGCCAAGTTGTAAAAGAAATACTTACATTTATATTGCGCCTTTCACGATCTCAAGACGTCCCAAAGCATGTTACAGCCAAATAGTATTTTTGAAATGTGCACAGCAAGATCCCACAAACAGCAATGTGATAATGATCAGATAATGTGTTTTTAGTGATGTTGGTTGAGGGAGAAATATTGGTCAGGACAATGGGGAGAACTTCCCTGCTGTTCTTCGAAATAGTGCCATGGGATCTTTTAAATCCACCTAAGAGGGCGGATAGTGCCTCGGTTTAACGCGCATCTGAAAGACTGCACCTTTGACATTGCAGCACTCCCTCATTACTGCATTGGAGTATCAGGCAGTGGATAGGGAGCAGCTCTGAGGACATTCCTGGCCCATGTTTTACAGAGCGTCCCTCGTGCTCTATCTCTTTGGGATGACAGAAAAGTGCATTCTGATATTCAAATCATCGAATCATAGAATCGTAGAATGGTTACAGCACAGAAGGAAGCCATTCAGCCCATCGAGCCTGTAAGAGCAATCCAGTTAGTCCCATTCACCCCCTTTGTCCGTAGCCCTGCAAATTTTTTCCCTTCAAGTATTTATCCAATTACTTTTTGAAAGCCACGATTGAATCTGCTTCCACCACCCTTTCAGGCAGTGTATTCCAGATCATAAAAACTTGCTGTGTTAAAAATTTTTGTTCATGTCGCCTTTGGTTCTTTTGCCCATCACCTTAAATCTGTGTCCTCTGGTTCTCGACCCTTCCGTCAATGGGAACATTTTCTCTTTATTTACTTTATCTAAACTTTATCCAACATTATCTAAACGAATAATGACATTTGCATCCTAATTTCCATCCTAATGTTTTACTGGAAGAAGAAAGTACATCCAAAAGCTAAAAACCTAAACTATAAGAAATCTCAGCCTGTTCTCTTCCTCTTTGTTCAGAGAGACTTGGGTGTCCTCGTACAAGAAACACAAAAAGTTAGTATGCAGGTACAGCAGGCAATTAGGAAAGCAAATGGCGTGTTGGCCTTTAGTGAGACCTCACCTGGAGTACTCCTTACCTGGAGTTTTGGTCTCCTTATCTAAGGAAGGATATTATTGCTTTAGAGGCGGTGCAACAAAGGTTCACTAGATTAATTCCTGGGATGAGAGGATTGTCCTATGAAGAGACGTTGAGTAGAATGGGCCTATTATCTCTGGAGCTTAGAAGAATGAGAGGTGATCTCATTGAAACATATAAGGTTATGAGGGGGCTTGACAGGGTAGATGCTGAGAGATTGTTTCCCCTGGCTAGAGAGTCTAGAACTAGGGGGCATAGTCGCAGGATAAGGGGTCGGCCATTCAAGACTGAGATGAGGAGGAATTTCTTCACACTTGGGTTGTGAATCTTTGGCATTCTCTACCCCAGAGTGCTGTGGATGCTGAGTCATTGAATAAATTCAAGGCCAAGATGGATAGATTTTTGGACTCTAGGGAAATCAAGGGATATGGGGATCAGGCAGGAAAGTGGAGTTGAGGTCAAAGATCAGCCATGATTTTATTGAATGACGGAGCAGGCTCGAGGGGCTGTTTGGCCTACTCCTGCTCCTATTTCTAATGTTCTTATGTTCTCTCAAAAAAAACGTAACAAATTACAGAACAGTTAGCTACAAAACAGCCAACAGAATATGACAGAAAACAATTTTTATCGTGATGTAGATTTAATGCCTCTGGCAAGCTAAGAAGGATCTTACTGCGTTCATTCCTTATGCCCAAGAGCTGTCCCAAAGCCACATATCAATAATCCTTTATTAGCTGCTAATTGGAAAACACTCCCAAACAGAGAAATCCAGCACATCATGGTTTCATTTTCATTTTAAAAATATTTTCAAATTGTTCAAACAATTTGCTTTTTTATTGCACTTGTGTGCCACTGGTCACCAATAGGAAGTGTCTTGTATTTGCTTGTGTCTCTGACTGCTACTCTCATGATCTGTAAAAAGTGGGGTCCCAAAAGCCATTATAGGCGTGAAGGTCACATCCTTCTTATCTGCTTTTATATTTCACTCCAACCTGTGTGAATGGCTTTGGCTCCTGATGTGCAAGTCTCGGCGGCAACGCAAGACTAAACTTATCAAGATTTGCCAAGGCCAGCAGCTGAAAAGTCCTGGTAAAAATGGGTCTTCCAGACAGGGGCTTTTGTGAGTTCTGGCAAGTTTATTTTCAGAGTACAGCCGGCAACACCAGCAAGGGCCTCATATAATATAAAAGCAGCTTAAACTATAGTGTGCACTCATCAGCTGAAGTACTGTGTATGTATCGTCAATGGTACACTAGCAGTATAGAAGCACCTTTTGAAGTAGAAGGGCATTGAAGGATGTATGAATAAGTCCATAAGTGATGGACCCGAGCCCATTACTTCTGGCTCCCTTTTTTTTCTCACGACCTCTCTTGGGCCCTTTGCTTCTGTCTTCTCACCTTCCACCTTTAATTTCTCCCTTTTTGGGTATTTTTCACATTTGGTTCCTACTCCAACGCATCACTACTCCTCTGTCTACCCCTTGGATAAGCCCACAGTTACCCTGAATTGTCATTCAATGAAGGGCTCAATCAAGGCGCCCATTGTTGCCTTCTTACGAGCAGCAACTCCAACTGCTTCATCCTCCTCTCTCAATGACCTTCACACCCAGGATGCTCACTGGGGGCTATTCTTGCCAATCTCCTCCCCATCCTACTCACCCCACCCACCACTGCCCCCTTGGACACTTCCAGCAGATCAACAATCACTGCTCTTCTCCACATTTCCCTCCAGAATGTCCATTCTCTCGCAGACAAGGCCCTTGCCATCCAAGACCTTAGTGTGGATGATGGCATTGACTGCAACTTGGCCTCAATCTCTACCACCCACCCAAGCCCCACCCAAGTTTCTTCATGAGATATCTTCACTCCTTTCCTCCCTCAACCTCTGCACTGAGCAACTCCTGTTCATTGGTGATTTCAATCTCCTTGTCAACTCACCTTGCCCTCTCTGCTCTGATTGCACTGCCATCCTGTCCTCCCTAAATTTCTCCCTCCGTATAAACTTTCCTACTCATATTCATGGCAATCCCTTGTTCTTGCCATCTCACGTGGCCTCTCTACTCCCATGTTCTTGATCACAGACAACGCCACCTTGGACAACTTTCTCCTGCATCAGCCCCTGGAAAAAATTCTCCCCCATATCATTTACAATTGCACTTTAAAGTTGCCAACTGCCTAGCTTTTGGCATCGATTCGCCATGATACTTCTGCAGTCACTGATCTGCTCAAGTATTCCCCCACCTCCATCCTTGATGCCCTTGGCCCCAGTAAAGCCTTTTTTCTCTCCTATCTTGGTCAATCCCCCTGGTATGGCCACCATCCTTGTTTCCAGAGGCTCAGACTTGAACATATCTGGCACACAACTTGTATAGCCATCCATCATCAGATATGGCTGGACCACAACAAGCATCATCGGGCCTCAGTCTTTTCTGCCAAAACCACTCACTACTCCAGAATTATCCTGGAAAGCAAAGATAACCCCCAGTTTTTTCTCTCCACTACCAACAACAAATGCAAGGAGCGTTATCACTTTATCACTAAGATTGACACCATTCATTCAGCTGCCTTTGCTGCTTCTCCCCCTTCCTTTTACCTACCAAGCCAAACCTCCCACCTGGCTCCCTCTGCCTTGAACCCGCATCATCCTTTAGTTTCTTTCCTATCTTTTCTTATACCCTCTCCGAGCTCATCTTGTCCATGAGACCCACTTCCTGCTCCCTTGACCCCCATTCCCATTAAACTGCTGGCTATTCAGCTTCTCCTCCTGGGCCCCATGCTAGCTGACATTGTAAATGATTCCCTCTCCTCAGGTACTGTCCCCTCCCTTTCAAAAGTAATCAATCCTTCAAAATACGTTGTTGACCTCTCTGTCCTTGCAAACTACCATCCCATTTCCAAACTCCACTCCCTTTCCAAAGTCCTTGAACATATTGCCACCTCCCAAATCTGTGTCCACCTTTCTTACAACTCCATGTTTGAATCTCTCCAATCAGGTTTACACCCCTGCCACAGCACTGAAACGGCCCTAATCAAAGTCACAAATAACATTTTGGAGTCTATTATTAAGCAGACAGTAGCGGAACATTTGGATAAACATAATTTAATAGGACAAAGTCAGCATGGCTTTACGAAGGGGAAGTCATGTCTGACAAATTTGCTTGAGTTCTTTGAGGACATAACGTACAGGGTGGATAAAGGGGAACCAATGGACGTAGTGTATTTAGACTTCCAGAAGGCATTCGACAAGGTACCACATAAAAGATTATTGCTCAAGATAAAGAATCACTGGATTGGGGGTAATATTCTGGCATGGGTGGAGGATTGGTTATCTAACAGGAAGCAGAGAGTTGGGATAAATGGTTCCTTCTCGGACTGGCAACCAGTGGCCAGTGGTGTTCCGCAGGGGTCGGTGCTGGGTCCCCAACTCTTTACAATCTATATTAACGATTTGGAGGAGGGGACCGAGTGTAACATATCAAAGTTTGCAGATGATACAAAGATGGGAGGGAAAGTAGAGAGTGAGGAGGACATAAAAAACCTGCAAGGGGATATAGACAGGCTGGGTGAGTGGGCGGAGATTTGGCAGATGCAATACAATATTGGAAAATGTGAGGTTATGCACTTTGGCAGGAATAATCAGAGAGCAAGTTATTATCTTAATGGCGAGAAACTGGAAAGTACTGCAGTACAAAGGGATCTGGGGGTCCTAGTGCAAGAAAATCAAAAAGTTAGTATGCAGGTGCAGCAGGTGATCAAGAAGGCCAATGGAATGTTGGCGTTTATTGCTAGGGGGATAGAATATAAAAACAGGGAGGTATTGCTGCAGTTATATAAGGTATTGGTGAGACCGCACCTGGAATACTGCATACAGTTTTGGTCTCCGTACTTAAGAAAAGACATACTTGCTCTCGAGGCAGTACAAAGAAGGTTCACTCGGTTAATCCCGGGGATGAGGGGGTGGACATATGAGGAGAGGTTGAGTAGATTGGGACTCCACTCATTGGAGTTCAGAAGAATGAGAGGCGATCTTATTGAAACATATAAGATTGTGAAGGGGCTTGATCGGGTGGATGCGGTAAGGATGTTCCCAAGGATGGGTGAAACTAGAACGAGGGGGCATAATCTTAGAATAAGGGGCTGCTCTTTCAAAACTGAGATGAGGAGAAACTTCTTCACTCAGAGGGTAGTAGATCTGTGGAATTTGCTGCCCCAGGAAGCTGTGGAAGCTATATCATTGAATAAATTTAAAACAGAAATCGACAGTTTCCTAGAAGTAAAGGGAATTAGGGGTTACGGGGAGTGGGCAGGAAATTGGACATGAATTTAGATTTGAGGTTAGGATCAGATCAGCCATGATCTTATTGAATGGCGGAGCAGGCTCGAGGGGCCGATTGGCCTACTCCTGCTCCTATTTCTTATGTTCTTATGTTCTTTACATCCTCTGTGACTGTGACCCTGAGGCATTTTCCTTCCTCATCTTTTCTGCAGCATTTGACACGGTTCACCACATCATCCTCCTTAAGCCTGCCAACCCTCCCAGATTGTCCAGGAATCTCCCAGAATTGAGGATAGATCGCCCAGGCACTGCTGCGAGCAACCCAAGAGAAAATAGGAAGTAGAGTTGATAGGTAGTGCCAGTACATCAATGGGAGAAGGAAGAGCATTGATAGGTGGGAGTGAAAGCCAATAGGCACTTGGCGGGATGGGTTTCCATTAGCAGGTTAGGCTGCGCTGTAGCCTGGGCAGCAATAGCTGCAGTATTTGTATTTTGGCTGCAGCAACAACCCCTTTAGATAACTACTTGTCGTATCTTTGTTATTCCAATCAGTTCCTTTTTCCATTTGCCTCCCCCCAACTTTCGTTGCATCTTTTCCAAAGTCTGTAGCCTTCCTGTGAAGGAATTATCAGATCATTTTAGGACTGAAATGGTTGGAAACCACTTTTGAATTTGCCCCCACCCTCTGAATAAATCCCCCCCCTGTTGGTTTTCATTGAAGTGGAGGGTAAAATGGCAATTAAATTCACACCCTTCAGCTCCACGTGTCTGTGTGTGTGACAGGGTTGCTAATCCTCCTGGGTTTCAGATGGCGCCTTACTTGCTGAGTGTTTCCAGCACTTTTTTCTATTGTTCGAGACTATAAAGAATTGACCACCTTAAATTTCTCGGAGGGATCAGAGGGTACAACTATTAGGTGATGGGGGATCAGAGAGAGCATCTCCCAGAGGTGGTAGAGAACCATTCATAGGGGCACTCGGGAAATTTCCCAATTTCTCAATATCCAGTATGCCGCTGCCAGTGAGCAAAAACATTTTTTATAGGCTCATGGGGAGCAAAGATGCTCAACTACAGGGGACCCAATCTTTATAAGGTAAATTTGTAAACTGCGGGCAAATGTCATGTGATCAAGCATCATGTGATCAAGCATCATGTGATCAAACCTACAGGAATACATCTAACTAGAGTTGGCAACCCTAATCCTTCTCCAACACTTCACCTCTGTTGACCAGCTCAGTGGGATTGCCCTTTCTTGGTTCCATTTTTACCAATCCAATTGTAACCAGAGCAGCTCCAACAATGGTTTCTCTTGCCACTCCCCACTGTTACCTCTGGAGTCCCCCATGGATCCACCCTTGTCCCTCTCTCTCTCATCTACATGTTGCCCCTTGGCGACATCATCTGAAGACTTGGGATCAGCTTCATAGAATCATAGAATCATAGAAGTTACAACATGGAAACAGGCCCTTTGGCCCAACATGTCCATGTCGCCCAGTTTATACCACTAAGCTAGTCCCAATTTCCTGCACTTGGTCCATATCCCTTTATACCCACCTTACCCAGCTTCACACACATATGTTGATGACACCCGGCTTTACCACTTCACCACCTCTCTTGGCTCCTCCACTGCTGTGTGGTGTCATACTGCCAGTCTTGGATGAGCCACAATTTCAATCTGCCTGTTCAATCCTGAGCTGAGCTTTCGACCCCGTATCTTCTCCGTCACAAGACTGCCTACTTCCACCTCTGTCTCAGCCCTTCTGCTACTAAAACTCTCATCCTTGTCTTCGTCATCACCAGACTTGTCTATTCCAATGCAATCCTGGCCGGCCTCCGATCCTCCGTAAACTTCAGCTCATCCAAAGCTGTGCTGTCTATTTCCTTTCCTGCGCCAAGTCCCCCTCACCCATCACTCCTGTCCTTGCTGACCTACATTGGCTTTCGGTCCCCAATGCCTTCAATTTAAAATTCTTGTCCTCATGGTTAAATCCCTTCATGGACCCTCCCTATTTCTGTAACCTCTTCCAAACCCTCCCCAGAAATCTCCATTCCTCCTACTTTGGCCTTGTGCATCCCCCCTGCCTTTGCCCCAGCATTGGTGGATGTTCCTTCAGTTACCTAGGCCCCATACTCTGGAATGCTATCCCTCAATCTCTCTGCTTCTCCACCTCCTTCAAGACCCTCCATAAAAAACACCTTTTTGACCAAGCGTTTGATCACCCCCCTAAAGGGCTCAATTTTAAAATCAAATTACGGGTGCGTTGGGGGTGGGGGGCTGTGAAAATGGTGGAAGCCGGCTCCAACCCACTGATTTCCGAGTTCCCCACAGAGTTCGTGTGCGTGCGCTTCACGAATCTGGAAGTCCCACCGGCAATTAAAGCCAGCGGGATGATAGTTAAAGAAACAAATTTACCATAAGGTACTTGATTTCTGACGTAGTAGATAGTTAAAATGATTTTAAACTTACCTGGGCAGCTTTCCCATGGCTTCTGATTCACAATCAGGCAAAAATAAATTAAATAAATTAAATAAAAAACGATTGCACAAAGTTAAAAAAACAAAATAAACCTACCTTTCCACCCTGCTCTGATGTCCAATATTTCCCACTCCGATATCCCCCCTCCCCCCGATGTCTTCCTCTCCGATGTCCCTCTCAGCTCCCAATGTCGCCCTCTCTGATCTCCCCCTCCCCCCCCGATGACCCTCTCTGATCTCCCTCTTCCTCCCCCTGAAGTCCCTCTCCGATCTCACCCTCTTCTCCCCATCTTCCCTCTCCCTCCCGACCTTCCACTCTCCCCCTCCCCGATCTTCCACCCTCCCCCCCCCCACCCGATCTTCAGTGTCCTCCACTCTCTCGGATGACGTCTTACTCTCTCTCTTTCTCTCCCGCCCCACCCCCCCACCGGCATTGCAGCTGCTGTCAGCAGCCAGCCTGTCAATCAGGGGCTGCCGGGCGCGAAACACAGAAAGAACTTTAATCACCATAAAGGCGTCCTTTAAAGAGGAGATGATTCGGGTACAGACAAGGTACATTCCAACGAGGGAGAAAGGTAGGGCGACTAAAGCTAGAGCTCCCTGGAAGACAAGGAGATAAAGAATACGATGAAGTGGAAAAAAGGGGTGTATGACAGGTGTCAGGTTGATAACACAAGTGAGAACCAGGCAAAATATAGAAAGTCCAGAGGGGAAGTGAAAAAGGAAATAAGAAGGGCAAAGAGAGAATAAGAGAATAGACTGGTGGCTAACATAAAATGGAATCCAAAAGTCTTCTACAGACATGTTAACAGTAAACGGGTAGTAAGAGGAGGGGTGGGGCCGATTAGGGATCATAAAGGAGATCTGCTCATGGAGGCAGAGAGCATGGCTGAGGTACTAAATGAGTACTTTGTATCTGTGTTTACCAAGGAAGAAGATGCTGCCAGAGTCTTAGTAAAGGAAGATATAGTTAAGGTACTGGATGGGCTAAAAATTGATAAAGAAGAGGTACTTGAAAGGCTAGCTGTACTTAAAATAGATAAGTCACCTGGTCCGGATGGGATGCTGAGGGAAGTAAGGGGGGAAATTGCAGAGGTACTGACCATAATCTTCCAGATATCCTTAGATACAGGGGTGGTGCCAGAGGACTGGAGAATTGCAAATGTTACACCCTTGTTCAAAATAGGGTGTAAAGATAAACCCAGCAACTATAGGCCAGTCAGTTTAACCTCCGTGGTGGGGAAACTTTTGGAAACGATAATCCGGGGCAGAATTAACAGTCACTTGCATAAGTGTGGATTGATTAGGGGAAGCCAGCATGGATTTGTTAAAGACAAATCGTATTTAACCAACTTGATAGAGTTTTTTGATGAGGTAACAGAGAGGGTAGATGAGGACAATGCAGTTGATATGGTGTATATGGATTTTCAAAAAATGTTTGATAAAGTGCCACATGGCATGCTTGTTATTACGATTGCGGCCCATGGAATAAAGGGGGCAATAGGAACATGGATACAGATTTGGCTAAATGACAGGAAACAGAGAGTAGTGGTGAATGGTTGTTTTTCGTACTGGAGTGAGGTGTACGGAGGTGTACAGTGGTGTTCCCCAGAGGTCGGTGCTGGCACCACTGCTTTTCTTGATACATATTAGTGACCTGGACTTGGGTATACAGGGCACAATTTCAAAATTTGCGGATGACACAAAACTTGGAAGGGTAGTGAATAGTGAGAAGGATAGTGATAGACTTCAAGAGGATATAGACACTCTGGAGGCATGGCGTACACGTGGCAGATGAAGTTTAACGCAGAAAAATGTGAGGTGATGTATTTCGGTAGTAAAAATTAGTTGAGGCAATATAAACTAGAGGGCACAATTCTAAAAGGGGTGGAGGAAGAGAGGGATCTGGGGGTATATGTGCATAAATCGTTGAAAGTGGCAGGGCAGGTTGAGAAAGCGGTTTAAAAAGCATACGGGATCCTGGGTTTTATAAATAGAGGCATAGAGTACAAAAGCAAGGAGGTCATGATGAACCTTTATAAAACACTGGTTCGGCCACAACTGGAGTATTGTGTCCAGTTCTGGACACCTCACTTTAGTAAGGATGTGAAGGCCTTAGAGAGGGTGCAGAGGAGATTTACTAGAATGATTCCAGGGATGAGGGACTTAAATTATATGGATAGACTGGAGAAGCTGGGATTGTTCTCCTTGGAACAGAGAAAGTTGAGAGGAGATTTGATAGAGGTATTCAAAATCATGAAGGGTCTAGACAGAGTAGATAGAGAGAAATTGTTCCCTTTGGCGGAAGGGTCAAGAACCAGAGAACATAGATTTAAGGTGATTGGCAAAATAACCAAAGGTGACATGAGGAAAAACTTTTTTATGCAGCGAGTGGTTGGGATCTGGAATGCACTGTCTGAGTGGGTGATAGAGGTAGATTCAATCCTGGCCTTCAAAAGGGAGCTGGATAAGTACTTGAAACAAAAAAATGTGCAGGGCTACGTGGATAGAGTGGGTCAGTGGGACTAGCTGGATTGCTCTTGCATAGATCCGGCGAGACTCGATGGGTCGAATGGCCTCCTTCCGTGCTGTAACCTTCTATGATTCTATGAATTACATCGTGATCGCGTCGGAAAAGGTGAGTTTTTTTTATTCGGGTTTGCCACGTGCACCTTCACCCTCCCCCCACCCCACCCCCGCTGCCAACCCGCCACCATTTTAAAATCTCCTTTTTTGGCTTGGCATCCAATTTTGACTTTGGGTGAAAGTGTAAAACTGGTGATATTGATTCAGCCGTTCGTTATACATCGCTCCCAATTTTCATTTCCATTGACTTCGATGGGTTAAGGGTTAAGATCATGGAAAGGAGGAAACTGTGAATATTCATGAAATGAGTTCAGAAAGAATGGCTGAGTTCAACTGAAACAGCAGGCAGCTCTCCGGGTGGGTGATCAAGCAATATCACTCTCTTCTCTGTAGTCATTTTTATATACATTGAAATCCATTTATACTTATGGCACTTGCTCAAATTGACCAGTTAAATGATCAGCTGGACATTCCAACATGCCCTGCAGTTATTGTTATTGTTTTTGTTCTCTATGTGAGTGTCCGTGCTGATTTAATATTGGTTAATACACTGCAACATTAGAATTAATATGAAATCAATTGTCTGAATTATTCCCTTATCCAGAAAGCAGTGTTTCCTGAACCATTTAGATAAATAGCATCCAACTGTATCTCAGCTTGGACCTCTCCCAGTACTGAACCAGTAATCATGTAGGTTTCTGTTGTGCCAAATCCATCCCATTTATACCTCAAGGCAAAATCTGCATAAAGAGGGTACTGTGCGGGTGCTTCCGTTTCAAACACAATACTGGCAAGTAGGACAAAATGACCGAAGTGCCATCCCCACCCAGGTGCTTCACATGTGTGCACATGTTCTTCCAGCCAATACCGTTTAAGAGCATAAGAACATAAGAAATAGGAGCAGGAGTAGGCCAAACAGCTCCTCAAGCCTGCTCCACCATTCAATAAGATCATGACTGATCTTCGACACCACTTTCCCGCCCTAGCCCCATATCCCTTGATTCCCTTAGTGTCCAAAAATCTATCTGTCTCAGTCTTGAATATA
The DNA here is from genome assembly GCF_035084215.1 of Heptranchias perlo. Taxonomy (NCBI): domain Eukaryota; kingdom Metazoa; phylum Chordata; class Chondrichthyes; order Hexanchiformes; family Hexanchidae; genus Heptranchias; species Heptranchias perlo. The sequence continues at coordinate 71,615,228 of NC_090325.1, forward strand.
CTCAATGACTGATCATCCACAGCCCTCTGGGGTAGAGAATTCCAAAGATTCACCAGAAGAAATTTTTCCTCATCTCGGTCCTAAATGTCCGACCCCTTATCTTCAAACTATGCCCCCTAGTTCTAGACGCTCCAGCCAGGGGAAACAGCCTCTCAGCATCTACCCTGTCAAGCCCTCTAAGAATCTTATATGTTTCAATGAGATCACCTCTCATTCTTTTAAACTGCAGAGAATATAAGCCCATTGTACTCAATCTGTCCTCACAGGACAAACCCCACATCCCAGGAATTAATCTAGTGAACCTTCGTAATACTCCCTCTGAGGCAAGTATATCCTTCCTTAGGTAAGGAGACCAAAACTTTACACAGTACTCCAGGTGTGGTCTCACCAGAGCCCTATATAAGTGCAGCATGACCTCCTTACCCTTATACTCCAACCCCCTTGCAATAAAGGCTAACATACCATTTACCTTCCTAATTGCTTGCTGTACCTGCATGTTAACTTTCTGTGTTTCTTGTACAAGGACACCTAAATCCCTCTGAACAACAACATTTCTTAGTCTCTCACCTTTTATAAAATATTCTGCTTTTTTATGCTTCCTACCAAAGTGAATAACCTCACATTTCCTCACATTATACTCCATCTGCCACCTTCTTGCCCGCTCACTTAACCTGTTGATATTCCTTTGCAGCCTCTTTGTGGCCTCCTCATAGTTTACTTTCCCACCTAGCTTTGTATCATCAGCAAACTTGGATTCATTACACTCAGCCTCTCATCTAAGTCATTAATATAGATTGTAAATAGCTGAGGCCCCAGCATTGATCCTTGTGGCACCCCACTAGTTACAACCTGCCATCCTGAAAATGACCCGTTTATTCCTACTCTCTGTTTTCTGTCAGTTAACCAATCCTCAATCCATGCTAATATATTACCCCCAATCCCATGAGCCCTTATCTTGTGTAACAACCTCTTGTGTGGCACCTTATCGAATGCCTTTTGAAAATCCAAATGCATTACATCCACTGGTTCCCTCTTATCTACCCTGATGGTTACATCCTCAAAAAACTCTAATAGATTTGTCAAACACGATTTCCCTTTCATAAATCCGTGTTGACTCTGCCTAATCATACTATGACTTTCTAAGTGCCCCGTTACAACATCCTTAATAATAGATTCCAGCTTTTTCCCTACCACTGACGTCAGGCTAACTGGCCTGTAGTTCCCTGTTTTCACTTTTTAACTTTTTCTTGATTTTTGATTCCTCGTGTGGTTCCCTTTATGTTCTTCTCCGCTCAGTCCTAGTCTATAATTCTTTGGTTTAAATCCTTCCCCCCTTCCCTAATTCCCACACTCACCAAATTCCCAGGTGAATGTCCCCACTCTGTTAGTGCTTCACTCTGTTAGAGGTTCACTCTCTGTCTTTCCCAACCTCTGTGCTCAAGCTGATGGAGGAGCTAAAAGAACAAAAACAAAAGCTGAAAATCTGTTGACTGTGGTTTTTTTTAAAGAAAACTCCCCCCCATAAAGATCCTGCAATCAAATACAATTGAATATTTTCAGGTTATAACACTATTTTATTCGCTTTGAAGAAATCCTTTTTTAAAATTTCCTTTTTCTGCCAATTTTCTTCCCTTCGTCTCCTGTTTGGTTCCATGCTAGGGTATGAGCTCATGGGTGCCAGTCGCCCTCTGTTACCTTGCCTAAGTGGCTGTAGCCAGGAAATTCTTCAGAGATGCTCCCGCTCCGCCAGCGTTAGTTCGCCAGAAGTGCGGCAGGAACGGCGTTTATGTGGGTAAAGGGGGCTTCGTAAATGGGGTTTCCACTGCACTTCTGATGAAGTAATGCAGGCAGAGCAGGAGCAGTTCCGAGGAATTTCCCAGCCTATACGTCTTGTGTGAACCTAGGCATTGAGTGTCAGCAGGCAATTTGACTATATTTGAGAGCTTCTCAGATCTGATTATACCCTCACCCGGAATGCACACACAAACACTTTCAGCACGGGCTTCTTGGCAGTGATCATGAGTGGGAACCTTGGCTGATTTTTCCTCTCTCTGTTCCAGGGGTGCTGAGGCCAATTGTAGCGACCTTAACTGGATGAGCAGAAATTTCCTCCAACTCAGTATTGGGAAGACCGAAGTCATTGTCTTCACTCCCCGCCACAAACTCCATTTCCTAGCCACCGACTCCATTGCTTTCCCTGGCCACTGTCTGAGGCTGAACCAGACCATTCCCAACCTTGGTTTTCTATTTGACCCTGAGATGAGCTTCTGACCACAAATCTGCTCCATCACCAAGGCTGTCTACTTCCATCTCGGTAACATCGCCCGTCTCTGCCCCAGCCTCAGCTCATCTGCTGATGAAACCCTCATCCATGCCTTTGTTGCCTCTAGACTCGACTATTCTAATGTTTTCCTGGCTGGCCTCCCATCTTCCACCCTCCATAAACTTGAGCTCATCCAAAACTCTGCTTCCCGTATCCTAACTTGCACCAAGTCCCATTCACCCATCATTACTGTGCTCGCTGACCTACATTGGCTCTCAGTCTGGCAATGCCACAATTTTAAAATTCATCCTTGTTTTCAAATCCCTCCATGGCCTCGCCCCTCCCTATCTCTGTGACCTCCTCCAGCTCTACAAACCTCTGAGATCTCTGCGCTGCTTCAATTCTCACCTCTTGCGCATCCCCAATTTTAATTTCTCCACCATTGGAGGCTGTGCCTTCAGCTGCCTAGGTCCTAAGCTCTGGAATTCCTTCCCAAAACCTCTCTGCCTCGCTACCTCTCTCTCCGCCTTTAAGATGCTCCTTAAAACCTACCTCTTTGGCCAAGCTTTTGGTCACCTGTCCTAATATCTCCTTCTGTGGCTTAGTGTCAAATTTTGTTTGATAACGCTCCTGTGAAGCACCTTGGGATGTTTTACTACTTTAAAGGCGTGATATAAATACAAGTTGTTGTTATCTCAGCCAAATACGACACATCTAGACAGTCTCTTGGGTACAGTGATGCCAATTACTCCTGTAAGCAGCCCGATCGTATTACTTTTCTGGGCGTGCCCATACCGCCCAATATCTAACAATGCATTAGCATAGCAATAGTATACCTTTATGATCTGAACTGGATATTCATGTCTTTCGCATTTATGCTTCTTCAATCTGTCCGAAGGCGGGCCGAGAAAACAGTTGGAAAAGACACGATTAAGAACAAATCATTTAGCTGTTTTATTTCACAGCGAGTGAACATACGGAGCAACAGATATGATCAGATTCACTTTGTTCAAACAGTACGACTTGCCTTTGCATAATCATACAAAATAATGAACAGGCTATGGGGTCTAAATTCAACATCATTGTGACCATTTTCCAGTAATGATAGCCAATTTAGCAGGGCAGAGAGCCACGCCCGATCTGCACAGGTGTTCGGGCCTCTGCTAAATTGGTTGCGGCCTTTTTTCTTTAGGTGGCAATGGCAGGCGCTTGAACTAGGCACAGGCCTCATTTTAATATTGAAAGGAGGCTCCCACACCCATTTCGGACCTGGCCTCCTAAATTTGTTTAGACTAATCGGAGCTTACAAAGCCCACACTCCAACTACTATTTATGGGGCTTGAATGGGCTAACCAGCAGGCCTTATAGGTAGGCCCCTCAAAAACAGGCCTCAAAACTCTTCTGGAATGTAGTTTTTTGTGAAGTCAGAAAGAGCAGTAGCGCTCTTCCTGGCTCCAGAGAAGAAACTGCGGTCCTGTGCCAGCCTGCCCCCTACCCCCTCCCGATTACCTTCCACCCCCTCACGGACCTGCCTGTGGGCCTCGCACTGGCCGAAATCGGTTGGCGCCCGCAGCTCGCCTGAATTATGATGGTGAGATCCAAGGAAGAATTTAGGGCAGTCCTCATGCCTCTCTGTTCTGGTGCACCAATGCTGCGTGCTACCAGAATTGCGTCCAATTTAGAGCGTTGACGAACTTATGCCCCTATGTTTCTCCCCATCAGTGGGTCGTCTTACTTGACTTAAACAAAATAGCTTCTAACTAGCCTCTTTCTAAGCTTGGCCAAAGCATGCCCTTGTAGCTTTCTGTTTTCAAAACAGACTTTGCAGTCTTTGCTGGGTTATAGATAACACTTGGTCCATATGATCTCTTGGACTGGTTTCAATCACCTGAGGGGGTCGGAGAGACATTTTAGAGAGTATTTTTTCCCTTATTGGTCCTGTTTTATTTTCTCTTTTTTGCTTCTCGCAGGTGATTACATGGCTGCGGGGGTGGGTGCGAGGGTGAGAGGTTGAGGAAGGGAAGAAGTGTTAGCCATGATGGTCTGGCTATCATGGTGTGGGGGAGCTTAATGGACCAGTTGGTCTTTTCCTGCCCATCAATTTCATATGTTTCGTCTGTTGACCTGACAGTGTCCCTGTCTCTGTTTTATTATCAGCCCGTGTTTACATCAGAAGGGGCCAGACATTTCCCAACACAATGAGTGTCAGGTGTTTATTGATTGCTCAGGCAGACTAATGAATTACTTATTATTTACAGTCTATGGGGAAATAACATCATAGTTTAGCTCATTAATTTTTTAACCACCTATCGTCTCAGAATTTTTTCAAAATTGTGCAAATACGCTTTGCTTTAATAACCTAACATTTAAAAGTAACAAAAATAAAAGCAGAAAGTGCTGGAAACACTCAGCAGGTCAGGCAGAGTCCGTGGAGAGAGAAACAGAGTTAAGGGGCTTCATTTTAGCACCCGCTATCGGGTGCGTTCCTGGCGGGGGGGGGGCTATGAAAATCGGGGAATCCCGGAGCGGGTCGGGAGCCCGGCTCCAACCCGCCCACTTCCGGGTTCCCCACAGACGCGCCGACGTGCGCGCGCAGCCCCCGCATGTGGGACTCCCGCAGGCAATTAAAGCCAGCGGGATGCCACTTAAAAGTATTTATTGTGCTATTTCAGGTCGTTAACTGACCTGATTAGGGGAATATGTGAGAAGGGGTGGGATTTTACACAACTGGGACTGTTTCCCATTCTGGGGGAAACACTCCCAGTTCAAATGGACGTGTTGCAGCTGTCAGCCTGTGGCAGCTGCAAAGGTCCATTCGACAGGTGTGGGGGGGAGACCCTCACTCATTGCAGGAGGCCACTCTGTCACTTGGGACAAAGTTTGGCCTCCACCACCTTCCTCCTGATAAGAAAATTCACCAACTTGCACACTTACCCCGGGGTCCAGACACATGTACCTACCTTACGGACCCCCTCAGTTGTACATCTTCCGGATGGGGGCCACCATAGCTGCAGTCATGACCTCCTCGGAGGGCGAACAGCATCACCAGCCTCACCAGCCTCGCCATCCACGCCGTCCACCTCTGACACGTGGAGCTCCACAACAGAGTGGTGTGACACATCCACCTGCACAGCAGGAGGGAGGGCAACCACAGAGAGAGATGCATCACAGAGGGCACTACCCTCGCCACAGGGTCCACAGACCGAGGCTCAGCTTCCTGGACCTCTCTGAGCAGCAGTGCACATTGAGGCTCAGAGTCACTCGACATGTAGTCGTGGACATCTGCAGCCTCCTTCATGCCGAGCTGCTCCCGGCTGGCCCGAGCACCATCTTCTTACCTGTCGCTGTCAAAGTCACCACTGCCCTCAACAACTTCTCCTCCGCATCCTTCCAGGGTACCACCGGGGACATCACTGACGTCTCTCAGTCGTCTGCACAAAAGAGCCCTGCAAATACACCTACACCCACTCTGCAGTGACACAATGGGTGGCATCAGTTGTGGGTCTTCATAGTGATCCTCAGGAAAGGGCATTATTGCACAAACCAGACAAGATTCGCAAAGACGTGGCAGTAGTGGTGCCAATATAATATGTAATGTGAGTTGGTCAGAAATTCAATATAAGTGAAAACCATGACAAACCCTCAAACACCCTTGTGCATCCCCTTCATGCTCACGACATGTTTGCCTTACGCTGCCTACTGCACATATGTGATGCATGCCCTGTGGCTGCAGCACAAGTAGTGGCAAGTTGAGTGAGGCTGACTGTGAAAGAGATGCATGAGATAGAGCCATGAGATTGTATGAGGATTGGGTTGAGTGGTAGTGGCGGGATGAGTACTGGCGAGGTGAGTAAGTGCAGGTAAGATGAGGATGAGCTTTGACGGTGACAGAGTAGTGTTGGCAGTGCAGAAGGAGATGTGGGGTGGGGGCGGTGATGTGGCAGATGGAGTGTAGGGGAATGAGTAAGTGTACTCACTTTGGCTGACCTACTTAGGTCATTGGAGCACCTCCTGCACTGTATGCAGGTGGGCGATATGTTGGTGGTGCAGGTGACCTCCTCTGCCATCTCGAGCCAGGCCTTCCTGGTGGCAGAGGCAGGCCGCTTCCTCCCGCCCGCCGGGGGGAAGATCTCTGTCCTCCCCCTCCTCCTCACCCCATCTAATAATACCTGGAGTGAGGCATCATTAAACTGGGAGCAGCCTTCCCCCTGGGCTGCTCCATGCTGTAATTTTTGCTATTTGTTGCAGCATCTGTCCGTGGAGGACTGCCCCTTTAAATAGAGCTCCTCCAGCTGACAGACCTTACTGTGCATGTGCAGTCCGCCCGATGCGCAGATCAGCAGTGGGGAACCCGGGAGACCAGGTAAGTGGATCCAATTAGGCTGTGATCGCACGGGGGGCAGACTGATTTCACCGGGTGCGTTACCCACGCGCCCAATAGCCTCCCCGCCGTGAACCCGCAGCCCTGGTAACGTCGAGCCCAATGACCTATCATAACTCTTTTTTCCATATTCTTTCTGTGGAAAAATGCTGAACAAGTTCCAAAACATGACATCAGAGTTTGAGCCCACAACTTTCTTGATCTATATTTAACCAGCTTAGCCAAGAGGGAGCCTGAATTAAGTATTTTAAAGTTTTTGGATGTTGGAAGCATTTTTTACAGCAACATGTGATACGAAACAAATCTCCCAGATGTAGGTGCTTCTCCCTGCCTCAGTACTGCTATAGGTTCTACCTAGGTATTTAATGACAATGGCCCAGAAATTGCTCAGAGCAGCGAACTACTAGTGCTCGCCGCTCCATAGATTTATACTAACCCACTAATTTACCTCGGTCTTTACCTCTAATAGGAAGTGGAGAAGAGCCCAGTGTTTGCTCCAGCGAAGCTTGGACCCATGGGAGAAGTGAGAGGATCACTCTCTCCCCTCGACCAATCAGATTGCAGCATTTTTGACAAGCTGCGATGAGTTTCTGCAGGTGTGGAATGTAAAATCCAGGAAGTGAAAGGTACAACATTCAAATCATTGTAAAAACAGTTATAGACAGCGAAAAGAGAGGGTAAGAAATAACTGAATGAAATAAGTTAAAATTAACAAAAAAGTTAAAATTTTAAATTTTAACTAATAACTTTTTTTTAATGACCAATATCTATTAAAATAAGGAGTAATGAAATTCCACCTTTTTAAAAGTAAATTTTTAGATGTTTGGCAGTCATTAAGACTTACCACACTGTCAAAACTTAGTTTAGACTTAGGTGAACGATGTTTCCACATCGTTCACCTGAGGAAGGAGGTAGCCTCCGAAAGCTTGTGAATTTAAAATAAAATTGCTGGACTATAACTTGGTGTTGTAAAATTGTTTACAATTGTCAACCCCAGTCCATCACCGGCATCTCCACATCATAGTTTAGACTTGGTATTTTTAAGCATACCTGCTTTGTGGTGATATTAGTTACTTTCCAGCAAGGCAGATGAGCAAGTTGGCACTGGTCCGTTGTTTCTACCGATTCAAGCCGGCGATATCCCTTTAATTTGAAGTTGTCATATCGCTGGCGAACTAGTAGGAGCAAGTTCCACTTTTCCATGTTTGACTGCATGTGCAAACACTGGAACCTGCTCCTCAATTTTGCAACTAACAACAGTGAGCGCTGTTGAGCTCACCGTTCTTCTTTAAGCAATTTCCGGCCCTTATACTATACTTGCAGATTGCTGCACAGAACTGGAACAGAATAATCAGTTTTTCTTTCTGTAAAGTAGCCAGCAGAGATTATAACATTTTCATTTGAGGAATGGAGCAGATTCACATATATGAATATAGAGTCATCCTTCTGGCCATGCACAAAACATTAACATATTATGCCAGATGTGAGGGTTATCCAATTAATCTGCATCTAAGTGACATTTAGTACCCCTAACAGAATGTGTTGGTATTGAGACTAGCAGTAAGGGACACCTTGAGCTCTTTCTCAGTAAGTCACGATTCCTCCTAATACTACATTTTCTGTTGATTTCTTTAAAGAGTTCTTGGGTTTCTTTCCATTGCTGAGCTCTCAATCTGATAGCATCAGGATTCTAAAGTTACATTTGAACATTTTTTATGAAATACAAAGTCTGTCACATAGGCATAAGAGCTGACGTAACACAGGTCATGTCAGTGTGTACAGCATGTCCTCAGCTGGGAGACAAACATTAACTGTGAGCAGACAAAGGTGATGATGTGCTCTCTTTTGTATTAAATAAATGCCACATGCGCAGTGTCGCTGCTTGTAGGATAAAACTGGGCAGAGCGCGCTCATTCACATGGCAAATTGGCAGACACTTCATTGCGCATGTGTGTGACAATCACAGTGATGGAAATGTTGCCCTTTATGTTTATATCTAGAGAGACCACTACATAGTCATAGTGACTCTCTGGTTCACTGGTGAAAGTATTTGGAGCTAAGTAAATAGAATAATAATAGGAAACAGTGAAATACCCAGGCTATTGTACTGCTGCAAAAAGACTTCCATGACACTTCAGTTATCTAACCTTTCTTCTGGAATAAACGGAGTACTGCAAACTCTGTAGCCTTTAGCAAAGTGTGCATTTCGGTTTAGTATTCTGTTGTTGCTCAGAGCTACTAATAACCTAGGGAAAAGTGGCAATCTTTCCATCATCCTGTGTTATTACAGAATTCAACTGAAACATTTGGAGTGGACACTCCAACGTGTCATTTATGCAGATCCTACAACTGAAAGGTAATGTTGCTACCTCTGGAGCCCATTTATGTTAAAGTGATACCACTACCTTGGCAACGATGGATGGCTTAGCCATATCAAATATTAGATGATAATAACCCAATTACATTGTACTAAAATCAATCAAAATTTCAAATTGTCACTGCTAACCTTCAAATAGATCCATCTGTTTTATTTATCAAATCAAAGGCGTTAAGAGCCAGTGCTATCAGCAGCTGGAATACATTTCTCTTTGATAAGAGAAATGATTCAGTCCTGTGAAAGGATCTGATCAAGGCTGAGGGTCGGATGGCTTGAGCACGAAGTGCTTCCTGAAAAGGGATAATCAGGCAGCAATTACTGCTAATCATGAGACAGCCAGCAAGCGAATAGATGCTTTTCAAATGGATAATCCTGCATGCTGTGTTTGCCGTTATCTAAATCAATCTTCTGGGACAGCTCTCTCTCTCCCCTCTTAAGCCACTACACATGGAAATAAGAAGCACATCAATCAGATCACTGAAGACAGGAACAATATTTTCAAAAATGATCACAATCTAACTAGAATTTGCAATATTTTTAAACTTTTAAAAAATGTTGTTCATATTTGGTAATTCATAATTTTATCCATGCACAAACCTAGTATTACAGCATTGTTTTGTGGGCATCTCCTATGACTGTGTTAGAAACAATGCTAGTGTTGGCAGCCTATTCAACTATCGAGACATCACATCTGAACCTATTCCTATCCTCGTATAAAATGTACAAATGCACTCTTTCCATCAGGGTTCCCTAGATAGCGATCAGGAATAAGAATTTTGACTGACTTTACTTCCTTCCTATTTTAGGGACACAAAGGCCAATACTAGCGGTCTCATGGCTGCCCTGGCAAGGATCAGCTAATTCAGCCCAGGGCAATCTTGGTCCACACCATGTGGTTCACTTACCATCTGAGGCATTGGAGAACTCAGGTTATTGTAAGTTATTTAACTTAGCATGAACCTGCACACTTTGAGAAAGATGGCTAGTTTGAGGGGTGTAACATTGAGTCATCCAATTATATTAATATAGGGATATAGGGAACTATGGGTAAAGGACATTTGGCCCAACAAACCTGCTTTTTTTTGGATGATCTCAAGTTCGTCTAATTGTTTTCTTATCAGAACTTTCTACCTCCTTTTTTCTGAATACATGCTTAGTTGTCTCTTAAGCTCAAATAACTGCTTCCAGATGTTTATTAACCTTTGGCTGAATTCCCTATTTACTCATTTTTATACTATGTTCCTGTTCTGAATACTTTGCATTTGTATTAACTCTGCCGTAATTTTGAAAATTCTTATTAGTTCGCTTTAACTTTTCTTCATAATTTAAATTTGAGTCTTGAGCTGGGATTTTATGATTAACAAATCTCTGGGACCCGATGGTTTCCACCCCAGGGTATTAAAAGAAATAGGTGAGGAAATAGCAGATGTATCAGTCATAATTTTCCAAAGTTCTCTAGATTTGGGAATTGTGCGTTTGGATTAGTAAGTTGTAAATGTCACTCCATTATTTAAGAAAGGAGGGAGGGAGAAGCCAGAAAACTACAAACCTGTCAGCTCACCATCAGTTGCGGGGAAGTTACTAGAATCTATCATCAGGGACAGAGTGGCTGAACATTTGAACAGGTATGAGCTGATCAGAGTCAGCCTGAATTTATGATGGGCGGTCATGTCTGACTCATTTAGTTGATTTTTTTGATTAACATGGTGGATAGTGGAGTGTCTGTGGATGTTGTCTATATTGACTTCCAGAAGGCATTTGATAAGATTCTGCTACATTAGAACAGTGACTATACTTCAAAAAGTATTTATTTGGCAGTGATGCACTCTTTCTTTCTTTCACAAGAGATTATAATCAAAAATAAAAGCGCACGGAATTAGAAGTAACCTTGTGACATGGGATTGTAATTGGTTGGAAGGAGACAGTGAGTAGGGGTAAAGGAAATGGACTCTAATTGGCAGGATGTGATAAATGATATTCCCCAAAGATCTATACTGGGGCCTCAGCTTTTCAACATATATAATAATACCTTAGATGAAGGAATAGAAAGTTGTATATGCAAGTTTGCAGATGACACTAAGTTAGGAGGCGCAGTAAGTTGTGTGGATGGGAGCGAGAGATTGCAAAGGGACATAGACAGATTGAGTGAGTGGTCAAAACTGTGGCAGGTGGAGTTCAGTGTGAGGAAGTATGAAGTTATCATGTTTAGTTCCAAGAATGACAAATTGAAACATTTTCTAGATGGAGAGAGACTAGGAACTGTGAAGGTGCAAAGGAATTTTGGTGTCTATGTACACAAATCACTAAAAGCTGGTCCACAGGTAGAAAAAGTAATCAAACAGGTAGAGACTGGGTACTCTGTGATGAGTGCCTCACCTCCTGACCCATCAAAGCCTTTCCACCATCTACATAGAAATATAGAAACATAGAAAATAGGAGCAGGAGTAGGCCATTTAGCCCTTCAAGCCTGCTCCGCCATTCAATATGATCATGGCTGATTCTCTATCTCAATACCATATTTCCACACTCTCCCGATACCCCTTGATGCCTTTTGCATCTAGAAATCTATCCATCTCCTTCTTAAATATATTCAGTGACTTGGCCTCCACAGCCTTCTGTGGTAGAGAATTCCACAGGTTCACCACTTTCTGAGTGAAGAAATTTCTCCTCATCTCAGTCCTAAATGTCCTACCCTGTATCCTGAGACTGTGACCCCTCGTTCTAGACCCCCCAGCCAGGGGAAACATCCTCCCTGTATCCAGTCTGCCTAGCCCTGTCAGAATTTTATATGTTTCAATGAGATCCCCTCTCATTCTTCTAAACTCGAGTGAATACAGGCCCAGTCAACCCAATCCCTCCTCATATGACAGTCCTGCCATCCCAGGAATCAGTCTGGCGAACCTTTGCTGCACTCCCTCTATGGCAAGTATATCCTTTCTTAGGTAAGGAGAGCAAAACTGCACACAATACTCCAGGTGTGGTCTCACCAAGGCCCTGTATAACTGCAGTAAGACATCCTTACTCCTGTACTCAAATCCTCTTGCATTGAAGGGCCAACATACCATTTGCCTTCCTAACTGTTTGCTGCACCTGCATGTTTGCTTTCAGTGACTGGTATACAAGGACACCCAGGTTCCTTTGTACATTAACATTTCCCAATCTATCACTATTTAAATAATACTCTGCTTTTCTGTTTTTCCTTCTGAAGTGGATAACTTCACATTTATCCACGTTATACTGCATCTGCCATGTATTTGCCCAATCAGTCAACTTGTCTAAATCGCCTTGAAGCCTTTTTGCATCCTCCTCACAACTCACGATCCCATCTAGTTTTGTGTCATCAGCAAACTTGGAAATATTACATTTGGTTCCCTCATCCAAATCATTAATATATATTGTGAATAACTGGGCCCAAGCACTGATCCCTGCGGTACCCCACTAGTCACCGCCTGCCACCCGGAAAAAGACCCATTTATTCCTACTCTTTGTTTCCTGTCTGTTAACCAATTTTCAATCCATGCCAGTATATTCCCCCCAATCACATGTGCTTTCATTTTGCACACTAACCTCTTATGTGGGACTTTATCAAAGGTCTTCTGAAAATCCAAATGAACCACATCCACTGGTTCTCCCATATCTATTCTACCAGTTACATCCTCAAAAAACTCCAGTAGGTTTGTCAAACATGATTTACCTTTCATAAATCCATGTTGACTTTGTCTATTCCCATTGATATTTTCTAAGTGTCCTGTTATCACATCCTTTATAATAGACTCTAGCATTTTCCCTACTACTGATGTTCGGCTAATCGGTCTGTAGTTCTCTGTTTTCTCTCTCCCTCCTTTTTTAAATAGTGAGGTTACATTTGTCACCCTCCAATCTGCAGGAACATAGGAACGTAGGAATATAGGAACAGGAGTAGGCCATTTAGCCCCTCGAGCCTGCTCCGCCATTTGATAAGATCATGGCAGATCTGTGATCTAACTCCATATACCTGCCTTTGGCCCATATCCCTTAATACCTTTGGTTGCCAAAAAGCTATCAATCTCAGATTTAAATTTAGCAATTGAGCTAGCATCAACTGTCGTTTGCAGAAGAGAGTTCCAAACTTCTACCACCCTTTGTGTGTAGAAATGTTTTCCAATCTCACTCCTGAAAGGTCTGTCTCTAATTTTTAGACTGTACCCCTACTCCTAGAATCCCCAACCAGCGGAAATAGTTTCTCTCTATCCACCCTATCCGTTCCCCTTAATATCTTATAAGCTTCGATCAGATCACCCCTTAACCTTCTAAACTCTGGAGAATACAATCCCAATTTGTGTAATCTCTCCTCATAACTTAACCCTTGAAGTCTGGGTATTATTCTAGTAAACCTACGCTGCACTCCCTCCAAGGCCAATATGTCCTTCCGAAGGTGCAGTGCCCAGAACTGCTCACAGTACTCCAGGTGTGGTCTAACCAGGGTTTTGTATAGCTGCAGCATAACTTCTGCCACCTTGTACTCTAGTCCTCTAGATATAAAGGTGAGCATTCCATTAGCCTTATTGATTATTTTCTGCACCTGTTCATGACACTTCAATGATCTATGTACCTGAACCCCTAAGTCCCGTTGGACATCCACTGTTTTTAACTTTTTACCTGTTTAACTGTTCCATAATCTGTAGAATTTTGGAAGATGACAACCAATGCATCCGCTATTTCCATGGCTACCTCTTTTAGTGCTTGTGATGCAGATTATCAGGCCCTGGGGATTTATCGACTTACAGTCCCATTAATTTCTCCAGCACTTTTTTTTACCAATACTAATTGCCTTTAATTCCTCCTTCTCACTGGACCCTTGGTTCCCTAGCATTTCTGGGAAGTTATTTGTGTCCTCTTCCGTGAAGACAGAACCAAAGTAATTGTTTAATTGCACTGCCATTTCCTTGTTCCCCATTATAAATTCTCCCATTTCTGATAGTAAGGGACCTATATTTGTCTTCACTAATCTTTTTCTTTTTACATACTTGTAGAAGCTTTTACAGTCCACTTTTATGTTCCTTGCAAGTTTACTCTCATACTCTATTTTTCCCCTCTTAATCAATCTCTTGGTCCTTTTTTGCTGAATTCTAAACTGCTCCCAATCCTCAGGCTTGCTACTTTTTCTGGCAACTTTATATGACTCCTCTTTGGATCTAATACTATCCTTAATTTCTTTTGTTAGCCGTGGTTGGGCCATTTTTCCTTTTGTGTTTTTGTGCCTGAAAGGAATGTATAACTGTTGCAATTCATGCATTCGTTCCTTAAATGTTAGCCATTGCCTATCCACTGTCATGCCTTTTAATGAAGCTTCCCAATTTATCATAGCCAACTCACTCCTCATACCTTTGTAATTTCCTTTGTTTTGATTTTGGACCCTAGTTTCGGATTGGACTACTTCACTTTCCATCTTAATGAAGAATTCTATCATGTTATGGTCACTCTTCCCTAAAGGACCCTGCACAACAATATTATTAATTAATCCCTTCTCATTGCACAATACCCAATCTAAGATAGCCTGTTCCTTAGTTGGCTCCTCAACGTACTGCTCTGAAAAACCATCTTGTACACACTCCAAGAATTCGTCCTCCACAAATTTGGTTTGGCCTATCTATATGTAGATTAAAGTCACCCATGATTACTGTAGTACCCTTGTTACATGCATCTCTAATTTCCTGTTTGATGCCATCCACTACATTACCACTACTGTTTGGAGGCCTATAGACAACTCCCACCAATGTTCTCTGCCCCTTGGTGCTTCTTAACTCCACCCAGACTGATTCTACATCTTGATTTTCTGAGCCAATATCCTTTCTCACTATTGCCCTGATTTCATCCTTAACTAACAATGCCACCCACCTCCTTTTCCTTTTTGCCTGTCCTTCCTAAATATCGAATACCCCTGGATATTCAGTTCCCAGCCTTGGTCACCCTGCAGCCATGTCTCTGTACTTGCAATTATATTGTATCCATTTACATCTATTTGCGCTATTAATTTGTCTACCTTATTACGAATGCTTTGTGCATTCAGATACAGTGCCTTTAGATTTGTCTTTTTAACATTTTTAGACATCTGAACATTTTTTTGTACTATGGCCCTATTTGTCTTATTACCATTTTTTCTTACCCGGACCCTATTTGTTAGTGCACTCTTTTGTTTGTAAGCTCTGTCCCTTCCTGACACAATCTGGTTATCCTTACACCAATCACTTTCCTGCAATGTTTCCTTGTCTTTTATCTTTAGCATTCTAGATTTCTCTCCACTGGGATCCTACCCCACCACCCCCCCGCCCGCCCTTATTTAGTTTAAAGCTCTATCTACCTACCTAGTTATTCGATTCACTAGGACTCTGATCCCAGCATGGTTCAGGTGTAGTCCATCTCAATAGAACAGCTCTCTCTTTCCCCAGTACTGGTGCCAGTACGCCACAAATCGAAACCCACTTCTCCCACACCAATCTTTGAGCCATGCATTCATCTCCCTGATCCTATCTACAAGACTCAAGTCCAGAGTGTGATGGAATATTCACCACTCGCCTGGATGAGTGCAGCCGCAACAACACTCAAGAAGCTCAGCATCATCCAAGACCTAATAGCCCGCTTGATTGGCACCTCTGCCACTGGACTCAATATTCGTCCCCTATATTACAACCACACTGTGGGTGCAGTATGTATAATCTACAGGATGCAGAAACTCACCAAGTTCACCTCAACAGCACCTCCCAGCCCACCACCTGAACCACTTTTCCTCCAAACCACATATCATCCAGATTTGGACATGCATCACTGTTCCTTCATTGCCACTGAGTCAAAATTCTGGAATTCCCAGCTGCACACCTTTTGTGGGAATCCCATCACTACAAAGACCACTATCTTCTTAGGGCAACTAGGGATGAGCAATAAATGTAGCCTTGCCAGTGTCACCCACATCTCGAGAACAAGTGAAATAAAGAAGCAGTAGTCACAAACAAGTTGCACGTTGAGAGAGTGGCACCCTTTTCTGTTGATGTATGCGTGGGTATTGATATGACTCCATGGACCTTGTGGAATGCTACCACTCAGTAAAATTGCAGCGTCCTGTTATGATGCTGCCATAAAGGTCTAAAGCATGTTACATTATTACTGATAGCTTCCTTTGGAAAACAAAGCTTCTGCTGGTGCTGCTGCTCTGTCCAGTGCAAGTAGAAGCACCTGTGTCTATAATGTGGGTACCATCAGACAGATGCCATTCACCTTGGGTGTAGCCTCATCATCCTGGCCTGCCTCTGCTGCTTCTCCTCTTCACCTTCCAAGAAGCAAATACAGAGAGGGTTTCTCTACCTGTAGGGGAGGGGAGTAAGTGACAGCACCTCGGCAAATGTCACATAGAGTAGATGGCAACAGCAAAAAAATCAAATGACACAGTAATAAGGATTTAATAACACCTGTTAATGTATAAACTCGTATTTCAAAGCTCTCATCTCTCTTCAACATAGCACTTAGCAACCTCAGAAGATCATTTTATTGTGGTATGAATCTGATTGAGTGCAAATGAAGCAAAAATTATGGAAAATGGGACGTCTGAGCCCGATATTCATCTCCTATTCATTTGGGATTATCAGACACAAAGGAGAGGAAAAAGGGACGGAAACATGTAATCCCAGGTCTCCGTCCACTTTATATTACCCCTAAACAAAGTGCAGGGATTGTAATCACATGGAAATGAGGTTGAAGGGTCTAATGCCACCTCCTGCCTCATTTTCCTCTGGGAACAATGGTTGGGCATCCATTTGGAGCGATGTCCAAAGAAATATTCGGTAAACCTTGCACCTGCTCCTCCTTTATCGTCAGATCAGAGGGCCTGAGAGGGCAAGAGCAAGAAGGCCTAAAAAATAAGTAGCCTTTTTCCCACAGGGATCCATTGGATCCTTAGGGCTGGAGAGCTTATGGCTGCTGTTTTTGGACAACAATCAGAAGGCCTTCAATTAGTGGCCCTTACCACTGCTACAAGCCTCTCTGGCCTGCAGTGATGCTGGCTTTTCATCCCCATTCTGGGACAGGTCCCTGCCGGGGAAGGGGCCGGGGGGCGTGGACCTGTATTAGCGGCACTTTACGGCCATGATAATGACCTGGATCTGCAAATCCAGACCGGGTCAGGTATTGTCTTCAGTTGTGTTGCACATGACTACAGTCCCAGCATGGGGTGGGTGGGGTGGGGGGGAAGGAATATTACAGCCATGATATCACCACATCCATATCATCTCATGGGTGGCTACTCCCATAGGTAAAATGGGGCAGGCGCAGAAATGAATGGGAATCCGGTTTAACGGATCTCTGCCCATTTCTCAGAGATCTCTGCCTGATTAGCACCACAAAATGAGGTAGACAGTGAATGGCGACAGAAAGTCAAGACTGTTATGTCTTGGAATATGCAGCATTCATGGCTGGGTGGTAAGAGCTACACCATCTACCATGTAACTGCTTAAATCGCCTTAACACTGACAGTGCAAATATAGGCCCCATTGTTCCTCGCTTTACAATTAATTTCTTGGATGTTTCTCAGTGTACCTCTAAAATTAACTTTTCAACTATTAGTTTGTTCCATAATAAAACAATTCACTAAATAAGTCATTCGAAGAAAAGATTTTTTATCACAGGCTTTATGCTATTTTGATATCATTTTTAGTACGGACAAATTAGAAATATGTTTAATTAGCTTGGATAACTTGTGAAATGTGTGCATTAGGTTTAAGCTGATAATTAATTGTGTTTATGTTCATGAAATACTGTTAAGAAAATGAAATAATAAAATTCAATAGTATACGCTATTAAAATGTAATCATGAAAATAACATACAGTAGTTATATTTCACGAGTGTGGTTACAGATATGAGATCCTAACCACCCAATTTTTCTCTGTACACTCCACCCAGGGGACTATTTAGTGCCCAAGCGCAAAAGACAGAAATCTGCCCCAACATATTTAAATCCCAGTAAACTTCTCTGTACAAACACTGTTAAATACAGTTCTTTGTAAGCAGTAAATTGAAGTATATATTGGTCACTTTGCTGTAAGAGTCCACTATGATATGTAAAAATGTCTCAATCTTAGTAACGATTCTGTTAACAACAACAGGAAAACTGGGCTACTGAAAAATCAATAGTGATTAGGTATTATATAAAAAGCAAAGTACAGCAAAATAAATTATTAAAACTGCATTTCCTGACAAATTGAAGTTTTAATAATTCAATAACATTCATCATAACAAATAATTCCTAACATATCTGCAGTTTTAATCAATTTCTTTACACAGATGTTAACACCTTAAATATAGCAAAGTACAAGGAGTTTTCTGGTGATGATAGAAGGAAGCTTCTGGAATCATTGGTTGCCATGGAAGTGAAATAAGGTGCTGCTTAGATAGAACCCAAAAGCAAAATTCATAACAGGGTCAAACTCTGGCCAATTATGCAGCTAGTAGACTTCCTGCATGTCACATGGTCATTCTTAGCTTCCTTTTTCTTGCCCTAAGTGGCCCAGAGTTGTACGAGGCAGTGAGGGAGGAGGAGGAAGACAAGCAGCCAGGGCCTTCTTCAACCTTGCCTGCAGCACAGCACCGCAACCATTATCACGCAATCTTTCCTTGCTCAGAATCGGCCCAGAGACATCACACTCAGGGTAGTCTGCAGCAGATAGCAGCGCAGAGTGATGCACTGTGCACCAGATGTTAAAAGGTTGCAGATGTGGGGAAAAGAATGCTTCAGTTCCTGATCAGATGGTCAGGGAACGGCAGCCCCTTGCTCAGGAGCCAATGGACCCAAACCTCACAGGCCCTGCAATCAAGAGACGGATGCTCACAGAGCATTAAAATCTACACAGAAACTTTGTGGCCAGTCTCTCGCCGAGTTTAGCACTTGTTGGTTCGTCTGGAGGAGTCCACGGCTGACGTGTGTCCATTCCTGAGGCAGGGAGTCAGAGCACTGCAGGCATCCCTGGAGCGAGTGGCTGCTTCCAGTAGGCCTCCAGAGGATGTCCCCATTCAAGAGGCTCATGGGGCAAGAGCAGGATGCTATGTGTAAACCCTTATTGCTTCTATGCACGGCTGTCCCCGGAGATCTGTTAGAATTCAGTGGCAAGCTGGAGAGAGCCATTAGCTCTGGGTTTGCTGAACTCTCAAGGAACGTTTGTGACTACCCATTCTTAGTCAATTGGCCTTGTTGAGGCAGTGCCAGGAGCCAGCGAACTAACAGACAGCTCACTTGTAGTTTTTCCTTCCAGATGGCCCTGGTTCCCTGGGAGGAGGGAGAAGTTGCTTGGCTACTGTTTGACAACTCTACTGTAAAACCTTCTCCTTGGTTCCCAAAATGACCTCCCAGAAAAAGAATACAAAAAAAATGCAGGGTTGTGGATGCCAACACTTTAGTCGCAGGCCTCAGTTAGTAAGAATGGTTTCTATCTTTCCTCAGATCACCTTTATCATTGTATTATAGTTGGTACAGCACAGGAGGAGGCCGAACGGCCCATCATGCCTGTGCCGGCTCTTTAAAACAGCTATCCAATAAGTCCCATTCCCCTCCTCTTTCCCCATAGCCCTGTAAATTCTTTTCCCCTCAAGTATTTATCCAGTTCCCTTTGGAAAGTTACTATTCAATCTGCTTCCACCCCCTTCCAGGCAGTGCATTCCAGATCATTACAACTCGCTGCATAAAAAAATGATTCCTCATGTCACCTCTGGCTCTTTTGCCGATCATCTTAAATCCATGTCATAAGAACATGAAAACATAAGAAATAGGAGCAGGAGTAGGCCAAACACCCCCTCGAGCCTGCTCCGCTATTCAATAAGATAATGGCTGATCTTTGGCCTCAACTCCACTTTCCTGCCCGATCCCCTTATCCCTTGATTCCCCTGGAGTTCAAAAATCTATCTAACTCAGCCTTGAATATAATCAATGACTCAGCATCCACAGCCCTTTGGGGTAGAGAATTCCACTGAGTGAAGAAATTCCTCCTCATCTCAGTCTTAAATGGCCGACCCCTTATCCTGAGACTATGCCCCCGAGTTCTAGACTCGCCAGCCAGGGGAAACAACCTCTCAGCATCTACCCCGTCAAACCCCCTCAGGATTTTATATGTTTAGATGAGATCACCTCTCATTCTTCTGAACTCTAGAGAGTATAGGCCCATTCTACTTAATCTCTCCTCACAGGACAACCCTCTCATCCTAGGAATCAATCTCGTGAACCTTCGTTGCACCGCCTTCAAGGCAAGCATATCCTTCCTTAGATAAGGAGAGCAAAACGGCATGCAGTACTTCAGGTGTGGTCTCACCAAAGCCCTGTACGATTGTAGTAAGACTTCCTTACTCTTGTACTCCAAGCCCCTTGCAATAAAGGCCAACATGCCATTTGCCTTCCCAATTGCTTGCTGAAACTGCATGCTAACTTTCTATGTTTCTTGTAAGAGGACACCCAGATCTCTCTGAACACCAACATTTAATAGTTTCTCACCATTTAAAAAATATTCTGTTTTTCTGTTCTTCCTACCAAAGTGAATAACCTCACATTTCCCCACATTTTCCTCCATCTGCCACCTTCTTGTCCACTCACTTAACCTGTCTATATCCCTTTGCAGACTCTTTGTGTCCTCCTCACAGCTTACTTTCCCACCTTGCTTTGTATCGTCAGCAAACTTGGATACATTACGCTTGGTCCCTTCACCTAAATCATTAATATAGATTGTAAATAGCTGAGGCCCAAGCACTGATCCTTGTGGCACCCCACTAGTTACAGCCTGCCAATCTAAAAATGACCCGTTTATCCCTACTCTCTGTTTTCTGTCCGTTAACCAATCCTCTATCCATGTTAATATATTACCCCCAACCCTATAAGCCCTTATCTTGCTCCATGAAGCAATACAGAGCGTACACAAACTCATCTGTGGAACTGCAGAACCAATTGCTAAGCTCCCTCCATCCTATTAATCAATTGATGAAACAAACCTCTTTGCAACTTAAACAATGAACGACTCTGATATGATACAACGGGTATCTTTTAATCTGTTGATCAGATGCCAGCATCTGAACACTAATTAATATGAAATGAGCAAACTCAACACACTTGTGACTCCAACTATTACTATTATAAGTCAGAGCTATAGGGCATAGCACACTGATAGCAATCTGTGGTGTCATGGTGCTAATAATCTATTTTATTTATTAGCAAACAATGTTTTTTATTTCCTCTGGGATAAAAACTTAATTCTATTTCAAACCTCCCTGGCAGCTTTTGCTGTATAATTATACCAGCTTTTGATTTCCTATGAAATGTGATTAGAGCTTCCTTTCAGTATCATTCCCAAATTTCCTGGAGTTTGGCTTTAAAAATATAAATTAAAAATATAAATATAAACAAATATAAACATTAGCAAGTAATAATGGACAAGTTTCAAACAAACCTAAACATTTCTTAATACCCATTTATACAGATATTAATCCTTTGGTGTAAAGCAGTTCGATTTTTCACCTAGTAAGAAATAAGAAATGTCATCAAATAAAGGGAAAATTATTTTTATGTAAGAATTGACCATTTTCTGCTAGATTGTCAAGAGAGATTTGGCTTCAAATACCACTCAACATTTAAGGGTCTATTTCCACACATAATCAAAGATCTAGAAAATGTCTTTTCACCTCTGAGACCTGGGGTGGGGGGGGGGAGGGTTATATCCCATAAGAATGGGTGGGTTGGGGGTGGGCGTGAGGTGAAAATCGCTGTTTTTTGATGGGCAAATGCAACCTGGCTCCAACTTCAAATTTAATGTCTCCAGCACCGGCTTCCTGGAGCTTCTGAATCTCGCCTGTGAAATGGAGGCGAGATTCAGCCGCAGTTCATGTGGGCATTTAAACTTTTAGTTGCCCCATCTGAATAAAAGCTCAGTTATTGCAGGTGGCATTACAGTTCTCTCTGGAAAACGTTTGGCAGAGAGTTCTTGTGTGAGGCAGCTTTTGCAAAATTTTGGAGCCTTTCAAACTAACAAGATCAGAATGGGGGGTGCAATGGATGTATTCGAGAGGACATCTGGGGAGGAAGAAAATGACCATCTGTTGCAGCATCCTCGTGCTGTGTTGGGATCTGCAGGTGCACAAGAGAGAGGAACACAACAAATATGTGGAGAACAGCTGAGTGGAGAACAGCAGAGAGGGGATCAACAGAAGGGCTGAGGTCGCAGGAGGCATTACCCATGTGAGAGGGTCTACAGGCAGAGGCTGAGCTTTCTGGACCTCTCTGAGGAACAGTGCTTACACAGGCTCAGATTGAGTCAGCAGGTGGCCGCAATCATCTGCAGTCACCTTACAAGAAGAGCTGCTCCCTGTTGGACCTGGTGGCCACGCATTGCCCGTCGCTGTAAAAGTCACCACTGCCCTCAATTTCTTTGCCTCTGGCTCCTTCCAGTGCGTCACCGGTGATATCTCCAGGGTGTGTCAGTCGTCTGCACATAAGTATTTAAGGCAGGTGATGGATGGGATGTTTTCCAGGGTATCCACTTACGTGAACTTCCCCCGCGACGACGATAGCAGTTCGTTTAGCCTCTCTGGCTGACTTCCCACGGGTGCAGGGTGCAATCGATTGCACATACGTGACAATCCGAGGACTACCACATGAGCCAGGAGTTTTCATCAACCGAAAGGGGTTTCACTCCATCAATGTGCTGCTGGTGTGCAACCGCAAGAAGGGATTTCTGCAGGTGTGCGCCAGATTCCCTGGCAGCTGTCATGATGCGTTTATACTGCACCAGTCCAACATTCCAGACCTATCCAAACAGATTTAAGGGCTGGCTCATTGGAGACAGGGGTTACCCCCTTCAAACTTGGCTCATGACACTTTTGAGGAACCCCATAATGAGGTGCAAGAGCAATACAACCAGAGCCACATGACCACCAGTGCGTCATTGAGCAAGCCGTAGGCATGTTGAAGATGTGCATCAGGTGCCTGGATAGGTCCAGAGGTGCCCTTCATTACTGGCCAGTGAGGGTGTCCAGAATAATCATGATGTGCTGCGTTCTGCACAACATAGCGCAGCAGGGAGGTGGAGGAGGATGAAGGCGCTCGTCAATTATCCTTTGATGGTGACAATATTAATGAAGAGGAAGAGGAAATGGAGAAGAAGGGGGAATATCATGATGGGGCACACATCACAGGATCAGCCACGCACATTGCTGCACGGGATGCCCTCATCTCTCACAGGTTCTCCTAGTCAAAGTGGGAAAAAAGAAACGTTGAAATAATCAATCTGGGTCTCACCACCACCACCACCACCACCACCACCAACACCACCAACAACCCCTCCCCTTTGCACAAAACAATCATTCAACCACGCATACACCCATTGCACATCTGCTCAATGGATACCGTCATGCATTGTCATTCACCGTGAAGCAAATGAAAGGACGACTTCACACATGGGACGCAATAATAGGCAAGATGTGGAAATGGTGCTAATTAATAAATTTTAATGTGCCAATATTAAAAAAAGGAACCTTCACAACATAACACTTCTTCAAACACCCATGTATATACCCTTGGTGAACTACAATTTCTTGAACTTACACTTCCTACGGCTTCTACGTGATGCATCCAATGTGGCTTCAGCAGAGGTAGAGGCAGGATCCCTGCCTTGACTTTTGAGATGCATTTGGCCTACGACCTCTGGGTTTTGGAGCCTGTGATGGTCCTGCCAAAAATGCTCCGCCTGCATCTGTGCAGGGGCAGACTCGGCCATTGGGAGAGGAGACAGCATTGCGATACTGGTTGAGGGGGAGCAACGAGTGAGACGTGGGAGCGCTTTGAGTGGAGTTCCCACGTCCATGACCCCTTTCGCCATCATCCCTCTCCTGGGCCAGCGCCACATCACTCCCAATGCTCTGCTAGAGAGCAGCTTTGTGCAAATCAGTGAAACGTTGTAAGGCCATGGATAAGGTATCTGTCATCCTGTTTAAGGCGGCAGACATGCTGGCTTCCAAAGATGCTTCTCTTGAAGTGCTGCTGGGTGCAGTGGGGACCAGGAGAGAAATAATTTACCCCAGCAATGGGAGGAATAAATCTGGTTCTGCTACCAAAAAGGTAGCCGAGATGGCTGGAGGTGGCCGAGGAGGTGAGCAGCAGGAGCATGGTGCCGAGGCCTTGGATGCAGTGCAGGAAGCGCTTTAATGACGTAACCAGGTCAGGAAAAGTGAGTACACTTGCCGAATTACCCACATCCTGTGGTGTACAACACCAACCCCCCCCCCCTCACTCTGTCTTGCCAAGCATAGTCTATCACATCACACCTCACACCCACTTAAGTTTCAGCAGCACCCATCCTTCACTTTCTATGCACTTCCTCATCTACCTATGTATCCATCCACCGCTGCCACTCACCCCAATCGCAGAAACATAGAAACATAGAAAATAGGAGCAGGAGTAGGCCATTCGGCCCTTCGAGCCTGCTCTGCCATTCAATATGATCATGGCTGATCCTCTATCTCAATACCATATTCCCACTCTCTCCCCATACCCCTTGATGCCTTCAGTGTCTAGAAATCTATCTAGCTCCTTCTTAAATATAATCAGTGACTTGGCTTCTACAGCCTTCTGTGGTAGAGAATTTCACAGATTCACCACCCTCTGAGTGAAGAAATTTCTCCTCATCTCAGTCCTAAATGTCCTACCCCGTATCCTGAGACTGTGACCCCTCGTTCTAAACCCCACAGCCAGGGGAAACATCCTCCCTGTATCCAGTCTGTCTAGCCCTGTCAGAATTTTATATGTTTCAATGAGATCCCCTCTCATTCTTCTAAACTCGAGTGAATACAGACCCAGTCGACCCAATCCCTCCTCATACGTCAATCCTGCCATCCCAGGATTCAGTCTGGTGAACCTTTGCTGCACTCCCTCTATGGCAAGTATATCCTTTCTTAGGTAAGGAGACCAAAACTGCACACAATACTCCAGGTGTGGTCTCACCAAGGCCCTGTATAACTGCAGTAAGACATCTTTGCTCCTGTACTCAAATCCTCTTGCAATGAAGGCCAACATACCATTTGCCTTCCTAACTGCTTGCTGCACAGGCATGTTTGCTTTCAGTGCTTGGTGTACAAGGACACCCAGATCCCTTTGTACATCAACATTTCCCAATCTATCACCATTTAAATAATACTCTACCTTTCTGTTTTTCCTTCCAAAGTGGATAACTTCACATTTATCCACATTATACTGCATCTGCCATGTATTTGCCCACTCACTCAACTTGTCTAAATCGCCTTGAAGCCTCTTTGCATCCTCCTCACAACTTGCAATCCCATCTAGTTTTGTGTCGTCAGCAAACTTGGAAATATTACATTTGGTTCGCTCATCCAAATCATTGATATATATTGTGAATAGCTGGGGCCCAAGCACGGATCCCTGCAGTACCCCACTAGTCACTGCCTGCCACCCAGAAAAGGACCCATTTATTCCTACTCTCTGTTTCTTGTCTGTTAACTAATTTTCAATTCATGCCAGTATATTACCACCAATCCCATGTGTTTTAATTTTGCATACTAACCTCTTATGTGGGACTTTATCAAAAGCCTTCTGAAAATCCAAATAAACCACATCCACTGGTTCTCCCTTATCTATTCTACCAGTCACATCCTCAAAAAACTCCAATAGGTTTGTCAAAAATGATTTCCTTTTCATTATTCCATGTTGACTTTGTCTAATCCCATTGATATTTTCTAAGTGTCCTGTTATCACATCTTTTATAATAGACTCTAGCATTTTCCCTACTACTGATGTTAGGCTAACCAGTCTGTAGTTCCCTGTTTTCTCTCTCCCTCCTTTTTTAAATAGTGGGGTTACATTTGCCACCCTCCAATCTGCAGGAACTCTTCCATAATCTATAGAATTTTGGAAGATGACATCTAATGTATCCACTATTTCCATGGCTACCTCTTTTAGTACTCTGGGATGCAGATTATCAGGCCCTGTTGATTTATCGTCTTTCAGTGGCTATCAGACAAATGCAATGTGATGCATCTGTCTCATAGTCACCCTCACCCAATGCACTGCATCAGTCAGGTGATAACGAGAACCTCAGTCACTCACAGGTCTATTCTTTCGCTCGTTATAGGCGAAGAGAGCGCAAAATGCAAGGGGGAGGGAGCAGACTGGAGGTGGACCACCACAAATAGTGCAGCTCATAGATGCTGAGGAGGACACCAGGAAGATTAATGGGACATCTGCATCGCTATCCATCAGAGGTGGAGGGTCTGGGAATCCACAGATACCTGGTGACAGAACGAAAGCATCTTTCACCAAATGATGACTTTATTTCATCAATGACTGAACTATGAGAAACCTGAGCATGGTGATTGGCAAGATTGTTACTTTGCCAATGATTAATTCACATTGCTTTATTTTGCCTTCCAGGGCCTTCACACATACAAGAACAATCATCGGAGATTCATGACAACGATTCCTCAGAGGATCTCATTCCTTCTGAAGATGCACCGTCACAGGACATACAGTCATGCACCAGCACTAATACTTGCACTCCAGTGGGTCCTGTGGAGGGCTACCTCCAGTACTCTCCCTCTCCCTTCTGGTGGGTCATGTTAGACAGTTAGTTGGGTTTTCACCTGGTGATTCACAATTCACAAGTGAGCACGAGCAGGCACTGGTGGTAAGGGCAGCTGTGCAGAGTTCACGTCGGGGACCGCACTCCTCTCCAAGCTCTGCTCAGCTGGACACAGATGTTGAACCCTGGGGTCATCGTTGAGAATGAGAATGATTGAGGTACAGCTGCAACTTTGCAAGGAACTGGAAAATGTGCCACGCACACTCTCCACAATAGCGGAGAGGATGGAGGAGTCCAACATTAGTGGATTGGTGTCTCAGGCAATTGCAAAAAAGTCTGCCATGGACAGAGTGGCCACCACTGTGCAGCTTCAAGTACGGCTCTCGAATGAGTCCATGCAGGCCATGACCATGGCCGTGCAAACTTTGGAATCCAACATGTCTGCAGTCTTAAACAGGATGACAGATACCTTATCAGGGCCCTTACAAGATATCACTGATCTGCATCAAGCTACTCTCCAGCAGAATGGTGGGAGTGATGTGGCGCTGGCCCAGGAGAGGGATGATGGCGAAAGGTAACATGGAAGTGGGAACTCCACTCAACGCACTCCCACATCTCAAACGTTGTGTCCCCCCCACCCCGCAACCAGTACCCGACATGCTGCCTCCCCTCTCAATGGCTGAGTCTGCCCTTGCACAGGTGTAGGTGGAGCAGTCTTTGGCAGGGCCCTCACGGGCTCCAAAACCCAGAGGTCAGAGGCTGCGAGCATCTCAGCAGTCAGGGCAGGGATCTAAGCAGCCTCCGTCTCCTTCTGATGAAGCCAAAGGGGATGCACCACGTAAAAGTCGTAGGAAGTGTAAGTTCATGCAATTATAATTCACCAAGGGTATGTACATGGTGTTGAAGAAATGTTATGTTGTGAAGTTTCCATTTTGGCGCATAAAATTTATTGATTAACACCACTTCAACATCTTGCTCATTATTGCATCCCAAGTGCCAACTCGCCCTTTCATTTGCTTCATGTTTAATGCCAATACATGATGGGACCCATTGGACGGATGTGCAATAGGTGTATGCGTGGTTGAAGGAGAGTTTTGTGTGCAAAGCTGTGGGGGGGGGGGGGTGAGGAGGTCCAGTGTGGTGGTGGAAACTGGCCTGAGTATTTTAATATTTCTTTTTTCACACTCTATGAGGGTCTCCCTGGCATCCCAAACAGCAATGTACATAACTAACCTGGCGATGGTTGCCCCAACTACATATTTCTCCTCCTCCTGTTCTTCAATGTTGTCATCATCAGAGGACGATTGACGAACGCCTTCATCCTCCTCAACCTCTAATCCTCTCTGCTGTTCAGGATGCAGCACTCCACTATGATTCTCAACACCCTACCTGGTGAGTACTGAAGGGCGCCTCTAGACCTATCCAGGCACCTGAAGCGTATCTTCAACATGCCAATGGCTTGCTAAATGATGCACCTGATGGTCATGTGGCTCTGGTTGTATCGCTCTTGTGCCTCATTGGTGGGTTTCCTCACAGATGTTATGGGCCAAGTTTGAAGAGGCTATCCATTGTCTCCAATGAGCCAGCCCTTTAGTCTGTCTCCTGTTTGGAAGAGGTCTGAATTGTTGGACTGGCATAGTATAATCACATCATGACAGCTGCCAGGGGATCTGGCGCATACCTGCAGAAATCTCTTCTTGTGGTTGCACACCAGCTGTGCATTGATGGAGTGAAACCCCTTTTGTTTGATGAAAGCTCCTTGGTCATGTGGTGGTCCTTGGATTGCCATGTGTGTGCAATCGATGGCAACCTGCACCCGTGGGTGTTTGCTCATTCTGGCTATTGTTGCTGCAGGGGAAGTTCACGCCCTGGAAAACATCCCATCCGTCACCTGCCTTATACGCTTATGTGCAGATAACTGACACACCTTGGAGATGTCACCAGTGACATGCTGGAAGGAGCCAGAGGCAAAGAAATTGAGGGCAGTGGCGACTTTTACAGCGACGGGCAATGCGTGGCCACCAAGTCCAATAGGGAGCAGCTCTTCTTATAAAGAGATGTCTGCGACCACTTGCCGGCTCATTCTGAGCCTGTGTAAGCACTGTTCCTCAGAGAGGTCCAGGAAGCTCAGCCTCTGCCTGTAGACCCTCTCACGTGGGTAATGCCTCCAGCGACCTCAGTCCCTCTGTTGCTCCCCTCTCTTCTGTTCTCCACTCAGCTGTTCTCTCTGCTGTTCTCCAGATCTTTGTTGAGCTCTTCTCCTTTGTGCACCTACTGATCCCAACATGAGGTCGCTGCTGTGGATGGTCATTTTCTTCCTCCTCAGATGTCCTCTCAGATATATCCATAGCACCCCCATCCTGATCTTGTCAGGTTGAAAGGCTCCAAAGTTTTGCAAAAGCTGAATCAACACAAGGACTCTCTGCTAAACTGTTTTTCAGAGAGAACTGAGACACCAGCTGCAATAACTGAGCTTTTATTCAGATAGGGCAATCACAACTTTAAATATCCACATGAACTGCAGCTCCATCTCGGCGAGGTTCATGAGCCCTAGGAAACCCATACTGGAGATGTTAAATTTAAAAGTAGGTAAAATTCGATTGAAAATCACTTACTTAACGTCTCATAAGGACATTAATTGTTGCTATAACTATCTGCCCACCTGAACTAATTAAGGTCCCAACTGCGACGAGTAGGTTACTCACAGGTATCTAAACACGCCTCCGTTAAATCCGGAAATGGGTGGAGCCGGATTGCGGTCGCGCTCCAAAAATTGATTATTTTAACTACCCTCCCGCCCCCATCCCACCCATTCTCGGGAGTTAAAATTCCCCCTCTGTGCTTATTCCTCCAACAGTCACGTTCTAAGTTGCTGGTTCCCTTGAGACCCCAAAATCACTGGCTTTTTCATCCTTTTCATTGTTTTCTCTCCTCCTCTTCAGACTTTTGCTGGGATAATACTCCATGGGCATCCACAGCCTCCATGGCTCATCATCAAGGGTAGGCAATGAGTGTCAGCAAGCTAATTTACCATGAGTGGCATCACAACCGTGCCCAATTCTGTTCTCACCTCACATGGTCACTTTCGAGCAGGAGTCATTGAATAGCAACCAGCAGTAGCAAACTGAGTTGATTTTCCCTTCCCTAGCCCAGAGGCACTGAGACCAATTGTACAGCCCCAGCTGCTGCTCTGAAACCATTCATTACTTTATAATATATTTTTTGATTACTGAGGAACTTCACTCCTATCAATTCAAAAATTAATTATTTTGCCCTGGAACCTTCTTAATCCTTATCAACTAGCACATGAAGCCTATCTACCAAGCACTCCAGCTTCATGTGCGATGCACCACCTGTGCCACACAAACTTTTAGGTTATTCTCCTGGGTTAACTGTTCCACTGCATTTTCTAACGATGCAGCTTTACTGCACCTATAGCTGGTGTGCCTCAAATTTTTCCTTTGCATTGATAGAAGCACTGCTAATCTCACAGAAATCAACAGTTTGCCATGAGTGGTGAGACTACCTTGAAAAGACGATCTCGAACTACTAGTGCTGCACATCAGAATATCTGCTTCAAGGAGTACGTCTACAATATTACCCGAGGGTCTCAGGGCTGTGGAAACTGCTCCGTTTACACCAAAAGCAAAAAAAAAACCCAACTCGGTTTCAGGAAAAATGCAGGGAACACTCAGCAGGCCAGTCAGCATCTGTGAGGAAAAAAAACCAAATTAACGGTTCAAGCATAAGACTTCATCAGAACTGGAAGCATCATATAGGGCAGCGAATGAAAAGCCACAGTGTGTTTGGCCTGAGGCACTGAACCTTGCCTGTGATGGTAATTTGCTTTCTACTTATATTGCCATTAGGGTCATGCTGTCTCTGTAATAAAAATACCACTTTTGATGGGACTTGGACCCTCTGGATGCAGCAGTGACATCTTTAACTTCATTAGCAGTGTGTTAAAGCAAACATGCTGTAACATGAAAAGAAAGAAAGGAAACAATTATTGCAGAATTCCAGAAATTTCATTGTGAGGAATTTCAAGGAAGATAAATGCAGTCAAATTGAAGAAGCATGATTTGAAACACCCAATATACTGAAAACATAATATTAATTATGAATTAAAGAAAATGGTAGGAAGGCTGGAGGATATGCTTGAGTACCAGATGTTACAGAGGACTCAGTAATGGAATCATATGGCCCCGCTATTTATGAGGAGACGGGGAGGGAGCGGGGGTGGAGGTTTAACGGCTGGGAAACCTGGAAGTACGAGTCCCCCGGAGGTCCTGCTGAATTTAATGGCAGGACCTGATTAACATTTCTGGACTCCATTTGCCGGCCGTAGCCAGCCAGATTGAGAGGATGGCTGTCTGTCTGGTGGGTAGGCCTGCTGCAGCAGGCCGCAGGTGGGGAGCAGAGAGGAGGGAGGGAGAGATTGTGGGTTGATGGGGGGACATGGGGGAGAAGGCTTGGAGAGATCGTGGTTCAGGGTGAACTTGGGGGAGTGGGGCTGGAGAAGTCAGTTGGAGGTCGGAGACATCGGAGGGGCCAGAGAGGTATGTTGGGGGTTGGGGTTCTGACCATGGTGGGGGGGAGGATCCGATCATGGGGGGGGTCCGATCGTGGGGGGGGTCCGATCGTGGGGGGGGGGTCCGATCTCTGTGGGGGAGTTCG
Source organism: Heptranchias perlo (assembly GCF_035084215.1). Lineage (NCBI taxonomy): Eukaryota > Metazoa > Chordata > Chondrichthyes > Hexanchiformes > Hexanchidae > Heptranchias > Heptranchias perlo. Next base: position 71,646,515 of record NC_090325.1, read on the forward strand.
AGCGCGGGGAGGGAAGCAGGTTTGCTTGGGGGGTTGGGGGGAAGCACTCCTGCTTCTCCTGGCTCACAAACAGTGCTGGAAGGCCACTTACCTGTTCGATCCGGCTGTTCTCACCTCCCTTCAGCTTTCGGGTCTCCCGGGGCCTTGGAATCCTAGCCAGCAGCGTTAAATCTGAAACAGAGGTAAAACTTGAGTGACGCAGCCTCATTAAATTATTTAAATGAGAGACCCGCCTCCAGAAAGCATGTTAGTTGCCCGCCTCCCCAAACCCCCTCTGTTAAAACTGGAAATGGGCAGGTTGGCGGTGGGTTGCAGCTGGGTTTCCCATTTTAACATTTTTAACCCCCCCTTCCTCATCACCCGCCTGTTCTGGGGGGTTAAAATTACCCCACATTCTCTGCAAGCATATGCTTAAAATGCAATCCAACAAAGAAACTCTTAACCTGTATCCACAGAACTGGATTACATAAAAACATAAGAAATAGGAGCAGGAGCAGGAGCAGGCCATGTGGCCCCTTGAGATTGCTCTGACATTCAATAAGATCATGGCTGAGCTTTGGCCTCAACTCCACTTTCCCGCCCCATCCCCATCCCCATATCCCGTGATTCCCCTAGAGTACAAAAATCTATCCATCTCAGCCTTGAATACATTCAATGACTCAGCATCCATAGCCCTCTGGGGTAGAGAATTCCAAAGATTCACAACCCATTGAGTGAAGAAATTCCTCCTCATCTCAGTCTTAAAGGATTCTGGAGTTGATGAGGACAGGTTGAATTAGGAGAGTGTGGTGCTAATGCCCAGAAAGGGGAGGAAAAGTGTCATCAAATGAAACAGTGGTTCTTGAGATATTGCAGGTAATGGAACAGTAGAATATTGGTAATTGTTATAAAGATTCAATAGTGAAATATTAGACAGAGATAGGGAGTTGTATCAAGGGATAACATTAATAGGCCTGCTTTTTCTTTTGAAGTTCATCGGCAAGAGATATAGAAACTGACCTGATGAGCTAATGAAGGGAGAAGTTGAACCATTTGTGGTATGACATATGGGGACAGCATTTTGCTATCATCATTATGGACAAAGAATAGATGAAATAAAGAACGAATGAAATATAGTAGGTATTTTAAAATCAAGGGCGCAAAGGTGGTTATATAAAGTAGTTGGTATCAGTGTGTGGTTAGGAACATTCGCAGGGAATTTCCTTGTGGCTCCTCCTGCTCTGAAAAAGGAAGAATACAATGATTAAATTAGGATGCAAAGTAGTCAAAGGATAAGACGAAATGCTTCAAAACTAATAGAAAGAACATTAGGAATAAGCTTTTAGAATTAGAAGTGTACTAAACTAGTCAAATGTTGACATTATTGGCATCTGTTTGCAGAAGTAGATCTTTTAAGCTTAGTAAAGAAGTAATATTATTAGTAAGGTATAATGTCATGGCACTAACATGGCTAGCAATAAGGTCAGGACAAAAGATGGCAGAAGCAAGTTATATTTAAATATGTTGCAACCAATGACATAGGGAAGAAAAGGGAGGAGGTTCTGCTAAGAGAATATCAGAAGTTAGGAACTAAGTTAAAAAAACAGGACCTCACGGGTGGTAATCTCGGGATTACTATCCGAGCCACGTGCTAATTGGCATAGGGATAAACAGATCAGGAATTTGAATGCATGGTTTAAAGAGTGGTGTGGGAGGTGGGGTTCCATTTCATGGGAGACTGGCACCAGTACTGGGACAGGAAGGAGCTGTACTGCTGGGACCTGAACCAGAATGGGACTAATATCCTAGCAGAAAGAATAAATAGGGCTGTGGATAGGACTTTAAACTAGTAAGAAGGGGGGAGGGATCTAGTGAAGGTAACATAAGTCTGAAGAAAAAGGAAATAGGAAATGATAGTAAAGGTCAGACCAAAGTAAGGAATAAGGGAAACATAAACGGTCAGGGAACAAATACAGTTACAGAACATAAGTGCACAATGACTATTAAAAATAAAGTGAGGGAACAATTATTAAAAACAAATTAACAATTTAATGTTCACAGCATCCAAAAGAAAATGGGAGAACTAGAGATAATAATTCATAGTGAGGAGCCAGATGTGGTAGGAGTAACTGAAACATGGCTACGTAAGGAACAGGACTGGCAGTTAAATACCGTAAGATATAATGTATTTAGAAAAGATAGGGAAGGAAGAAGGGGAGGTGGGATAACTGTACTAATTAGAGATAACATAATGGCAATAGAAAAAAGGGACATAAGTAACATTTAGATAGAAATAGAATCCATATGGATTGAGACAAAGGATAAGAAATAATCGATCATGTTAATAGATAGATTCTACAAACCACCTAATAGTTGAAAGGAAGTGCAGGATGAAATATGTAGACAAATCTATGAAATGATTAAAAAACACTGAATAATCATGGGAGATGAAACTGGCAAGAAGAGGTAGGGAAAGGAGAAAAGAGAATGGAGTTTTTACAGTGAGTACAGGATTCCTTTCTTACCCAGTATATGAGAAGCCCAACAAGAGAGGAGTCACTGCTGGATCTAGTAGTGGGAAATCCAGGCAATAGCGATCATAACATAATAAAGTTTACAATAATGATTGAGAAAGACATAAGTAAGACAAAGGCCAAAGTATTGGATTGGAACAAAGTTAATTTTGATGGGATGAGAATGGAACTAGGGAAGGTAAACTGGAGGAAAAAAACTGACAGACAAAGACACAGTACAGCAGGGGGAAATGTTGATAACGATAATCGATAGAGTTCAGGAGAAATATATTCCTCTAAAAAGCAAGAACAAACCAGCCAATAATGAAACACCATGGATGAATAAAGAGATAAGAATAAAATTGACAATAAAGGGGAGAATGACAAAAGGAATACAAAAGAAGTCAAAAAACATTAGGAGAGCAAAGAAGAACTACAAAATTAAATTATCAAGGTTTATAAAAAGAAATTGTAAAGTATTCTACAGACAGATAGTAAAGTATTCTAAAGATAGAAATAAGGGAGATAATTGATAAACTAATGAAACTTAAAGAGGATAAAACCCCTGGTCCGGATGGATTGCATCCACAAATATTAAAAGAAATTAGGGAAGAGATAGCAGAGGCACTAATACATATATATAAAAATTCATTAGAAAAGGGAATAGTGCCAGAGGACTGACAAACAGCTAATGTTATTCCTATATTTAAAAAGAGAGCTAGAACAAGTCCAGGAAACTATAGACCAGTTAACTTAATGTCGGTGGTAGGAAAGATAATGGAATCTTTACTCAAAGATGTAATAGAAAAACATCTAGAGAGCAAAAATATAATAAAGAATAGTCTGCACAGATTTCAGAAGGGAAAGTCATTCTTGACCAACCTTATTAAATTCTTCAAAGAAGTAACAGAAAGCGTAGAGAAGGGTAACATAGTAGATGTAATATATTTGGATTTTCAAAAGGCCTTCGATAAGGTACCGCATAGTAGAATCATGACTAAGGTCAGAGCATGTGGAGTCAGGGGACAGGTAACAGAATGGATAGCAAGCTGGCAAAAAAAACAAAAAACAGAGAGTAGGGATTAAGGGTAGCTACTCAGACTGGCAAAGGGTAGGAAGTGGTGATCCACAGGGATCAGTGCTGAGACCGCCGTTGTTTACAATTCACATTAACGATTTAGATTCAGGAATCAGAAGCACAATTTCAAAATTTGTGGGCAAATTGGGGGTGTAGTAAATATAAAGGAAGAATGCACCAAGATGCAAGAGGATATTAATAAACTTGCAGAATGGGTGTGTAATTGGCAAATGAATTTCAATATAGATAAGTGTGAGGTGGTGCATTTTGGTAGTAAGAATAAGGAGGTTACATACTGGTTGGATAATAAGAGTCTAAATGAGAGACCAGAGCAAAGGGATCTAGTGGTACAGATACACAAACCACTAAAAGTAGCGACGCAGGTCAATAAAGCCATAAAAAAGAAAAATCAAGCACTCGGGTTCATTTCTAGAGGGATAAAATTGAAAAGCAGAGAAGTTATGTTAAACTTATGTAGAGCTTTGGTTAGACCACACTTGGAGTACTGTGCACTGCTCTGGTCTCCATATTATAAGAAGGATATAGAGGCATTGGAGATGATGCATAAAAGATTCACAAGGATGATACCAGAACTGAGAGGATATCCTTATCAGGAAAGGCTGAACAGACTGGGGCTGTTTTCTCTAGAAAAGAGAAGGCTGAGGGATGACCTGATAGAGGTCTTTAAGATAATGATAGGATTTGACAGGGTAGACGTAGAGAAAATGTTTCCACTTGTGGGAGAGTCCAAAACTAGAGGTCATAAATATAAGATAGTCACTAATAAATCTAATAGGGAATTCAGGAGAAACTTCTTTACCCAGAGAGTGGTAAGAATGTGGAACGCGCTACCATAAGGAATAGTTGAGGCAAATAGTATAGAGGCATTTAAGAGGAAGCTAGATAAGCACGTGAGGGAGAAAGGAATAGAAGGGTATGCTGATAGGTTTAGATGAAGTGGGGTGGGAGGAGGCTTGTGTGGAGCATAAACGCCGGCATAGGCCAGTTGGGCCGAATGACATAAGAACATAAGAAATAGGAGCAGGAGTAGGCCATACGGCCCCTCGAGCCTGCTCCGCCATTCAATCAGATCATGGCTGATCTTAAACCTCAATTCCACCTTCCTGCCTGATCCCCATATCCCTAGATTCCCCTAGAGTCCAAAAATCTATCAATCTCAGCCTTGAATAGTCTCAATGACTGAGCAGTCACAGCCCTCTGAGTTAGAGAATTCCAAAGATTCACAACCCTCTGAGTGAAGAAATTCCTCCTCATCTCAGTCTCAAATGGCTGACCCCTTATCCTGCGACTATGCCCTCTAGTTCTAGACTCCCCAGCCAGGAGAAGCAACCTCTCAGCATCTACCCTGAAGAGCCCCCTCAGAATCTTATATGTTTCAATAAGATCATCTCTTATTCTTCTAAATGCTAGAGAATATAGGCCCATTCTACACAATCTCTCCTCATAGGAAAACCTGCTCATCCCAGGAATCAATCCAGTGAACCTTCGTTGCACCGCCTCTAAGTATATCTTTCCTTAGATAAGGAGACCAAAACTGCACGCTGTTTCTGTGACCTCACCTGGAGTACTGTTTCTGTGCTGTAGTTTTGATATAACCTCAGTTTCATTGCCCACAGGTTATTTTTTTAATACAAAATAAAGGAATTAGAGTAACCACCCTTACATATCCTGCCACTTTCTGTGCTCTCACAGGGTCATGTACACAGGCAGACATGGTAGTGTAGCTCTTGCATTTGTTTCTGTACGACATGCTACTATGGAAACAAGATTAGAAGGGATGGGGGTGGGGAGTGAAAAGCTGCAGCTTAGTTCCATTACGATGGGTTTGGTCTGGACGCTCTATTCATTTCCATTTTTTTTCCCCAATTATGTATATCTTAAAATGAAATTGTATCCATCACTTATGCATACAAAATGCTCGTGGTAGAATTGCAATATTAACAATTGTACTGCTGACAATATAAATGTCGGCAGAACAGCTCCTTTAATATTTATACTTTAAAATCCTCAGATCTCTGAAAGCTGGCAATATTATCGATTTACTTGTTTCAGTGACACGTTCTAATGTCTCTCTTTTCAATTATCCTGTTTTAATTTCCTTTGTTCTTTAACAATAGGAGTTTTACAAACTGTAAATCACAGTGACAGATTTTGTATTTTTCCATTCAAGATAGTAACAGTTTCCCTCTGGAAGTGCATTAGCCAATCATCTCTCTTTTATGCTATTATTAATAAGATTATCTATAGGTAAATTTTCTAAGAAACAGGTATGGAACTTCAAAATCAGTCACATGAATGAAACATGAAATGAAAATTGGTACTTCAAGTGTTTGTACAATTGACCAATCTTCGCTGTGGGAATTGTGAGCCTATGGGAACAGCTGGATTGAGTAAATATTTTTAAAAGTCTGGTAAATGATCAATTTCACTTTTTTTTACTTGAGATTTTGCAGAATAGCCCAAAACATATTATTTTCTTTCTATTTTTTAGGCGACCTGTATACTAACTTTTCTTTCAATCGCTTGCCCTTAAGTGAAGTATAGAATCAGTCCTGTTCAGAATCTAATGAGACAGAAGAGAACATGTAGTGCTACAAACATAGAGAGCAGTTTTTTTACATCACCATCAATGAAATGTGTTCATACAACCAAAAAAAGTCCTGAATTTTCAGAAACCAGGAGTTCTGCTGGTAGAATATTGGACACCCAAGCTCAGGTGACTTTTAGCAGTCTTTGGGTGGGCCGCTAAGTAACAAACTTGCCAAGAGGGCAGTACACCATTCCTGAGAGAGAGAAAATTGGAAAGGTCAATACTTTACAGAAAAAAACTTTCAGCAAGTCAACCCTTCCTCTTCTCCCTCCCCCTCCTCCATCCATCTCCCAACAGAATTAAATGGAAAAAAAAACTCAAGTGCAGGAATAAATGACAGAGTGCAACAGAGCACAGAGTGATCAGCTGAGAGTTTGGTGAGTGTGGGAGTTCAGTAAAGTGGGGGACGGAGGTGCTGCTTTGCCTCGCTTTTCCTAACTTTTTCCGCAGAGCGGCGGTGGACCTGAGCGGCAGAAGACTGAGAGTGGGGATGAAAGCAGCAGCTGACCTGCAACAAGAGAAAACTACTGTGCAACATCACAGGTGAAGCAGGAGAGTCCGAGAGTGGGAGGAGAGTCCGAGAGGTGAGCACAGTGTAAAAGGAGAGTCCGAGAGCAGGAGGGGAGTCTGAGAGGTGAATGCAATGTAAATTTAAGGCAAGTCATGGCAGCGCAGCTCGCACCCGTGATACGCTTCTCCTGTACTATGTGGGAAGAAAGGAGATCATAGCAGAGCTGGAAAAGCATGCAGAGACGGTGAATGCGCTCATTAGGGAGGATCAGAATGCTTCAGACCAGGCGGCGCAAAATGAAGTGTGCGTGCTGTATGGGGCATGGTTGCTGGGCGAGGGCCACAGCAATCTGGAGGATTTAAAGCAAGGTTTAGTCCCCTCCTGGATCAGCAACAAACACCTCGCAGCCCTCCACCCTTTTGAGAATACATTAAGTCCGTGCCAGCTCCGCCTAGCTTCTGAGGCCTACCCAGTCCCAGTGGACTGTGGACGTTCCAACCACACCATCATAGGGATAGTTGTAAGGATGCCAGTCATGGGCGGGACGGCCCGACCCGCGCCGGTGTACAGGGTGGAGAACATTGGTGTCACTCAGTAGGGTGCACACATTCGTTTTACAGTGGTCCTGCCCTACGTCATAAAGTGGGAGCATGCTATGACGGGTACTGACCTCTCGGGGTGCCGGAGCTGGGGATCACACATAATCCTGTGTCCCCAGCACTTGAACACCTATTCAAAACCGCAGTGCGGGTTCAGAGCTGCTGACGCAAAGCCTATAAACTGCACCATGGAAGCCATGGCACAAGACCATGTTCCCCCACAGGTGGCGTATATAGGAGGTGGGACATATTACGTCACCACAGCAGTGTCTCACTACCAGCATGGTCAGCACAGCTGGTGCGCGGTGAGTGACAGCAGTATCTGCTTTAAACCCGAGGCAGAAGTTCAAGTGGCACAGTTACGAATTGTCCACATCCCTGAACCATCCACTGTTCACCTCACTGTGAAAGAGAATTTCACTAACCTCCAAAAGTATGTAGCCCACTTCGGCTACCAGATCCCCCCTTTCCCAGAACACCTCGTTAAATTATTAAAAGCAGCAGGGGTGTCCCAAAAACACTTTTACACGCTGGAACAGAAGACTGTCCAGATAGGAGCTGATATTCTGAGTATTACGACCCCACCCTGGTGGGACATCTTTGAGAATATAGAGGTCCCCTCCTGGATTCGTCTGGCATCACACGTGCTAGTAATCTGTCAGCTCGGGATCGTCCTCTACCTGGTTTGCGTCCAGTGTAGGAATAGGGGTCTCGAGGTAGTAGTTAGAACACAAAGGGTCTGGAAGGACCAGTATGCTCGGGTAGACGAAACACCCGCGTGAGTTCGGTGACGCATCACTTGTGAGTGATGACAGCCTGTTTCATTATTTTAATAAAGATGGTCCCTTCCGTTTGTTGTTTTCAATAAGGATTGTTTTCGTTTTGGTGTTGTTTTGAATAAAGATTGTTCTCGTTGTATTTTCATTTTAATAAAGAATGTATAGTATTCGAAATACTGTTTCATCCCAAGTGGTGCAGAGGTATTTGGACCCCTCCGTGCTGGGATTGTTGTAATTCAACCTTGTTTTCTATCCGCATGCCTGCCGTACACTGGGGCTCTCTCCAAGTAAGGGAATGTATGTGTCGAGGGATTAGGGATAGGTAAATAAAGGGGAGGGTTGTTTGCGACAGTCAGAAAATATTGCTCACTTTGCATGGACACTTCAAGCAAGTTTAAGTATCCACAGTGGGGACTGTAGGAATTCGCAAAATTTCACATGTCCCCCCCACCCCCCGAAGATTTATTGGAGTTATTAAAGAAACCCTGGTGTGACTGTGTTTTAAAAAAATCCACTGTGTTTTAAAAAATCCAGGGTCTTTCAAAATGGCTGCGGTCAGACACATGGCCAAAGGCCTGCAGCATTCTCTAACAGCTTGGCAGTCTCCGTGTTTCAGACAGGGCTCTTTGAACAATGCAGTTGCATTCACGCCCTGAGGCAAGCCATCAACGTTGCCGGTCCACACATCAAAATTCGAGCAGGAGTAATCCCAGGACTAAAGATAGCCCATGAAGGAACATTCGGAACAATGGAAAGCAGTTATGGAACAGATCAGTACAGGTACCGGCCATTAATGTAAATGGGCCAAGATCGGGACCCCTTATATCTTACGTTTCCACGCCCAAATCGGACAATGGAGCAAACTGATAAGGCACGAAATTAACCCATCCCAGAACTTTCTCTCTCTTTCTCTTCGCCTTGGCCCAGTGTCCTGCTTGCCTGCTAGCAACCAAGAAGGAAGGCCGTCCAGTAAACATCGCAGCCACATGTCGACGGCAGCAGCAGGACACAGGGGCCAGGCCTTCACATCTGTTTCACGGTGAGCATTATTTTTTTTCTGGCTGCCACAAGACAACCTAGCTAGGTGTAAGGGTGGGAGTTAAAGGGGTATTGCTAAAATTGTGATTTTAGAATTTTCCCTCGATGTGTCCGTTTCTTCCACCCCGTTAAGTGTAAGACTGTATTGCATCCATAGCGATTCCTTTTATCTTCTGTATAATACTGTTTACCTTGTAGTTTTAGTTTTCTTATTAATAAACATTGGGTTTCCTTGCACCAATCCACTGGTCTGTTCGTCTGTCCTTATTACCACTCGATAAGTCCTGAGCTCAGATTCAGGAAGGGGAAAGAGATTCGAAACCGCACTGCGGGCAGGGCAGCTCAGGAAAACATAACTGGCTGACCTACAATAAGCCCCTGAAACAAAACCCCTTACAGGAAGTCATGGACACTACCAGTGCCCCAGGCAACCATGTGTGCAGGAAGTGTGTCCAGCTGCAGCTACTGACTAACCGTTTTTCAGAGCTGGAGCTGCGGGTGGATTCACTGTGGAGCATTCGCGATGCTGAGACTATCGTGGATAGCACATTCAGTGAGGTGGTCACACCGCAGGTAAAGATTACGCAGGCAGAAAGGAAATGGGTGACCGCCAGGCAGAGTAAAAGGACTAGGCAGGTAGAGCAGGAGTCCCCTGGGGCCATCTCCCTCTCAAACAGATATACTGCTTTGGATACTATTGGGGGAGATGGCTTATCAGGGGAAAGCAGCAAGAGTCAACTTCGGGGCACCACGGGTGGCTCTGCTGCACAGGAGGGGAGGAAGAAGAGAGGCAGGGCTAAAGTGATAGGGGATTCAATTGTAAGGGGAACAGATAGACATTTCTGCGGCCGCAAACGTGACTCCAGGATGGTATGTTGCCTCCCTGGTGCTAGGGTCAAGGATGTCTCGGAGCGGCTGCAGGGCATTCTGGAGGGGGAGGGTGAACAGCCAGTAGTCGTGGTCCATATCAGTACCAACAACATAGGTTAAAAAAAAGGGATGAGGTCCTGCAAGGTGAATTTAAGGAGTTAGGAGATAAATTAAAAAGCAGGACCTCAAAGGTAGTGATCTCAGGATTACTACCAGTGCCACGTGCTAGTGAGTATAGCAACAGGAGAATAGACAGGATGGATGCGTGGCTGCAGGGATGGTGCAGGAAGGAGGGATTTAGATTCCTGGGACATTGGGACCAGTTCTGGGGAAGGTGGGACTTGTACAAGCGGGACAGGTTACACCCAAGCAGGACCGGGACCAATGTCCTCGTGGGGGTGTTTGCTAGTGTTGTTGGGGAAGGTTTAAACTAGAATGGCAGGTGGATGGGAACCTGAGCAGGGAGACAGAGGAGGGGGAAACAAGGATAGAAACAAAAGACAGAAAGGGAAAAAGCAATAGTGGAAGGCAGAGAAACCAAGGGCGAGAAACAAATAGAGCCATACTGCAAAATAAAACTAAGATGACTAGCAATCTTAAAAAGACAAGCCTAAAGGCATTGTGTCTTAATACGCAGAGCATTCGCAATAAGCTAGATGAATTAACAGCGCAGATAGATATAAATGGGTATGATATAGATGCGATTACAGAGACATGGCTGCAGGGTGACCAAGGATGTGAACTGAACATCCAGGGGTATTCAATACTTAGGAAGGACAGGCAAAAAGGTAAAGGAGGAAATCAATGCAACAGTGAGGAAGGATATTGGCTTGGAAAATCACGATGTGGAATCTGGGTGGAGGTAAGAAACACCAAGGGGCAGAAAATGTTGGTGGGGGTTGTCTATAGGCACCAAACAGTAGTGGAAATGTAGGGGAGGGCATTAAACAGGAAATTAGAGATGCATGCAAGAAGGGTTCAACTATAATCATGGGTGACTTTAATTTACATATAGATTGGTCAAACCAAATTAGCAATAATAATGTGGGGGAGGAATTCCTGGAGTGTGTACGTGGTGGTTTTCTAGACCAATATGTTGAGGAACCAACTAGAGAACAGGTGATCCTAGACTGGGTATTGTGCAATGAGAAAGGATTAATTAACAATCTTGTAGTGCGGGGTCCCTTAGGGAAGAGCGACCATAACATGATAGAATTCCTCATTAAGACGGAGAGTGATGTAGTTGAATCCGAACCTAGGGTCCTGAATCTAAATAAAGGAAATTACGAAAGTATGAGGTGTGAGTTGGCTAGGATAGATTGGGGAACTTTACTAAAAGGGATGACGGTGGCTAGGTAATGATTAATATTTAAAGAACGTGTGCAGGAATTACAACAATTATTCATTCCAGTCTGCTGCAAAAATAAAACAGGAAAGGTGGTTCAACCGCGGCCTACAAAAGAAATTTGGGATAGTATTAGATTCAAAGAGGAGACATATAAAATTGCCAGAAAAAGCAGCAAGCTTAAGGATTGGGAGCAGTTTAGAATTCGGCAAAGGAGAACAAAGAGATTGATTAATAGGGGAAAAATAGAGTATGAGAGAAAACTAGCAGGGAACATAAAAACTGACTGTAAAAGCTTCTATAAATTTGTCAAGAGAAAAAGATTAGTGAAGACATATGTCGGTCCCTTACAGTCAGAAATGGGGGAAATTATAATGGGGAACAAAGAAATGGCAGAACAATTAAACACTTACTTTGGTTCTGTCTTCACAAAGGAGGACACAAATAACCTCCCAGAAATGTTAGGGAACCAAGGGTTTAGTGAGAGGGAAGAACTGAAGGAAATCAGTATTAGTAAAAAAATTAGTGCTAGGGAAATTAATGAGGCTAAAGGCTGACAAATCCCCAGGGCCTGATAATTTACATACTAAGGGAAGTGGCCCTGGAAATAGTGGATGCATTGGTGGTCATCTTCCAAAATTCTATCGACTCTGGAACAGTTCCTACAGATTGGAGGGTGGCAAATGTAACCCCACTATTTAAAAAAGGAGGGAGAGTAAAAACAGGGAATTACAGACCAGTTAGCCTAACATTAGTAGTGGGAAAAATGCTAGAGTCTATTATAAAGGATGTGATAACAGAACACTTGGAAGGCATTAATGGGATTGGACAAAGTCAGCATGGGTTTATGAAAGGGTTTTTTGAGGATGTAACTAGTAGAATAGATAGAGGAGAACCAGTGGATGTGGTTGGATTTTCAGAATGCTTTTGATAAGGTCCCACACAAGAGGTTAGTATGCAAAATTAAAGCACATGGGATTGAGGGGGAATATACTGGCATGGATTGAGAATTGGTTGACAGACAGGAAACAGAGAGTAGGAATAAACGGGTCTTTTTCCGGGTGGCAGGCAGTCACTAGTGGGGTACCGCAGGGATCAGTGCTTGGGCCCCAGCTATTCACAATATATATCAATGATTTGGATGAAGGAACTGAATGTAACATTTCCAAATTGGCAGACAACACAAAGCTGGGGTGGAATGTGAGCTGTGAGGAGGATGCAAAGAGGCTCCAATGTGATTTGGACAAGTTGGGTGAGTGGACAAGAACATGGCAGATGCAGTATAATGTGGATAAATGTGAGGTTATCCACTTTGGTTGTAAAAACAGAAAGGCAGATTATTATCTGAATGGTGATAGATTGGGAAAAGGGGAGGTGCAACGAGACCTGGGTGTCCTTGTAAACCAGTTGCTGAAAGCGAGCATTCAGGTGCAGCAAGCAGTTAGGAAGGTGATAGGCATGTTGGCCTTCGTTGCAAGAGGATTTGAGTACAGGAACAGGGATGTCTTACTGCAATTGGATAGGGCCTTGATGAGACCACATCTGGAGTATTGTGTGCAGTTTTGGTCTCCTTATCTGAGGAAGGATGTCCTTGCCATGGAGGGAGTGCAACAAAGGTTTACCAGACTGATTCCTGGGATGGCAGGACTGACGTATGAGGAGAGATTGAGTCGACTAGGCCTATATTCACAAGAGTTCAGAAGAATGAGAGGTGATCTCATCGAAACATATAAAATTCTAACAGGACTAGACAGACTAGATGCCGGGAGGATGTTCCCGATGGATGAGGAATCCATAACCGGGGGTCACAGTCTCAGGATACAGGGTATGCCATTTAGAACTGAGATGAGGAGAAATTTCTTCACTCAGAGGGTGGTGAACCTGTGGAATTCTCTACCACAGAAGGCAGTGAAAGCTAAGTCATTAAGGGTATGGTAGCATAGGGGTTATATTATTGGACCAGTAAGCCAGAGGCCTGGAGTCATAAATTCAAATCCTGCCATGTCAACTGGGGAATTTAAAATTCAATTAATAAAATAAAACCTGGAATTCAAATACTAGTATCAGTAATAGTGGCCTTGAAACTACTGGATTGTCATAAAAACCCATCTGGTTCACTAGTCCCCTTGAGGGAAGGAAACCTGCCATCCTGGCATGGCCGATATGTGACTCCAGATCCGCAGCAATGTGGTTGATTCTTAATTGCCCTGAAATGGCTCAGTAAGCCAATCAGTTGTAAAATCTTGCTACAAAAAGTCATAGGAACATAGGAACAGGAGTAGGCCATTCAGCCCCTCGTGCCTGCTCCGCCATTTGATAAGATCATGGCTGTTCTGTGATCTAACTCCATATACCCGCCTTTGGCCCATATCCCTTAATACCTTTGGTTGCCAAAAAGCTATCTTTCTCAGATTTAAGAACATAAGAGAACATAAAAAATAGGAGCAGGAGTAGGCCAATCGGCCCCTCGAGCCTGCTCCGCCATTCAATAAGATCGTGGCTGATTTGATCCTAACCTCAAATCTAAATTCATGTCCAATTTCCTGCCCGCTCCCCGTAACCCCGAATTCCCTTTACTTCTAGGAAACTGTCGATTTCTGTTTTAAATTTATTTAATGATGTCGCTTCCACAGCTTCCTGTGGCAGCAAATTCCACAGACCTACTACCCTCTGAGTGAAGAAGTTTCTCCTCATCTCAGTTTTGAAAGAGCAGCCCCTTATTCTAAGATTATGGCCCCTAGTTCTAGTTTCACCCATCCTTGGGAACATCCTTACCGCATCCACCCGATCAAGCCCCTTCACAATCTTATATGTTTCAATAAGATCGCCTCTCATTCTTCTGAACTCCAATGAGTGGAGTCCCAATCTACTCAACCTCTCCTCATATGTCCGCCCCCTCATCCCCGGGATTAACCGAGTGAACCTTCTTTGTACTGCCTCGAGAGCAAGTATGTCTTTTCTTAAGTATGGACACCAAAACTGTATGCAGTATTCCAGGTGCGGTCTCACCAATACCTTATATAACTGCAGCAATACCTCCCTGTTTTTATATTCTATCCCCCTAGCAATAAAAGCCAACATTCCGTTGGCCTTCTTGATCACCTACTGCACCTGCAAACTAACTTTTTGATTTTCTTGCACTAGGACCCCCAGATCCCTTTGTGCTGCAGTACTTTCCAGTTTCTCGCCATTAAGATAATAACATGCTCTCTGATTTTTCCTGCCAAAGTGCATAACCTCACATTTTCCAATATTGTATTGCATCTGCCAAATCTTCGCCCATTCACCCAGCCTGTCAATATCCCCTTGTAGGTTTTTTATGTCCTCCTCACTCTCCACTTTCCCTCCCATCTTTGTGTCATCTGCAAACTTTGATATGTTACACTCGGTCCCCTCCTCCAAATCGTTAATATAGATTGTAAAGAGTTGGGGACCCAGCACCGACCCCTGCGGAACACCACTGGCTACTGGTTGCCAGTCCGAGAACGAACCATTTATCCCAACTCTCTGCTTCCTGTTAGATAACCAATCTTCCACCCATGCCAGAATATTACCCCCAATCCAGTGATTCTTTATCTTGAGCAATAATCTTTTATGTGGCAACTTGTCGAATGCCTTCTGGAAGTCTAAATACACTAAGTCCACTGGTTCCCCTTTATCCACCCTGTACGTTATGTCCTCAAAGGACTCAAGCAAATTTGTCAGACATGACTTCCCCTTTGTAAAGCCATGCTGACTTTGTCCTATTAAATTATGTTTATCCAAATGTTCCGCTACTGTCTCCTTAATAATAGACTCCAAAATTTTACCCACCACAGATGTTAGGCTAACTGGTTTATAATTTCCAGCCTTCTGCCTACTACCCTTTTTAAATAAGGGTGTTACATTAGCTGTTTTCCAATCTGCCGGGACCTTTGCCAAGTCCAGAGAATTTTGGAAAATTATTACCAAAGCATCCACAATCCCTACTGCCACTTCCCTCAAGACCCTCGGATGTAAGCCATCAGGTCCAGGGGATTTATCCGCCTTGAGTCCCATTAATTTACTGAGTACCAATTCCTTGGTGATTTTAATCGTATTTAGCCCCTCCCCCCCCCCCATAGAGCCCCCTGTTTGTCCAGTGTTGGGATATTCTTAGTGTCCTCAACCGTAAAGACTGAAACAAAATATTTGTTCAGCATTTTTGCCATCTCCATGTTTCCCACCATTAATTTCCCGGTCTCATCCTCTAAAGGACCTACGTTTGCCTTAGCCACCCTTTTTCTTTTTATATAACTGTAGAAACTCTTGCTATCTGTTTTTATATTTTTTGCTAATTTATTTTCGTAATCTATCTTCCCTTTCTTAATCAATCCTTTAGTTACTTTTTGCTGTCTTTTGAAGACTTCCCAATCTTCTATCCTCCCACTAAGTTTGGCTACCTTATATGTCCTTGTTTTTAGTCGGATACTATCCTTAATTTCTTTACTTAGCCACGGATGGCTGTCATTTCCTTTACACCCTTTTTTCCTCAGTGGAATATATATTTTTTGAAAGTTGTAAAGTAACTCCTTGAATAAACACCACTGCTTATGTACCGTCTTACCCTTTATCCAATTTAGCAATTGAGCTAGTATCAATTGCCGTTTGCGGAAGAGATTTCCAAATTCTGCCACCCTTTGTGTGTAGAAATGTTTTCTAATCTCGCTCCTGAAAGGTCTGGCTCTAATTTTTAGACTGTGCCCCCTACTCCTAGAATCCCAACCAGCGGAAATAGTTTCTCTCTATCATAATAAGAATAAAACCGGACGGACCACCAGGCACCGGACAAGACAAGGCAAACCAAGCCCAGTGGACCATGCAAAGTCCTCCTCACTAACATCTGGGGACTTATGCCAAAATTGGGAGAGCTGTCCCACAGACTAGTCAAGCAACAGGTTGACATAGCCATACTCACAGTCCTATCAAGCGACATTTACTCACCAATAACCTGCTCACCGATGCTCAGTTTGGGTTCCGCCAGGACCACTCGGCTCCAGACCTCATTACAGCGTTGGTCCAAACATGGACAAAAGAGCTGAATTCCAGAGGTGAGGTGAGAGTGACTGCCCTTGATATCAAAGCAGCATTTGACCGAGTGTGGCACCAAGGAGCCCTAGTAAAATTGAAGTCAATGGGAATCAGGGGGAAAACTCTCCAGTGCCTGGAGTCATACCTAGCACAAAGGAAGATGGTAGTGGTTGTTCGAGGCCAATCATCTCAACCCCAGGGCATTGCTGCAGGAGTTCCTCAGGGCAGTGTCCTAGGCCCAACCATCTTCAGCTGCTTCATCAATGACCTTCCCTCCATTATAAGGTCAGAAATGGGGATGTTCGCTGATGATTGCACAGTGTTCAGTTCCATTCACAACCCCTCAAATAATGAAGCAGTCTGAGCCCGCATGCAGCAAGACCTGGACAACATCCAGGCTTGGGCTCATAAGTGGCAGTAACATTCGCGCCAGACAAGTGCCAGGCAATGACCATCTCCAACAAGAGAGAGTCTAACCACCTCCACTTGGCATTCAACGGCATTACCATCGCCGAATCCCCCACCATCAACATCCTGAGGGTCACCATTGACCAGAAACTTAACTGGACCAGCCATATAAATACTGTGGCTACGAGAGCAGGTCAGAGGCTGGGTATTCTGCGGTGAGTGACTCACCTCCTGACACCCCAGCGCCTTCCCACCATCTACAAGGCACAAGTCAAGAGCGTGATGGAATATTCTCCACTTGCCTGGATGAGTGCAGCTCCAACAACACTAAAGAAGCTCGACACCATCCAGGACAAAGCAGCCCGCTTGATTGGCACCCCATCCACCACCCTAAACATTCACTCCCTTCACCACCGGCGCACTGTGGCTGCAGTGTGTACCATCCACAGGATGCACTCGCCAAGGCTTCTTCGACAGCACCTCCCAAACCCACAACCTCTACAACCTAGAAGGACAAGAGCAGCAGGTACATGGGAACACCACCACCTGCACATTCCCCTCCAAGTCACGCATCATCCCGACTTAGAAATATATCGCCGTTCCTTCATCGTCGCTGGGTCAAAATCCTGGAACTCCCTTCCTAACAGCACTGTGGGAGAACCTTCACCACACAGACTGCCGCGGTTCAAGAAGGCGGCTCACCACCACCTTTTCAAGGGCAATTAGGGATGGGCAATAAATGCTGGTTTTGCCAGCAATGCTCACATCCCATGAAGGAATTTTTTAAAAATTAAATATATTCAAGAAGGAGATAGATATATTTCTTAATGCTAAAGGGATCAAGGGATATGGGGAAAAGCAGGAACAGGGTACTGAGTTCGACGATCAGCCATGATAGTTTTGAATGGCGAAGCAGGCCCGAAGGGCCGAATGGCCTACTCTTGCTCCTATTTTCTATGATTCTATGATTCTATGTTACTCCGAACAGTTTTTTCCTTCTGGCTGTCCTTCAACGATCTCAGTCTTTTTCATTTATTTTTCATCATCCAATAAACGGCATCTTGAATTCTTGTCAGAGTCTTTTTGGTTATTTACAAACCATAGACACTGATGGTGCAATCTGGAGAATTCTTGAAAACATAAGAATCTTTAGCAACAGGAACAGCCCAAAAAGTCTATCCTTTTTTCATCAACTGCATCTACCTGCCTTCGTACTAAGACTTTCAACCTTTTCTCTCAAATTATCTTTTGAATCTGTTTATACTGTCCATATCAATGACCTCCCCTAGCAACTTGTTCAAGGCCTCTCATACCTTAGGGTAAAATATATCCACTGACTTCCCTTCTTACTTCCTACTTTTAAGCTGCGATCACATATAAATCATTTTACATTTATTTTATTTTTGAGCCAGATTATATATCCTTCAGTGCCACTAACCTCGGTGTTGTCACATGAAATACATAGATTTGGTAACCAAATCAGTTGATGTGAACAGAATCCAACTCAGTCCATTCATTTGTCAGAAGCTGAATGAGAACTTGCTTCAACCATACTGTATGAGGCCAGTCTTTGTTGAGCTGCCTACTGGATGATAGGTAGCTATTGACCTTATTTGTCAAGCAATAGTAATCTCTTCTGCAGGCCCCCATAAATTAAGAAAAGTATCATTAAATTACACTCCATTATTTTACAAGTGAAGCCTTCTCCCTATTCTTGGACATAGTCTTCTGTAACTACTCACAAGACCATCAACAAGTTCAACATGTTGTTTGATGATATTCATTTTTTGAGCGTATCCATAACATCACTGGAGCTAATGTAATTAGTAACAAGATAGAAACTGTCTTACCACTTTGTGAGGCTGAAAACATTATAGACTGTGATAAAAGCTAGGTGGGAAAGTAAGTTGTGAGGAGGGCACAATGGGTTCGATTTTCATGCTGAAGTCCGGGTGTGTTGGGGGCGGGGGGGGGGGCCAAAAATCGGGGAAATCCCGAGCGGGTGAGGAAGCCGGCTCCAACCTGTCAACTTCCGAGTTCCCCACAGACCCGTCTGTGTGTGCGCGCGCCTCATGAATGCAGAAGTCCCCCCAACAATTAAAGCTGGCGGGATGATAGTTAACACAGTTATTTAGATAGTTTAAGTACTTGAAGTTGTTCATTTCATGGTGATTGAGGCAGGGGACCGATTTTCATTCAGCCTCAGTGTGTTTCCCGTGCTGTAGGAAACACTCCATGTTTTAGGAGACGTGTTTCAGCCGGCAGCCAGTTGAATATTGAAATGCTTGTTTGACAGATTGGGAGAAAAGGTGAGTTATTGCAGCAGGGCACTCTGTTCTTTCAGACAAACTTTTGGCTGGGAGATCTTTGAGTTTAGACTGAAAGTTCTTAGTTTCCATTCAGAATTCTTCTGTTGACACATATTTACCAACTTTTTGGACCCCCTCAAACTGACACCATCAGGATGGGGGACACCATGGCTGCATTCACCACTACATCCGAGGACGAGCAACATCATCAGCCTTGCCAGGCACGGTGTGCACTTTTGCCACTTGGAGCTCCACAACACAGTGCAGCGCCACAGGCACCTGCACAAGAGCATGGAGGGGAACAACAGAGGGAGCGACGCCGCAGGAGGCACTACCCTGGCCGGAGGGTCTACAGACCAAGGCTCAGCTCCCTGGACCTCTCTGAGGAGCAGTGCATACGGAGGCTCAGAGTCAGTCGCCAGGTAGTCGCAGACATCTGCAGCCTCCTTCATGCTGAGCTGCTCCCGGCTGGGCCGAGCAGCATTTCATTACCTGACGCTGTCAAAGTCACCACTGCCCTCAACTTCTTTGCCTCCGGATCATTCAAAGGTGCCATCAGGGACATCGCAGGGGTCTCTCAGTCGTCAGCACACAAGTGCATAAGGCAGGTCACTGACAGCTTGTTTCGCAGGGCCTCGCAGCACGTCAACTTCCCCATGGACGACCTCAGCCAGACAGAGAGGATAGTGGGATTCCACTCTGTGGCTGGCTTCCTACGGGTGCACGATGCAATCAATTGCACCCATATAATAATACGAGCACCTCCACACGAGCCAGGACTGTTCATCAACAGAATGGGCTATCACTCCATCAACACTCAGTTAATTTGTGATCACCGCAAAAGATTTTGTCACGAGTGTGCCAGGTTCCTTGGCAACTGCCACGATTCCTTCATTCTGTGGGAATCCAGCATCCCGGGGCTCTTCACGTACCGAACACCCTTAAGGGCTGGCTCCTCGGGGACAAGGGATACTCTCCGCACACGTGACTCATGACACCTCTGAGGAACCCCATCACCAAGCAACAGCATCGATACAACGACAGCCACATTGCCACCAGGTCTGCAATTGAGCATGCTATAGAGCTCAAGATGCGATTTAGGTGCCTTGATCGTTCTGGGGGAGCACTTCAATACGCACCAGAGTGGGACACATTATAGTAGTGTGTTGTGTCCTGCAAAATATGGCACAACAGAGAGGGGTGCTGCTTGAGGAGACCCCATCCATATCTGCCACCCACATTGAGGAGGTGGAGGAAGAGGAGGAGGAGCAGGAGCAACCCATGAACAGAGCAGTGGCTCACCTCCCTGGCCTCACAAGCAGCCAGGTATGCCATTGATATGTGAACGGTTCTTCTAACATCAGTGTGAAAAGTTCAGCCCTCAGACCACCTGGAAAGAGCGGCGCCCACACCAGCTCCTCCCCCCCACCTCCCTGCACAAAACAGTCCTGCAACTACACATACACCCACTGTAAAGTGACCCACTGGGCGGCATCAAGTGTCACCGTTCATGGTGAAGCTCGTGAAAGGGCGCTATCACAAAAGCCAGTCAAGAATGGACAAGACATGGCAGTAGTGGTGAGAATGATAACATTTAATGTGAATATAACAAAAACCAAACATAAATGGAAAACATGACAGTCTGTCAGACACCCTTGTGCATACACTTCACAGTCACAAAACCTTAGCCTTTCTCTTCCTATCGCTTCTACATGGTGTATCCCCTGAGGCTGCAGCAGAGGTAGTGGCAAGATGCTCATGTCCATGGCCTGACTGCTTAGATGCTTTTGGCCTATGCCCTCTGGGTTTTGGAGGGCTCCTCCAAAGACTGCTCCACCTGCACCTGTGCAGGGGCAGACTCAACCACCTGGAGAGGAGGCAGCATTGCGGGTACTGGTTGAGAGGGGGGCAAAGGGTAAGACACAGGAGTGCTTTGAGTGGCATCCCCACTTCAATGTCCCCTTTCGCCATCATCCCTCCCCTAGGCCAGGGCTACATCACTCTTACCACTCTGCTGGACAACAATTTGGAGGACAAGTGTGATGCCTTGTAAGGCCAGTGCTAGTGTATCTGTCAGCCTGTTTAAAGCCGCAGAATGTTGTTCACCCTGAGTCTGAACTACCATTGTCAAGGCCTGAATGGACTCATTTGTGAGCCGTGCTTGAAGCTCAACGGAGGCTAGCCTTCTGTCCATTCTCTCCATCGCAGACATTCCCGTACTTACCTGTGCCCGCCATTCCACTAATGCAGGAGTTGGACTCCTCTATCCTCTGCACTATTGTGGAGAGTGCGCGTAGCACCTGTTCCAGTACCTCGCCAATGTACTGCTGTCCCTCGATCATTCTCCTTTTACTGGATGGCCCCCGGGGTTCAGCATCTGCGTCCAGCTGAGCAGAGCCTGGAGAGGAGTGCTCCCACCGACGCAGACTCTCCATAACTGCCCCCGCCACGAGTGTTTGCTCGTGATCACTTGTGTGTGGTGACTCACCAGGTACCAACCCAACTGACTGATTATTAGGACCCACCAAGGTGTGAGTATCTGCACTGGTGGATGGCTCACTAAGATACAACGGTGCGCCCTCAGAGGCCGGGAGCTCCTCTGAGGAATCGCCCTCTGCCATCACTGCGGTTGTTGAAGGGCCTGTAAGAGAACAGAGGGCAATATTAAGCATCATCACAGATGTGTCATGTTGCAAAGAGCATACTGAGGCGTTTAACATGCCAAGCATTGTTAATGTTAATTCATGTTGTGTGTGATGAATTGTGTCACCAGACGTTTGTGGGTTGCCAGTCTCGGCGTTCCCGACGGACAGGCACTCAAGGGTGTGGCTGATCTCCAACACCTCCTGCTCTGCGTCTGTGAGGGCCACTGTTTGTTGTGGCCCCCCTCCGGTCCTCGCCCTCTCCCGTGAATTTTGTGCTCTCTTCTCCTAGAAGGGGAGAAAGTACAGACGCGTGAGTGAGTGATGGTGAAGTGGTCAGCCAATGAATGCATTGCTTTGTGTGAGGCTGACCGTGAAAGAGATGCATCAGAGGGTGAGTATGAGACAGAGCTAGCACTTTGTATGAGGATTGGAATGAGTGGTCGTGGTGGGGTGACTAATGGGGAGGTGAGGAAGTGCTGAGGAAGTGCAGGTAAGTTGAGGATGAGCCTTAAGTGGGTGTGATGAGTGATGTGATGGAGTAGTGCAGAATAAGTTGGGGGGGGTGGTGATGTGGAACATGGAATGTAGGAGAGTCAATAAGTGCACTCACTTTTGCTGACCTAGTTAGGTATTTAAGCGCTTCCTGCACCGAATCCAGGTGCAGGAGACTTTGTTGCTGCTGGTGACCTCCTCTGCCACCTCGCGCTAAACCTTCTTGATGGCAAAGACAGGGCACTTCCTTCCATCCGTGGGGTAAAACACTTCCCTCCTCCTCCTCACCCTGGCCAGTAGCTGCTGCAGTGAGACATCATTAAATCTTGTGGTAGCCTTGCCCCTGTGCTGCTCCATTGTGCCTTTTTGGTCTTTCCTGCAGCAAAAGCCTTTGGAGCAATGGCCCTTTAAATAGAGACGCTCCAGCTGACAGCCTGTCATGCGGGTGTGCAGTCCGTCCACTGCGCAGCTTTCAGACGGCAAATCCGGAAGCCACCTTAAGGGCCATCAATTAACTCGCGATCCCATGGGAAACGGTAAGATTTTATTTGGGTTACCCGCGCACCCATTGACCGCCCCCCCGCTGCCATCCCGCCGTCCTTTGAAAATCGAGCTCAAAGGGTCTGCAAAGGGATATAGACAGGTTAAGTGAGTGGGCAATAAGGTGGCAGATGGAGTATAATTTGGGGAAATGTGAAGTTATTCACTTCGGTAGGAAGAATAGAAAAACAGATGTTTTTTAAATGGTGAGAAACTATTAAATGTTGGTGTTCAGAGAGACTTGGGTGTCCTCGTACAAGAAACACAAAAAGTTTGTATGCAGGTGCAGCAGGCAATTAGGAAGGCAAATGGTATGTTGGCCTTTATTGCAAGGGGATTGGAGTACAAGAGTAAGGAAGTCTTGCTACAATTATATAGGGCTTTGGTGAGACCATACCTGGAGTACTGTGCATAGTTTTGGTCTCCTTATCTAAGGAAGGATATACTTGCCTTAGAGGCAGTGCAACAAAGGTTCATTGGATTAATTTCTGGGATGAGAAGGTTGTCTTATGATGAGAGATTGAGTAGAATGGGCCTATACTCTCTGAAGTTTAGAAGAATGAGAGGTGATCGCATTGAAACATATAAAATTCTGAGGGGGTTTGACAGGGTTGATGCTGAGAGGTTGTTTCCCCTGGCTGAAGAGTCTAGAACTAGGGGGCATAGTTGCAGGATAAGGGATCGGCCATTTAATACTGAGATGAGGAGGGATTTCTTCACTCAGAGGGTTGTGAATCTTTAGAATTCTCTACCCCAAAGGACTGTGGATTCTGAGTCATTGAGTATATTCAAGGCTGAGATCCATAGATTTTTGGACTCTAAGGGAATCAAGGGATATGGGGATCTGACGGGAAAGTGGAGTTGAGGTCAAAGATCAGCCATGATCTTATTGAATGGCGGAGCAGTCTCGAGGGGCCCCACGGCCTACCCCTGCTCCCATTTCTTATGTTCTTATGATACTGATTTTTGAGTGGCTCCTTCATGTCACGAAGCTGCATGGTCCTCTGAATTCACTCTGTTTATATTGCAAGGCAGATTCAAAGCACCGGCAGCAACGTTGAAACTACTGCTCATGGGTAAAATCGTGCAGAGGCAGTTATTTCAGACAGATTTGCAACTTCACATTTCTGTTTTTCCCCTCATGTCAATACTGGCCAGCGACGTGAAACCCGCATTGTCATCCTGTACAAGTGAGCGGGAGTTCACGCAGCCCTCGGCCAGCTTCAATGATCAGCACTGCCACTCACAGACACTATTGTTTGCCTCGGGAGCCAAGGCCACGAAACCAATTGACAAGGTGACATTCTCTGCCCTACAGGTGCGATGCCGCGACATTTATACTAGGGTCAGAACTCCTTGTTCTCATAACGTAAATAGGACATGAATCAATTGCTTTGTGCTAATAATGTTAAACTTCAAGAAAGTGCTAAAAAGCATATTACTAAAAGCTTACTGCAATTATCTGTCATCCTAAGAGTTCCCCCCTCCGAGTGCATAGTAAAAGTTCACCCCTTGACTTGAATACACGATCAATCTTTTCCCATGCCGGCAAGTAATCAATCCCCTGTGTCACGTTGAGAGCAGTCGTGTTGTGAGTAATTAGCCTGTGATTCCACTAGCTAATAGATTACTGAAATAGGTCAAATAAGCTTTTCTCTTCCCCTCTGCCAATTCAAGCAGCCCTGGTTCGAAAATGTATGCATTTCTCTTCCTCCCCACACATATTAAAAAATAGCAAGGCAGCATAGTTACATAATCAACCTCCTTATCACCCTGGGACGGTTTTCAAATAGTTGTCCTCATATTTTCCATTTTTTTTGTCATCATTCACTTCAAGAAACTATCAGAGGAAGTGTG
The DNA here is from genome assembly GCF_035084215.1 of Heptranchias perlo. Classification (NCBI taxonomy): domain Eukaryota; kingdom Metazoa; phylum Chordata; class Chondrichthyes; order Hexanchiformes; family Hexanchidae; genus Heptranchias; species Heptranchias perlo. Next base: position 71,671,138 of record NC_090325.1, read on the forward strand.
ATGTTTGATGGTTAGTGACAAACGGCCAGATAAAATATATTCATAGACTAACTGAAGGTTCCCTTCAGTATTAAAACTTTAATACGGCATGGTTGTGAGTTGTCTATGGGGCCTTCCAGAGAAGCAAGAAATGAAAATGTGCCAGAATATAAGGTCCGGCTGTTGCCAGTTAAGAATACAGTTCTGGTTTTGGTAGTGGTTGTGAGAAAGGTGTCAATCTACAAAGCCGAAAGCCCTTATAAATAAAGTTATAACAATATTACAGAAACGTAGCAAATAGGTGTCAGCCCTACCTAGCGGAGGCATATCTGAAAGGTTTTAAGCTATTGTAATGAGTTACCCGATATCCAGAACTGTCACGACATTGAATATCCGCGAACATACCCCAGCTTCGTTATAACTACATGGTATTGAAAATTTACGGAACTTGCCTGCTTGGCTTGGCTCCCTTGGTAACTTCGTAAGGAATCTTACAACACCAGGTGACGAAGGAGATAATCGCCGAAAGCTTGTGATTTAAAAAAAATTGTTGGACTATAACCTGGTGTTGTAAGATTCCTTACATTTGTCCACCCCAGTCCATCACCGGCATCTCCACATCTTGGTAACTTCGTGTCATTTTGAGAGGACTCGACTTATGATAATTTACCTACGTTGTATGGCTATCCTATGATCAGGGCGTGTGTTACTAAATCAGCGTATCTTTGACAATCGGCGCAATTGGATACATAGCAACAGATTTATTTTCCTTCTCCGTTACCCGCACCAGAACTGATGAGATGCTGATTTATGATTTCACATTTTAAAATAGGGACAGTGACAAATACAGGGTTGCAGATTACCCCGCAATGCAATTATAACCAGCAAGAGATGACCGTCCCAGTTTTCCTGCTTGTTATGATTCAACACCACAGGCATCTAATTCGGTGAGCCTAAGATGTTGGTTTGGTCCTTGTGGTTTGAAAATGCATAACGGAATGTTATGGAAACAACAGCCTTTAAGTGATTTCCATGATCTATTTGAATGCTCTAAAGGGAGTCACAAGTCATCATTTGTTTAATCGCTTACGTTTAAGGAGCACAGGTAAATAAATGATGCACTGGTAGATGACATTAATTCACTAAGTGAATTAGATAATGCATTATAAAGTCCTGCACGATGTTGTGGGATTTTATTTGTTAATATATATTCAGTAAGCCAATTATACTAAGCTGTTTAATCAATATAAGCCAGTTTTGGCTTCAGCTTCTTGAAAATTACATAACTTAGCATGTCTAGTTACCCAAAGCACATTTGGGCAAAAGGTGTGAGACAACCTCCGAGAGGTAATCTTATGCATGACATTGGTTACAGTATAAAGTTCCTAGGTAGTTCTATAAGCTACTTGGTCACTACTTAAACTTTGTATTTAATGTGAGCGGAGAGCAAACTGCCAGCTTTGCTCCAACGTCAAACTTAAACCAACTCTGTTTATCTCTGCAGGCACACATGTGTAGAGAGCTCTCTTGTCCCTGGACAGAAAATGATGTGGGAGCTTGCAGCATAACCCAAGTTTGCCGTTCCCACGTTTCTCTATCCAGGGACCATTAGATTACATTGCCTCTATCAGAAAGGCAATTTTCAGAAAGGTATTTTTCAGAAAAGCTGTGTTAAATGTTATCGGCTGGTGCAATAATTCACACAAAAACTATTAGTCTGTCTGAAACATAAATCATCTAATTCTTGGGCAGTATTGAACAAAATTTGAGAAAAATGCGTACAGATCCTGGAAGGATTTTTTTTATACAATGGAATTGCATTTTGTAGAATTGGTTAGGATAGACAGCATATAATCAGAATCAGATGTAACAAGACAATCTGCAACTGAAATAAAGGGAGAAAATGTTGCAAATACACAGCAAGCTGATCAGCATCTGGAAGAGAACGATTGGTTAACATTTCAGATGTGACCCGTCATCAAAATTGATGCCATTACTGACTGTATAAAGGGAAACTATCGGACTTTATATAGTTTTACACACTTTATAGCAGGATATTGGCAAGAATGTGTTTGTATCAGGATTGCATATTTGTAAACCCTTCATCAGAACACGTGCTGGTGGAGGAGACTGCACCTTCATTGACAGCCTGCTTATCTTCTCTTTGGGCCATTGAACCCTGCCCTTTTCACCAGCTTCTCCTGTTTCCATTTCATATCGGATGCACCTCTCACTGCCTCAGCTATTCACATGTTCGTTGTTTCTCTCATTTTTTATGCTTCTCTTTATTTTAAGTTACTTCTTATCATCTGCTGTTAAGACCATCTTGGCTGCCTAACCATTTCCTGTTTCTCTTTTAAGTAGATTACAAGTCCTTCCACCAATATTTCCTCTCTAGTGTTTTCTCCCCCGCCCCCTTTTTTGTTTCTCTTTCGTTCTGATCCTATTTAAATGCTTGCTTATTTTTCATTATCTTAGTTCTGATGACAACCGAAATATGTTCTCTCCGCAGAAGCTGACTAATCTGCTGAGAGTTTCCAGCACTTTCTTTTTTCTTACAGATTTTCAGCATTTGATTTTTTTTTGTTTTTTATTTGCATATTTGTATACCGTACCTTGCACACAGCAAATACAAATGTAGCACTGTAGGTGCACTGGGATCCGTGCACTTCTGTCCCGTTTTTCACTGTGCTGAGATGAATGGAGGGATGCTAAAGGATAAGGATGGACAGGGAGTTCTAGGAGTTCAAACACATACTTCCCTGAAAGTCTAAATGAAGAGATTTGATCAGATGAATAGGGAAAGACTATTTCCTCTGGTAGGGGAATCAGTGACAAGGAGGTCCTTTTAAAAAAAAATCATATCAAGAGTGAGGAGAGAGGTTAGGAGAATTTACTTTACATACAGGGTTGTTGGAGAGTGGAATGCTTTGCCATAGGGAATGATTGAGGCAGAGAGCATTGCCTATTTTAAGAGAAAAATACAATTTTTGAAGCAGAGGAAGATGCAGAGCTATGGGTAGAGAGCAGAGCAGTAGGATTAATGTTGTATTATTCCTGCAAAGAGCCAGCACAGATACGATGGGCCAAATGCCCTCCACCTGTACTGTAAACTTCCACGGTTTTATGGATCTCAAAATATACCTCTCACAAAGGTCTAATCATAGGTTTAACTTACATTTTCTCCTTTGTTGATTAAATGTATTACTTCAGGGCTTGTGACAACAGTGGTTTAAAGACAGCTACTTCAATTTTATGCAACAGCATTTTACTGTGAACAATTACACTGAGTTCAGCCTCCACTTAAAAATTGCCGCCCCACATAGCACTCCAACCTATTAACAGGTATATAAATCCAAAATCTGGTTGGATAGGTTAACCAATAGACAGAACCAAAATACAAACATTGGATTTTTTAAAATTTGAAATCCAGGCTGTAGGTTGATTATCATTACAGCGTGCAATGCGGCCAGATCCCTCGATTCTTGGTTTTGCTATACAGGCAGGCATACAAATATTCATATCAATACTCTATTATTACTGTAAGGTATTCCATGATTTCTAAACAGAGTGGATACTAAGTTACAAAGTATAAAATATTATTATTGTTACTATAATGAACACGCATTCTTGGTTGCCTCTAGACTTTGGATTTCAAGAGCATCAAGTTCAAATACCAATTGAAATCGGAAGAGCGCTTCCGCGTGTCATCGAGAACCAGGATGGGGGGTTGTCTACCAATTCCGTTTGCAGAGAATTCATTCAGAATTGGCTTCTTCCAAAGGGTTTGTTCAAAGGGACGTCCCCATAATGCCGGACAGAAAACAGACACCGTTTAGTAGTCGCCTGTTTATTTAGGTTCCGGTATATGTACCTTTTTTGACAAGGTTATGCCTGAAACTTGGGCCAATGTTTTCCGAGAAGCAACCAGACATTTTTATTTTCTGGAAACCCCTACCGTTTCCAAAACTATTTTAACTCCGAAGTTTTCCAAAATTAACAAAGCGAAAATCACCTCACGTATTGGTTGTTTCGAAGTCTTGTGCAAATTACTGGCCTTGTCTCTTGGATCATTCTGTCTGTATAATGCCCACGGTCCAGATCGAGACTAAGAATAGCAGATTTTGTTCCAGAGAGCATTTGAAGTCACATTTCTCCGCAATGGAATGCAGTGGGCTCTCCGTTGTTCATTCCCCTCTATTAGAAGATGATTTGGTGATTTCCTTACATTTCCCTTTAGAAGAGAATTCACTGCATGTCTCTCCGCATTCGGTTATCTAATGCCAATCTATCCACTGGTTCACCGATGCCTCTGCATCAACCCAGTTTTCCATTTAATCTAAACGACCATCGGCGGGACCCAATTTGCTGAATTCACGTGCTTTTTATTTAACACGGCTCCAAAGGAAACAGCCACACGTTTGACCACCCCTGCTTGCTTGTTTCCAAGGTGTGGCTGACAAACTTCGAGAATGGGTTCGCATGACAGGCACTCAACTGGAAACGTGAAGTTTGCCAAACCGCACAGTGTGCCGGAGGGGGGAAGGAGGCAACTTTGTAAAGTCACGGAGCAACAAGACTCCGGCCTGGATCTCCGCTCAGGTGGGTTTCCCGATTTCAGCTCCGCTGCTGAAACTATGCTCCTAGCAGAAGGTCAGCGCTCCCCTGGCCGATAGGACGCCAGGGAAGATCGGAGGGTCAGCTGCAGCCAGTCCATCGCTCTCGGGGGGCTGAGAGCAGTTCGCACACCAATCCACCCTCTCTGCTGCCGCTTGGAGTTGGCCCCCTCCCCCGTTATAAATAATTAAATAGAGGTCTTGGGAGGTAAGTGAGATTACCAGGAACAATATTACATTGAAGTGCAATAAATTGAAATCGCTAAGAAAATAATATTAGGAGGAATTATTTAATGGAGTCCACTGCAGTCAAGTAAGACTAATTCATTCATATAACTAACTGATCAGACTCGATCTGGGCCTGTGAGGAAGCGGATACTCAACGTTCATGTGACTTACTGGCAAAGTCTTGTGCAAATCCTATTTCCAGCTACACATTACCTGGAGTTGGTCAGTGGGTTTTTTTTACATATCAGAACACGAAGAGCTTGACTTATGTATAACCCGCTGAGTTGTTGAATCCATACCTAATACTGTAACACCTTTGTTAATAAAGTAATGAACTTTAGTTCATAGAATCATAGTTGGACAAGCTATTTGAAATGAACACATATTTTGTTTAACAGTGTGTGCAGAACAGCCAATCCTTTCACGGTAGATTATACAAAAGACCGGATGTAGAGATTTGCTGTTACATATTCTACTTTGGCATTTGTACAACAGGTTTGAGTTTACGATGCTCGCACTAGGTTTTACAATAAATTTGAGGGCTTTAAGATTACACAACCGGTTTCTGAGTACAGAAATTTTCCATACCAGTTAAATTAAACCAAATTATCTTTGGTACAAAAACCCTAACACTTCATGAAAATCTGAAAATGTGTTTGAATGCAAGGCTGGCGGGCAATAGATTAACTGATATGAAGCATTGTTCTAACTGTACCTGAACTGTAGGCCAGTTGAATAAATGCACACATGCACGTGTTCTTTATCAGACGAGTTTTATTTTGTCTAAAGTGATAGTAACTTTATTGATTGCGAACGATCACAGACCCAAATCTGCAACTTTGAAAATCACGAAAGTAAAGACAAGCAGAACACCTCAACACACAGCATAGAACTGCTATATGGGTTGTGAAACAACGCACATCTAGTGAAGCCAACTAGTAGTTTCCTCCAGTAAAATGTGCAACTTAACCCGACACGCACCGGGTCTCATATACAATGACCAGAATTGTTGTTTTTAAATCGTAGAACAACGAGGTTATTTTTCAATTACATCCAGGGACATAACGATTAGTTAAGTGATCTAACATCAAAACCCAGTAGACTTTCTCTCCTAATTTAACATTTTGTTAAAAGCTGCCAGCATAAATATTCTCACCTGCCCACAGAAATTCCACTCTGTGCTATAGGTTAAACCCAGTTGCATTCGTGTCACGAATGCATTTTAAAATAAATATTAAATTTAATGAATTTTTCTGGGCATATCGCAAAAACGAATTATGATGATTGAATCATTGCCTGCAGAACTTGCATTTGATAATTTTCTTGAAAGCACTTTGGAAATCCTTATTGAAATAAGCATAGATGATGGGATTTAGGAGTGAATTCGAGTAGCCTTGCCAGTTGATGACAGCGTGGAGCCAGATTGGCATATAACACTGTTGTCCACAGAATGGTAATACAAGGGCCACGATGAAAAACGGCAACCAGCAGCAGATGAAGGTGCCCATGATGATGCCCAAAGTTTTCACAGTTTTCCTCTCGCGGGCAAGGGCCACCTTTCTCTTTGCTTCAATGTTCTTATCGTTCCTAGCCTCAAAGCAGGATGTCGATTGGTTGTTGGTGTTGCTGGGCAGATGAAGGTGGCCTTTGGAGTTGTGCTGCACTTCGATGACTTCTAAAGCTGACCCCTCTTCTCCATGTCGGATTGCCCCGTTGATACTGGCGGGTTTGGGCTCCACGCTCCTCTTCCAGTTCTTGTTGTTCTCACCGTTGGTTTTCTTTTGTGTGGCGGCCGGAGAAACTGTTAGGCAAGTGTCTGCTACTTTTTGCTTCTCCGATTTCTTCACGGTCTTGCGAATGCGGAATCTAGCGGCTTTGAATATTCTCCCATACAGGACTAACATCAGTATCAGAGGGATATAAAAGGCGCCGAAGGTGGAATAAATGGTGTAGCCGGGATCTTGGCTAATATTACAAGCATCGGGATCAGCTCTGTCTTCGGGTGTTCTCCAGCCCAACATGGGTGGGATTGAAATTAAAAAGCCGACCAGCCATGTCAGGCTTATTAGAACAGCAGCTCGTCTGGGAGTCCTCTTGTTGACATAGTCTATTGGATCTGTAATAGCCCAGTACCTGTCTAGAGCAATAGCGCAAAGGTGCAGGATAGAGGATGTACAACACAACACATCTAAAGAGATAAAAATGTCACAGGTTACCTGTCCCAGGGTCCACTTGTTCAGAACTTGGTACAAAGCAGCCATAGGCAGCACCAACACAGAGACCATCAGGTCTGTGACAGCCAGTGACCCTATCAAATAGTTGGCTACATTTTGGAGAGAGCGCTCCAGCGCTATAGCGGCGATCACACAAGTATTTCCAATGATAGAACAAAGGATCAAAGTCCCTATAAACAATGAAGTTATAATCTGATAAGTGAGCGTCACCTCTGGAAAACTCGTATTATTTTCCTTGGCAAAAGCAGAGTCTGAAAAGGTGCTGTTGTTGAACATTTCCATTCCGAGAGCGCAGAGGAGCCGGGGAGAAGTTGAGTCAGTCCTTCAGGCTCCAAATTTCAGGCAAGCTACATTATTTAAAGGAGAAGATGAAGTATTAAACACATAGACCATGTCGCCGTATTTTCTTAGTTCTATAAATCATTGGCGTTTCCCTCATCGAATGGTGACTGAGTGAATTAATATATACCGCCGTCCAGGATACGTCAGATGGCTAATAGGTCTCTGGAGTGTGCCTTTCCATGCTGATGTTAATGCTGATGTTGGTGAAAGTAGGAACAGCTAGGACCATGACTGCACTCTGATTCTTCTCCACTTTTGTTTCTCCTACCTTGAGCGACACGTTTCCTGATTTCTGACAGCTAAAGAAGATTTCTTCCCCCACTATTCTTGGACCAGGTCTGATTCTTGGATCAATAATGTAGGCGGAGTTGATCGTTATCTCACGTCGCTCGGCCGTCTTCTGTACGTACCTTTCCCAACGTGATGACAATGAGAAGAAAATTTGTTTATTACTTTTTTCCCAGAGGTAACGCCGAAAGTCCATTCACCCTCCTCCGCGTGTGGACGTTTGTTTTTGCGGTTTATCCTATAACAGGTGAAACTACAGAAGTACGAACAATGAAATACTGGTTACAATTACAATATCGCAGCTAAACAAATCTTCACGTTGGTGTTCGATATACATTTGAGTATGGAATAACACTTGTTAGATGTTTATTTAATTCGACCGTCATTGAACTCTTTTGCTCCCATAACTTTTTCACTAAGTTAATTTCCTTCAAAATGAGGGCGGAGGGTTTAGTGTACATTGTAAAAGTAGATTGACGCAATGTCCCTCACTCTGTATTAACGCCTCTGAATAACACGAACCAGAATTTAATTATTGGGATGTCAGAATCAAATATATAGTGACAATGGCACTATACATCCATTGCACAGTTGCGTGGACAGGTGTATGTTAGGTTTGAAGGATAAACAGTGTGCAGTGAATTGCTTCCATTTTTGCCGAATTCAGTAAGCTCCATAAAATCACTTTAAACACTCTGTATGTAACTTATTTGCCCAAATACTGGAGGAAAAGAGCAATTATAACTTTAATTTTAAAAATATGAAACAGTGACTTCCTGCAATAATCGTTTAAATAGTTGCGAGTGACTTCGCCATTTGATATTTTTCGACCGTGGAGCTTCGTCGATCGATTGTTCGCCACAGTTGGTATTTTCAGGACTCTGGACAGCTCACGGCGCATAACTCAAAGGAGATCTGCTGCCACCTAGAGATCAGTAAATCAAACTTCACAGATTAAACAGCACAACGGAACCAGTCCATAAGATGCACACAACGTGCCATTCAATTATTCTTTACAGATATTTCACTTCTCAAATGAAATTAGTCAAATGGTGAATGTAGTCAAATTATTCCACTCTACTGAAGTTCGTTGTATTTTTTATTAATTAGATCATTAATTTCACCTTCCTCATTTGACTTGTTAAATTTCATTTATCACTTCGCTTAGATATGGCAACTATTGGAATTTTCGGACATCACTTTTACGGCTTAAACAATCAAAAGTTACATTTAGCTTAGTGTTAAACTTAGTTTAGCACAGCTTAGTTTGACTTTAATTTAATGAAGTAGAATTCAGGATGCTTCAAAGATTAGTCTTTTTATTTTAATAGATTTATGCTCATATTATCTGTATTGCTCATGGGAATGGAACGCATTGATATTATTTAAATATATCTTCCGACTTTTAATTATTTTATTCAAATAAGCCCTTACAGAACAGCGAACTGTAAACACGGGTAGGACAATCTGAATACTTCGAATTATTCTTTAGTAGAAAATCACCTCAGGATTTTTGTTGATTTCTCAATTACTATTTTCAATCAGAAATGCTCTGAAATCCATTTATCATTTTTAAAATTTACCTGTTAGATACTAAATGTATCTAATATTAGTAGTTCGCACGTTTCTGTAGTTGCAGATGCAATCCTCAATATTGGTATGGTTAGTCTAAATGCCCCAAAGCGACTAGATTACTCGTCGCTGGGCACTCGTGTGTTTAATTTTAATGTAGCTGTGAAAACAAATTGTTAAATATTAATGAGGGTTTGATGCTGCAAAAACAAAAAAAAACAAACACATCTTCGGGTGCTTTAATAGCGCCCGAAATCGCGCTGTAGAACTGTTGAGTTATTCTGGGTTATCTCATCCGCCAGCGTGAGATCCGGAAAACCAAGGAAGACGGAGCGAAATGTGAGAATGGGCTTGCGCAGCAAATGAACAAGAATCACCTGGAAATCACCGCTACTTGTGAGAAGCCGAAGAGCTCATTTGACCTCGGAGACTGTGACTATCCTTCCACACAAATCCGAGGCACATGCCCTGGAGTCTTGAGCCACAAGGTTGAAATAGTCCTGTTGTTCCAAGTCAATTTCATTTTTCCCACTTTACAGTATTTCTGAGCTGTAGCCTCCTTTCCCAGTTTTTTGAAGTTCCTGGTGTAGAACCATCCGCTGTGATGCAAACTGTCATATTTGTAAATACGAGTTTTGTTTCGTTTTACATAAACATACCAGTAGATTTCCCGTGGCATTGCTCAGGATAAGTCAGAGGCTGTGGACCCCGCATTTCCGCCGGGGTTCTCCGGATCACCCGCTGTAACTAACACACCGGGGTAGAAATTGGTCACAGTTGAGCCCTTTTTCAGGACGGAAAACGGGGCCATAAATGATCAGTTTCTCAGGGCATACCTGCCCCTCCCTACTCCACATTCCAGTAAGTAAAAAAAAATGTAACATTTTAGTGGCAGTCTCCAGCTGTCTCTTTAATGGCCCGTGCTTCTTTCGGTCCTATCCAATATCAGAAAAGGACCTGAAATAGTTGTTCGGCCCTCAGTTTGCATAGGCAGTGGGTCTAACACCAGTTTCAGGCTGGTGCCCGGGATGATTATAAGGCAAACTAACCAATATGGTGTGCGGCGCACTTCCAGCATGGATTGAGTGCACACGGTACACACCATATTGGATTCTTCAGCACCCATGTTTTGTTTGGAAAAATGGCTGCTGCGCAAACGAATTTCTAGGCTGAAAATTGCACAGCATAAACTTTCGTTATTTTATGTGAAGAAAACATTGTGGGCGCTAAATTGGGCCATGTAGCGCCCGTTGTTTCAGTGCTACACGGTCTCTCTGGCATCCAAGATGGCATCTTGGATGCACACGCACGTTTCCTGCATGACATGTGCCAGACGCCATCTTGGTATAGGAGTTAGCGCATGTGCAAATACCGAACGCTGGAAGTATGTAAAGTAAGGAGAAAATGTGTGCAATCAGTGTGCAACGCTGATTTAAAGTGATAGACACCATTTTGGACCTTAACACTCAACTCAATGCACAGTCTTGTCGCCGACCATCTAAACGTGGCTTACAGTGCCTGAAGGACCCCCCCACCAGCGCTATTTAAAGGGGCCATGCAGGTGTTACAGGTTAGTTGCTGGATTATTGCTTCTGGCTGCTGGAAGAGTGGGAAGTGTTTTTTGAAGCTCCCTATACTTACTGAGAGTTCCTACACTACTTTTGAGAGTGGTTTGGCAGGTACTGCCTTACGGGTCAGAAAGTTACAACCCCGGTTGAACAACATTCCTGGCAACTATGGGCGGTCTGCTAGGGCTCCCGCTGGGCATTGAGCATGACTGGGAGCATGCAGAGAGGCCACACATAGCAGGTCAAGCTGTGAGGAGACGGAGGATGAGGAGGCGCAGGGCAGTGAGCAGGGATCAATTCTCTTACCTCAACATGACCGAGGAGGTTTGCATCCAATGCCTGAGGTTCTCCAAGGAAGCCGTGACCGAGATCTGTCAACTGGTGCGGCCACAACTGCAGCCTCAGAGCAGGGTGAGGACAGCATTGCCTGTGGCTGTGAAGGTAACCGTGGCACTGAATTTCTACGGCTCAGAAGCATTTCCGGTCTCTCGCAGTATGCAGTGAACTGCTGCGTAAGGGAGGTTACAGACGCACTGTACTACATGAGGAACAGGTTCATCACCTTCCCTCTCAACAGAGACAAGCAGAACGAGCAAGCAAGGGGGTTCGCTCACATTGCTGGCTTCCCCATGGTGCAGGGTGCCATTGACTGCACACGTATCAACTCAGCCGTCTTGGTCAACCGAAAGGGCTTCCACTCCTTCAACATACCACTGGTGTGTGACCACACGTATCTGATCATGGAGGTCGATGCCAGCTACCCTGGGAGCAGTCACGACGCTTTTGTCATGCGACAGTCCAACATGCCAGCTATCTTTCACCTGACTCGGCAAATCAAAGGCTGGCTACTGGGCAACAAGGGCCATCCCCTCACGACGTGGCTCATGACTCAGGTCAGGAACCCACGTACATGTGAACAGCAGGCCTATCATGAGAGCCATGCTGCCATACGCAACATCCTGGAGAACACCATAGGCCCTCCTCAAACAATGCTTCCGCTGCCTAGACTGGTCTGGAGAAGCCCTGCAGCACTCCCCTGAGTGGGTGGGCAGATTTGTGGTGGTCTGCTGAATGCTGCACAACCTCGCCATCATAAGAACATAAGAACATAAGAAATAGGAGCAGGAGTAGGCCAATCGGCCCCTCGAGCCTGCTCCGCCATTCAGTAAGATCATGGCTGATCTGATCCTAACCTCAAATCTAAATTCATGTCCAATTTCCTGCCCGCTCCCCGTAACCCCTAATTCCCTTTACTTCTAGGAAACTGTCTATTTCTGTTTTAAATTTATTTAATGATGTAGCTTCCACAGCTTCCTGGGGCAGCAAATTCCACAGACCTACTACCCTCTGAGTGAAGAAGTTTCTCCTCATCTCAGTTTTGAAAGAGCAGCCCCTTATTCTAAGATTATGCCCCCTCGTTCTAGTGAGGGACCAGCCTTTGCCACCAATGATGGAGGAGGAGGAGGCTGAGAAGGAAGAGGCTGAGGAGGAGGAGAAGGAGGAGGAGGAGGGAGTGGAGCCGGAAGAGGAAGTGGAGGAAGACGCAAGGGTGCAACAGGAACCACACGCCTTGTCTGCAAGGGCTCTGCTTGCTCGTCTGATCCGTGCCCGCAATCAATAATGTGAACTACATCTCCAAACTCACCAATAGTCCTACACTCTCCACCTTTCCCCTCCCACAAGACAATCAAATCGCCCTCCATATGATTACGTATTGGTTTCCCTCTCAGCTCATTGCATAAATAAAAACCACCACCAAATGCAAAATCAAACTCTCATTTATCAATGAATAAATGAAATTATGCAAACATAACAGAACTATTCACCCTTGTGCATTCCCTTAGTGCCTATTGTCCGTGTGCCTTTACCTCTCCTAGTGCTCCTATGAGGTGCTTCCCCAGTGGCTGGAGCATGGGTTGTGGGAGGCTGCTGGCCCTCAATTGAGGAACGTGCAGATAGCCTTGGAGGACGACCTCGAGCAGCTCTGGGCCTGGTGGGCCTGGCTTCAGACTGCACCATCTCAGCATGGGCTGCAGCAGTCTGGCCTGGCTGGCCGATAGGCAACAACAGGGGCACTGGCGGAGTGGCAGGGGTGGGAGCAGGAAGGCTGTCATCCTGAGAGAGGACAGCAAGTCCAACTGCCATGGCACCACTGCCACTCTTCCGGGGCAGCGCCTTAGCAATCCTGGTGATTGGCTGGAGAATAGATTGCTGGAGTGCTGTGACGTCCTGGAAGCCCCGTTCCACAGTGGTCCCCAGAGCCACGATAGCACCAGTCTAAGCTTCCAAAGCAGCAGTCTGAGCTCCAAATGCAGCAGTCAGACCTTGGATGGCAGATGTTTGTGCTGCAATGGAAGCTGTGACATCAGTCATCAGACGCTGCATCATGGTGGGTTCCACAGGTGCGCTGATGGAGGTGACCACCCATTCCATGTTGAAAAGGATGGGCTCCAAGCTCTGCACAAAGCCCTGTGCCAATTTGGAGCTGGACTCCTCCATGCCCCTTCTCGTTGTGCGCAGGCTTTCTGGCAGGCTTTCCAATGCCCTAAGCATTTCTTGGTGTACGCCCATCAGCCATCTTCTATAGTCTGGCCCGCCGAAGCCCTCATCTGATTCCTCTGCAGCAGAAGTAGTGAGCGACCTCGCCCTCCGGCGAGCTGGCACCTGTGATATCCGTTCCCTCCGCCCCGGCTCCTGCGCATTTGTGCTCGGTGTCTCACCATGTGCAGATCCCTCCTCTAACTTAATCTCTAAAGGATGCGAAGTGCCAGTCTCTGAGCTGGTGGAAGCAAGTGTCAGATCAAGTGACGGTGTGGCTTCAGTGTCCTCCTCCTCTTTCTCCTTGGAGGGTGCCATCACATGTTCTTGGGTATCTGCAATGACAAAGGGAAACAGGTTGAGTTGTGGAGTGGGGAGAGGAGCAACTAAGAGGTGCGTGCTGACAGCATGTGCAGCACGTGAGTCACAAAAAATTATGGGAGGAGGGAGGTGTGGGAAAGGAGAAGGAGCATTAGATATCCAGAGAGCCCCTTCACTGGGTCCTCCAGCACGGCACGTTGTGACAGCTGCAGCGACGGCCAGCCCAATGATCTGGAGCACCGTCTCTTTAGGGGGGCTGAGGACGTGCAAACATGCCCGTCCAGCCTCAGGTCCCTCCTGCTGCTGGCTGTTATGCGCTACCTTCTTCTGCAAGACAGAGGACAGTGTGTCAGTGAGTGTCCGGCAAGGTGTGTGGGTGATGTGCCTGTCATGGTTGAATAGCTGTCAGTTTGTGTGACTTGTGAGTGGTGGTTGTGTAGCCTGCAAGTGTGGTACTATGTGTGGGTGAGATGCAACATGCCGAGTGCAGCAGTGTTTGTTGGTGGATGGGTGGGTGACGGGAGGTGTGGAGCAGTGGAGCAGTTGGTAGGATGTGCCACTTGACACTTGTATTCACTCACCTTGACCACTCGTGTCAAATCATTGAACTTCTTCTGGCAGTGCACTCACGAGCGTGGTGCAAGGCTCCTAACGTTTACTTCCTGTGCCACAGCCTGTCAATGCCTGCGCAGCTGTAGTCTGGAGGGTCTCCGGCCACCCTGCGGGTACATGCTGACCCTCCTTTCGTCTACGCCTTCCAGCAGGGCCTCAAAAGCATCATCGGAGAAGCGTGGATCGCTCTCTCGTGCCAGTGCAGCTACTCTCATGGCCATTTTTCCTCCTGCAGGTAAGCTATGTAGCTGCCATTTGAAATGTGCCTGCACCTTTAAGTAGTGCAGGCTGCTGATGATGTGCGCTGTGCACGCCCCATTTCCAACTTCCTCATTCTCTGTGTAGCCTCTCAGCAGCGAGGGTTGCACTGGCTGCATGGAGATTTCATGGTAAGTAGTAGGCAGCACGAAGTTCACATGCTGCCTGCATGGGGCCCGTCGAGCATGGGGTGGTAGCGCATCACATCACCCAAAACGGACCCTTATCTAATTTTTCCTCCCGTGAGTTTATTGGTCAGTGGAATGAGAAGTTACAATAGTTAAACATGTTCACGCTATGAATTAGCAGTCCAACACAGCATTCTGGGTATCATTTTAATAGTCACACTAAAATTAAGGGAATCATTCAGAATGAATAGAACCTTTCACAGACTGGAGTGAATTCTAGACATTCTTCCACTTAAAAGGAGAGTTGAGCAGAGGTGGCCAATCTGTTGGCGCCTGTTTGTGCTCCCCCTCCTCCTGAAGATGAATTTTATCTCCTGTGAGTGGACTCCAATATGTAAGGGATGTGGGATTTGCTTATGGTAGTGATTGATGCCACTGAACCTTAGAATGTATCCATGGCAAACCTAAAACCTGTAACAAAAGGGACATTTGCATTGGAAACGACACAGAAAAGGGGAACAGGACTGATCCCTGGTGTAAAGCAGGTGAGCCATGAGAAGTGACAAGAGAAGCATAAGCTCTACAGTCTAGAAAAAAATTGTTTGGGAGTAACTCTCGCCTTCTCAGGACAACAAGAAAAGGGTAATAAATGTAACCTTGCCTCAGTCGCCCACATCTCAAGAACAAATAATAAAAATTATATGGTAGAAATAAGGTAAACCCAAAATTATTACTTCAAAATATGTCAAGAAAATAGGACTAGAGGCCAAGAATGGAAATTAGTGAAAAGTAAATTTGGAACAAAGATCAGGAAAAACATCTTTACTTAAAGTGCTATAAATGATTGGGATAGCCTACTACGTGAAGTAATAGAGGCAAAAATATTGAGGTTATTCAAATATCATGAAATGCCAAGATTGCAGGGTTAATATGATTTCTCATCTCTAACTTTGCTTATGTTGTTATCTATATTATTCATCCTTGCCAAGTTGTCTTCCTTGACATAAGGACTGATGTGCAACCAGGTAATCCTAGCAGGGGATGGTGCTCGCAGAGAGTGCAGGCCCGCAGCTTGTGACTTTCCATCCATTCAATTTAATGAACCATAAATTGTGGGCTGCAGACCGATGATTTCTTGACCTGCACTTCCTATGAGCACCTCTCTTTGCTGGGAGCACCTGGTTCCAGAAGCAGCCCTGATATTTTAAGAGTCTCAGCAGCTCCAGTTTTACCTGTACCTGTCCTGTTAGTATCAAGACTTCTTCCCAGCTTTTTTTTAAACAAAGGTGTTAGTTGACACAGCATTAACTGTCTTAGAGACTGTGGGGGAAAAATTCGATAAGGGCCATTTTCGGGCGGGGGTGAACTTCATGCTGCCTGCTAATTATCATGATATCTCTGTGCAGCCATGCTACCCGCGCTGCTGAGAGGCTGCATGGAGAATGAGGAAATGGGGTGTACACAGCTTACTTGGAGAAGGGAAAGATGGCCACGAGGATAGCAGAACCAGCACGAGAGAGGGCTCCACTCTTCTCCGATGATGCTGTGTAGGCCCTGGTGGAAGAGATGGATGAAAGGAGGGCCAACATGTACCCGCAGGGTGGCAGGAGACCCTCCAGACTGCAGCTCCACAGGCATTGGCAGGCTGTAGCACAGGACGTCAACGCCAGGAGCATTGCACTACGCACGTGGGTGCAGTGCCGAAAGAAGTTCAATGATTTGATACGAGTCATCAAGGTGAGTGAATGCAAGTGACAAGTGGCACATCCAACCAACTGCACCACTGCTCCACGCATCACACTCCCCGTCACCCACCCACGAACAAGCTTCAAAAAATACTTCTTACTCCACCAGCAGCCAGAAGCAATAATCCAGCAACTAACCTGCAACACCTGTATGGCCCCTTTAAATGGCGCTGGTGGGGTGGTATCCTTCAAGCACAGGTAAGACATGTTCAGATGGTCGGGGTTAAGACTGTGCATTGAGTTAAACATTAAGGTCCAAAATGGTGTTTATCACTTTAAATCAGTGTTGCACACTGATAGTGCGCATTTTCTCCTTACTTTACATGCTTCCAGCGTTCGGTGTTTGCGCATGCGGTAACTCCTGTACCAAGATGGCGTCCGGCGCACGTCACGCTGAAAACGTGCGTGCGCATCCAAGACGCCATCTTGGATGTCAGAGAGGCCGTCCAGCACTGAAACAACGGGCGCTACATGGCTCAATTTAGCACCCTATATTCCACAAATGCACTACTGTGCATGAAAAAAAAGTCCTTGTGATCTCAAATCTTGCTTGACGTTTGTTGATTTTATACTCATGTCCTCTGGTTCTGCTGTTACAGTTCAAATGGATGAAAGCTTAACTCTTTGGGCTGGATCTTATCACCCATACAAAGTACATTCATACTCTGATGACAGAAGTTATCATAATTATACTTAAGGTGCCATTGGCTCTGAATATCATAAAGGGATAATATCAATTTGAAGAGAACAGTTAGTCCTAGGCAAATTAGTGTCGTATTTTCTTCAGAATTGTTTCTTTTCCCATTGAACGCTTAGCAGTCTTATGCTATATCCTCCCATCTTGTGCTCTGCATGCAATTACTCTGCCTTTTTCCACCTGATTGACTGCATTACCCCACTGTAATACTGCATATTAATTTGAATTACCATCCATTATAAAGACCGGATCACTACCCTATCATATGCTGTTATCAGAGGTTTACAGGGGTGGGGGAGGTGGTCAAATTACCTGCAGTGTTTCTTTCTGTTGGTTAAAAACAAAGGGGGAAAAATTCAATAGGGGCCGTTTTTGGGCGTAGGTAGCATGATGTGCTATTACCCAGCACCCAATGGTCCCCGTACAGGCAGGACTCAAGTTTGGACCCACCAGAGCACTTACCTGCATTCAGCGTTCCTTCCCAGGCGTTGCATTTGGAACCAATGCAATTTGCACTTTCCACCACCAGAGGGAGCGCAATCTCTTAAAGGGAGGATGTTTCTTAGAAATCTCTTAAAGGTAGCTGGTACCTGTTATTTGCTGAAAATAACAGTCTACTGTCTGCACCGAGTCTGAACGGAGATTAGACATCGCACACGTAAAACACAGATGCAGGTCCCATTCCGATGTTTACACACTGATGAGTTATGTTAATTGTAAACAATTTTACAACACCAAGTTATAGTCCAGCAATTTTATTTTAAATTCACAAGCTTTCGGAGATTTTCTCCTTCCTCAGGCAAATGTTTCTCCTGAGGAAGGAGAAAATCTCCGAAAGCTTGTGAATTTAAAATAAAATTGCTGGACTATAACTTGGTGTTGTAAAATTGTTTACAATTGTCAACCCCAGTCCATCACCGGCATCTCCACATCATGACTACCATCGAGTTATGTTAAAACATTGAATAAAGGTTGCGCACTACTAAATACCACATCCTCCAATCTGCACGCCAGACCTCACCAATCTGCCGATCTGAGCTGGTACCAGGCCTGCGAGAGTCCATGCACCAAGGTTCTCTGCTGATGCACTAGAGACCTTGGTGCAAGAGATGGACAGAAGGAGGGACATCCTATATCCGCAGGGGGGTCGGGGGGGCAAGAGGCAGTGGGAGGCAGTGGGGGACAAAGTCAATGCCAGGCTCACAGCATCATGAACATGGATGCCGTGCAGGAGGAAGTTCAATGCTTTGACATGAGTGGTCAAGGTGAGTGAGGTCAACTGTCAAGTGGCGTCTCATACCAACTACACCACGCACTACAACCCCCATCCCCCACATACCAATAAACTCTTTCCATCAGTACTCAATTCTTCCAATCAGATGCTTCCTCTCCCCCTTACACTTTACCACTGTTCCAAGTCACCCACCCACAACTCACAGGCCACAAACACTGGCAGCTATTCAACCATGACAGACACATCACCCAGACACACGTCCCACTTTCTTGCAGGAGAAGGTGGCGCATATCAAGAGGCAGGAAGTGGCAGCAGCATTTAGCCCATCAAGCCTGTTCCGCCATTCAGTAAGATCATGGTGGACCTGTGACCTCACTCCATATACCTGTCTTAGCCCCATATCCCTTAATATCCTTAGTTCACAGAAATCTATCAATCCCAGATTTAACATTCACAAGTGAGCTAGCATCAACTGCCGTCTGCGTTCCAAATGTCTCTCACCCTTTGCGTATAGAAGTATTTCCTAACTTCACTCCTGCACGTCCTGGTTCTAAATGTTAGGCTATGTCCCCGCGTCCTAGTATTGCAGTCTAGGAGACCTCCAAAAACAATTACAAATGTCTCGGCAGCCAGAAGCAATAATCCAGCCACTAACCTGTAAATCCTGCATTGTCCCTTTAAATAGAACTGGTGGGCGGGGTCCTCCAGGCACTCTAAGACACACTCAGATGGGTGGGGATAAGACTGTGCGATGAGTTGAGCGTTAAGTTCCAAAATTGTGTCTATCACTTTAAATCAGCATTGCACACTGATTGAAGCCATTTTCTCCCTACTTTACATGATTCCGGCGTTCGTTATCTGCCCCGCGCTAACTCCTATATCAAGATGGCGTCTGGCGCACGTCACGCAGGAAACGTGCGTGCGCATCCAAGCTACCATCTTGGATGTCAGAGAGGCCGAGTGGCGCCGAAACAACGGGCGCTACACGGCCCAATTTAGCGCCCCAAGTAAATAGGAAAAAACAAATGAAAATTTTCATTGTTGGATATATCAGTTTACTGCTTGTTTTTAAAGCTAGAACTATTTCTTTCAGCCTTTCTTAGACCTTGTTGACCCTGAACATGGATTTTTCTCTACATTTTGTTCATTCTGACCCCAGGAAGTGGAATCTCACCAGATGACCCTGCCAATTACTCCAGCTGAGCTAAAACAAATAGAGCCACTTTGACCAGAATAGATGTGAACAATTACTGAAATGTCCAAATTTTTACTTTCTGAAGCATGGTGGTTCAAATCTGAAATCTAATGTACATCTCCCAGCCCTGTAGGCCTTTGAATTTAACCCCTTCAGAGCTCAAGTTAACTCAATATTGATATTATTAACATATAAAGGAAGAAAGAAATAACTTGCATTTATATAGCACCTTTCACGACCTCAGGACGTCCCAAAGTGCTTTACAGCAAATTAAGTACTTTAGAATTGTAGCCATTATTGTAATGTAAGAAACACGGCAGCCAATTTGCACACAGCAAGGTCCCACAAACAGTAATGAGATAATGACAACATCATCTATTTTTTTAGTGATGTTGGTTGAGGGATAAATATTGGCCAGGACACCATGGAGAACTCCCTGGCTCTTCTTCAAATAGTGCCATGGGATCTTTTACATCCACCTGAGAGGGCAGACAGGGCTTTAGTTCAACGTCTCATTTGAATGACAGCACCTCTGACAGCACAGCACTCTCTCAGTACTGCATTGAGGTGTCAGCCTATATTGTGGGTTCAAGTCTCCGGATTGGGGCTTGAACCCACAGCCTCCTGACTCAGAGGCAAGAGTGCTATTACTCAGCCACAGCTGAGCAAGATAGTCAGAAATGCTGAAATATGCCAATACTTATTCTAAATGTTTTCTGGCCTGTACATGATAAAGCCTTAACTTATTTTCTGTAGATGTATATTCTGTTCTGTTCTGGCTATATTATCCAATCATTCTATTACATTTTTAATTGCTTTGCCACATTGTCCAGACATTGAAAGTAATGTGTCTGCTATCACTCCCAGGTCCTGCTCTAATTCTATTCCATTCATTGCATTCTTGCAGTATGTTCCACAATTTTTTCAACATAATGTTAATACTTTATATGTATTGCAGGGAAGCCTGATTTCCTGTGATTCTTGAACCTGGATAAATAGTCAAGCAAAGAAAGTCCCCACTCACGGTAGTTTCATTAATCAAAAGTAATTATTTAATGATATAATTCATACGAGCATTCATGAAGCAAAATCAGATCATATATATGACCTTACTCTCCTCATTATATACTTAGTAATTCGCAACATTATTATTTAATGATTTAACAATTCATAAACACATCAGGCAAATTATTAATATATATGAACTTAAACCAAGGATTTTTCATCAAGGCCTGAAGGGTGAGCAGCTCTTAGATACTTGAGATCCTCCCCTTCTTGCATGATGTTCGACTGCAGCGTGGCAGAGAGATTGTTTTCACTATGAGATCTCTTTATATTGTTTTTGACCAATAGGACGTAGGATTGGGGGAATGTGATCTTTTTGTCCAATTACCTCCCTGTTGCTAGGCCTCGATCATTAACATACCTCAATAATTGACAGTTTAGGCTTTGATCATTAGTATACTGCAACGATTGACAGTTAAGTCAATCAAAACTAAATGTAATGATCTCATGTGACTGGATTGCGGAGGCCCTTCTTATTTCTGTGCCTCAGATAATTTGGCCTCTGATTCTTAACTGTCAATGGTTTCAAATCTTTTATGACCTGGCACATCCTGTTTAGTGTGGTCCCTTTCATTTCCTCGTCTTATACCATTTGCTTTAATGGTATATCATATGCTGGATGCAACACTATTTGATGTTTTATGAATCCCAGTTCTTTGAACAGATCACCAGATAGGGATGAGAGGCCTCATGCCTTTTCACACCATACTGTTACTTCTTATCACTGTTTTTCTCAAGTCATAACTTTGTTGTAAGCCTTTTGATAAATGCCCTAATAGCAACATGTTTCCTTCTCTTACATTATTCCCTGCTGTGTTGAAAAGCTTGTGTTTCCAAAAGCCTATGTGTTTTAAAAGCCTCTGAGCTCAATATTATCCATCTAGCTTATTTGTTTAATAATCTATATGTGCCTATCCACACAGTACAATATCTTTGGTTCTGAAACATCCTCTCCAATGTTATCAATATCATTGAGGGGAAAAGACAGAATTTGGGGGAATCAATTTGAACAAATTCTGTCTACATTACTGTGTTTGCAGTTTTTCAAATATCTTTGTTTAAAAAGGGCACAGTTAACTCTTTCCTTCAAATGTCTTTTGTTCAAGGGATTTTTAATCCCGCAGTATCCATTTTAAATTTCAATTTTTATGAATTTCACCAATTGAATAGTTCATCCAAATCTTTTTTCAGATACTTTGCTGCATCCTCAATCTCTGCTGTAGTGTCTAATTCTGTTTCCTGAGCAAATGTGATCAGCTGGATTGATCACCAGGTCACTTATGTAAATTAGGAATAAAGGGGATTCAAGCACTGTCTCCCCACGTCTCCCCAGACTGACATCACACGTCTCATGAATTTTCAGTTTCATATTTTGATTTACCCACTTTCTAATCCAATCCCAGGTTCGACCCTGAATTATTACACCTTTTATTTTAATTAAAAGTCCCTCATATGAACTTTGCCAAAAAGTTTTCAGAAAGTCTTAATATACTCCATCATAGTGTGACCATCTGTAATCTAAAGAAGATTTCTCAGGCAGGATCTTCCCTTCTAAATTCCTGCTAGCTATTTCTTATTGAGTTATTGCTGCACAAGTACTCATCCGGTTTGTCTTTTAGAACAGATATCATTTTTTTTTTCATTATTGATGTTAGGCTAATCAGCCTGTAGTTGTTTGGATCAAATGTTGTTGTTCTTCTTAAATATTTGCCACATTTTCCTGATTCCAGGCCTGTTCAACCTTACAGTAGAAGGTTAGATAGACATTCTCGAGGTTTACTGGATTTACCTGGGGTTGGGAAAAGGGAAAACTTTGCAAAACCTTTCCTCGAGATAAAAGAGGTTGGATTGAGCAGATAACGGAATGGAGTGTATATTATTGGTGGAAGGCTTGATAGACAAATTGGCCTTTTGTTCCTTTTTTTGTATTATGTTTATCATGTTTTGCCTCTGTTTCTTCTGTCTCAGTTTTCGTTTTCATTTGTCATTAACTTTCTGTCTTTGCTTCTCTTTCTCTTCTTTATCTCCTGTTCTTCTGCTTGTTTTCTTCTTTGCTTTTCTCTCCTTTGTTTGTTCCTATTTGTTTTTTGTACCTGTCTGACTCTCTCCTCTCTGTACTCTGTATGTGCACCATTTGTTTAGTGAAGCATCTATGAAAATAAATATCTGAATGAATTACAAAGCGGTAACTTAGTCAGGTTTAGATTCCATCATAGACCATTAGAACGATTCTTCAGAATTTGTGAATGTCACTGGAACTTTAAGATTAAATTACAGTCTTTAGCTCACTCACTTCTATTGCCTTTTATAATATTTACTGATTTTGTTGTGCATAGTTTATTTCAACTATTTTGATTCCAGCATCTCTTGTTTTCTGGAGTGATAAAGTGTGTCACTGCAGTGTTAAATTAGGCAGTAAGTGATTAAAAGGCATACTCACAATTGATTTAACATGAGGTAATGTTGAGTGCTTGTCCCAACATGCACATACATTTGTGTTCATTTATTAGCTATTGAACCCTGTTGTGTAAACTAGAACAAGAATAATCAATTCAAATGATAGGTAGTAAATCATAGATCAGATGCATGAACTCGAGTGAAATTTGTAATGACCACTAGTTTCATCAGTTCTAGCAGAATACTTATAGCAAGTGGCATAGAGGGCACAATTAAACAATCTAAATGCAAACCCTCAGTCAATGTACATGTATATGATAAGCAGTCACAGTGTTATCATGGTCAAAGAGGAGACTATTCAAGAACATAACTTGTAGCAGATTGCTGGGAAATTCCATGCAGGGTTTGCATCATGAATCTCTGTTTCTTCCTTAACACTATGTAAAAAGGTGGATGATGGGTTATAAGAAGTATTCTTCCTACATGAGAACAATCTGTGCTGAAAACAACCTATGGAGTATTAGTAATACTATCAGCCGCTATTTTAACAATGTTTATATTAAACAGTTAATGTCTTCACTAATATAACACCGCAGAGTTTCATAATCAAGTCACAGGCACTAAAATCATAAGCTACTATTGATCATTTCAAAAACTAATTAAAGGCTGTTAAACTGCCAAGAAAATACATAGTTTAATTCTCAATCCTATTCTTACTTTGGTATCAGTGAATAGAAAATGCCATAAAAAATTACTCTAAAAAACTAAAGATAACCTCAACCGTGGAAAACATAATCACATGAACTCATAACTTGAGAAATCATAGCTCTTTGTTGCAGGTCCATATTCAACCTGGTGAATTATAAGTCATTCCTTAAACCAAACCATTTGAATAGTCACCTCTTTGATTATGATTAGATCACGGTGACATTGATAACACTTTGACTGCAATGAAACTAGCTACACTCACTGAGAGTCTGCATTTAGATTAACACAAAGCCAAAGTTGAAGATATTAGGAAGGGTGAACAAAACCTTGGTCAAAGAAATGGGATTTAAGGAGGGTTTTCAAGAAGGAGAGGGAGGTGGAGAGGCAGAGGGGTTTAGTAAGGGAATTGCAGACCAGGGTGCCTAAGAAGCTGAAGGCACAGCCTCCAATATTGGGCAAAGGGAGGGGGGAATGCACAAGAGGCCAGAGTCAGAGGAATGGAGTGCTTTGGGAGTGGGAGTTCTCGGGCTAGAGGAGATTACAGACATAGGGAGGAGCAAGGCTATGAAGGGATTTAAACGTAATGATATGAATTTTAAATTGGAGATGTTGGGGGACCAGGATGGGAGGCCGACCAAGAGAGGGCTTGAATAGTCGAATCTGGAGATGACAAAGACACTGATGAGAGTTTCAGCAGCAGATGGGCTGAGG
Source organism: Heptranchias perlo (assembly GCF_035084215.1). Taxonomy (NCBI): domain Eukaryota; kingdom Metazoa; phylum Chordata; class Chondrichthyes; order Hexanchiformes; family Hexanchidae; genus Heptranchias; species Heptranchias perlo. The sequence goes on from NC_090325.1 coordinate 71,695,574, forward strand.
TTGAGGTGGAGGCAGACGATGTATGAAAGTGGAAGTGGCAGTCTTTGTGATGGAGAGGACGTAGGTCAGAACTCAGCTCAAGATTGAATCGGACACTAATGTTGCGAGCAGTCTGGTTCAGCCAGGGACAATCTTTTGGGTAGTTAATAATGTAATATGAATAATTCCTTTGTGCTTGTAACTTCATCCCATTCGTTTTGCCAGCGGCTGAATTCATGCAGCAGCATTGATGTAATTTCCTTTCTCGCTTTTTTCCCTATATATGGTTTCTGTGAGTGGCAGCATGTGCATCTGTGCTAGTGAGTGGACAGACTCAGTCAATCAGAAAGAACCAACTCAGGCAATCAGATAGTTGTCACCTGGGCAACCCCGATAGTGGCAAAAGATCAAACTGACAGATTGCAGGCTTATGAGTAAGGCTATTGATGAAAGGAAGAGAGGAGATAGAGAAATAAATAGAGAGAAATAAAGGAATCACATGATGAGAAAAGGAAGAAAGCAAAATGTAGTAATAGGTTGTCATTAATTGGCACTAAATTGTCAATCTCATTCATACAGCCTGTAAAGATGAACGATGTAGCAAATAAAAAAGTCAGACTACTGTTGCTTTACAACTGGGGATAAAGTTAATTCTTGGGGTAAAGTCAGCACTTTATTTTTCATCTAACCTTTGCTAGGCCTGATTAAAGAGTGCTCAATAGTATCTAAAAGTAAAAAAAGAAGTTACACCATCTGTCACCTTGATAAGAATTTTAAAAAACAGGATGGAAAAAGAAAGGTTAAGCAACGAAAGTAAGAAATAGAATTAAAAAAAAGAGAGGCTGAAAGGTAAAAGAAATAGGGAAGGAAGAAAAAGTAGGAGAGTACAAGGGCAGGAAAATAGAGGAAAGAATAAAAAATGGAGATAAAGAAAGAAATGAAATTGAAAAACAGCAACAGCAAAAAGACACAGTGAAAAGAGGAAGCGAGTAGGAGAGACAATAAAGGGAGACAAGGGGTTGTAATTGAGACGTGCGATATTAGTAAAGGAAACAATAATGTGTTTGTGCAAAATTTCTATGTCTGTTATTTGAATGAAGTTGTTAACCTGTTAGAAATATTTAGGGTAACACCTTCATTAAACCCCCCCACTGCCAATTGCTTCCCATCCTTCCAACCCCCCCCTCACGCCCCTCCCCCCCCACAACTCCTGGACTCACCATGAGCCCTCAGCTGGCATCCCAGCCAGCTGATATTGGCAGGGGCCTGCTTAAGATTCAAAAGTAATTTTAATGTCCATGCAGGTGGAGTCATGCAGTGTCTGTTGCCTAGCAGCAGCAACAAAGCAAGAGGAGCCAACTAACCAGAAGAGGCCCAGGTCAGTGTTAAATCATTGCCTGTCTTTGAACTCCTTGTGGGCCAGGTGGAGCAAGAGTGCTGCCCCCAGGTCCCTCAAGGAGACCTTGGGCCTCTCTAGCCCCGGCATTTCCCTAATCTTCAGGGAATCCCCAGCACCGGCATCCCCACAATCTCTCATCAAGAGGAAACCCGGCTCTGCCCCATCCACAGCAATGCAAGGGAATCCTCTCCACCCACTGACTGCCGAGGACTGTTCCCACGAGTCCCCGGCTGAGGCCTCCTGCCACCAGTTTCCCACTCCTGCCCGCCGGCCAGATAGTCAATCTGTCTGGGTGTCGGGTGGGATTCTGCAAATGTTAAATCAAATGAGACCCTGCCTTTAAGATCGGCAGGGCCTCCACATCCCCAACCTTGCCGGTTTCATCGCCTGCTACTGGGCTCCTGCACAACCTTGTAAAATTTGAGGCCAATATGTTTTCTTTAATCTTTGACACTGGCATTAGTGTCTTCTAAATTATAACCAGCACTTCTGTGTTCTTCATTGTTGGAGCAAACATGGGATCATGGACAATGTTTGAGACGGATATATATAATACTGTGCAGTATTAGGAAGCATTTGATTCAAGCACTGCATGTACATTTGGTGCAGCAAGTTGAGTCACTGCATGACTGAGTCGTGGAATGCAGGCTAACGTTTGGGATTCTCCGGGCGATGAGTTCTTCAATTCACTTGGGTTTTTTTTCAAAAATATTCTTTATTCATAAAAATTTGTAACGATACATACAATACAGTTTCCATAACACATTTTAAATGTAGACAATACAGATTATACAATTTACAAGATACATAAAGTACAGATCAAATATGATTCAAACAATACAGTTACACATCGTACATGATAATTACAGTTCATGACACTTTAGGGTGCCTCATTGCATTACAATCAATACAGCTTATTGATTACAGATACAGTACAGGTACATTACATTTCATTACATTCATTTGCTATTTTACATTCTGCTCGAGGGGGTTTTCCCCTGATTGCAGCCCCTTGGTATACAATGGCGGGAGGGCTCTAAATGGTGGCCTTTCCCCACAGAGCCTTTGCGGCGGCCACACCCAGTGTCAGTGCATTACTCAGCACATAGTCCTGGACTTCGGAGTGTGCCAGTCTGCAACATTGGTCGAGGACAGCTTCTTGCACTGGAAGTGTTGGGCAGACCAAAGGGCATCTTTCACCGAGTTGATAGTCTTCCAGCAGCAGTTGATGTCTGTCTCAGTGTGCGTCCCTGGGAACAGCCCGTAGAGCAGAGTCCTGTGTTACGGAGATGCTCAAGACGAACCTGGACAAATACCACTGCATCTCTCTCCAGACCTTCTTTGCAAAGGCACATTCCACGCAGCCTCCTTGGGGACAGAGCGCGGTGGCACTGAGACGCCAATTGTGCATGAAGGATCTGACGGGAAGGGCCCTTCTCACCACCAGCTAAGCTATACCTTGGTGCTTGCTTGAAAGCTCTGGCGATAAAGTGTTCGGCCAAATGACTTTGACAGTCTGCTCGGGGAACCAACCGACAGGATCCACCATCTCCTTTTCCTGCAGGGTCTCGAGGAAGTTACATGCGGACGACTTGCTGATCAACTTGTGGTCAAAGGTGTTTTTCTGCCCAAATTTTTCTATGAAGGATAGGTGGGGAGGAGCAGTCCAACTGGATGGAGCGTTCCGTGGCAGCGTGGCCAGGCCCATCCTTCGCAACACCGGGGACAGATAGAACCTCAGCACGTAGTGACACATTATGTTTGTGTACCGAGGGTCTATGCGCAGCTTGATGCAGCCGCACTCAAAGTTGGCCATCAGGATGAGTACGTTTTTCCCTGCTTTCTCTAGAGATTTGTCCATCGTGTCCCTGCAAACACAGTCCATTTTTGATCTCCAGATAAAGTGGAAAATGGCTCGGGTGACTGTTGCGGTGCAGGAGCGAGGTATGGGCCAGACCTGCGCCATGTCAAGCAACACCGAGAGCACCTCGCACCTGATGACCAGGTTCTTGCCCACGATCGAGAGGGATCGTCAATCCCACAGTCCCAGTTTCTGCTTCACTTTGGCAATACGGTCCTCCCAGTTCTTGGTGCATGCCCCGGCCCCCCCAAACCAGATCCCCAGTACCTTCAGGTAATCCGACCTGATGGTGAAGGGGACAAAGGATCGGCTGGTCCAGTTCCCAAAGAACATGGCCTCGCTCTTGCTGTGATTTACTCTGGCCCCTGAAGCCAGTTTGAACAGGTTGCAGATGCTCATCAATCTGTGGACCGACAGCTGATCCAAGCAGAAGACGACAACGTTGTCCATTTACAGGGATGCTTCGACCTGGGTGCCTCCGCTGCCTGGGATCATCACCCCTCTTATGCCCGCATCCCTCCTGATGGACTCAGCAAAGGGTTCGATGCAACACACGAACAAGATGGAGGAGAGAGGACAGCCCTCCCTGACTCCAGATTTGATTGTAAAGCTTTCCAATTTCCACCCATTGATTGAAACTGCGTTACTGATGTGTGTGTCGAGCAGTTGGATCCAATTGCGGATTCCCTCCACAAACCCTATTTTGGACAGCACATCCATCAAAATGAGACACCAAGCAGAGATTGCCCAATTCTTTACCAAGATGGAAGGAAAACCAGCAGGTTAGCCTCTCCCATACCCCTTGTTATGCAAGCAGACTCTTACTTTTGATTGGTGGAATGCATGGTAGCGAAAGCGAGGGTGGAAAGAAATACAAATAGATCAACATTAATCACTGGAAATCAATAGTATTCCATTAAGTGATCAATCATCAGGTATTCAAAATATCCCACAATCCAACCTGATAACAGATAAAGCTGATCCCACCTGATTTATTTATTTCTAGAGAAATGCTGAAACTTTTTTTGTCTAGACACACCTTTGATTTAAAATTATATTTTCAGTTTATTTTTGGATTGTAGGAGAGGCTTTTGATTTCCTGACATTCTACCAATCCACTTTAAGAATCAGCACAGAGCAGACCAGACTCCCATTGATGTAGCTTTTCCCAATACAATTAGTTCATTGGAGGTTAAATACAGAGGTTCGGTCATTTACAAAGTCTTCTAAAAATGTTTGTTTAGTGAACAGCTTACCAATGTGTGCATAATTGGTCTCTTCTAAAATGATTTTGCAGTTGGATTTCAGTATAATTGTTTTCGATCATTAGGTACAGCAGATTGAATAACCGATCTTGTATTCTTTTGTGTTTTTTTAAACCAGGAAAACAGGACACTTTGGGAGGGATCATCTTGTGAACAGCATCTTCATTACACAGTTTATCAATGGATTTGTTTGGGCTTCATCTGGTATCCTATTTAGCACTGGATACCCAGAAGTTTGGTAATGGCTTACTGTCCATTGGGCATATATTGTATTAATATGATTACTATATAGAGTGGAAATTGGCTCCTGTGCCTCGTTTTCCAGTGCCATGATGAAAACCAAGAAAAAAGCCTCTATCACCCTAGCAAGCAGTCATTTTATTTTTTAAGTTCTCCCTTTTGTATAGGTTAGAATTATGTCCTCAGCAGAGCGGGGCTTCGCAAATGGTATTGGGATATCTTTATTTTTTTCTGAAACTACATCTGGCTCTGCCTCGCTGGCCCACAGGCAGCATGACACATCTCAGGTATAGAGCCATTTGAATATCACTGGCACCAAATTTAAATGCTTTAATAAGATCTCCTGGCGCTGGCATTAGAAGACAGAAATGGCAAAGAGCATAATTAATTCCCGCCTGGGGTAAGTTACACTGTGCATCAGTGAGATGGTTCCCCCCCATTAACTTCCATCACATAAATGTTATTGCAGAATATCCAGCTCCATATCAACCAGAATGACACCAGCTGCAGCTCCTTTAGTAAGCATCAGCTCTCTTGAGTATTCATTTAAACTTTAGAACTAGAAAATGAAACTAATTTTGTTTTTTAAAGAGATGACGAACAAAGAATTTATGATCCTCATTTGTGCAGCTGATCACTGTACACATTATACATTCTCTTTCATTTTAGGTGGCACAAGAAGGGCTCATATAATTTGGTAAATTTAAGTTCCAGCATTAGAAATGATTGAATAAATTATCCTTCTGAGAATACGCTTAAGTGATGAAGGCACTAAAGTGATTTAAAATGCATGCATGTATGTTAGTGAAATCACAATAACATGACTTAATATGCATATATGTCAATGGGAATCAGAAGTTGAGTCATCACTGTCAAGCAGCCCTTAGTGACTCACTGGTCATGTGGGAGGTCTGGCAGCAGACCGTCCACCCGGCTTATCAGCTGTGAGAACTGCACGACCTGACAAGACCAAGGGGAATTAGAGAGAAAATAGGAGTTCTACTCTCAGTGAAGCATTAAGGAATGAAAAACAAGGTATTAAAAGGATATTAGATCCAATTTCATAGCTAATTATGCAAGTTTAAAAACAAACTTTGTAGCCTGGATTTTATTTAATTCAAAAATTGCATTAAATAATCTACAGTATTTTAGACTGAAGTTATTGAAAAGAATCACACTTAACACAACGCCCAGTAGAGTGAGAAATCATCTCATTTATGTTGGATTTTATTGTTATATTCATGCTGCTCTAATGGCAAATGTGATACTAAAAATTGAGTGTAGACCCCCTGGCACAATAGTACTCTTAACTGTGCCATCAGCAATCAGGCCCACTTGCCTTAAGGGTAATAGTCTCACAGTGAAAATGTATTTGTATCAACTTCAGACCAAAACACCTGCAGCCAACAGAAACGTTCCAGAATCCATTGCGTATTGTGACATGCATTAATACCCTTTATACTTACACACAACATCGCCTGAATTTTCCTCAACCAAGCCCAGGAAGGTCGCGGCGTGACTTTGGCCTGCTGTCCCGACCCCACTGTTACCCCGACCCATTTTTCTGGTTCAGGAAAGCTGAACATCTACCGCAATGATTGAAAGTAATGTGTAAGTGAGCAATTTTAATTTTCATGCCTATTAAGCGTCCCAATCTAAAAAATAAAAAAAAATTACTCCAAGGTTAGTAAATTAAAGCTGAACCAGTTTTCAGTTTTCTGTGGTGCTAGTGTAATCTCAGCAATACCTGCATGTGTCCTAAAGTGTAATTGGAGTAGGCAACTACAACAACAACAAAAACTTGCATTTCTATAGGGCCTTTAACATCGAAAACTGTTCCATGGTGCTTCACAGAAGCGTAATCAGACAAAATTTGACGCCAAGCTAGGGAAGGATATATTAGGAGGGGTAACTAAAAGCTTGGTCAAAGAGGTGGGTTTCAAGGAGAGTCTTAAGGGAGGAGAGAAAAGGTAGAGAGGCAGGGAGGTTTAGGGAGAGAATTCCAGAGCCTAGGGCCTAGACCACTGAAGGCATGGCCACCAATGTTGGGGTGAAAGGAGTGGGGGATGTACAAGAGGCCAGAATTGGAGGAATGCAGGCTTCTCGGAGGGTTGTAGGGCTGGAGAAGGTTACAGAGGTAAGGGGGTAAGAGATTTAAACATGAGGATGAGAATTTTAATCTTGAAGCATTGAGGGACCAGGAGCCAATGTAGGTTAGTGAACACAAGGATGATAGGGTGAGCGGGACTTGGCGCAGGATAGGATGAACTGAAGATTATGGAGGGTGGAGGATGTGAGGTCAGCCAGGAGAGCAATGGAATGGTTGAGTCACAATGTGACAAAGGCATGGATGAGGGTTTCAGCAACCACAGTCTGTAGGCCACCAGTCACTTTCCTTGATATGATTGAGGAGCACCATACCAGGAGTCTGCGCTTCACCAGGCAAGCTGTCACTAATCTATGCAGCATTCTGCAACAGGACCTGATGGCCCAGGTGGCCATGCTTTGCCAGTAGCTGTCAAAGTCACACCACTTGTAACTTCTTTGCCTCAGGCACCTTCCAAACTGTTACAGGGGACATAACTCACATCTCCCCATCTGCAGTGCACTGCTGCATCAAGCAGGTCGCCAATGACTTATTTGCCAGCGCCAACCAATACATCATGTAAATGCACATAGCATGGTAAATAAGGTCGGTGAACTGTAGGCTCAAGTTGCCACATGTGACTATAATATAGTGGCAATAACAGAGTCCTGGCTCAAAGAAGGGGAGGATTGGGTACTTAATATTCCTGGTTACAAGGTATTTGGGAAAGATAGGGAAGTAAAGAATGGAGAGGGCCGGGGTGGCAACAATCTTCCAATCCTCCTTAGATATGGGAACAGTGACAGAGGACTGGAAGATTGCAAATATTACACCCAATTTAAAAAAGGAGAGAGTGATAAACCCAGCAATTGCAGGCCAGTCAGTCTAACATCGTGGTGGGGAAACTTTTAGACACAATAACCTGGGACAAAATTAATTGGCACTTGGAAAAGTATGGGCTAATAAATGAAAGTCAGCATGCGTTTGATAAAGGAAAATTCGTGTTTGACTAACTTGATTGAGTTCTTTGATGAAGTAACAGAGAGGGTTGATGAGGGTAGTGTGGTTGATGTTGTGTATATGGACTTTCAAAATGCATTTGATAAAGTACCACATAATAGACTTGTTAGCAAAATTAAAGCCCATGGAATTAAAGGGACAGTGGCAGTGTGGATACAAAATTGACTAAGGGACAGAAAGCAGAGAGTTATGGTGAACGGTTGTTTTTCAGTCTGGAGGGAAGTTTATGGTGTTGTTCCCCGGAAGTCAGTATTAGGACCACTGCTATTTTTGATATATATTAATGACCTGGACTTGGGTATAGAGGGTATAATTTCAAAGTTTGCAGATGACACAAAACTCAGAAATGTAGTAGACAATGTGGAGGATAGTAATAGACTTCAGGAGAACACACAGACTGGTGAAATGGGCAGACACATGGCAGATGAAATTTAACGCAGAGAAGTGTAAAGTGAAGCATTTTGGTAGAAAGAATGAGGAGAGGCAATATAAACTAAACGGTACAATTTTAAAGGGAGTGCAGGAATGGAGGGACCTGGGGGTGTATCTACACAAATCTTTGAAGGTGGCAGGACAAGTTGAGAAGGCTGTTAAAAAAGCATTTGGGATCCTGTGCTTTATTAATAGAGGCATAGAGTACAAAAGCAAGGAAGTTATGCTAAACCTTTATAAAACATTGGTTAGGCCGCAGCTGGAGTATTGTGTTCAATTCAAGGCACCACATTTTAGGAAAGATGTAAACGTCATAGAGAAGGTGCAGAAGAGGTTTACTAGAATGGTACCAGGGATGAGGGACTTCAGTTATGTGGAGAGACTGGAGAAGCTGGGGTTGTTCTCCTTAAAACAGAGAAGGTTAAGGGGAGATTTGATTGAGGTGTTCAAAATCATGAACGGCTTTGATAGGTAAACAAGGAGAAACTGTTTCCAGTGGCAGAAGGGTCGGTAACCAGAGGACACAGATTTAAGATGATCGGCAAAAGAGCCAGAGACGATATGAGGAAACATTTTTTTATGCAGCGAGTTGTAATGATCTGGAATGCACTGCCTGAAAGGGTGGTGGAAGCAGATTCAATAGTAACTTTCAAAAGGAAATTGGATAAATATATGAAGGGAAAACATTTATGGGGCTATGGGAAAAGAGCAGGGGAATGGGACTAATTTGATAGCTCTTTCAAAGAGCCAGCACAGGCACAATGGGCCGAATGGCCTCCATCTGTGCTGTACCTACTATGATATTATGGTCACCTTTCCCATGGATGCATTTAAGGGGAAGCTAGATAAGTACATGAAGGAGAAAAGAATAGAAGGTTATGTTAATAGGGTGAGATGAAGTAAGGTGAGAGGAGGCTTATATGGAGTGTAAACACTGGCACAGATCTGTTGGGCCAAATGACCTGTTTCTATGCTGTAAATACCATGGCCCAGAAATTGCTTAGAAAAGAATGATGCGCTCAACAGTACTCACCATCATTAGTGGTGAAATCGAGAAGCTCATGCGCAGTGAAATGCGAAATCTGGAACTTACTCCTCCTGGTTCACCGGCAATATGACAGCTTTGAATTAAAGGGATATCGCCGGCTGGAATCAGTGGAAACAATGAACCAGCGGCAACTTGCTCATCTGTCCAACTGGAAAGTAACTAATATCACCACAAAACAGGTTACCTTAAAAATATCAGGTCTAAACTAAGTTTTAAAAGTGCGGTTAGTCTTAATGACTGCCAAACAACTAAAAATTAACTTTGAAAATGCCGACTCTCATTACTCCATATTTTAATAGTTTTTGGTCATTAAAAACATTTTTTTAAAATCAAAAAGTTTAATTTTTTTTTACTTTTCCCTTCAGTCTCTTTTATTTAATTCAGTTATTTCTTACCCTCTCTTTTTTCGCTGTCTATAACTGTTTTTACAATGATTTGAATGTTGTACCTTTCACTTCCTGGATTTTACATTCCACGCCTGAAGAAACTCTTCGCAGCTTGTCAAAAATGCTGCAATCTGATTGGTCGAGGGGAGAGAGTGATCCTCTCACTTCTCCCATGGGTCCAAGCTTCGCTGGAGCAAACACTGGGCTCTTCTCCACTTCCTATTAGAGGAAGTGCACCCAGTAAAGACCGCGGTAAGTGAGTTAGTGTAAATCTATGGAGCGGCGAGCGCTGTTGGTTCGCTGCTCCGAGCAATTTCTGGACCTTTAAATGTAATAACTTTGTAATACTATGTAAAATGAGATGAGCAGAAATTTGCTCCAACTAAATATTGGCAAGACCGAAGCCGTTGTCTTTGGTTCTGGCCACAAACTCCGTTCCCTAACCATCAACTCCATCCCGCTCCCTGGCCACTGTCTGAGGCTGAACCAGAACGTTCGCAACCTTGGCTTCCTATTTGACCCTGAGATGAGCTCCCAACCACATATCCGCTCCATCACCAAGACCGCCTACTTCCAATTCCGTAACATCACTTGTCTCTGCCCCTGCCTCAGCTCATCTGCTGCTCAAACCCTCATCCATGCCTTTGTTACCTCTAGACTTAACTATTTCAATGGGCTCCTGGCTGGCCTCCCATCTTCCACCCTTCGTATACTTGAGCTCATCCAAAACTCTGCTGCTAGTATCCTAACTCATGCCAAGTCCCATTCACCCATCATCCCTGTGCTCGGTGACCTACATTGGCTCTTGGTCTCGCAACACCTCGATTTTAAAAGTCTCATGTTTTCAAATCCCTCCATGGTCTCGCCCCTCCCTATCTCTAAAACCTCCGCCAGCCCTACAATTCTCCGAGATCTCTGCTGTCCTTCAATCCTGCCCTCTTGTGCATCCCTGATTTTAATTTTAATTGGTGATTAGCGGCCATGCCTTCAGCTGCCTAGGCCCTAATCTCTGGAATTCCCTTCCTAACCCTCTCAGCCTCTCTACCTCTCTCTCCTCCTTTAAGACGCTCCTTAAAACCTACCTCTTCAGCCAAGATTTTGGTCACCTGTCCTAATATCGTCATATGTTGCCAGCGATGCCCACATCATGAGAATTTTTTAAAAATGTGATAAAGGTGACTAATTTAATGCCAAACATAGTAACTCCTTGAATTCATTTCTCACCCACGTGTCAAGCCATAGTGCCTTTCTTAAAAGAATATTTACTAACTGTACTACTACCCCTAAGAGATGCTCCACCAATGGCTTCAGCAAAGATGGTGGAAGGTTGCTGTTGCCAATGTTGAGACCTCTGAGATGCTCCTGGATGGCGACTTCTGCGTTTCTAAACCTGCAGCATTTCAGCAAGTGCCAGGGTAATCTGTGCCTTCTGGGCTTCTGCCACCATGCTAGGCGCACAGACATGCTGACATCCTGAGAGAATGCAACACATGCCGCTCCTGTTGTGCCGCTATCACTCCCATGGGGCTGTGGCTCATTTGTCCCATTGATCAGTGGGAGAGCAAACTGCAGGAGAGGAGTGATGCCTCGATAGCTCCCTATCTATTCAGTCCACCATCTCTCTAAGGTGGAGCCCAGAGTCTGGAAAGCTGCAAAGGCTGGGAAAATGAACTTCTATTGTGAAGGCTCGGCTGAAGTGTCCCCGGAGCTGGTCACATGCTCCGAGGTAGACTGCAGAGTGATGACGCTGTGAAAGAAGACACCACACAAGCTGGAAGCAAACATCTCCACAGTTTCAGCCATGGTGCTGAAACTCCTTGGCAGGCCTTCCACTACCTGATATAACTGTTTGTGTGAATGTTATGAATCTGTTGCGCAATTCGTACAGTGCCTCAGTTACCTCCCTTATGCAGCAGTGTACTGCAAACTGCAAGATGTCGCACATCGCCAGCTGCGACCTGAAAGGATCAAGAGCCGTAAAAGTTCAGCCCCACGGTTACATTCACAGCTACAGGCAATGCTGTCCTTGCCCTGCTCTGAGGCTGCAGTTGTGGCTGCAGTAGTTGACAGATCTCCGTCACAACCTCTTTCGTGCATCACAGCCATCGGATGCACTGACCTTCGCTCATGTTGAGGTAAGAGAATTGAAGGCATGCAGAAAGCCAGCACCCACCACACTAGCCGGCAACACAAATCTCTGGGAAAAGAAGAACGGCCTAACATCCAACCTATTCCTACTCTTACATAGTTTAAACTCATGTCCCCTATTCAGACAAGTGTAATAAAGTTCATGTAAATGCTGAGAAACAATGGGGAACTGCAGCCAGAACTTTCACATAGCAGTAATAAGGAAGGATATAAAGGGAGAGGATCTGCACCTAGACTGGGAGGTTGGCTGAATCCTTCACAGAAGAAGCCTTAGTTGACGTAGCTGCCAGGACAGGGATAATCATTGTGTCCTGATTGGTAAGGTTGCCCCATAGTGGCTTGTGCTCTTGCTGTAATGGTCATATTGCTGCTTTGCTGGGATATTTAAAGTCTGTCACAAATAAAAGTTAAATTGATTTTTAAATACATATATAGTATGCGTAGCCATGTCCAATTCAACAGACCGGAACCCAAATTATATTTAGAGGCATGGATAGATCATTTGGCTGATGCATCCTTGTCATTATTTTCACTTTTGTAGCTCAACCAAACTATCTTAAAGCAAGTCTTCATCCCAAATGAGTAATACTCAACTTTAATTTATGGCAAGTAATGAGCTCCTTATTAAAATTAAAGCATTAAAGATTAAGAGGGTCGAAAACCAAGAACTTTAAGACCAATGTGAGAGCAATTGATCACCCATTTAGTTACAACCCTGACCCTGCTTTGGAGACTCCAGTTGAAGTGAATTAGAATAAAACTGGACCAATACATTTAAACTGAAAAATGTCTGACTATTCTTCAAGGTTCAACAATAATTTAATTATCCCAGGAAATAATCAATACACTTCTAAAAAAAAAACACTGTACTTTTCCCACCAGAGGATCTTAACATAAGTGGTTAATTGTTTTAAGGCACAAGTTACAGAATGCTTGAAGACAATAAATTTTATGGATTCATGTGAAGAATAATTAAGGAGGGAATTAATGCAAGATGACATTTGAAAATTAAATTAACTGCACATTGAAAATGATCAAACAACATTATTTCAAATTGTTTATACATCAATCAAATAAAATAATAATGAGTACAACCAATTCTTGAGGTGGTATTATGTAGCTAACGAATGCGACAATTCCTGTTGATTTTTATTAGACAGTGGCATTGAATAATAACACAGCTTGTTAAATGCAATTAAATTTAGTCAATCAGATTAGCTAAAACGTGCATTCTAATTAATCACATTAATATAATATTTCATCTAGACATTAACCGCCAGGGTTGAGCAAATCATTTGTTTTACTCATTCCCAATGCAACTGAACGTTTCAGAATTGTACTTTAAGATATTTATTACATCATTTTTTATTACTTTACAAGTTTATTTCTCAATAATTGCCCACGGTTTTCAATATAAAATATTTTGCATCATATATGCAGTGATATAACTAAAACTGTATTTTGTGCTTGCTCATAAAATGCTTGCTTTGCTTCATATTATGTATTCTAATACTTATATTGGGCAAAGCTTTCAAGACGTGCTTTCTAAAGTAAGTGATTGTGAGAAAGTCTTGGTTATCAAGATAGGCTAAAAGAGTTGGGACTATTTAGGGAAGATAGAGTTATGGGTGGTTTGATTGAGGTTTATAAGACCTTAATAAGATAATTAAACTTCTCGCGGCACTGGTCCACGGTCCTGTGAATGAGAGAGTTGGTACTCAGTTCCAGTGCCACCTCCTTCCATGTGACATAAATGACATTTTTGTAAGGCTCCCCCAAAAAGCTGTTGAGGCTAGGTCAATTGAAAATTTCAAAACAGAGATTGATAGATTTTTGTTAGGCAAGGGTATTAAGGGTTTACGGAACTAAGGCGGGCAGATGGAGTTAAAATACAGATCAACCATGATCTAATTGAATAGGGCTGAATGGTCTACTCCTGTTCCTATGTTCCTATGAGAAGGCCAGAGTCTGTGGAATTGTGGCATCTTCATCTCTGCCTGTTTTTTGAAGCTGCCTTATTTGGCTGTGTCTGCCAGCTGCTCCTACAGTAGACATTTTTGAAAAAAGACACAATAAGTTTGATGAGATATGCAGTCAAGCTAGTGTGAGTCAGGTGAGTGAACCAAACCCTATTCCTTCCTTACCACTTGTCACCCAGTCTGCTGCTGCAGTGTTAAGTCAGGACTGTCTTTTTAAAGGCTTCACTCTAATTTCCATGCAGCCCAGCAGGTTACACCAGTTTCACACGGGCGTTGCGCCAATGACGCCTCCAGAGCATATGCAAATGAGGAAACTCTTGTGCAAGTATCTGTCCAGACCATTGGTGGGTGCAAATCTTTTTCCATTGGTGTAAAAGCAGTGCGATTCACCGTGTGGAAATTTTTCCCCTACATAATGTAGGGAGAGAAAAAACTATCAAAAAAACACAGTTCCAACATTTTTTCCTAAAAATATTATTAAAAAATTAATAACTAATACCAGTGACAAGAATGCACTGCAAAATATAAAATGAACGACAAAAGGCTAAAAAAGACTCTGCTGCTTTAAGAGTTCCATCGCACATGGAGCTTCCTTTAGGCCCACTTCACATGGGTAAAGGGAGCCCAACTTTATCCTAAGTGGATGAAAACTCAGCTTTGTCTAGGTGCATTTTAATATTTAAATGAAGTTATAGATCATTTTCAGCAAAACTACTTTAGGTTGGTCTAAAAAACCTGCAGGAAGATCTCACCCAGAGCTAAAGTGGCACAGGTCCATCTGCATGAATTTGAGCCAGATTTTCTAGTTTGCCAGTGCCTATTCCATCCTGCGATCAGAAAATGTGCTCCTCTAATCACTTTGTTTCTTGCTGCTCCACAGTGATTTGACATGAAAGTGCTGTATCGACCATCACCCCTAATCTCTTTAGCTATTCACCATTCTTATGATATTTTTTTTTCCATCATTCAATTCCTATTCATTAAATTTCATAGGCTACTAAATGGGACCACTGATTTTCTTGATATATATTAATGACTTGGACTTGGGTGTACAGGGCACAATTTCAAAATTTGATGATGACACAAAACTTGGAAGTGTAGTAAACAGTGAGAGGATAGTGATAGACTTCAAGAGGATTTGGACAGGCTGGTGAGATGGGCGGACACGTGGCAGATGAAATTTAACGCAGAAAAATGCGAAGTGATACATTTCGGTAGGAAGAACAAGGAGAGGCAATATAAACTAGAGGGCACAATTCTAAAAGGGGTCCAGGAACAGAGAGATCTGAGGGTGTATGTGCATAAATCGTTGAAGGTGGCAGGGCAGGTTGAGAAAGCAGTTAAAAAAGCATACGGGATCCTGGGCTTTATAAATAGAGGAACGGAGTACAAAAGTATGGAAGTCATGATGAACCTTTATAAAACACTGGTTCGGCCACAACTGGAGTATTGTGTCCAGTTCTGGGCATCGCACTTTAGGAAAGATGTGAAGGCCTTAGAGA
Organism: Heptranchias perlo; assembly: GCF_035084215.1. Classification (NCBI taxonomy): domain Eukaryota; kingdom Metazoa; phylum Chordata; class Chondrichthyes; order Hexanchiformes; family Hexanchidae; genus Heptranchias; species Heptranchias perlo. The sequence goes on from NC_090325.1 coordinate 71,710,919, forward strand.
GGGTGCAGAAGAGATTTACTAGAATGATTCCAGGGATGAGGGACTTTAGTTACCTGGACAGACTGGAGAAGCTGGGGTTGTTCTCCTTGGAACAGAGAAGGTTGCGAGGAGATTTGATAGAGGTATTCAAAATCATGAAGGGTCTAGACCGAGTAGATAGAAAGAAACTGTTCCCATTGGTGGAAGGTTCAAGAACCAGAGGACGTAGATTTAAGGTGATTGGCAAAAGAACCAAAGGTGACATGAGGAAAAACTTTTTTACACAGCGAGTGGTTAGGATCTGGAATGCACTGCCTGAGGTGTTGGAGGCAGATTCATTCATGGCCTTCAAAAGGGAACTGGATAAGTACTTGAAAGTAAAAAAAATTCAGGGCTACAGGGATAGGGCGGGGGAATGGGACTAGCTGGATTACTTTTGCATAGAGCCGGTGCGGATTCGATGGACTGAATGGCCTCCTTCCATGCTGCAACCTTTCTATGATTCAATGATTCTATGATCCTAAATTGCCTATTTGCAGATTTTATTTCCCCTCCCCCCAAAAAAACAAATGTGTGTAGAGCATGTACCACATTTCAATGATAGTAAAAGAGGCATGCAGTGATTTCTGTTTCAGCCACTTATAACATCAGACCTTCTCCTGTTTGATTAATGCTATTCCATTTCTTCCAGAAGCATGTGCTGCTGGTTCAGATAAAATTTACATAAAAATGATTGTTTTTAAGATTATGTACATTTTGATAGGTTGGAAACAGAAAAGTTTTTTTTTGTTGAACAGAGAGTTCCAGAACTGACAGGCATGAATTCAAAATGACACAAGCCAAAGTAAACATCAATTCAGACAGAATTTCCTTAGCAAAAAGATACAACAAGCTGCTAGTGCGTCTAGCTGAACAGTAAACTTTAAGAGATTTCATAAAGGGAATAAACAAGTTCCTGACATCTGAAGGTGTTCATGGTTATTAAAATGATGTAGAGATATTTCACCAGGAAGAAAGAGGAAATTGGATAGCCAGATGAGATGGAGTGATGGTTTTCTCCTGACTGAAATATATCACTGTTTTACTACAATATTCTCCACATGCCAGGCTCTGTGAAGGGCCCTGAATGAAAACTTACGTTTATTTGATTAAATAAAATGACTAGCTCCCCAGATCGATCAGTAAACTTACCTATTGAGTAAAAATGCCATTTGGTGCAGGAATGCCCCAGTTCAATCCCAATTCGGCCTGAGCCAGCTGATTTCAGTTGGTTTGGAGAAAGGAAGCTACAGTTTTGTCTTCATTGCTGCTGAGATGGAGAGGGCAAATCAGCCAAGGTACCCACTCCTGATTGGCATCCAGTAGAGATATGCACATGGGATATTGGACGAAGATAGACTCTGGTTTGACTGTGATGCCCTTGTAGTGAACAGTTTGCTGTCACTGAATAGTGAACATTTGGTAGAGGTACTGGAGAGAGACTGATGCCTTCAAACTGTACCCCAGCAAGCAGCCGATGCCTTCAGAAAAGAACTGACCCAATGGAGCTGCTGTGCTGGCGAAAGTCTCGGAGAGCGGCTGTAAGTGCGCCGATATCTGTGGCCATGGAACCCGTCTCACATTGCAGGGATTGGGTCATTTGCATGGTTGGGGCAGGCGGCCAGCACCTGGCCCTGAGATGGATTGAAAAGAGAGGAGGAAAGACAAACAATAGCTCGTGCTTGTGTTTTTTTAAATTTATACTGCCCTTGAATACTTACCATTCATACCCTGTAGCACAGTACACCCTAAATTTAACAGTAATGGTTTTTCACAATCATCTTGAGAAATTAGAAATGATTGAGTTCAAATCTAGGAGAAGATAAAATAATTTTAGGGTAAGCTTTGCAGGGTGAGGGTCCTGTCACAGGTCCTCTGTGATCAGGACTGTGGGACATGAAATTGGTCATAGAGATCACCTGCTTAAGCTGCTGTGCTAAAGATTTGTTTTTTTCTGAGGTCATGATGCCATCAAGCATGAGCCTCATTATATCTTCTAATTTGATGCAAATGTATGGTAATTGTTTCCATGGAGATTTTCCACTATTTTGGAGAGGTCACTTCTTTCCCAGTACTGCTTACACATATAACAGAAGCACATCACTGATTTGATGGTCTGTCCTTTGAGAGTTGGATTCTTAAAGGCGCGTTGGACTTTTAGTATAATTTGTTTTTTTTCTGATTTTTTGGTTCAGAGGTGTCAGCCTTGGCTCAGTGGTAGCTCTCTCACCTCTGAGAGAGAGGGTTGTGAGTTCAAGCCCCACTGCAGTGACTTGAGCACATCATCTAGGTTGACACTCCAGTGCAGTTCTGAGGGAATGCTGCACTATCGGAAGTGTCGTCTTTTGGACGAGACATTAAATCAAGGCCCTGTCTGTGCTCTCAGGTGCATGTAAAAGAACTAATGACACTGTTGGAAGAAGAGCAGGCAAGTTCTCCCCGGTGACCTGGCCAAAATTTATCCCTCAACCAACATCGCTAAAAAACAGATTATCCCATCATTTATCTCATTGCTGTTTGTGGGACCTTGCTGAGTCCAAATCAACTGCTGCATTTTCCTACATTACAATAGTGACTACACTTCAAAATTGGCTGTGACATACTTCGGGAGGCCATGAAAGGCACTATATGAATGCAAGTTCTTTCTTTCTTCCTTTCTTCCCTTCTTTCCTCCTTTCCAGTGAATACTTTTCTCTTCATTTATATTGATACATTAGTTCCTGATACTGTTTAAGGCTGATGTTTTGTATTGCAGGCCCATCCATTAGCAAAGGACAAGGAGGAAGAGGAGGAAAGAAAGGAAGAAATGGCTGAAGGAGATTTGCATTCTGGAAGGATCGTGTATCAGTTGCAAGCTGACAAAACATTTACCTAACTGACAAAGCTGCTTCCTGCACAAAACATCCTGTTCTATTGTGGACAATACAATGGCTGAATGAGCATCATACTCTCCATACACTCTACTTCCCTACCATGATCATCCTTCCATCTACTGCTACCTTTATATGGCTCTTCTCAAATAAACTCTCATAAATAAAACAAATCCCCATCATTTTATTTCACTAAAAGTAAATTCTGTATATCCTGGTGCTTCTTCTTGGTGGCAGTATTTTTTAGTCCCTAATTTAGTGTCCCTTAACTACTACTCCAGTGGGAAGAGCAAATGCAAGAGTAGGCCTATAGGATGCATGGTGGCCCTGTACTTTCTTGTGCTGGGTCATGAGATGACACTGCAGCTGCTGGCAGTACATCCGAAAGCACTCCTGCCCTCTATCTGCCACTTCTTTAGGCCTTAAAGAGGTCTGGCTGATTGGGATGGATATGGCGTTACCCTTCGAGGTGGCTGCCTAATCTGTGCCTCCTCTTGGCATGGCTCGGCTTCCAGATTTGACTTTAGCATGTCAAATGATCTGCATTGGCTACCACTGAAGAGTATGAAACCCATGATCAAAATTTTCTCAAGTTGAACCCCCAGGATGTTGAATCTGTCCCTGAGACTTCTGCAGCCCAAGGTCCTACATTTGTGAACAACCTCTGACAATTTTTGCATAATGCTGTGAACATTCTGAAAGGTCTGTAAGAAGGACTTTTTCTCATCAAAGGGCTTGCCTTTATAGGCAGCCCCCATGAGGTAAGCATCCATGGGCCATGCAGCAGAAGAACTAGCTTCCTGCAGTCAGATGATTCTGGTTCCTCTGCTATTACCTCACTTGCTCTTCCTCACTTGTGCTGTCTCCTAATCCACACTCTCTAGTCTCCCTTGCATGAGGTAGAGTGAGTGCTGTGGTGGAATTGGGTAATTTCTGTGTCTAGGGCTTTGGCCTTTATCTTGGGAGACCCCTATAGAAAAAGCAAAGAAAAATGTGTTACAATGACACAATATGAAAAAGTTTCTGATGCAGTAACATACTAAGATGTTCTGTTCCTTCCAGCTGTTGTCAGAATATGCCTGTGTTTCGTGAGTGAGTTTGGAGGGGGAGCAAGAAGACTAGATAATGGAGGATACCAACCAAGAGGTCGCACAAAGCCACCTTCCCCCACTCCCCACTCCTTTAATGGGCCCGATAAGGGTAATTCTGTGATCTGGTGCTCCCAGTAGAGTGTAATGAAACAGGAACTGCATATTGAGAAATTGTGGGCTGACAGCCTGTGATTTTGCATGGATTCTTGGTGGATGAGGTGTAATATAGGTTCCATCAATGAGGCCTTGTACTTTTGGAAATCCAGTTTTCCTGAAAAAGGTAAGAGCCCTCTTCTGTTGATGCAAGCATTTGTACACCCTGTAGAGCTGCATGATCATGGATGTTGAGCGTCAGAAAGACCTGAGTGTTATGGTGCATGATTCTCTGATGGTTCACGAGCAGTTCTGCGAAGCAATTGCAAAAGCAAATAGGGTGTTAGAATATAGTGCTAGGTCTATTTACATGGTGGGTGATATAGAGGCTCTGGAAAAGGTTCGGAGAAGGGCCACTAAATTGGTACCTAGTTTAAAGACCCTTAGTTACCACTGTAGGTACAACAACCCCAGGCCTCTGGTCCATTTACATTGCCCTGGGATTTCTGGGGCTTCTCTAGAGGGGAGTTGGAGTGCTTGTACCTGCGGAAAACCATGGTAACGAGGGAGGACAGGGCAGTCCCAGCCCTCCATTCTCATTTTCGTCCCTTAACGCTGGAAGGGGCGTCGATTTGTATGTATGGTTGTATGGTTACTAAATTTGCTGATGACACAAAGGTAGGTGGGAAAGTTGTGAAGAGGACATAAGCAAAGGGATATAGATAGGTTAAGTGAGTGGGCAAAAATTTGGCAGATGGAATATAAGACGGGGATGAGGAGAAATTTTTTCTCTCAGAGGGTCGTGAGTCTGTGGAACTCCCTTCCCCAAAGAGCAGTGGAGGCAGGGTCATTGAATATTTTTAAGGTTGAGTTAGATAGATTCCTGATTAACAAGGGAGTCAAAGGTTATAATAGGTAGACGGGAAAGTAGGGTTGAGGTCACAATCAGATCAGCCATGATCTTATCAAATGGCAGAGCAGGCTCGAGGGGCCGAATAGCCTACTCCTGCCCTTAATTCGTATGTTCGTATTTTGAAGGGGGCACAGAAGAAGTGGGCCTTATGTCCTTTGCCCACCCCCCTCCAATTGTAGAATCAGAAAATAATAGGCAGAAAAGATTGTTATTGGTCAGCAACCAGAAAGCCCAACGCTGGTGGCCATTACTGGTGCTGCAGGCCTCTCAGGGTTGGCTTTATTTCCCTATTCTTTTCCAGACACAAGGGGGGTAATTTTAACCCCAAAGAATGGGTGGGTAGGGGGCAGGTGGGAAGTTCAAATAATAGATTTTTGAAGCGTGACCACAACTTGCGGGTTTAATGTGAGTGCGTTTGGATGCGCACACAGCCGAATCCCAGAGGTCACGTCCCCAATTAATGGATCGTTAAAGGGGCAATTTATCTATTTGAAATACCTGAGGTAGGTAATTTTTTGTTGATTCTGAAGCTGAAACTAATTTTACTTCACCTGCACGGCTTTCCCATGGCTTCTGAATCTTGTCATTGAAACGGAGGCGAGTTGCAGCCGATGTGGATTTTGCCCTTTAAACCTGTGATTGACACATTTCAATAACAGCTCAGGGATTGTAGCTGGTCTCTCAGTTCTCTCAGGCAAACGTTTGGCTGAGAGTTCTTTGTATTGGGTCTCTATTCACACTTCCAGCCATCACTCAACTATATTAAAGATTCAGAAAATAATAAATTGTGAACATCCTGAATCAATCTTGAGTATGTGCACAAGCTTATATTTTTAAGAATGATGACAAAATCTGAAATATTGGAATATTCTGCAGTCAAGTTACTTGAAGGAATCATAAAATTTTATAAGAACTTAGCTCTTTTACTAATATAAATTATAGTACTCCAAATATATTTCCAATTCTTGTCCATTCTTTACCTTTGTGTGGTCCATCTCTTCCCTTTTTATGGTTTTCTCTCTCTCTCTCCATCTTTGGCAATAGGCTTTCCATAGATGTTTATTACAAGCTCGGACTCCCACAACTATTTGGATCATCCCACCCCACTTCCAGCAAATACTTCATCCCTTTTCTCTAATTTTCTTCTTTGTCATATCTGCTCTAATAAATCCACTTTCCACACCAAAGTTCCTAAGGTCCTTTTCCCTCAGCTGAGTCTTCCCTCAGCAGTGATTGACAGGCCCTTTGATTGAATCCACCACATTTCCCATATGCAGCAGAAAATAACTGCCAGGGACATCCATTATGCTTTTCACCTTTTAATGCTAATGCTAGTGTTGGTGCTGTTTGGAAGTTCAAAATATGAATGTTACTTATATTGCACTGATCATCAAATCGCTTCTCTCCTGCTCACCCTGGTATATGTTCCTTATTTCTGGCCTGAACCTGGAGCCAGGTCCTCATGCCCTCCTCCCCATACAGTCTCAATGTACTGCAGAGGGTGCGAGATGCTGCTGGCTCCCATTGGCTCCCTGCTCAACTTTAGTAGTATGTTGGCTGCAGGTCTTTCCTTGTTTAATATTGGTATATGTTGTCTGCTGGCTTCTCCCCACCAATACACGGTCAGTAATAAAAACCCTAAAGTTTTTTGTAAACATAAGGAAGTGTAGAGTATCTTAAAAATACAGCAAGATGTGTAACCTTCAAAAAGTAGATGTCCGTGGAAATCCAGGATGGTGGAAACACACATAGAATCAACAGTAGAATCCTCAGAGCAATAGGCAAACCAAAGAATGAATCCCAAATAACATGAAATACAGAACCCAAACAAAAATGATTTAAAAAGTTAGTTAACATATCTACTTGATTTACACTTCTGGCTGGTGACGGGTGTACGTGTCCTGCAAATAGCTCGGCAAACTTCCAACCTACCGAGGGAACTACCAATCGGACTTGTTGCTGATTTCTTGCGAAGCACCAAGACGCCCCATCCAGAAATCGGATAAATCTCAACCTCCTGCCTCGTTACCCCTTTCCCCACTGGTCCCTCTCTCCCCCTCACCTGCTTCTCTCCTCCTTCACCTTACCTTCGTCTCTCCCTCTCCCCACCTTGTGCTCCCTATTCCTCCCCTCGTCTTTCACTCTCCCTCTCTCCTCTCCATTGCTGTCCTCCACCCTCATCCCTCCCTCACCCCACCCCTCCCCTGTTCTCACTCTCTATCCACCCTTTGTCCCCTCCCTATCCCCCTCCCTCCCTACCCTTCCTCTCCCCCTCACTCAGTCTGCCTTCACTGTTTTCACCCTCCCTTTCTCTCACCCGTCCCCTCCCTGTCTTGGTTCAATTATCTCCCTTGGTTGACCTGAAAAGTTTCATTAGTTTTGACTCCCCATGTGCAATGCCATGGGAGATCAACCAGCAAAAACTGTAACCAACGAAAAGAAATCCCTCCTCCGCAGCACCACCATTGCATCACATTCTACGTCCCCCAGTAGAATAATAAATGTGGACCCACTCAACTGAGCAAAAAATAAACAAATCAAACCCCATCCACTGAGCAAAAATTGAGAACCAAACCAATGAGTATATATCCGAGAACAATTCCTCAAAAAATGACCATAAGCCCAAATGCATTCCCATAGCATTGGACCACAAACACAAAGCCAAAATTCCAGGCTAGGACAACAAGCCTTCTCCTCCCCATCACTGAGCAGAAATTCTGGCATGGGATCATAAACTATCATTCACCCCCAACCACCCCCATCTCAGAAATTGCTGGTTAGAATTTAAACCAAAATTCATCCCGAGACCCCATGATGACTGAGACCCTCCCCATTGGCTGAAACCCCCCCCGACGGCCGAGACCCCCAATAATGGCTGAGACATCCTCCAATGGCCGAGACCCGCCACACCCCCTGCCCACGATGTCTCCGACCTCCCCCCCCCCACCATCCCCTCCCCAAACTCAGACTTAACTGGCATCCACTTCCCGGCTGCTTTCCCTTCTGACAGGCCTGTCAATCTAGCTGGCTGTCGTGTGGGAAACCCAGAAGCAAAAATAATTGCCTTCAATTGAGTTGCACATTTCGACGCACTCACTTCACTGCCGGGTTTCACACATGAAAATCTACCCATCCACCGAGTTCCCAGCTCCAAATAAAAATCATGCCGAAGGCCCTAGTAAGGGGCTGGCCTGCACTTGGAGTGTGTTAAGCTTGGGTAATGACCTGAACCAGCAAGTACAGGCCGGTTCTGTTCAGGTCAGGTCAGGTCAGGTGCAGTTATTTTTCACTCCACCTGACTAGCACCCTGGGGCCAAGGGGAACAAGGAACCCTGACCCTTAAGCTTTAATCGCTGGGAGAGAAGATCTGTACCTCTATATAAGCAGGTAAGTATTCTGGGCTGGACAATTGGAGTTCCACCCATATAGTGTGGAACATGTACTGGAATCCTTGTAAGCACAAGGCTTTGTTTTGATCAGTTCTATAAAGCTGTTCTCCTATCTGCCTATACCAGTTTTGTTGAGGACTCTCTACCCAGAATGTTAACCTGTCCTCTCTCTTTTGGAAGCTGATGGATCTGTTGTGTGTTTCCAGCATTTTCTCTTTTTATTCTAATGTGCTCTTCCAATGATTACCATTTAAATGGATATAATGCAGTAATGCTTTCCGATAAGTGCTCTGAGGGCGGAGAGCCGCAAACATTGGATAAATGCTGTTTTTGCCTGTGTCCCATATTTGATGATTTCTCCAAGTGTGAGGTTCAAAACCCTTTTAAACAAAGACATTTGAAAACCTGCAAACAAATGTGATAAACCACGTTCTCGCAAATCCGGTTTTTCCCTCACTGACACTGACGGCACTGGAGATGTATGAATTTCGGGATCAAAGATATTGTACTGGGAATAGATATCTAGATTATTAAATAAATAAGCTAGTTGGATAATATTGAGCTTAAAGCGTTTGTCAGGCTTTCAAAACACATTGGCTTTTGGAAGCACAAGCTTTTCAACACAGCAGGGGGTAATGTAAGAAAAGGCAACAAGGACATACATCAAAGGCTTCGGATCAGGAAAGCAATGATAGGTTTGAAAAAAGCATGGGCCTCTCATTGCTATCTGGTAATCTGTTCAAAAGAACTGGGATTTGTAAAACATCAAATAGTATTACATCCAGCATATGGTCAAATGGCATAAGGAATGGATTTGAAGCCACTGAAGCAGTCAAAAATGAAGACATAAGGACCATTAAGAATGTCTAGGAATAGAAATGTAAGGGGCCTTTTACAACCCATCATTCGAACACATGGGGCTCGATTTTAATACCAAGCCGGGAAGGAGACGGGGGAGGGTTAAATTCAGGTCGGGAAACCCATTTGTACGGGTTTCCCGGACGTCCTTACGATTTTGACGTAAGGACATCTTTTATTTTTTTTGTCTGTTTCCCGTCCGACTGCCTGGCCTGATTGACAGGCTGGTCGTCTTCAGATAAGGACGTCTTCAGATAAGTCTGCAGGTAAGTCTTTGTTTGTATGGATGGGGGGCAGGACAGAGGGGGCATGGGTGGGCATGGGTTGGTACGGGGGCATGAATGGGCATAGGTTGGCACGGATGGACATAGGTTGGCACAGGGTCATGAGTCATGGGGGATGGGATGGGGGGTCAGTCACGGGGGGTGGGTGTCGGGATCGGGGGTCATCGGGGGGTCCATGATCATTAAGGGGGAGGGTCGGTGTCGGAAGATCGGAGTAGGGGGAGGATCGGGTGTCAGGGGTGGGAGGATCGACGTGGGGGGAGGATTGGGATCGGGGTCGGGGTCAAAGGGGAGGATCGAGGTCGGGGGGCAGGATCGGGGTTGGGGTCGGGGTCGGTGGGTCTGCAATTGGGGGTCGAGGGTCCGCAATCGGGGTGTGGGGGTCCGCGATCGGGGGTCGGGTGTCCGCAATCGTTGGGGGGTCGGTGCAGGTAGGCTCGTTGGGCCTAGGGGAAGCACTCCTGCTCCTCCGGGCCCACAAGCTGTGCCTTTCTAGGCACCTATCTGTTAGTCTCGGACCTTCTCACCTCCTTTCACGAGGCGTAAAACAGAAGGCCTGTGAATCCCAGCCCCCCGGGTTGAAATCCGGAATTGGAGAAAAATGGAGCCCTAAAGCATCCTTGAAAGGTTAAAAGACCCGACCTGCCTTCTGGAGCGGGTTGGTTACCCCCCCTCGTCCTGCCCCGGTGAAAACCGGAAATGAAAGGGTTGGAGGTGGGTTGGGGGCGGGTCTGAAATGGTGGCAATATTCAATGCCCTCCTGCCCCCAACCCACCCGCTTTTTTACTTTGAAAGTTAAGACCATGGTCTTTTCTTCATCAAAGGGTCTCCATTCACATGATCAAAGCCTAAACTGTCAATCACTGAGGCATATTAATTATTGAGGCATTGCAACAGGGAGCGATTGGATAAAAAGATTGACCCTCCCCAATCCTATGTCCTATTGGTAAAAAAACAATATAAAAAGACTTTGGGAGAAGAACAGCCTCTTCACCACCCGGCAGTCACAAGGAACGCACACTGCAGTTGAACATCACGCAAGAAGAAGAGGACCTCGAGTTCTGAAGAGCTGATTAACCTTCAGGCCCAATAAGCAAAATCCTTGGTTTAAAGGTTGTATATGTATTAATGATTTGCCTAATGTGTGTATGAATTGTTACATCATTACATAATAACGTTGCAAATTATTAAGTGTATAACGGGATTTTATAGAGGAAAGTCATATGTATGGTTTGATTTTGCTTCATGAATGCCCGTATGAATGATATAAATAAATAATTACTTTTGATTAATGAAACTTGTGTGAGTGAGGGTGACTTTCCTTGCTTGACTATTTGTCCAGTGTACAAGAGTTACAGAAAATAAGGAATTCCCTACACAAGTAGTCTGGAGTAAACTTTGAAGACCTTAAAAAATACTGAACAGTAATAAATTGTGGCCAAATGTAGTTATGACCACTCAGCTCTAAGATCATAGATAAGTGAGTCTGTGTTTACAAAATAATATTTATATATTTATTTGAAAGCTTGCCAGATCATTAGAATAATAAAAGCAAAATTGCTTTTATATTTATGTGAAACGCATGCTATGAGCGAGAGTCAGCCTAGGGCTAGGATATACACAGGAGAACGTTCTAATCATATACATAATTAATATATCATATAAAAAACTTACTACTCTACTGTTGACTTTTTATGAAAAATAGCCACAATAGTTAGAGTATGCCACAATATGAACACCAGTATAGAGGTCACATAGATGTAATGCAAGTATTTTTAATATCCAGACTATTCAAATTAGAAATTGATGGGAATTAGTAGTGGTTAATAGACTGCCATAATGAGCATGGATCATGGTTGTACAAAGATAAAAAGCAGTCTCCATTGAGTATAATTCATTTTCAGTAATATGTTCAGCTTAGTTGCCACAGTTTTACTGGGCTACTTGTCAGTCACATATAACTGCATTAGTAATCAGAGGAATCAAACCAGAAACTTTTCATCTCTTGTATTAGATCAAGCTAGGACTTGTATCTTTACAAATTGCCTTCCCTTTCACTTCAAGTCTGCTGATGAGCCCGTAGTGGCATGAGTGCATGCTCCTTGCATGCAAATTAGGTGACCAACCCTGACCTTGAATACTGGGGTCAGGAGCGGAGGTCACTGGCACTGACCCTGCTTTACCTCCACTAGTTGAGTGGGTCTGAGGATTTTCAGCTCTGTACTCTATATGTGCCTCCAGAACACTCCGCTCAAACTGAAACCCAAAGACATTGTGATGATGTTGAGCACCGTGGTGATCTGGTGCTCTCAGGGAGCATATCTCATAATGTTGTTGACTACATACAGGACAAGTTGTCATTCTGCTATCCTACCAGATGAATGAGCATGTTCAGTGAATCTGTCAGAACAGATCAGCCGCCCATTATAGAACCTGCCTGATCTTCATTTCCATTGGGCCAGTTTACTGCCCAAGTGGTGAAGGTAAAAATGAACCTTAAAGTGTGGTTTTGCACAGAACAATTCCATAACCTTAATCAAAGATTTTTCTTAGAAACCATGGCTTTGTGTCATGTGTTTATAAGCAGACAAAAATATATTTTCCCAACAATTTATGGGAGACATTAATATCCTTTTGAAATTTACTTTATGAAGAAAATTAATTTCAAATTAAGGATTCAACAATATAAAATTAGCATCATTAATTTTAACTGAACTGTTTACACAAAAACAGAAATACTATTAGTGACTTAATTTCAACACATTGTTGATTCACCGAAATGTAATTTGTGGAAAAATTGGGCTTTTACAGCAATCCTAGTACTGTCACTTGAATGAATCCTTTTTCATACTGAAGAATAACATTGCCATCAGCAATATGCATGCCATTGCTATTTAGAAATGTTGAAAATATCTCATGATCAAAATAATTTTGATTGTCATACCATTCTGTTGAATTGAGTTGGGTGAATGATTTGTATTTTTCCAGATATCATTTGACTTTGTAATTAGGTAACGCATCGGCACCTTCAGCATCATTTGTCTTTGGGATTTAATCTACAGAATATCCCAGATTTACTAAGAAATAGACAAAATCATATTGTAATTGCAATTCACTTTGCATGGAACTAATTGTGATTGCTGTAGGGTGTTGCATAGATCTGGTGTTACTGTATAAATAGACTGGCAAGAAAATTGACTCTTTATGTTTTTATTTACATAAATCATAATCAGGATATTGTTCTTCTACTATTGGTTAATACAATAAAATGATGACAATTCAACATGGCATATCAATGTAATGGAACACCGATGATGTCTCACCAGAGATGTATCCATCATGCAGCACTTTCCCACCTGAGGCTATATCACAATTCTACCACTGGCCGTGATATGATTAATTCATCCAGGCTTTGATAATGTAATTTGCAACAAGTCTGTTTATTCTTACATTTCCTCTACAAGAAATGGAAGAAAGAAAAGAAAACTTTTCAATAAGATTAATATCATGCAGCAGCCATTTCTTTCTTCATTGACCTTTATTTTGGGACGAAAAAAAGTACTAAGTCTGCGATATTTGGAGAAAGTGTGAAAAGATCATTTGATCGTTGAAAGGACTTTAAACCAATAAAGGAGGGGGGGGGAGGCTCAGGCAGAAATAAAAATAAAAATAGTCTAAAGATCCAAAAAAGGGATGAGAGCAAAGTGCAGGTCATTAATAGTGTTAAAGGTAATATAAATACTTCAGGTTTAGAACAAATCTAGGACCTCTCAAAAGTAATTGATTAAAAAATACAACGGAAGTGATAAAAAACAAGAGGCACGATTTTGGGGGTGGGGGGGCAAAGAAAATCGGGTTTTTGAGGAGCAGGCAGAAATCCCGGCCCCAACCCGCTGAAGAAAGCGCACAACCCAGAGTCACCTGGGTGCATGCACCGTTCCTGAACCCGGAAGCCCTGCCAGCAATTAAAGCCGGTGGGACAATATTTAAAGCAGTATTTAAAGTAATTAAAGTACTTGAAATGTACATAAATCTAATTAAGAATGAAGGCAAGCGATTTCAATGCTGCCTCAACATGTTTCCTGTGCTATGTGAAGCACGCCATGGGAAGGTAGTCAGGTTTCAGCCGGCAGCCATTTGGACATTTGAATCCCTGTTCGACGGATGGGGATAAAAGGTGAGTTATTGCAGCAGGGCACTCAGTTCTCTCAGACAAACTTTTGGCTGGGAGATCTTTGTGTTTAGACTGCAAATTCTTGGTTTCCACTCAGAATTGTTCTGTTTACACATATTTACCAACTTTCCGGACCCCGTCAAACTGACAGGATGGAGGTTGCGATGGCTGCATTCACGACTACATCCGAGGACAAGGAACATCACCATCCTCGCCAGGCACGGCGTGCACTTCTGCCACTTGGAGCTCCACATCACAGAGCTGCGCCACAGGTACCTGCACAAGAGCAGAGAGGGGAACAACAGAGGGACTGACGCGCAGGAGCCACTATCCTCATCAGGGGCTGAGCTACCTGGACCTCTCTGAGGAGCAGTGCATACGGAGGCTGAGAGTGAATCACCAGGTGGTCGCAGACATCAGTAGCTTCCTTCATGCCGAGCTGCTCTCGGCAGGGCCTGGCGGCATCTCATTACCTATTAAAGTGATCACTGCCCTCAATTTCTTCGCCTCCGGATCATTCCAGGGTGCCATTGGTGAGATCGCCGGGGTCTCTCAGTCATCTGCACACAAGTGCATAAGACGGGTCATCGATGGTTTGTTTTGCAGGGTCTCTTAGTACGTCAACTTCCCCATGGAAGACCTCAGCCAGACGTAGAGAGCAGTGGGATTCAACACTGTGGCTGGCTTCCCACGGGTACAAGGTGCAATTGATTGCATGCATATAGCAATCCAAGCACCTCCACATGAGCCAGGACTGTTCTTCAATAGACAGTGTTATCACTCGATCAACGCTCAGCTCGTTTGTGACCACCGCAAAAGATTTTGTCACGTGTGTGCGACATTCCCTGGTAGCTGCCACGATTCATTCATTCTGAGGGAATCCAACATCCCAGGCCTCTTCCAGGCACCAAACACCCTTAAGGGCTGGCTCCTCGGAGACAAGGGATACCCCCTGCACACGTGGCTGATGATGTCTCCGAGGAACCCCATCAGCGAGCAACAGCATCGATACAAGGACAGCCACATCGCCACCAGATCGGTCATTGAACATATGATAGGACTGCTGAAGATGTGATTTTGGTGCCTCGATTGTTCTGGGGGAGCGCTTCAATACACACCAGCGAGAGTGGGTCACATTATAGTAGTGTGTTGTGTACTGAACAATATGGCGCAATAGAGAGGGGTACCAGTTGATGAGGCCCCATCCCCTCATCCACCATCCACATCTGCCATCCATATTGAGGAGGAGGACGACGAATCCATGGGCAGAGCAGCGGCTCACCTGACTGCTCGTGAGGCCAGGAGTCTCTCATATGTGAACGGTTCTTATAAGATCACAAAGTGAGAATAGTCCAGTCCTCACACCACCTGTAAAGACCAGCGCCAACACCAGCCACCAACCCCCCCTACCCCCCTCACAAAACAGTCCTGCAACTACACATACACCCACTGTAAAGTCACCCAATGGGTGGCATCAAGTGTCGCCGTTCATGATGAAACACATGAAAGAGCGCTATCACAAAAGCCAGTCAAGAATGGGCAAGACGTGGCAGTAGTGGTGAGAATGATAACCAAATATAAATGAAAAACATGACAGTCTGTCAAACACCCTTGTGCATACCCTTCATGATCACAAAACCTTAGCCTTTCTATTCCTACTTTTTCTATGTGGTGTATCCCCTGTGCCTTCAGCAGAGGTAGTGGCCGGTTGCTCATGTCCATGCCCGGACTGCTTCGACACTTTCGGTCTATGCCCCCTGGGTTTTGGAGCCCATGAAGGCCTCGTCAAAGACTGCTCCACCTGCACTTGTGCAGGGCAGATTTGGCCATCTGGAGAGAAGGTAGCATTGCGGCTACTGTTTGAGAAGGGGGCAGCATGTGAGACGTAGGAGTGCTTTGAGTGGCGCCCCACTTCCATGTACCCTTTCGCCATCATCCCTCTCCTGGACCAGGCCCTCAGATAATGAAGCAGTCCGAGCCCGCATGCAGCAAGACCTGGACAACATCCAGGCTTGGGCTGATAAGTGACAAGTAACATTCGTGCCAGACAAGTGCCAGGCAATGACCATCTCTAACAAGAGAGAGTCTAACCACCTCCCCTTGACATCCAACGGCGTTACCATCACCAAATCACCCACCATCAACATCCTGGGGGTCACCATTGACCAGAAACTTAACTGGACCAGCCACATAAATACTGTGGCTACAAGAGCAGTTCAGAGGCTGGGTATTCTGCGGCAAGTGACTCATCTCCTGACTCCCCAAAGCCTTTCCACCATCTACAAGGCACAAGTCAGGAGTGTGATGGAATACTCTCCACTTGCCTGGATGAGTGCAGCTCCAACAACACTAAAGAAGCTCGACACCATCCAGGATAAAGCAGCTCGCTTGATTGGCACCCCATCCACCACCCTAAACATTCACTCCCTTCACCACCGGTGCACAGTGGCTGCAGTGTGTACCATCCACAGGATGCACTGCAGCAACTCCCCAAGGCTTCTTCGACAGCAACTCCCAAACCTGCGACCTCTACCACCTACAAGGACAAGGACAGCAGGCACATGGGAACATCCCCTCCAAGTCACACACCATCCCAACTTGGAAATATATCGCCGTTCCTTCATCGTCGCTGGGTCAAAATCCTGGAACTCCCTACCTAACAGCACTGTGGGAGTACCTTCACCACATGGACTGCAGCGGTTCAAGAAGGCAGCTCACCACCACCTTCTCAAGGGCAATTAAGGATGGGCAATAAATGCTGGCCTTGCCAGCGACACCCACATCCCATGAACGAATAATAAAAAAAAATCACTCCCGTCACCCTGCTGGAGAACAGTTTGGAGAATAGGTTGGAGGACATGCGTGATGCCTTGTAAGGCTAGTTGTAAGGTTTCTGTCTGCCTGTTTAAGGCGGCAGAATGTTGTTCACCCTGAGTCTGCATGGCCAATGTCAGGGCCTGAATGGACTCATTTGTGAGCCGTGCCTGAAGCTCAATGGAGGCTAGCCTTCTCTCCATCGCAGACGTTCCGACATTTACCTGAAATGCTATCTCGGACATCTCCTCTGTTTCCTGCAACACTATCACAGACATTTTCTCAGTTACCTGCAACATATCTCAGACAGTTGCTCACATCCCTGTGGCCTTATCTCAGAGATTCCCTAACGTCCCTGTGACACTATCTCAGAGATTCCTTAACGTCGCTGTGACACTATCTCAGAGATTCCCTAACGTCCCTGTGCCAGCATTCCACTAATGCAGGAGTTGGACTCCTCCATCTTCTGTGCTATTGTAGAGAGTGCGCGTGGCACCTGTTCCAGTACCTCGCAAATGTGCTGCTGTCCCTCAAAATTCTCCTTTTAAAGGATGGCCCCCCGGATTTCAGCATCTGCATCCAGCTGAGCAGAGCCTGGGGAGGAGTGCGCCCACCGACGCAGACTCTCCACAGCTGCCCCTGTCACCAGTGTCTGCTCGTGCTCACTTGTGTGTGGTGACTCACCAGGTGCCAACCCAACTATTTGACTACTAGGACCCACTGAAGTGTGAGTATCTGCGCTGGTGGATGGATCACTAAGATGTGACGGTGCACCCTCAGAGGCCTGGAGCTCCTCTGAGGAATCGCCCTCTCCCGTCACTGCGGTCGTTGAACGTAAGAGAACAGAAGGCAATATTAAGCATCATCACAGATGTGTCACCTTGCGATGAGCACACTGAGGTGTTCAACATGCCAAGCATTGTTAACATCAATTCATGTTGTGTGTGATGAATGTTAAAGTTGTGTCACCAGACGTTCGTGGGGTGTCAATCACGGCGTCCCCGATGGACAGGCACTCGAGGGTGCGGCTGATCTCCAAGGCCTCCTCCTCCGCCTCTGTGAGGGCCACTATTTGTTGTGGCCTCCCCCCCCACCTCCAGTCCTCGCCATCTCGCGTGCATTTTGCGCTCTCTTCCAGAAGGGGAGAAAGTACAGACGCGTGAGTGAGTGAGGGTGAAGTGGTCAGCCAATGAATGCATTGCTTTGGGTGAGGCTGACCATGAAAGAGAAGCATCAGAGGGTGAGTATCAGACAGAGACATCACGTTGGATGAGGATTGGGGTGAGTGGTAGTGATGGGGTCACAAATGGGGAGGTGAAGAAGTGCTCAGGAAGTGAAGGTAAGTTGAGGATGAGCCTTAAATGGGTGTGAGGAGTGATGTGATTGAGTAGTCTTGGCAGTGCAGAATGAGTTGGGGGGGTGAGGGGGGTGATGTGTGACACGGAATGCCGGAGAATCAGGAAGTGTACTCACTTTTGCTGACCTAGTTAGGTCATTGAAGCACTTCCTGCACTGGACCCAACTGCGGAATATGTCGCTCCTGTTGGTGACCTCCTCGGTCACCTTGAGCCAGGCCTTCTTGGTGGCAGAGGCAGGGCACTTCCTCCTATCGGCTGGGTAAAATAGTTTCCTCCTCCTCCTCACCCCAGCCAGCGGCACCTCAAGTGGGGCGTCGCTGAATCTTGGAGCAGCCTTACTCCTCTGCTGCTCCATTGGGTCTCCTTGCTCATTGCTCCCCTAAAATCCATTGGGCAAATCCATTGGTCCAGCTGACAGCAGGTCATGCGGGTGCTCAGTCCACCCTCTGAGAAGCTTTCAGACGGCAAACCTGGGAACAAGATTAATGGCCACCAATTAGTGGAAACATTTTCTCTACGACTACCCTATCAAACCTTATCAATGTCTTAAAGACCTCTATCAAGTCACCCCTCAGCCTTCTCTTTTCTAGAGAAAAGAGCCCCAGCCTGTTCAACCTTTCCTGATAAGGATATCCTCTCAGTTCTGGTATCATCCTTGTGAATCCTTTTTGCACCCTCTCCAATGCCTGTATATCCTTTCTATAATATGGAGACCAGAACTGTGCACAATATTCCAAGTGTGGTCTAACCAAGGTTCCATACAAATTTAACATTACTTCTTTGCTTTTTAATTCTATCTTTCTAGAAATGAACCCTAGTGCTTGATTTGCCTTTTTTATGGCCTTATTAACCTATGTCATTACTTTTAGTGATTTGTGTATCTGTACCCCTAGATCCCTTTGCTCCATTATCTCGTTTAGACTCTTATTATCCAAGCAGTATGTGGCCTCCTTACTCTTCCTACCAAAATGCACCACCTCACACTTATCTATATTGAAATTCATTTGCCAATTACATGCCCATTCTGCACATTTATTAAGATGCGCTTGCATTTTGACACATTCTTCCTTTGTATTAACTGGACCCCTCCAATTTAATGTCAGCTGCAAATTTTGAAATTGTACTTCCGATTCCCGAATCCAAATAGTTAATGTAAATGGTGAACAACAGTGGTCCCAGCACAGATCCTTGTGGAACACCACTTCCCACCTTTTGCCAGTCTGAGTAACTGCCTTTAACCCCTACTCTCTGTTTTCTGTTTTGTAGCCAACTTGCTATCCATTCTGCTACCTGTCCCCTGACTCCACATGCTCTGACCTTATTCATGAGTCTACAATGCAATACCTTATCGAAGGCCTTTTGAAAATCCAAATATATTACATCCACCGCATTACCCTTGTCTACTCTTTCTGTTGCTTGTTCAAAGAATTCAGTAAGGTTGGTCAAGCATGATTTTCCCTTCTGAAATCTATGCTGACTATTCTTTATTATATTTTCATTCTCTAGATGTCTTTCTATTATATCTTTGTGTAAAGATCGTCAGACCGGTCTGACAAAAGGTCTTTGACCTGAAATGTTAACTCTGTTTCTTTCTCCACAGATGCTGCCTGACTTGCTGAGCTTTTCTAGCATTTTCTGTTTTTATTTCAGATTTCCAGCATTCGCAGTAATTTGTTTTTGACTAATTTTGATTAGTTTATCAATTATCTCCCCCCCTTTCCATCTTAAATATCTTTTTCAACCTCTTCTTCTAATATCCTGCCCACCTTGTTACTCTCCCTGATAAATATGGAGGCAAAGTAACTATCCAGTATTTCTGCCATTTTGCTGTCATTTCCTGTGAGTTTATCTCGTGCATCCCTTAATGGCCCTATCCCTATCCTGATTTTTCTTTTGTTATTTATGTGTCTGTGGAATACTTTACTGTTTCTTATCATATTCCTTGATAATTTAATCTCGTAGTTCCTTTTTGCCTTCCTAATTTTTTCTTTTACTTCTTTCCTAATCTCTTCCTATTCCCCTTTGTCATCCTTTCCTTTATTGTCTATGTACTTAGTGTATGCCTTTTTAAAGTTTCATTTTTACCCTTATCTCTTTATTCACCAATGGTGTTTCATTATTGGGAAGTTTGTTCTTCCTTTTTAGAGGAATACATTTCTCCTGAACTCTATTGATCACCATTTTGAATATTACCCACTGCTGTTCTATTTCCTTGTCTGTCAAAATTCTTTTCCAGTTTACCTGCCCTAGTTCCATTCTCATCCCTTCAAAATTAGTTTTTTTTCCCCATCTATTGCTTTGGTCTTTGTCTTACTTATGCCTTTGTCAATCATTATTTTAAACCATATTGTGTTATGATCGCTATTGCCTAGATGTTCCCTTACACTTACTTCACTTATCTGTTCTGGTTCAGTTCCTATTTCATTTTCCAGAGGTTTTTTTTCCCCCTTATTGGCCCTTTTTTCTCTGTCAGTGTGGAGATGGGGAGAGTGAGGTAAAATGATGAATCATGGAGAGCTTAAGTGTCACACTTCCAGATAGAACAGAGGAGTTCAACAGTCTGTCTCCCTGGAATAATTATTCTTAACTGCTGGTGATATGCAATATATTTTTTGACTAAATGATGTGTTTTAGTGACTCTTTAGAGATCTCTTCATATATCTCAATAAATGTAGGTTCACACAGTTTCTCCAATGTAAGAGGAAATATGAGGGGAAAAGAGATCAGTAGGTGCATCATAGCTGAACATTTATTCAGCTCTTTCTTCAAAACAGTCAGTGTTGAGTATTAGCATTGGCAGCACACAATCTATCTTACAGATGAACAGTGCAATTTTCCTTCATTTCATATTCTACACAGCTGGCACTAGCTTCACATTTCTCATTACTTGGAGGGCAAAAACAGAACACACCAGACTTCTGAAACGTTCGGAGGACTTTTGGTGTGATTGTGTATTTTTTTTACCTTTACTGGTACTAGTTTATAACCTGAGGCCTACAGGCCTTTAACTTCCATTTTCCTTCCCCTCATTTGTGAATGCCGGCTTGAGCCATTTTGGACTACTTCTTTAAGTTGTACTCTTCATCTTTATATATCATTTGATCGAGCTAAGGGATCAATCTAAGCAGGCCTGAATTGTCCACCTCATTATTGCATGTTACAAACTGGGAAAAAATTGCTTTTGTGTAGGGAAAATTCTGTGTACACATTTTAATGAATGTAATAACTGGACAAATTACCTTTTGTATAGAATGTTCTCCAAAGGAATTTATGGAGAAAAATAATTGAGAACTAGTCATTCCTGTGAGCAATTGGAATTTTTCATCCAGATGCTTCAAAAATACATTGTGCAAACTGTTACTGCAAATTGTGAATCAGGCAAAATTCTTGCATCGTGCTTTCTATTTTAATGCAACATAATGTGTATTTTTTCAAAAGAATAAAGAAAATAAATTGCATTGGCAAGTCAGTTGTGTGGTTCATTGTCTTTGTTCATTATGAGTTTCAAAGATTATTGAAACTACTTTTTTGTATCATTATTATCCTTCTATAATTCAAACACATGAGTTGTATACTGAATTTAATACAAAATTATGAAATTACTATTTGTTATATAAATCAAATTCCACCAAATTGCAGGAATAATACTAAAATGTCTTCTTACAAAGAGACAAAAGATAATTGACAACATTTTTTGTTTAAGTGAGAACAGAATCAAACCGTTCAGTAACTTTTACTGTGACCTATGATTTCTAAATACTTGTATTCTAGCAAACACTATTCAACCTGGAACAAAGATTTAGTTCTTGGAATAGTTGTAAACTGTTAAAATTAAATACATTAATCACTTTTTCAGTTTACCATTAAGTTTGTTTTCAGCCCCAGAAAGTCCATTTTTTTGGAAGTTGTCCCCAACCCCAAAAAGGGACAATGGAAGCTTTGGGATATTACATGGGATCTACAGCACCGAAACAGGCTATACAGCCCATCTGGTCTAGAGCTTCCTCCCACTCTAATTACCTCTTCCAACCCTGCCCCCGATCCCAGTATTCTCTGCATCAAACCTTCTTTTAATTGCCTGAATGCTATCTGCTTCAACCATCCCATGTAGCAGCGAGTGTTCCATTCTCAGCATTCTCTATGTAAAGAAATTCCTCCTAAATTTTTTATTTGATCTGCTGGTGGCTATCTCATATTTATGTCCACTTGTTCTACAAGTGGAAACGGTTTCTCCACATTCACCCTCTGAATCCCTTCATAACTTTAAAGGCCTCTATCAGGTCTCCTTTTAATCTTTTTTTTCAGAGAAAAGAGTCCCAGCCTGTTCTATCTTTCCTGATAGTTGCATCCTCTCAATTCTTAACATCCTTGTAAATCTTTTCTGCACTTTCTTCAGCGTTTCAATATCCTTTTTATAGTATGGAGATCAGAATTGCACACAGTACTCACAGTGCGGTCTAACCAAGGTTCTACATAATTTTAACATTACCTCCTTGCTTTTGTATTGGTCAGAACATTGAATACAGGAGTTGGGATGTCTTGTTGAAGTTGTACAAGACATTAGTAAGGCCACACTTGGAATACTGTGTACAGTTCTGGTCACCCTATTATAGAAAGGATATTATTAAACTAGAAAGAGTGCAGAAAAGATTTACTAGGATGCTACCAGGACTTGATGGTTTGACTTATAGGGAGAGGTTGGATAGACTGAGACTTTTTTCCCTGGAGAGTAGGAGGTTTAGGGGTGATCTTATAGAAGTCTATAAAATAATGAGGGGCATAGATAAGGTAGATAGTCAAAATCTTTTCCCAAAGGTAGGGGGGTCTATAACGAGGGGACATAGATTTAAGGTGAGAGGGGAGAGATACAAAAGGCTCCAGAGGGGCAATTTTTTCACTCAAAGGGTGGTGAGTGTCTGGAACGAGCTGCCAGAGGCAGTAGTAGGGGCGGGTACAATTTTGTCTTTTAAAAAGCATTTGGACAGTTACATGGGTAAGATGGGTATCGAGGGATATGGGCCAAGTGCAGGCAATTGGGACTAGCTTAGTGGTATAAACTGGGTGACATGGACATGTTGGGCCGAAGGGCCTGTTTCCATGTTGTAAACTTCTATGATTCTATGATTCCTTTAGAAATGAACCCCAGTACATTGTTTGATTCATGCTTTTACTCTTTTATCTTTGAATCAGGGCTCCCCTCAACTCCACAGTCCTAGCGATCGTGCCCCCCCCTTTCACCCCCGCTGCACCGTCCAACCCCCCCTCCCGGAACTTACCTGAGGGTCACTGCCAGCGTGGCAAGTGGCCCAAAATTAAATCCCGGAGAAGCGCGATCTGTCTGTGGAGGCATGGCAGGTGCCAGCAGCTCACCTATGTATTTAGACATTTAGATGAGGCCCAAGGCCCAATTCGGGCTGGCCTCAGGCTTCCCAGTTTGGGTGTGCACTGCTCATGCAGCACTGAATCTTAATTTCTACCCCAGTAATTCAATCACTGCACTGAGAGAAAACTGGGGGGTTGTGTGCACTGGGAGTGTGTGAAATTCAACTTCGGGGGTTGGGGGGGGGGGCGCAAAGTGGGCATTAGCGAATCGGTCGCCATTTATACCTCCGCCTAATTTTCCGGGTGTATTATGGGCTGTTAATCTGCCAGCACCCTTTTTACGCCCACATTGAAGTTGAATTTCACCCTCAGAATGTGCAATCTGAAGGATGTTGATTAATAGAGTAAAAAAATCAGCAAAGGAATGGATCGGATTGGAGACTGAGTGGAGCACGTTACTGACATGGAGAAGGTATGGAATGGGGAGAATTATATTACCCTGACAAATGCATGAGTTTATTGAAAAGGAAATCAAAGCATAAATTATTACTGGATACAAAGAGTTATTTGAGAGAATTTAGATAGATGTGAACATAACTTTGGAGACAGACTGTTATTTATAGTAATTTGCTTAGCTCCATGTCTTTGAAATTTCCTCTTCTGAATTTTCATTTCATCTATCTACATCTCTGAAATTCTATGTTCTCTTCATACCTTTGAAATTACCACTTTTTCATCTGTGATGACCTCCTGACCTGTTTTCACTGCAACTTCCTTCCTATCAAATGTCTTCCTCAAAATCTACTCTTCTGATATTTACTGATATAAGTTGTAGATTCCTTTTTGTTCATTCCCTACTCACTTCAAACCACCTTCCTGCCTGCTCCATTTCCAATGCTAATTATTTTTACACTGAGACAGGACTATCATGGCATTCTAAGTGATAGCAAGAGAAGTGTATTCTTTTCATTGCTGGGGGATACATTGATGGTGTTGTCTCTATACCACCTCCTATCAGAGTGAGATCAAGAATGGAATGGTAGGAGAGACCATGAAGTTGGTGAGTGGATGAGATTTGAGGTGGGTAGGGTGCTGAAGGTAGGAGAGTTTTGGGCACATAACAAAAGGCAAGAATTAAGATTTGAGTCAAAAAATGGGTAGCCAGAGAGGAAGCTGGTAGCAAGTGGGAACTGAGTCAGACATTCAAATATAATATAAAAAAAATGTAAGTTAGTACATGCTGCAAAAATCATACAAGATAATAACGCAAGGCTAAGGGATTTCATAGCAATAAATCTTAATCAATGGTCATCTATTAGTGGACTAATGTAAGTTTACAATCTGGTCAGTAGAGATCAATGCAAAGACCCAATGCAATATAAACAGTTTGGTACATATAATCTGGCCAATACAAATTTTTCTTTTTTAATTTAGCTACAATGATTTAGCAACATATTTTGATCCCCTGCCACTGTTCTGCTTACCTGTCAGTTTTCCATACATTCCTGCAAAACATTTTCATCTTGTCCTCATTATATTTACGTCGTTATGCAACTACAATAAACTCTCAAAAAGCATAATCTTACCAAACTTCATAAAAAAGAAAACATTAATGTGAAACCATTTTTTTTAATGTCCAGATCTCTTGATTTTGTAGTTCAATGTATAACTGAAAACTATGTCCCGGAAATTGCTCAAGAAATAACGGCGATGCTAACAGGGTTCACCGTTATTTCAGGACAAATGGAAGAGCAAGTTCTGGTGAGCATGCATTCACAGTCAAACATGGAAATCCAGGACCTGCTCTTCCTGATTCCCTGATGATCTGACAGCTCTGTGTTAAAGAGATATTGCTGGCTGGAATCAATAGACCAGTGCGAACTTGCTCACCTGCCCAGCTAGAAGCTAACTAATCTCACCAGAAAAGAGGTACACTGAGTTATATCAGGTCTAAACTAACTTTTAACAGCATGGTAAGTATTAATGACTGCCAAACAACCTCTCTGGCACTGAAAATTAACTTTTAAAAATATGGAGTCTCCTTACACCTGATTTTAATAGTTTTTGGACATTTAAAAAAAAATTAAAATTTTTATTTTTTTACTTTTTCTTTCTGTCTCTTTTATCTCAGTCTTTTAATCTTACCCTCTCTTTATTTTGCTTTCTCTATCTGATTTTATAGTACATTCATTAATCTTATCTGACACTTCCTGGTTCTTGGTCTGCGCGGTTTGTGAATGAGCTTCACTTCCTGGTTCTCACAGTGTAGCTTGCCTCAAACTGATTGGTGGATGGGACGCAGTGATCCTTCCCTCCTCTCACGGCTGGGAGAAGCCCAGGAACAATCGCTGCACTTCTTACAACTTTCAATTAAAGCAAGTTGGCGCTCAGAAGCCCGGAAAAAGTTTGTGGATGAGTTAGTTACTTACGAGCGACGGGCGATATCCGTTCGCCACTCAGTGCAATTTCTGGCCCAATGTATTGTGAGGATCAAACCAATGAGATGCACATTTTCAGAATTCCAGATTGAAATCTTTAAAATATGAAAATAGGCCAAATAGTAATATTATGCTGTGAGAATTTCTAAAAGAGTTCTTTACAACTGAGGATTTGCGTTTTTAGGATAAATGCTGCAATATCAAACAAAATAGTCCAAACAAAAGAAATGATGTACAGAGAAGGAAGATATTCTGGTTTTAATACCATGGCAGAAACTTAAAGATATGTGATGGATGTTTCTCTGATGAAATAAAATATTCTAAGGGATCTGATATGTTCCCGATTTCACCTTGTTAAATAATGGTCAAAATATCGCTGCCTGGAAAGTACTTTTGGGACATTTGAGCAATAATTTATGATCCAGTTTGAGCACATTGTGCAGTTAAAACCAAATATTATTAACTTGTTAGGTTCTGAATGACTTTTGCAGCTTTCAGTTGCGAATAGCTGTAGTTTGTGATGATTTTAATATTGACTATTAAGAGTACAGTTGTAGAAGTGTGCTATAGAATATTACTCAACAACATTCTCAGAGGGGCTCTTTTCTGTAGAAAAGAGAAGACTGAGGGGTGACCTGATAGAGGTCTTTAAGATTATTGAAAGGGTTTGATAGGGTAGATGTAGAGAAGATGTTTCCACTTGCAGGGGAGACCAGAACTAGGGGCCAAAAATATAAGATAGTCACTAATAAATCCAATAGGGAATTCAGGAGAATCATCTTTACCTAGAGAATGGATAGAACGTGGAACTTGCTACCACAAGGAGTAGTTGAGGCGACTGGCCTAGATGCATTTAAGGGGAAGCTAGATAAACATATGAGGGAGAAAGGATTAGATGGATATGCTGATAGTGTTAGATGAAGTCTGGAGGGAGGAGGCTCGTGTGCAGCAGAAACACCAGCATAGACCTGTTGGGTCGAACAACCTGTTTCTGTGCTATGTAATTCTAGTGTATTAATTATATTCTTTTAAATAGTGATAGAATGCTGCTGATTTAACATTATTAATTATTTTCTATTATACTGATTATTTGAACAAAATACACTATTTATCATTACAACTAACATAGAAGTAGATAAGATCAAATATACACAAATACTATCAAAATGATATATCATGGAGAGGATTTTAATCTAGTACTGTACATACATTTTCATTTTTGCTTGTGGCATTGGACAAGCATCACATAAATTTCATGAATTGGTATTTTAATCAATATATTCAAACAAAGATTGAGTTTCCCAGTGTAAATATTAGATGCAATGCTCGAGTTCTGCCTGAAATAAAACACACCGGTGTTGTGTTCCGTGAAATAGAGAATACATTAGGGAAATAATACTGGGTCTTAATGCACTATGTTATTCAGAAAAGTAATTGGATCTCTCAGCTACCACTTGGAGATGTGTAGGTGTAAGTTCGAAATGTAGACACCAGAAAAGGAGATGAATTACAAGAGATGTGACTACGTATAAATGTTATTGCAGGCATTATACTTTTAATATTTTTTTCAATTTTGCAAACCGAGAAAAATAGATTCATGCTTTTTTATTACTGTCACCCATTACATGCAACATTTTATATAAAAATATTCATGGTATAAAAGACAGTACAAAATTAACAATTGGCACATAAACAATAGATTCAGGGTTGAGAATAAGCAGTGTGCAAGAATAAATAATTCAAATCTTGGCTGTAGGGACATCCTAGTTTATGTGGGTTAATGTCAGTTAATAATGATATATTATGGCTTAATATCATAAGAGTAAATATAATATTATTCGCTGAAACAAGGCAGCAGGCACCCTTAATGCACTACAAGAATCACTGCCAGATTGTATACAAATCCTAATGATGTCCTAAATGGTCTAGAGCTGTCATACTGTTGTTGCAGACAAAACATTTGTTTATTACAGGGAGGAAGGTCAAGTAAGATCTTCAATACTTCATATGAAGGGAGCAAGGTCGATCTATTTCAACAAAATATCATTTTTTTCTACAAAATAAGATAGTTGATAAGGTGTTGAGCATTCTGTAATACATCCTTACATATATCTGTGTGAAAGCCTCCTGATATAGCAGTCGAAATTGGGAGGAGACTTCCAATCTTAGCATTGTAAAGGTCTAATGTAAATTAAACAGTTAGTGAAAGATAGTCCCATATTTTATTATATTTCTTGGCTGTCAGGGATCTTGGCCAAAGACCTCCCTCCCATTAGACTTCCAATGGAGTTTAGTGATCTTCAAGATATTGATCCTGAGACCAACATCTTTATTTTATTCTTAATGTTTATTAATACACATGAAAAAATAACAGTCTGTCAGATGAGAATTTGTGCTGCATTATCTCTGAGTAGGAATGGATGATCATCTTTGAATTAATGGCCTCCCATCAGTGAGCTGCCAGCTCCAGAGAGGCAAGTCAAAGTTCTTCATCATATGTATTGTACTTCGCCCACCTCCATAGCTACAACTATATGGTTCTGGCAGCCAGAGAAACTGCAGGGCCATGAGTACCACCAGAGATGTACCTCTAACAGAGATAAAGAAGTTCACTCAGATGGAAGTCGATTGGAAATCTATCCACTGAGACGGCCTTCAGCGATGCCACTGGCTTCTTCCCAGGTCAACTCAGTGGCTTGTTGTTAATTGAGGATGTTTGCTGGTGATTGCATGTGTTCAGTTCCATTCGCAACCCCTCAGATAATGAAGCAGCCCGTGCCCGCATGCAGCTAGACCTGGACAACACCCAGGCTTGGCTGATAAGTGGCAAGTAACATTCGCACCACACAAGTGCCAGGCAATGACCATCTGCAACAAGAGAGAATCTAACCACCTCCCCTTGACATTCAACGGCATTACCATCGCTGAATCCCCCACCATCAACCAGAAACTTAACTGGACCATCCACATAAATACTGTGGCTACAAGAGCAGGTCAGAGGCTGGGTATTCTGCGGTGAGTAACTCACCTCCTGACTCCCCAAAGCCTTTCCACCATCTACAAGGCACAAGTCAGGAGTGTGATGGAATACTCTCCACTTGCCTGAATGAGTGCAGCTCCAACAACACTCAAGAAGGTCGACACCATCCAGGACAAGGCAGCCCATTCACCACCCTAAATATTCACTCCCTTTACCACTGGTGCACCGTGGCTGCAGTGTGTACCATCTACAGGATGCACTGCTGCAACTCGCCAAGGCTTCTTCAACAGCACCTCCCAAACCTATGACCTCTACCACCTAGAAGGACAAGGGCAGCAGGCACATGGGAACAACATCACCTGCACATTACCCTCCAAGTCACACACCATCCCGACTTGGAAATATATCGCCGTTCCTTCATCGTCGCTGGGTCAAAATCCTGGAACTCCCTTGCTAACAGCACTGTGGGAGAACCTTCACCACACGGACTGCAGTGGTTCAAGAAGGTGGCTCACCAGCACCCTCTCAACGGCAATTAGGGATGGGTAATAAATGCTGGCCTTGCCAGCGACACCCACATCCCATGAACGAATAAAAAAAAAGTAATTTTATTTATTTGCAGCTTGTTTGTGTATTCAGTGATTCTGGCTTCCGATCCAGATACCGACCCTGAGTACTTGGATTTGATCCTCACTAAAAGCTTCACATGTAGTAAAGGAATGCCCACCATCAATCTAGAGCATGGGAAACCCCATTGAACAATTTCTAAACTTGCCACTGCACTCTATGGTGGGGGAGGAGGGGAAGAGGTTAGAAATAATAAACCAGTGCTCATTCCCAATATCCTTCAGTTTGTTGTTTCTTTTTCCCAATCCCCATATAAGAACAAAAGAAATAGGAGCAGGAGTAGGGAATACGGCCCCTCGAACCTGCTCCGCCATTCAATGAGATCATGGCTGATCTTCAATCTCAACTCCACTTTCCTGCCCAATCCACATATCGTTTGACTCTATAAATATATAAATGCAAGTCATTAATTTTTCTTTCTTTCTATATCCTCAAATATCAAGATGTATCATACTTCACCATGTATGGTATGATACATCTTGATATGAGGATATAGAAATTTATGTGCCAATATTAATAAAATGAAAGTGTACTGAAAAAACTAATAATGCCAAGTGTCACCCTTCTAAAATAGTTGCATTGTGTCTCTTTGAACAGTCTAAGCACAGGGCTCTGTGTTGCCATGGAAATGGGAGTATTCTATCAAAGACTGTAAAGAATGTGATGCTGAGTTATAATATTACTGGCGTCGCACTGATGCAAAACAATTTCAGTTACATGTAGGCCCACAGTCAATGTTATAACTCAGTATGATGTGGAGATGCCGGTGATGGACTGGGGTTGACAATTGTAAACAATTTTACAACACCAAGTTATAGTCCAGCAATTTTATTTTAAATTCACAAGCTTTCGGAGGCTTCCTCCTTCCTCAGGTGAACGTTGTTGGAAATGAAATCCTCGAAATGAAATCGCATTTATAAATCACAGAACAATGCTTGGTGATTACAGGCAGTTTTTTCAACTGCCCGTTGCCAAGGCAATCAGTGTGCAGACAGACAGGTGTTACCTACAAGGTCTCCGAATATACAAATCACCAAAAAAAAAATAGGTGATTTTTATATTCGGAGACCTTGTAGGTGTAAAATGGGCACCTAAGGGTCCAATATGGTGAGCGACATGCTGTGCTAATTCTGCACCGGAAATGCGTCACCTGCCATATTGGTTCGGCCTCCTCCATAGGTGTCCAAAAGTATTAAAAATGCTCATTATATTAAATTTAGGTCCTATGCTTGTTTTCTGAAATTTAGTGAAACTAGTCTGCCCTAATGCCTGACTCGCCACATGCTAAACTCGCTCAGCAAATCGTGGCGCTAACAGGCAGTAAGGACCCTGCAGCAGTGCTATTTAAAGGGCTCATCCTCTCCATACAGACAAGATGCCTGTTAACTTCTGGGCCTTTCTTTTGCCCGCTTTCTATGTTCCCCAACTGAATTTTGACTTCTGCTAATAATTTTTTGCTGGTGCTGGACTGCTATTGTCTGCTTTCAAAACACTTTTATTGCAGTCATGGTGGTCTGGTAGAGCTGCCTTTGGGGCTGGAAGATGAGGGGGAACAGCCAATAGGGAGCACGAGCAGCTGGAAGAAGAGGGAGGAGGAGGGTATTGCGCAGAAGACCACACCCACAGTGGGTTTTCAGAGAGCATCTCAGTTTCACTGAGTCTTCGCTTCACCAAGGAGGCTATCACCAAACTATGTCACCTGCTGCAGCCACAATTGTAGCCTCAAACAGTGATGGACAGCATTGGCACTTAACCATGGCACTTAACTTTTATGCAACAGGCTCCTTCCTAGTTGCAGCAGGTGACATCAGTGACATCTCCAGATTTGTGGTCGTGTGCTGCGTGGGGCATAACTTTGCAATACGTGGGCTGCAAGAAGTGGAGAAGAATGAGAAGCAGGGGGAGAAGAGGAAAAGTAGCATGAAGAGGAGGAACAGCATCGACCACTAGTGCCCCTAGCTCTTAGAGAGCAATTCATCCAAGGGCACTTCATGTGAACCATCCCTCCCACCCTCAATACACCAACAGTCAGTGGTGTGGGGTGAGGTGTGAAGAAGTGAAGGTTGCAATAGTGGTGAGAGTACGAAGTGCAGAGTGTGTGAGTAAGAGGAGAAGGAAGTGGAACAGTTCAAGAAGGCGGCTCACCACCACCTTCTCAAGGGTAATTAGGGATGGGCAATAAATGCCGGCCTCACCAGCGACGCCCACATCCCATGAACGAATAAAACAAAAGTTAAGTGTGGTGCAGTGATTGTAGGAGAGTGAAGGGAAGTGGGGGAGGGAAGTGTTGTGAGTAGTGAGGCTGGAGGTGGTGGAGGTGTGAGGAGAGAATCATTGACGTGAGAGGTAAGATTCTAACTTGACAACTCTGGTGAGATCATTGAACTTTTTCCGACATTACAGCCATGTTCTGAGAGCTAAGACTCTGGCATTGACCTTCTCATCGAGCTCCTCTCAGTGGTGGTGTTACTTGGAGGGCTTCCCTGGAGGAACAGGATCTCCTTCCTCCTGTTGACAGACTGGATCCGGACCTCCAACATTGCATCCCAGAACCTGGGTGTCCTCTCAGCAACTTTTTCCAGCCACCTTAGACCTTTGACAATGTTTCACTGCTGTTTGCAGCCAGAGTGCACCTCCCCTTTAAGCATTGCTGGCTGCCTTTTAGTGCCATCAGTCAAGCCCGATTTCACCCCCACTCCCCCACCCTATCCCACCCCCTCACCCCAACCTCACCCCCCACCTCACCCCCTCACACCTCACCCTCCACCCCTCCTCACCCCCCACCCCACCCCACCCCCTCACCCCCCAACCCCTCTCCCCACATCCCTCACCCCCCACCCCCCTCTCCTCACCCCCCCACCCCCCTCCTCACTCCTCACCCCCTCTCCCCTCTCCTCACCCCCCACCCCCACTCCCCTCTCCTCACCCCCACCCCCCTCTCCTTACCCCCACCCCCCTCTCCTTACCACCCACCCCCCTCTACCCCATAACCCCTCCTCACTCCACACCCCCCTCTCCTCACTCCCCACCCCAACCCCCTCTCCTCACCTCACCCCCCCACCTCCTCACCTCACCTCCCACCCCCTCTCCTCTCCTCACTCCCCCACCCCCCTCTCCTCACCTCACCCCCCACCCCTCTCCTCTCCTCACCCCCCCACCCCCTCTCCTCACCTCACCCCCCCACCCTCCTCTCCTCACCTCACCCCCACCCCCTCTCCTCTCCTCATTCCCCCAACCCCCTCTCCTCACCTCACCCCCCCACCCCCTCTCCTCACCTCACCCCCCCACCCCCCTCTCCTCACCTCACCCCCCACCCCCTCTCCTCACCTCACTCCCCCACCCCCCTCTCCTCACCTCACCCCCCCAACTCCCTCTCCTCACCTCACCCCCCCAACCCCTCCCCACCCCACCTCACCCCCCTCACCCCAACAAGCAGCACAGGTAGCGCTCACTGCACACCTGACTCATTATAATGAGCTGCCAGCACCAATTTCACATGGTGCATGATACAATGCCCGCCCAACCCTTGCATTCCCGTTTTCAGGCACAATCGAATTTCTGGGCCCTTATTTTCTATTTCGATGCACTCCTTTTGTTCAGAACAAATTATTTAGTGGAAAAATGATGATCATTACATTAGATATTGGCAGTATGTGCTCAGAGGCCTTTTGGACAGAAGGATGTAAAGCATCCTCCTTGCTGCTGAGGGGAATGGAGGGAGCTAAGAAAAACCAACACATTTAATAATCAAACAAAAACTAAAGGAACCTCAAGAATACTATCTCAGTCAGGGATATTTATAACTAAAGTCCAGTAAAAACTATTGGGACAAATAGTTTTGCTCTCGAGGACCACAGCCAGTGCATGTTTTTTTTGAAAGAAACCAAAAAAAAAATTTAACAATATCAAAAGCAGACGACAAAGGAAACACTTAACATAATTTGATTAGAAAGAACATTATCTCTCAGCTTATGCAATGACCTTGTGAAATGAGTGCAGCACTTGACAAACCCCTGCTGCAACAGAAACATACAATCTGGAACAATATTTGCACTATAAAATAACTGATGGAATTTTGTAACATGGTGACTGAGAACAGGACAACCACCACTCAATGCTCTCCTGATGTAACAGAAAAGCAATTGAGAAAGGCAAGGGAGCAGCATCATTTCTCTATCCTTTTGCAAATATCAATTCATTGGCTTTAAAATTGTGCATCATGTCGCTTAATACACAATTGCAATACAAGGAATTAGATTATTCTTAGTAACAAACAAAGGATGTACCATCCTGTCAGAATTATTTGCCAATGTCTTCAAGAGGATCAATATTCAATATAAACAGTCCACTTGAATGCACACTGATTACTCGCTGGAGTTTTGAAGACTGACAAAGAAGCTATTCATACATGTAGAGACAAGGTAAGGCCTCCTAAACACAGCATGAGTGGGAGAACTGCAAGTATTCTTTGTGTCACATTGAGACACCTACATTTGCAGAGCAGATTAGGAACAAACCAAAATGTAAAAAAGGGGATAAAAAATACTGTCAAATGACATTAACTTAAAGGGAGCCATCTTTCACAGTTTCAATATAATTACTATTATCACTGCTGAAATTTATGTTAAAATATTAATATTTTAGCTATTAACATACTTAAGTCAGACAAGATGCTGACATAAATTAATTCTTATGATGATTAGCCATTGCCAGAGTGGGAAATGGATTACAATGTGGAGGAAGAAACTCCTTTAGAGGATCCTGATACACTTGTGGAAGAGCGGCCATTCTGGTGTCGATTATGATGCTTCTAACAGCTCCAGGATACCTTTCTTGGCCTGTGCTGAAATTTCTAACATGGGGTGAATAGCCCATATTTGCAGTAACAAAGGTGACAGGATGTCCAAAAGGTAAGAGAGGTCCAGCATTTACATCAGTCAATTGTTGGTGCAAGATCAGATGCTCTTATCTTTTGTGTGTTAAAAAGAAAGCTATACTCTCTTGTCCGATTTTAAAATTAATTTTATCCCCTTTAAGACCATTCACAATGTGCACCATTTCCCAACTGGGAGTGAGCAGGTGATCTGCTCCCAGACTTTTGCCAACTTCATTGTTGAGTCAAGCATTAGGAAGAGTAGAATAGTGGCCCATCATGTCTCACTGTCCAACTTTCCAATCCTCCTTGTTGCAAAGTGTCAAGCCTTTACTATACCCCTCCTACCACAAAAAAAAGTTATCCAAGAATAAGAGTGTGCAGGTGGCATAGAATCTTGGAGTGCCACTATATATAGTCAAGGTCTGGCAGGACACAGGCTCAGTTCCTCACTCCAGTGAGCTCCTAATCTCAGCTCTTAGATTTTTTTTTTATTCGTTCATTTGATGTGGGAGTCACTGGCGAGGCCAGCATTTATTGCCCATCCCTAATTGTCCTTGAGAAGGTGGTGGTGAGCCGCCTTCTTGAACCGCTGCAGTCCGTATGGTGACGGTTCTCCCACAGTGCTGTTAAGAAGGGAGTTCCAGGATTACGACCCAGCGACGATGAAGGAACGGCGATATATTTCCAAGTCGGGATGGTGTGTGACTTGGAGGGGAATGTGCAGGTGGTGTTGTTCCCATGTGCCTGCTGCCCTTGTCCTTCTAGGTTGCGGGTTTGGGAGGTGCTGTCGAAGAAGCCTTGGCGAGTTGCTGCAGTGCATCCTGTGGATGGTGCACACTGCAGCCACAGTGCGCCGGTGGTGAAGGGAGTGACTGTTTAGGGCGGTGGATGGGATGCCAATCGAGCGGACTGCTTTGTCCCGGATGGTGTCGAGCTTCTTGAGTGTTGTTGGAGCTGCACTCATCCAGGCAAGTGGAGAGTATTCCATCACACTCTTGACTTGTGCCTTGTAGATGGTGGAAAGGCTTTGGGGAGTCAGGAGGTGAGTCACTCGCCACAGAATACCCAGCCTCTGACCTGCTCTTGTAGCCACAGTATTTATGTGGCTGGTCCAGTTAAGTTTCTGGTCAATGGTGACCCCCAGGATGTTGATGGTGGGGGATTCGGCGATGGTAATGCCGTTGGATGACAAGGGGAGGTGGTTAGACTCTCTCTTGTTGGAAATGGTCATTGCCTGGCACTTGTCTGGCGCGAATGTTACTTGCCACTTATCAGTGCAAGCCTGGATGTTGTCCAGGTCTTGCTGCATGCGGGCACGGACTGCTTCATTATCTGAGGAGTTGCGAATGGAACTGAACACTGTGCAATCATCAGCGAACATCCCCATTTCTGACCTTATGATGGAGGGAAGGTCATTGATGAAGCAGCTGAAGATGGTTGGACCTGAGGAACTCCTGCAGCAATGCCCTGGGGCTGAGATGATTGGCCTCCAACAACCACTACCATTTTCCTTTGTGCCAGGTATGACTCCAGCCACTGGAGAGTTTCCCCCCTGACTCCCATTGACTTCAGTTTTACTCGGGCTCCTTGGTGCCACACTTGGTCAAATGCTGCCTTGATGTCAAGGGCAGTCACTCTCTCCTCACCTCTGGAATTCAGCTCTTTTGTCCATGTTTGGACCAAGGCTGTAATGAGGTCTGGAGCCGAGTGGTCCTGGCGGAACCCAAACTGAGCATCGGTGAGCAGGTTATTGGTGAGTAAGTGCCGCTTGATAGCACTGTCGACGACACCTTCCATCACTTTGCTTATGATTGAGAGTAGACTGATGGGGCGGTAATTGGCGGGATTGGATTTGTCCTGCTTTTTGTGGACAGGACATACCTGGGCAATTTTCCACATTGTTGGGTAGATGCCAGTGTTGTACCTGTACTGGAACAGCTTGGCTAGAAGCGCGGCTAGTTCTGGAGCACAAGTCTTCAGCACTACAGCTGGGATGTTGTCGGGGCCCATAGCCTTTATTGTATCCAGTGCTCTCAGCCGTTTCTTGATATCATGTGGAGTGAATCGAATTGGCTGAAGACTGGCTTCTGTGATGGTGGGGATATCGGGAGGAGGCCGAGATGGATCATCCACTCGGCACTTCTGGCTGAAGATGGTCGCAAACACTTCAGCCTTGTCTTTTGCACTCACGTGCTGGACTCTGCCATCATTGAGGATGGGGATGTTTACAAAGCCTCCTCCTCCTGTTAGTTGTTTAATTATCCACCACCATTCACAATTGGATGTGGCAGGACTACAGAGCTATGATCTGATCCGTTGTTTGTGGAATCGCTTAGCTCTGTTTATAGCATATTGCTTCCGTTGTTTAGCATGCATGTAGTCCTGAGTTGTAGCTTCACCAGGTTGGCACCTCATTTTTAGGTACACCTGGTGCTACTCCTGGCATGCTCTTCTACACTTCTCATTGAACCAGGGTTGATCCCCTAGCTTGTTGGTAATGGTAGAGTGAGGAATATGCCAGGCCATGAGGTTACAGATTGTGCTGGAATACAATTCTGCTGCTGCTGATGGCCCACAGCGCCTCATGGATGCTCAGTTTTGAGCTGTTGGATCTGTTCTGAATCTATCCCATTTAGCACGGTGGTAGTGCCACACAACACGTTGGATGGTGTCCTCAATGCAAAGACAGGACTTCGTCTCCACGAGGACTATGCGGTGGTCACTCCTACCAATACTGTCATGGACAGATGCATTTGCGACAGGTAGATTGGTGAGGATGAGGTCAAGTAAGTTTTTCCCTGATGTTGGCTCGCTCACGACCTGCCGCAGGCCCAGTCTGGCAGCTATGTCCTTCAGGGCTCGGCTAGCTCAGTCAGTAGTGGTGCTACTGAGCCACTCTTGGTGATGGACATTGAAGTCCTCCACCCAGAGTACGTTCTGTGCCCTTGCTACCCTCAGTGCTTCCTCCAAGTGGTGTTCAACATGGAGGAGGACTGATTCATCAGCTGAGGGATGATTTGATGATTCCGCCCTGAATCTTTTATCACCTAGAAGGACAAGGGCAGCAGGCACCACCTGCACGTTCCCCTCCAAGTCACACACCATCCCAACTTGGAAATATATCACCGTTCCTTCATCGTCGCTGGGTCAAAATCCTGGAACTCCCTCACAGCACTGTGAGAGAACCTTAACTGCACGGACAGCAGCAGTTCAAGAAAGTGGCCCACTACCCTAGCACATCTAAATCTTTTTGGATTTGATTGCACTCCTATACCTTCTTAAACCTTGCACAAATTTTGATGTCAGCTTCTCAAGGGCAATTAGGGATAGGCAATAAATGCTGGCTTTGCCAGCGACGCCCACATCCCATGAACAAATAAAAAAAAACTTTTTGGCCTTGCTATCTCCTCTCCCACATTTCCTCCATTGTTAAAGTTGCCTCCAAGAAGCTTAATTTTCTTTTTCATGCCAAATAGTTATTTTCCTCTGGTTAATTCTAACTCACCATAAAGCTTATGTCTGTCCCAAACTCAACTACTCCTCCCTTTTCTGGATAGACTCTTCTAGCACCTTTCTCATGACCCTGGACAGAATACAAAAAAAAAGCTTGTCATCTAATATACAGATTTTTCTCAACTGTAACCTAACTCTCCATTGCAATGTTTGTTGTCTTTTTTTATTTTATCAATGCTAACATTGTGTTGCTCCTCTTTTCCTTCTATATTTCAAATTCAGTATTTATATGCTCTTCTTCCTCCTTGTGTTACGAACATACGAAATTGACGGGCAGGAAAAGACCAGCTGGTCCATCAAGCCTGCCCCACACCATGATGGCCAGACCATCATGGCTAAACACTTCTTCCCGCCCACTCCCACAGCCATGTAGTCTCCTTGGAGAGGCAAAAAAAATACAAAAAACCCAGGGCCAATAAGGGAAAAAATACTCTGTAAAATTCCTCTACAACCCCCTCAGGTGATTGAAACCAGTCTAGGAGATCACATGGACCAAGTATTATCTATAAAGACACTTATCTTCTATCTGATGTGATCTCTGCCCCAGTCAGGAACCGGTCCAGCTCCCTCTTGAAGACATGCAGAGAGTCAACACCCACCACACCACCATGTATTCCAGAGACTCACAATTCTCTGGGAAAAGAAGAACCACCTAACATTCAGTCCAGTCCTACTCTTCCATAGTTTAAACTCATGTCCCTTGGTCCTCCCTTGTTAATTGTATCATGTGATTTATATCAATTAGTGTTGATTGTATTCAGGTGGTGTGTATCATTTGGGGCTCTCCTGTATCCTTTTTATATGAGAGCTTATCTAAGGAAGGGGGAGCCCTGTGAATAAAGGCTTGGATGCAAATGAAGGCCTGACTTTAGTCGTCTATCCTTCACCACTTGGCTATCCAATTTATAGAATCCCTAATCTGTTAAACTGGAATAATCTATCAAAAGGGACGCTATCCAGCCCTTTAGTTATTTTATAGACCTCTATCGGGTCACCTTTAAGTCTACACTGCTCTAATGTAAATAAACTGAGGTGCTTGAGCCTGTCTGAGTAGCTGAGGTTCTTTAAGTTAGGAATCATTCTTGCAGCTCTCCTCTGGACCTTTTCCAAGGCCACGATATCACCCACCATGTACTGGACACAATACTCTAGATGCTGTCTGACCAGCGACCTGTATAGTGTCAAAATGGTGTCCTTTGATTTATATTAAATGGTTCTATTAATACAACCCAATATCTTGTTAGCTTTAGCTACAGTTTCTCTACATTGGTCATGAACCTTTAGCGATCTGTGCACAATAACACCAAGATCTTTTTGTTTGTCACTCAACTTCTTTCAGTATTGTTCTCTGCAAATGATATGTGTATTCAGTGCTGGCCCTACCAACATGCATAACACAATTTTTATCTAAATTAAACACCATTTGCCAATGTGTGGCCCACTCCCGTAGCACATCTAAATCTTTTTGGATTTGATTGCACTCCTCTACCATCTTAAACCTTGCACAAATTTTGATGTATCTGCAAACTTACTTACCATACTCCCAACACCACTGTCCAGCTCATTAATAAAGACCTAGGACCTAGGACCGATCCCTGGGGGACTCCAGTAGTAACATGTCTCCAAGCTGAACCACATCCGTTAACAATAACTTTTTGGCTGCGGGATTGGAGCCAATTCCTAATCCAGCTTGTCAAATTTCTACTGATAACACAAGATTCTATCTTGTGAAGTCACCTAGTGTGAGGTACCTTATCAAAGGTTTTCTGAAAGTCCAGGTAGACAACGTTTACCGGATTACCCTCATTGGGTATTGAGATCAAGACTCGTGTCCTACTTAGCTCATTTTCCCAGGACCTGTAAACTGGGGAACTCCTTACCACCCTTAATCTTTCCAATCTCCTACAATCTACAGGTAG
The DNA here is from genome assembly GCF_035084215.1 of Heptranchias perlo. Classification (NCBI taxonomy): domain Eukaryota; kingdom Metazoa; phylum Chordata; class Chondrichthyes; order Hexanchiformes; family Hexanchidae; genus Heptranchias; species Heptranchias perlo. The sequence goes on from NC_090325.1 coordinate 71,750,456, forward strand.
GGTTGCCAACTCTGGTTGAAGGTATTCCTGGAGGTTTGATCACATGACACTTGAACACATAAAACTTGATCATGTGACATCTGATCACGTGATGCTTCCCCACAGTTTGCAAATGTTATTGCATTTACCTTATAAAGGTTGGGTCCCCTGCAGTCAAGTATCTAGGCTCATAGTTTTGCACCAACAACTGTCATGCAAGAAGTGCCGAGAACCAGGAGGCAGGAGAAGAATGACCAGCATGGACACGATGCCGAATGGCCTCCATCTGTGCCCTAAATTTTCGATGATTCTACAAACACAAACCATAGGTGTGAACTGCGAACTCTACTTTTCTCCCGGGTTGCTAGCAGCAGTGCCCTGGAGATTCATCTTCCATTCTGAGGGACTCCCAGACAATACTATTCCCCACCGCCCCCCCACCCCACCTCCCCTCCGGTTTCTCCTCCTCAGTTCCTACACTGAGCGATGTGCGGTTGTAATATGCAGTTCCTTTGGAGGCAACACCTTGGTGGCTAATACCAACAAATCACCTAGTCCGCCAAAGACATGTGTTTGAAACCAATTTGCGACCTCAATCTGCAACTATGCAAAGTAAACAGGCAAATAATAAGGCAAACAAGTAATAAATCAAGCTGGACCATTTGCACCGAGGGGAAAGCGTCAGGGATCTGAAAGACAATGGACAAAAATATAATGCAATTGGAGGAGACCATTTCTGGCGCGATTTTCAGATCCACAAAAAGAGACAAGAAGTGGGGTGGGGAGAGGAGGAAGTGTGCAGGTACAAACCATGGGCGCAAAGCTTTACATTTCTCCCAGTGCTAGCAGCAGTGCCCGGAAGATTCGTCTTTCATTCAGGAGATTTTCCAAAGAATCTGGGAGGGTTGGCAACCCTAACTACAAGTATTTAAAATTAAAGATGGGATTCCCCAGCCACTACTTCTTGATTTTTCTCAACTTCCTTCCTACTTTTCTTTTAACATTTGTAGTATCCTGCACTGAGACCATTGGCTTTTCACTTAGCTTTTAAATTTAAAAAAATAATAATATTGTGGCGACATGGGGGACATGCACCTCTCCACATTGAAAAAGGGAAGATTGCAGAAATAGTCTTCCTTTTATAACTCCAGTGTATCCCCTGGAGCACCATTGACAAAGCTCTGAGAACAGGTCAGATACTGAAAGAACACTGGGATATACACCCTGACAAAAATATTTATCAAGGACACAAGACAAATCTTTAATTCCTTCACCTTAACTCTTTACCGCCCAATATATACCTGGGAGTGAATGATGCCCAAATTTAACTTGCTGTGCTGCCTCACATCAACCAGTTCAGATTATATTTATACTACCAAGCTTCACATCAGGATCTGCACAAGCCACTGATCAAAAAAGAAGTCAGACAACAAGTGGATTGGAATCAAAAATTGGTAGGCAAAACAGTAATTGAACAATGGGAGGCCTCCAAAGGAGTTGGTTCGGGTACAGAGTAGACAGATTCCTATGAGAGGAAAAGGAAGGCCATCCAAAGCTAAAGCTCCCTGGATGACTAAAGATAGTGGGGGCGAAATTGGGCCGTGTAGCGCCCGTTTTGTAGGTGCTACGCAGACACCTAAGTCCCGAAAATGGCATCCGAGATACATGCGCACACTTCCTACATGAAGTGCGCAGGACACCATCTTGGTAAAGGGGTTTCCGTGTGCACCTAATGACCGCTGGCAACTTTAGAGTAGGGGGATTATGACGCGAACCAGTGTGCAACGCTGATTTGAAGCAGCTGATGTCCTTTTGGAACTCCACGCTCCAACCAACTCCTGTCTTTACCTTGCACAGATGAACAGGACTTAAATGGCATGAAGGACCCCCCACCAGCGCTATTTAAAGGGATCATGAAGTACTTACAGGTTAGTTGCTGGATTTTTTATTCTGGCTGCTGGTGCATTTGTACGTGTTTTTGGAAGTTTCCTTTACTTGGATAAAGTTTCAGTATTCTACAGAGAGTGGTCTGGGTGGTCTTGCAGTACTTTGAGTGGCATTTAAAATATTGTGCTGAAAAATGTTGCTTCCAGACATGGGTGGCCTGGTAGAGCTTCCTCTGGGAATTGAACATGACTGAAGAATGAGGAGAGGCCACGTAGAGCAGGACAAGCTGCTAGAAGAGGGAAGAGGAAAAGGAGGAACAGGGCACTCATCAGGAGGCCATATCCAAGGAGGGTCTTCAGGGAACAATTCTCTTACCTCAACTTCAGCGAAGACCAGTTCATCAGACATCTGCTGTTCACAAAATTTGAAATTTGACTGAAATTTGTCAACTCCTGCAGCCACAACTGCAGCCTCAAAGCAGGGCAAGGACAACATTGTGTCTGGCTGTCAAGATGACCGTGGTGCTTAATTTTTACTGCTCTGGCTCCTTTCAGGCTGCTGCTGGAGATATAAGCAACATCTTGCAGTTTGCAGTGTGCTGCTGTATAAGGGAGGTCACTGAGGCTCTGTATGCACTGAGGGAGGAACAGATTAATCTCATTCCCTCTTGCCAGAGACGAGCAGCAGGAGCGAGCAAGAGCGTTTGCTCACGTTGCAGGCTTTCCCATGGTGCAGGGTGCCATTGACTGCACACGTATTGCCATGCGTGCTCTTCATCTGAACTCAGGCATATTCATGAACAGAAAGGGATTCCACTCCCTCAATGTGCAGCTGGTGTGCGACCACAGGCTGCGCATCATGCAGGTGAATGCCCACTATCCTGGCAGCAGTCGTGATTCCTTTATCCTGCGGCAGTCCTCTATTTCAACTAGCACAGCAAGTCAAAGGCTGGCTACTGGGCGACAAGGTATATCCCCTCATGAAATGGCTCATGACTCTGGTCAGGAACGCATGCACACATACACAGCAGGCCTACAATTAGAGCCAAGCTCCCACATGGAACATCATAGAGCACACCATAGGCGTCCTCAAGCAATGCTTCCATTGCCTGGACCACTCTGGAGGAGCCCTGCATTACTCAGTTGAGTGGTTATCAAAATTTATGTTTGTATGCAGCATGCTGCACAACCCAGCCATTATGAGGGAACAGCCCTTGCCATCGCCTATCAGGCGAGAACCTGAGCAAGAGGCAGTGGAAGAGGAGGAAGGGGCAGAGGAAGAGGTGGAGGAGGAAGTGGAGGAGGAGAAAATGCAGCAGGAAATGAAGGAAGAGGCAAGGAGGCTACAAGGTAGATAGGCCCTGTCTGCCAAGGCTCTGCGTGATCAGATTATTATTGAGCGATACCAGTAACCTCAACGACACCTCCCCATTCACCAACAGTCCCACACTCCTTACCTTTCCTCTCTCACATGACCATCAAATTGTCCTGCTTATGATTATACTTTGCTTCCTCCCTCAGCTCATCGCAGAAATAAAAACTACCACCAAATGCAAATTCAAATCAATGTTTAGAAATTAACACATGAAATGATGTCAACAAAATGAGACTATTCACCCTTGTGCATTCCCTTAGTGCCTGTTGTTCATGTGCCTTTACCTTTCCTAGTGCTCCCACGAGGTGCATCCCCAGCGGCTGGAGCATGGGTGGTGGAAGGCTGCTGACCTTCAATTGAGGAGACTACAGATGGCCTTGGAGGACGACTTTGAGCAGCTCTGGGCCGGGAGGGCCCGGCTTCAGACTGCACCATCTTGGCCTGGGATGCAGCAGTCTGGCCTGGCTGACTGATAGGCAACAACAAGAGCACTAGCAGAATGGCAATGGTGGGAGCAGGATTGCTGTCCTCCTGAGAGAGGACAGCAGGTTCATCTTCCATGGAGCCACTGCCACTCTCCCAGAGCAGCGCCTCAGCAATTCTGGTGATCTGTTGGAGAACAGATTGCTCGGCTGCTGTGACACCCTGGAAGCCCCGTTCCACAGTAGAACCCAGAGCCACGATAGCAGCAGTCTGAGCTTTCAAGGCAGCAGTCAGACCTTGGATGGCAGATGTTTGTGTTACAATGAAAGCTGTGACATCAGTCATCAGACATTGCATCATGGTGGGTTCCACAGGTGTGCTGATGGAGGTGACCACCCATTCCATGTTGGAAAGGATGGGCTCCAAGCTCTGCTCAAAGCCCTGTGCCAAGTTGGAGCTGGACTCCTCCATGCTCCTTGACATTGTGAGCAGGCTTTCTGGCAGGCTTTCCTATGCACCAAGCATTTGGTTGTGTACACCCATCAGCCTTCATCTGCAGCCTGGCCCATCGAAGTCATCATCTGAATCTTCTGCAGCAGAACTAATGTGCAACCTCGCCCACCGATGAGATGGCACCTGCGGTATCCTTTCTCCCCTCCCTGGCTCCTGCGCACTTGTGCCCAGTGTCTCACAATTTGCAGATCCCTCCTCTACCCTAGCCTCTAAAGTACACGCAGTGTCAGTCTCTGAGCTGGTGGCTGCGAGTGTAAGGTCGAGTGACGGTACGTCTTCATCATCACTGTCGTCTTCCTCTGCCTCCTCCGACTGTACCAGTTCCAGTTCTTGGGTATCTGAAATGACAAAGGGACACGGGTGGAGTTGTGATGCAAGAAGAGGAGAAAGTAAGAAGTGTGTGATTACACCATCTGCAGCACGTGAGTCAGAAGAGATTGTGGGATGAGGGAGATGCAGGAAGCGAGAAGGAGGATTAGGTATGCAGAGACCCTCATCATTGATCCCGCCGGCACCGCCTGATAGGGTTAGATGAAATAGGGAGGGGGAAGGCTCGTGTGTAGCATAAACGCCTGCATAGTCCAGTTGGGCTCAATGGCCTGTTTCTGTGCTGTGGTTTCGATGTAACTCGATGTAATTGCGCATCTGGCCTCGCTTGAAGTTGCTGTACCATTTGCGCATAAATAACGGCGAGCACCGTTAGCCTCACCGTTATTTTATAAGCAAAATCTGGGCCATTATCTCCAGATTAGCTCATAGATCCTAAAATTAGTGTTCAATACCAAGTTGGTAACTTTGATCTCTCAGGACACACAACTGTGCTCCTCAATGTAAAGGCTTATAATCTGCACACTAATACCTCCAGGGGGCGCCTAAATACTGTCCTATTGCAGGATCCAGAATCTGTCAAGTTGCTGCAGGACTGAACTGACCTATTTTCAGCAGCTTTCTTTGTAAGTCTCTGAGATGTGCGAAACACACCTCAGAGAGATGATCATATGTTGAACAATAAAGAAAATAAATGGAACAGGAAACAGTTTTATTGAGGCGCTGGACTATTTATTATGGACAGGGAGAGTGTTTGGTGCAGTGCATTTTGAAGAAGATGGAACAACCTTTACCACTACACATAAAATCAAAGACGGCAATTGATAACCAAAAGAGACAATATAGAGTTAGTGCTCCTCCAACAAAAATCTTAATAACACATAATGTGCCTTTTCATAAATAGAATTAGACTTTTACAAGTTATTGTAAGTTATTGCTCAGATGAACATTGTGTCAATCAATTATTTTTTTATCAGATTAGTGAAAATTAGGTCACAGACTTTTTAAAAGAGGTGCAAGAACATACAAGTATGGAACCAATATGGGTATGATCGCAGTCGTGTTTGTAACACTGAACCCAAACCTGATAGAGAATCTTAGTTCAGTGTATAATATAAAATATTGTCCAAAATATTGGCAAAACTTTGTCCGACTAGGAAAAATTATCTACAACATGTTGACTTTATTACAACATACTGCATTCTAATAAAATAGAAGTTTTATTAATGCTATTCACCTGGGGTGAATTTCCTCAGAACCTCTCCGCTCTGTGGCCGTAACTTCGATGGAATCTCAGTCTACGCCTGGGAACGGGGCCTCGATATTAACGGGGAGGCGGGAAGGGTGTGGGAAATCCTGGGAGCTGGCTATGAACCCAGCAAGGCCAGGGACGTGGAGGCCCTGCCAATCGTAAAGGTAGGGCCTCATTTAAATAAAAGTATGCCAGATTGATTACCTGGCCAGTGAGCGAGAGCGGGTATTTGCGGCAGGAGGCCGCAGCTGGGTTCCCATAGGAACGATCCCCGGCAGTTAGTGGAGGGGCGAAGGGTGGGGGGAGGCTCTGGATGTGATCTGGAGGGGGGAGAAGGACGTCAGCATGATTGGGAGGAGAGAGAAGGGAGTGAAGCAATCGGGAGGGGGGGGAGATGCATGTGGAAAGGATCGGAGGGGGAGAGAAGAGTGTGGAAAGGATCGGGAGGGGGGAGAAGAATGTGGAAAGGATCGGGAGTGGGGGAGAGGAGTGTGGAAAGGATCGGGAGTGGGGGAGAAGAGTGTGGAAAGGATCGGGGGGGAAGAAGAGTGTTGAAAGGGTCAGGAGTGGGGGAGAAGAGTGTGGGAAGGATCGGGAGTAGGGGAGAAGAGTGTGGAAAGGATCGGGAGGGGGGGAGAAGAGTGTGGGAAGGATTGGGAGGGGGGAGAAGAGTGTGGAAAGGATCAGGAGTGGGAGAAGGGTGTCGAAAGGATCGGGAGAGGGAGAAGAGTGTGGAAAGGATCGGGAGTGGGAGAAGAGTGTGGAAAGGATCAGAAGTGGGGGAGAAGAGTGTGGAAAGCGTCAGGAGTGGGGGAGAATAGTGTGGAAAGAATCGGGAGTGGGAGAAGAGTGTGGGAAGGATCGGGAGTGAGGGAGAAGAGTTTGGAAAGGATCGGGAGAGGGGGAGAAGAGTGTGGAAAGGATCGGGAGAGGGGGAGAAGAGTGTGGAAAGGATCGGGAGTGGGGGAGAAGAGTGTGGAAAGGATCGGGAGAGGGGGAGAAGAGTGTGGAAAGGATCAGGAGGGAGGAGAAGAGTGTGGGAAGGATCGGGAGGGGGGAGAAGAGTGTGGAAAGGATCAGGAGGGGGGAGAAGAGTGTGGAAAGGATTGGGAGGGGGGAGAAGAGTGTGGAAAGGATCAGGAGGGAGGAGAAGAGTGTGGGAAGGATCGGGAGAGGGGGAGAAGAGTGTGGAAAGGATCGGGAGAGGGGGAGAAGAGTGTGGAAAGGATCGGGAGAGGGGGAGAAGAGTGTGGAAAGGATCGGGAGGGGGGAGAAGAGTGTGGGAAGGATCGGGAGGGGGGAGAAGAGTGTGGAAAGGATCGAGAGTGGGGGAGAAGAGTGTGGGAAGGATCGGGAGAGGGGGAGAAGAGTGTGGAAAGGATCGGGAGAGGGGGAGAAGAGTGTGGAAAGGATCAGGAGGGGGGAGAAGAGTGTGGAAAGGATCGGGAGAGGGGGAGAAGAGTGTGGAAAGGATCGGGAGAGGGGGAGAAGAGTGTGGGAAGGATCGGGAGGGGGGAGAAGAGTGTGGGAAGGATCGGGAGGGGGGAGAAGAGTGTGGAAAGGATCGGGAGGGGGGAGAAGAGTGTGGAAAGGATCAGGAGGGGGGAGAAGAGTGTGGAAAGGATTGGGAGGGGGGAGAAGAGTGTGGAAAGGATTGGGAGGGGGGAGAAGAGTGTGGAAAGGATCAGGAGGGAGGAGAAGAGTGTGGAAAGGATCAGGAGGGAGGAGAAGAGTGTGGGAAGGATCAGGAGGGGGGAGAAGAGTGTGGGAAGGATCAGGAGAGGGGGGAGAAGAGTGTGGAAAGGATCAGGAGGGAGGAGAAGAGTGTGGGAAGGATCGGGAGGGGGGAGAAGAGTGTGGAAAGGATCGGGAGTGGGGGAGAAGAGTGTGGAAAGGATCAGGAGGGGGGAGAAGAGTGTGGGAAGGATCGGGAGGGGGGAGAAGAGTGTGGGAAGGATCGGGAGGGGGGAGAAGAGTGTGGAAAGGATCGGGAGGGGGGAGAAGAGTGTGGGAAGGATCGGGAGGGGGGAGAAGAGTGTGGAAAGGATCGGGAGGGGGGAGAAGAGTGTGGGAAGGATCGGGATGGGGAGAAGAGTGTGGGAAGGATCGGGAGGGGGGAGAAGAGTGTGGAAAGGATCGGGAGGGGGGAGAAGAGTGTGGGAAGGATCGGGAGTGGGGGAGAAGAGTGTGGATAGGATAAGGAGGGGGGAGAAGAGTGTGGGAAGGATCGGGAGGGGGGAGAAGAGTGTGGGAAGGATCGGGAGTGGGGGAGAAGAGTGTGGAAAGGATCAGGTGGGGGGAGAAGAGTGTGGAAAGGATCAGGAGTGAGGGAGCAGAGTGTGGGAAGGATCGGGAGTGGGGGAGATGAGTGTGGAAAGGATCGGGAGGGGGAGAAGAGTGTGGAAAGGATCGGGAGAGGGGGAAAAGAGTGTGGAAAGGATCGGGAGTGGGGGAGAAGAGTGTGGAAAGGATCAGGAGTGGGGGACAAGAGTGTGGAAAGGATCGGGAGGGGGGAGAAGAGTGTGGAAAGGATCGTGAGTGGGGGAGAAGAGTGTGGAAAGGATTAGGAGTGGGGAGAAGAGTGTGGAAAGGATCGGGAGTGGGGGAGAAGAGTGTGGAAAGGTCGTTGGAAGTGTAGTGAACAGTGAGGAGGATAGTGATAGACTTCAAGAGGATATAGACAGGGTGGTGACATGGGCGGACACGTGGCAGATGAAATGTAATGCAGAAAAATGCGAGGTGATACATTTCGGTAGGAAGAATGAGGGGAGGCAATATAAACTAAAGGGCACAATTCTAAAAGGAACAAAGATCTGGGTGTACATGTCCACAAATCATTGAAGGTGTTAGGGCAGGTTGAGAAAGTGATTTAAAAAGCATACGGGATCCTGGGCTTTATAAATAGAGGCATAGAGTACACAAGTATGGAAGTCATGATGAAGCTTTATAAAACATTGGTTCAGCCACAGCTGGACTATTGTGCCCAGTTCTCGGCAGCGCACATTAGGAATGATGTGAAGGTATTAGAGAAGAGATTTACTGGAATGATTCCAGCGATGAGGGACTTTAATTTTGTGGATAGACTGGAGAAGCTGGGGTTGTTCTTCTTGGAACGGAGGAGGTTGTGAAGAGATTTGATAGAGGTATTCAAAATCATGAAGGGTCAAGACAGAGTAGATAGAGAGAAACTGTTCCCATTGATGGAAGGGTCAAGAACCAGAGGACCCAGATTTAAGGTGATTCGCAAAAGAACCAAAGGCGACATGAGTAAAAACTTTTTTTACGTAGCAAGTGGTTAGGATCTGGAATGTACTACCTGAGGGCATGGTGGAGGCAGAGTCAATCATGGCCTTCAAAAGGGAACTGGATAAATAATTGACAGGAAAATTTTGCAGGGCTGCGGGGAAAGTGCGGGAGAGTAGGACTAGCTGGATTGCTCTTGCATAAAGCCAGCAAGGACTTTATGGGCTGAATGGCCTCCTTCCGCGATGTAACCTTTCTATGATTCTATGATTCTGTGATTCTATGATAAGATTAAGGCACTTAAAGCTAATTGTGCTACTGGACCTGATTCAATTTACTTAAGAAAATGAGCGTGGTTCTGTATAAAAAATCTTTGACAAAATGTTGCACAGAAACCTTTGGAAAAGATTAGATCATATTAGATCAAGTGCCATCATTGGACAAGATTATTTTGAATTGATGATTGAAGTGGCACTGGGGTAACCTAATGCCATCTGAACAAGAGCATCACTACAAATGACCAGCACAGATGGTCTGTCCAACAAAGACATGTACAAAGTAAAACTAAATAGTAATCTGTTTTTGTTTCATCAATTAATGTCCTGTGGTGCCCAGCAACCATGGAAGGCCTCAAGCATACCAGTGGACACTGTGTGATCCCTCTCTGGATTATTGGACATACATTATGCTGAATCGGTAACTGCTTGAAATCTCGTAGGTAGAGAGTTGTCATTAATGGGAATGCATCTGAAAGGGGCCTGGTCGTAAGTAGAGTTCCACAAGGCTCTGTTATGGGACAAATGCTGTTCATCATTGCTACATTTCACCAAATGGCTACTAATGTATTGGCTGGTCTCTGATGTGGATTTACCTCCGTTTCTTTTGACCCTGAGATGAACTTCCGACCACATTTCTGCTCCATCACCAAGACCGCATACTTCCACCTCCGTAACATCACCCGTCTCCACCCCTGCCTCAGCTCATCTGCTGCTGAAACCCTCATCCATGCCTTTGTTACCTCTAGACACAACTATTCAAATGCTCGCCTGGACAGCATCCCATCTTTCACACTCCATAAACTTGAGCTCATCCAACACTCTGCTGCCCGTATCCTAACTTGCACCAAGTCCTGTTCATCATCCCTGTGCTCGCGGACCTATATTGGCTCCCGGTTTGCCTCGATTTTAAAATTCTCATCCTTGTTTTCAAATCCCTCCGTGGCCTCGTCCGTCCCTATCTCTAAAAACCTCCTCCAACCCTCCGAGATCTCTGTTCCCCTCCAATTCTTGCCTCTTGCGCATTCCCAATTTTATTCGCTCCACCATTGGTGGCCGTGCCTTCAGCTGCCTAGGACCTAACCTCTGGAATTCCCTCCCTAAACCTCTCCACCTCTCTCTCCTCCTTTAAGACACTCCTTAAAACCTACCTTCACCTGTCCTGATATCTCCTTATGTGGCTCAGTGTCAAATTTTGTTTGAAAATCGCTCCTGCGAAGTGCCTTGGGACTTTTACTATGTTAAAGGTACTCTATAAATGCGAGTTGTTGTTGTTGTTGTTCGGGTGATGGATGCCCCCTCCTTGCATTTAATTCTTTCCCCTGAAGAAGCTTCAGAAAGAACTGGAGAAATACCCAGAGGGTAGATCTTAACTGTTGTGTGGTCGTCTGGAGCACAACGGTTGTCCACCCATCACTGCTGATGGGAGGCCTGAGCCATTTAAAGGACTGGACTTCATTTCTATGCCGCCGGTGAGCTGCATACCCTAAACGGATGTCCCACTGCAGCTCGGCAGCTCAGGGTCGGCTCAATATCATGCGGCTCTGATGCAACACTGGTCCACACGTAGGTCTTTGAGGGGGAGGCGAATGCGGAGAAGTCGAGCCTGGGCTGACACCGGCCCACAGAATTTTTGAGGATCCAGGAGGAGCACTCTTTCTCCTCCTAGCTCCACAAAAATATAACGCAGAAAATTTTCTGGGCCGTATTTGGAGTGGCCAGCAATGGTCCCTATAAGGTTTGCTGGTTAGGCTGCTCAACATCAGGATATATGGGCAGGATCCTAACTTTATCATAGGACCCCGATTTGCATAATCAAGGGCTGATCCCCTGAAACAGGCAGGCGTTCCAGCCACTCAAGTGAAGGCCCCTTTAAAATGGCAGTGACCAGACCGTCTACATTAACCTAACGGTAAGTCTACCGACCCCAATTTAATGCGCCCATCGCTCCATTATCACTGATTTGGCCAAGTTAAAATTGGTCCCCAATTATTGCAGAATTAAATCAAGGAGATTCTACAACTGGTGGGTAATCCAATCTGCCAGATTACTACCCAGATGGTGAAGGTGAAAATTACTCCCCCCCACCCATATCTTTATAAAATTCAGTGCCATATCTAGGGACAAAGCATACTCTTAGCAGAATCTAATTCTTTAAAACCAAGAAAAGGGCTGAGAATAATTACTATGGCAAAAAGCTGTATGAGAAGGGAATGTTCATACATGCAGATCTTTCATCAATGAAGAAAGATTGTAAGAAATGTCTTCATCGACACAAGAAATTCAGAGTTTCCATATAATTTAAGACATTTACTGATCACATTGGACTCCAGTACAATCCAACATATCTGGTCTGCCTACTGCCATTCACAATCAGATCCAAAACAAAAAGATCTCATATTCTTTGCCATGTCATTTATTTAGTCTTTAATAGCAGAGAAATTTCTGTGCCCCCTACTAATTAGAAGCTCCTTCTCCTATTTGTCCAATCTATAAGTTGATGAAAGTACTTTGAACATTAGCCAAAATAATAATAATTTGGCACTGTATAGTTGGAACAAATGGTTAGATCTTTCTATGGATGTAATGGACTCTGATCAGATGAGCATGTATTTCCAATTCCAGATGAAAACCTTTCATGGCTTCAGGATGGGCACTGTGCCTGAGATTTCTGGATTCAAATAAAAAGACCATTACATCTCAGGTAATTTCAGGAAAGATTGAGCAGGCTGGGGCTCTTTTCTCAAGACCTGACAGAGGTCTTTAAGATTATGAAAGGGTTTGATAGGGTTGACGTAAAGAAGATGTTTCCACTTGTAGGGGAGACTAGAACTAGTAATATAAGATAGTTACTAATAAATCCAATGGGGAATTCAGGAGAAACTTCTCTACCCAGAGAGTGGTTAGAATGTTGAACTCACTACTACAAGGAGTAGTTGTGGCGACTAGTATAGATGCATTTAAGGGGAAGCTAGATAAATACAGAGGGAGAAAGTAAAAGAAGGATATGCTGATATAGTTAGATGAAATAGGGAGGGAGGAGGCTCATGTGGAGCATAAACACCAGCATGGACCGAATGGCCTGTTTCTGTGATGTACATTCTATGTAATTCTATGTAATTGTTAAAGCCCTGGCATTCTCAGTCACTAAGTATTATGTGTTATACTATCATGAAAAATTAATTCAAGCATTTAATATAAAATTAACTTTAAGGCTTAATAAGAGTAAAGGAAACTGCTTTATCTTTATTTATGCTGTTGATGATAATTGTATTGTGATTGAGGGTTGTATATATGTTAGCGTATCAAAGTGTCCTCAGTAACGATCTCCATTGATGTAGAGGGTGGGCTAGGCACCACTGAATCCCCGGCTCTCTGCAGCTTTCCGCCAGTTGGTTCTGGGTGCAGAAACTGCATCTGCTCATAAGGCGTGCAAATGAGGGAGACGTGTCCTCTGTCATATTTCCCACCATTTGCACTTAAAGAACACTCGATTCAGTGGCCACCTGTTAAGCCCTGGTATCCAGTGTTAGGAGGTCAGCGAAGGGGACACCAAGACAGAACTGGAAGAGGGTCCTGTGCAAGCACTCTCAAAGTAACATCATGCACAGGCCCCAACAAGAAAATTTGGAATTTAAAGTGTGAAAAAAATGATTTTTTTGCCTCTTTCTCCTCAGTGGCCTGCTGCAACATTTCCATCCTCATTAGGCAGAGGCTGGGTAGCCCACCTCCACAGTGCTAATGACTCCAGGACCAGGTTAGGGTCAAGAGGATATTGCTCTTGACCAAGCGGGAAGCCCCTACCAGTATGATTTTTAATAGAAAAACATAAAGATCTAATGAGAAAAAAATAAATCAACTAACAAATACCCCTTAAATATTTCAGTTGAACAAGCTTGTTAAAAAAAACTGTTTTCTTGCATTTTCTTTGAAACTTGAAGTTCTTGGCATCCTCTCACCATCAGTACCAGTTTTAAAAATAGAACAATTATAAATAATTATCCTTTTGTTTCTTTTCCTTTATTTTTGGTTGTTTTTTTGACTATTTCTGTTTAAATTGCAGGTGCTGCTGGTATCATTAAGGGAATGGGTGTAGAAGACTTCTTAACCTAATCTGAAGAAGCTGTAATAAACAAAAGATGTCAGTATCTTGTAAATTGTTACAATTCATGCTACTCCAGATACTTTTTCTCATTTCCACTACAAAAGCCTCTAGGCAAGGCCGACTCCCTATCAACTGAAGTGTGACTTTATGTGCAAAGTAGTCTGGAATGGCATGATTTAGGCAAACAATTAATCTGTTTATTGTCTCTGGATTACACCTTGGGGGCCATGATTTTCCACAGGGGTTGTTACTTTGATGGGAGATCAGCAGAACCCCCTGAGAAATGGTGTTAAAATGTTTTTGGACATTTACACCCTTTCTCCAGAGGTTCTGCCGATCTTCCACCAAATTACGGCAGGAGACCAGGAAAACCCCCACCGAAATTCAGGGCCAGGATTGCTATTTCCACAGTATTTCAGAGGATGATTAATGTCAACCACACCAGATGCGTTCATAATAAGCTAAACTACCAAAAAAGTTTGTTCACAGAAAGCCAGTAAAAAAAGCAAGCAGTAAAAGCAAGTTGTTGTAGTATGTCTAAACAGCTTAGCAGTAATCAATCATTTCATGAAAGGGTTAAATAGACCCTTAGTTGAGTTCCTTTCATTGGTTTTCTCTCTGGACGTTCAAAAAAAATTAGAAATGCTTCTTGGCATTAGAGATCCAATCACTACTTGTTATAGCTTTCCTCAGACTAGGTCAAAACTATAACTGGTTGGGATATGAAAAATATTGGATTCTAATGGTCATAAAATACTTCAAAATACAGTGTTATCTTTGAGAAATCAGTCTGAAAGTCAGAAGTACTTTTACTTGAACAATGGACAGTAAACTACATTAAATATATATAATAGCATACCAACTGTCACCTGTGATGTTTAAGTACTTTCTGTGTTACGGCTATCCTGATTAGCTTATGTCAATGATTAATAGCTGGATGATATTTGTTAATTAGTTCTAGCAATTTTGAATTTTCTCTCATTTGTTGAACAATCGAGTAGTAAAGTTTCTGTTCTACCGTTCTGATTTCCCAAGATGCACTCTCAGGGAGCACCGGATTATGGAATTTATGATTTGAAGCTTGACTGAGCTTCGATCCATTGTAAATTGGCGCCAAGAAAGTTCACTTGGAACAATCACACCTCCAGTTTGTAACTGAAAGTTTGTATTGGATTAGATTGAAATCTCAAACACTGATACATTAAAAGATGACCAATTCTATTAAAAACATCAGTGCAAGATTTGATAATGGGGAATTAAGGCCTGTGAAATTAATAGTAAAATAGTTGACTGGATTGAAAGTTGACTTGGCAAAGAAAGCAAAAGATTATGATAAATTTAAAAAGCTCTGTTTTAAGAACTAATCTTTAATGTAGTTCTGCAGGAGTCTGTCCCGGATCTCCCAAAATTCTTGTTACACATAGAAACATAGAAAACAGGAGCAAGAGTAGGCCATTCGGTCCTTCGGGCCTGCTCCGCCATTCAAAATGATCATGGCTGATCGTCTAACTCAGTACCCTATACCCGCTTTTTCCCCATATCCCTTGATCCCTTTAACATTAAGAAATATATCTATCTCCTTCTTGAATACATCTAATGACTTGGCCTCCTCTGCCTTCTGTTTTAGAGAATTCCACAGGTTCACCACCCTCTGAGTTCTCCTCATCTTGGTTCTAAATGGCATACCCCATATCCTGAGACTGTGACTCCTGGTTCTGGAGTCCCCAGCCATCGGGAACATCCTCCCTGCATCTAGTCTGTCCAGTCCTCTTAGAATTTTATATGTTTCGATGAGATCACCTCTCATTCTTCTAAACTCTAGTGAATATAATTTTACAACACCAAGTTATAGTCCAGCAATTTTATTTTAAATTCACAAGCTTTCGGAGGCTTCCTCCTTCCTCAGGTGAACGTTGTTGGAACGTTTTTTCCAACAACGTTCACCTGAGGAAGGAGGAAGCCTCCGAAAGCTTGTGAATTTAAAATAAAATTGCTGGACTATAACTTGGTGTTGTAAAATTGTTTACAATTGTCAACCCCAGTCCATCACCGGCATCTCCACATCTAGTGAATATAGGCCTAGTCGACCCAATCTCTCCTCATACGTTAGTCCTGCCGTCCCAGGAATCACGTATCAATTATATGGAAGATTGGACTTTTAAGCAATATAACATTTGCTGATGACACTAAACTATGTGGCCAGAGTGTTGGCCTTACATTTTATGAGGCCTACATGGAAGATGTCTTGGCTTCCTCAACCTTGATCAGCATATATAGTATTTTTATATGTAATTGTCAAAGCTCTCTGTATATTCAGATATTGAACTTGAGTACTGAAGTATTATAACATTTTTAACTGAATATACATATAATTTGTTCAAGCCATTAAAACAATACTAAAGCTATAATGAACAAAGACACAGTTTTAAAATCTAACAACAGTGAAATTCAACCAATTTTTGTTGAAAATTTCTTTTTGCTATTTGGGAATTATTTCAATATTTGAAGCAAAGGAAGATACACGGTTGTGGGAATAGTCTTGAATTGCTCTAGCAAAGAGTTTGCATAGACACAATGGGCCTCCTATGCTGTACACTTCTATGTCAAATGTTATTGTATAGTTTTATGTTAAAACTTCTTTCTCTAAGTGACAGCAGATCATGAAGAGAAAGATTTTTTTGTTGTAAAAATCATACTCCATATTCCAGTCCTTTATCTGCCATTAAAAAATTCCTTTCAAAGATTTTTGTAAAAAAAAAATCAAATAATTTCACTTGTTAAAAATAACAAAGACGCGGTGAGAAAGAGAAAGCTCAGATTCCGAGAGAAAGGTGAAGAGAAGGAGCTTCGGGTTGGGGGGAAGAGAGACGAGAAAAGGTCGCCGAGGAAAGAGAGTGAAGACGGAGAGGAGGAGCCCAGGGCCTGGGGGCCGGAAGCCTGCAGCAGTGAGCTGGAACCTGGCAGCTAGGAGTTCGGCTGCTGCCGCCGGGTTTGGGGCCTCGGGCGGCTGATTTCCCGGGTGTGGGAGGAAGAGAACCCCGGTTTGAGGAGCAGGCCCTCGATCTTGGGCCGGCTGTGGAGCCCTGGAATTAAGGTATGTGAGCCGGGAGTAGCCGGAGCGGAGTCAGGGTGACTGGAGCGGCAGCTCAGCTCGGCCCGGCCCGGCCTGGGCCGCCCGCAGACGGTTGACTGCGCCCTGGTGGTCGGACGGGATGTGCGGCTTTAACCCGAGTCGGTCCAGCTGGTGAATGAATAGTGTCGACACTGGAATAACAGCAGCTCCTTTAAAGGTGGTGGCGCTCCTGTGTTGTACTAACTCTGTGTTTAGTATTTGAAATGTAGTTAATGTGTGGTAGATGGAAACATGCATTGTGTACACCAGTTGTCCTCTTATTGGTCCCTCCAGGTTTGGGAAACCTTATAACCTACCTCTCTCACCAAGCTTTTGGTCACCTGTCCTAATATCTCCTTATTAGGCTTGGTGTCAGATTTTGTCTGATAATGCTCCTGTGAAGCACGGTGGGATGTTTTACTACCTTAATGGCACTATAGCTGTGAGGAGGACACAAAGAGTCTGCAAAGGGATATAGACAGGTTAGGTGAGTAGGCAAGAAGGTGGCAGATGGAGTATAATGTGGGGAAATGTGAGGTTATTCACTTTGGTAGGAAGAATAGAAAAACAGAATATTTTTTAAATGGTGAGAAACTATTAAATGTTGGTGTTCAGAGAGACTTGGGTGTCCTCGTACAAGAAACACAAAAAGTTAGTATGCAGGTACAGCAGGCAGTTAGGAAAGCAAATGGCATGTTGGCCTTTATTGCAAGGGGATTGGAGTACAAGAGTAAGGAAGTCTTACTGCAGTTGTATGGGGCCTTAGTGAGACCTCACCTGCGTACAGTTTTGGCCTCCTTATCTAAGGAAGGATATGCTTGTCTTAGAGGCAGTGCAACAAAGGTTCACTAGATTAATTACTGGGATGAGAGGGCTCTCCAATGAAGAGGTTGAGTAGAATGGGCCTATACTGTCTCGAGTCTAGAAGAATGAGAGGTGATCTCATTGAAACATATAGGATTTTGAGGGGGCTTGACTGGGTAGATGCTGAGAGATTGTTTCCCCTGGCTAGAGAGTCTAGAGCTAGGGGCATAGTCGCAGGATAAGGGGTCGGCCTTTTCAGACTGAGATGAGGAGGAATTTCTTCACTCAGAGGGTTGTGAAACTTTGGAATTCTTTACCCCAAAGGGCTGTGGATGTTGAGTCATTGAATATATTCAAAGCTGGGATAGATAGACTTTTGGAATCTAGGGAAATCAAGCAATATGGAGATCGGGCAGGAAAGTGGAGTTGAGGTTGAAGAACAGCCATGATCTTATTGAATGGCGGAGCAGGCTCGAGAGGCCGTATGGCCTACTCCTGTTCCTATTTCTTATGTTCTTAAGTTGTTAATGGTTTTACTATTTCTATATGGCTTCCTACAGCACTGAGACCACCTTGGTCAGAATAATCTTTTTTGACTGGGGTGCATCAAACCTGCTCAGCCTTTCCGCAGGGTTCTCCACAGGGGACAACTCCATCCTCCTGTATCCCCTCTTCTCTGTGGGACACCTCCATGTGACCGCACTTGTTTGATTCCAATCCTATCTGTCCCATTATATCCAGTATATGTCTTCTCATGACCCCAGCCCCCCCAGCCCCCCCAAAAGAGCTGTTCCACACCTGTTTCTTTGACCGAGCTTACTGTCATCTGTCCTAAATTGTTCTATTCTTGAGCACCTGTTTCTCCTCTTGAGAGACACTTTGAGACATATACTATGTTAAAGGTGCTATATTGATGTAATTGTTGTTACAGCAGCTGTGGAAATCTAAAGCTAAAATTATGGGACTTTGTATGTGAAGACCTAAATAGAAGAGTTGCAATTTGTCTAGCAAATAGTGAATATACTGCTGTGGTATAGACTTTTGCTCTGGTGTGTATGGACGTCTTAGCTTCTGAGCCAAACAAAGATATTGATCAGAATAACTAGGAAAACATGAATAAAATCAGGTGACCCAAAATTGTTTTCTAAGAAACCTGTAATGATTGCCACAATTATACAGGAACTCTGTTTAACACCTATGTTTCAGAAATAGTATGGTAAGAAGGATCTTGGCTGCAAAGCAAGCTGCAAGCCTTTATACAATTTAATTTTTTTCACTTTTTATTTGAAATATTTATGCTTTCATATTTTCCCTTTCAATACTTCTGCTTGAATCTTTCTTGCACCTTTCTATGTTTGAAGTTTATGTGTTCACATGCCTTTAACAACACTGACCTGTCATTTGCCTTGAAATCAGGTGCACACGCACTTTGAGAATCAAAACAATGATGAAAATAATAATTCCATTTTTTGGAACACATGAATGCATTTAATTCACTTTCAGTGAAGTGAATGGCAAAACCACAATCAAGGGAAATGAAAATGGACACAAGATGACCTTGTATAGCAAAATCATTTTGCAGAGGGATAGTGGTATGAATCATTTTTCCCTTGCTTGAACTCCACCCTCTGAAATAAGTTCCCTTACTTAGTGACAGTCTCGTCAAAAGAACATTTAAATTATGAACCTGTGTTATTTTGTAAAAGGTAGTAGCCACAGTATTAACATTTATTTCAATTCTTTGTGCATTAATCTCCTGCAAATTGAAAATTGGCTCAATCCTGAAGTACAACAAAGTTAGCCCTTATCCATGGGTACTAGTACTGTCAGGATTAATTGCCCAACAGCATTTGTTTTACAGTTCCCCTGGAGATTTAGCTCATTCAACAGATGATGCTTTAAAGGGGAATTTTACAACTAGACCAAGTAGCTGAAACAACCTAGAGCAAAGTGAGCATGATCCATAATATGCAGAACCTGTCAAGCATTCCAAGTTATTTTGGGATGATCCGATTTCGGTATGGGGAAAAAAACTTATTCTGTTTGCCTAATTATAATCGGACACCATCCAAAATTTCAAGTCTACCAATTTTCCAAACTGTCAGCTGCCATTTACAGTCAGCAAGTTTCTGGTAGAACAGATGTTCATCTAAAGTCACACTGGGTGGGGGGGGGCGGGGGCGGTGGTCATGAGAAGACATATACTGGATATAATGGGACAGATAGGATTGGAATCAAACAAGTGCGGTCACATGGAGGTGTCCCACAGAGAAAAGGGGATAGAGGAGGATGGAGTTGTCCCCTGTGGAGAACACTGCAGAAAGGCTGAGCAGGTTTGATGCACCCCAGTCAAAAAAAATTATTCTGACCAAGGTGGTCTCAGTGCTGTAGGAAGCCATATAGAAATAGTAAAACCATTAACAACTTAAGAACATAAGAAATAGGAACAGGAGTAGGCCATACGGCCTCTCGAGCCTGCTCCTCCATTCAATAAGATCATGGCTGTTCTTCAACCTCAACTCCACTTTCCTGCCCGATCTCCATATCCCTTGATTTCCCTAGATTCCAAAAGTCTATCTATCCCAGCTTTGAATATATTCAATGACTCAACATCCACAGCCCTCTGGGGTAAAGAATTCCAAAGTTTCACAACCCTCTGAGTAATTGGCAGCATATTGGCCTGGTGAAATATAAAATAACTGATAAACCATTTTTAGGATGTTGATTTGGCCACAGAACCACCAGCGGGAGATACAAAATGTACTAGTCTAATACTGGCATAAGGAAATTGGTGCATAAGGAAGAGCTGTGGCTTGACCCCCTTTTACAAAATAACACAGGTTCATAATTTAAATGCTCTTTTGACGAGACTGTCACTAAGTAGGGGAACTTATTTCAGAGGGTGGAGTTCAAGCAAGGGAAAAAAGATTCATACCACTATCCCTCTGCAAAATGTTTTTGCTATATAAGGTCATCTTGTGTCCATTTTCATTTCCCTTGATTGTGGTTTTGCCATTCACTTCACTGAAAGTGAATTAAATGCATTCATGTGTTCCAAAAAATGTTTTTAAAACCTAATCCACTCCAGCAGCCACAATAGGAAAGGTTTTTCATAGATTATTTACTTTGGCGTTGCAAATTTTGCAGGATCTAAAACATAAGGCCTTGTGGAAGTGCGTTCAAAACCTAAGGAAGTGGAATATGGTGCTAACAGTAGAAATAAATAGCAAAAAAAACTGCAAATGCTAGAAATTTGATTTAAATCATAATTTTAGAAATGAACAGCAAGTCCATTTGCATCTAAAAATAGCTGAGGAATCCTTTGGGTACAGAGTCATAACGCTACTAGAAAGTTCATTATGATTCATTCTTCTATACGTAGCCGAAAAATGGAATATTGCACCAGATATCAGCCTTGGAATCATGATTCTTTCATTCATGAGAAGTACTTTAATGATTACTTTGTGTCTGGAGAATTTTGGGTAATTTTTGGTCTGTTTGGGCAATAATCTGGCAGAGCGGATCACTGTATTCTAGAACTTACCGATTTTTCATTCCACAACAAGCAGGCGATCTGCTCCGACGGATTACTGCCCAGGTGGTGAAGACAAAAATTTACCCCTATATAAATGTAATTTTCTTTTCTTTTAATACCAATTTGGACTGGAATCATTCTGGGGTTAATTTTATGATTTAAAAGAGGAGAAAAGTATAGAGGGGAGTACTTTATACTGAAAGTACTGATCTTTGCTTACCCTTGGCTGTGAGGATAAATGCTTTAAAGCATAAATGCTACTTAAAAAATGATTGGTGTTACAATAATAATTGAAAACTTTGAACCAAATTTTTTGAGCAAGAATGGGTTGAACAGGATGGGTTGAATTGACGAACGAAAAAGGGGCAATCACACTGCTGGGAGTGTACGATAGACCCCAGTCAGAGGGAGATAGAACCGCAAATATGTAGGCACGTTTCTGAGAAGTGCAACAACAAAGGGCAGTAATAATAGGGGATTTCAACCACCCTAATATTAACTGGGATAAAATCAGTGTAAAAGGTATTGAGGGTGCAGAATTCTTAAAATGCATTCAGGAGAACTTTTTTTTTAGCCAGTAAGTATCAAGCCCAACAAGAGAGGGGGTAGTTGCGGACTTAGTTTTAGGGAATGAAGCTGGGCAGGTGGAAGGGGTATCAGTGGGAGAGCATTTTTGGTGGTAATGATCATAATTCAGTTAGAATTAGCATAGATATGGAAAAGGACAACGATAGACCAGGAATATTGGTTATGTTACTGGACTAGTAATCCAGAGGCCTGGACTAAAATCCAGAGTCATGAGTTCAAATCCTGCCACGGCAGCTGGCGAATTTAAAATTCAATTAATTAATTAAATTCAATTAATTAAATAAAAATCTGGAATTAAAATACTAGTATCAGTAATGGTGGCCATGAAACTACCGGATTGTCGTAAAAACCCATCTGGTTCACTAATGTCCTTCAGGGGTCTGGAGTCACATATAGGCCGTCCTTACCCGGTCTAGCCTATATGTGACTCCAGACCCACAGCAATGTGGTTGATTCTTAATTGCCCTCTGAAATGGCCTAGCAAGCCACTCAGTTGTAAAATCTCGCTACGAAAAGTCAGAATAAGAATAAAACCGGACGGACCACCCGGCATCGGACCACTAGGCACCGGACACGACAACGGCAAAAAAACACCAAGCCCAGTCGACCCTGCAAGGTCCTCCTTACTAACATCTGGGGACTTGTGCCAAAATTGGGAGAGCTGTCCCACAGACGAGTCAAGCAACAGCCTGACATAGCCATACTCACAGAATCATACCTTTCAGCCAACGTCCCAGACTCTTCCATCACCATCCCTGGGTATGTCCTGTCCCACCGGCAGGACAGACCCACCAGACGTGGCGGTACAGTGATATACAGTCAGGAGGGAGTGGCCCTGGGAGTCCTCAACATTGACTCTGGACCCCATGAAATCTCATGGCATCAGGTCAAACATGGGCAAGGAAACCTCCTGCTGATTACCACCTACCGTCCTCCCTCAGCTGATGAATCAGTCCTCCTCCATGTTGAGCACCACTTGGAGGAAGCACTGAGGGTAGCAAGGGCACAAAATGTACTCTGGGTGGGGGACTTCAATGTTCATCACCAAGAGTGGCTCGGTAGCACCACTACTGACCGAGCTGGCCGAGTCCTGAAGGACATAGCTGCCAGACTGGGCCTGCGGCAGGTGGTGAGCGAACCAACACGAGGGAAAAACTTACTTGACCTCGTCCTCACCAATCTACCTGTCGCAAATGCATCTGTCCATGACAGTATTGGTAGGAGTGACCCCCGCACAGTCCTTGTGGAGATGAAGTCCCGTCTTCGCACTGAGGACACCATCCAACGTGTTGTGTGGCACTACCACCGTGCTAAATGGGATAGATTCAGAACAGATCTAGCAGCACAAAACTGGGCATCCATGTGGCGCTGTGGGCCATCAACAGCAGCAGAATTGTATTCCAGCACAATCTGTAACCTCATGGCCCGGCATATTCCTCACTCTACCATTACCAACAAGCCAGGGGATCAACCCTGGTTCAATGAGGAGTGTAGAAGAGCATACCAGGAGCAGCACCAGGCGTACCTAAAAATGAGGTACCAACCTGGTGAAGCTACAACTCAGGACTACATGCATGCTAAACAGCGGAAGCAAAATGCTATAGACAGAGCTAAGCGATTCCACAACCAACGGATCAGATCAAAGCTCTGCAGTCCTGCCACATCCAGTCGTGAATGGTGGTGGACAATTAAACAACTATCGGGAGGAGGAGGCTCTGCAAACATCCCCATTCTCAATGATGGCGGAGTCCAGCACGTGAGTGCAAAAGACAAGGCTGAAGCGTTTGCAACCATCTTCAGCCAGAAGTGCCGAGTGGATGATCCATCTCAGCCTCCTCCCGATATCCCCACCATCACGGAAGCCAGTCTTCGGCCAATTCGATTCACTCCACGTGATATCACGAAACGGCTGAGTGCACTGGATACAGCAAAGGCTATGGCCCCCGACAACATCCCAGCTGTAGTGCTGAAGACTTGTGCTCCAGAACTAGCTGCGCCTCTAGCCAAGCTGTTTCAGTACAGCTACAACACTGGCATCTACCCGACAATGTGGAAAATTGCCCAGGTATGTCCTGTCCACAAAAAGCAGGACAAATCCAATCCGGCCAATTACCGCCCCATCAGTCTACTCTCAATCATCAGCAAAGTGATGGAAGGTGTTGTCGACAGTGCTATCAAGCGGCACTTACTCACCAATAACCTGCTCACCGATGCTCAGTTTGGGTTCCGCCAGGACCAGTCGGCTCCAGACCTCATTACAGCCTTGGTCCAAACATGGACAAAAGAGCTGAATTCCAGAGGTGAGGTGAGAGTGACTGCCCTTGACATCAAGGCAGCATTTGACCGAGTGTGGCACCAAGGAGCCCTAGTAAAATTGAAGTCCATGGGAATCAGGGGGAAAACTCTCCAGTGGCTGGAGTCATACCTAGCACAAAGGAAGATGGTAGTGGTTGTTGGAGGCCAATCATCTCAGCCCCAGGGCATTGCTGCAGGAGTTCCTCAGGGCAGTGTCCTAGGCCCAACCATCTTCAGCTGCTTCATCAATGACCTTCCCTCCATCATAAGGTCAGAAATGGGGATGTTCGCTGATGACTGCACAGTGTTCAGTTCCATTCGCAACCCCTCAGATAATGAAGCAGTCCGAGCCCGCATGCAGCAAGACCTGGACAACATCCAGGCTTGGGCTCATAAGTGGCAAGTAACATTCGCGCCAGATAAGTGCCAGGCAATGACCATCTCCAACAAGAGAGAGTCTAACCACCTCCCCATGACATTCAACAGCATTACCATCGCCGAATCCCCCACCATCAACATCCTGAGGGTCACCATTGACCAGAAACTGAACTGGACCAGCCATATAAATACTGTGGCTACGAGAGCAGGTCAGAGGCTGGGTATTCTGCGGCGAGTGACTCACCTCCTGACTCCCCAAAGCCTTTCCACCATCTACAAGGCACAAGTCAGGAGTGTGATGGAATACTCTCCACTTGCCTGGATGAGTGCAGCTCCAACAACACTCAAGAAGCTCGACACCATCCAAGATAAAGCAGCCCGCTTGATTGGCACCCCATCCACCACCCTAAACATTCACTCCCTTCACCACCGGCGCACTGTGGCTGCAGTGTGCACCATCCACAGGATGCACTGCAGCAACTTGCCAAGGCTTCTTCGACAGCACCTCCCAAACCCGCGACCTCTACCACCTGGAAGGACAAGAGCAGCAGGCGCATGGGAACAACACCACCTGCACGTTCCCCTCCAAGTCACACACCATCCCGACTTGGAAATATATCGCCGTTCCTTCATCGTCGCTGGGTCAAAATCCTGGAACTCCCTTCCTAACAGCACTGTGGGAGAACCGTCACCACACGGACTGCAGCGGTTCAAGAAGGCGGCTCACCACCACCTTCTCGAGGGCAATTAGGGATGGGCAATAAATGCTGGCCTCGTCAGCGACGCCCACATCCCATGAACGAATTTAAAAAAAAATAAAAGTTCTTAATTGGGGAAAGGCCAATTTTACTAAGCTGAGATGTGATTTAGCAAAATTGGACTGGAAACAGCTACTTGAAGGTAAGTCAGAGCAGTGGGAAACATTCAAGAAGGAGATAGTGAGGGTTCAGAGCAAATATGTTCCCACAAAGAAAAAGGGTGCGACTCCCAAATCCCTGGATGTCAAGGAGCATACAGGGTAGGATAAGGCAAAAAAGGGAAACTTATGTCAGACACCGAGAGCTTTTTTTTATTCGTTCATGGGATGTGGGCGTCGCTGGCGAGGCCAGCATTTATTGTCCATCCCTTATTGCCCTTGAGAAAGTGGTAGTGAGCCACCTTCTTGAACCGCTGCAGTCCGTATGGTGAAAGTTCTCCCACAGTGCTGTTAGGAAGGGGGTTCCAGGATTTTGACCCAGCGACGATGAAGGAACGGCGATATATTTCCAAGTAGGGATGGTGTGTGACTTGGAGGGGAACGTGTAGGTGGAGGTGTTCCCATGTGCTTGCTGCCCTTGTCTTTCTGGGTGGTAGAGGTCGCGGGTTTGGGAGGTGCTGCAGTGCATCCTGTGGATGGTACGCACTGCAGCCATGGTGCACCGCTGGTGAAGGGAGTGAATGTTTAGGGTGGTGGATGGGGTGCCAATCAAGCGGGCTGCTTTGTCCTGGACGGTGTCGAGCTTCTTGTGTGTTGTTGGAGCTGCACTCATCCAGGCACGTGGAGAGTATTCCATCACACTCCTGACTTGTGCCTTGTAGATGGTGGAAAGGCTTTGGGGAGTCAGGAGGTGAGTAACTCACCGCAGAATATGCAGCCTCTGACCTGCTCTTGTAGCCACAGTATTTATGTGGCTGGTGCAGTTAAGTTTCTGGTCAGTGGTGACCCCCAGAATGTTGATGGTGGGGGATTTGGCAATGGTAATGCCGTTGAATGTCAAGGGGAGGTGGTTAGACTCTCTCTTGTTGGAGATGGTCATTGCCTGGCACTTGTCTGGCACGAATGTTACTTGCCACTTATGAGCACAAGCCTGGATGTTGTCCAGGTCTTGCTTCATTATCTGAGGGGTTGCGAATGGAACTGAACACTGTGCAATCATCAGTGAACATCGCCATTTCTGACCTTATGATGGAGGAAGTTCATTGATGAAGCAGCTGAAGATGGTTGAGCCTAGGACACTGCCCTGAGGAACTCCTGCAGCAGTGTCCTGGCGCTGAGATGATTGGCCTCCGACAACCACTACCATCTTCCTTTGTGCTAGATATGATTCCAGCCACTGGAGAGTTTTCCCCCTGATTCTCATTGACTTCAATTTTACTAGCGCTCCTTGGTGCCACGCTCGATCAAATGCTGCCATGATGTCAAAGGCAGTCACTCTCACCTCACCTCTGGAATTCAGCTTTTTTGTCCATGTTTGGACCAAGGCTGTAATGAGGCCTAGAGCAGAGTGGTCCTGGCGGAACCCAAACTGAGCATCGGTGAGCAGGTTATTGGTGAGTGAGTGCCGCTGAATAGCACTGTCGACGAAACCTTCCATCACTTTGCTGATGATTGAGAGTAGACTGATGGGGCGGTAATTGGCTGGATTGGATTTGTCCTGCTTTTTGTGAACAGGACATACCTGGGCAATTTTCCACATTGCCGGGTGGATGCCAGTGTTATAGCTGTACTGGAACAATTTGGCTAGAGGCGCAGCTAGTTCTGGAGCTCAAGTCTTCAGCACTACAGCCGGGATATTGTCAGGGCCCGTAGACTTTGTTGTATCAATATTGCAGAAAGCCTAGAGGAGTATAGAAAGTGCGGGGGTGAAATTAAAAAGGAAATTAGGAAAGCAAAGAGAGGGCATGAAAAAATATTGGCAATTAAAATCAAGGAAAACCTAAAGATGTTTTATAAATTCATAAAGAGCATGAGGATAACTAAGGAAAGAATAGGGCCTATTAGAGACCAAAGAGGTAATCTGTGTGTGGAGGCGGAAGACGTGGGTACTGTTCTTAATGAATACTTTGCGCCTGACTTCACAAAAGAGGGGGACGATGCAGACTTTGTAATTAAGGAGGAGGACTGTGACATATTGGATGAGGTAAACATAGTGAGAGAGGAAGTATTAAAGGGTATAGCATCTTTGATAGTAGATAAATCGCCAGGCCCGAATGAAATGTATCCCAGGCTATTAAGAGAAGCAAGGGAGGAAATAGCGGAGGCTCTGACCATCATTTTCCAATCCTCTCTGGCTACAGGCCAGTAACTACAGGCCAGTCAGCCTAACCTCGGTGGTGGGCAAATTAATGAAAAAAGTATTAATTGTCATTTAGAAAGGCACGGATTAATCAAGGACAGTCAGCATGGATTTGTTGAGGGAAGGTCATGTCTGGCTAAACTGATTGAATTTTTTGAGGAGCTAACAAGGCGAGTCGCTGAGGGTAGTTTCCATGGATTTTAGTAAGGCTTTTGACGAGGTCCCACATGGCAGACTGGTCAGAAAAGTAAAAGCCCATGGGATTCAAGGGAAAGTGACAAGTTGGATCTAAAATTGGCTCAGTGGCAGGAAGCAAAGGGTAATGGTTGACGGGTGTTTTTTTGACTTGAGGCTGTTTCCAGTGGGGTTCCGCACGGCCATTGCCTTTTATAGTAATATCAATGATTTAGACTTAAATGTAGGGGGCATGATTAAGAAATTTGCAGATGATACAAAAATTGGCCGTGTGGTTGACAGTGAGGAGGAAAGCTGTAGACTGCAGCAAGATATCAATGGACTGGTCAGGTGGGCAGAAAAGTGGCAAATGGAATTCAATCCAGAGAAATGTGAGGTAATGTAGTTGGGGAAGACAAACAAGGCAAGGGCATACACAATAAATGGGAGGATACTGAGAAGTGTAGAGGAACAGAGAGACCTTGGAGTGCATGTCCACAGATCCCTGAAGGTAGCAGGACAGGTGGAGAAGGTGGTTAAGAAGGCATATGGGCTACTTTCCCTTATTAGCTGAGGCATAGAATATACGAGCAGGGTGGTTATACTAGAACTGTATTAAACACTAGGTAGGCCACAGCTAGAGTACTGCTTACAGTTCTGGTCACCACATTACAGGAAAGATGTGATTGCACTAGTGAGGGTACAAGGGAGATTTACAAGGATGTTGCCTGGACTGGAGAATTTTAGCTATGGGGAAAGATTGGATAGGCTGGGATTGTTTTCTTTGGAACAGAGGAGACTGAGTGGAGATTTAATTGAGGTGTATAAAATTATGAGAGGCCTAGATAGAGTGGACAGGAAGGACCTATTTCCCTTGGCAGAGTGGTCAAAAATCAGGAGGCATAGATTTAAAGCAATTGGTAGAAGGATTAAAGGGGAGTTGAGGAGAAATGTTTTCACCCAGAGGGTGGTGGGGGTCTGGAAAGGTGGCAGATTCAGAAAACCTCATCACATTTAAAAAGTACTTGGATATGCACTTGAAGTGCCATAACCTACAAGGCTACGGACCAAGAGCTGGAAAGTAAGATTAGGCTGGATGGCTCTTTTTCGGCCGGCACAGACACGATGGGCCGGATGGCCTCCAGTGCCATAAATTTCCATGATTCTACAAGAATGTACAGATGTATACAATAGACAAACCATCAAGAGCCACAAGTATTAATTTATGGGAGATGAGGTTTACAAATTTTAAGATTGTGTACCAGAATAAAATTGGGATAGCTTAGATGAAGGGATTATGAAGAGGAATCTTTATAATTAAATATAACTTTTTAAAAACTGTTCTAAATACTGTTCTATAGTATTTCTAAAAACTGTTCTAAAGTATTTAGCATTAGCAAATGCTCTATTTAATTATATTCAAAAAGTTAGCATGTAGGTACAGCAAGCAATTAGGAAGGCAAATGGCATGTTGGCCTTTATATTAAGGGGTTGGGGTACAAGAGTTTGGAAGTCTTGCTACAACTGTACAGGGCTTTAGTGAGACCTCTCCTGGAGTACTGTGTACAGTTTTGGTTTCCTTACCTAAGGAATGATATACTTGCCTTGGAGGCAGCACAAGGAAGGTTCACTAGATTAACTTTTGGGTTGTTCTATGATGAGAGATTGAGTAGAATGGGCCTATACTCTCTGGAGTTTAGATGAATGAGAGGTAATCTAATTGAAACACATAAGATTCTGAGGGGGCTTGACAAGGTAGATGCTGAGAGATTGTTTTCCCTGGCTGGAGAGTCTAGAACTAGGGGTCATAGTCGCAGGATAAGGGGTTGGCCATTTAAGACTGAGATGAGGAGGAATTTCTTCAATCAGAGGGTTGTGAATCTTTGGAATTCTCTACCCCGTAGGGTTATGGATGCTCAGTCGTTGAGTATATTCAATGTTGAAGAAGATAGATTTTTGGACTCTAAGGGAATCATGGGATATGGAGATCGGGCTGGAAAGTGGAGTTGAGGTCAAAGATCAGCCATGATCTTATTGAATGGTGGAACAGGCTTGAGTGGCAGTATGGCCTACTCCTGCTCCTATTTGTTATGTTCTTATGAAATACTGGGGCTGAAATTCCTTCCAGGATACTCCTACAGGGTATCTGGGATCAGGATGGGTTCATCTATTTTAAATATATCGCGGTCGCCCACATCCATATGGGCACCACTTGGGAACTTACTGGGGTAGTGGGAGAAAGGAGGAAGATGTGGGGCTTGACACCTACTCAGTGGCGGGAGGTGAGTTGGCTTGAAAGGTTTTCAGCTTAAAAGTTAAGCTTAAAAGTTTTTCAGCTTCCTTTGTAGGAGGGCCAATTTTCCACAATGCTGCAGGAAATTTTTCAGGGTATCCAGACCAAGAGCGAGGCCTCAGTTGCGCTCCACCAAGGACCTGGATGCCACCTTTATGGCATCCAGATCGCTGGATGCTCAGGAGGCAGGAGCCATGGGAATTCCAGTTGGAGAAGCCACTTCACTGGCTCTGCCTCCTTCAAATGTTATGAACCTTCTATGTGGCAGATGGAACATAATGCAATGAGGTGAGTGACCAGTTAATCTGTTTGTTGCTGATGGTTGAGTAACGAGGGCACTGGGAGAATTTCCGGCATATCTCCAGAAAAGTGCTGTTGGGTCTTTTATGTCCATCTGAACTGACAGACAGGGCCTCGGTTTAACATCTCATCAGAAGGAGGACACCTCCAACAGCACTCCCTCAGTACTGCACTGAAATGTTAGCCTAGATTATGTGAGAGAGTATGGTGCATCTGTTCAGGGTGTGGGTTTTTATAACGAATGCCAAGAAATATATAAAACTTAAGATTAAATTGATTTGCATCTTTCCTCCTTTACCTAATATTTCTGCAACAGTATTTAACATTAGCAAATGCTCTATTTAATTAGAATCATAGAATGATACAGCACAGAAGGAAGCCATTCGGCCCATCATGCCTGTGCCGGCTCTTTGAAACAGCTATCCAATTAATCCCATTCCCCTTCTCTTTCACCAAAGCTTTGCAAATTTTTCCCCTTCAAGTATTTATCCAATTCCCTTTTGAAAGTTATTATTGAATCTGCTTCCATCAGCCTTTCAGGCAGTGCATTCCAGATCATTACTGCTTGAAGATCCGACTTTGCCTGAAATTAGCACAGCCTTTTAAATCACTATTTATGGATCATACAGATGGATGAATTTAGATTAGCTGAATTGTCTTCATTATTCGTAACTACCTTCTGTTACCAGAAATAAGTTTACACAGAATAACTCAGTAGATAAACAATAAAATACTTTATTTATGGTGATACAGTGAACCGTTTGTGAAACTATAGTATTCGCATTTTTAGAGCCTTTTATCTGAATATTTCGATGATTCTTTATGTGGAACATGTCTCGGCCTCCAAGTTATTCTGTTGCCCCAGTGATATAAAAATGCAGTTGAAACAAGTGAACTGAAGAAATGGCCAACAGCCTGCAGGATTACCAGGCTTCTAGATAGTGAACTGTCAATCAAACCAAAATAAAGGCACGACAGTGGGAGTTCTCACGTTCCTGGTTAATGACCACCGCTGTCCATTGTCTGCATTACAGTCCCCACCACTTACAGCTTCCATGCTTAGCATGGGCAGCTACATATATTGGGCAAATGGAGCTAACCATTTGCCATTACCATAGAAATCAATTACAAAGGCGCTAAACAGAGGTGTAATCAAAAAAAAATCTGGCAGAAATGTCCAAGTTCTCCAGTTTTTCCTCATAATTCAGACTTTAGGCAGTAGGGGTCATCCTTGTGGCTTTACTCTGCACTGCCTCCAGCTTGAATGCCTTCCTTAGTGGCTAGAACGCCTTCCTTAGTGGCTAGAACTGGACGTGACTTCCTCAGAATTATATGCCACTATTTTGATAATATAGTTCAACATTCTATTGATTTTATTAGTTGCTGCTTTGCATTTGTTGGACATGTTTAGCATCAGTCTACTAAGACTCATAGGTCGCTTTCAGCTTCATCTTTACCCATCTCAACACCAATCATAAAGTGCGTTGCCTATTTTTCCTTCCTATGTGGAATACTTCACATTTATCTGCATAAAATTTCATCCTCCATTGTTCTGCCCGCTTACATGTTTTGCACAACTCATTCTGTAATTTCTGAACTGCCTCCCTTTATTCCATTGTCCCTCTTAATTTGATATCATCTGCAAATTTGACCAATATGCTTTGAGTTTCTGAATCCAGGTTGTTTTTTGGAAATTATAAACAGTAATGGTCCCAACACTGAGACTTGGGACACCCCACTCAGTACTTCAGTCTAATGTGACAACACATAATTAGCCTGAGCAATATGGTCCAAGAGCACTGTGTTTCTTCCACCTATTGCAGAGAACAGGGGCTCAATTTTACGGGGAAATTTCGGGTGTGTTGGGGGCTCCGAAAATCGCAGAAATCCCTTTCGGGTTCGGAAGCTGGCTCCAACCCGTCGACTTCCAACCTGCTCCGATGTCTCCCTCTCCGATCTCCCCCTCTTCACCACCCCCCCGATCTCCCCCTCTTCACCCCCCACCGATCTCCCCCTCTTCACTCCCACGATCTCCCCCTCTTCACTCCCACGATCTCCCCCTCTTCACCCCCCCGATCTCCCCCTCTTCACCCCCCACGATCTCCCCCTCTTCACCCCCCCCCGATCTCCCCCTCTTCACCCCCCCCCGATCTCCCCCTCTTCACCCCCCCCCGATCTCCCCCTCTTCACCCCCCCCCGATCTCCCCCTCTTCACCCCCCCGATCTCCCCCTCTTCACCCCCCACGATCTCCCCCTCTTCACCCCCCCCGATCTCCCCCTCTTCACCCCCCCATCTCCCCCTCTTCACCCCCCCCCGATCTCCCCCTCTTCACCCCCCCCGATCTCCCCCTCTTCACCCCCCCCCGATCTCCCCCTCTTCACCCCCCCCCGATCTCCCCCTCTTCACCCCCCCCGATCTCCCCCTCTTCACCCCCCCCGATCTCCCCCTCTTCACCCCCCCCCGATCTCCCCCTCTTCACCCCCCCCCGATCTCCCCCTCTTCACCCCCCCCGATCTCCCCCTCTTCACCCCCCCCCGATCTCCCCCTCTTCACCCCCCCCGATCTCCCCCTCTTCACCCCCCCCGATCTCCCCCTCTTTCTTTCCCCCTCCCCCGATCTTACGTTCCAGCGCCAGATGACGTCTTGCTCTCTCTCTTTCTCTTTTCCCCCCCCTCCGCCCACCTCGTGTTGCAGCTCCTCACGGCAGCCAGCCTGTCAATCAGACTGGCTGCCAGGCGCGAAACCCAGAGAGCACGTTAATTATCATCAATCACCATGCAATTGCGTCGGAAACGGTAAGTTTTGTTCAAGTGGTTTTGCACCTTCACCCCCTCCACTGCCAACCGCCACCATTTCAAAATTGAACCCCAGGAGTGTAAATGGTACGTCCTGTATGATTTCCATGTGTAATCCAGCAGTACAAGACTATGTTGTTAGCCCTGGGAATTCTACTTCGAGTCACCAAATCCTTTAACTACATTTGAAGTTTTGGTTCATAGTAAATACAAATTCATGGAAGAAAATTTCAATTTCCCATGAACACAGATAAAGATTGGGAAAGGGTTCAAGTCGTAATAGCTAATATATATAATTTTTGCTTTCAAAGTTACTTCAGGAATGATTATACTTTATCTTATTTTTGGTGTTTTATACAAAAAAAATCACATTGTTTTTAATAATGGCTTCACTGGTGTTTTTGAGTGCAGTAATATTTGATCAATACAAAGGAGTTGGAAGAAAGTAAAGTTGAGAGCAGCAAGAGAGGGGAGGACCCAGGGGAAATTTACAATACAAATAGTTGTTCAAGAACAAGTGAAAGGGAAAAGTGTAGAGCAGCAGAAAGAAAGTGTACTTTAGGCACTACAGATAAAGTGAAAACTAGAAGGTGTAAAGCGATTAACCCAGCATCAAAGCTGAAGGTCAGGCTCAGGTGTGTGGCCCAACTAAGAGTTCTATATACAAATGCATGGAGTATAAGGAATAAATTAAATGAACTACAGGTCCAAATTCAAATTGGAGGGTATGACATGATAGCTATTACTGAGACATGGCTGCAGGATGGTCAGGATTGGGAACTAAATATACCAGGTTATAAGATCTACAGGAGAAATAGGGAAAATGGAAGAGGGGGAGGAGTATCCTTAGTAATTAGAGATGAAATCACTTCAATGATAAAGGAGGCTATAATGAGGGGTAAGCAGCCAACAGAGACCTTATGGGTTGAATTAAGAAATAGGAAATGATCTAAGACTATAGTGGGAATTGTGTGTGGAACCCTGGCAGCAGCTGTGAAGTGCTAGATTGTATAAATGCAGAGATTAGACAAGCGTGTAAGAAAGGCATAGTGGTCTTAATGGGGGACTTTAACCTTCACATAGATTGGGAAAAGCAGACTAGCAACCATCAGAAAGGTAGTGAATTTCTTGAATGTGTCCGGGATAGTTTTCTACAGCAGTATGTCCTAGAGGCAACAAGGGGGCAAGCCATACTACATTTAGTAATGAGTAATGAACCAGATTTAGTTAACGGCTTAACTGTGCGTGAATATCCATCCAATAGTGATCATAACATGATCGAGTTCAAGGTAGTGTTTGAAAGGGCAAAAAAGTGAATCATCTGCTAAGATTCTAGACTTGGGAAAGGCCGACTTCAATGGGATGAGACAGAGACTGTCCACAGTAAACTGGGTAAATCTGTTAATGGGTAAAACGACTGATGATTAGTGGGAAATGTTTAAAGAAACATTTAACGTGATACAGAATCAGTTTATACCCCTGAGGGGCGAGAACTCTACTTGCCAAAAAAAAACAGCCATGGACAACTAAAGAGGTAAGGGACAGTATAAGACATAAGGAAAGGGCATATAAAAAGGCAAAAAATGGCACAGATCCTGGCGAATGGGAAAGATACAAAGATCAGCAAAGGGTCACAAAACAGATAGTAAGAGTTACAAAAAGAGAGTATGAAAAGAAACTTGCAAGGGATATCAAAAGCAATACGAAGAACTTTTATAGTTATATTAGGAAAAGAGGGTGGTCAGGAGCAGTGTTGGCCCCTTAAAAACTGAAAGTGGGGATATTGTCATTGACAATGGGGAAATGGCGGACATGTTGAACAATTACTTTGCGTCAGTATTTACAGTCGAAAAAGAGGATAGCATGCCGGAAATCCCAAGAAAACTAATATTGAATCAGGGACAGGGACTCAATAAAATTTAAAAAAGTAAAACAACAGTAATGAAGAAAATAATAGCACTAAAGAGTGACAAATCCCCAGGACCACATGGTTTCCATCCCAGGGTTTTAAAGGAAGTAGGTGAGCACATTGCAGATGCCCTAACTATAATCTTTCAAAGTTCTCTAGATTCAGGAACTCCCTCTAGATTGGAAAATTGCATACGTCACTCTGCTTTTTAAGAAAGGAGAGAGAGGGAAACCGGGGAATTATAGACCAGTTAGCCTAACATCTGTTGTGGGGAAAATGCTGGAGTCTATAATTAAGGATAGGGTGACTGAACACCTCGAGAATTTTCAGTTAATCAGAGAGATCCAGCATGGATGTGTGAATGGTAGGTCGTGCCTGACAAACCTGATTGAATATTTTGAAGAGGTGACTAAAGTAGTGGACAGGAGAATGTCAATGGATGTTATTTATATGGACTTCCAGAAGGCATATGATAAAGTCCCACATAAGAGACTGTCAGCTAAGATAGAAGCCCATGGAATCGAGGGAAAAGTACGGACTTGGTTAGGAAGTTGGCTGAGCGAAAGGCGACAGAGAGTAGGGATAATGGGTAGGTACTCACATTGGCAGGATGTGACTAGTGGAGTCCCGTAGGGATCTGTCTTGGGGCCTCAATTATTCACAATATTTTTTAACGACTTAGATGAAGGCATAGAAAGTCTCATATTGAAGTTTGCCGATGACACAAAGATTGGTTGTAAACAATTTTACAACACCAAGTTATAGTCCAGCAATTTTATTTTAAATTCACAAGCTTTCGGAGGCTATCTCCTTCCTCAGGTGAACGATGTGGAAATGAAGTCCTCGAAATGAAGTCGCATTTATAATTCACAGAACAATGCTTGGTGATAACAGACAGTTTTTTCAACTGCCCGTTGCCAAGGCAATCAGTGTGCAGACAGACAGGTGTTACCTGCCAGGTCTCAGAATATACAAATCACCAAAAAAAACAACAAACAAAAAAAAAACAGAGATAGAGAGGTAGAAACATAGAAAAGACAGCAACTGACCCGTTATATTAAAAACAGATAACATTTGTTCGCTCGTGGGGTAACGTGTCACGCTACACGTTACCCCACGAGCGAACAAATGTTATCTGTTTTTAATATAACGGGTCAGTTGCTGTCTTTTCTATGTTTCTACCTCTCTATCTCTGTTTTTTTTTTGTTTGTTGTTTTTTTTGGTGATTTGTATATTCTGAGACCTGGCAGGTAACACCTGTCTGTCTGCACACTGATTGCCTTGGCAACGGGCAGTTGAAAAAACTGTCTGTTATCACCAAGCATTGTTCTGTGAATTATAAATGCGACTTCATTTCGAGGACTTCATTTCCACATCGTTCACCTGAGGAAGGAGATAGCCTCCGAAAGCTTGTGAATTTAAAATAAAATTGCTGGACTATAACTTGGTGTTGTAAAATTGTTTACAATTGTCAACCCCAGTCCATCACCGGCATCTCCACATCATGACAAAGATTGGTGGCATTGTAAGCAGTGTAGATGAAAACATAAAATTACAAAGGGATGTTGATAGATTAGGTGAATGGGCAAAACTGTGGCAAATGGAATTCAATGTAAGCAAATGTGAGGTCATCCACTTTGGATCAAAAAAGGATATTTCCTAAATGGTAAAAAGTTAAAAACAGTGGATGTCCAAAGGGACTTAGGGGTTACGGTACATGGATAATTGAAGTGTCATGAACAGGTGCAGAAAATAATCAATAAGGCTAATGGAATGCTGGCCTTTATATCTAGAGTAAAGGGAGCAGAAGTTATGCTGCAGCTATACAAAACCCTGGTTAGACCGCACCTGGAGTACTGTGATATTGGCCTTGGAGGGAGTGTAGCGTAGGTTTACTAGAATGATACCCGGATTTCAAGGGTTAAGTTACGAGGAGAGATTACACAAATTGGGGTTGTATTCTCTGGAGTTTCGAAGGTTAAGGGGTGATCTGATCGAAGTTTATAAGATATTAAGGGGAACAGATAGGTTGGATAGAGAGAAACTATTTCCGCTGGTTGGGGATTCTCGGAGTAGGGGGCACAGTCTAAAAATTAGAGCCAGACCTTTCAGGAGTGAGATTAGAAAACATTTCTACACACAAAGGGTGGTAGAAGTTTGGAACTCTCTTCCGCAAACGGCAATTGATGCTAGCTCAATTGCTAAATTTAAATTTGAGATGGATAGCTTTTTGGCAACCAAAGGTATTAAGGGATGTGGGCCAAAGGCAGGTATATGGAGTTAGATCACAGATCAGCCATGATCTTATCAAATGGGCGGAGCAGGCTCGAGGGGCTGAATGGCCTACTCCTGTTCCTATGTTCCTAAGCAGGAGCATGCCTTACAAGTTGCAAATCCTGGCATGCTTTGTGAATGGCCAGTTTTGCTGATGATCATAAATTTTCTGCAAGATATGGGTACCAAGTTTGCTGTGAGCTGTAGATTACAACTTGGTTAGTTTTTTTAGCTGAGCATAATGGCTCTGGGAACTCCTCAAAGTCTCGGTTGCGGCTTCTCATAGAAGTACAGGCCTGCGATGGAAAATATTTTTACAGGCATTTCAGATGTGTGTGTTTTAATGAGAATTAGTGTTCTGAGTTGATTTACTGTGGCTTAGGACCTTAATGGTTGCCAGAAAGTTCAATTTTAACTATGCTTCCACATGATTATTTCTAATGCCTGTACTCCACAAGTTGTTTGTAATTTTCTTGTGCTAATTCTCTTATAGACAAATAAGGATCCGATGGGAATTCACATAATGGAAGGCGTTCTACGTTGCCGGAAATGTCGAAGATTTGTGCTGGGTGCTGGTAGTTTGTCCTCTTCCCGTGGGATGCAGCCATCCATATCACAGGTACAGTTCATCTTTGATCATTCTGTAACATATGCGTGGTCTCCCTTAATTGTGGAATTGTATTTAGCAACTTCCTATGTCACTGTTATTTTTGTAGCAGGTTTTATACTCTTCCAAAGTAAATAATGTAATGGATACTGCTGATGAGTTTTTTAAAATGCTTGTAAATTGAGTTCATGAGAAATGCTACAGATCATTGTACAAACATTATATGACATTGTAGGGGACAATGTAATGAAAGAAACGCTTTATTGATCCACTATTTTTGATTTCTTTAATGTTTTTTTTTGTTAAAAGTTTACCTCCTAAGCTGAAACTATTACTGTCTTAAACTGCTCGTAAGGAAACAGCCAGCTGACTCAAATACTGCTGTATTACTTCATCTAAATTCAGTAGAGCATCCTAAGATCAATTCCTATTTGGCAGTTAAATAAAACTTGATGTGGCCGGGTATTCAAAGGTTTCTTTTTAAGGATAATCAAAAAAAATTGTTGCAGAATGTACATAAAAGATACTTCATACAAATCCTACAAATACGGCCCTCAAAACAGCAATGTTTCGAACGGATGCCGAGTAACAGTTGAAGTAGATAGTCATGTTATGATTCCATAAACTCTGCACAAGTATGAAGTTGGTATCATGGTGATATCTATATGTGACAAAACAAATCTATTTGTCTCTGAGAGTGCAGACACTAGTTGGACACCAGTACCTGAATTAGAATAGTGAACCAACAACATAGCTGTGAAATTTGATCATATCAAAATCGATTTCAAGTTGGCTACGTAATATGCTTGTGTATAACTTTCTTTATACTAGTGAATTTATTCATCATCAGCTAAAGCTTAGGCTGCTTTCTAACATGGGCTCACTAAGTCCTTACAGTAATTAACTCTCCTCTACTGCTTCTGGCAGAGTCAGATCTGCTGCCCACCTCTTCCCCTCAACAGGGGAGGACGTCCTCGTTTTACCTCTTTTCTTCACCCCGCCTCCCCCCACCAAGCAGGTCTTTCCCATCTTCCCCGACAGGTTCTCTCACTCCAATTAAATGGGCTACACCCCCCCCCTTCAGATTTTCAGCCTCAGAGACGTAGCGAATTAAGAGGAAGAAAATAGTCTGGTTCAACAGTACAACTTACATAACAGACTGAACGTGTCGCTAATTTATCTAAATCACACTTGGTGTTTGTTTCCTCCACTTCTCCATTGTGAAGTGCCTTGGGAAATTTTATAGATCTCATTGTTCTTTATTCTAGAATGCTGCTGAAGAATCTGCTGGGCAAGACAACTGCATGGTTTGGCATGTGAATTTAGAGGCACTTCCAGGTTGGATAACAAAAGAGATAGAGAAGGTAAAGACTACTGTAATAAAAATAGAGAATGTTGGAAGTACATAGCAGAACAGTCAGCATTTGGAGCAGTGGTTACTGTTTTGGGTGCCATCTGCCATCAGAACTGGGTACACAGTTTTCCTTTTTAAGTAAGCAACCACTGAGCTATTATATCAAAATTCAGATGCAGTGTCATGTTCAAACAATCACAGAGCTAAATTAACAAAAATTTGAATTAAGTTTGTAATACTGAAAAATGTTTCTGAATTGTATGTTACCTTTTACCTTTTACTCCCTACTATGGTGTAAACTGAAAGTTATTGTTCATCCTTTTATGCCAACGTTCCATGAACTACAATGTTGTACTGTCAATTACAAGATTTAGATTGTATTACAGTTTTGACTGGACATTTGTACTCAATGTATGAGCCAAGTCTTTTAGGGTGCTTTTCAGCAAAGTTGCACTATACTTGCGCCCAGTCAGTCTCGAGTGGACGCCAAAGGAAAATGTTGTAATACTACTTCAGGAGGCACTCTCACATTGCTTCATTTAACCACACAAGTTCAGTGGCCAGCCAGCCTTTAGAAAATGCTCAGAGAGCCCATTGGACTTAGAACATAAGAACATAAGAAATAGGAGCAGGAGTAGGCCAATCGGCCCCTCGAGCCTGCTCCGCCATTCAATAAGATCATGGCTGATCTGATCCTAACCTCAAATCTAAATTCATGTCCAAGTTCCTGCCCGCTCCCCGTAACCCCTAATTCTCTTTACTTCTAGGAAACTGTCTATTTCTGTTTTAAATTTATTTAATGATGTAGCTTCCACAGCTTCCTGGGGCAGCAAATTCCACAGACCCACCATCCTGAGTGAAGAAGTTTTTCCTCATCTCAGTTTTGAAAGAGCAGCCCCTTATTCTAAGATTATGCCCCCTCGTTCTAGTTTCACCCATCCTTGGGAACATCCTTACCGCATCCACCCGATCAAGCCCCTTCACAATCTTATATGTTTCAATAAGATCGCCTCTCATTCTTCTGAACTCCAATGAGTGGAGTCCCAATCTACTCAACCTCTCCTCATATGTCCGCCCCCTCATCCCCGGGATTAACCGAGTGAACCTTCTTTGTACTGCCTCGAGAGCAAGTATGTCTTTTCTTAAGTATGGAGACCAAAACTGTATGCAGTATTCCAGGTGCGGTCTCACCAATACCTTATATAACTGCAGCAATACCTCCCTGTTTTTATATTCTATCCCCCTAGCAATAAAAGCCAACATTCTGTTGGCCTTCTTGATCACCTGCTGCACCTGCATACTAACTTTTTGATTTTCTTGCACTAGGACCCCCAGATCCCTTTGTACTGCAGTACTTTCCAGTTTCTCGCCATTAAGATAATAACTTGCTCTCTGATTTTTCCTGCCAAAGTGCATAACCTCACATTTTCCAAGATTGTATTGCATCTGCCAAATCTCCGCCCACTCACCCAGCCTGTTTAAATCCCCCTGTAGGTTTTTTATGTCCTCCTCACTCTCCACTTTCCCTCCCATCTTTGTATCATCTGCAAACTTTGATATGTTACACTCGGTCCCCTCCTCCAAGTCGTTAATATAGATTGTAAAGAGTTGGGGACCCAGCACCGACCCCTGCGGAACACCACTGGCTACTGGTTGCCAGTCCGAGAATGAACCATTTATCCCAGCTCGCTGCTTCCTGTTAGATAACCAATCCTCCACCCATGCCAGAATATTACCCCCAATCCAGTGATTCTTTATCTTGAGCAATAATCTTTTATGTGGCACCTTGTCGAATACCTTCTGGAAGTCTAAATACACTACGTCCACTGGTTCCCCTTTATCCACCC
The DNA here is from genome assembly GCF_035084215.1 of Heptranchias perlo. NCBI lineage: Eukaryota > Metazoa > Chordata > Chondrichthyes > Hexanchiformes > Hexanchidae > Heptranchias > Heptranchias perlo. Next base: position 71,791,156 of record NC_090325.1, read on the forward strand.
TGTACGTTATGTCCTCAAAGAACTCAAGCAAATTTGTCAGACATGACTTCCCCTTCGTAAAGCCATGCTGACTTTGTCCTATTAAATTATGTTTATCCAAATGTTCCGCTACTGTCTCCTTAATAATAGACTCCAAAATTTTACCCACCACAGATGTTAGGCTAACTGGTCTATAATTTCCAGCCTTCTGCCTACTACCCTTTTTAAATAAGGGTGTTACATTAGCAGTTTTCCAATCTGCCGGGACTTTTGCCGAGTCCAGAGAATTTTGGAAAATTATTACCAAAGCATCCACAATCCCTACTGCCACTTCCCTCAAGACCCTAGGATGTAAGCCATCAGGTCCAGGGGATTTATCCGCCTTGAGTCCCATTAATTTACTGAGTACCAATTCCTTAGTGATTTTAATCGTATTTAGCTCCTCCCCCCCCCCCAGAGCCCCCTGTTTGTCCAGTGTTGGGATATTCTTAGTGCCCTCCACCGTAAAGACTGAAACAAAATATTTGTTCAGCATTTTTGCCATATCCATGTTTCCCACCATTAATTTCCCGGTCTCATCCTCTAAGGGACCTACGTTTGCCTTAGCCACCCTTTTTCTTTTTATATAACTGTAGAAACTCTTGCTATCTGTTTTTATATTTTTTGCTAATTTATTTTCATAATCTATCTTCCCTTCCTTAATCAATCCTTTAGTTACTTTTTGCTGTCTTTTGATGACGTCCCAATCTTCTATCCTCCCACTAAGTTTGGCTACCTTATATGTCCTTGTTTTTAGTCGGATACTATCCTTGATTTCTTTACTTAGCCACGGATGGCTGTCATTTCTTTTACACCCTTTTTTCCTCAGTGGAATATATATTTTTTGAAAGTTGTAAAATAACTCCTTGAATGAACACCATTGCTCATGTACCGTCTTACCCTTTAATCTATTTTCCCAGTCCACTTTAATCAATTCCGCTCGCATACCATCATAGTCTCCTTTATTCAAGCTCAGTACACTTGTTTGAGAACCAACCTTCTCACCCTCTAATTGGATATGGAATGTAACCGTGTTATGGTCACTCATTCCAAGGGGATCCTTAACTAGGACATTATTAATTAATCCTGGCTCATTACACAGGACCAGGTCCAAGATTGCTTGCCCCCTTGTAGGATCAGTTACATACTGCTCAAGAAATCCATCCCTAATACACTCAATAAACTCTTCCTCAAGGCTGCCCTGCCCAATTTGATTTGTCCAGTTAATATGATAGTTAAAATCCCCCATAATTATAACTGTTCCCTTATTACATGCCCCGACTATTTCCTGATTAATACTTCTTCCAGCAGAGTTGCAACTATTAGGAGGCCTATATACTACGCCCACTAGTGTTTTTTTCCCCTTATTATTCCTTATCTCTACCCAAACTGTTTAATTATCCTGATCCTTTGTCCCAATATCATTTCTCTGTATTACAGTGATTCCTTCCTTTATTAACATAGCCTCCCCTTCCTTCCTGCCTGTCCTTCCTGATTGTTAAATACCCTGGCATATTTAATTCCCAGTCGTTGTCACTCTGCAGCTATGTTTCAGTAATGGCCACAAGATCATACCCATACGTAGTTATTTGTGCCGTTAACTCGTCCATTTTGTTACGAATGCTACGTGCATTCAGATAAAGAACTTTCAAATATGTTTTGTGACACTTAGTTCCTGCTTTTTCCTTTTTTAACACTTTACCTTTTACTCCATACCTTCTGTCCCTTCCTGACACGCTTTCCTCTGTCTCCCTGCTCAGGTTCCCAACCCCCTGCCACAGCTTTGATGCTGGGTTAATCGCCTTACGCCTTCTAGTTTTTATTTTATCTGTCGTGCCTAAAGTACACTTTCTTTCCGCTGCTCTACGCTTTTCCCTCTCACTTGTTCTTGAACAACTGTTTGTACTATTTGTATTGTAGATTTCCCCTGGGTCTTCCCCTCTCTTGCTGGTCTCAATTTTATTCCCTTCTGACTCCCCACTCAGGTTCCCATCCCCCTGCCACTCTAGTTTAAACCTTCCCCAACAGCACTAGCAAACACCCCCGCGAGGACATTGGTCTCGGTCCTGCTCGGGCGTAACCCGTCCCACTTGTACAGGTCCCACCTTCCCCAGAACTGGTCCCAATGTCCCAGGAATCTAAATCCCTCCCTCCTACACCATCCCTGCAGCCACACATTCATCCTGTCTATTCTCCTGTTCCTATACTCACTAGCACGTGGCACCAGTAGTAATCCTGAGATCACTACCTTTGAAGTCCTGCTTTTTAATTTATCTCCTAACTCCTTAAATTCACCTTGCAGGACTTCATCCCTTTTTTTACCTATGTCATTGGTTCCAATATGGACCACGACTACTGGCTGTTCACCCTCCCCCTCCAGAATGCCCTGCAGCCGCTCCGTGACATCCTTGACCCTAGCACCAGGGAGGCAACATACCATCCTGGAGTCACGTTTGCGGCCGCAGAAACGCCTATCTGTTCCCCTTACAATTGAATCCCCTATCACTATAGCCCTGCCACTCTTCTTCCTCCCCTCCTGTGCAGCAGAGCCACCCGTGGTGCCCCGAACCTGGCTCTTGCTGCATTCCCCTGATAAGCCATCTCCCCCAACAGTATCTAAAGCAGAATATCTGTTTGAGAGGGAGATGGCCCCAGGGGACTCCTGCTCTACTTGCCTAGTCCTTTTACTCTGCCTGGCGGTCACCCATTTCCTTTCTGCCTGCGTAATCTTTACCTGCGGTGTGACCACCTCACTGAACGTGCTATCCACGATAGTCTCAGCATCGCGGATGCTCCACAGCGAATCCACCCGCAGCTCCAGCTCCGAAAGACGGTTAGCCAGTAGCTGCAGCTGGACACGCTTCCTGCACACATGGTCGCCAGGGACACTGGTAGTGTCCATGATTTCCCACATAGTGCAGGAGGAGCATATCACGGGTGCAAGCTGTGCTGCCATGACTTGCCTTAGACTCTCAGACTCTCCTCCCACTCTCGGTCTCTCCTTTTATACTGTGCTCACCTCTCGGACTCTCCTGCCTCACCTGTGACGTCGCACAGTAGTTGTCTCTTTTTGTGTTAATTAATACTGCAAGAGAGACAAACTTGGAGCTGTTGTCTCTGTGCCAAGAATTAAAGTTCTAGATGCAGAGTCTTCATTTATAGATTTTATTGGAGAGAATGATACTCACAGACAATGATGATGTAAAGGCTGCGGGAGACCTCACGTTACAGTTGCTGAGCTCAGTCGTAGGGTGATTAGCACCCAGGTCTTCCCTAATTCTTTTACAAAGGTTTCACTTTTTATCCTACAGCTAAAAGGCTATTAAATCATGCCGTGTCATGACCTGCACTATTGATTTACACTAATTCACACCAGTTCAGCATTAATGAGTCTTTTAACAAAAGCTGTTCTTACATGTACAGAAAAGGTAAACATATAGTCATCAAACAGATAGATGTATCAATTTGAAGATTAGAACTACACAAGGCTATCTTATATGATGATAGTCAGTACAGCTTTCCAAACCAAAGCATGGCAACAGACTAATGTTGACCCTGAATTTCAGAGCGTTAGATTTTAAATACCAGGAACGCAGCTTTGCTTATACAGTCCCAATTGCAGCCAGGTAGTGAAATAAGGTACTGCTGCCGAGAACGGATAAGGCAGCTGCCAAGAACGGATAAGGCAGCTACCGATCTGATATTCATACCTACAGTATAATTGCACCCTTAGTATGCTCTTTGTTATATTGATGAAGCATACTATTCTGCAGAAGAATTTCTATCCTATGATGCTTAAGTGCACTTGCACGTCAGATAACTTAAACCATCAATGAATGTCTGTAGACTGGAATATCCCCTCTTCCTATCGAAAGAGGACTTTATGAACGCGTGGTCTAACTTGGGGAAAAAAAGAAAATAATTTGGAAAAGTGCTGTTTACATCAGTTTTATGTTAATTTTCATTATTCAATAGAGAAAGGGTTATTTAGTAAATGAAAACTTAAGGAACGATGTAAGGTATGGTTATGGTTCTTGACTAGCAATTCAGAGGTTGTAAGTTCAAATCTCAACTTGGCAATTTGTGAAGCTGAATTCAGTAGACCTGATAAACTGGCCTGCTGCCACACTTGCCTAATCTGGCCAACACGTGGTTGTCTATTAGTCCTTAAGGGCAACTAGGGATGACATGGTGCACTATTACACCGCCTATCAGGGGAGTCACTGAGTGGAGGTGGGCCACCACATTGTAGTGCAATAGCACAATATAGGGGGATAGAATGAAATTTTTCACTCCGTGTTTCCTAATCTCAGCTTGGGGTGAACCTACACACGCAGCATAAGGAAAGGGAATTGGTGAGGATTTTCCCCAACAGAGGGGAAAAATTTTTTAAAAACTGGAGGATATTTCAAACCCAGCAAGTTTGAGTCACTTAAGGAATGACCAATGATCATGTTATTTGCCAGTCTTCTCGGCTAGAGAATAGTAGGGAAACATAAGGTAGTGGGAGAAAATATCTTGCAAAAATGGGGTAGAAGCAAATAAGTAAAATTTACAGGATGGAAGAAATGTTGCACCAGTAGAAAAGGTCTTGTATGTTTAATGCTTTCTCAGTGTCTAAATTTTAAAAAAATAGTTTGTAACTTGTGGCAGTGAAAATGGACATCAGCAGGATACAACCAAAATGATTAAATAGCATTTTTTATAAAGTAAATAGTAAGTACCAATTTTACTGTTCTTAGATCCGTCTTCCTTTGCTGTGTTTACTTTGATAAATAGAGAGGGAATCTTAGCCTGTACTTCAGTTCTGTCTTTTAATGGTATAGGTTCTTTCATTAACTCTCCGTTGAGTACTAGTTTCTGCAGCAGTTAACAATTATTTTTCTTAACCACAAAAGTTTTGCTGTGTTATATTCAGGACATCATTAATGTAAGGATTTGAAAGTACTAATTGTACTGTTCTGTAATTGATAAGTTTCTGTAATTTTTTTTTCTTCAGCTACAGATTAACATTTTATTTTGTGATAGATACATTAAAGGTTTAAAAAAAACAGATTCCATTTGAATCATATGCTATTACTGTTACGATGTTCTCCCATTTATTTTGTTCATATGCCCTTGTGTTGTCCTCTAGGAGGTTTATGAGTATGATAATTGACTTGCCCTCCATTTAATTTCGTTCCCTGAAGGGAAGTGCCCCGCCCCCACTTAGTGCCAAATCTGTGCATCACAGCTGAGACTGGGTGGTCACCATATAGGGAACAAGCAAGTGCAGACCCCTGTTTTGTCTTTCTCAAATTGCAGTGCCTTAGTCTACCAACACATCAGTGAACTTAGATTTTAAAATCTTTCTTCAACAGTTAGATGACAAGGACTGCTTTGCTAAATGTGTAGAATATGTACTGTTGTGCTATGGCAAAATGGACTTGGTAACTGCATTTTTCACCATCCTGAAAAATTTGTTCGGGTTTGGGTGTGGGGGGGGTGGAGTCAGTGGGCTTTTTATGCTCACCCCCATAACATTGCACAGCTACTTTGGGAGGGGTGTTGGGGGGGTGCCTTGGGGTGTTTCCAGACCACCATGGGAATTTTACTCAGTTTACCTCTGAAACCAGGCATTGACCCTAATCTGTGTCTTGAGAAAGTGTCATCTTCCCCCCCCCCCCCACCCCCCCCCGCAAAAACTGAAAACAAAGGTCATGATTCTTAGAAGGATTAATTAAATTTACAAAGTTACCCACCTGAGGGGAATGTAAAACAATTGGTGAAAACAGCAGAAAAATTGGGAATGGAGTCCTACTGCCCCCTCCCCCGCCCCGGCATTGTAGGCCACGGGGGCCCTCTCACTGCCCCACCATACACAAATGATAGCAGGCAGATATGCTCACCAAAGCAACTGATTTCGGTCCATGCCATTGTCACCCACAGGGATTGCCAGGCGGGGAGTAGAGTTAGGCTCTTGGGTAGCAGCTGCAATTCCGCTGAACAGCATGTTGGAGGCTGACGGTCCAATAGTAGGCGTCTCTCACCTTGCTTAAGACCCCCTTACCTTATAAATGAAGTCCTGCGGCTCATAGAGAGCTCTTTATGAAATTTTAAAAAAATCTTTTGGGTCCTTCTGCCTCCTTTTAAGTGCTCCTCTTCCTCTGGTGCTGAATTTTGCTTTCCAGCAGCAGAGGGCTCCATCTTGCTGGTGCAATTCCTGCCGGGAACCCACACTGCATAAATAATCAGCCAGGTCGCGATCATAATGGGTTTGGTGCAGAAGTCTCTCCCTGACCCCCTTCCAATGGGATCCCATGATTAGTTATTTTAAAGGGTTATATGTTTGCCCTTAAAAGGCTTCATCTGCATTGTAAACCAAAGCTTTCTTTTTCACGTTGAGAAACATGATTATATTCTTTGTGCATGATATAATCAGATGGAATTTTTCCACTAGTGTTGCATTCATTCTTCCTCCATTGCAGTGACAATGTCCCTTTAATGGCAATTGACTGGATTTAATTTGCCTTTTTAAAGGACTGCAGATTTTTTGAAGTTTCCTGCATCCACAATACCCAGAACCTCTACCACCTTTCCATTAAATAGTGTTACTGCTCAGCACTTTTATAGGATTATTTCATTCCAGGAATACAGGGCAAGTTTTTACATGATCTGGAATGTGGCTGATGAGAACACAAACCTGTACAGCAAAATCCCTATTTAGGTTGGAGCAGGATGCAGAATAGAAAACTTTAAAGTAAGTACTGTGGGAAATCTTCACCCACTGTGATCAGGATGTGATTGGTGCCATTTTTAAACAAAAAAGGATTATTCTTCAGGCATGAAATGGATGGAATATAAGTGCTTGCTTTGACGAATTAACAATGATTTTCAAAGAGCTTAAATGTTTTTTCAGAGGATTCTGAAATAGTGATAGAGCATCTACACAGCATTTTAATTAGTAAGTATTTTGGGCTAGACAAAGATTGAGTTATTTTTTAGTACTTTGTAGGTTAGTGAATTAGTTTTGCGATCTCGTTGAAAGCCTACAGTGTACTCTTACAGTCTTGTATCAGTGGTGTGCATGTGAACATTGCTCTGTATTCATGAAGCTACTTACATTCCTCACTGTTAAAGGTGGCATTGTACGTTGCTCTTTTTTTCATTTGACATGATATAGTGTGGAATTTTCAGGTGCTGCTGTATAATCCTAACATCAGTGACAACATATGTTTCTAAAGTCTGCAGCATTGATGTATTGTAAAACAACACAATCTGCTACATCAGGTATCTCGGCCTCACTGTTGTGTGGGCTTTTCTGTGCTGTACTAGTTTCTACATTACACACAGAAAAGAAAAGCTGACCTTGTGAATTGAATGAAAGAGTTGATGTGGCCATTTTCCCGCTTTTTTTGTTACAGTGACCAGATTGTTGTCTGTTTCTTTTCCATAGTCATGGTGGACAATTGGGAAGCTGAACTGCCTGCATTGTGGGGCCCGTCTGGGGGATTTTAACTTTGTCAGCAATGCCAAATGCCCTTGTGGACAGACAGTGACTGTACATATCTGTAAGAGTCGTACTGACTATGAAGCACCACGTTTAATCAGAATCAGTGAGTCTGCAAAGGTGACATCCCTGCAGAAAGTGCAATATATGTACAAGTTAGAAACTGTGGAGAACATGGAGCATGGGACAGAAAACAGCATGTCCCACTACAGACATAAAGAATTTTTACACCATTCGAGAAAGATGGATCGTGAAAGAATAACTGATGCACTTTGCCTGGAGGCAAGATCACGCAGTAGAGGAATGGTAGAAGTTGACAGCAATGAATTTAACTTCAAAGCAGCTTATCCGCAGCCATGCTCTTCTGCTTCACAGCCAGTGAGAGCCAGATGTGCAGTGAAAGGTTTTCATAAAAAGTCTCTCAGTCTGGATTTTAACAGCACAAACTCAAAGGATGCTTCTGTTAGTTTTGCTGGCATTCATGGATTGTGTCCACGATCTTCATCTTGTGGAATTATAATGAATCATATAGATGAGATTGCTGATCCTAGACAGTTTCCATTGGTAGAAGATGCTAATCTGCAGCTACCTGTAAGTGAAGAATCCAACGGTTATGCCTTTCAGAATCAATACACTGTAGAGACTGATCTTATGTCATGTCCTCAGTCATTCAGTAATGGTCTCATAGCAGAAGCACAAGAAGATTTAGATCCTGGGCCATCTGTGCCAAGACATTGCAGGAGCAAAGTTGCCAACGTTTCTGCCATTGTTAGAGGTTGGTCACCTGACTCGAGTACTGAAGCAAGTGACATAGAGGAGAGGGAGGAAGGACGTGATGCAGGTACAAGAAATCCTTGTAATGATTCAGCGCCATGCACTCCCTTATTCTCCCCTCTAGGTGAAAGAACATTGAGTAAAAGACAGAGAAACAAACTTAAGAGTTTGAAAAGAAAACAACGGAGACGAGAGCGATGGCATCAGAGCAAGTTGAAGGAACAGAAACAGGTGGGTGCTTGAAAGTCCAAGTTATCCTACATTCAGCCAAGTAATGCTAATATCAGGCTGAATATTAGGAAAAATCATTTATTATGCATTTAAAAAATTCTAATATTTAATGAACACCACCTGCAACATAATTTCAGTTTAAATTATGAAAATAAAAATGAAACTATTCCTGAAAGGCAAAAGCTGTATTTTGATGCAGTGATAATTTAAATTCACATTTAAATAGTAGTTATTAGACAGCACTTTTTTGTAGTGTATTTAGTATTCTCTGCAATTTTTGAAGCTAATGTCTAGTTTTTTATATATAATATTGTAAAAATGCTCAGTAAATTTTAATGCTGAATATTAAGAGGATACACTAGAGGCTGTGGGATATATGAGGCTGGAAGTTCCAGACGGGGGCAGCTAGAACTCCGGCAGTTTAGAACACCACTATTCTGGCAGTGTGGTGGTGGGGGGGCGCAGTTTGGATGCTCTGAGTTTTCTCTCCATGTGTTTCCCAGGAAATTGCGCTGCAGAGGAGCCAGACACTTCTGTCCATGCCCTTTATGTGGAGAAGGCACTTGGGGAGTGTGTCTTGGGGCATTCCCATACTTCTCTGGGAATTCAGCACAGCTCGCCTCTGATAAGCCTAGTGGACGCTGCACCTGCTAAAGGAAGGTGTAGGTCCCGTTGTGGACCTTAAGACAGTACAAAGAAAACAAAAAACTAAAGCTTGAACCATGTATAAGAGAAGCCTGTAGTGAAGGGAAGCATATCTTCATGCAGTGGATTAAAGACTGGATGTTGTTTACTTTGAAAATTGGTATTGCGGTGAGCACAGGATCTTTAATGTAGGATTTAAATGCTTGAATGCATATTGGAGATATCAGTTGGAATGGCAGAATTTTGACCCAGCAATGATGAAGGAACAGCAATATATGTCCAAGCCAGGATGTTGTCTGTCATGGAGGGGAGCTTAGAGCTGTTGGTGTTCCCATTATATTACTGCTCTTTCCGTGCTTGGTGGTTATCGGTTCTGGCGAAGCAAGCTTGGTGAGTTGCTGCAGTGCATTTTGTAGATAGTATGTACTACATCTGCAATGTGCCGATTGGTTGATATTGAGTTCAGTGGCAGGGGTGCTGAACAAGTGAACTGCTTTGTCATGGACGATGTTGAGCGTTTTCAGTGTTGTTGCGGCTGCATCAACCAGGCGAATGGTGAGTGTTCCATTACACTCCTGACTTAAATCTTGTATAGAAGATTCAGGAGGTGAAGCACTTGCCACAAAGTACCTTTGACCTGCTCTTGTAACCATAATATTGATATGACTGATCTATTTAAGCTTCTGGTCGATGGTGACCTCTAGGATGTAGATGGGGAGGGTGGGGGGGAGTGGTGTGGGGGATGGCAATAGCGATGCCATTGAAGGTTGGGGGGGGATGCGGTTGGGTTTTCTGTAGTGGTCATTACCTAGCACGTGCGTGGCACAAATGTTTAAGATTTTGTTCTAGACACTATAGTACATAATTATATAACACAGTAACAATACTGATACATTAAGATGACTATTATTGGAATATTAATTACTATTAATTAATATTCCAATTAAAACAGTTATTAAAAACTGTACTTTAGCCTCACTTACATTGTCTCACTCTCTTTTCCTCCATTATTTATTCTGTTTGTCCGTAGCCTTCAAACTTCTCATTTGATCGACCGAAACACCATCCATACTTTGAAATTGGTCTTCTGTTGGGATAAAAATCAGTTCTGAAATCTGTTTTTTCACCTAACCATAAGAAATGTTTGTTTAATCTGATTTGATGAACAATGACAGGTCAAAATCTCATATCTTAGGCTGATCACAAAAGGTACAAGCCACAGAATGGGTGAACACCTCAACTCCTAGTTAGGGGAATTAATTGAAACATGTTTTTGTTGGCAGCAGTTGGTGGGGTTATTATTAATATAAATGTTTTATCTTGAAATGATCTAGAATGAAATTGAAGATGTAAAATGTCAAATGTAACACCATTCTGTAGTGATAGGAAATGCATTGTTTGATCTTCATTGTTAAAACGTCAGGGACCAAATGCCGCTAACTAGACTACTGGGAATCGTATGTGTGTCACTCCCTCACTAGCTTTGCAGTGCCACCAAACACCTGCTTTTGATGCTTTGATTTCAGATTCCCCTTGCTAACTACCACAATTCTGGAAAGTTCTAAGATGATAAAGTAAAGAAATGTAATATCATAGTATCATATCATAGTAGTTACAGCACAGGAGGAGGCCACTCGGCCCATCATGCCTGTGCCGGCTCTTTGAAAGAGCTATCCAATTAGTCCCATTCCCCTGCTCTTTCCCCATAGCCCTGTAATTTTTTTTTCCCTTCAAGTATTTATCTAATTCCCTTTTGCAACCTACTATTGAATCTGCTTTCACCGTCCTTTCAGGCAGTGCATTCCAGATTGTTACAACTTGCTGCGTAAAAAAAAATGTTTCCTCATGTAGCCTCTGGCTCTTTTGCCGATTACCTTAAATCTGTGTCCTCTGTTTACCTACCCTTCTGCTGCTGGAAACAGTTCCTCCTTATTTACTCTGTCAAAACCATTCATGATCTTGAACACCTGCATCAAATCTCCCCTCAACCTCATCCCTGGTACCATTCTAGTAAATCTCTTCTGCACCCTCTCTAAGGCCTTGGCATCCTTCCTAAAGTGTGGTGCCCAGAATTGAACACACTACTCCAGCTGAGGCCTAAATCAGTGTTTGATAAAGGTTTAGCATAACTTCCTTGCTTTTGTATTCTATGTCTCTGTTAATAAAGCCCAGGATCCCATATGCTTTTTTAACAGCCTTCTCAACTCGTCCTGCCACCTTCAAAGATTTGTGTATGTGCACCCCTAGGTCTCTGTTCCTGCACCCCCTTTAAAATTGTACCATTTAGTTTACATTGCCTCTCCTCATTCTTCCTACCAAATGTATCACTTCGCACTTCTCTGTGTTAAATTTCATCTGCCATGTGTCTGCCCATTTTACCAGTCTGTCTATGTCCTGCTGAAGTCTCTTGCTATCCTCCACATTGTTGACTACATTTCTGAGTTTCGCATCATCTACAAACTTTGAAATTATACCCTATGTTCCCAAGTCCAGGTCATTAATATATATCAAAAAGAGCTGTTGTCATATAAGAACATAGAAACAGGAGTAGGCCATTTAGCCCCTCGAGCCTGTTTTGCCATTCATTGAGATTATGGCTGATCTGTGACCTAACTCCATATACCTGCCTTAGTCCCATATCCCTTAATGCCTTTAGTTAACAAAAATCTATCAATCTCAGATTTAAAATTAACAATTGAGCTAGCGTCAACTGCTGTTTGCGGAAGAGAGTTCCAAACTTCTACCACCCTTTGCGTGTAGAAGAGTTTCCTAACTTCACTCCTGAAAGTCCTGGCTCTAATTTTTAGGCTATGTCCCCTAGTCCTAGACTCCCCAACCAGCGGAAATAGTTTCTTTCTAATCTACCCTATCAGTTCCTTATCTTGAAAACTTCGATGAAATCACCCCTTAGGCTTCTAAATTCCAGGGAATACAACCCTAGTTTGTGTAATCTCTGCTCATAATTTAGTCCAGGTATCATTCTAGTAAATCTATGCTGCACTCCCTCCAAGGCCAATATATCCTTCCTAAGGTGCGGTGCCCAGAACTGAACACAGTACTCCAGGTGTGATCTGACCAGGGCTTTGTATAGATGTAGCATGACTTCTACCCCCTTTTATTCTAGTCCTCTAGATATGAAGGCCAGCATTCCATTGGCTTTTTGATTATTTTCTGTACCTGTCCATTACATTTTAATGATCTATGTAAATGGACGCCTATGTCTCTTTGGACCTCCACTGTTTCAAGCTTTTGACCATTTAGAAAGTACTCTGATCTATCCTTTTTAGGTCCAAAGTAGAGGACCTCATACTTGCCTACATTGCGATCCATTTGCCACAGTTTTGCCCATTCACTTAATTTATTAATATCTTTCTGTAATGTTATGCTTCCATCTACACTGCTTACAATGCTGCCTATCTTTGTGCCATCAGCAAACTTGGATATGTGGCTCTCTATCCCATCATCTAAGTTGTTAATAGATACATATGAATGACAACAGACCAAGGTTGGCTTGTACATGCAAGAGTCTCCTTCTTGACCTATCCTCATTCCAGGCTTTCCTGTGTTCTTAAAGCTGCAGCAAGACACTTAAAATGGGATCACATATACACAGAGGAACTGGTGCCAGAGAATCCTAAGTGATTTGTAAGTGGCAAAATTTAGATCTTCACTGATAAACCCAAGACATTTCAAATGGCAGTCACTTTAGATTTAGACTCCAATTTAGTACTTCAGTGTTTTAATTGTCCCCTCTAAAGAACATTCCAGTGAATATTCCACAGTTATTGGCTTTTTATGAAAGAATGATGGGTAGTATATTGATTAGTGTTCTTAAAATGTGACTTTCAGATTAGCTTTTCCAGATTAAATACACTTTGAAACTACTATTGGAAAAAAGACCAAATATCAGTGAAAAAATTAAAAACTTAATTCCCCAATGTAGAGTCTTATCATCTTAGAACTTTCCCACATTGTGGGATCTAGCAAGTATCTCACTCAGTGAGATGCTACAATTGGCCCAGAGTCACTGGGTCAGGTAGGGAAGATTGGCCAGAGTTTCAGCTCCTGGTTGCTATATAGAATGCTGCTAGAAGGTGCCTGTGTTAACAATGGGTGAGGTCAGGATTGGGTTCAGCTGTGATGTGTCCTGGAATTGAAAAGCTTGCTACTCAAGCTCGTAACCCAAGCTCATGCATCAAGAATGTCCACTTAGACAAAGTATGTGAACAACACTTGTAAAACTATACCTTCAAGTTGAAAAGGGGAGGGGAGAGTTAAAAAAAACTCTCAGGAGTTAATCCTGGAAGAAAAATGGTGGCACTGCCAAATTTAGAGCCCCCTGGTTGTCTAGAAGTATACGGGGCAAGATAAAGCAGAAAAAGAAAGCTTATGACTGTCACAGAAAACTAAATACTGCAGAAAGCCTAGAGGGGTATAGAAAGTACAGGGATGATGTAAAAAAGGAAATAAGGAAAGCAAAGAGAGGGCATGAAAAAATATTAGCCAGTAAGATTAAAGAAAACCCAAAGATGTTTTATCAGTACATTAAGAACAAGAGGATAGCAAAGGAAAAGGTGGGACCTATCAGGGATGATAAGGGTAACTTGTGTGTAGAAGCAGAGGATGTGGGTAGGGTTTTAAATGAATATTTTGTCTCCGTATTCATAAGGGAAAGGGATGATCCGGACGTAGTAGTTAAAGAGGAGAGGTGTGAAATATTGGATAAGGTAAACATAACTAGAGGGACTGGAATCCTTGAAAGTTGCTAAGTCGCCAGGGCCTAATGGATTGTTTCCTAGGCTAGTGAAGGAAGCCAGGGAGGAAATAGCGGATGCTCTGAGGATCATTTTCCAATCCTCACTAGATACAGGGGAGGTACCGGAGGACTGGAAGACTGCAAACGTAGTACCATTGTTTAAAAAGGGTACGAGGGAAAGGCCGAACAATTATAGCCCGGTCAGTCTTACCTCAGTGGTGGGCAAACTATTAGAATCAATAATGAGAGATAGGATAAACTGTCACTTGAAAAGGCTTGGTTTAATCAGGGATAGTCAGCATGGATTTGTTCAGGGAAGATCATGCCTTACAAATCTGATTGAATTCTTTGAGGAAGTGACGAGGAGGATTGATGAGGTTAGTGCAGTGGATGTTGTCTACATGGATTTTAGTAATGCATTTGACAAGGTCCGACATGGCAGACTAGTCAGAAAGGTAAAAGCCCATGGGATACAGGGAAATGTGGCGAATTGGATCCAAAATTGGTTCAGTAACAGGAAACAAAGGGTAAAAGTCGATGGATGTCTTTGCGAATGGAAATCCGTTTCTAGTGGTGTGCCACAGGGCTCATTGTTGGATCCCTTGCCGTTTGTGGTATATATTAATGATTTGGACTTGAATGTAGGGGACATGATTGGCAAATTTTCAGATGACACAAAAATTGGCCGTGTAGTTGATAGTGAAGAGGATAGCTGTAGACTCCAAGAAGCTATCAATGGATTGGTGGAGTGGGTGGAAAAGTGGAAAATGGAGTTCAACCCGGAGAAGTGTGAGGTAATGCACTTAGGGAGGGCAAACAGTAAAAGGGAATACGCAGTAAACGGGAATATATTGAGAGGGGCAGAGGAAGTGAGAGACCTTGGAGTGCATGTGCACAGGTCCCTGAAGGTGGTAGTACAGGTAGATAAGGTTGTGAAGAAGGCATACGGAATGCTCTCTGTTATTCACTGAGGTATAGAATACAAAAGCGGGGATGTACTGATGGAACTGTATAAAACGCTGGTAAGGCCACAGCTGGAGTATTGTGCGCAGTTCTGGTCACCACAATACAGGAAGGATGTAATTGCTCTGGAGAGAGTGCAGAGAAGATTTACAAGAATATTGCCAAGGCTTGAAAATTGCAGCTACGAGGAGAGATTAGATAGGCTGGGATTGTTTTCCTTGGAGCAGAGGAGGCTGAGGGGAGACTTGATTGAGGCGTACAAAATTATGAGGGGCCCAGATAGACCGGAAGTACCTGTTTCCCCTAGCGGAGAGTTCAAGAACTAGAGGACATAGATTTAAGCTGATTGGCGGAAGGATTAGAGGGGCCATGAGGAAAAACTTTTTTACCCAGAGGGTGGCAGGTGTATGGAATTCGCTGCCCGAAATGGTGGAAGAGGCAGGGACCCTCAACTCTTTTAAAAAGTACCTGGACCTGCATCTAAAGTGCTGTAAGCTGCAGGGCTACGGACCGGGTGCTGGAAGGTGGGATTAGAATGGGCACCTGGTTGTTCTTCAAGCCGGCGTGGACACGATGGGCCAAATAGCCCCCTTCTGTGCTGTATCTTTTCTATGGTTAATTTAAACTGCTTTAGCTGGCCTTGTATAAATCTATATATAATCATGAACTCTCATTATAGTAGTGGCCCTTATGAACTATTACATATTGCATATTAATGTAAGTTTGGTAAACTTCTAATATGTATTGCAGCAATACATTCCACATTTTCGCTAAATATGTGGTAAATTTAAGAAAGCCAGGCTTTAATTGTGTGTTGATCCCTGCAGTGCTATATACCACTTTTGTACCATGCCCTGAAAAGCTGCAGAAATACAAGTTTCTATTAAGGAACAACATGCTGTGAGTCTGCCCACGCGCACCATTTGATTATATATCGTAGAACTTATAATAAGAATTGTAAACATAATGGCAGCAGCCAAACGAAGATGGAATGCTGTAGGAAAAGATTAAAGGAAAGAAAGTAAATGCTGGAAAATCTGGACTATAAACAGACACTGTTAGAATGCACAGGCAACCAGCATCTGAAAGAGAAGAGAAATACAAGTTAGCATTTTGCTTTCAGTCCCTCCTGTTCATAGCATAATCTGTGACTGTTTTTAAGAAAAGAATGCACTTCGGCAAAGAAAAAATTTGATTCTGCAGAATAAAAGAAATATTGGTTATGTTTTTTGATTCTGTGCTCTGAAACCTGTATACAGACTGTAGTCTATGTGGTACTACATATCCTTGAAGCTTAATGCAGATAATAACATTGGGGCTAATTTTTGTCTTTTGTGCTCCTGGTGTAGTTTCACGTACTAGGAGGACTTATTGGAAGTTTGGGGATGTGCTCTATTTGCATTCTCATGATTTTCTGTTCATTACTTTTAATAGACAGAAAATTGTGAGGAGTGCTAATTGGGAGCACGCCTAAATTCCCAATATGCGCTGCTGGTATATGAAGCTCTGTGTTGGAAGTGCTAAAGATGACTTTGAATGTAATGCAATAAGTTGTTTCTACAGCTAATCGCCTGGGGAGTATGACAAATGAAGCATTTTTGCTTAGTCTTAATTTGCTATCAGTCTGTTTTAACTCAGTCACATGACATGAGTTTAAATAAAATAAGCTGCAATTAAGTGTCATGTCCCCAGCATAACTCAATACAAATGATGTGAGTATTTGTCAGTTGTTTCCACGGCACGTTGAAACAAGTTCATGCTGTGTGATTTGCTCAATTATGTGTATGACTAGCAGTTAACTTTTTGAATTTAGCTGACAGTTATTCAAATTTAGTAGGCCTTGCCAATTGTTTTCAAGAGTAGTGAGCCTTTAACAATAGGCTGAATTTTGCTGTAAAAATAACGGTGAGGCTAATCGTGCTCACCGTTATTTATGCGCAAATCGAACAGTGACTTCTGGCCACCGCACATGCGCAGTTAAACATGGAAATCAGGAAGTTGCTGTCCGAGATGCGATGCTCCTCCAAAAGCTGCCTGAAAACAGCATCTCGCCGGCTGACTCACTGTTATTGAACAGCGTGAAGTTCCTGTACTTACCTCATAAATATGGACTAAACTTGCCACAGAAAGTTAAGTTAAGTCAAGTCATTTCAAATCTAGGTACCCTTTTAATGGGGTGATAAGTCTTAATTACTGCCAACCTCTCTGGCACTGAAAATTAACTTTTACAAGGGTGGAGTCTCATTCCTTCATATTTTAATTATTGTTGGACATTTTTTTTTAAATGTAAATAACGTTTTTTTATTTTCTGTCTCTTTTATAAAAACATAAGAACATAAGAAATAGGAGCAGGAGTAGGCCATACAGCTCCTACAGCCTGCTCCGCCATTCAATAAAATTATGGCTGATCTGTGACCTAACTCCAAATACCCGCAGTAGCCCCATATCTCTTAATATTTTTGGTTAACAAATTTATCAATCTCAGATTTAAAATTAACAATTGAGCTGGCATCAACTGCAGTTTGCAGAAGAGAGTTCCAAACTTCTACCACCGTTTGCGTGTAGAAGCGTTTCCTAACTTCACTCCTGTAAGTCCTGGATCTAATTTTTAGGCTATGTCCCCTAGTGCTAGTATTCAAGTATAGGAGACCTCCAAAAACAGGTACAAATGCATCAGCAGCAATAATCCAGCAACTAACCTGTAAATCCTGCATGGTCCCTTTAAATATCACTGGTGGGGGGCCCTCTAGGCCGTCTACGAACTGTTTAGCTGTGTGTGGTTAAGACAGTGCATTAGCTGGAGCGTTGAGTTCCAAAGTCATATCTGTCCCTTTAAATCAGCGTTGCACTCATATCTAACGCATATTCTCCTTACTTTACATGGTACCAGTGTTTGTTATCTACGCATGCGCTAATGCCTTTACCAAGGTGGCGCCCAGCGCACATCACGCTAGAAGCTGTCTCTTAATTCAATCTTTCTTACCCTCTCTTTATTTCGCTTTCTGTACCTGATTTGACATTGAATTCCTGTTCAGACTCTGTGCTATTATTAACGATCCTTTAATCTGATTGGTTAAGGAGCTACATGGTTGCTTGCCCTGTTCACACAGGTCCCAAATACCCTGTAGAGGGCACCACACCATTTAGCTGTCCCGTTGACAGTAACTTGCCTTACAAAATGGCCAAGTGCAAATCTAACGAACAGCTGGCGCCGTTCGTTCGCTGCTCGCAGCAAAGTCTGGCCCACTATGATTTGAGACACTTGGAACCTTCAGAGATCAGTTAAGCCAGTTTAACTCCCGAAGTAAAAGGACCACAAGAAAAGAATACTCATACCTACATGCTAACTACAAAATAATAGCTCAGCACATAAAATTGTGACTATTGTTCTTGGTCAAAGAGCTGGTTACTATTATATCTACTATAAGTGTGTGGATATATATGTACGATATGAATGTTTCCTTGTTCATCTTTTGTTCAGTAAATTTGTTTCTTGGTTTAAGTTTATAATGAGGTCTGAGGTTGTGATGATCTGTTTTTCAAAGATCGAAGAAACTTTCTGTGGTGGCACAGGGTAGGAACATTAGGAATAGGAGCAGGCCATTCAGCCCCTTGAACCTGCTCCACCATTTAATTAGATCATGGCTGATCTGGACCTCAACTCTATTCACCTGCCTTTGCTCTATAATCCCTTGATACCCTTATCTAATGAAAATTTACCTATTTCAGTCTTGAAAGCTCTTAGCATCCACAGCCTTTCGGAAAGAGAGAGTTCCCAATTTCTACTACTCTGTGTGAAAAAGTGCTTCCTGATTTCTCTCCTGAATGGCCTAGCTCTAATTTTAAGATTATGTCTCCTTGTTCTTGATTCCCCCACCAGAGGAAATAGCTTCTCTGCGTCTACCCTATCAAATCCTTTTAACATTTTAAACACCTCGATCAGATCACCCCTTAATCTTTTATACTCAAGAGGATACAAGCCAAATTTATGTCCTCATAATTTAACCCTTTAAGCCCTGGCATCATTCTGGTGAATCTGTGCTGTACCCCTGCCAAGGCCACTATATCCTTCTTGAGGTGCGGTGCCCAGAACTGAACACAGTGCTCCAGATGGGTTCAGACTAAAGCTCTATACAACTGAAGCATAACTTCCTCCCCATTGTAATCCAGCCCCCTTGAGATGAAGGCCAACATTCCATTAGCCTTTTTGATTGCTTTTTGTACCTGTCTACTAGCTTTTAGTGACTTGTGAACTTGGGACTCCCAAATCTCTTTGCTCCTCTACAGTTTCTAGTTTCTCACCATTTAGAAAATACTCCGATTCATCTTTCTTGAATTTCCAAAGTGGACAACCTCACACTTGCCCACATTGCACTCCATTTGCCATAGTTTTGCCTACTCACTTAATCTGTCCATGTCCCTTTGCAACTTCCTGCGCCCATCTGCACTACTTACTGTCCCTCCTAACTTAGTGTCATCTTCAAACTTGGATGTTCAGCTCTCTATTCCTTCATCCAAGTAATTAATAAATATCGTGAAACATTGAGGCCCCAGAACAGAGCGGATAAAAGTAATTGTTATGAGTTAAAATCAATTCTTGATTTTTGCACCATCAGAAGGTAATACTCAAGCTCAATAGAACCACTGCGACTATTTAAAAACTAAATACAGCAGTTTTTGTCTTGTGCTGCAAAGTCAGATCAATGCAAAATTCAATACTTTACCCTTACAGTGCTTGGTATATGCTGTATTATAGAAAATGGATTTATTTGTTATTTTAGAAACTTAAATTGAAAGCCAACCATATCAATGTTGGTGACACTTTGAATAGCAAATTTGAATAGCCTACCTTTGGGTGCATTTCTTCAAATCACATCAAACAGAGACGCGATATTGAAGCCTGTCAAAATGAGCTCTCGATGGATAGCACATCGGATCAATGGGACAGACTCTAAAGAGCTTAATATAATGGAAACCTTTAGTTCAGTTCATCTTTTACCTCTTCCAAATAAAAGGATGTTCTCAATTTCTTTTTATGAACCAAGCTTTTAGGAAAGAAGCTGGTTCCTATTCCTGATAATGTACTCGTTTTCATACATTAGAAACATACAGTGTCATTTCATGAAGTGGGGACTGTTAGTGGTTAAAAAGTTGTTAGGCAATATATTTGTGCTACTTTGTGATAAACTTTATTTCATTAAATTCATCCACATGATTTGCAGCAGCATCTTCAGCAATATCAGAACAGAGTTGAGCTCAGTCTTGCCCATTGTCTTGAGAACTAGATGTTGCCTCCACGTGAAGCCCTCGTTGCAGTTCCCCTTGTTTGGATTTCGATTTTGTGTTGCTGCAATCTAGCCATTTCCATTTCCCTAGAAATTATGTTTAAGTGACAGCCAAAAGAGAAAAACTGCCTTCTCCGAGGAGAGCAGAGAAGTCCAGCACTCTGGCACTGAAGTAAGTGGACTGTCCACCAGCAAAGGGACTTCATCTGAGAGCTCTAGAGTCTAGATTTTTAAATATTTCAGAATAATAAGAGGTTTTACGATGTACACAATGTGATATTTTGAAGATGAAAGTGCCCATGTTTTGTGGTCCATCTACCTAGTGAAATTCCTTTACCTTTAAATAGCTAGGCTCTTAACAAACTGTAATATTAATGAAATCCCCCCCCCCACATATGTTTGACCCCTAGTAATCTGGTGGGCAAGGGCCTTAATGAGGCCTCGTAGCAGTGATGCATCTATCTATTTCCCAGTGGTGTAAATTAGTTTGTGGTGCGTTCCTCCTCCCACTCAAACCATTAGGAAACTCCCATTGAATGACATTTGCTGCAACTTCAAAAATGGTGGCATACATACAAAAGGACGCAAACTGAGAGATTACATCCATGCAAATACGCTGCAAATAGCAGCATGCATGAAGCTGAATTTTAAGTAATTCACAGACAATGTGGGATCACCTAAACTTCTGCAATCCAAGTGTTGCACTTGGTGAAGCAAGCAGCTGGGCTTATCTACCAGCAGAGGGCAGGCACTGGATCTCATTTGAGTTTTGCAATATTATTACAATAACAGTGGATCTTATGTGGCATATTTCAGGATGGAAAGTTTTTCTAAGAAAAATTAGAACTCTCTGAAAATTGAGTGTTGGAAAATTTTAACTTAATTTGTCCCTTTGTACCTTTTTATCTGCTTTGTTTGATGCTTTTCTTTTAACCCTTCCATGGAGGTTTTTGGTATTTATTGGCTTTCTATTTTGTTCTTCCTTTGCTTTATTAACCTTGTCCTAAGTCTTTTGCTTTGGTTTTTATTTGTTTCTGACTCACTTTTTGTTTTGTTTTAGAATATTTTTATTTTTAAATGTGGTAACTTTTTAAAATTTGTTGTAACAAAGAGACCTAATCAATACTGGGCGAGCCCTTTCCCTGCCTATCAAGTGTGATCTGACGTCACAGAGGCAGCACCACAAGCTTTAGAGGGAGTTTAACATTATCCGCTGTTTTTCACGGAGGTGGAGCCTGTGGTGGGGCCTATGGCAGCAGAGTTATTGTGGTTAACTCTGATGGGTATGGGGGCTAAAATGATTGTTTGGTTAGGTAGGGCTGGAGCTGGTGTGGATGGGCCAAAAATTAATATATGGGAAATCCTGTAGGATCCACAAACCTCCATGCCTGAATTTCTGATATGCACTCTTGACACGGAAGTTTGTAAAAACTACTCTCTTAATCACTGGCTTCAGGCCAGCAACACCACTGCGAGGTCAGGACTGGACTAAGGCCTGCCTTAGCCCAGACAGGCCAGGGACATGTTAAGGTCATAATGGGCAAGAGCAGTTTGGGATGGTGCAGTTTGGGTTAGGCTGGACTCAGTTAGTAGGTAGAACAATAATAGGTAGAACTCCAGCCAGACAAGGACAGGTTTTTAAAAAAAACACCTCCTGTACTTGGGACCCAGAAAGTGGCCACAGCAGAAGCAAAGACAGCGGCCCCAGAACCAAACAGAAGGCACTAGCCCCGTCAGCTTTTGTGAAAAAACTTAATAGATGGAATTTTGACAGGAGCTGGGCAGTTTTATGCTATTTTTTTAAAAAAATTGACTTGTTTGTTATGTTATAAATTGTAATATTTTCCTGTATGTAGTCAGCAGACTGATGAAAAAAATGGTACTTAAAAATGTTTTTTTTTAAATTGTTTGAGCAATTTGGTTCAATTTTTTTTCTTATTGGTAGATTTTCATCATTTTGCATAGCTACAGAGTTGTGATTTGTTACTGCTTTATGAAATTTAAGCAAATCAGCTAAAAGTATGGTACAGAATTTGCATGTTAGTAGTGACGTTTGAAGTGTGACTGATGGGAAGTACATGCAGATGTACCATTTTTATAATAATGAGTGGATCTCCTGTGCCATTGCTCATGGTGAGTTTTACAATATTGGTGTTATGTTATCAGAGCCACTAATTTACAGCGATTGAACACTCTTTGTGCTTTTACTTTGGAATTTATGCTCTGCGATTCTGTCAGTTTATATATTCCTTTAGCTACGTACTTGATTTTCATTTCATACCTTTTGAAAGCACAGTATACACTAATAAAATGCTAGGCAAGATATACCAGGGCTGGGAGGGAGAAAGGGTCCCGGAAGCAGAATAGGTTTGGGCTAGTCTGTTCCAGTTGAGGCTGCTAGAGTTGGAAATGGAGAGAGGTGTGCCACCATTTGGAATTAAGTTTTTAAGAGTTCCATCCAGAGAAAGTGAAACAAATATTTTGTGATTGCTTCCTGGAAAGTTAATTCATTTTCTCCTTACTCATTGTAGCCAGGTAAATAAGTAAATATCACAGCTGTATAAACATCTGTTCTCTGTTTTGATTTCTCAGTATAAACATAGGTGCTGTAATTATCCCCTCTCTATATGTCTGTATTTTAATCACACACACACACACACACACACACACACACACACACACGTTAAAAAAAAGAGTACTGGAAAATAGCTTTCCTATCAAACCTTACCGCAAAAAAGATAAGGTAAATTGCACACCCCTAGCCATGACTTCCTATCCATTAACTTTAATGGATTGAAAATCACTGGCTGAATTTTCCAGTTTGCACACTGTGCATCGGAGGTGTAGAAGCAGTAAATTTGCCCTTGAATGATTCATGACAGGAATCACTGATAATGCTGAGAACTGGCGGATGCAAAAGGTGGCTGCAGGCAGGTCAAGGGATGCTGATGAGCTGAAACACAGTGGAAGGGTGGTGCCTCATGGTCTGAAAATAGCCCTGCCAGACCTGGGACCCCCACCCCAGTGCTGTCAGGCCTATGCCACCTCCCTCCGCTCCCTTCTCTTCGCTGCTGACAGACACCAGGGGGACGGGAGAGAGGTTAAAGTAACAGCTTTTTCAAACGCAACCCGGCTCCAACATGCCCACTTCTGGGTTTAACGTGGGTACGTTTGGATATCCGTGCACAGCCTAAACCCGGCAGTCGTGTCTCCTATTATTGCCGGCGAGTGAATCGTTAAAGGGGCAATTTACCTACTTGAAATATTTGAGGTAGGTAATTTCTTGTTGATCCTGAAGCTAAAACAAATTTTACTTCACCGTCTCTAGTTTCCCACGGCTTCTGAATTGAAACAGAGGCAAGTTGTAACTGATGTTGATTTGGCCCTTTAAACCTGTTATTGACACATATCAATAAAAGCTCGAGCATTGGAGCTGAGCTCTCAGTTCCCTCAGGCAAACGTTTGGCTGAGAGTTCTTGTGTTGAGACAGCTTTAGGAAAACTTTGGAGCCTCTCAAACTGACAAGATCAGGATGTATTCCAGAGGACATCTGAGGAGGAGGCAAATGACCATCCACAGCAGCCACGTTGTCCTTCAGTACTCACCAGTGAGGGTCTCCGGAATCATTGTGGCATGCTGCATCCTGCACAACGTAGCGCAGCAGAAGGTTTACAGGTGGAGGAGGGTGAAGGCACTCGTTCTTCATCCTCTGTTGGCGACAACATTGCAGAGAGGATGAGGAGGAGGAAGATGAAGATGGGGCACCCATCGCCAGACCATCCTTGCAAATTGCTACCCAGGATGCGAGGGATGCCCACATCTCTCTCAGGTTCTCATAATGAAAGTGTCAAAATAAAGACATTGAGATACTCAGACCGCCTGGCACAATCACCACCAAATCCCCGCCCCCTCCCCACCTTTGCACAAAACAGTCCTTCAACCACGCATACACCCATTGCACATCTGCCTAATGGGTACCCGTCATGTATTGGTATTTATCATGAAGCAAATGAAAGGGCCACTTAACACTTGGGACACAATAATGGCTAAGACGTGGAAGTGGTGCTAATTAATAAATTTCAATGTGCCAATATAGAAAAAGAGACTTTACAATGTAACATTTCTTCAAACACCCTTGTGCATACCCTTGGTGAACAACAATTGCTTGAACCTACGCTTCCTACTGCTTCTAAGTGGTGCATCCCCTGTGGCTTCAGAGGTAGAGGCAGGTTGCTCAGATCCCTGCCTTGACTGCTGAGATGCTTTTGACCTATGACTGCTGAGTTTTGGAGCCCGTGAGGGCCCTGCCAAAGACTGCTCCACCTACACCTGTGCATGGGTAGACTCGGCCATCAAGAGAGGAGGCAGCATGTCGAGTACTGGTTGAGGGGGGGGGGGGGGAACAACGGTTGAGACGTGGGAGCGCTTTGAGTGGTGTTCCCACTTCCATGTCTCCTTTGCCATCATCCCACTACCAGGGCCAGCGCCAGCGCCACATCACTCTCACCGCTCTGCTGGAGAGCAGCTTGGTGAACATATGTGCCGCATTGTAAGGCCATGGATAAGGTATCTGTCGTACTGTTTAAGGCGGCAGACATGCTGGCTTCCAAAGTCTGCGCGGCCATGGTAATGGCCTGCATAGACTCATTTGAGAGCCATTTTGGAACATAAGAACATAAGAACATAAGAAATTGGAGCAGGAGTAGGCCAATCGGCCCCTCGAGCCTGCTCCGCCATTCAATAAGATCATGGCTGATCTGATCCCAACCACAAATCTAAAGAACACAAGAAGTCGGAGCAGGACCCGGCCACATAGCCCCTGGGCCCTCTCCGCCACCCACAGGGCATTGACCGATCCGAACTCAGCTTCATGTCCAATTTCCTGCCCGCTCCCCATAACCCCTAATTCCCTTTACTTCTAGGAAACTGTCTATTTCTGTTTTAAATTTATCTAATGATGTAGCTTCCACAGCTTCCTGGGGCAGCAAATTCCACAGACCGACCACCCTCTGAGTGAAGAAGTTTCTCCTCATCTCAGTTTTGAAAGAGCAGCCCCTTATTCTAAGATTATGCCCCCTAGTTCTAGTTTCACCCATCTTTGGGAACATCCTTACTGCATCCACCCGATCAAGACCCTTCACAATCTTATATGTTTCAATAAGATCGCCTCTCATTCTTCTGAACTCCAATGAGTAGAGTCCCAATCTACTCAACCTCTCCTCATATGTCCGCCCCCTCATCCCCGGGATTAACCGAGTGAACCTTCTTTGTACTGCCTCGAGAGCAAGTATGTCTTTTCTTAAGTATGGAGACCAAAACTGTATGCAGTATTCCAGGTGCGGTCTCACCAATACCTTATATAACTGCAGCAATACCTCCTTGTTTTTATATTCTATCCCCCTAGCAATAAAAGCCAACATTCCGTTGGCTTTCTTGATCACCTGCTGCACCTGCATACCAACTTTTTGATTTTCTTGCACTAGGACCCCCAGATCCCTTTGTACTGCAGTACTTTCCAGTCTCTCGCCATTAAGAAAATAACTTGCTCTCTGATTTTTCCTGCCAAAGTGCATAACCTCACATTTTCCAATATTATATTGCATCTGCCAAATCTCCGCCCACTCACCCAGCCTGTCTATATCCCCTTGCAGGTTTTTTATGTCCTCCTCACTCTCTACTTTCCCTCCCATCTTTGTATCATCTGCAAATTTTGATATGTTGCACTCGGTCCCCTCCTCCAAATCGTTAATATAGATTGTAAAGAGTTGGGGACCCAGCACCGACCCCTGTGGAACACCACTGGTTACTGGTTGCCAGTCCGAAAATGAACCATTTATCCCAACTCTCTGCTTCCTGTTTGATAACCAATCCTCCACCCATGCCAGAATATTACCCCCAATCCCGTGATTTTTTATCTTAAGTAATAATCTTTTATGTGGCACCTTGTCGAATGCCTTCTGGAAGTCTAAATACACTACGTCCACTGGTTCCCCTTTATCCACCCTATACGTTATATCCTCGAAGAACTCAAGCAAATTTGTCAGACATGACTTCCCCTTCATAAAGCCATGCTGACTTTGTCCTATTAAATTATGCTTATCTAAATGTTCCGTTACTGTCTCCTTAATAATAGACTCCAAAATTTTACCCACCACAGATGTTAAGCTAACTGGCCTATAATTTCCAGCCTTCTGCCTACTACCCTTTTTAAATAACGGTGTTACATTAGCAGTTTTCCAATCTGCCGGGACCTCTCCTGAGTCCAGGGAATTTTGGAAAACTATCACCAAAGCATCCACAATCCCTACTGCCACTTCCCTCAAGACCCTAGGATGGAAGCCATCAGGTCCAGGGGATTTATCCGCCTTGAGTCCCATTATTTTACTGAGTACCATCTCTTGAGTGATTTTAATCGTATTTAGCTCCTCCCCCCCGAGAGTCCCCTGTTTGTCCAGTGTTGGGATATTCTTAGTGTCCTCTACTGTAAAGACTGAAACAAAATATTTGTTCAGCATTTTTGCCATCTCCATGTTTCCCACCATTAATTTCCCGGTCTCATCCTCTAAGGGACCTATGTTTGCCTTAGCCACCCTTTTTCTTTTTATATAACTATAGAAACTCTTGCTATCTGTTTTTATATTTTTTGCTAATTTCTTTTCATAATCTAACTTCCCTTTCTTAATCAATCCTTTAGTTACTTTTTGCTGTCTTTTGAAGAATTCCCAATCTTCTATCTTCCCACTAAGTTTGGCTACCTTATATGTCCTTGTTTTTAGTCGGATACTATCCTTGATTTCTTTACTTAGCCACGGGTGGCTGTCATTTCTTTTACACCCTTTTTTCCTCAGTGGAATATATTTATTTTGAAAGTTGTAAAATAACTCCCTAAATGAACACCACTGCTCATGTACCGTCTTACCCTTTAATCTATTTTCCCAGTCCACTTTAATCAATTCCGCTCTCATACCATCATAGTCTCCTTTATTCAAGCTCAGTACGCTTGTTTGAGAATCAACCTTCTCACCCTCTAATTGGATATGGAATTCAACCATGTTGTGGTCGCTCGTTCCAAGGGGATCCTTAACTAGGACATTATTAATTAATCCTGACTCATTACACAGGACCAGGTCCAAGGTTGCCTGCCCCCTTGTAGGATCAGTTACATACTGCTCAAGAAATCCATCCCTGATGCACTCAATGAACTCGTCCTCAAGGCTGCTCTGCCCAATTTGATTTGTCCAGTTAATATGATAATTAAAATCCCCCATAATTATGGCTGTTCCCTTATTACATGCCCCGACTATCTCCTGATTAATACTTCTTCCAGCAGAGTTGCAACTATTAGGAGGCCTATATACTACGCCCACTAATGTTTTTTTTCCCTTATTATTCCTTATCTCCACCCAAACTGTTTCATTATCTTGATGCTTTGTCCCAATATCATTTCTCTGTATTACAGTGATTCCTTCCTTTATTAACATAGCCACCCCACCTCCCCTTCCTTCCTGCCTGTCCTTCCTGATTGTTAAATACCCTGGCATATTTAATTCCCAGTCGTTGTCACCCTGCAGCCATGTTTCTGTAATGGCCACAAGATCATACCCATACGTAGTTATTTGTGCCGTTAACTCGTCCATTTTATTACGAATGCTACGTGCATTCAGATAAAGAACTTTCAAATCTGTTTTGTGACGCTTAGTTCCTGCTTTTTCCTTTTTTAACACTTTACCTATTACTCCATACCTTCTGTCCCTTCCTGTTACGCTTTCCTCTCTCTCCCTGCTCAGGTTCCCAACCCCCTGCCACTTTAGTTTAAACCCTCCCCAACAGCACTAGCAAACACTCCTCCTAGGACAGCGGTCCCGGCCCTGCCCAGGTGCAGACCGTCCGGTTTGTACTGGTCCCACCTCCCTCAGAACCGTTTCCAGTGTCCCAGGAATTTGAATCCCTCCCCCTTGCACCATTCCTCTAGCCACGTATTCATTTGAAATATCCTCCTATTTCTACTCTGACTAGCACGTGGCACTGGCAGCAATCCTGAGATTACTACCTTTGAGGTCCTATTTTTTAATTTACCTCCTAACTCCCTATATTCTGCTTTTAGGACCTCATCCCCTTTTTTACCTATATCGTTGGTGCCTATGTGCACCACGACAGCTGGCTGTTCGCCCTCCCCCTCCAAAATGTTCTGTAGCCGCTCCGAGACATCCTTGATCCTTGCACCAGGGAGGCAACACACCATCCTGGAGTCTCGGTTGCGGCCGCAGAAACGCCTGTCTATTCCCCTTACAATTGAGTCCCCTATCACTATAGCTCTGCCACTCTTTTTCCTCCCAGCCTGTGCAGCAGAGCTACCCGTGGTGCCAGGAAGTTGGCTGCTGCTGCCTTCCCCTGATAAGTCATCCCCCCCAACAGCATCCAAAGTGGCATATCTGTTTGAGAGGGGGATGGACACAGGGGACCCCTGCACTACCTGCCTGCATCTCTTACTCTTCCTGGTGGTCACCCATTCACTTCCTGCCTGTATACCCTTTACCTGCGGTGTGACCAACTCGCTAAACGTGCTATCCACGAGTTTCTCTGCATCGCGGATGCTCCACAGTGAGTCCACCCGCAGCTCCAGCTCCGAGATACGATCGGTCAGTAGCTGCAGGTGGACACACTTCCCGCACACATGGTCGGCAGGGACACTGGTAGTGTCCATGACTTCCCACATCTTGCAGGAGGAGCATATCACGGGTGCGAGGTCTGCTGCCATGACTGGCCTTAGCTGAGTTACCCCTTTTAAATTACGTTGAAATTAGAAAATGTTAACTATACTAGGGACCTAGGTTCACTAAAAAAAAACACTACCTGCTATAAGCTCCATGGAGGCAGCCAGTCTCTCCACGGCAGACATACTCGTAATTACCTGCGACATCAATCCACTAAAGTTGGAGTTGGACTCCTCCATCCTCTCCGCCATTATGGAGAGTGTGCCTGGCACGTTTTCCAGTTCCTCGCAAAGTTGTACCTCAATCATTCTCATTCTCAATGATGACCCCCAGGGTTCAACATTTGTGTCCAGCTGAGCAGAGCTTGGAGAGGAGTGCACTCCCTGATCCGAACTCTCCACAGCTGCCCCTACCACCAATGTCTGCTTGTGCTCACTTGTGAGTTGTGAATCACCAGGAGACAACCCAACAATCTGGCTAACAGGACCCACCGAAGTGCGTGTATCTACGCTGGTGCTCGGCTGTATGCCCTGTGATGGTGCACCTTTAGAAGGAATGAGGTCCTCTGAGGATTAATGAAATAAAGTCATCATGTGTGTGAAAGATGTTTAAGTTCTGTGACCAGGCATCTGCAGGTTCCCAGTCTCTCCATCTCTGATGGGTAGGGATGCAAATGTCCCACTTATTTCCATGGCTGCCTCCTCCGCATCTGTCAGCTGCACTATCTGTGGTGGTTCACCTCCAGTCCTCGTCCCCTTCCTTGTGCTTTGCACTCTCTTCTCTTACAAGAGGCGAAAGAACAGACCTGTGAGTGACTGAAGGTGCTGTATTCACCCAATGGATGCAGTGCATTGGGTGAGGCTGACTATCATATAGATGCATCAGAAGGTAACTGTCAGACAGATGCATCACATTGTATCAGTATTGGAGTGAGTGGCAGTGGTGGGTGCATAAATGGGTAGGTAAGGAAGTGCATAGAAAGTGAAGGATGGGTGCTGCTGAAACTTAAGTGGGTGTGAGGAGTGATATGATGGAGTAGGTTTGCCAACACAGAGTGAGAGGGGGGAAGTTGTACAACACAGGATTTGGGTGAATCAGCAAATGTACTCAACTTTCCTGACCTGGTTAGGTCATTAAAGCGCTTCCTGCACTGCAACTAAGACCTGGGCACTGTGCTCCTGCTGCTCACCTCCTCAGCCACCTCCAGCCAGGCCTCTTGGTGGCAGAACCAGGTTTCTTTCTCCCATCACTTGGGTAAATGACCTCTCTCCTGGTTCTCAGTGCAACCAGCAATACTTCAAATGAAGCATCCGAGAACGTGCGTGCTGCCTTTGCTCTCTTGGAATCCATACCTTTATTTCCTCCTTTCTCCGCCAAAATCCATTTTTACATTGGCCCTTTAAATAGTGGACTTCTGATTGTGTCATCTGGGTGCGTATTACGCTTGCTGCGCAGCTTGGAGACACGAAACCCAGAAGTAAAATTAAGTGCCTTCAATTGAGTTGCGATCGCAGATTCCGACCCGCTAACTTCACTTCTGGGTTTCCCACGTGATTATCTATTCCCTTCCCCCTCACCACGCCCCCCCCCCCAAACTGCTGAGTTCCCGGCTCCAGCTAAAACTCATGCCTCAGGAATCCACCAATGAGCCAAACCCCATATTACCCACCTGCTAAACCTCAGGTTTCTCTTCGACAATTCTGCCAAAATCCAGATTCCTGCTCCACAATAAAGCCAGGCTAAAGTATTTCCCCCATGCTGCCAAACACCAGCAGCCCTACTGTAGTGCTACCAAACTCCAGGACCCTCACCCCAGTTGTGCCAAAGCCCAGAACCAATAGAATTTCATATTGAGTTTGAGAGTGATATAGTTAAGTCCAAAACTAGGGTATTAAATTTAAACAAAGCCAATTACATAGGTATGAGGGGCGAGTTGGCTAAGGTAGATTGGGAAATTAGATTAAGAGATATGACAGTAGATAAGCAATGGCGAACATTTAAAGAAATAAGTCATAATTCTCAATGAATATACATTCTCTTGAGGAATAAAAACTCCACAGGAAAAATGATCCAATCGTGGCTAACTAGAGAAGTTAAGGATAGTATTAGATTAAAAGAAGAGGCTTACAATTTTGCCAAAAAGAGGAGTAAGCCTGAGGATTGAGAGGGTTTTAGAAATCAGCAAAGAATGACCAAGAAATTGATAAAAAGGGAGAAAATTGAATATGAGTGTAAACTAGCAAGAAATATAAAAGCAGATTGAATGAGCTTCTACAAGTATTTAAAAAGGAAGAGCTTAGCGAAAGTAAACGTGGGTCCTTAGAAGCAGAGACAGGAGAAATTATAATTGGGGAAAAAGGAAATGGCAGAGATATTAAACTAATATTTTGTATCTGCCTCCACAGTAGAAGACACAAAAAACATACCGGATGGAAATAATGGGGATCCAAGGGTCCAATGAAAGTGAGGAACTTAAAGTAATTAAAGAAAAAGTACTGGATGAATTAATGGGACTAAAAGCTGACAAATCCTCTAGACCTGATGGGCTACATCCTAGGGTTTTAAAAGAGGTGGCTTCAGAGATAGTGGATGCATTTGTTATGATCTTCCAGAATTCCTTAGATTCTAGAACAGTCCCTCTGGATTGGAAGGTAGCAAATGTAACCATGCTATTCAAGAAAGGAGTGAGAGAGAAAACAGGGAACGATAGGCCAGTTAGCCTGACATCAGTAGTAGGGAAAATGCTAGAATCTATTATTAAGGACGTAGTAACAGGGAACTTAGAAAATCATAACATGATTAGGCAGAGTCAACACAGTTTCATGAAAAGGAAATCCTGCTTGACAAATCTATTAGAATATTTTGAGGGTGTAACTAGCAGGGTAGAAAAGGAGGAACCAGTGGATGTAGTATATTTGGATTTTCAAAAGGCCTTTGATAAGGTGCCATACAAAATGTTGTTACATAAGATTAGGGCTCATGAGGTCGGGGGTAATATATTAGCATGGATTGAGGATTGGTTAACGGACTGAAAACAGAGTAGGAATAAGCAGGTCATTTTCGGGTTGGCAGGTAGTAACTAGAGGGATGCCGCAAGGATCAGTGCTTGGGCCTCAGCTGTTTGCAGTCTATATCAGTGACTTAGATGAGGGGACCGAGTGTAATGTATCCAAGTTTGCTGACGATACAAAGCTAGGTGGGAAAGTAAGCTGTGAGGAGGACGCAAAGGGATATAGACAGATTAACTGAGTGGGCGAGAAGGTGGCAGATGGAGTATAATGTGGGGAAATGTGAAATTATCCACTTTGGTAGGAAGAATAGAAAAGCAGAATACTTTTTAAAAAGTGAGAGACTAAGAAATGTTGATAGTCAGAGGGATTTGGGTGTCCTTGTACATGAATCACAAAGTTAACAAGCAGGTACAGCAAGCAATTAGGAAGGCAAATAGTATGTTCGCTTTTATTGCAAGGGGGTTGGAATATAAGAGTAAGGAAGTCTTGCAGCAATTAAATAGGGCTCTGGTGAGACCACACCTAGAGTACTGTGTACAGTTTTGGTCTCCTTACCTAAGGAAGGATATACTTGCCTTACAGGCGGTGCAGTGAAGGTTAAGTAGATTGATTCCTGGGATGAGAGGGTTGTCCTGTGACGAGACATTGAGTAGAATGGGCTTATATTCTCTGGAGTTTAGAAGAATGAGAGGTGATCTGATTGAAACGTATAAAATTCTTAGCGGGCTTGACAGGGTAGATGCTGAGAGGCTGTTTCCCCGGGCTGGAGAGTCTAGAACTAGGGGGCATAGTCTCAAGGTAAGGGGTCGGCCATTTAGGACCAAGATGAGGTAAAATTTCTTCACTCAGAGGGTTGTGAATCTTTGGAATTCTCTACCCCAGAGGATGCTTATTTGTTGAGTATATTCAAGACTGAGATCGATGGATATTTGGACACTAAGGGAATCAAAGGATATGGGGATAGGGCAGGAAAGTGGATTTGAGGTAGAAGATCAGCCGTGATCTCATTGAATGGTGCAATAGGCTCGAGGGGCCGTATGGCCTACACCTCCTCCTATTTCTTATGTTCTTATGAAAATCTTGGTTTGAAGGGCTGAGAAACCTATAAACGGAAGAGGAATGGAACAAGTGGATAGAAACAGAAAATAGGAGCAGGAGTAGGCCATTCAGCCCTTCAAGCCTGCTCCGCCATTCAATATGATCATGGCTGATCCTCTATCTCACTACCATATTCCTGCTCTCTCCCCATAACCCTTGATGCCTTTTGTGTCTAAAAATCTATTTCCTTCTTAAATATATTTAGTGACTTGGCCTCCACAGCCTTCTGTGGTAGAGAATTCCACAGGTTCACCACCCTCTGAGTGAAGAAATTGCTCCTCATCTCAGTCCTAAATGTCCTACCCCGTATCCTGAGATTGTGACCCCTCGTTCTGGACCCCCCAGCCAGGGGAAACATGCTCCCTGCATCCAGTCAGTCTAGCACTGTCAGAATTTTATATGTTTCAATGAGATCACCTCTCATTCTTCTAAACTCTAGTGAATACAGGCCTAGTCGACCCAATCTCTCCTCATACGACAGACCTGCCATCCCAGGAATCAGCCTGGTAAACCTTTGCTGCACTCCCTCTATGGCAAGTTTGTCCTTTCTTAGGTAAGGAGACCTAAACTGCACACAATACTCCAGGTGTGGTCTCACCAAGGCCCTGTATAACTGCAGTAAGACATCCTTGCTCTTGTACTCAAATCCTCTTGCAATGAAGGCCAACATACCATTTGCCTTCCTAACTGCTTGCTGCACCTGCATGTTTGCTTTTAGTGACTGGTGTACAAGGACACCCAGGTCCCTTTGTACATCAACATTTCCCAATCTATCACCATTTAAATAATACTCTGCCTTTCTGTTTTTCCTTCCGAAGTGGATAACTTCACATTTATCCATGTTATACTGCATCTGCCATATATTTGCCCACTAACCTCAACTTGTCTAAATCGCCTTGAAGCCTCTTTGCATCCTCCTCGCAACTCGCGATCCTACCTAGTTTTGTGTCGACACCAAACTTGGAAACATTTGGTTCCCTCATCCAAATCATTAATATATATTGTGAACAGCTGGGGCCCAAGCACTGATCCCTGCGGTACCCCACTAGTCACCGCCTGCCACCCCAAAAAAGACCCATTTATTCCTACTCTCTGTTTCCTGTCTGTTAACCAATTTTCAATCCATGCCAGTATATTACCACCAATCCCATATGCTTTAATTTTGCACACTAACCTCTTATGTGGGACTTTATCAAAAGCCTTCTGAAAATCCAAATACACCACATCCACTGGTTCTCCCTTATCTATTCTACCAGTTACAGCTCAAAAAACTCCAGTAGGTTTGTCAAACATGATTTCCCTTTCATAAATCCATGTTGACTTTGTCTAATCCCATTGATATTTTCTAAGTGTCCTGTTATCACATCCTTTATAATAGACTCTAGCATTTTCCCTGCTACTGATGTTAGGCTAACCAGCCTGTAGTTCCCTGTTTTCTCTCTCCCTTTTTTAAATAGTGGGGTTACATTTGCCACTCTCCAATCTATTAACTTAAATCTAGTTTGAGCAATTTCAGAAGAAGGTGCAAGATGCTGTGATGCAATTAAAAGAAGATTCTCCTTAGCTGCTGCCAACTGATAACAGGGAAAGCAAGGAGAAACTCAGCAAACCAAACTCAGATTGCAGGAAAGTACTGTCATAGTGCTACCCCATTGTACTGGCCATCGCGTATAGCGGGCATGTCGTGTTCGCACCAATACGCCCGCTATAAACGGTGGAGATTATATCTTGTTAAATGTTGACTATCATTGAACACGTCTTATTTTATTGCATAGATCTGCCTTGCTGGATTAAAAGTTTAATGACTAAAATTTGCAGTATGCTACCGTGGATGCATCTAGAGCCATAGAAGCTTACAGCATAGAAATAAATAATATGGTCCATCATGTCTGTGCTGGCTCTTTGCTGGAATAATCCAGAACAAGTATAACTGCCCTGCTCGCTCCTCAAAGCCCTATATCGTCATCTGCTTAAAATATTTATTCAAATTCCCTTTAAAAAAAAATGCAATGGTCTCTGTCTCAACCACTCGCTGTAGCAAAGCATTCCATGCTCTAACAACCCTCTGTGTAAATAAATTTCCCCTAACCCCTCTCCTCACTCACTCTTAATGAGAATTTTAAACTGACAAGCCCTCATCACTGACTCCCAACCATATATATCATCACTCGACAAGCGTCTGGACAATGGTTTTCTAGTAATTGAAATATCTAGGGAAAATTTACATTAGAAAGTTACATCATTCTGCAAAAAAGAACTGAAATCAGAAGCACTAGTTTACAAGTCAAAATAGTCAAATTCCATTTTTACTACATGGGATTCCAGGATTTTTAGCATATTTTGTCCATTTTTCCAAGGACACAGCGGTTGCAATTTCTTACAATCAGGGCTGCTAGTTTAAATTGTCTGAAGTCAAGTTCCATTAGATAGTTCAATTATTATTAACGATTATCTAAATACTTCCCTCTTCCCACTCCCTCCGTGTCCTCTGATTCTGGCCTCCTGTGCATCTCCCCCTCTGCTGCTCCTCCGTTGTTGGCAAAACTTTCAGCCTTGGCCCTAATCTCTGGTTCTCCCTCGCAAAACCTCTATCTTTGCTTTTAAAAGTTTCCTTAAAAGCCCATGTCTTCAATTATCTCTTCTAACTTGTCTATTGCTGCTCAGTGTCCACACTTTTCTATGTGAAGCACCTTGCAATGTTTTATTACACTAAAGAAGCTGTAAAAATGCTTTGCTGCTGTAAACTTGGTTTAATCATTGCAGACCTCCTCGGCTTTTGTTGCGATAATAATGTGAGTAAAAAAGCTGGCAGGGAACGTGGGCTCTTAATCTTGTTAAATTCCATACTAAAAATTGATATGAAAAGACATATACTCCAGCAGATACGTTTTAGGCCTTGAAATTACACTGGGATATTAGTATAAGTTTGTCTGAAATTCCTCTGTCTGCTATTTTGAAGGAAGCACTAATCTGTTCCTTAAACAAATCTGAATATTTTTAGAAGATGCTAAAGTCAATCATAATTCTTTGCAACTGATTTTTAAAAGAAGGTAACTGATGGTTAAACTCCATCTTCAAGCGGGATTTAGTGTTATCAAAGTTGACAGGCTCCACTGTACAACCACTTAGCGCTAATGGATCAGCGTTGAACTCCCTGTGTCTTATAGGTCAGCACTCAATTCTTGGTAATGTTTCTTGCAGCCTAACAGGAATCTTAAGGCTAGAAATTACTTAATGATATTAGATGTTGAATGCTTAGCACGTTCATATGACATTCCTCTATTTTAATGGAATCGTTAACCTGTCAATAAACAGGCAGAATAAAATAATGGACAGAGGCATGGCCTATGAACACATTAAACAATCGTCCACTGATATCACCAACGGTAACTTCTGTGCAATAATCTACATCTGTTTTAAAATTAAATGTTTGGCTAGTGAGATGTAAGAATAGAACCGCCGCGGACCGTTTTGAGGGAACAGAAGTGTAGGGTGGGGCTTTCAACTACCGCTTTTCCCTACCGCTGACCCCGTACTAAAATCTGGGGATGGTTGGGAGAAAGAAATACATAGATATATATAAAGTAAAAGCTGCTTATTTATGGTTTTCATAAAATAATGGTCAAAGTTGTGGAATTCAATCCAAAGCAATAGTAAAAATTGTAGAATACCAATCTAATACAAGTGGAATTTGTTATATTCAGTGATTGTAAATCCATGGCTCTGATGGTATCCACAATTGTTATAAAATATTGTATCCTCCGACTCATGAGTACAAATTGGGCCCAGAGCCTCATCCAAAGTCATATAATCTGCACAATGTAATTCAAATAAATGTTCTATGGAAATGTGATTTCACTGGCCTTTAGCACAGCCTCCTTCTGGCTCCAAAACATGTGTGATGCAAAATGTAATTTAGACATGTGATTGTGTGCCTGATTTCCACGCCCATGCCCACCACAGTGGAGGCCCTCCACCACTGGTGGAGCTTTGGAAAATCATTGCGAATAACTTTACTGTGCAGTACTAGCCAGGCTTGCAGATGCTTAAAACATCTACTATATTTATCTATTAGTATTATAAAACCAAAACTCTCAAACTTAAATCCTAATTTTCTTCACCAAAACTTTGAATTTTTTGCTTATCTATCCACCACACCCACTGACATCACCCTTAAATGTTTTAAACAAAAACATACTTTCTAGTTTCTAACGGTCATTATCTCTTGTATCTGTAATGTAACTATGTATTATGAAAAGTCTTGTGTATTGCATTCACCTCCTGTCCACAAACCTGTTACCACATTGTGACAGTTGATATAACAAAATTGAATAGGAAATGTTGACTCAATTCACAACAGTAAATGTTGACAGGAGAGTAATGTTTGTGGACAGGACATGTGCACACTATGCAAAATGTTTAATCAATGTACAGAGAGATATGTAGTGTATATATTGGGCAGTCTGCAGCACTCAATTGGGTATAATAGTGACAAGTACGTTTTATACATACTGTACATATTACCTATAAGCTTTATGTACAGAGTGCATATATTAGCGCTGAACCTGCTTAATGATTCACACATCAAGTCCCACCTGCCTCTTATCCACTGGTCTTCCAACAAATGTTACATAGATTATATAGATTACATAGAATTTACAGCACAGAAACAGGCCATTCGGCCAGACTGGTCTGTGCCGGTGTTTATGCTCCACACAAGCCTCCTCCCATCCTACTTCATCCAACCTTATCTGCATATCCTTCTATTCCTTTCTCTCTCATGTACTTATCCAGCTTCCCCTTAAAGGCTTCTATGCTATTCACCTCCACTTCTCTATGTGGTAACAAGTTCCATATTCTAACCACTCTTTGGGTAAAGAGGTTTCTCCTGAATTCCCTATTGGATTTATTAGTGACTATCTTATATTTATGACCCCTAGTTTTGGACTCCCTCACAAGTGGAAACATCTTCTCTACGTCTACCCTATCAAACCTGTTCATAATTTTAAAGACCTCTATCAGATCATCCCCCAGCCTTCTCTTTTCTAGAGAAAAGAGCTCCATCCTGTTTAGTCTTTCTTGATAGTTATAACCTCTCAGTTCTGGTATCATCCTTGTATATGTTAAACAGAGTGGTGGATATAAGCAGCACATCATTCATTTATGACCCACTCAAAAACAAGGCAAAAAGTAGTGGTAAGACACTTGCAGGAACAATCTAGTCTCTAAAATTTCTCTCCCAAATCCATCATCTTTATTAAAAAAAAACTTGTATTCTTCAACTGACTATAATATTAGCCAAACCGCCAGTGTTGCTCATAGTTATTCTGGGGGTTATAATATTTAGTTGCTAATCTTGCATGTCTTTTATAGGGAAGGGGCCTAGATAGGCCCTGAGGTCAGTCAGAATTTAATTGATGTTTGGTGAGGTAAGTTTGCAGATTGCCAGATGCTTGTTAATTTCCAGCTCCAGGTAAGAATCAAACAACAGGCCCGAAAATACACAGGATACATTCCCAGCAGTCATGTTGGAATCGCAGCTGCCAGTACCCTCCAATGCTGGCCCTGCCAGATTATGTGAGATCAGTGGGAGAGCACCTGATTTGCTGGTGGGTGTTCACACTAAAACAGGCACATTTGAGGTGCCCACCTGCCCCATGCTGCCGGAAACTCAAGCGCCTGCCTGCTATCAGAGGAAGGAGGGTACCTTAGCATGATTCACAGCCTTCTTACAAAGGGAGCCAATACAAAAATTTTCCCGAGGCACTCCACCAGACTCCCACCAAATTTACGGTGGGGGTGCGGCGGAATGGCCTAGTAAATTTGTCCATTAGGTCCTTTTCTTTCACTTTTTAGATATTTTTGACGCTTTGCATGTGACTTCTCGTGTGGCAGACATTTCAAAACTTATATAGATATGTAGGTAGATTACATGTAATAGAAAAGGAAGATTCAAATAAAATCAAATCTTGTAAAATTCTAAAAGTATGTCCTGTAGCCTCTGAATTGATTTAGTCCAAATTTTGCTGTCTAAAATAATGGCGACGCTAATAGCATTCATGTTATTTATGCGCAAATGGTACAGCAACTACAAGCAAGGAGCATATGCGTGGTTAAACTCAAATATCCAAAGGTTGCTGACCGAGTTATGCCGCTCCGCCACTAGCTTCGCGAAAAGCACATCTCGCTGTCTGCCTCACCGATGAAATGCATTCATTGGCGTGAAGTGTGCGAGAAGTAGCTGAGAGGAGCTCAAAGCCGGGGAAAAGCGGCTGAGAGGAGCACAGAAAGCGCAGGAGAAGAGGCTGAGAGGAGCACAGAAAGCACAGGAGAAGAGGCTGAGAGGAGCACAGAAAGCGCAGGAGAAGAGGCTGAGAGGAGCACAGAAAGCGCAGGAGAAGAGGCTGAGGGGAGCGCAGAAAGCGCAGGAGAAGAGGCTGAGAGGAGCACAGAAAGCGCAGGAGAAAAGGCTGAGAGGAGCGCAGAAAGCGCAGGAGAAGAGGCTGAGGGGAGCGCAGAAAGCGCAGGAGAAGAGGCTGAGAGGAGCACAGAAAGCGCAGGAGAAGAGGCTGAGGGGAGCGCAGAAAGCGCAGGAGAAGAGGCTGAGAGGAGCGCAGAAAGCGCAGGAGAAGAGGCTGAGAGGAGCACAGAAAGCGCAGGAGAAGAGGCTGAGAGGAGCACAGAAAACGCAGGAGAAGAGGCTGAGGGGAGCGCAGAAAGCGCAGGAGAAGAGGCTGAGAGGAGCACAGAAAGCGCAGGAGAAGAGGCTGAGAGGAGCACAGAAAGCGCAGGAGAAGAGGCTGAGAGGAGCGCAGAAAGCGCAGGAGAAGAGGCTGAACAGAGCGCTATAAAACAAATGCAGGGAAAAATCTGAAGAAAAAGTTCTGAATCTGAAAAAGTGACCTCCAAGCAGAGGGAGGAGCGGCAGAGCCCGAGGAATTACAGCTAAGTGTTTAATTTACGGTATAAATAAGTCAAGTGTTTAATTTACTATATAATTGAGCTAAGTGTTTAATTTATTATATAATTAACTTGTGTTTAATTAATTGGTCAGATCTAAGGGGATAAAATTAAAATTAACTAAATAGAGGATACTAACATTAAAGGGTTCCGAATTTCAATAAATTAAAATCTAGTTTACATAAATAATAAATAGGAGTTAAGGAAATAATAAAATGAAGAAGTTTTTATTCAAAAAACAAGGCTAATTAGCTATAAATTAAACTGAAATCTAGCAAAATCCATCTACTAAATATAATCTAGATCTCAAATAATTGTATTATATCTAGAACTAAATTAATACCAATAAATAAATAAGAGTATACAAGGGTAATGCAGTAGATGTAATATATTTGAATTTTCAAATGGCCTTTGATAAGCTACTGCATTGTAGACTTGTGGCTAAGGTCAGAGCATGTGGAGTCGGGATAGGTAACAGAATGGATAGCAAGCTGGCTACAAAACAGAAGACAGAGAGTAGAGGTTAAGAGTAGCTACTCAGACTGGCAAAAGGTGGGAAGTGGTGTTCTACAGGGATCGGTGCTGGGACCACTGTTGTTCACAATTCACATCAACGATTTGGACTCAGGAATTGGAAATTCAAAATTTGCGGACAATATGCAATTAAGAGGTGCAGTTAATACAAAGGAAGAATGCGTTAAAATGCAAGAAGACATTAATAAGCTTGCAGAATGGGCGTGTAATGAATTTCAATATAGATTCGGGTGAGGTGGTACATTTTTGTAGGTAGAATAAGGAAACCATACATGGCTTGGATAATAAGAGTCAAAATGGGGTAGTGGAGCAGAGGGACCTGGGGGTACAGATACACAAATTACTAAAAGTAGAGATGCAGATAATAAGGCTATAAAAAAGAGAAACCAAGCACTGGGGTTTATTTCTTGAGGGATAGAATTGAAAAGCAGATAAGTTATGTTATACTTGCATAGAACCATGGTTAGACCACACTTGGAGTGCTGAGAACAGTTCTGGTCTCCATTTCATAAAAAGGATAGAGAGGCATTGGAGAAGGTGCAAAAACTATTTGCTAGGATGATACCAGATCTGAGAGGTTATACCTTTCAGGAAAGATTGAGCAATCTGGGGCTGTTTTCTCTAGAAAAGAGAAGGCTGAGGGGTAACCTGAGAGAGGTCTTTAAAATTATGAAAGGGTTTGATAGGGTAGACGTAGAGAAAATGTTTCCACTTGTGGGGGAGTCGAAAACTAGAGGTCATAAATATAAGGTAGTCACTAATAAATCCAATAGGGAATTCAGGAGAAACGTCTTTACCCAGAGAATGGTTAGAATGTGGAATGCGCTACCACAAGGAGTAGTTGAGGCAAATAGTAGAGATGCATCTAAAGAGCAGCTAGTTAAGCACACGAAGGAGAAAGGAATAGAAGGGTATGCTGATAGGGGTAGGGAGGGAGGAGGCTCGTGTGGAGTATAAACACCGGCATAGACCAATTGGGCTGAATGGCCTGTTTCTGCGCTGTAGACTCGATGTAAGTTGCTGTATTTGCATGGTAGATACAAACTAAACTCGCCACAGGTGGTTAAGTCTTGTCCATTCGAGTCTAATTACCGTTTTATTGACATGCTAGGAGTTAATTACTGCCAATCAACCTCTCTGGCACTGAAAATTAACTATTTCAAGTGTAGAGACTCACTCCTTCAAGTTTTAATTGTTGGAGATTTTAAAAATGTAAATTTTTATTTTTCCTTTGTCTCTTTTTTTTCTCTCTCTCTTATTCAAATCTTCCTGTCACTATCTTTATTTTTGTTTTTGTACCTGATTTGACATTGAATTTGCCCATTCTAACTTACCCTTCCTTCTCAGTCCTTGCACTGTTAATGTCACTATCTTTCAATCTGATTGGTTAAGAAGATACACAGTTGGTTGCCCTGTTCATTCAGGTCCCGGATTCCCTGTTTCCATTGCAGTGACATTATCAGCTCGCACTTTTAGTAACTTGCCACACAAAATAATTAAAAACCTAAACGTGCAAAGACAAGTCTACTTTACGGCATTACCTAACCCCTCTTCATCTAACCCTATCAGCATAACCTTCTATTCCTTTCTCCCTCATGTGTTTATCTAGCTTCCCCTTAAGTGCATCTATGCTATTCGCCTCAACTACTCCATGTGGTAGCGAGTTCCACATTATAACCACTCTCTGGGTAAAGAATTTTCTCCTGAATTCCCTATTGGATTTATTACTGACTATCTTTTATTTATGGCCCCTACTTTTGGTCTCCCAGGCTGTCCAGTATACTCGGCTGCTTTGTAATGTCACGTGGACTGAATCCAATGAGCTGGATGCTGCCATCTATGATGGCGGGTACCTCAGAAGAAGGCTGATCACCCACTCAGCACTTCTGGCTGAAGACACTTGCAAGCACTTCAGCTTTGTCTCTTGCAATTCACTTGCTGGGTTTCACCATAGTTGAGGATGAGAATGTTCATGGAGCCGCCTCCTGTATCTGTCCACTATCATTCTCCCTTCCCCTTCAATACCTTTCAGTCTTCTAACTCTGGCTTTGTGTGCACTCCCCCTCCCTTTGCCCTACCATTGGTGACAGAGCATTCAGCCACTTCGACAGTGCCCTCTGGAACTTCCTTCCTAAGTCCCTGTGCTTCTCTCTTCTCAATTTAAAAACCTTCTTAAGATCCATATTTTCAATCAAGATTTTTCTCATCAATCCCAGTCTCTCCCTCCATGGCCTGGTGTCTGTTCCCCCACTTATTTTCCATTTCTGGAGGGCTTTGGGAATCATTTATGGTAAAAGTGCTATATATATATATATATGTAAGTTGATGTTCATTCTTTCACTCTACTAAGTACCAAGAATCCCATTGTCACGTAAGTGAGGCTAGGTTAGAAGCATAGAAAAATTTATGGCACAGAAGGAGGCCATTTGGCCCATTGTGTCTGTGTCGGTCGAAAAAGAGCTACCCAGCCTAATCCCATTTTCCAGCCCTTGGTCCATAGCCTTGTAGGTTATGGCACTTCAAGTGCATATCCAAGTACTTTTTAAATGTGATGAGGGTTTCTGCCTCTACCACCCTTTCAGGAAGTGAGTTCCAGCCCCCTACCACCCTCTGGTGAAAAAAAATTTCCTCAGCTTCCCTCTAATCCTTCTACCAATGACTTTAAATCTATGCCCCCGGGTTATTGACCCCCTCTCCTAAGGGAAATAGGTTCTTCCTGTCCACACTATCTAGGCCCCTCATAATTTTATACACTTTAACTAAATCACCCCTCAGCCTCCTCTGTTCCAAAGAAAACAACCCCAGCCTATCCAATCTTTTCTCATAGCTAAAATTCTCAGGTCCTAGCAACATCCTCGTAAATCTCCTCTGTACCCTCTCTAGTGCAATCACATCTTTCCTGTAATGTGGTGACCAGAACGGTACGTAGTACTCAAGCTGTTGCCTAACTAGTGTTTTATACAGTTCTAACATAACCTCCCTGCTCTTATATTCTGTGCCTCGGCTAATAAAGCAAAGTATCCCATATGCCTTCTTACCCACCTTATCTACCTGTCCTTCTACCCTCAGGGATCTGTGGACATACACTCCAAGGTCCCTCACTTCCTCTACACCTCTCAGTATCCTCCCATTTAATGTGTATTCCCTTGCCTTGTTTGACTTCCCCAAATGCATTACCTCACACTTCTCTGGATTGAATTCCAGTTGCCACTTTTCTGCCCACCTGACCAGTCCTTGGATATCTTCCTGCAGTCTACAGCTTTCCACCTCACTATCAACCACATGGCCAATTTTTGTATCATCTGCAAACTTCTTAATCATGCCCCCTACATTTAAGTCTAAATCATTAATATATACCAGGTTCCTGCTGTTCATGGTGCTATAACCAAATGTACCTAGAAATTTAATAGATATCCATTTTGATGTAAAATTGGTCATTTTCGAGCAAAAGTTTACTGTGTTCAAATGTTGTTGGAAAAATTGTTACACCTAACTTTGTGGCAGTACCAATGGGTGAAGAAGAGTAATTTCTTCTTAAAGTCAACATTTTTGTATATGCTTTCAATAGGTATATTCTAATTAATTCAAATGCATACATTATTTAATTGACTTTGATTGATTAAGGACTCAACCATATATTGGTTTTCTCTTAATTGTCTGAAATTATTTTAAGGTTTACATTGCAAAAAGCTGAGGAATTTGTAGGTAAGTTTGACAGAAGAGCCATTTTTGTGATATTTACATTTTATTGTTTAGTCTGAATATTTATTATGTTTTAAGTACATATGTAACAAAGCACAAGTTCAACATTACATTTCTAA
The DNA here is from genome assembly GCF_035084215.1 of Heptranchias perlo. NCBI lineage: Eukaryota > Metazoa > Chordata > Chondrichthyes > Hexanchiformes > Hexanchidae > Heptranchias > Heptranchias perlo. The sequence goes on from NC_090325.1 coordinate 71,835,455, forward strand.
AGGTCACCATATCTGAAGATTCTCTTCGGTTGTTACATAATTAGAAGTAATTGTATTGATTATGTTGTGTTGGTAGCAACTAAATTATTCATTTGCCTCTGTCCAAAAAGGAATGATTTACAATCAATAACCTGATGGAATGATGGCTTGAAGTGTTATGGATGAGTAATCTTAACTATTAACACAGTTGTTATTTGTATGCTATTTCCTGTATTTGTAAGAAAACTTGTGATATATTTATAATTGTAAACAATTTTACAACACCAAGTTATAGTCCAGCAATTTTATTTTAAATTCACAAGCTTTCGGCGGCTTCCTCCTTCGTCAGGTGAACGATCGTTCACCTGATGAAGGAGGAAGCCTCCGAAAGCTTGTGAATTTAAAATAAAATTGCTGGACTATAACTTGGTGTTGTAAAATTGTTTACAATTGTCAACCCCAGTCCATCACCGGCATCTCCACATCATGATATGGAGACTAAGAGGGTGGTACTTCTAATCATGTTAAGTACATATGTTATGTAAGAGGTTGTGAAGGTAGCTGGTAGAAGACTAGGCTCCTCAAGAAAGTTCAGTTCTACTTGTGGCATTTGACGTATTCAGTGGTCTTAGAAGCCTATAGCTGCCTTGTGATGGAGTATTGTAGCCTTGTCTGTCAGATTACAGAAACATACTACCTTGTTGTTGTTGGGCTCACTACAGTCCAGAACTTTTGGACTGGATAGGGATGGTCAACTGTATGCTGGAATTCATGAGGCTGTCACTTCTAAAAGATTGTGACCATAACAGCACAGCAGGAATTTCTAGCACTTAAGCTAAACCTTGTTTATGCAAGAGGAACATAAGAGCAGATACAGCTGCAGGTCAGCATTATGTTTCAGTCAGAATGGCTAGTTGAAATCCAGCAGGCAAGCTTTACACTCCACATTATGTTGTGACCTAGAACTCTGTCCCAAGCAGAAATTCAATTACTGTGGAAGGCAAATGTCAGGAGTAGGGAAGGTACATTCAATGTAAAGTACAGCAAATTAAATTAATATATCCTGCTCTTGCATGCTGATGCTGATGCTGATATTCAAACTTAAATGAACAGCTCAATACCCATTACATTTAAGCTACTGGATACATGACCAGAGAAGGATTTTCTGGTCAGGTGATCAACATGTCCAGATTCTTAATGTTCTTTTTCAACCTGTGCACACTTAAGTCTCTCTGGTAAGAGACTGTATATAGCAGTCTTCTGTGAGAGAGTACTTCATATACATAGAAGTTACAACATGGAAACAGGCCACTTGGCCCAACCAGTCTGTGTCATCGTTTATCCTACACATGAGTAAGTAGTTCTAATCCCATTTACCCACCCTATTCCCATATCTCTTCAACCCCTTTTCCTTCATCCACCTATCCAATCTAATCTTGAATACTGACAGTTTCTGCCTCAACCAGTAACCCTCCATTATATTTAAAGTAATGGTATACTCCTCCCATCATCATCTGTTGAAGTGGGTTTTTGAATCCTGTATAAGGCCATGCTAAGGCACGACTTGCCCTCTATTACCCCAGCACAAACACCCCATGTCTATCAGCAATGACTAGGGTAAACATCATGGGACATATTCACTGACTGCACCTACCCTTTCAACTGTTTTCAACGTAAGAATAGCAGCAAGGACACTCCTGAAGGATGCAGCACTGCTGTGCCAATTAAAACTGATTTGGAACACAGGACATGGTGCTAATTGGCTTATTTTAGAATTCATTTTATGTGTGTTATGATCCAATTCAAAATTAGCAAAGTTTGTAAGGCAAACATTCAATTTGCAATGTACATCTTATTTTAACTTATTTAACTGATTTGCTTGAATAAATTTCAGCTTTAACTTAACACTCAAATTCACCTGTCCTGCTAGGTGAATTTGACCTTCGTTGATTTCAAATTGCATGGATTACAAGGTGAAGTATTGCAGGACTACAAGACGCAATAGTCACAAAGACAAGTGCAGATGAGGCATTCCCTAGTCAATCCATCCATAGAAACCTGCAGTCCCACCATTACAGCATCCAACTCCTTCTTGAATGATTCTAGAGTTTTTGGCTCCATTACCCTACCTGGAAGACCATTCCAAGTATTAATCACTCTGTGTGACGAAGTATCCATTAGAGCCATATCATCTTTCTATGTCCCTTTGTATCAGTGGACCTCCCTTCCATTTACGTGAAGTGTAATAGATGGTGTGCATTCATCCAGTGTGTATATTAGTAATTAAGTTCAGGTCTTTATGTTAGTTGACTGTAGTTTTTGTCATTTCTGATGTTTTTGGTACAACATTTCCACAGATTTAAGTTTATTTAAGTATTTCTGTGTTGCAGTGATTGTGCTTTTCTATTTCATTTGATACTTTCTCCTTTTTGTAACCAAACTGACTGCAGAGGAAAGTGATAGCAACAGTGTGAAACATGATCACATGGTCAGCTTGATGAGCTTTGTAAGCAGTCTTGTGAAAAGTGGTGGTGTATTGCCATTATCACACCTCTTTGGAGACCAGACCACTGCACAACGAAACTTTCTGAACTGATCTGCCTTTATTGTGAAAAATCAGAAGAGATGCTGGTAATTTAAGTTTTTATAATCAGCAGCTGAAGTGGTCACTGACATTTCTGCACCTCTCCCAAAGGCCTAGTGAGTAAAGTGAGCCTGGTATGGTACTGAGTCTCTCAGACCAGCAGCTCTAAGGTTTGATCTCTGACCGCTTGGATGAGTGGGACGCTTCTATGCCTATGAAACAGTACCCTAGCAGAGGTCAGTACATTAGGGGGAGAAAGTTTGCAGGGGGTAAGGGAAAGCAACCTTTTAGCTTATCGACAATAAAGGTAGGGTGTGCTTAATTTTAAAAAGAATAGTCTACTGCTAACTCAGTTTTAAAAAATGCTCTACTCAGTGTAGTACATACCATACATGGCTGGAGGATAATTGAGTCGATCCCCACTCTGCGCTGAGTCAACTGATCTCAGCTACAATGGCACCCCAGGGCTAGAGAAAGGAAATAATGAGCAAGATTTCTTGTTTCTGATCTCTATCTTGCTGGAAAGTGCACATATGTGGACAGGATGGCAGGATCAGGCACAGTTGTGATGCTTAAGAACATAAGAACATAAAAAATAGGAGCAGGAGTCGGCCATATGGCCCCTCGAGCCTGCTCCGCCATTCAATAAGATCACGGCTGATCTTCAACCTCAATTCCACTTTCCCGCCTGAGCATTCATGGATGTATAACCTGTAAAGAAAGAACTTGCATTTATATAGCACCCCACAGCACTTCAGTCAGTGATTGAAATGCAGTCATTGTTGTAACGTAGGGAAACCTGGTAGCCAATTTGCGCACAGCAAGGTCCTACAAACAGCACTGATAAATGACCAGATAATCTGTTTTTTTCAGTAATGTTGGTTGAGTGATAAATAATATAGAATTATAGAAAGTTACGGCACAGAAGAGGAGGCCCTTTGGCCCATCGTGTCTGTGCCGGCCGAAAAGGAGCTATCCAGTTTAATCCCACTTTCTAGCACTTGGTCTGTAGCCCTGTAGGTTACAGCACTTCAAGTGCTCATCCAAGTACTTTTTAAATGAGTTGAGGGTTTCTGCCTCTACCACACTTTCAGGCAGTGAGATCCAGAACCCCACCGCCCTCTGGGTGAAAATAATTCTCCTCAGCTCCCTTCTTATCCATCTACCAATTGCTTTAAATCTGTGCCCCCTGGTCACTGACCCCTCGGCTAAGGGAAATAGGTCCTCCCTATCCACTCTATCTGGTCCCGTCATAATTTTATATACCTCAATTAAATCTACCCTCAGCCTCCTTTGTTCCAAAGAAAACAACCCCAGCCTATCCAATCTTTTCTCATAGCTAAAATTCTCCAGCCCTGGCAACATCCTCGTAAATCTCCTCTGTACCCTCTCTAGTGCAATCACATCTTTCCTGTAATATGGTGACCAGAACTGTACGCAGTACTCAAGCTGTGGCCTAACCAATGTTTTATACAGTTCTAGCATAACCTCCCTGCTCTTATATTCTATGCCTCAGCTAATAAAAGAAAGTATCCCTAATGCCTTTTTAACCTCCTTATCTAACTGTCCTGCTACCTTCAGGTATCTGTGGACATGCACTCCAAAGTCCCTTTGTTCCTCTACACCTCTCAGTATCCTCCCATTTATTGTGTACTCCCTTGCCTTGTTTGATCTCCCCAAATGCATTACCTCACACTTCCCTGGATTGAATTCCATTTGCCACTTTTCTGCCCACCTGACCAGTCCATTGATATCTTCCTGCAGTCTACAGCTTTCCTCCTCACTATCAATCACACGGCCAATTTTTGTATCATCTGCAAACTTCTTGATCAAGCCCCCCCCATTCAAGTCCAAATCATTAATATATACCATAAAAAGCAAGTGACCTAGTACTGAGCCTTGTGGGACCCCACTGGAAACAGCCTTCCAGTCGCAAAAACACCTGTCAGCCATTATCCTTTGCTTCCTGTTACTGAGCCAATTTTGGGTGCAACTAGCCACTTTCCCTTGGATCCCATGGGCTTTTACTTTTTTGACTAGTCTGCCATGCGTGACCTTGTCAAAAGCCTTGCTAAAATCCATGTACTCTACATCAAATGCTTTACCCTCATTTACCCTCCTTGTTACCTGCTCAAAACATTCAATCGAGTTAGTTAGACACGACCTTCCCTTAACAAATCCATGCTGACTGTCCTTGACAGTCTAGATGATGATTTATGCTGTCCCTCAGAATCTATTCCAATAATGTGCCCACTGGCGCACCACGCCTATAGCCAGGGAGGATTGGAAAATGATGGTCAGAGCCTCTGTTACTTCCTCCCTTGCTTCTCTTAACCGCCTGGGATACATTTCATCCGGGCCTGGTGATTTATCTACTTTCAAAGATGCTAATCCCCTTTATACTTCCTCTCTCACAATATTTGTCCCATCCAATATTTCACACTCCTCCTCCTCCTTAACTACAATCTCTGCATTGTCCCCCTCTTCTGTGAAGACAGACGCAAAGTATTCATTAAGAATCATACCCACATCTTCCGCCTCCGCACAGTTATCTTTTTGGTCTCTAATAGGCCCTACTCTTTCCTTAATTATCCTCGTGCTCTTTATGTATTTATAAAACATTTTTGGGTTTTCCTTAATTTTACTTTCCAGTATTTTTTCATGCCCTCCCTTTGCTTTCCTAATTTCCTTTTCAATTTCACCCCTGCACTTTCTATACTCCTCTAGGCTTTCTGCAGTATTGAGCTCTTTTTTGCCTTATCTTACCCTGTATGCTCCTTGTCATCCAGGGGACTCTAGATTTGGCAGTCCCAACCTTTTTCTTTGTAGGAATGTGTTTACTCTGAACACCTTGAATCTCCCCCTTGAATGCCTCCCACTGCTCTGACACTGACTTACTTTCAAATAGCTGTTTCCAGTCCACTTTTGCTAAATCACTTCTCAGTTTAGTAAAATTGGCCTTTCCCCAATTTAGAACTTTTACTCCTGTTCGATCTTTGTCCTTTTCCATAACTATGCTAAATCTAACTGAATTATGATCACTACCAGCAAAATGCTCTCCCACTTTAATGGAGAGGATTTCATTGACCAGGATACCAGGAGACTTCCCCCACTCTTCTTCGAATAATGTCATGGGATCTTTTATGGCCACCTGAGAGGGCAGACAGGGCCTCAGCTTAACATCCCATCCGAAAGATGGCAACTCCGACAGTGCAGCACACAAGTTGCACTTCAAGCAGGAAATCGGTTCATGCTCTGAAATAATACAGAACCGGGAAAGGATTGCTTGTTATCAACTTTTTAGGAAGAAATGTAAACAAAAATACACGACGTTACAAGACATCCCATCACATTAAACATTACTTTGTTGGTTTGCTACTTCTAGGTGATTGCAGCCTTGTTCATTATTAATGAAACTGAGATAGACATTGCACCATTCCATTAGGAAATTCTTGCATAAAAACAGTTTAACTATGACTGGAAGACAACATACTCTCAAGTAATAGTGTTCTATTTTGGAAATAACTTTTTTTATAAAGGGGAATATTTACCTCTTTGGTATGGCAAAAAAAAATACTGCACATATTTAACATCTTCCCTGCTTCACTGAGAATATCATTACTGTATCATCTGTGGTCGGTTTATTGATTTTTAGCCAAATGAGTAATTCCCTGGAGGTACTATTTTCTCCAGCTAGAATTATACTCTTCACTGATGAAGGTATAAAACTAATGCAGCAGTATTTGCTTCATTTAGAGATCTAAAGTTGTGCTCATTGAAAAAAAAAATTGAAAACCATTTGCCACACTAGTTGGTAAGCTAATAACCTATAACCTTTTTGTTTTGCATTAGATTTGGTCTCTCAGTATTAATATATTTTTGTCTGTGTAAATCATTTATTCTCTATTAAAAAGGTGTGAGAATCCTTCACAAAAAGTAAAGATTATTGTGTGTAATTCACTTTGAGCTGGGCGATTATGTGCCAAACTTGATGCTGTATTGTTTTGGTGGATAGAAATACAAATTGATCCCAAGTACAAGAATAAACAAGTCTTTTTTTATTCTTTGTTGTGCCATTGTACTGGATGTCACATCACAGCAGACAGATTATGGAAAATGTAGGTGTATAAATTGTTGGTGTGAGATTATAGCCTAGTAGATTTGGAATAAAGAGCCTAACATTAGTAGTGGGGTTGATTTTTGTCCCCATTTTCAAATGGGTTGGGCGGTAGCTGGCCGATGTCAGCAATTACAGCCCCATTCCCACCGATGTCTGTCCCGCCACAACTTTGGAGCTGGCCTACTTACAATATGTAAATTGAGATCCTATGCCCTGATGCAATTTTGGTCTTTGGTTTGGGTGGAACACATGCTCCACCCAGTGGAACTGAGCACTGAGCGGCCAAACCAGCAGTCCCTAAAGGGACCACTGCAGGCAACTCAGAAAAATAATTTTAAAAAATCTTTGCCAATGATTTATTGTGGAGCCAGGAGGAGTATGAATGATCCTCTTGGTCCCATAAAAATATTCCTACCGGTTGCCAGTCGCTCCATGCCCCCGCCCCTCTTTTAATGCACCAGGCCAATTGTGTCTTAGACACTAACCCCATTATTGACCTGATTCAGCACAAATCATGGATCAAACCTAGGAACCTTCTGGTCTGTATGGCTTAGCATTGGACTCTATTGTGCATTTACCTACCGTGCTAATAGGAGGGAAGCGTATATGGATTTCTATACAACTTAACTTAAAAAGCCAATTATGACTTACCATCGGTTGCATTGTTTATTCTTCAAAGATGGTTCTATATTCTTTATAGGCAGAACCCGTCTCATTTTTGAATGTTGTTGCATACATATCCTTCTTCACAGTTTGTTTACAACTAGTGGTAACAAACCTCAAAAGATATTAGAATTTGTTATGAATAAGCCCGGCCATGAGTGCCATCATTTGAATGAAGTTCACTAATGCATGGGTTTCATCTGTATGGGCAACAACTTAGAGGTTGCTTAGCAACGCAAAGCGAGTCCATTGGATGGATCTCAATTACTCAGCATGTATCTCTTTAAGAATGTGTCCAGTGCTCATTGCAGAAAAATAAAACATTCAGTATATTTGGAGATTATTTCTTGCTGCTCTGTATTGCTTGTCATGAATATTATCTTCACACTACATTACCTTCAATCAGCGCTTCCTGGAAAGTTGAAATGCAATTTAAGTATATTCACTAATATAACAATAGGGAATGCTGCAAGGAAAGAAAAAACACATGATTTATTTATTTGAGAAATGAATAAAGCTTAGGGTATTTTAGCCTCTTTATTACTTTGCACTCTAATGGAATCATTCTGAATTCAGTGATCAGTATGTTGAACTGACTTCCATCGCCACAAACAGGCATGTGTTCCACTGCTATAGTTCAGAGAACTGCAATTAATCATTTGTTCAATAACATTCTCTCTTTAATGATTCCAATCATGTGATGGGAAAAAAAAGAACTGGAAATGCATTGAAGGGTTGCTCTTGGTTGAATGTATTGATCTAATTTTTAGCTTCTATATTCTCCATTTAGAAATACTTTATCACTTATGTAGGCAGAGGCTGGAATCCTCTGCACTGAAATAGGAACATATGTTAAATGTCCATACAATATCCAAATGAGTTGTATAATGTCACTACATCACTCAAGGAGTTGTTTTTCTGAAATGTACTGCTGTCGCATTTAAAGATTCAAACCTCAGCAAAACTCTAATTAATCAGACATTTGCAGTTAAAAGAATCATTTTCGCAAACATCGCCAAGGTTAAGTACTGTGCCTATGCTGATTAGTTGAATGTAGTTGGGGTGCTGCAAGAGATCTCTGAGATAGGAATCCCACTCCAGATCACTATCCAATATTCCCTACAGGAAAGTGTACTTATGGACCTAAGATGAGGAATGGATCAGGTTTGATTATGATGCCTCTCCCATGGTAAAATTCTTTGCTGACATTTGCTGACTAGGCTCATACATGAAGAATGAGAATTTGGGTGAGGTACTAAAAGTCTGCTGCCTGCTTGTGGAGCCATACTCTGATAGAGTAATTTTTTATGACAAAGGGCCAAAACCATAATGTAAGACCAAGGTTGAAAAGAGCAGGAGGTGTTACATTTTCAGAATCTTGAATGAACTACAACAAAGTGAATGAATTTCCGCTGGGATTCTCCTGCTCTTTCGTCATTTACACCGTTTTTCCAGGGTTTCCATGGCTCTTCTACCACAATGAGTGGGAGAACCCCAAGAAAATTCCTCCCCAAATCCAGTTGTTATATATCCTTTAAAATTCCTTTGTTGTCTGGAGTTACAAACAAATTTAAAATTGTATTTCAAAGATATAATAGATAATGTGAGACCATGTGACATAGAACAATAATTAATATCCCTCCAAAGAGTAGGCCTGATGAAATTAAATACAATCTATCTATAAAAATACATAATGTGAGTGTGGGTCTTGATAAACATTTGCACCACTGCAGCAGTAAATTGTATTCCTGTCATACAGCACAAACGTCTGTCACGTATTTCCAGACAAATGCTTTTTTAACAAAGGAAACGCAGTGAACTGATTCAGTAACAAAACATGTTACTGTTTACATCTAAGTGTCCTGTGACACCATAAAGCCTTTTTAAAAAGAAGGGAGAGAAAAAAACAGGGAATTACAGACCAGTTAGCCTAACATTAGTAGTGGGGAAAATGCTAGAGTCCATTATAAAAGATGTGATAACAGAACACTCGGAAGGCATTAACGGGATTGGACAAAGTCGGCATGGGTTTATGAAAGGGAAATCATGCTTAACAAATCTACTGGCGTTCTTTGAGGATGTAATTAGTAGAATATATAGGGGAGAACCAGTGGATGTGGTGTATTTGGATTTTCAGAAGGCTTTTGATAAGGTCCCACACAAGAGGTTAATGTGCAAAATTAAAGCACATGGGATTGGGGGGAATATACTAGCATGGATTGAGAATTAGTCAACAGACAGGAAACAGAGAGTAGGAATAAACGGGTCTTTTTCCGGGTGGCAGGCAGTGACTAGTGGGGTACCGCAGGGATCAGTGCTTGGGCCCCAGCTATTCACAATATATATCAATGATTTGGATGAGGGAACGGAATGTAACGTTTCCAAGTTTGCAGACGACACAAAGCTGGGGTGGAATGTAAGCTGTGAGGAGGATGCAAAGAGGCTCCAATGTGATTTAGACAAGTTGGGTGAGTGGGCAAGAACGTGGCAGATGCAGTATAATGTGGATAAATGTGAGGTTATCCACTTTGGTTGTAAAAACAAAGGCAGATTATTATCTGAATGGTGATAGATTGGGAAAAGGGGAGGTGCAACAAGATCTTGGTGTCCTTGTACACCAGTTGCTGAAAGCGAGCATTCAGGTGCAGCAAGCAGTTAGGAAGGCGAATGGTATGTTGGCCTTCATTGCAAGAGGATTTGAGTACAGGAGCAGTTATATAGGGCCTTGGTGAGACCACATCTGGAGTATTGTGTGCAGTTTTGGTGCCCTTAGCTGAGGAAGGATGTCCTTGCCATGGAGGGAGTACAATGAAGGTTTACCAGACTGATTCCTGGGTTGGCAGGACTGATGTATGAGGAGAGATTGGGTCGACTAAGCCTATATTCACTAGAGTTTAGAAGAATGAGAGGTGATCTCTTCGAAACATATAAAATTCTAACAGGACTAGACAGACTGGATGCAAGGAGGATGTTCCCGATGGCTGGGGAGTCCAGAACCAGGGGTCATAGTCTCAGGATACGGGGTATGCCATTTAGAATCGAGATGAGGTGAAATTTCTTTACTCAGGGTGGTGAACCTGTGGAATTCTCTACCACAGAAGGCAGTGGAGGCCAAGTCATTAGATGTATTCAAGAAGGAGACAGATATATTTCTTAATGCTAAAGGGATCAAGGGATATGGGAAAAAAGCGGGAACAGGGTACTGAGTGAGATGATCAGCCATGATCATTTTGAATGGCGGAGCAGGCCCGAAGGGCCGAATGGCCTACTCTTGCTCCTATTTTCTATGAACACTTACAATGACCCCCCTCCCCCCGTCAAGCCAGGAAAAAAGTATGTGTAAGTCAATAATTTGGAGCTTAAAAGAAACCAGAGAGGAAAGGTACAGGGAACATTGATTGAACTAGCATTGAACAGGGAGAGAGAGAGAGAGAGAAATAAAGATTGTATTGGAGAGAGAACGAGAAAGATTGGAAGCTTAAAGGTAAGAAAGGAAGCACATATGAGTTGCCAAGCTTTATCTTGCATCCTGTACAGGACGCTAAGCAAGGTGTTCACCTCTCATTCTTCTAAACTCCAGAGAATATAGGCTCAATCTCTCCTCATAGGACAAACCTCTCATCCCAGGAATCAATCTAGTGAACCTTTGTTGCAAAGCCTCTAAGGCAAGTATATCCTTCCTTAGATAAGGAGACCAAAATTGTACACAGTACTCCAGGTGTGGTCTCGCCAACGCCCTGTACAATTGCAGCAAGATTTCCTACTCTTGTACTCCAACCTCCTTGCAATAAAGGCCAACATTCTGTTTGCCTTCCTAATTGCTTAGGGTGTAGAAGTGCCTGATATTTCATAGTGTCATCATTTTATACATTTAGAGTCTGACTGCAGGCCTGTTGGAACAAGGAAAATATCAAGTTATTGTTTTTGTCACATTGATCGATGGAATGTTGTGTTGTTTTAGAATCTGTCTGAAGTCTGGTACCTTACATAGGGTGCTCGAGGCATGAAGGACATGAGTGTAAAATCTGAATTCAAAAGGACAATATTTGTAAAGAATTATTTTACAACATTGGTTGACTTGTAAGTCAAGTAGGCATTCTGCTGTGTTACTCATTTTAATTTGATAAAGTGATACTCACTGTACTAATCCCAGCCATGTAAAATTATACTTAGTATCAGAAATTTAATTTGAAAAACTGAGCTTCATATCATGCCAGCACTTAAAACAGCACTAACAATTAAATTATATAAAGTAATATAATGTGATATGTTTCAGAATGTTCCATGTTTATGACAAAGTTACCATACATTTGATCCCAATCTTCCATATGAAACCATTGGTTAAAAATATTATTTGCTGACAGTGTGGGTAAATCTTGCAAAACTCTCCGATGCAAAGTGGGATTAGTAGTTCATTTTCTCTTTTTCCCCCATTACATTCCCCAATTGCTACTGCTACTGCATTTCCTTTTCCAGCTGGGGTATCTGGGCTAAGGAATTCTCCACAGTTGCTGTCAGCACCATGATGTGTTTGTCCAGCAGGAAGTATGCTTCTGCCGAGTGGAACTGCTCCTGTCAGTTGTTCCTCACTGAACATAGAATGCCATTGCTATCTTGGGTCATTGTGCAAACTGCAGCTTGACAAACTGCAGCTTGACACACACCAGAATACACTCATTTTTAAAAATTCAATAGCAGGATTAAACCAACAATGTTAATAGTATAAACAAAATCCACAATTTTGCATTAAATACTAGTTCTGGCTCAGTCTGGATGAATTGATGAAATTTGTGTTATTCATAGAGAATAATTGTCGCACAATAGCACCATTCCACCAGTGCATGAATATAGATTTAGGAATGATGTCACCACAGAGCATCCTGTATGATTTAACAGCAAGCTTTATACCACTAATGCAAATAGTTTGTGAGCATCTTTAACAATCATTGGTTGTGGTGGGGGGGCGGTGAAATTCCATGGGGACTCCACCACTCGTGCTGTAACTCCAGCGGAAGACCAGCGGAACCCCAAGAATCAGCAGAAACGGCCATTTATGCATTTGTCTTGGAGATTCCACTGGTTTCCCATTGGAGTTATGGCAGGAGACTTGTTGGAACCCTTGCAGAATTTCAGGCCTTGGATCTTTTTGTTGTTATAACTTAATAGAATGATTTAAATCTTTTATAAGGAATACTATGATCTCTGCTACCCTAATTATTGTCCATTGCATTCGATGGAAGTAAACTTTCCATTCAGAATGGTTATTAAAGTTGCACAGCCTAATCAATGTTGTCCTTCAAAATCTTAGGCGTCAGCCTCTGCTCAGTGGTAGTCCTCTTGCTTCTGAGTCACAAGGTCATTGGAACAAGTCTCATGCCAAAGACTTGAGAAACATAATCCATGCTGACACTTCAGTGCAGTACTGAGGGAGTGCTGCACTGTCGGAGGTGTTGTCTTTCAGACGAGACATTAAACACAAAGTCCAACCTGACCTCTCAGGTAAAGGATCCCGGGCATTATTTGAAAGAACAGCAGGAGAGTTCTCCCGGTGCCTTGTTTCTGGTCATTTATCTAATTGCTGTTTGTGAGACCTTGCTGTGCACACATTGGCTGCCATGTTTCCCTACATTACAACAGTGACTACACTTCAAAAATACTTAATTGGCCGTAAAACGCTTTGGGACATGCTGATGTCACGAAAGAAGTTCTTATTACAGAGGTTTAAATTCTAAATCGCACCTGCTCATCATGTTGAATGGAGTTGTGACAACAAAGATCTAGTCATCAACTTTGAAGGTTATTAGATTCAAAAATTGTAATAATCCCCATAACAATAAAAATGAATAATAAAACAAAACTCAATCATCTCAGTTAATAAATAATGGAACAATACGACTAGCAGTAGTACTTGTATGCTTAGGTTTGCTCGGAATTAATTTAAGCAGAGACTTCAGCTCGGCACCTACATTTGAAAAACATTTTCAGGGTTATTCAGGCTGAATTCCACCAATCCATTATCAGCAACAAGCTGGCACTTTTCAATCCAGAACTGTGTTTGATCCATATCTTTTACTCATCACTTTGCTGCTCTTCTCTTGCCATGGTTGCCTGCTTTTCAAGCTGCATGGTTCTGCTCTTCAAATTCTGTTTTTATTACATGACATTATAGGATTTCTACTAGTTTTCAGCATCAAATTTGTTGATTCTGCCCAATTTTCAAAGATTTTTGTTCTATATTTCTTCATTTGCTTTGCCAAAGGGAATGTTTTAAGGAGGATCTTAAAGGAGGAGAGAGAGGCGGAGAGGTTTAGGGAGGGAATTCCAGAGCTTTGGGCCTAGACGTTTGAAGGCACAGCCGCCAATGGTGGGGCAAAGAGAGTTGGGGATGGGTAAGCAACCAGAGTTGGAGGCACACGAGTGTTATCGGAGGGTTGTAGGACTGGAGGAGGTTATAGAGATAGGGAGGAGCGAGTCCATTTGTGCAAGTTAATATAAGGGTAGCAGAGTTTTGGATGAGCTCACGTTTATGGAGCATAGAAGATGGGATGTTGGCCAGGAATAATCGAGTCTGGTGGTAACCAAAGCATGGATGAGGGTTTCAGCAGCAGATGGGCGATGTTACGGAGGTGGAAGTAATAATCCAGCAAAATTATTGTATTGAATCCCAAAGCAAACCTGTAGGTGGCGAAACTGGTATGCTCTGATATTACTGTTATGAAAATATGAGCATAGAAATTGTACTCTTGGGCAGAAATCGGCACATTAAGAGCAAAGGGGCAGAAAATTGGGGCACAGATTCTGCTGGATTTCTGCTCCTTACTGGCTCCCACAGGAACTTCCAATAAAGGGGACCCTTCCATCTCACTGTCATTTTTGGGAGCATGCCTGGCAGGATCCTGGACTCCCCAATGCCACCAGTTACACCTCCTAAACGACCAGTGGTAAATACGTGTGTCATGAAGCTGGCATAATTGCCATACAGGGTGTTATGTGACACCCATAATGCTGTAATCAAATGGGATCCAAAAGAGATTGATTGCCATTTGAATATGGACCCAACTAATCAGGAAGCGGCATTTGGTCCCTTAAAGCTTCGGCCAGATTGGGTCCATGGGGTGGGCACCCCAGTAGTAGATATCTGCCAGGATCCATACATGAGCTGCACAGAAATAGGTCTGAACTTGGAGAGTTGTCACTCTCTCTTGGCATACCCAAGATGATCTGATCAAAAGTAGCACATTTACTCACTAGGGATGGACACCTAAGAATAGAATTCAAACTCAGGACTGTTAATTGAAAGGGCAAGTATTTAAGGTTTTACAATTAGAAGTTATGGGAATTGTTATTTAGGACACACATTCATGAAAACTTATGAACTTATGCATGCCTTAAATTAATTTTTATACTGCCAAGAATACCAGGATCTCTTGAGTTTTGAACATTGAAATCCAGGAGACTTGAAGCGTGCCTCACTGCAGGAATAGTATACACGGTACAGAAGTGCTCAAGTCTTTTGCCAAGTGCACAATAATTGGAACACATGTTGTGTTTGTTGCTGTCATGTTACTTAGCACTATAACTTGCAATATTGTAAGCAATTTTTTAAGCTGGTCAATCGTGTCCAGAAATTCTATATGCTAATACAGGTGTAACTTTGGACTATTGCAAATGTAAGTCACTTCTGTCATTCAGCAATGCAATTCCCAGTGACCCACACTGTTACTCTGGCTATTTATGTGACATGAAGCAGAACATCCATACCCCAGACATGTATGTGTACAGTCCCGTCTTCGCACTGAGGACACCATCCAACGTGTTGTGTGGTACTACCACCGTGCTAAATGGGATAGATTCAGAACAGATCTAGCAGCTCAAAACTGGGCATCCATGAGGCGCTGTGGGCCATCAGCAGCAGCAGAATTGTATTCCAGCGCAACCTGTAACCTCATGGCCCGGCATATTCCTCACTCTACCATTACCAACAAGCCAGGGATCAACCCAGGTTCAATGAGGAGTGTAGAAGAGCATGCCAGGAGTAGCACCAAGCGTACCTAAAAATGAGGTGCCAACCTGGTGAAGCTACAACTCAGGACTACATACATGCTAAACAGCAAAAGCAACCTGCTATAGACAGAGCTAAGCGATTCCACAACGAACGGATCAGATCAAAGCTCTGCAATCCTGCCACGTCCAATCGTGAATGGTGGTGGACAATTAAACAACTAACAGGAGGAGGACGCTCTGCAAACATCCACATCCTCAATGATGGCGGAGTCCAGCACGTGAGTGCAAAAGACAAGGCTGAAGCATTTGCAACCATCTTCAGCCAGAAGTGCTGAGTGGATGATCCATCTCGGCCTCCTCCCAATATCCCCACCATCACAGAAGCCAGTCTTCAGCCAATTCGATTCACTCCATGTGATATCAAGAACCGGCTGAGTGCACTGGATACAGCAAAGGCTATGGGCCCCGACAACATCCCAGCTGTAGTGCTGAAGATTTGTGCTCCAGAACGAGCTGCGCCTCTGGCCAAGCTGTTCCAGTACAGCTACAACACTGGCATCTACCCGACAATGTGGAAAACTGCCCAGGTATGTCCTGTCCACAAAAAGCAGGACAAATCCAATCCGGCCAATTACCGCCCCATCAGCCTACTCTCAATCATCAGCAAAGTGATGGAAGGTGTCGTCGACAGTGCTATCAAGCGGCACTCACTCACCAATAACCTGCTCACCGATGCTCAGTTTGGGTTCCGCCAGGACCACTCGGCTCCAGACCTCATTACAGCCTTGGTCCAAACATGGACAAAAGAGCTGAATTCCAGAGGTGAGGTGAGAGTGACTGCCCTTGACATCAAGGCAGCATTTGACCGAGTGTGGCACCAAAGAGCCCTAGTAAAATTGAAGTCAAAGGGAATCAGGGGGAAAACTCTCCAGTGGCTGGAGTCATACCTAGCACAAAGGAAGATGGTAGTGGTTGTTGGAGGCCAATCATCTCAGCCCCAGGGCATTGCTGCAGGAGTTCCTCAGGGCAGTGTCCTTGGCCCAACCATCTTCAGCTGCTTCATCAATGACGTTCCTTCCATCATAAGGTCAGAAATGGGGATGTTCGCTGATGATTGCAGTGTTCAGTTCCATTCGCAGCCCCTCAAATAATGAAGCAGTCCAAGCCCGCATGCAGCAAGACCTGGACAACATCCAGGCTTGGGCTGATAAGTGGCAAGTAACATTCGCGCCAGACAAGTGCCAGGCAATGACCATCTCCAACAATAGAGAGTCTAACCACCTCCCCTTGACATTCAACGGCATTACCATCGCCGAATCCCCCACCATCAACATCCTGGGGGTTACCATTGACCAGAAACTTAACCGGACCAGTCATATAAATACTGTGGCTACAAGAGCAGGTCAGAAGCTGGGTATTCTGCAGTGAGTGACTCACCTCCTGACTCCCCAAAGCCTTTCAACCATCTACAAGGCACAAGTCAGGAGTGTGATGGAATACTCTCCACTTGCCTGGATGAGTGCATCTCCAACAACACTCAAGAAACTTGACACCATACAGGACAAAGCAGCCCGCTTGATTGGCACCCCATCCACCACCCTAAACATTCACTCCCTTCACCACCGGCGCACAGTGGCTGCAGTGTGTACCATCCACAGGATGCACTGCAGCAACTCGCCAAGGCTTCTTCGACAGCACCTCCCAAACCCGCGACCTCTACCACCTAGAAGGACAAGAGCAGCAGGCACATGGGAACAACACCACCTGCACGTTCCCCTCCAAGTCACAAACCATCCCGACTTGGAAATATATCGCCGTTCCTTCATCGTCGCTGGGTCGAAATCCTGGAACTCCCTTCCTAACAGCACCATGGGAGAACTTTCTCCACACAGACTGCAGCGGTTCAAGAAGGCGGCTCACCACCACCTTCACAAGGGCAAATAGAGATGGGCAATAATTGCCAGCCTCGCCAGCGACGCCCACATCCCATGAACGAATTTTAAAAAAGTCATTGCAGTGGGGATTATCCAGTGTTTAGTTGCGTGTACAAACTTAAATATCTCACAGTCAGTTTTCCACGAGAGTTCTTTAGATCTCCTGCCGTAACTTTAAAGGTTTTCAGCACTTATGCTTTTTCTCCGGGGTTCTGCTGATTTCCCGCCGAAGTTACACTCAAAATGGGAGCTATGCATTTATTTAAAAGTCAACATATTGGCTGGAGAGATGAAAGGTCAATTGTAATGCTGGAAAGGGTGGTCTTTAGGCCAGGATTCAGAAATGCTGGAAATTCTTGCTTGGCCTTGTAAGGGACAGAACCTGTGCCCACCCCTTACAAAGCCAGCAGAGTAAGAAAGTGTAGGTCTTTGGGGCAGGGGCTCTGAACATCGGAGTTCCCGCATCCCTAGCTTCTCAGTTGGTGGGTGCAGGATCAGCGACCTGGACTAGGCCACCACTAGGCAGATGTGCTGCCCACCTGGGGTCCAGAACAAGACACTGACATTATTTAGAGAAAGGGTTTACGTGCATCCCCCTCACGAAGGCCATTTTACAGACTTTCTGGCCTCACTAACATGGCAAACGCCCTGGATGTGCTCCTAGTTCTGTGGGTACCTTCTGTTGTCATGCCAAGTCCAGTTATCTCGAATAGCATAATTATGTTGTTTTGACTTCTATAAAGATAGGGTAATAAAGCCGATTCTGCGCTTCCGGCAAGGACCAGTGCTTGCAGGGAGCACACTGCAATAAATGAATGAATGGAAGATCACACTGTGTGCCTACGATTTTTCCCCATGCACTCCCTGTGAGCACCACTGGGAATGTGGGAACGCAATATGTGGTCTTGTTTCTGAGTTATTAGGTGAAACCAATTTTATTATGTTACCTTAATTTGTTAATAGCTTAATCACACAAATTAGATTATACTATAATTTATTAGAATGTTGTTCTTAATGATGTAAAGTAGTTGTTACAGTGTTTGTGTTGTTTATAAAAACATCAATATTACAAGTGGCCTTACTTTAGAAAGAACGTGATGGGTTCCTGGCTCGAGGCAATTGAGAGAAGCAGTGTAGATGTAGGGTAAGCTTAGATAACTCAGACTGAAGTTAGGAAATAAATACTAACCAAGTATCTGGGTGGCCTTGTTGGGGCATAGCCTCAGAGGTGCCCAATGTATGGTTGGTGAAGGCATGCTTGGTCATACCAGGTGTACCTTGCCAGCCACCGATGGTAGAGGACCCATCTATGGTTTCAAGGTTGGTGCGAGGCCTGGACACCTGAAGAAATAATTTTTTAAAATATATTTTTACAGCAGCTACAGGGTTCTTTCAGGGGGGTGGCCTCAATACATTAAGCCCTATTTCCCCAATTGGGCCAACTGCACTGGACTTTCTGGCCTTGGGTGGTGGGAGCCCCAGATGTCACCCCCACCTCCCCCCCCCCCCCCCCCCACCTCCCCCATCCCAGTGATGCCAATGGAATTCAAAGTAGGGAACTTCCTCTGACCCCGGGAAGTCCACTTAAAAGGGGAGTTTCTGGGGGAATTCCCAGGCTACCTGTGGAAATTGCACCCATTTTCCTGAGTGTTAATGTGAGTTCCCCTGAGGGCCTTAAGAAGGCTCCAAACTTTTAGTCTGGAAAGGTCATCAATGTCAGAGGGGACCGATTACCTTCCCCAAGAGCCCTGCTTTCTCCATTGGGTGCATAAAATTTCAAAACAAAGATTTTCGTTGGGCCTTGTATTCACAGTCACAGTAGCATTGTGCCACTCCAACAGTCTGACTGGCGGTTTGGGATGGGCAACGCTGATGCGGGTGCAATGTGCCCACACTGGCCATTAACCCAACCTCATCCCACAATTTAGAGCTGTTTTGTGTCTTTGGACGTGGAAATGCTGTTGTACTGAACTTTTGCCAATGGAGTGGGGCCCCAAGGATTCTGCTTATAAATATATCACAGGTGTATTGTCAGCCAGTTGGTAATGTAATTTAAATTAATTCATGTCTGAACCAGTTTGTATCTCACTATAAATTTTTCTTCAAAGATTTCAGGATATATTTGAAATGGTAACTTGATTTGTTGAGGAGAAATTGTTCAAACTATCCAGATGGAATTTAGTTGGGGGATCTGTCAGACTGCTGACAGCATCACATCTTGTGTGCCTTACACCTGCTCCCCAAGGGGGAAAGAAGACATAGTATAATGCTACAGCTGCAGAAAAAGGTTTAGTCTTTTGAGATTGAATGATAAACTGAATTTCAATTCAACATCTTGTCCTTTCTAGGCAAGTGTAAGGCAAAATGGAGATAGATTATTATATTTTTGGAGGAGGAAAGCTTCACTGCAGGCTTCCATTTACTGTATCAGAAATAAGTGTTGTAGATTATAGGGCAGGCATTTGGAGAAAGATGGCATTCACTGCTCAAAGAGCAAAGCACTAGTGTGTTTGTTTCTACAAAGTAAATAGATATACATTTCTTTTGCAATTTTACTCTTCTGTCGCTATTGATTCTATTTATGTATAGGTCAACTATTAATGTTATATCAGTGAAGCACTAACGTTCCCAATCAGAAGCCAGGAGTATCTCATCTGAAAACCAAGTACGAGAAGAATCACACTAGTGAAAGAATTCATAAGGCCAGCGTTCACTGTTATTAACTGTTAGATGCACATCAGGAAAAATATAATTTTGGCTAGTAATGCTGTATAATCCAAACCTGTATTATAAAAATGACTCACCAATTTCACATCATATGTACAAAGAAGTCTAACTTGCCAAGTTTGATTCAATCAGCTGTATAGTCAGTTATCTGCCTGATTAAGTTACTGCATAAGACAAGCCAGTTGGGGCAGATAATGGATTAATAATTTTAGACAAATATGATGCAAGAGTTAGTATTTTGGTACTGTCCATAGACATTTCGTTGATGGTTCCTTCTACAGAAGCTGCATGGAGTAGTTAATTGTTTACTCTGATTGTTCAATAGCATTGCCATGGAATTATTACTTTACATCAGGATCTCTGCTCTCATCTGGATGGATACAAGATGACTCTCCAGGCAGGTGCTACCAGCTATACCTGGATCATGCCCACCTACTCCTGCTCACTCATGCTCTATGGTTTGCTCATTGTGCTGTCTCAAACTAACTTTAGCTTTGCAGATTGAGATTAAATGCCAGAGTGTCAGGTGCATAGTGACTCCAATCGAGAATGACAACATACGAACATACGAATTAAGAGCAGGAGTAGGCCATTCGGCCCCTCGAGCCTGCCCTACCATTTGATAAGATCATGGCTGATCTGATTGTGACCTCAACCCTACTTTCCTGTCTACCTACTATAACCTTTGACTCCCTTGTCAATCATGAATCTATCTAACTCAGCCTTAAAAATATTCAATGACCCTGCCTCCATCGCTCTCTGGGGAAGGGAGTTCCACAGACTCATGACCCTCTGAGAGAAAAAATTACTCCTCATCTCCATCTTAAATGGGAGACCCCTTATTTTTAAACTCTGTCCCCTAGTTCTAGTCTCTCCCACAAGGGGAAGCATCCTCTCTGCATCTACCCCTTCAAGCCCCCTCAGGATCTTGCATGTTTCAATAAGATCACCTCTCATTCTTCTGAACTCCAATGTGTACAGACCCAACTTGTCCAACCTTTCCTCATAAGATAACCCCCTCATAGAAACATAGAAAATAGGAGCGGGAGTAGGCCATTCAGCCCTTCGAGCCTGCTCCATCATTCAATATGATCATGGCTGATCCTTTATCTCAGTACCATATTCCCGCTCTCTCCCCATACCCCTTGATGCCTTTTATGTCTAGAAATCTATCTAGCTCCTTCTTAAATATATTCAGTGACTTGGCTTCCACAGCCTTCTGTGGTAGAGAATTCCACAGGTTCACCACCCTCTGAGTGAAGAAATTTCTCCTCCTCTCAGTCCTAAATGTCCTACCCTGTATCCTGGAGACTGTGACCCCTCGATCTGGACACCTCAGCCAGGGGAAACATCCTCCCTATATCCAGTCTGCCTAGCCCTGTCAGAATTTTATATGTTTCAATGAGATCCCCTCTCATTCTTGTAAACTCAAGTGAATACAGTCAGAATCGACCCAATCTCTCCTCGCTCGGCAGTCCTGCCTTCCAGGAATCAGTCTGGTGAACCTTTGCTGTACTTCCTTTATGGCCATGATGTGGAGATGCCGGTGATGGACTGGGGTGGACAAACGTAAGGAATCTTACAACACCAGGTTATAGTCCAACAATTTTATTTTAAAATCACAAGCTTTCGGAGATTATCCCCTTCGTCAGGTGAGTGAGTGAATAAGAGGTTCTCAAATCGCATATCTTATATTAGGCTGGGACACCACCACACCAATCAAAAGGTGTCGTTGGTGTTCAGACAGGTTAGCCACGGAAAACAGTAGGTCCCAGTATGCTGAATACACATTGTGTCAAATTACACAGACAGAGAGAAAGAGACCCAAAAGGCAGAGAGAGAGAGAGAGAGAATATTAAAAACAGATAACTTTTTTTTCCCCTTGCTGGTGGGGTTACGTGTAGCGTGACATGAACCCAAGATCCCGGTTGAGGCCATCCTCATGGGTGCGGAACTTGGCTATCAATTTCTGCTCGACGATTTTGCGTTGTCGTGTGTCTCAAAGGCCGCCTTGGAGTATGCTTACCCGAAGGACGAGGAGGAATGCGATGGACACCTACAGACGCTGAAAGACGCCCTAGTAAGAACGGGATATGACACTCGACTCATCGATCGACAGTTCCGACGGGCCACAGCGAAAAATCGCATAGATCTCCTCAGAAGACTAACACGGGACGCAACAACAGAGTACCCTTCGTCGTCCAGTACTTCCCCGGAGCGGAGAAACTACGCCATGTTCTCCGCAGCCTTCAACATGTCATCAATGACGACGAACACCTCGCTATGGCCATCCCCACACCTCCACTACTCGCCTTTAAACAGCCACCCAACCTCAAACAGACCATCGTTCGCAGCAAATTACCCAGCTTTCAGGAGAACAGCATCCACGACACCACACAACCCTGCCACGGTAACCTCTGCAAGACATGCCAGATCATCGACACAGATACCACCATCACACGAGAGGACACCACCCACCAGGTGCATGGTTCATACTCCTGTGACTCGGCCAACGTTGTCTACCTCATATGTTGCAGGAAAGGATGCCCCAGAGCATGGTACATTGGCGAGATCATGCAGACGCTGTGACAACGGATGAACGGACACCGCGCAACAATCGCCAGACAGGAGGGTTCCCTCCCAGTCGGGGAACACTTCAGCAGTCAAGGACATTCAGTCACCGACCTTCGGGTAAGCATACTCCAAGGCGGCCTTCGAGACACACGACAACGCAAAATCGTCGAACAGAAATTGATAGCCAAGTTCCGCACCCATGAGGACGGCCTCAACCGGGATCTTATAGAATTATAGAAGTTACAACATGGAACAGGCCCTTCGGCCCAACATGTCCATGTCGCCCAGTTTATACCACTAAGCTAGTCCCAATTGCCTGCACTTGGCCCATATCCCTCTATACCCATCTTACCCATGTAACTGTCCAAATCTTGGGTTCATGTCACGCTACACGTAACCCCACCAGCGAACAAATGTTATCTGTTTTTAATATAACGGGTCATTTGCTGTCTTTCTCTTCCTTCCGGATGTTTCTATGTTTCTGCCTTTCTTTTTTGGGTGTTTGTATATTCGGTGGCCTTGTAGGTAACACCTCTCTGTCTGCACCTGTGATTGCCTTGGCAACGGGCAGTTGGAAAGACTATCTGTAATCACCAGGTATTGTTCTGTGATTTATAAATGCGAAGGGTTCGAGGATTTCATTTCCACAACATTCACCTGAGGAAGGAGGAAGCCTCCGAAAGCTTGTGAATTTCAAATAAAATTGTTGGACTGTAACTTGGTGTTGTAAAATTGTTTACAATTTTATATTTCTAGTTAGCTTTCTCTCGTACTCTAATTTCTCCCTCCTTATTAATCTTTTAGTCATTCTTTGCTGTTTTTTATATTCTGTCCAATCTTCTGACCTGCCACTAATCTTCGCGGAATCGCATGCTTTTTCTTTCAATTTGATACTATCTTTAACTTCCTTAGATAACCACAGATAGTGCGTCCTTCCCCTAGAGTCTTTCTTTCTCACTGAAATGTATCTTTGCTGAGTGTTATGAAATATCTCATTAAATGTCTGCCACTGCGTCCCTTAACCTAATTTCCCAGTTCATTTTAGCCAGCTCTATCTTCATGCCCTCATAATTGCCCTTATTTAAGTTTAAAACTAAATACGAAATTCAATCATATTGTGACCACTGCTACCTAGAGGCTTCTTGATAATGAGGTCATTAATTAATCCTGTCTCATTACACATTACCAGATCTAGAATAGCCTGCTCACTGGCTCTAGAACACGCTAAACAACACTTATGTAGTGCTTTTAACATAGAAAAAAATTCTAAGGTGCTTGAAGAGGCATAATAAAAAAAAAGGTTGTCGAGCCAAAAAAGGAATATTAGGAGAGGTGACCAAAACCTTGATCAAAGAGATGAGTTTTAAGGAGAGCCTTAAAAGAGGAGAAGGAGGTAGAGAGGCAGAAATCTTTCGGGCAGGGGTTCTAGAATCTGGGGGGGGGCGTGGGCGGGGTGGGGGGTGGGGTTTGTAGGGCTGGATGAAGTTACAGATAGGAGGGGGCAAAGCCGTGAAGGGATTTAAACATGAGGATGAGAATTTTAAATTCGAGGCATTTTGGGGGACAAAGAGCCAATGTAGGTTAGCGAGGACAGGAGTGATGGGTGAGCACGACAGTATGGGATAGGATATAGGCAGCAGAGTTTTGGACGAGTTGAAGTTTTCGGAGGGTGGAGGATGGGAGGCCAGTCGGGAAAGCATTAGAATAATTGAGTGTGGAGGTGACAAAGGCATGAGGTAGTAGTGGAGGCGAGCGATGTTACGGAGGTGGAAATGGCAGTCTTTGTAATGGAGAGGATATTGGGTCAGAAACTCAGCTTGGGTTGAATAAGACAACAAGGCTGCAAACAGTCTGGTTTAGCCTGTGACATAGTCTGGGGTGGGAGACAGAATCGAGGCAAAGGTATGAAGTTTGTGGTGGAGGCCAAAGATGTTGCCTTCGGTCTTCCCAATGTTTAGGTGGAGAAAATTGCAGCTGATCCAAGGTTGGATGTTTGGCAAGCAGTCTGACAACACAGAGGCAGTGTTGGGGTGAGACAGGTAGTGGAGAGGTAGAGCTGGCTACCATTAGCCTACATGTGGAAGCAGATTCTGTGTCTTTAGATGATGTTGATGAGGGGCAGCATGTGGATGAGAAAGAGGAAGATCCATGGATTACTCCTGAAGAATGATGCAGGAGTGGGAAGAGAAGCCATTGCTGGAGACGCTCTTGGTGCAATAGGATAGCTAAGAGTGGAACCAAGCAATACCTCTCCTCCACTGAGCTGGACAGCGGAGGAGAGGTATTGGAGGATAGTGTCAACGGCTGCAGAGAGGACGAGGGGGGATAATACACCATAAGTCTCAGTCACAAAGGATTTCATTTGTGACTGTCATTAGAGCTGTTTCTGTGTTTGATGGGGTGGAAACCTGATTGGAGAGATTCAAATGTGGAGTAAGGAAAGATGGGGACTGAATGAAGAAGGTTCTGAGACAGTTACTTCTACCACACCTGAAGAAAGTGTAAAAAGAAAAGAGTTAGTATCAAGTCCTCATTACAATTTGTTGGCAAGCAGCCTTTGATAGTGTTGCCATGAAGCTGCTGGTCTATACAAGCTTTTGTGTAAGTGATTGCATGACTGGATAGGATGGAAAGTTAGAAGGATAAGTATTTGGCAAACCCTCAGTTGGGACCATGACTCTTGCTTCTCCATATTCTGCTGCTTCATCCAAATCCTGTACCTGGATTTGGAAAGCCTGCTTTTCAAAAGAAGTCAGAGGATGCAGTGTGGTAGACTCCCCGTGGTAGTCTCCCTCTCCCTCTTGTTATCCACTATGTTCTCCTACAAAAGCGCAAGCATACGCTGATTAGCTGACAGCAGTATGGAATCTCCCTTCACCTATGTATCAGGATGCTAGGCATGGGAGATGCTGAACAGTGCAGCGTAATGGGTATCCATGGGAAGGTACAAAATAAGGGGATGTATGTGTAGAGAGGAAGATTTCATCATAGTAAAATTTGGTATAGTGCTTAAATATGAGATGACACTGCAGTCCCCTCTTTAGACCCTCCCGGTGAGGTCACTGAATTTCTTACAGAACTGGAGGCATATCCTCTGTGCAGTACTGCTTGAAATGATGGAATCTGCCAGTACCAAGCTCATTTCCCCCATTGTCTCACTCATCCATTATCCATCTCAGAATAAGAGATGCACTTGCTGCAACAAGATTTGGTGCTGCCTTCTTCAGAGCAGCGTGCCCTATTTTTCCCAGACTTCTGCCAGACATATCTTCAGCTGCTCAGCTTGTTTCTGGAACCAACATTGCAAAATATAATTTCTCATTTAAGCTGCTGCAGACCTTCAAGGCGTGTGACAGCACATAAAATGCCTTCTCCTCAG
Source organism: Heptranchias perlo (assembly GCF_035084215.1). NCBI lineage: Eukaryota > Metazoa > Chordata > Chondrichthyes > Hexanchiformes > Hexanchidae > Heptranchias > Heptranchias perlo. Next base: position 71,861,419 of record NC_090325.1, read on the forward strand.
TATGCACCATCTGTTCTTCTAACTCTAATTTACTTTGCTCCACAATCAGAGGCAGAGTCTTCAGCCACCATGCTGCTATATTCCAAAACTCTCTCCCTAAACTCTTCTGCTTTCCCACCCATTTTCGAAAGCCTTTTCAAAATCTACCACTTCACACATGCCTTCAGCGCCCCTGTTATTTCCCTGACATTTACTGCTCCATATCTTCTGCACTCCTGTAAAATCTCTTAGGATTTTTATTATGTGAAAAGGGCTATATGAATGTAAGTAGTTTTTGAGAAATTGTTAATACAACAACATAATGCATCAATATGTGGACTGAGAGCATTTTTGCGAATTTAATATAATTTATAACAACTATGAGGCAATAGCTTAAAATTCAATGAAACTTTACCCGCCATAGCTGGAAAATTGTATTTGTTGCATTTCAGTGTTTTTTAAATAAATCTAAGTTAACAGAGAATAAGGGCAAGTATGTAAAACACACAATTTCTGACATCATTTTTATTATTAGGAAATCCAAGTGAAGAAACAAGGCCCATAGTGCAGAACAGGACAGAGAACTGTAAAAAGTATAAAACTGCTTGGCAGTTCTAAGCTGATCTATGCATGTGGAAATAACATCCTTACTGCGATGAACTCCTAGAATAGCACAGTGCAATTTTATCTATGGGGCAGGAACACAACAGTATAGATATCTCACAGTGTTAATGATATCTCATTAGAAATTTTCTGTATTGGGAGCCCCTGGGTTGGCACAAACAAAAGTGTTTTTAACTAGATTTGGACAAGGAATGTTAATGTCATTGCTTAGTCCAAGTGTGCCTTTGACAAACAAATTGCATTCTTATATAGAGAAGTATGCAGATTTGGTTCTACTGTTAACATATTTTAATCTTTGATAAAAGCAAATCTTGAAGATGAACTTGTAGACAGAATGGGAGTTGTATTGTCAAAGCTCCAATGTGTTATTTTTATACACATATATGTGAAGGCACAAGCAAAGTATTTTTCCACTTCACTTCTTGTGTCAGCATCAAGTTGAAATATAATGTGGATTAAGCGCAACACAGAACTCCCTCTACGTTGACTTGAAGAGAATTTGTTTTCCCCTGATGCCCATTTCAGCATCACCTAATGCACTAATGGGATGAAACTGTGCTATACAATAGCAATAATAAACGTGTTAACACATTAGTATGAAACTACTAATGAGCGGACTAAGACCATCGTTAAATTAGCAGACAGAGGGATTTCATTCGAATGCTTTAACATGTTAAATCACACAGCCCAACCTCAACTCATTAATTACAAATTACCAGGCTAGTGAGCTAGAAACCTAGTAGTAGAGATGCCAGTATGCGGAGCTGTTAATAGGATAGCTTTTATCTTCATATTACTTTCAGATTTGTTTTGTTACTGATGAATCTCATCTCTTCTCTATGCATGAACCTCAACCCCACTTTAAGTGTGAACTACTTTTTAAAAAAAAACGGTTACATTTACCACACTGCACCATGTAGCTTTTCTACAGATCACTGATAGTTGGTACCTTGAAAGTGGTTTTTAGCTGCAGATTTGTGCCTTCTGGGAACTGACTTCACCCAAACTCATTTCATTGAGGGAAAGTATCTTTTTGTCCGATTTAATTTGAACCTAATGCTGAAAAAAGTGTCGTAATATGCTTAAGTACATAGTCTGGGTCCCCTTATTTAACAGCCGTGGCTGAGAAGTGGAAATTAGTTATCCTATATAAGTACTTATCAGTTATTATAAATAACTCTCTGATCTGAAGCATGGTTATAATGTTTAGCATAGTGACATTCCAAGCTGATGGTGTAGCACACTGGGGAGGGGGAGGGGGAGGGGGAGAGGGAGGGACTGGAGTACCAAATTTTAAAATTCAAACCACAGGCCATCAACATATTTAAGGACTTGTTATGGTTTTCTTTCAAGTAAATATTAACATTTAAAAAATTTAAGTTATAAAAAAAAACGCTTTGCAGATATGACAGAATACTGTGGGTTGAGCGTTTGGTGCGTGCAAAATACAACCATCCCCTTCCTTTTAGTGGGCCCCCATAATTGTTCCCTACCTCAGCACTGTTGCTCGTTCAGGAGAATTTTTTCTCTTTTTTCCCATGAGCAATGCACTAAGGAGAGGGCATTTCACAATTTTCACCTCATGCCATTATTTCTGTACAGTTTTTTTCCACATTCTTGGGATGTAGGCGATGCTGGCAAGGCCACATTTTATTGTGCATCCCTAGTTGTCCTGATAAGGTAGTGGTGAAGCAATGCCTTCTGCCCCAAAAATTGCAACTTCGTCCCTCCAATAAAATCTCCAGACTTTTTTCACTGATGAGGACAATTCTAGGAGCATCTCCAGCCATGCTGTCCATTAAGTCAGCCTCCAAAAACAATGCTGCCTGCCTTTAAGAGTGCACCAGCCCTTTAAGAGCTACTGCACTCCTGATTCCTCATCACCATCCACCCTACACAGGTATCTGAACTTTTCCTATGCACAGGAAAGATCATGCAAGGAGATCATTTAATCTATTTTAATTGGACAATCTCACAGAATCTGGTGGGAACGGGCTTCTATTTAACCAGCACAGGTCATTTTCAGCCTGATCCCAGAATCAGCCCTCTTGTGCACATGGCTTCAACAAAGTTGAAGTTGATTAAGTAAATTTGGCACGGATAGGAGAGTTCAAATTATGGAGCCAGCACACCTTCCCCCATGCTCCTTTGTCATCTCCCTCAACCTTAGGGCTAAGTTTGGTCATGTGCATTTGGTAAACATGCCCCCTCCATTAGATCGAGGTGTGTCCTCTTGGTTCTTTTCAATCAATAAGGCAAAAGATACAAATTCAGCCTAACTCGCTGGTTTTGTTCAATGTATCTTGTGCATGCAGAAGGGCTGCTATACTAATCCCAAATATCTGTACTCGATGGGATCTTATTTTCATTCCATATTTCTATCTTTATGGCTATGTGTGTATAAAGAAAGATGTGTACATTGTATTTAAAAGAAAAAATGGTTTCCTGTCTTTCAGACTTCCAGTTCAAATCTGACCACTTCAGATGATGAAGATGAAATCAAGTGGGAAAAGGAAGGCTACATTTGTGCTGTTTGTCTGGATATTTTCTTCAGTCCATATATGTGTTATCCTTGTCATCACATCTTTTGTGAGCCCTGCCTTCGGACCCTTGCAAAAGACAACCCTACGAATACGCCATGCCCTTTGTGTCGCACCGTCATCACAAGAGTCTTTTTTCAAACAGGTACAAAATAGCCAGCATTGGGATTGGTTTTGAAGGGGGGGTCCAGCCAGCATCAGGATCGAGAGAGGTCAACCAGAATCAGGATTGGGGAGGGTGGTAGTGGGGTCGTCAGCTAGCACTGAGATCAGCAGGGAGTCAACCAGCGCCAGGATCGAGGGAGAGTCGGCCAGCATTGGGATCGGAGTGGGGGTGGTCCAGCCAGCCAGCATCGGGGGACAGGGGGGTCAGCCAGCATCGGGATCGGGGGTGTGGGGGGAGGTCAGCCAGTATCGGGGATGAGGGGGGTGTCCAGCGTCGGCCGATCATGGCCTGGAAGAAGCACTCCTGCTCCTCTGGGCCCACAAGCAGTGAAATAAAGGCACTCACCTCATGAATCGGGCCTTTCCCACCTGCTTTTTCACCTGACATGAATCGGAAGCAATGGGAAACCCGAACAGGTAAAGCTAAATTCACTTAATACTTTGTGTATTGCAAAAGTTAAGTACCTCAACTATTTCAATGAGGTACATTGCCCTTTTAGGTATCGGCCCGCTGGCTTTAAGTGGGGGCGGGACTTCCTGGTGTCTGTTATATGGAAGCATCCAAACACGCCTGGGTCAAACCCAGAAGTGGGCTCGTTGGAGCCAGGATGCGGTCCCGCTTCAAAAAGCTGTTATTTTAACCTCCGACCTGCTCCTAGCCCACCTGTTCTTGGAGATTAAAATGTTCATGGGTCCCACCAAAATTCCCACCTCCGTTGGGCCTCCTGCACCCATCTTGCACCCCAGTGCTGTCGTTGGGGCCAAGGATTTTCAGCCCCACATTATTTTTTGGGAAATATTTTCTTTGATCCAAACACATCCATAAAAACAATCATTACCATTAGCTGTGTAATTGAATAATTTCTATTAAGTTATTTGTATTTTAATCTTAAATAACTGTCATTTAATCAGAAACAGTATGCACCAAAGCTTGAGTTTGAAAATCTTATCTTACTTCTGCCATAGGCAATGACTTGAATTTAATATTTTGCATCTGGATTTTATTTTCTTACTGAACAACCATTCACAAAATGACTTCTACTTGAGGATTTGCAGTGGTTGCCACATATTGATTGACAGCAGTTATGTCAAGCGGTGAAAATGCTCTTAAATGTCAGCACTCCACTGTTGATTGCCTTTCTATCCATTTCCATCCATAATGCAAATACCCACTGGGGCTGAGGCCAGTATTTGATGTCGAGTTAGTGATACTATTCAGTCTACAACCTACAAGCAGTTAGCATGTCAAGTTACAGCGGTTTCCACATTTAACCTGAATTTGATCTTATGCATCTTCCAACACTTGACATGTTCATCCCCTAAAGTGTATGCCTAATTGATTAGAACTTTCACCTTAACACAGCCTTGGAAGTATAAGTCATGGAGTAAGTCATGTTTTACTTCCAACAGTTACACACATAAGGCCGTGCCAATAGAAGTGTGAAATTGAATGTATTTTAGGAGGGAGAATGAGGAGAGGCAATATAAACTAAATGGTACAATTTTAAAGGGGGTGCAGCAACCGATAAATAAATAATTGAAGGTGGCAGGACAAGTTGATAAAGCTGTTTTTAGAAAAAAACATAAGGGATCCTTGGCATTATAAATAGAAGCATAGCATACAAAAGCAAGGAAGTTATGCTAAACCTTTATAATCACTGTTTCGGCCTCAGCTGGAGTATTGTGTCTAATTCTGGGCACCACACTTTAGGAAGAATGTCAAGGCCTTGGAGAGGGTGCAGAGGAGATTTACTAGAATGACGCCAGGGATGAGGGACTTCAGTTATTTGGAGAGACTGGAGAAGCTGGGATTGTTCTGTGGGGAGACGAGTAGCTGGGATTTGTTCTCCTGAGAGCAGAGAAGGTTAAGGGGAGATTTAATAGAGGTGTTCAAAATCGAGGCGTTTTGATAGAGTAAATAAGGAGAAACTCTTTCCACTGGTGGGTGGGTCAGTAAACAGAGGATACAGATTTAAGATAATTGGCGAAAGCACCAGAGAGGAGAAGAGGAAAAATATTTTTTACGCAGCGAGTTGTTATGATCTGGAATGCACTGCCTGAAAGGGTGGTGGAAGCAGATTCAACCGTAACATTCAAAATGGAATTCGATAAATACTTGAAAAGGAAAACATTAAAGGATTATGGGGAAAGAGCGGGGGAGTGGGACTAATTGGATAGCACTTTCAAAGAGCTGGCATAAACACGATGGGCCGAATGGCTTCCTTCTGTGCTGTAAAATACTGTGGTTCTAATGGTGAATAAAGTGTCAGTGACAACTTCAGGTAACCAGAACCACAGCAAGCACCTTAGCTTTTTAAAAATTTATCTGTATGGAAAGTAGCCATTCTATTTTCATTTAAATAATTTAATTACAAAAGATCCATGGAGGATACAGTCATTTCTTTCTTCACTCTCTTTCTCCTCTCCTGAAGCAATTAATTACAGATTGGGTCCAGTTGCACACTCGCCTTTCCCACTATCCTTTCTTCATGTATGACCCTAGATAGTGAGTGTCAGCAGGCTATTTAACCATGGGAGGGCATTGCAGTTGAGTTTGATCCTGTCTGTTCCCAATGTTAATTACACCTTCATTCCCAGTAGATGCCACTGGATAGCAATTGGGAGTGGGAACCATGGACAATTTTCTGTAACCTAGGGGTGCTGAGGCCAACTGTAGTGTTCTACCACCATCTCAGCTGAGATCAGCTAACTAAACACAAACTGCAGATTGAATCTAAGCTCTATATGACACAGGTACTCACTGCCTTAACCATTGAGGAAGCCATATACAAACTTTGGAGCTATTTTACTAACTTTCCCCTTTCCCCCACAATATTGCTCCAAAGCTAGTCAATAGTTTACGTGAGAATGGCCCTGGGTGAAACTCCCTTTGGTTTTCCCTTCCTCTCTGTGGGGAAGTGGCTGCCCCTTCACTATGCAGCTGCCCACAGCAGCATAACTGAGACTGAGGACTCAGTATGACATTTTAATTAACACTGACTCTACTTCAGAGGCTAACATTTACACATACCTAACTCTTAATTAACAGCAATTTTTAATATACTTTGTTCTTTTCTGGTTTACAGAGTTGAATAACACCATGAAAAGTTTATTTTCTGAGGAGTATTTAGCCAGAAGGCAAAGCTTTCAAAAAGCAAGCTGTGCAAAGTGGCCATTACCTAGCTGCAGGAGACTGTTCAGGGTCTTGGGAGGTAAGGCAATACTTCATTCCTTCAGATATTTCCACACAATAACTTAGGCTCTAACCAATGTTTAGAACCAATTTCTGAAGATTTATATTTCAAAAGTTAAAAAATTCGATGTGAACCCTTATTAATGAAAACTTTTTAAAATGACTTATACATCATCGTTGCTAGATCTAATAAATAGGTTGTAGACTACAGATTGTACTAATATGAAAGGATTTGTGAAAGGGTTTTTTAAATCAGATTTGTTGTGCTTCATTAGTTTTTTTTTGTATAGAATCATAGAAGTTTACAACATGGAAACAGGCCCTTCGGCCCAACATGTCCATGTCGCCCAGTTTATACCACGAAGCTAGTCCCAGTTGCCTGCACTTGGCCCATATCCCTCTATACCCATCTTACCCATGTAACTGTCCAAATGCTTTTTAAAAGACAAAATTTTACCCGCCTCTAATACTGCCTCTGGCAGCTCGTTCCAGACACTCACCACCCTTTGAGTGAAATAATTGCCCCTCTGGACCCTTTTGTATCTCTCCCCTCTCACTTTAAATCTATGCCCCCTCGTTATAGACTCCCCTACCTTTGGGAAAAGATTTTGACTATCGACCTTATCTATGCCCCTCATTATTTTATAGACTTCTATAAGATCACCCCTAAACCTCCTACTCTCCAGGGAAAAAAGTCTCAGTCTATCCAACCTCTCCCTATAAGTCAAACCATCAAGTCCCGGTAGCATCCTAGTAAATCTTTTCTGCACTCTTTCTAGTTTAATAATATCCTTTCTATAATAGGGTGACCAGAACTGTACACAGTATTCCAAGTGTGGCCTTACTAATGTCTTGTACAACTTCAACACGACATCCCAACTCCTGTATTCAATGTTCTGACCAATGAAACCAAGCATGCTGAATGCCTTCTTCACCACCCTATCCACCTGTGACTCCACTTTCAAGGAGCTATGAACCTGTACTCCTAGATCTCTTTGTTCTATAACTCTCCCCAACGCCCTACCATTAACGGAGTAGGTCCTGGCCCGATTCGATCTACCAAAATGCATCACCTCACATTTATCTAAATTAAACTCCATCTGCCATTCATCGGCCCACTGGCCCAATTTATCAGGATCCCGTTGCAATCCCAGATAACCTTCTTCACTGTCCACAATGCCACCAATCTTGGTGTCATCTGCAAACTTACTAACCATGCCTCCTAAATTCTCATCCAAATCATTAATATAAATAGCAAATAACAGCGGACCCAGCACCGATCCCTGAGGCACACCGCTGGTCACAGGCCTCGAGTTTGAAAAACAACCCTCTACAACCACCCTCTGTCTTCTGTCGTCAATCCAATTTTGTATCCAATTGGCTACCTCACCTTGGATCCCGTGAGATTTAACCTTATGTAACAACCTACCATGCGGTATCTTGTCAAAGGCTTTGTTAAAGTCCATGTAGACCACGTCGACTGCACAGCCCTCATCTATCTTCTTGGTTACCCCTTCAAAAAACTCAATCAAATTCGTGAGACATGATTTTCCTCTCACAAAACCATGCTGACTGTTCCTAATCAGTCCCTGCCTCTCCAAATGCCTGTCGATCCTGTCTCTCAGAATACCCTCTAACAACTTACCCACTACAGATGTCAGGCTCACCGGTGTGTAGTTCCCAGGCTTTTCCCTGCCGCCCTTCTTAAACAAAGGCACAACATTAGCTACCCTCCAATCTTCAGGCACCTCACCTGTAGCTGTCGATGATTCAAATATCTCTGCTAGGGGACCCGCAATTTCCTCCCTAACCTCCCATAACGTCCTGGGATACATTTCATCAGGTCCCGGAGATTTATCTACCTTGATGCGCGTTAAGACTTCCAGCACCTCCCTTTCTGTAATATGTACACTCCTCAAGACATCACTTTTTTTCCCCAAGTTCCCTAACATCCATGCCTTTCTCAACCGTAAATACCGATGTGAAATATTCATTTAGGATCTCACCCATCTCTTGTGGTTCCGCACATAGATGACCTTGTTGATCCTTAAGAGGCCCTACTCTCTCCCTAGTTACTCTTTTGCCCTATATTTTACCTTATTTTTATCTGTCAAATAAAAATAGGGGAGATTTTCCTGGGTCTGTGCCCCGGTTCAACTGAACGAATATCAGAAAACTGGGCAGGTTCGAGAGCACACCTATAAAGGAACCTGTGTGATTTTCCTTCAGACTCAGGAGAGTCTTCCCCCAATACGTTATGTTCATTCCTATTCTTATCCTTCACAGAGGCCACTCATCTTCTTATAATTTTACCTGAGACAAAGGGAACAATAGAGATGCCTTCTAAAAGCACATTATGGTGCTGCTAACTTTACCTTGTGATAAGTTTGCCTTGTGGCTCAACTGAGAAAGGACAAATCTCATTCTTTTTGTGACAGCAAGCTCTGAGGCAATGACCTGTGACCCTCCTGTAATGAGCTAATTAGAGACTATTATTCAGTATAACCATGATAATTTATGTCTCACACTCTGCTGGTGTCAGAATATTGATAGTTGAAGGGAAAATTCTTGGGAGAGAGAAAGAAATTGTTTGGGGTGGGGGGGGCGCAAAGGAACCTCATTATTTCCTGTTAATTGATTAGAGTGTCACTCAATATATATGCAGGAATTCTGTCACAATTGTTAATCCCTGAACATGGACATCATCATTACATGGAACACATACACCATAGGTGTTTACTGTGGCACCTGCTGCTGCTACAAATAAAAAGGGGTTAAATGGAATAAAATCTCCCCTGTGAACCCTATATATGGTTTGAAGAAAAGGGTAGACCCATACATGTCCTCTCAGTAGCTCACCCAACAGTCCTCCTTTACCAAGGAAAAGACTGTGATCCAAGTGTTGGACAAAATCTAATGAACTGTTGGTAATTCCAATTATCATCTAAAGTAATCTGTAAAATGTCTTAACCCAAGAAAATGTATAAACATTACTGAACTCAACAAAACCCTTTGTTAAATGACCGTGATATTCAAAGGTGTAATTTTGCATTTGGTTAAATCATTTGAACCTCAAAATTAGATTATCTTGTAATCACACCTGATTTTCCATTATAATGACAGCAACAATTTGAATTTATATATCACCTGTAATGTGGAACATATCCAAGAGGTTTTAAAAGCAGGACATATGCTGAATGAAGATGGAAAGAGATTAAGGGAGGATCAGGGGAAATAAAGGCACGGTCAAAGAGATTTGTTTTAAGGAGGCTTTTGAAGGAAGGTAGAGTAGAAGCAAGACAAAGTGAGAGAAATCCAAAATGCAGGATATAGTAATTGAATGTTCGGTCTCCAATAGTGGAGTAGAGGATGAGCAGCAATTCAGAGTCATAGGAGTAGAGAGTGCAGGCTGGGAAATGCAGTTGGAGGAGATCACAGAGATAAGGTGCAGTGAGTCTTTACGGCTTTGAAGATGAGGTCCTGAAATCGCTAAGGGACAGGAAGACAGTGAAGATTGGCAATGACAGGTGTGTGGGATTTTATGAGAGAAAGGATGTAGGCCACAGAGTTCTGGATTAACTAGTTTGGGAAATCAGTCCCAAGGTGCTGAAGGCATAGATTAGAATTTTGGCAGCAGACTGGAGAGGTAGGCATACAAATAGAAAATGTTATGGAGATGGAAAATTGCTGCCTTGGCAACTGAGGGGATGTGTGGGGTAAAAAGCACAACTCAGGGTTTAACCTGAGTGGGCAACAGGAAAGGTAATGGAACTGGAGCTAGAAGAATGCAAATGCTGGTGCAAAACAAAGACAATGGTTTTGATTTTGCTTGCTTTGTGCTAAAGAAAGTGCTGGTACACCCATGAATTGGTTTTGGACAGACGGGATAGATTGGTAACAGCCTTGGTGGTTACAGAGAGGTAGAGTTAGGTGTTGTAGGCATGCAGTTGGAAGCTCACCTGTGCTAATGGAAGATGTAACTGAGGGGAAGCATGTATATGATAAAAAGGAGAGAAGGAAGGAGCCGTGCAGCATACCCAGGTGACTGTGAAGCTTTTCAATGAGATGACTGCACTGCATTGGGGGAGGTAAGAATGGAGCCAGGAGAGTGTACTGCGATGAAGATGGACCACTGAGGGGATGTGGTGCAAAAAGTTAGATTGGTTGGCAGTGTTGAACGTGGTGGATAGATCGATGAGGATAAGGAGAACAAGGGGAGACAATGCACCGTTGCCACAGTCACATAAGATGTTGATGGCTTAAGCCAGGGCAATGTTGATGCTGTGGGCACAGGAGAAACTGGATGGGAGGAACACAGAAAGCTGCTGCTAGTATTGCACAGTTAACAGAATATGCAGCATTGCCAGTGTTTGTACTTATTATGTAGGTGCTGAAGGCAGAGGACTGAAAGGGAACACAGCTGCATAGAACATGACAATCCCAGGTATTAGACACCCACAAGACCATGTCCATCACCTCAGGATCAACTATCTTAATATGATAACAGACCATGCAACTATGCAATGAAATGGTCACTGAGTTGTGCCATCTCATAAGAACCAATCTAGAGCGGCAAACCACAGTGAATATAACGGTGTATGTGTCACTTAAAGTGTGCACATTTTTATGCTTCAGGGTCTTCTCAAGCTGCACAATGGATTTGACAGGAGTGAGCCGTTCATTGATGCAGTGATGCATCCAGAATGAACTAAGGCATCCACCCCAGGATGTGTATATTTGTAACAAGCCACAGCAGAAGGCAGTACTGTTTCTTTGATATTGCCAGTTTCCCAAGGGTGCAGAGCATCATCGATTGCACATGTGCACCATTCAGGCTCCATCTGGCCAAGCTGTGCCTTTATAGAAATTGAAAAGGATATTAATCAATGTGCTGATAGTGTGTGATATCAACCTGAACATCCTCATCATTAATGCCAGGTATCCTGGCAGCTGCCATGACTTTTACATTCTGTAGTAGTCCAAAATTCAAGATCCGTTCCACATTGATGGAAAGTTGGTTGGATGTCAACTGGAGGATTTAGCTATCTTCTTCATCCTTGGCTGATGACACCAGTTGGTGTGACCAGGCCGAGGACCTCGACAGTGAGAACCAGGGTGCTCACTGAGTAGTGTTTTGAAGTCTTGAAGCAGCATCTCTGTTGCCTGGATCACACAGGGCACATTGTAACATACTCCACAGAATGTATGAAAGATAGTGATGGTGTGCTGTATGCTTCATCATATCACAACTGAGAAGTATCCGCATACAGCACATTAATGAGTTGCAACCTTCAGGAGATAAGCAGATTGAAGAAGGACTCGAGGATGTGGCTGCTGAGGATGAGGTGCTATTGCCAGGCAGCCAACAGTTAATTAGGACATTTTTCAGTTTCTGACATTTTCCTGTTCAGTGTTGAAGTGACCTTCTGCTTGTCCTTTGCATTGCTGATCATGCTTTGGAGTGTACAGAAAATGAAAGGAGATGAAAGCTGGTCGTGCTTATTGATGCATCAATTACCTGTTTGATACACATGTAGCCAGTACATTACATGCCCCTAAAAGGCAAAGGCTCCACTTGTGTAGTTAAGCAGCACTGGTCAACAAATGAGGTAAGAGACCGTATTAAGCTAAAAGAAAAGGCTTGCACAAATTCAAGGAAAAATGGAAATCCAGCGGACTGGGAGAGCTATAAAAAAACAACAAAGGAATACAAAGAAAGTAATAAGAGATGCAAAAAGGGAATATGAAAAAAACTTGTAAGGAATATCAAAGCTAACAGCAAAAGTTTTTATAAATATATTAAGCAAAAGAGAGTGGTAAAGGCCCATCAGATTAACATCAGTTGTGGGGAAATTACTGGAATCTATCATCAGTGACTGAATACTTAGACAAGTATGTTCAAAGAGAGCCAGAAGGATAAGTCATGTCTGACTAATCTAGTTGATTTTTTTGAGGTCACCAGCATGGTAGATAGGGGAGTGCCTATACATTGTCTATATGGACTTCCAGAAGGCATTTGATAAGATTCTTCACGAGATTATTGGCAAAAATGAAAGTATACAGAATTGGTGATAGCCATGTGGCAATGGGTTAGTAATTGGTAGAAGACAGAGAGTAGGGATGACTGGAGATATGTGACAAGTGGTGTTCCCCGGGAATCTGAACTAGAACCTCAGCTTTTCACTGTATATATTAATGACTTGGATGAAGGAATAGAGAGCTGTATATCCAACTTTGCAGCTGACAGCTAGTTAGGAGGCACAGTAGGTTGTGTAGGTTGTCTACTAATTAGAGATAACATAATGACAGTAGAAAAAAGGGATATAACTAACAGAAGGATAGAAATAGAATCCAAATGGATTGAAGTAAAAGATGAGAAGGGATTGATCACGCAAATAGGGGTATACTACAGACCACCTAATAGTGGAAAGGAGGTAGAGGAAGAAATACATAAGCAGATATGTGAAATGAGTAAAGGACATATAATAATCATGGGAGATTTTAACTATCCCCAAATAAACTGGCAAGAAGAGATAGATAAAGGGGTCCAGGGAATGGAGTTTTTACAATGTGTGCCGGACTCTTTTACCCAATATGTAAAAAGCCCAACAAAAGAGGAAGTACTGCTGGATCTAGCAATGGGAAATGAATCAGAACAGATCAGAGAAGTAATTGTAGGGGAACATCTAGGCAATAGTGATCACAACATAATAAGGTTTAAGATAAAGATTGGAAAAGACATAAGTAAGACAAAGATCATAGTAATAAATTGAAAAAAAGATGATTTTAAGGAGTTGAGAATGAACTAGGGAAAATAAACTGGAAAAATTTACTGACAAACAAAGAAATAGAGCAGCAGTGGGAAACATTTAAAACGGTGATCAATAGAGTCCAGGAGAAATATATCCCACTAAAAAGCAAGAACAAACTTGCCAGTAATGACACACCATGGATGAATAAAGAAGTAAGGGCAAAATTGAAACTAAAGAAAAAGCCTTACACAAGTACATAGATACCAAAGGAGAGGATGACAAAAGGGAAAGTGAAAAGGTTAGGAAAGAAGTCAAAAAAACAATTAAGAAGGCAAAGAGAAACTACAAAAATAAATTATCAAGAAATATTAAAAGTAATAGTAAAGTATTCTACAGGCAAATAAACAACAAAAGAAAGATCAGTACAGGGATAGGGCCACTAAGGGATACACACGATAAACTCACAGGTAATGACAGCGAAATGGCAGAAATATTAAATAATTAATTTGCCTCTGTGTTTACCAGGGAGACTAGCATGTCGGGCATGGCACTAGAAGAAGAGATCAAAAAAGATATAAAGACATTTAAGATAGAAACCTTTCCACCATCTACAAGGCATAAGTCAGGAGTGTGATGGAATACTCTCCACTTGCCTGGATGAGTGCAGGACCAACAACACTCAAGAAGCTTGACACCATCCAGGACAAAGCAGCCTGCTTGATTGGCACCCCATCCGCCACCCTAAACATTCACTCCCTTCACCACCGGCGCACAGTGGCTGCAGTGTGTACCATCCACAGGATGCACTGCAGCAACTCGCCAAGGCTTCTTCGACAGCTCCTCCCAAACCCATGACATCTACCACCTAGAAGGACAAGGGCAGCAGGCACATTGGAACACCACCACCTGCACATTCCCCTCCAAGTCACACACCATCCCGACTTGGAAATATATTGCCGTTCCTTCATCGTCGCTGGTTCAAAATCCTGGAACTCCCTTCCTAACAGCACTGTGGGAGAATCTTCACCACACGGACTGCAGCGGTTCAAGAAGGCGGCTCACCACCACCTTCTCAAGGGCAATAAGGGATGGGCAATAAATGCTGGCCTTGCCAGCAACGCCCACATCCCATGAACGAATGAAAAAAAGGTAAGATATTTGATAAACTAATCAAACTTAGAGAGGATGAAAGCCCTGGTCCGGATGGATTGCATCCGCGCATATTAAAAGAAGTTAGGGAAGGGATAGCAGAGGCACTATTACATATATATAAAAATGGTGGACAGTTAATGTAATTCCTATATTTAAAAAAGATGAACAAGTCCAGGGAACTATAGACCAATTAGCTTAACATCGTTGGTAGGGAAAATAATAGAATCCTTACTCAAAGATGTAATAGAAAAACACCGAAAATATAATAAAGAATAGTCAGCACGGATTTCAAAGCTTGCAGAATGGGCGTGTAATTGGCAAATGAATTTCAATATAGATAAGTGTGAGGTGGTGCATTTTGGTAGGAAGAATAAGGAGGCCACATACTCCTTGGATAATAAGAGTCTAAATGGAGTAGAGGAGCAGAGGGATCTGGGGTTACAGATACGCAAATCACTAAAAGGTTGGAAAATTGCAAGAATTTTCCGGTATGCACTGTGGGGTGCACACTTTGGAAATTGGGCGCGTACAGAGCAGCACAACATTTGCATAATGCCAGCATTAATGTCTGGAAAGACATAAACTACCTTGCTCTCCGTGCAAAGAATTGGTACAGACATGATGTACCAAATTACCTCCTTTTGTATCATAAGCGTATTGGTTTTTTTTTATTCGTCCATGGGATGTGGGCATCGCTGGCAAGGCCAGCATTTATTGCCCATCCCTAATTGCCCTTGAGAAGGTGGTGGTGAGCCGCCTTCTTGAACTGCTGCAGTCCGTGTGGTGAAGGTTCTCCCACAGTGCTGTTAGGAAGGGAGTTCCAGGATTTTGACCCACGACGATGAAGGAATGGCGATATATTTCGGGATGGTGTGTGACTTGGAGGGGAACTTGCAGGGGGTGTTGTTCCCATGAGCCTGCTGCCCTTGTCCTTCTAGGCGGTAGAAGTCATGGGTTTGGGAGGTGCTGTCAAAGAAACCTTGGCGAGTTGCTGCAGTGCATCCTGGAGAAGGTACACACTGCAGCCACGGTGCGCCAGTGGTGAAGGGAGTGAATGTTTAGGGTGGTGGATTTTTTTTTTTTTCATTCGTTCACGGGATGTGGGCGAAGCTGGTGAGGCCAGCATTTATTGCCCATCCCTAATTGCCCTTGAGAAGGTGGTGGTGAGCCGCCGCCTTGAACCGCTGCAGTCCGTGTGGTGACGGTTCTCCCACAGTGCTGTTAGGAAGGGAGTTCCAGGATTTTGACCCAGCGACGATGAAGGAACGGCGATATATTTCCAAGTCGGGATGGTGTGTGACTTGGAGGGGAACGTGCAGGTGGTGTTGTTCCCATGCGCCTGCTGCCCTTGTCCTTCTAGGTGGTAGAGGTCGCAGGTTTGGGAGGTGCTGTCGAAGAAGCCTTGGCGAGTTGCTGCAGTGCATCCTGTGGATGGTGCACACTGCAGCCACAGTGCACCGGTGGTGAAGGGAGTGAATGTTTAGGGTGGTGGATGGGGTCCCAATCAAGCGGGCTGCTTTATCTTGGATGGTGTCGAGCTTCTTGAGTGTTGTTGGAGCTGCACTCATCCAGGCAAGTGGAGAGTATTCCATCACACTCCTGACTTGTGCCTTGTAGATGGTGGAAAGGCTTTGGGGAGTCAGGAGGTGAGTCACTCGCCGCAGAATACCCAGCCTCTGACCTGCTCTCGTAGCCACAGTATTTATATGGCTGGTCCAGTTAAGTTTCTGGTCAATGATGACCCCCAGGATGTTGATGGTGGGGGATTCGGCGATGGTAATGCCGTTGAATGTCAAGGGGAGGTGGTTAGACTCTCTCTTGTTGGAGATGGTCATTGCCTGGCACTTATCTGGCACGAATGTTACTTGCCACTTATGAGCCCAAGCCTGGATGTTGTCCAGGTCTTGCTGCATGCGGGCTCAGACTGCTTCATTATCTGAGGGGTTGCGAATGGAACTGAACACTGTGCAGTCATCAGCGAACATCCCCATTTCTGACCTTATGATGGAGGGAAGGTCATTGATGAAGCAGCTGAAGATGGTTGGGCCTAGGACACTGCCTTGAGGAACTCCTGCAGCAATGCCCTGGGGCTGAGATGATTGGCCTCCAACAACCACTACCAACTTCCTTTGTGCCAGGTATGACTCCAGCCACTGGAGGGTTTTCCCCCTGATTCCCATTAACTTCAATTTTACTAGGGCTCCTTGATGCCACACTCGGTCAAATGCTGCCTTGATGTCAAGGGCAGTCACTCTCACCTCACCTCTGGAATTCAGCTCTTTTGTCCATGTTTGGACCAAGGCTGTAATGAGGTCTGGAGCCGAGTGGTCCTGGCGGAACCCAAACTGAGCATCGGTGAGCAGGTTATTGGTGAGTAAGTGCCGCTTTATAGCACTGTTAACGACACCTTCCATCACTTTGCTGATGATTGAGAGTAGACTGATGGGGCGGTAATTGGCCGGATTGGATTTGTCCTGCTTTTTGTGGACAGGACATACCTGGGCAATTTTCCACATTGTCGGGTAGATGCCAGTGTTGTAGCTGTACTGGAACAGCTTGGCTAGAGGCGCAGCTAGTTCTGGAGCACAAGTCTTCAGCACTACAGTTGGGATGTTGTTGGGGCCCATAGCCTTTGCTGTATCCAGTGCACTCAGCCGTTTCTTGATATCACGTGGAGTGAATCGAATTGGCCGAAGACTGGCTTCCGTGATGGTGGGGATATCGGGAGGAGGCTGAGATGGATCATCCACTCGGCACTTCTGGCTGAAGATGGTTGCAAACGCTTCAGACTTGTCTTTTGCACTCACGTGCTGGACTCCGCCATCATTGAGAATGGGGATGTTTGCAGAGCCTCCTCCTCCCGTTAGTTGTTTAATTGTCCACCACCATTCACGACTGGATGTGGCAGGATTGCAGAGCTTTGATCTGATCCGTTGGTTGTGGAATCGCTTAGCTCTGTCTATAGCATGTTGCTTCCGCAGTTTAGCATGCATGTAGTCCTGTGTTGTAGCTTCACCAGGTTGGCACCTCATTTTTAGGTACGCCTGGTGCTGCTCCTGGCATGCTCTTCTACACTCCTCATCGAACCAGGGTTGATCCCCTGGCTTGTTGGTAATGGTAGAGTGAGGAATATGCCGGGCCATGAGGTTACAGATTGTGCTGGAATACAATTCTGCTGCTGCTGATGGCCCACAGCGCCTCATGGATGCCCAGTTTTGAGCTGCTAGATCCATTCTGAATCTATCCCATTTAGCACGGTGGTAGTGCTACACAACACGTTGGATGGTGTCCTCAGTGCGAAGACGGGCCTTCATCTCCACGAGGACTGTGCGGTGGTCACTCCTACCAATACTGTCATGGACAGATGCATTTGCGACAGGTAGATTGGTGAGGACGAGGTCAAGTAAGTTTTTCCCTCGTGTTGGTTCGCTCACCACCTGCCGCAGGCCCAGTCTAGCAGCTATGTCCTTCAGGACTCGGCCAGCTCGGTCAGTAGTGGTGCTACCGAGCCACTCTTGGTGATGGACATTGAAGTCCCCCACCCAGAGTACATTCTGTGCCCTTGCTACCCTCAGTGCTTCCTCCAAGTGGTGCTCAACATGGAGGAGGACTGATTCATCAGCTGAGGGAGGACGGTAGGTGGTAATCAGCAGGAGCTTTCCTTGCCCATGTTTGACCTGATGCCATGAGATTTCATGGGGTCCAGAGTCAATGGACTCCCAGGGCCACTCCCTCCTGACTGTATATCACTGTACCGCCACCTCTGGTGGGTCTGTCCTGCCGGTGGGACAGGACATACCCAGGGATGGTGATGGAAGAGTCTGGGACGTTGGCTGAAAGATATGATTCTGCAAGTATGGCTATGTCAGGCTGTTGCTTGACTAGTCTGTGGGACAGCTCTCCCAATTTTGGCACAAGTCCCCAGATGTTAGTAAGGAGGACCTTGCAGGGTCGACTGGGCTTGGTGTTTTGCCGTTGTCGTGTCCGGTGCCTAGTGGTCTGATGCAGGATGGTCCGTCCGGTTTTATTCTGGTTATGACTTTTCGTAGCGAGATTTTACAACTGAGTGGCTTGCTAGGCCATTTCAGAGGGCAATTAAGGATGGGGTGACAATCAAGCGGACTGCTTTGTCCTGGATGGTGTCAAGCTTCTTGAGTGTTATTGGAGCTGCACTTGTCCAGGCAAGTGGAGAGTATTCCATCACACTCCTGACTTGTGCCTTGTAGATGGTGGAAAGGCTTTGGGGAGTCAGGAGGTGAGTCACTCGCCGCAGAATACCCAGCCTCTGACCTGCTCTTGCAGCCACCGTATTTATGTGGCTGGTCCAGTTAAGTTTCTGGTCAATGGTGACCCCCAGGATGTTGATGGTGGGGGATTCGGCGATGGTAATGCCGTTGAATGTCAAGGGGAGGTGGTTAGACTCTCTCTTTTTGGAGATGGTCATGGCCTGGCACTCGTGTGGCGCGAATGTTACTTGCCACTTATCAGCCCAAGCCTGGATGTTGTCCAGGTCTTGCTGCATGTGGGAACGGACTGCTTCATTATCTGAGGGGTTGCGAATGGAACTGAACACTGTGCAATCATCAGCGAACATCCCCATTTCTGACCTTATGATGGAGGGAAGGTCATTGATGAAGCAGCTGAAGATGGTTGGGCCTAGGACACTGCCCTGAGGAACTCCTGCAGCAATGTCCTGGGGCTGAGATGATTGGCCTCCAACAACCACTACCATCTTCCTTTGTGCTCGGTCTGACTCCAGCCACTGGAGAGTTTTCCCCCTGATTCCCATTCAATTTTACTAGGGCTCCTTGATGCCACACTCAGTAAAATGTTGCCTTGATGCCAAGGGCAGTCACTCTCATCTCACCTCTGGAATTCTGCTCTTTTGTCCATGTTTGGACCAAGGCTGTAATGAGGTCTGGAGCTGAGTGGTCCTGGCAGAACCCAAACTGTGCATCGGTGAGCAGGTTATTGGTGAGTAAATGCCACTTGATAGCACTGTCGATGACACCTTCCATCACTTTGCTGATGATTGAGAGTAGACTGACAGGGCATTAATTGGTCAGATTGGATTTCTCCTGCTTTTTGTGGACAGGACATACCTGGGCAATTTTCCACATTGTCGGGTTGATGCCAGTGTTGTAGCTGTACTGGAACAGCTTGGCTAGAGGTGCGGCTAGTTCTGGAGCACAAGTCTTAACCACTACAGCCGGAATGTTGTCGGGCCCCATAGCCTTGCTGTATCCAGTGCACTCAGCCGTTTCTTGATATCACGTGAAGTGAATTGAATTGGTTGAAGACTGGCTTCTGTGATGGTGGGAATATTGGGAGGAGGCCGAGATGGATCATCCACTCGGCACTTCTGGCTGAAGATGGTTGCAAACACTTCAACCTTGTCTTTTGCACTCACGTGCTGGACTCTGCCATCATTGAGGTTGGAGATGTTCACGGAGCCTCCTCCTCCCGTTAGTTGTTTAATTGTCCACCACCATTCATGACTGGATGTGGCAGGACTGCAGAGCTTTGATCCGATCCGTTGGTTGTGGAATCGCTTAGCTATGTCTGTAACATGTTGCTTCTGCTGTTTAGCATGTATGTCGTCCTGTGTTGTAGCTTCACCAGGTTGGCACCTCATTTTTGGTATGCCTGGTGCTGCTCCTGGCATGCTGTTCTATACTTCTTATTGAACCAGGGTTGATCCCCTGGCTTGTTGATAATGGTAGAGTGAGGAATATGCCAGGCCATGAGTTTACAGATTGTGCTGGAATACAATTCTGCTGCCGCTGATGGCCCACAGTGCCTCATGGATGCCCAGTTTTGAGCTGCTAGATCTGTTCTGAATTTATCCCATTTAGCATGGTGGTAGTGCCACACAACATGTTGAATGGTGTCCTCAGTGGGAAGACGGGACTTCATCTCCACAAGGACTGTGCGGTGGTCACTCCTACCAATACTGTCATGGACAGATTCATCTGTGACAGGTAGATTGGTGAGAACGAGGCAAAGTAGCTTTTTCCCTTGCGTTGGTTCTCTCACCACCAGTCTGGCAGCCATGTCCTTCAGGACTCGGCCAGCTCGATCAGTAGTGGCGTTACCGAGCCACTCTTGGTGATGGACATTGAAGTCCCCCAACCAGAGTACATTCTGTGCCCATGCTACCCTCAGTGCTTCCTCCAAGTGGTGCTGAACATGGTGAAGGACTGATTTATCAGCTGAAGGAGGATGGTAGGTGGTAATCAGCAGGAGGTTTCCTTGCCCATGTTTGACCTGATGCCGTGAGATTTCATGAGGTCCAGAGTCACTGTTGAGGACTCCCAGGACTACTCTCTCCTGACTGTATACCACTGTACCACCACCTCTGGTGGGTCTGTCTTGCCAGTGGGTTAGTCTGTGGGACACCTCTCCCAATTTTGGCACAAGTCCTCAGGTGTTAGTGAGGAGGACTTTGCATTGTCGACTGGGCTTGGTTTGCCTTTGTCGTGTCCAGTACCTAGTGGTCCATTGCCGGGTGGTCCATCCAGTTTTATTCTTATTTCGACTTTCCATAACGAGATTGTACAATGTGGCTTGCTGGGCCATTTCAGAGGGCGATTAAGAATCAACCACATTGCTGTGGGTCAGGAGGCACATATAGGCCAGACCTGGTAAGGACGGCAGGTTTCCTTCCCTAAAGGGCATTAGTGAACCAGATGGGTTTTTACGACAATCCGGTATGGCCACCGTTA
This sequence comes from Heptranchias perlo, assembly GCF_035084215.1. Lineage (NCBI taxonomy): Eukaryota > Metazoa > Chordata > Chondrichthyes > Hexanchiformes > Hexanchidae > Heptranchias > Heptranchias perlo. The sequence goes on from NC_090325.1 coordinate 71,882,549, forward strand.
CTGATACTAGTTTTTTTTAATTCCAGATTTTTATTCAATTAATTGAATTTAAATTCCCCAGCTCCCGTGGCGGGATTTGAAGTCATGACTCCGGATTATTAGTCCGGGCCTTTAGGATTACTCGTTCAGTAACATAACCACTATGCTACTGTACGCTAATCTACCTTCTGGAAGCCAGTAATGCTGAAGCTGGGTGGCTACCTGAGATCTTATCTAGTCTCAGCTTTACATGCATGCAGAGCACAGTGTAGTAATTTATATTCATACACAAAGCTAGTTGTGCTTCAGTCTACTTATATACAGTGATAATAACATGGAATTTGTCACAGCTTGACATGGGCAAGCAGTAAATTGTGAACAGGTTGACCAGCAACACTACGTGGTATGAAATACTGGGACATCTGCCTGAATCGTGGTAGTGTTGCGTAATCTTAGCTTGCCATTTTCTTAGAGGTATGCTGTTCCCAGGTCCTACAGATAATGATGAACAGTTTTATGCCTGGTTACCACCTCCTGCCAAGCATTTTTCACTCTCATCCTCTCTGGAGTCTTCATTTCATGCCTCCACATTTGCTTTGCTTTCCCTTGATTTTTACCAGCCACTCTTTTCCACCATACAGCCTTTGAAAAGGCTAAAAAATGAATGTAAAGTCTTTCAATGTTTCTAAAGGTTGCCAATATACTTTTGTCTTGCCTAGCGCCACTTACCACAAGCCTAGAATTTTCCCAGGAGAATTTTAAAGGGTTGCTAGTATGCACAATTTGTTGTTCCCCTCTTTCCTCTCAAATTAGGCTGGCTCCCTGCTGCAAGGTACAATCTCTTCAGGGAGTTCTGAATTTTTATTTCATTAAGCTGACCTCACAATATCCAGTGATAAAATCTAAGTTCCCAGCATGTGCTGTGACTTCGCGCTTGGCTGCATATCTGCCTTAAAGTTCCTTTAAGCTATTTCTAATTCTGTATAAGTCACACATGAGTGCGAAAAATAGCTGCCCTTCTCCAATTTTCAAATTATGTAAGAAGTCCTCTGCTCTTTCCTGCAGCAAGGTTCCACAGGTTATGTACTCATTCGTTCACAATTTAAGAACCTTTCTGTGTATATGGGATGCATTGAGATGATTGCTCCACTCATTTTTTTTCCCCTTAAGGGATATCATATTTGGCAGCTGTGGCTATAGCAACAGGACACTTCTAATTTTGTTAGCTGACCAAAGAAGAGATCCCTCTCCATTATATAATACACTACTATTTATGTTCTATTCACTTACCTTGGGGACATTCTTTATCAAATTTGTTTTACATATCCTTAACAGTTCTTTTGGCTAAAGATACTGTATTTTCTTTGTGGGCAACCTCCTGTCAGGCATTATAGTGGCAACCCTTGATGGCCGTGTAACCTGCTGATCTGCAGATGACCTGATACCTATGAGGTGCTGAATTTACCAGTGCTGAGCAGTGTGGTCTGTGAAGTGCACTTTCCTGGTATGTCTATGTTCCATTTCTCCACAGCTGCTTTAGTGGTAATAACCAATTTTACCTTAATAATTAGGGTTGACAGGACACTTAAGAGATGCCAAACCACTTAAGAGGTGCCTGCGTACCTAGCAAGAGTACAGGTCGCATCAGGAAAGCACCTGGGGCCACTCATTTTTCTCATTATTAGAGCGTCAGAGATAATGAGATCACGACTGACAATAGACAAAGAAGTAAGGATGCTACCTCCAAAGAGTTAGTCGTTGTTGATTAGACTTGAGAGAGAAGAAATTGCGCTCCTGTGTAAGGAATGTCCTACAGTTTTCAATTTATCATCTTACACGTCTAGTTTTTTTTAAATCATTAACGTTAAGTGCCATAAAATAGCATTAGAGAAACATATGTGGGCAGATTTATCTGAGAATCCTGTATTCCACCAAAATAAAAAAAATTTTATACCACCCAAATTTTGCGATATTTAAAATGACAATTTATAAATTTTCTGTGATTCACTTTAGGAGAGATTTGTGAATGTGTGAGAAGAGCAGCATAAAGGTGACATTGATAAATGGCTGGAATTGCAAATTAGCTTTTCATTCTATGCTCATCTTTTGAATTAAATATGTTTAACCAGTTTCATGTGTAATGAGCAATTTGTACAATTTTCCTTTTAATTTCATTGAACTGGAAAGCAGATGGTTGATACTGCACTCTTATTAGTGACAGAGGCAAATATAATGTGCTTAAACTCTCAGTGGCTATAGTCCTGAAAGCGAAGCCTGGAAGTGTTGTTTGATTCCTAGCACCCACGAGGTCACTTAAAATGAAGCACTCACAGCAGCAAGATATTGCGCTCAAAGCAATACTGATGAATTCAAATTATAATGAAGGCCATTATAAACCATTATTGATACTGTGCTATCACCATTGCATGAAAACCTCAACTGAGCATTTATGAAAAGGTTATAGATACATTCATCATTGGGAATTTGGGTTTTACAGTGATTTTATGAATTTGTAAATATTGTTCTCTTGAATGCAATGGCAGATTGCCACTGTATAAATAGGTTTTAAACATGTACTGTTATTGTGGATGAGGCACACCTACATCACAACTCTTGATACTGATCAGAGAAGTGAAGGTGAAGAATATATAATGAGAATGTATCACTACTTAGAAGAGAGAGTGACAAGGGAATAACTGCTTTTGGTTCCAGAATTACATAATTAACTTAATCACTTAAACAGTCACCGTTTATACTCCTGTTTTCTTCTTTGAAAGATCAGTAATGCTTTGCTTGCCAAACATTTGCATTCTTTGTGCAGGATAACATATCATTTTTAAAACCTTTACAATACTTGTCCTTGATATTAACAGCAACTTGCATTTATATAGCGCCTTTAACGTAGTAAAATGCCCCAATGCGCTTCACAGGAGCAATTATCAAACAAAATTTGACACCGAGCCACATAATGAGATATTAGGACAGGTGACCATAAGCTTGGTCAAAGAAGTAGGTTTTAAGGTGCGTCTTAAAGGAGGAGAGAGAGGTGGGGAGGCGGAGAGGTTTATGGAGGGAATTCCAGAGCTTTAGGGCCTAGGCATCTGAAAGCATGGCCGCCAATGGTGGAGCAGTTAAAATCGGGGATGTGCAAGAGGCAAGAATTGGAGGTGCGCAGAGAACTCGGAGGGTTGTAGGGCTGGAGGAGATTACAGAGCTAGGGAGGGGCGAGGCTAAGGAGGAATTTGAAATCAAGGATGAGAATTTTAAAATTGAGGCGTTCCTGGACCGTGAGCCAATGTAGGTCAGCAAGCACAGGGGTGATGGGAAAACAGGACTTGGTGCGAGTTAAGATACAGGCAGCAGAGTTTGGATGAGCTCAAGTTATAAAGGGTGGAAGATGGGAGGTCGGCCAAGTGAGCATTGGAATAGTGAATCTAGAGGTAACAAAGACATGGATGAGGGTTTCAGGAGCAGATGAGCAATTGATAAGGTTTGGTACAAAGTGAAATAAAATTTCAGTGAATGCTTTAAAGATAAACATCCACAGCAATAATTGCATATGGGTACTGAGTAAAGAAAATGAACTGTTTAAACCTTCACTGATTACATTATAAAGTCAAATACTTTTGACAGCTTTCCTACATTGCTTAAAGCAAAAGCAGCTTCACTGTTATGTGATGTGTACATTTGTCTTGAGGAATTTTCTTGACCTGTAGCAGACCATTAGCCACCAATGCTTAATGAATCTTTCTGAAGTGTTAGTTGTCAGTGTTTTAAAGATTGCAGTGACTAGAAAATGACAGTTTGGGATCATATTGACATTTTAGGGTGATTTTTATGAATCCGCACTGCTGACAGGGTGCCTCACTCACCTGGAATATATATCGGAAAGTCAAGTGCAGGCTTTCCAAAAATTATAGTCAGAAAATCATGGGCAGTGCACACCTGAATTTCCAATATTAGTTTCTGGCAGGCGAGGCTCCCTGCTGGCAGCATGGACGTAAAATTACCCCTTTTGTCTCTAGCGCTTGGGTTAAGGTTGTGCTGTTACTAAATAGCAGATTAATCTTGTACATCAGTTGTATGAAATAGACTAGAGGTGCTGTATCAATATTTAGTTCAGTCAGGTTGTTGATGTAATTTAAAAAACTTGAGTGGCTAATATTTCTACCATGTTTCTTCAGCAAGGACTCCCCAATTAGCTCAACTTGTGTATATGTCAACAACTGAAACTGTTAATTGCATACAATGTCAAAATAGCATAATATATCTGTTACTTGAACTTGAGCTTTTGTTTCTGTGCTGACTGTCACCTCGAATAGGCCATTTATCTAATGAGCTTGTTGTCAAATGTACTGCTGAAGTTGGCAACAAATAAGTCTCAAGCATCGGAACTCAGAGGCTGTGTGCATCACCAGAGTTGGTGGTACCCAGCTAGAGTCTACCAAATGTTGTAATCTCCAGGAGGTTTCTATTTTGGACATAGACAAGAAGCTAATTAAAGCACAAAGTAATCTCTGGTCTCCTTTCTCAGCACAGAGCTGTAAGTTGTTTCCGGCCGACAAAGTATTTCTTTGATTTTTAAGTTATGCCAAGAACATCAGACCCCAGGCGCTAGTAGATGCTCACTGGACAGTTGGAATAGTCACATTCTATAAACTATCTACAAATGCTTTCCACACATTTTAGATGCGTTTTAGTATTTTTGTAGCACTTCTTGAGGTAATAGTATTTTGAAAATAAATATTGTAAAATGCAGTGTTGGGCCAAACAAAATTTCTTTTAGGCTTCTCTGCACATTAGAGTGACTTAGATCTGATGTGGAAATGTAATGAGAACTTTAATGTCTTTGTTCATTTGAGTCAGTGAATTTGTACTTTGTTATCTCCTTAGAAGCAAAAGTCTAAGGGCTGGATTTCCCTCCGGGTTAGTATCGTTACCAGAGGTAGGTCGGGCAGGACTTCTGCCTGCCGCCCCAACCCTGACCCCTTGTTGTGGATTAGGGCTCATTATATGTGCAGGGTGGGTCCTAGCGGTAACTCTGTTCTGCAGAGAGAATCCGCCACTGCCAGCCAGAGAAATCCAATGATGCTGCAGCATCTGAAGGGAGATGAGCTTAAATTAAAGGGGGCAGAACCCCTCTGAATATATAAGGTAAAATTTTATGGAGATCTTTGCATGAAACCATGTCTCATTTCTAGGCTTGAAGAGGGCAGACGAGAGGGGAGAGCTGGCCATAACCAGGTCCCCTCCTTCCTCCAGTGTCTCTGTTGGTCGTCCCACTGCTGCCTTATTCAGCACTGCCACTCCTTTTCTGCTCATACCAAGGGTTGTCTGTACTGTAGTGGGAAGACAGGGAAGTCAGTTGGTTTCCCTAGTCCCCTCCCACTATCCTGTGCTATCGTTTAAATCAAGGGATGAGCAGCCCTGCTTGGGAGAGTGCGGGGGGAGGAAAATATCATGCGGTGTCTTAAGGAGCAGGGAGTTGCCGATAGGCTGCACCGTGCCACCACTGCTATACTGTACAATTTGGGCAATAAAATGGTGGAAAATCCAGGCTGAGAGATTCTTTAAGGATTCACAGATGAGAATGTGGCCTCAGCCTGTACCAAAAGTGGTGTAAAGAAAGGGGCTCACAGCTCCTTTTGAATTTCAGATCCGTTGAAAAGGCCAAAAATGTCTTTGGTGTGACCTAATATAGATATGAATGTATGTGAAGACAGTAAAGAAACTGACTTTATGAAAGTCAGATTGGAGGAGAGAAACACACTGCTGATTAAACATAGAAAATTCCAGTTAAAGGTGAATGTTAGTATGTGGGTGAGATGAATGATGCATACTTTATGGTTTTAGCAGTACTCCATGTGAGACCCCTGTGTGTATGTATTTTAGTGGAGTAGGTGTGGTAGGACGATGTAAGGGATACCATTGCACCATCCCCACTTTGCTGCATTGTTTAGATTTGTTTACAAATGTTCTTTTTTATGCTTCAACAAATGCTCAGTGTAGTTGGGTAAAATAATCAATCCTAGCTTTTTTATAATAAGGAGCATATATGCTGGCAAGGAATCCTATTGCTCTGTTTCATCAAGTGGATCTGTTCCACTAAAATGAATCTGTCCCTGTAATTGTGATAATATTCAAAACTAGTAAAAGGAAAAACACTGATGTAGAAATGAACAGATCATTCACTGTAATTATTGCTCCATTGAAGTCACCTTTAATAAGAATTTAAGAAGCCAAAATGAAAGCTTTGTCAGTTCTCTATGATAAAGCATAAAGATGGAGGCAGTGCTACAGTTCAGAGATTTATTTCAATCAGCACTGACTTCAGTTTAGCACTGTAAGTTTCCTGGTTTTGTAATTGGATGAAACTAATGATCGTGAACATCAGTGAGTGCTGTGTGTAAATGTAAAAGAGGTTAAATTGTCACTTTCAGCGGTGATGGTAAACGGGTGGTCGTGGATCGGCCGGGATGTACAACTACCGCCTGTTTTCCACCAGCGTCGAAAATCAGAATCTACGCCAAAGTCTCTTTATACAGAACCTAGCTCAATGTAACTTCTGATAAAAATGTTTATTGTCATGCATTTGTGGTGCACTGCAACTTTAAGAACAGTCCATTCTCATCGTGGCTGGTTAAAAATATTCCACAGGGATCCAAAAACACATTTTAGGAACCACAAAGGTTTTGATCAGAAGATCAAAATAAATAATGTTCCAATGGCCAAGCCAGTGGCAAGACTTGAAACCGAGAAAGACATCAGTACCCTTGTCAAGAGAACCCTCAATCGCACATTGCTTGAGTTGCTCAGTCATTCTCATCAAGATTATTTACACAAATTTTATGCTAATATAAATCATATCCTACAGATTATTAAAAAAATACTAGCATATATTGCCATACAAGGAAGAAAACATAAATAACAAAATGGATTAAACTTCTTTTTGAATAGATTTATTTTCTGAAAAAACAAATGCACGCAATCAGGAGCATAATCAAGTGGGCATAATCTTAAAATTAGAGCTAGGCTAGTTAGAAGTGAAATCAGAAAGCACTTTTTCACACAAAGGCTGGAGAATATTTAGAGCTGTCTCTCAAAAGTCTGTGGATGCTGGGTCAATTGAAATTTTCAAGACTGAGGTAGATAGATTTTTGTTAGGAAAGAGTACCAAGGAATATGGAGCAAAGGTGGGTAAATGGAGTTGAGGTGCAGATCAGCCATGATCTAATTGGTAGAGCAAGTTTCGAGGGACTGAATGGCCTACTCCTGTTCCTATGTTCTGCCGAACTTCTGGCAAAGTTATGGTGGCAGAACGGGAGATGCCCAAGGAAATTCACCCCCCAGAATTCTATTTCTAAAAGTAATGGAGGACAATAAAAAAAGGGATATGATTACATAGAAATGCCAAAATTCAACAGAAGGCTTACAGCAGAGAAAAGACATTTTTAACTGATTAGTCTAGGCTGGAGTTGAACTTGGGTCACAGAAATGATACAAGTGTCCAACCATGTTACCTCTCCACACTAATTATTTGAGTTACTGTTTGAAAATTAACATGAATTGAAATCAGGAGCATAAGTTCCTAGATTTTTTTGTAACACTGTAACTTTCTGTTATTACTTTATGGCCTACACTGCTCATCTGCTGTATTCTTTAATGATGATGTACCAGATCTTCTGCTACTCAGCTTTCAGAGAGTAATGAGCCATATGCCATTAATGCTGTGTACCTCCACAGGTTTTGGAAGACGTTCAGATCCCGTCACAAGAAGACAGTTCCCTCATGGTGCCTACAGACTGGATTTTGAGGATGACAATCGTGGCTGGAGATTTGATATGGACATGGTTATCATCTATATCTATTCTGTCAACTGGGTCATTGGATTCATCATTTTTTGCTTTCTCTGCTACTTTTTCTTTCCAACCTTTTAAATTGGTGCATTAGGACCTTGGCAAAGTGCTACGGATTCAACCACATAATGTTGATCAGTATGCTTTGAAGAAATTCCCTGAAGTATTGCGCGGTTTCAGTTAAAGAACACGCAGGGACATGATAAGGGCAAACACATTTGAGGGGATGAGTTTGCAATGTTCTTTCCAGTTGCTATTACCCTCTGTGGTTTTAACCACCAGTGTTGAAAGCCACATTGCCATTAGCGGAGTCTGCAGAGTGCAGTTAATGCAATTTACCCTGGATACAGTTTCCACAAAAAATTGAGCACAATTTGGACTTTATTCAAAAGCTTGAATGTAACCAACTCAAAACATGATTAATTTATTCCATACAGAGAATTTTTGGCATTTTATTTCCACTGCCAAGAAATTATTTTGTAAAGACTGATACTGGAAGCAACTGGAGGTAGTGGAGAATACATCCTATATAAAACATGAAAATCATGCAGGTTTTAGACAAGTGTATTAAACTGTTGCTTTCATTGGTTCAAGCACACTCTTCAAATGTTAGCCTGAGCTTTTGAGTAGAATATTGAAAATATTTCAAATACCCAAAAGCAAAAATAATAGTACAATGGAGTCAGTTTAAAATCAATTCTTATTTAACAAAGATCACCCTTCATTTGTCTTCTAATACATATTTTTATTTAAAGTTGCAAATAAACTTTAACACTTTCACTAGTCTAAATGTTAGAAAGGTAATGGTCGTTTCTTTTTATTTTACTCCTGTTAGCTGATAGAAATATCAAAGTCACATTTTTTTTCACTCAGTGATTTAATTAGTGAGTTGTTGTAGCATAAGAAGAATGCCAGGAATTTGATCTGAAAGGAGACCGTTATTACTGTACTTCACCTATATAAATCCTGGATGATTGTTTTTTCCTTCTTTTGATTTCTCCAGTAATTGTAATTACTAAGAGCACAACAAAGGATCCCTGACATTTTAGGATTATGTAACATTGCGGTAACATAAGGTTATTTATAGGAAATAACCTTATATTACTGCAATGTTACTTAATCCTAAAATGTCAGGGATCCTTTGTTGTGCTCTTAGTAATTACAATTACTGGAGAAATCAAAAGAAGAAAAAAAAAGGTGAGACATTGCCTTCCACTGTGCTAACTTTATATCATTGGTAGCAATGGGATCCATGGGGCCAGTTTTCATAAAGAGCGCACATGGGGCGTGCGTTGGGTGGAATGATCACACTGCCTGCCAGTACTAACGAGAGGCCTGAACCATTTTCATGGTTGGACCTCATTTGAATGGGATTGGTGAACTGCCAACACTCAACGATCACTGGTGGGCAGCTCACTGGGGGTGAGCGGGAAATCCCCCGTGGACCGAAGCCAGAAGTAAGTGTTTAAAGTGGTGGGAAGGCCATCGTTAGGGGAGGAGGCCACCGTGTTGGTGGGGTGATTTTTTAAAAAATTACCACCCACTGTCTGCCCTAGGTCTGCATGACTCCATTTGTGAGTGGGCTTCTCCTGGCCCACAAAAAATCAGCGTGACTTGTTTTTTTTGGCCATTTGAGAGTGGCCTCCAGCAGTCCCCTTAAGGATTATTGGTTAGGCCTCTCTATGTCCAGTCAAAAAAGTTGCACCAGGGCCCCAATTTAAATATTTTAATAAAGCTCCTGCCTGTTTCGGGTGGGAGTATTGATCGCCCATTTGGATTCCCGCTCAAAATTTGAGATGGGCAGGCCTTGGGTGGCCAGTGGGCTGTAGTTTATTTTTAATTTTCGTCTGTCTCCTGCCCCGTTTTTCAGCATGAACAACAATTGCTCCCTTTGTGTTTACAGCCTATTTACAAATTGTGTATGATTTGTTTTAAGCCAGTGGGAACAGATCATAAATACAGACAGGATCATTTTGGAAGCCTAGATTTTCTAGACTGGAGCTCAGGTCGCATCATTGGCCATATAGTGTTGGAGTCCTATCTCTGCCCCGCATTCCAATCTAGTGAGGCTCCACACTGCAAGCTACTCCTCACAAAATTACAACTATAGATCCTGCTGCCACCAATGATGAGGTAAATATACTTCGAGAGAATTCTCCAATCCATTACTCCTATGTTCCAATCCTGTAAAATGGATAAACACTCCTTCATGGATAAACACTTGCTGTGCTTGCCTCACATGGGTGGAAAATCTGGCACCGAGGCTGAGTGCCGGAAATGTACCAGGAGTGTGCGGCCCCGTATTTTTCAACCAGACAGCGCTGGGGGAAACACAATGAGGTGTTCAAGCCTCACATGACCTTCAAAAAATATGTAAATGAAGATAGGGGCTTCCTGCCCTGCATTTTCAGGTGGTTCGCTCCACATGTGCCATGTCAGCACTCCAACAGAAATGACTTCCTGGTCGTCTTGCTGTGTGTCCATTGGTTTCGTGAGTCGTTGAGACATTTTCTGGCCTGTTTGATTTCCTCTCGCTGCATTTAATTATTTTTTTCCATTTTATTTTGCTTTTTATTTTTATACTTTTCTCTTTTTATCACTTGCCATTCAGACTGGTTTGCAACGGTACCCATAGTAGGGTGGGCATTCCTTTTGGAATTCCTGTTGCCTTCAGCAAGCTGAATGAGAAGGAGGAGTTCCAGGGGAATGATAGAGGAAGGGTATCTGATATGGGTACACCAGCCTCCTGTTGCCTAAGTAGGTGGGTTCAAAGATCCTGCCAGAGCTGCTTGGGCATGTCAGAGGGATTGTGCACTTTAGGTGCCATCTTGTAGAAACAAAAACTAATTTTGAGACACTGGAAGTTGATGGACCACATATATAGTGACAGACATGCACAATCTGCATGCCAACCTGTGTATCATGCAGCTAGATTATTTACAAAGGCTTGGTGCTGTGGCCTTGGAAGATGTGAATGTGGCAAGATTTTCAAATGTACATTGCATCTTCAAGGCGAGTCCTACTAAGCTATGGGTTATTCATAAGATGCAATGAAGGGGTCATAAGGTTGTATGGGTGAGAAGTAAATGTGCAACAGATTGACAGGCAACACTTTATGACATGCAATCTTGGGCTATTTATGAGATAAACGGTACTGTTGGGTAGTCTTTTCTTGCCAGATCCCTTTAAATGTGCCATCTTATGATTCCCAGGTTTTAAAGGTAATGTTAAGCTTATGTTAAACCTTTATAAAACACTGGTTAGTCCTCAGCTGGAGTTTTGTGTTCAGACGTGGGCACCATACTTTAGGAAGGATGTCAAGCCTTATAGAGGGCATAGAAGAAATTTACTAGAATGGTACCAGGGATGAGAGACTTCAGTTATGTGGTGAGACTGGAGGAGCTGGGGTTGTTCTCCTTACAGCAAAGAAGGTTAAGGGGAGATTTGCTCGAGGTGTTCAAAATCATGAATGGGTTTGATAAAGTAAATAAGGAGAAACTGTTTCCCGTGGCAGAAGGGTCGGTAACCAGAGGACACAGATTTAAGGTGACTGGTAAAAGAACCAGAGGCGACATGAGCAAACACTTTTTTACGCAGCAAGTTGTTATGATCTGGAATGCACTGCCTGAAAGGTTGGTGGAAGCAGATTAATAGTAATGTTCAAAAGGGAATTGGATAAATATTTGAAGGGAAAAAATGTACAGGGCTATGGGGAAAGAGCAGGGGAATGGGACTAATTGGATAGCTCTTTCAAAGAGCCAGCACAGGCACGATGGGCCGAATGGCCACCTCCTGTGCTGTGCAATACTATGATTTTATGATACTTTGTACACAGCATTGAGCCTGGTTCGCTGCTAGGAATGGTGCAATGCTGTAGGTTTTGTAGGGGGTTACAGGCGGGAGTGGATGACCTGAAGTGCCAAAAAGGACAACCCTCCTCACACCCACCTCAAGCAGTTGTGTGTCCATTTGGCCATCCCTCAAACATGACATGGGATGCTGTACTGTTCAGTCACGTGCCGAAAGAACCTGTTCTATGCCTCAATATTGGGTTTTCTTTCACTTAATTTATGCTTGCCACTGCTCCCCTCCCCTCCCCCACCAGCCTTGACCAAGGGTAACAAATATATAAAATACCGGCATGGACTAGTTGGGCCAAATGGCCTGTTTCTGTGCTTTCCATTCTATGTAATCCAATGGAACATTAATTATCCACATATGCGGTCACTTACCATTAAGTGCGCTGAATTTGGACTTGCAGGCCAGATTTTCCACATCCCCCTTGAGGCTTTCTTCCTGAACAGGCAGCTACAAATGATTATTCAAATGAGATGAAAGTGAGCAGTCGGTTCACTGCACTGCTGCCTAACTTTGGTTCAGAAATGTGGCACAAAAGCCTCAGTTATGTCAATAGTGGAAAATGCCCCTCTTCGTTCTCCTTGCTGAAGTTTGAGGGCTTATATTAACCCTGGTATCTTGTATTGGAGTGAAGGAAGTTGTTTTATTCATTGAAATTTGTTGACTTTAAATGGAGTTTGAGCTGATCAGAATTGGATTTAAGTGGGCATCATTGAATCTGAAAATGACTCTATTAAAATTTCTTCAATTAAATGCAGAATTTTAGTATCATTAATGCTAAATTTTGCAAAAAAAACCCCTCCATAACTTTGTGATCCTGAAGTCTGCTTTATTTCCAGCATGTAAATATCAAATCTTATAAGTCCATTGGTTCCACTCAATATTCCAAATATTCCTAAATTTTAAGCATTCTTGGGTACTCTGACAGTAAAGAAGGCTAATCTAAAAATAAACGGCATCTAGATGAGGGCTGATGTTGATGTAGTGTTTGTTAGTTGCTTTACCTTAATGCATTAAAATGATTCATTTGTTTAAACAGCTGTTGAAGTGTAGCTACTTCCAAACGATAATTTACAAAGAGAGTAACAATTTGATAGATCAACATGAAAGATAAAACATCAGAGTAGAACTTTTGAGTCCTTTCTCACCAGCAGTGTGTATCGGCAAATCACCGTGTGCTGCCTGAGTTTTTTCTCCATTTGAAATCGATACGCGCTGGCAGCAGGCAAGGACTTGGAAAATTGGATATCTTGACTTTTGTATTGATCTATCTGATATAATTTATTTTAAGATGCTATTTATTTGGAAGGATACAATTTGCAAAGATCCTGAAGAATCTATTCTTTTCCTACTGTGGAAATTAGGTAGAATACAAAATCAAATTTGGATCCATATAATTTGTTACACACCTGTATACTTCAGACAGTTGATTTTTCTGACTAGCTCTTGTTTTTATCAACTCTAAAGATGATTTTGTAGCATCTCTATAGGACGATTACAGAGCTGGGTGGTTTTTCAATCTGGATTAATGAAAGTAATTTATTAAGAGAATGGGTAGCATTTTTTTTACATGAAACACCCTGAGCTTGTGAGGAGTTCTCAAGTGAGTGTTTTCTGACTATCAAAAACAGAAAGTGCCCTCTTTAGGCATGAAAGAGAGCAAATGAATAAGAAAATCCGGTGTTCTCTCAGATCTTTGCTAAGGTATGCAAGCTTGCATGGTAGCAATGGGTTATATATTTACACTCCAAGTGTATAGATAGCAGTGGTCTCACTCTTCAAGGTTACAATTCTTTTACTTACATTCAGGCCTTCGAAAGACAGAGAGAAAGTGTATTTTGACAGTCACTATGTTTGCAGACGTTTAAATATTTGGCACATGTCACCAGATAGTTTCAAAAGCTTCTGGAGCCAGCACAATCCAGGTGTTGTGCAGTCTCTCCGTCCTTTCATAAAGTACAAATCAATCCAACTTCTTTCTGCAATGCTGTTTTTAATAATGTCAGTCTGGTGGCTAGTACCTTCAGCAGGAGAAATCTATGGCTTAGACACTAGACTTCTAACCCTGGATTCAAGACTCATTTATCAAAATACCTTACTGCAGAGTAAAATCTTTCAGTCCCCACCCAGCTAAGACCATTAACCACCTGGATGAGCAGTGTTGCAGTGATCTGAAGCATGAATCAAGGTACTAAGGAGAAAATACCAGGTTTCTTACTCCACAATAAGGCATAGAAGCCTAAATCTTTTTAGTTTTGCTGGTGAGGTTGCATGATTATATTCCTTAAAGGGTAGAAGGGACATTTAGCGAACAGACAGGCTATTCTCCATCTCTTGCTCTCATTCACCTCCTTTTCAACCTACATAAGGAGGCAGAAATTGCTCGGAGCAGCGAACCAACAGTGCTCGCTGCTCCATAGGTTTATACTAACCCAATAACTTATTTTATTTCGGGCACTTCCTCGAATAGGAAGCGGAGAAGAGCCCAGCGTCAGTTCAAGAGAAGCGAGGACCCTGGGAGAAGTGAAAGACTGGCACTCTCCCCTCGACCAATCAGATCGCAGCATTTTTGACGAACTGTGAAACACTCTCTGCAGGCTTCGAACATGAAAACCAGGACATTAAAATCATTGTAAAAACAGTTGAAGACCGCGAAAAAGAGAGGGTAAGAAATAATTGAATTAAATAAAAAAGACAAAAAAAATGTAATGACCAAAAACTATTAAAATAAGAAGTAATGAGACTCCATATTATTAAAAGTTAATTTTTAGTTGCTGGAGGTCATTAAGACTTACCACACTATTAAAACTTAGTTTAGGCCTGATATTTTTAAGCGTGCCTTATCTCCTTTGTAGCGATATTAGTAACTTTACTTCTGGGCAGATGAGCAAGTTGGTGGTTTTTCAATGATTTCCCTGATTGCAGCCGGCGATATCCCTTTAATTCGAAGCTGTCATATCGCTGGCAAACCACGAGGAGCAAGTTCCGGATTTCCGCCTTTCACTGCGCATGTTGTTTCACCACAGCAGCTGTTGAGCTCACTGTTATTTTTAAAGCAATTTCTGCCCCAATAATTCAGGTGAGGTGGAGAAGGAGAAAAGGTCCAGATTGTTCTAGAATAATGTGGACTTTTGCTATGGCTTTAGAGACAGTGGAATTGGAGGTGCAATGCTAGATTTTCTTTGCTTCCCTAACTTTGAGTATGAATGATCTGTCAGAGTCCTGATGGAAATGTAATTATATCTAAAAGTCTAAAACCTGTTTCTGACCTTAGGTGGAATGGGAGAGGAAAGTGCAAAGATTTATTTTAACAATAGAAATATTCTGATCCCCAATTGTTTAACACAGAACAGCTGAAGAGTCAAAATCCATACTGCAGGTCAGGACAGAACAGAACACCAAGTTTGAGAAGAGTAGTAGAGAAAACAAAAAAATGGAGGAGTAAAGGTAATCCAATGCCAAGTTTAGATTTTAAAAGGTGCAGATTGTATGAGGAAGGACAGCCTGAGGGAGTTAACAAGTTGCACAATTTTGAGTTCACAGGAAAGAATGAGCTAGAGTAGGAGTCTGCTCTGAATCTTAATTACAACATAGTGAGGATGCACAGACAAGGAGGAGATAGTTGGACCTTAGGTGGAACAGGAGAGGAAAGTTCAAAGAAGCAATGAAGTAGTATCAATGAAATAGAGAGGGATTCAGAAGGTTGCAATGGAGAGAGGTTGGAGGCTAGAGATGAGAGAAGAATTACCTAGCGGATGAAAAGCATTTTCTTCTATTCTGTCCAATAGTGTGAAAGGATACTAAAGTAGAACAGTTAGTTTGGATGAATCCTTGATGAAAGGAAGCTGAACAAAAATATTGTAATGGTACATTTCCATAGGACTCTGGCCACTATTGTTTAATTTGCTACTGCACTTCCTCCATTCAGTGGACCTCAAAGATAATTATTGTTTTGTAGCTTCTTCATCCATCCAAGATGCAGAAAATTCTTGAGGTCTACTGTCAATCAAAACCCATTATCAAAATAGTGATTTGCCAATGTGTGTCTGTTCCCTAGATCACTAAGCTCACCTTTATCCAGAAATTGCTATCCACCATGTTGAGATAGTCCTAGTGATTGGAGTGTTCCAACATTCATTTTCAGAACTCTGTGGTGTCTGGAATGAGGTGGGAATTCTGGACATGGAGACCAGCCACCCCAACTTAAACACACAACTGAGCAGCAATAGAAAATAACATTTTATTACAACAACATACTGTCATCCTAGTGGACACTTTTATTTCTTGAAATTGAAAGAGGACTGTCTCCCTGTTTACTATGCCATAATCTGCTTTACTCTTATTCACACTGTCTTTTAGGGTTTATTTGAGTTGGTTATTGTTTTATGAGGTTGTAATTGAAGACAGTAACGTAAAAGTTGTAGCTGCTCCCTCAGAGGTCTTACTTTGCTGAAATAACATGAATTCATAGGAAGCAGGTTATCAACAGAGAATTGAGGACAAGAACAACTAAAAAGGTTGGGGGGGAGTAGGTTTTCCTCTTTTTTTTTGCAAAGACTTTTCTTTGGCTTTGTAAAACTGAACACTGACGCTGTAGAACGTTTATGAATGCTGTGTAGAAGATATTTTATTTATGGAATCTTGTGCATTGCTGATGTATTCATTTCAATAAAAGAATTTTGAGTCTTTCTCATTGTTTGAACTACAAGGCAAATGTCACAATTCACAAAATGCCAAAATGAATGCAAAATATGATTGTAATGGGATGTAACTAGATTACTAAACCCTTAAAAATTAACCCAGTCACTGGTGATATGGTAGTGTAGGGAAAAGCCCAAAATTACTGGGTTCCTGTTCTCCTCAATCATTCTGGTTGCCCTCTAATGTATCCTTTCAATAGCTCCAAGATCCTTTATGTACTGTGGTGATCAGAATTGCACACAGTATTTTAAGCAATGTGGTTGATTCTTAATTGTCCTCTGAACTGGCCTAGCAAGTCACTCAGTTGTAAAATCTCACTTAAAAAAAGTCATAATAAGAATAAAACCGGCCGGACCACCCGGCATCGGACCACTAGATACCGGACATGACAAAGGCAAACCAAGCCCAGCTGACCTTGCAAAGTCCTCCTCGCTAACATCTGGGGACTTGTGCCAAAATTGGGAGAGCTGTCCCACAGACTAGTCAAGCAACAGCCTGACATAGCCATACTCACAGAATCATACCTTTCAGCCAACGTCCCAGACTCTTCCATCACCGTCCCTCGGTATGTCCTGTCCCACCAGCAGGACAGACCCACCAGAGATGGCGGTACAGTGATATACAGTCAGGAGGGAGTGGCCCTGGGAGTCCTCAGCATTGACACTGGACCCCATGAAATCTCATGGCATCAGGTCAAACATGGGCAAGGAAACCTCCTGCTGATTACCACCAGCCGCCCTCCCGCAGTTGATGAATTAGTCCTCCTCCATGTTGAACACCACTTGGAGGAAGCACTGAGGGTGGCAAGGGCACAGAATGTACTCTGGGTGGGGGACTTCAGTGTCCATCGACAAGAGTAGCATGGTAGCACAACTACTGGCCGAGCCCTGAAGGACGCACCTGCCAGACTGGGCCTGTGGCAGGTGGTGAGTGAACCAGCATGAGGGAAAAACTTATTTGACCTCGTATTCACCAATCTACCTGTCGCAAATGCATCTGTCCATGACAGTATTGGTCGGAGTGACCACCGCACAGGCCTCGTGGAGACGAAGTCCCGTCTTCGCACTGAGGACACCATTCAATGTGTTGTGTGGCACTATCACAGTGCTAAATGGGATAGATTCAGAACAGATCTAGCAGCTCAAAACTGGGCATCCATGAGGCACTGTGGGCCATCAGCAGCAGCAGAATTGTATTCCAGCACAATCTGTAACCTCATGGCCCGGCATATTCCTCACTCCACCATTACCAACAAGAAGAGCATGCCAGGAGCAGCACCAGGCGTACCTAAAAATGAGGTGCCAACCTGGTGAAGGTACAACTCAGGACTCCATGCATGCTAAACAGCAAAAGCCACATGCTATAAACAGAGCTAAGCGATTCCACAACCAGCGGATCAGATCAAAGCTCTGCAGTCCTGCCACATCCAGTCGTGAATGGTGGTGGACAATTAAACAACTAACAGGAGGAGGAGGCTCTGCAAACATCCCCATCCTCAATGATGGCAGAGTCCAGCACGTGGGTGCAAAAGACAAGGCTGAAGTGTTTGCAACCATCTTCAGCCATAAGTGCCGAGTGGATGATCCATCTCGGCCTCCTCCCGATATCCCCACAATCACAGAAGCCAGTCTTCAACCAATTCGATTCACTCCACGTGATATCAAGAAACAGCTGAGTGCACTGGATACAGCAAAGGCTATGGGCCCCAACAATATCCCGGCTGTAGTTCAGAAGACTTGTGCTCCAGAACTAGCTGCGCCTCTAGCCAAGCTGTTCCAGTACAGCTACGACACTGGCATCTACCCAACAATGTGGAAAATTGCCCAGGTAAGTCCTGTCCACAAAAAGCAGGACAAATCCAATCCGGCCAATTACCGCCCCATCAGTCTACTCTCAATCATCAGCAAAGTGATGGAAGGTGTCGTTGACAATGCTATCAAGCGGCATTTACTCACCAATAACCTGCTCACCGATGCTCAGTTTGGGTTCCGCCAGGACCACTCGGCTCCAGACCTCATTACAGCCTTGGTCCAAACATGGACAAAAGAGTTAAATTCCAGAGCTGAGGTGAGAGTGACTGCCCTTGACATCAAGGCAGCATTTGACCGAGTGTGGCACCAAGGAGCCCTAGTAAAATTGAAGTCAATGGGAATCGGGGAAAACTCTCCAGTGGCTGGAGTCAAAGGAAGATGGTAGTGGTTGTTGGAGGCCAATCATCTCAGCCCCAGGACATTGCTGCAGGAGTTCCTCAGGACAGTGTCCTAGGCCCAACCATCTTCAACTGCTTCATCAATGACCTTCCCTCCATCATAAGGTCAGAAATGGGGATGTTCGCTGACGATTGCACAGTGTTCAGTTGCATTTGCAACCCCTCAGATAATGAAGCAGTCCGTGCCCACATGCAGCAAGACCTGGACAACATCCAGGCTTGGGCTCATAAGTGGCAAGTAACATTTGTGCCAGACAAGTGCCAGGCAATGACTATCTCCAACAAGAGAGAATCTAACCACCTCCCCGTGACATTACCATCGCCTAATCCTCCACCATCAACATCCTGGGGGTCACCATTGACCAGAAACTTAACTGGACCAGCCATATAATCACTGTGGCAACAAGAGCAGGTCAGAGGTTGGGTATTCTGTGGCGAGTGACTCACCTCCTGACTCCCCAAAGCCTTTCCACCATCTACAAGGTACAAGTCAGGAGTGTGATGGAATACTCTCCACTTGCCTGGATGAGTGCAGCTCCAACAACACTCAAGAAGCTTAACACCATCCTGGACAAAGCAGCCTGCTTGATTGACACCCCATCCACCACCCTAAACATTCACTTCCTTCACCACCGGAGCACTGTGGCTGCAGTGTGTACCATCCACAGGATGCACTGCAGCAACTCGCCAAGGCTTCTTCGACAGCACCTCCCAAACCTGCGACCTCTATCACCTAGAAGGACAAGGGCAGCAGGCACATGGGAACAACACCACCTGCACGTTCCCCTCCAAGTCACACACCATCCCGACTTGGAAATCATAGAATCATAGAAGTTACAACATGGAAACAGGCCCTTCGGCCCAACATGTCCATGTCGCCCAGTTTATACCACTAAGCTAGTCCCAATTGCCTGCACTTGGCCCATATCCCTCAATACCCATCTTCCCCATGTAACTGTCCAAATGCTTTTTAAAAGACAAAATTGTACCCGCCTCTACTACTGCCTCTGGCAGCTCGTTCCAGACACTCACCACCCTTTGATGAAAAAATTGCCCCTCTGGATCCTTTTGTATCTCTCCCCTCTCACCTTAAATCTGTGCCCCCTCGTTATAGACTCCCCTACCTTTGGGAAAAGATTTTGACTATCGACCTTATCTATGCCCCTCATTATTTTATAGACTTCTATAAGATCACCCCTTAACCTCCTACTCTCCAGGGAATAAAGTCCCAGTCTGTCTAACCTCTCCCTGTAAGTCAAACCATCAAGTCCCGGTAGCATCCTAGTAAATCTTTTCTGCACTCTTTCTAGTTTAATAATATCCTTTCTATAATAGGGTGACCAGAACTGTACACAGTACTCCAAGTGTGGCCTCACCAATGCCCTGTACAACTTCAACAAGACATCCCAACTCCTGCATTCAATGTTCTGACCAATGAAACCAAGCATGCTGAATGCCTTCTTCACCACCCTATCCACCTGTGACTCCACTTTCAAGGAGCTATGAATCTGTACTCCTAGATCTCTTTGTTCTATAACTCTCCCCAACGCCCTACCATTAACGGAGTAGGTCCTGGCCCGATTCGATCTACCAAAATGCATCACCTCACATTTATCTAAATTAAACTCCATCTGCCATTCATCGGCCCACTGGCCCAATTTATCAAGATCCCGTTGCAATCCTAGATAACCTTCTTCACTGTCCACAATGCCACCAATCTTGGTGTCATCTGCAAACTTACTAACCATGCCTCCTAAATTCTCATCCAAATCATTAATATAAATAACAAATAACAGCGGACCCAGCACCGATCCCTGAGGCACACCGCTGGACACAGGCATCCAGTTTGAAAAACAACCCTCGACAACCACCCTCTGTCTTCTGTCGTCAAGCCAATTTTGTATCCAATTGGCTACCTCACCTTGGATCCCATGAGATTTAACCTTATGTAACAACCTACCATGCGGTACCTTGTCAAATGCTTTGCTGAAGTCCATGTAGACCACGTCTACTGCACAGCCCTCATCTATCTTCTTGGTTACCCCTTCAAAAAACTCAATCAAATTCGTGAGACATGATTTTCCTCTCACAAAACCATGCTGACTGTTCCTAATTAGTCCCTGCCTCTCCAAATGCCTGTAGATCCTGTCCCTCAGAATACCCTCTAACAACTTACCCACTACAGATGTCAGGCTCACTGGTCTGTAGTTCCCAGGCTTTTCCCTGCCGCCCTTCTTAAACAAGGGCACAACATTTGCTACCCTCCAATCTTCAGGCACCTCACCTGTAGCGGTGGATGATTCAAATATCTCTGCTAGGGGACCCGCAATTTCCTCCCTAACCTCCCATAACGTCCTGGGATACATTTCATCAGGTCCCGGAGATTTATCTACCTTGATGCGCGTTAAGACTTCCAGCACCTCCCTCTCTGTAATATGTACACTCCTCAAGACATCACTATTTATTTCCCCAAGTTCCCTAACATCCATGCCTTTCTCAACCGTAAATACCGATGTGAAATATTCATTCAGGATCTCACCCATCTCTTGTGGTTCCGCACTTAGATGACCTTGTTGATCCTTAAGAGGCCCTACTCTCTCCCTAGTTACCCTTTTGCCCTTTATGTATTTGTAGAAGCTCTTTGGATTCACCTTTGCCTGATCTGCCAAAGCAATCTCATATCCCCTTTTTGCCCTCCTGATTTCTCTCTTAACTCTACTCCGGCAATCTCTATACTCTTCAAGGGATCCACTTGATCCCAGCTGCCTATGCATGTCATATGCCTCCTTCTTATTTTT
The DNA here is from genome assembly GCF_035084215.1 of Heptranchias perlo. NCBI lineage: Eukaryota > Metazoa > Chordata > Chondrichthyes > Hexanchiformes > Hexanchidae > Heptranchias > Heptranchias perlo. The sequence continues at coordinate 71,903,950 of NC_090325.1, forward strand.
GACTAGTGCCTCAATCTCCCGAGTCATCCAAGGTTCCCTACTTCTACCAGCCTTGCCCTTCACTTTATAAGGAATGTGCTTACCCTGAACCCTGGTTAACACACTTTTGAAAGCCTCCCACTTACCAGACGTCCCTTTGCCTGCCAACAGACTCTCCCAATCAACTTCTGAAAGTTCCTGTCTAATACCATCAAAATTGGCCTTTCCCCAATTTAGAATTTTAACTTTTGGGCCAGACCTATCCTTCTCCATAGCTATCTTAAAACTAATGGAATTATGATCACTGGTCCCAAAGTGATCCCTCACTAACACTTCTGTCACCTGCCCTTCCTTATTTCCCAAGAGGAGGTCAAGTTTTGCCCCCTCTCTAGTCGGGCCATCCACATACTGAATGAGAAATTCCTCCTGAATACACTCAACAAATTTCTCTCCATCCAAGCCCCTAATGCTATGGCTGTCCCAGTCAATGTTGGGAAAGTTAAAGTCCCCTACTATTACCACCCTATTTTTCTTGCAGCTGTCTGTAATCTCCTTACATATTTGCTCCTCAATTTCCCGTTGACTATTTGGGGGTCTGTAGTACAATCCTATCAAAGTGATCTCTCCCTTCTTATTTTTCAGTTCTACCCATATGGACTCAGTGGGCGAACCCTCGGATATATCCCCTCTCACTACTGCCGTGATGTTCTCCCTAATCAAGAACGCAACTCCCCCTCCTCTCTTACCTCCTGCTCTATCTTTCCTATAGCATCTGTACCCTGGAACATTGAGCTGCCAGTCCTGCCCCTCCCTTAGCCATGTTTCAGTAATAGCTATAACATCCCAGTCCCATGTACCCATCCATGCCCTGAGTTCATCTGCCTTGCCCATCAGACTTCTTGCATTGAAATAAATGCAGTTTAATCTAGACTTCCCTTGGTCTTTGCCCTGCTTTCTCAGACCATCTGTCCGGTCATGTTCTGTACACTCTCCCTTACTGCCTTTTGTTTCTGTCACCACTTTATTTCCCACTGACTTCCTGCATCGGTTCCCATCCCCCTGCCACATTAGTTTAAACCCTCCCCAACAGCACTGGCAAACACTCCCCCTAGGACATTGGTTCCAGTCCTGCCCAGATGCAGACCGTCCAATTTGTACTGGTCCCACCTCCCCCAGAACCGGTTCCAATGGCCCAGGAATTTGAATCCCTCCAGCTTGCACCATCTCTCAAGCCACGTATTCATCTTAGCTATCCTGTCATTCCTACTCTGACTAACCCGTGGCACTGGTAGCAATCCTGAGATTACTACCTTTGAGGTCCTACTCTTTAGTTTAACTCCTAACTCCCTAAATTCAGCTTGTAGGACCTCATCCTGTTTTTTACCTATATCGTTGGTGCCTATATGCACCACGACAACTGGCTGTTCACCCTCCCCCTCCAGAATGTCCTGCAGCCGCTCCGAGACATCCTTGACCCTTGCACCAGGGAGGCAACATACCATCCTGGAGTCTCGGTTGCGTCCGCAGAAACGCCTGTCTATTCCCCTTACAATCGAGTCCCCTATCACTATAGCTCTGCCACTCTTTTTCCTGCCCTCCTGTGCAGCAGAGCCAGCCACGGTGCCATGAACCTGGCCACTGCCACCTTCCCCTGGTGAGTCATCTCCGCCAACAGTATCCAAAACGGTATACCTGTTTTGGAGGGAGATGACCGCAGGGGACCCCTGCACTGCCTTCCTACTCTTCCTCTGTCTGTTGGTCACCCATTCACTATCTCCCTCAGTAATTTTTATCTGCGGTGTGACCAACTCACTGAACGTGCTATCCACGACTTTCTCAGCATCGCGGATGCTCCAAAGTGAGTCCATCCGCAGCTCCAGAGCCGTCAAGCGGTCAAACAATAGCTGCAGCTGGACACACTTCCCGCAGGTGAAGGAATCAGGGATACAGGAAGGAGCCCTGAATTCCCACATCCCACAAGAGGAACATGACACGGCGCTGGGATCTCCTGCCATGACTTAACCCTTAAATTAGCTTAAGAACAACTACAATGTCAAGAGAAAAAAAAAGGAAAGAAAAACTACTTACCACTCCCTTTAAGGAGTTTACTCCTTTAAATTGTTCTCAATTTAGAGAATGTTAACTACACTGGGGACCTTGATTCACTAAAAAATAAACGCTACTTCCTATAAGACCTGCAGACCTTCCCTTTCCTTTTACTTCAGTTACTGTAGATAAGGAGAAATACTCACCTGAACCTACTCACCAATCAGGTGCCTCCCCTGTGTCGCGTCCCGATCTGATTCCTGACGTCACTTCGAACTCGGTCGCAGCTCCGCTCGGCTCCTCTCAGCGCTCTGAAATCCCGCCTTTTATCGGACGCTCCCTCCGCTCGGCTCGGCTCCTCTCAGCTGTTCTCAGCGCTCTGAAATCCCGCCTTTTATCGGACGCTCCCTCCGCTCGGCTCGGCTCCTCTCAGCTGTTCTCAGCGCTCTGAAATCCCGCCTTTTATCGGACGCTCCCTCCGCTCGGCTCGGCTCCTCTCAGCGCTCTGAAATCCCGCCTTTTATCGGACGCTCCCTCCGCTCGGCTCGGCTCCTCTCAGCTGTTCTCAGCGCTCTGAAATCCCGCCTTTTATCGGACGCTCCCTCCGCTCGGCTCGGCTCGGCTCCTCTCAGCGCTCTGAAATCCCGCCTTTTATCGGACGCTCCCTCCGCTCGGCTCGGCTCCTCTCAGCGCTCTGAAATCCCGCCTTTTATCGGACGCTCCCTCCGCTCGGCTCGGCTCCTCTCAGCTGTTCTCAGCGCTCTGAAATCCCGCCTTTTATCGGACGCTCCCTCCGCTCGGCTCGGCTCTTCTCAGCGCTCTGAAATCCCGCCTTTTATCGGACGCTCCCTCCGCTCGGCTCCTCTCAGCTCCCTCCTTCATCGTCGCTGGATCAAAGTCCTGGAACTCCCTACCTAACAGCACTGTGGGAGAACCTTCACCACATGGACTGCAGCGGTTCAAGAAGGCGGCTCACCACCACCTTCTCGAGGGCAATTAGGGTTGGGCAATAGATGCTGGCCTCGCCAGCGATGCCCAGTTCCCATGAACAAATAAAAGAAAACAAGCTCAGAGAGAGACCATGAGGTAAAGTTTTGTCTTTATCACCTGGGCATCGTGCATCATCTGGGTGGATCAGAGAAAGGAAAACCCCTCACAGAACCAGCTTCAATTTCCTTCCATTCATTTCAATTTAATTTCAGTTTTAAAAATGGTAGGAGATAAAAACTGAATACACAGTTAAAGGAACATATATAAAATATAAAGGGCACAGTTACAGGTTTTACAGAATAGAGAGTTGTGAAATTCAGTTCCCCAAAGAACCAGTAAAAATCCCAATATGCAATTAGAAAATGGAATTTGACTTATTCAGTGACTGTATTTCAGTGTCCCTGATGTCTTCACCTATATGGTATAAACACCCCTATTGTAATAAAAGAATGAATCCTTTAGCTCATCATGAGCAACAACATGGGAGAGCTACTGGGTACTTATTAAAAATCATGTCTGCACACACTTCCTGTCTACAGAATCTTACTTCCTTAAGTAAGTCACATGTTTGTGTCAGCTTTTCCCAATATAAATTCCTATGTCCACATTTATAAGAGAAATGCCCTATGTAAACTTGTCACAATGTACCTGCACAATCTGTTCACCAGCTGGTGCTGTGGAGTCAATTTCTGATCTGTGTGTTCCAGCTCGGAGACTATCTTGATTTTATTGAAAGTAATTTTTCTATTTGGGCAAGTCAATTTTAAACTTATTTTTAAAACTTTTAAAATTTGTACTTGTTGTTTTGACTTTTATATCCTTCCTTTAAGGTTTTAATTTCTTCATTCCTCAGTTTGATATGAATACCACTCCCGTTCAGGCCTATCTGACCCTTCAGGCCTTACAATGACTAGTCCTCAACCCCTTTGGTCTTGTCATCTGATCTCGACTACCCGGCTATTTTTGTTTGGCCTGCTGCCCACCCGCTATCACCGGTCTTGCAGCCCCACGGACCTGGCACTCCTACCCCCACTGGTCTGCCGCACTGCAGCTCTTGTCCTATAATATGAAACTGGGCCATGCCTCCAAACCGTTCAAAGAAATAGAGGTATTCTCAAAGGGAAATCCATTTTTCCCCAAAACATTTATGATAGGAAAATAGAGCGGGAGACCCGGTGAGTATAGAAAGAGCTGTGAAACTGACGGAGCGGGAGACCCGGTGAGTACAGAAAGAGCTGTGAAACTGAGGGAGAGGGAGACCCGGTGAGTACAGAAAGAGCTGTGAAACTGAGGGAGAGGGAGACCCGGTGAGTATAGAAAGAGCTGTGAAACTGACGGAGCGGGAGACCCGGTGAGTATAGAGAGAGCCGTGAAACTGATGGAGCGGGAGACCCGGTGAGTACAGAAAGAGCTGTGAAACTGATGGAGCGGGAGACCCGGTGAGTACAGAGAGAGCTGTGAAACTGAGGGAGCGGGAGACCCGGTGAGTGTAGAGGGAGCTGTGAAACTGAGGGAGAGGGAGACCCGGTGAGTACAGAAAGAGCTGTGAAACTGAGGGAGAGGGAGACCCGGTGAGTGTAGAGGGAGCTGTGAAACTGAGGGAGAGGGAGACCCGGTGAGTACAGAAAGAGCTGTGAAACTGAGGGAGCGGGAGACCCGGTGAGTACAGAAAGAGCTGTGAAACTGAGGGAGCGGGAGACCCGGTGAGTATAGAGAGAGCTGTGAAACTGAGGGAGAGGGAGACCCGGTGAGTGTAGAGAGAGCTGTGAAACTGAGGGAGAGGGAGACCTGGTGAGTATAGAGAGAGCCGTGAAACTGAGGGGGCGAGAGACCCGGTGAGTGTAGAGGGAGCTGTGAAACTGAGGGAGAGGGAGACCCGGTGAGTATAGAAAGAGCTGTGAAACTGAGGGAGAGGGAGACCCGGTGAGTGTAGAGGGAGCTGTGAAACTGAGGGAGAGGGAGACCTGGTGATTATAGAGAGAGCTGTGAAACTGAGGGAGAGGGAGACCCGGTGAGTATAGAAAGAGCTGTGAAACTGAGGGAGAGGGAGACCTGGTGAGTATAGAGAGAGCTGTGAAACTGAGGGAGAGGGAGACCCGGTGAGTATAGAGAGAGCCGTGAAACTGAGGGAGAGGGAGACCCGGTGAGTATAGAGAGAGCTGTGAAACTGAGGGAGAGGGAGACCCGGTGAGTATAGAGAGAGCTGTGAAACTGAGGGAGAGGGAGACCCGGTGAGTATAGAGAGAGCTGTGAAACTGAGGGAGAGGGAGACCTGGTGAGTGTAGAGAGAGCCGTGAAACTGAGGGAGAGGGAGACCTGGTGAGTATAGAGAGAGCTGTGAAACTGAGGGGGCGAGAGACCCGGTGAGTGTAGAGGGAGCTGTGAAACTGAGGGAGAGGGAGACCTGGTGAGTGTAGAGAGAGCCGTGAAACTGAGGGAGAGGGAGACCTGGTGAGTATAGAGAGAGCCGTGAAACTGAGGGAGAGGGAGACCTGGTGAGTATAGAGAGAGCCGTGAAACTGAGGGGGCGAGAGACCCGGTGAGTGTAGAGAGAGCCGTGAAACTGAGGGGGCGAGAGACCCGGTGAGTATAGAGAGAGCCGTGAAACTGAGGGAGAGGGAGACTCGGTGAGTATAGAGGGAGCTGTGAAACTGAGGGAGAGGGAGACCCGGTGAGTATAGAGAGAGCTGTGAAACTGAGGGAGAGGGAGACCTGGTGAGTGTAGAGGGAGCTGTGAAACTGAGGGAGAGGGAGACCCGGTGAGTACAGAAAGAGCTGTGAAACTGAGGGAGCGGGAGACCCGGTGAGTGTAGAGGGAGCTGTGAAACTGAGGGAGAGGGAGACCCGGTGAGTACAGAAAGAGCTGTGAAACTGAGGGAGAGGGAGACCCGGTGAGTGTAGAGGGAGCTGTGAAACTGAGGGAGAGGGAGACCCGGTGAGTACAGAAAGAGCTGTGAAACTGAGGGAGCGGGAGACCCGGTGAGTGTAGAGGGAGCTGTGAAACTGAGGGAGAGGGAGACCCGGTGAGTACAGAAAGAGCTGTGAAACTGAGGGAGCGGGAGACCCGGTGAGTATAGAGAGAGCTGTGAAACTGAGGGAGAGGGAGACCCGGTGAGTGTAGAGAGAGCTGTGAAACTGAGGGAGAGGGAGACCTGGTGAGTATAGAGAGAGCCGTGAAACTGAGGGGGCGAGAGACCCGGTGAGTGTAGAGGGAGCTGTGAAACTGAGGGAGAGGGAGACCCGGTGAGTATAGAAAGAGCTGTGAAACTGAGGGAGAGGGAGACCCGGTGAGTGTAGAGGGAGCTGTGAAACTGAGGGAGAGGGAGACCTGGTGATTATAGAGAGAGCTGTGAAACTGAGGGAGAGGGAGACCCGGTGAGTATAGAAAGAGCTGTGAAACTGAGGGAGAGGGAGACCTGGTGAGTATAGAGAGAGCTGTGAAACTGAGGGAGAGGGAGACCCGGTGAGTATAGAGAGAGCCGTGAAACTGAGGGAGAGGGAGACCCGGTGAGTATAGAGAGAGCTGTGAAACTGAGGGAGAGGGAGACCCGGTGAGTATAGAGAGAGCTGTGAAACTGAGGGAGAGGGAGACCCGGTGAGTATAGAGAGAGCTGTGAAACTGAGGGAGAGGGAGACCTGGTGAGTGTAGAGAGAGCCGTGAAACTGAGGGAGAGGGAGACCTGGTGAGTATAGAGAGAGCTGTGAAACTGAGGGGGCGAGAGACCCGGTGAGTGTAGAGGGAGCTGTGAAACTGAGGGAGAGGGAGACCTGGTGAGTGTAGAGAGAGCCGTGAAACTGAGGGAGAGGGAGACCTGGTGAGTATAGAGAGAGCCGTGAAACTGAGGGAGAGGGAGACCTGGTGAGTATAGAGAGAGCCGTGAAACTGAGGGGGCGAGAGACCCGGTGAGTGTAGAGAGAGCCGTGAAACTGAGGGGGCGAGAGACCCGGTGAGTATAGAGAGAGCCGTGAAACTGAGGGAGAGGGAGACTCGGTGAGTATAGAGGGAGCTGTGAAACTGAGGGAGAGGGAGACCCGGTGAGTATAGAGAGAGCCGTGAAACTGAGGGGGCAAGAGACCCGGTGAGTGTAGAGGGAGCTGTGAAACTGAGGGAGAGGGAGACTCGGTGAGTATAGAGAGAGCCGTGAAACTGAGGGAGAGGGAGACCTGGTGAGTATAGAGAGAGCTGTGAAACTGAGGGAGAGGGAGACCCGGTGAGTATAGAGAGAGCTGTGAAACTGAGGGAGAGGGAGACCCGGTGAGTATAGAGAGAGCTGTGAAACTGAGGGAGAGGGAGACCTGGTGAGTGTAGAGAGCCGTGAAACTGAGGGGGCGAGAGACCCGGTGAGTGTAGAGGGAGCTGTGAAACTGAGGGAGAGGGAGACCTGGTGAGTGTAGAGAGCCGTGAAACTGAGGGGGCGAGAGATTCGGTGAGAATAGAGAGAGCCGTGAAACTGAGGGAGTGGCGCGAGAACGGAATTTTAAAAATCAAGAAAATGTCAAAAAGTAACGTCACAGCACAAGGAGGAGCACGGAGGGTAAGTATTTAATTAATTGATTAGTGTTTTTAGTGGTTATTGTTCTTAGTGGTTAGTGTCTAGTGGTTGGTTAACGTTTTTAGTGGTTAGTGTTTTGTTGTTAGCTAACAGTAAATTGCCTTGAAGTTAAACAGTTTAAATGACTGTAGCTAACATGGTAGGACAGCTGGGGCCTGTCGCATGCACGTCCTGTGCCATGTGGGAACTCCAGAGCACTTCATGTGTCCTGGGAAAACACATGTGCAGGAAGTACAGCCAACTGCTCGAGTTCGAGCTCAGAGTTTCTGACGTCACTACAGTGCATACAGGAAGCTGAGCATTTTGTGGAAAGCATGTTTCATGAGGTGGTCACCCCGCAGCTACAGAGAGTTCAGGCGGAGAGGGAGTGGGTGACCACCAGACAGACTGGGAAGGAGCAGGCAGTGCAGAAGTCCTCTGGGAGTGTAGCACTCACAAACCAGTATTCAGCGTTGAACACCAGTGAGGGTGTTGACACCTCGGGGGAGTGCAGTCAAGAGCAAATCCACGGCACTGTGAGAGACTCGGCTGCACAGGGGGGCAAAAGAAATGCAGTTGTTATAGGGGATTCGATAGTGAGGGGGATAGACAGGCATTTCTGCAACCCCTGACGCCAATCCCACATGGTGTGTTGCCTCCCTGATGCCAGGGTAAAGGACATTACGGAGAGGGTGCAGAACATTTTGAGGGGGGAAGAGGAACAGCCAGAAGTCATGGTCCATGTGGGAACCAATAACATGGGAAGGAAAAGGGGCGAGCTCCTGCAGTCAGAGTTTCAGGAGCTAGGGAGGGAGTTAAAAAGCAGGACCTCAAAGGACGTAATCTCTGGATTATACCCAGTGCCACGTGCTAGTAAGTATAGGAATAGTAGGATAAGACAGGTTAATGCGTGGAGGAATGGTGCAGGAGGGAGGGCTTCAGATTCCTGGGACATTGGGACCAGTTCTGGAGCAGGAGGAATCTGTTCAAGATGGATGGGTTGCACCTCAACAGAGCTGGGTCCAATGTCCTCGCGGGGAGGTTAGCTAGTGCTGTGGGGGAGGGTTTAAACAAATTTGGCAGGAGATTGGGTGCTGGGATGAACATTATAGAGGAGTAACAAGGTGCACAGAAGTCTGTGAAGGACAAATAGAACTAGAGTAAAGAATAGTTCAGAAATAGGAGGGATCAGACAGGGGGCAAATGCGAGGCAGTCTGAGATGAGTTTGGAGTGCATGTGCGTAAATGCACATAGTGTGGTAAATAAGGTTGGTGAGCTGCAGGTACAAGTCGCCACATGGGACTATAATATAGTGGCAATAACAGAGACCTGGCTCAAAGGAGGGGAGGATTGGGAACTTAATATTCCTGGTTAAAAGGTATTCAGGAAAGATAAGGAAGGAAAGAAAGGGGAGGGGGGTGGCAACATTGGTCAAAGAAACTATTATAGCACTGGAAAGGGATGATGTAGTTGAAAGGTCAAAGACAGAATCTATTTGGTTAGAATTAAGGAACAATAGAGGAGCTATTACCCTACTGGGTGTATACTATAGGCCACCAAATCGTGGGAAGGAGATAGAGGAGCAAATTTGCAGGCAAATTACAGAAAGATGCAAGAATTATAGAGTAGTGATAATGGGGGACTTCAATTATCCCAATATAGACTGGGACAGTAACATGTAAAGGGCAAAGAGGGGGAGGAATTCCTGAAATGTGTACAAGAGAACTTTGTTGAACAGTGTGTTTCCAGCCCAACGGTGAAGGAAGCAGTGCTGGATCTAGTTCTGGGGAATGAAGTGGGGCAGGTGGGGCATGTTTCAGTGGGGGAGCATTTGGGAACATGATCATAACATCATTAGAATAGTTATGGAAAAGGACAAGAAACAATCAAATGTGAAAATACTTAACTGGAGGAGGACTAGTTTCAGTGAATTAAAAGGGGATCTTGCCTAGGTGGATTGGAATCAAAAATTGGCAGGTAAAACAGTAATTGAACAATGGGAAGCCTTCAAAGAGGAGTTGGTTCAGGTGGCGAGTAGACACATCTCCAAGAGGGGGCAAGGAAGGGCATCGAAAGCTAGAGCTCCCTGGATGACTAAAGATATAGAGATTGAAATGAAACAGAAAAAGGAGGCTTACGACAAATATAAGGTTCACAATATAGTAGAGAACCAAGCTGAATACAGAAAGTACAGAGGAGATTTAAAAAAGGAAATAAGAGGAGCAAAGAGAGAGAATGAGAATAGATTAGCAGCTAACTTAAAAGAGAACCCAAAAATCTTTTATAAACATATAAATAATTAAAGGGTAGTCAAAGGAAGGGTGGGGCCGATTAGGGACAAAAATATCTTCTTGTGGAGGCAGACAGCATGGCTGAGGTACTAAATGAGTACTTTGCATCCGTCTTCACTAAAGAGGATGCTGCCATTGTAGCAGTAAAGGAGGAGATAGTAGCAATGTTGGATAGGATAAAAATAGATTAAAAAGAGGTACTTAAAAGGTTGGCAGTATTTAAAGTAGAAAAGTCGCTTGGTCCAGATGGGATACAACCTAGGTTGCTGAGGGAAGTAAGGGTAGAAATTATGGAGGCTCTGGCCACAATCTTCCAAGAGGGTAGATGAGGGGAGTGCGGTTGATGTTGTGTATATGGACTTTCAAAAGGTATTTGATAAAGTACCACATAAACACTTGTTAGCAAAATGAAAACCCATGAGATTAAAGGGACAGTGTGGATACAAAATTGGCTAAGGGACAGAAAGCAGAGAATAGTGGTGAACGGTTGTTTTTCAAACTGGAGGGAAGTGTACAGTGGTCTTCCCCAGGTGTCAGTATTAGGACCACTGCTTCTTTTTATATATATTAATGACCTGGACTTGGGTATAGAGGGTATAATTTCAAAGTTTGCAGATGACATGAAACTCGAAAATGTAGTAAACAATGTGGAGGATAGTAACAGACTTCAGGAGGACATAGTCAGACTGGTGAAATGGGCAGACACATGGCAGATGAAATTAAATGCAGAGAAATGTGAAGTGATACATTTTGGTAGGAAGAATGTGGAGAAGCAATATAAACTAAATGGTACAATTTTAAAGGGAGCATAGGAACAGAGAGACCTGACGGTATAAGTAAACAAATCTTTGAAGGTGGCAAGACAAGTTGAGAAGGCTGTTAAAAAAGCATATGGGATCTTGGGCTTTAGTAGAAGCATAGGAAGTTATGCTAAACTTTATAAAACACTGTTTTGGCCTCAGCTGGAGTATTGTGTTCAATTCTAGGCACCACACTTTAGGAAAGATGTCAAGGCATTAGAGGGGATGCAGAAGAGATTTCCTAGAATGGCACCAGGGATGAGGGACTTCAGTTATATGGAGAGACTGGAGAAGCTGCGGTTGTTCTCCTTAGACCAGAGAAGGTTAAGGGGAGATTTAATAGAGATGTTCAAAATCATGAATGGTTTTGATAGAATAAATAAGGAGAAAATGTTTCCAGTGGCAGAAGGGTCAGTAACCAGAGGATACAGATTCAAGATGATTGATAAAAGAGCCAGAGGCGACAAGAGGAAACATTTTTTTACGCAACAAGTTATGATCTGGAATGCACTGCCTGAAAGGGTGGTGGAAACAGATTGAATAGTAACTTTCCAAAAGGAATTGGATAAATACTTGAAGGGAAAAAAATTTACAGGGCAAAAGGGGAAAAAGCGGGGGAATGGGACTAATTGGATAGGTTTTTTAAAGAGCCGGCACAGCCACGATGGGCCAAATGGCCTTCTCCTGTGCTGTACCTACTATGATACTATGTTTTTTTGTTATCAGTAGAAACAGCAGTTTAGTGATATTGAAATGATATAGGTCCAAAACTTGCCGTCTAGTGATGTGAAAGAGCTGCAAGTACTGCAGCAACTATGGCCTCCAGTTTGCAGTACTGCCTCTGGGATATTGTTCTCATCATCTTAATACCACTTACATAATGGCATTCTTTTTGGGGGTGGATTAGAGACTCCAATTGAGAAAAATCACAGGGCAAAAAAGCCCATACCCACTGACAAATATTTAATTGCAGTGGGGTGGTCTTGGGAGATGGTATAGTTGACCGTTGAGCCCCATAAGAATATAACAGCAGCTTTTATTTGGAGTGAAATGGCTGTTCAAGGCCTGAGGCCTGATCAAAATTGGGCCTTTGGCATCATCTAAATGAGAACAGTGAGGCACGGATGCTTTTTGCAGACATCACTGTCGGGCCACTCGCTGCAATGCCGGCAGCAGCCCTCTGTTAAGTTGCAGGAGGGAAGGTTGGAGTGGGCTACTGTAGGGAAATTTGGATCTTTCCCAGAGACTTGTGGACCTGGACAATAGTTCAGACAAAGAAAACCACCCTGACACAGTAGTTTCATTAATCAATGTGATTATTTATTTAACGAATCAAAAAGAGCACATAGCTTAAAGCAACTCAATCAATACGTGGATTACTGTACCCGATAATACTATTGGTGGTTCACAATATACTTTATTTAATGATTTAAAAAGGAGTACATAAGCAGGCATGAAGCAAAGTGAGCAAGTAGCACATACAACCTTTATAAAGCATCAAGGCAGCTGTCCAGGTCTAGACAAAGGGTGTCAATTGCTGCAGTAACAGGTGATGTGTCAAATGATGCATCAGGGTTCTTTATCTCATCAAAGTTTGCCTTTTTGTTCCAGTTCAATAGTAAAGTATCGAAGTTCTGGGTCTTCTCATCAAGGTTTGTCTTTTGTCAAGGTACAGAAGCAAAGTCTTTTTGTCAAAGTTCAGAAGCAAAGTATCGGAGTGCTCATTGGTGGAGGAGCGCATACCGCAGTAATTGTTCAACTGTTGCTCCTGCCACTCACCCATCGTAGCATTAAGATGGATGGTTGGTGGACCACTCAAGAACCGTGTGAATCCATGGTATTTTCTTCTCCAGCTGAAGCCAGATGTCTTATCAGTTGTTTGTCCTTTGCATTTGTTGTGAGCATTGAGAAGCTTCTCAAAGCTTCTGGAAGGTGACAAAAGCTTCTGTCTTTCGTGCTTATCAGTTTAAACTGAAGTCCAAATGTCCAGTTTAGACTGCGCTTTGCGGTTATGCATTTCTACTGTCCAAATGTCCAAAGGTAATGGCAAGGGCGAGTTAACCCTTGCTTTCACATGTACTGTAAATGTACTGTCCAAGTGAATATCCAAATCCTTAAAGGGACTAATTAACCCTTTATGTTGAATCGTCCAGCAGTTCAAAAGAGTAAAATAGAGTCTCACCCAATGCCCAAAATCCTTACACTAAGGGATGGATGGTCAATCATGATGCCTGTGGAGTCGGGTGAGCAATCTTACTCTTGCTGGCTCCACAGGAAGGTGCTTCTTTTAAAAATGTTTTTTTACAACTTACCTTTCGTTGGCGGCCACGGGGGCCGCTGAAGAATCCTGAGCGAAGCAGGCCAGACGCCTGCCCTGTTCATTGCTAATTTTGAAAAGGGGGCCTTCAACAACCATTAGGCCCATAATTCAAGGAGCTCAACGCCTGTTTTAGGAGTCCGCCTGGGACACCTAAAAGAATGGGCCCCACGAATTTAGCAGTGGGACCAATGCCTGCAACTTTGCTTATCTGATGGAGTGCTGCACTGTCGGAGGTGCTGCCTTTTGGTAGAGATATTAAACTGAGGCTCCATCTGCATGCTCATCATGGTTGTAAAAAATCTCAGGGCATTATTTCAAAAAGAGCAGGGGAGATCTCCAGGAGCCAACATTTCTCCCTCAACAAACACCACCAAAACAGAATATCTGGCTATTTATATCATTGCTGATTGTAGGACCTTGTTTCCCATTGGCTGTGAAGCACTTACGATGACCTAATGACATGAAGGGTGCTATATAAATGCAAGTTCTTTCACCTACTTGGAATACCTCGGCAGATTTCTTGAGGCTGCCAAATACGCTCTCAGTTCCTCTCGATGTCAGAGATGTTCATGCTATGTGCCACCTTCTCTCACACAGTCCCTGAAGGGTCAAAATGGGAAATCCTCATTTCATCCACTTGTTGTAGGAGCCACAATCGCATCATTGGATGGAGGTGTTCGGCAACATCATTGATCCATTCGGCTGTACGAAAAGCAAAGATGTTGGTCCTGAGATTTCCTGCCTGCTCAACAAAAAAAAAACTCTGCCTTTAAATACAGCTACCATCTTTAAGAGCTACAGCTGCCCCAACGGCAGACTCAATTTAGGTTGTGAGCTCGCCATGAATAACTAATGAGGCCAACCCTGGAAGATTGTGCAAGGTCAGCTATTCAAAGACGTGCAACTGCAAAGACTGCAGTCCTCTGGTTCTGCCACCTAAACACTGGGACCAGAAAACATAACTTGTCTTTCCTAAAATAAGTAAGTCAGATTGTAACTCCATGATTAAATTCAGCCGACTTTTCTCAGTTTCAACAGCACTGTCGTTTTTCACCTTAATAATGCAATGAAGTGAGTATCAAACCGTAAATCAATTGGCGTATTGACATACTGCAAAACAGGGCAACTGATCTGTGAGCCCAGCTCTATATAACTTTATTCCCTGTGTTTTTTTCTGAATGTAGGGGATTAATAAACAGAAGGTTCCTATTCTGAGGCGTGTTGACAGCCATTGTTGATTGGTAGAAATAAACTGACCTAAAGGCACTGTATCTGAATGAACGAAGCATTCGCAATAAGGTAGACGAATTAACAGCACAAATAGAAGTAAACGGATATGTTATAATTGCAAGTACAGAGACATGGCTGCAGGGTGACCAAGGCTGGGAGCTGAATATCCAAGGGTATTTGATATTTAGGAAGGACAGGCAAAAAGGAAAAGGAGGTGGGGTGGCATTGTTGGTAAAGGATGAAATCAGAGCAATAGTGAGAAAGGATATTGGCTCAGAAAATCAAGATGTAGAATCAGTCTGGGTGGAGTTAAGAAGCACCAAGAGGCAGAAAACACTGGTGGGAGCTGTCTATAGGCCTCTAAACAGTAATGTAGGGGATGGGATCAAACAGGAAATTAGAGATGCATGTAACAAGGGTACCACAGTAATCATGGGTGACTTTAATCTACATATAGACTGGCCAAACCAAATTAGCAATGATACTGTGGAGTGTGTACAAGAAGGTTTTTTAGATCAGTATGTTGAGGAGCCAACCAGGGAACAGGCTATCCTAGATTGGGTATTGTGCAATGAGAAGGGGTTAATTAATAATCTTGTTGTGCGGGGTCCTTTAGGGAACAGTGACCATAACATGATAGAATTCTTCATTAAGATGGAAAGTGAAGTAGTCCAATCCGAAACTGGGGTCCTAAATCTTATCAAGGGAAACTACGAAGGTATGAGCAGTGAGATGGCTATGATAGATTGGGAAGTATCATTAAAAGGCATGACGGTGGATAGGCAATGGCTAACATTTAAGGAACGAATGCATGAATTGCAACAATTGTACATTCCTTTCTGGCGCACAAAAGAAATTAAGCATAGTATTAGATCCAAAGAGGAGTCATAGAAAGTTGCCAGAAAAAGCCTGAGGATTTGGAGCAGTTTAGAATTCAGCAAAAAAGGACCAAGAGATTGATTAAGAGGGGAAAAATAGAGAATGAGAGTAAACTTGCAAGGAACATAAAAGTGGACTGTAAAAGCTTCTACAAGTATGTAAAAAGAAAAAGATTAGTGAAGTCAAATGTAGGTCCCTTTCAGTGAGAAATGGGAGAATATATAATGGAGAACAAGGAAATGGCAGAGCAATTAAACAAATACTTTGGTTCTGCCTTTATGGAAGGGGACACAAATAACTTCCCAGAAATGCTAGGGAACCAAGGGACTAGTGAGAAGGAGGAATTAAAGGAAATTAGTATTAGTAAAAAAATAGTGCTGGAGAAATTAATGGGACTGAAAGCCAATAAATCCCCAGGGCCTGATAATCTGCATCCCAGAGTACTAAAAGAGATAACCATGGAAATAGTGGATGCAATTGGTTGTCATCGTCCAAAATTTTATAGATTATGGAACAGTTCCTGCAGATTGGAGGGTGGAAAATGTAACCTCACTATTTAAAAAAGGAGGGAGAGAGAAAATAGGGAACTACAGACCGGTTCGCCTAACATCAGTAGTAGGGAAAATGCTAGAGTCTATTATAAAGGATGTGATAGAAAACTTAGAAAATATCAACAGGATTAGACAAAATCAATGCGGATTTATGAAAGGGAAATCGTGTTTGACAAACCTACTGAAGTTTTTTGAAGATGTAACTAGTAGAATAGATAAGGGAGAACCAGTGGATGTGGTGTATTTGGATTTTCAGAAGGCCTTTGATAAAGTCCCACATAAGAGGTTAGTGTGCAAAATTAAAGCACATGGGATTGGTGGTAATATACTGGCATGGATTGAAAATTGGTTAACAGACAGGAAGCAGAGAGTAGGAATAAATGGGTCTTTTTTGGGGTGGCAGGCAGTGACTAGTGGGGTACCGCAGGGATCAGTGCTTGGGCCCCAGCTATTCACAATATATATTAATGATTTGGATGAGGGAACCAAATGTGATATTTCCAAGTTTGCTGATGACACAAAACTAGGTGGGATTGTGAGTTGTGAGGAGGATGCAAAGAGACTTCAAGGAGATTTAGACAAGTTGAGTGAGTGGACAAACACATGGCAGATGCAGTGTAATGTGGATAAATGTGAAGTTATCCACTTCAGAAGGAAAAACAGAAAGGCAGAGTATTATTTAAATGGTAATAGATTGGGAAATGTTGATGTACAAAGGGACCTGGGTGTCCTTGTACACCAATCACTGAAAGCAAACATGCAGGTGCAGCAAGCAGTTAGGAAGGCAAATGGCATGTTGGCCTTCATTGCAAGAGGATTTGAGTACAGGAGCAAGGATGTCTTACTGCAGTTATACCCGGCCTTGGTGAGACCACACCTGGAGTATTGTGTGCAGTTTTGGTCTCCTTACCTAAGAAAGGATATACTTGCCATGGAGGAAGTGCAGCAAAGGTTCACCAGACTGATTCCTGGGATGGCAGGACTGACGTATGAGGAGGGATTGGGTCGACTGGGCCTGTATTCACTTGAGTTTAGAAGAATGAGAGGGGATCTCATTGAAACATATCAAATTCTGACAGGGCTAGGCAGACTGGATACAGGGAGGATGTTTCCCCTGGCTGGGGGGTTCAGAACGAGGGGTCACAGTCTCAGGATATGGGGTAGGACATTTAGGACTGAAATGAGGAGAAATTTCTTCACTCAGAGGTTGGTGAACCTGTGGAATTCTCTACCACAGAAGGCTGTGGAGGCCAAGTCACTGAATATATTTAAGAAGCAGCTAGATAGATTTCTAGACACAAATGGCATCAAGGGGTATGGGGAGAGAGTGGGAATATGGTATTGAGATAGAGGATCAGCCATAATCATAATGAATGGCAGAGTCGGCTCGAAGGGCCGAATGGCCTACCCCTGCACCTATTTTCTATGTTTCTATGACCCATTACAGAAGGGCTTCCAGATTTTCTGGACAATATGTTACATCTGTTAATGATCAATAGTTTATATTTTTAGTGTTTAAGTCATAGGTGAGCATCTTAAATCATTTGATTTGGTGTAGTACAGAAAAGGCTTTATAAGATATACAGTCTAAATTGGGGCTGCCATAAAGTGATTGAACTGAAATTTAAACAGAAAAGAACATTCTTCATTGTAACAAAACACATAAAGGGAAATTTTGAGGCCTCCTGCTCCATGAAAACGGGGCAGTAGCACCCCAAAAATGGTGGGGTAGAACATTGCCCTGTTCCTGCCAATGGTGTGGCTATCCCTATCTTCACCCAGGCCTACCGGTGGGCAACCAGACCGCCTGCCTGAGTCTGGCATTAGGTACTTTCAATATGTAAATTGGGGTCCTATGACATACATACAACTCCCATTGCCATTTTAGGACAGAATGTGGAACGTGCAACGTGCACACTCTGCCCAATATCAACTGGTGGTTCAGCTGAAAAGGAGCCCAGTAGTTAAGTTTTAATGTATTTTTTCAGGGCCAGAAGGAGCAGGAGTGCTTCTCTGAACTCCACAAAAACCTGTGCCGCTGAAGAGCCGAGTCTCCTTCCGCCGAGAATGAGCATCTCCCCACCCCCCAGACTTACCTTCCGCCCGTAGCTTGCCAGCTTTATGCTAATGAGGCCCCACCCTCAAAATGGACCAGGTCTCCCGTTGGGACTACAGGACGGCCGGCAAGTGTGCTCTGCAGGCTAGCTGCCCAAAGTTAGAATCTGCCCATTAGTTTTGCAGCAAAGTGTCTGACATTGAGTTCTAGCTCCAGCTGTCAATTCTACTATTTGCTTACTCATTTTACCGAATAGCTAAGCAAGTAAAAGGTTGTATGTGGCAGCTAGGTCAAGGAAGTAAACTGAAACAGACAATAGTTTGTAATTCCCAATGTTTTGTCTGGTGTCACTGGAGCTGAGGCAGCCAAGGACCTACAAAAGGAGCTGAATTAAATCTGAAAATGGGTGGAACTGTCAGTTAAGTGTAAGATATTGCTCGCTGGAAGAAAAATTGGATGAGATACATCAGGCAAGTTCCCAACTTCGTGTGTCTGGCAGAGCCTCACCTTCCGAAACAGCATGTGGGAAATTAGTGCATGCGCTGTACACGATTCGTTTTGATTGCTGGTCAGAAAATCATCACATTGTGTCCCATGAGGCGAGACGCTCCAGGTGTGGGGAGTTGGAATATTATCCTTATGCTCTATCAGTGCTGAGAGTGAGGTTGAAAGAGATCTTCAATTGACTTCAATGGACAACTAATGTAGGCGTAGAATAAACAGTCAGAGGGAGATAGAAGGGCAAATATGTAGGCAAATTTCTGGGAAATGCAAAAACAATAGAGCACTAATAGTAGGGGATTTCAACTACAGTGTGAAAGGTATAGAGGGCGTAGAATTCTTAAAATGCATTCAGGAAACCTTTTTTAGCCAGTACGTAGCAAGCCCAACAAGAGACGGGACAGTTCTGGATTTAATTTTAGGGAATGAAGCTGGGAAGGTGGAAGGAGCATCAGCAGGAGAGCATTTTGATGCTGGTGATCGTAATTCAGTTAGATTTAGAGTAGTTATAGAAAAGGACAAAGATAGAACAGGAGTAAAAGTCTTCAATTGGGGAAAGGCAAATTTTACTAAGCTGTAAAGTGATTTATCAAAAGTGGACTGGAAACAGCTACTTGAAGATAAATCAGTGTCAGAGCAGTAGGAAGCATTCAAGGGGGAGATAATGAAGGTTCAGAGCAAATATGTTACCACAAAGAAAAAGGGTGGGATTGCCAAATCTAAAGCCCCCTGAATGTCAAGGAGCATACAGGGTAGGATAAGGCAAAATAGGGAAGCATATGTCAAATACTGAGAGCTCAAAACTGCAGAAAGCCTAAAGGAGTATAGAAAGTGCAGGGGTGAAATTAGAAAGTGGATTAGGAAAGCAAAGGGAGGGCATGAAAAAATATTGGCAAGTAAAATCAAGGAAAACCCAAAGATGTTTTATAAATCCATAAAGAGCAAGAGGATAACTAAGGAAAGAGTAGGGCCTATTGGAGACCAAAAAGGTAAACCATGTGTGGAGGTGGAAGATGTAGGTAAGGTTCTTAATGAATACTTTGCGTCTGTCTTCACAAAAGAGGGGAACGATGTAGACATTGTAGTTAAGGAGGAGGAGTGTGAAATATTGGATGGGATAAATATAGTGAGAGAGGAAGTATTAACAGGATTAGCATCTTTGAAAGTAGATGAATTGCTAGGCCCGAATGAAATGTAGCCCAGGCTGTTAAAAGAAGTAAGGGAGGAAATAGTGGAGGCTCTGACCATCATTTTCCAAGCCTCTCTGGCTACAGGCATGGTGGCGGAGGACTGGAGGACGGCTAAAGTTGTACCGTTGTTTAAAAAGGGAGAAAGGGATTGACCGAGTAATTACAGGTCAGTCAGCCTAACCTCGATGGTGGGCAAACTACTGGAAACAATTCTGAGGGACAGTAATAATCATCATTTAGAAAGGCATGGATTAATCAAGAACAGTCAGCATGGATTTATTAAAGGATGGTCGTGTCTGACTAACATAATTGAACGTTTTGAGGAGGTAACAAGGAAGGTCCATGAGAGCAGCGCTTTTGATATAATCTACATAGATTTTAGCAAGGCTTTTGACAAGGTCCCACATGGCAGGCTGGTCAGAAAAGTACAAGCCCATGGGATCCAAGTGAGAATGACAAGTTGGATCCAAAATTGGCTCAGTGGCAGGAAGCAAAGGGTAATGGTCGATGGGTTTTTGTGACCGGAAGGCTGTTTCCAGTGGGGTTCAGCAGGGCTCAGTACTAGGTCCCTTGCTTTTTGTGGTATATATCAATGGTTTAGACTTAAACGTAGGGGGCATGATTAAGAAGTTTGCAGATGATACAAAAATTGGCCATGTGGTTAATAGTGAGGAGGAAAGCTGTAGGCTGCAGGAAGATATCAATGGACTGGTCAGGTGGGCAGAAAGGTGGCAAATGGAATTCAATCCAGAGAAGTGTGAGGTAACGCATTTGGGGAGGGCAAACAAGGCAAGGGAATACACAATAAATGGGAGAATACTGAGAAGTGTAGAGGAAGTGAGGGACCTTGAAGTGCATGTCCACAAATCCCTGAAGGTAGCAGGACAGGTAGATAAGGTGATTAAGAAGGCATGCAGGATACTTGCCTTTATTAGCCAAGGTACAGAATATAAGAGCAGGGATGTTATACTGGAACTGTATAAAACACTAGTTAGGCCACAACTTGAGTACTGCACACAATTCTGGTCACCACATTACAGGAAAGATGTGATTGCACTAGAGAGGATACAGAGGAGATTTACAGGGATGTTGCCAGGACTGGAGAATTTTAGGAAAAATTGAATAGGCTGGGGTTGTTTTCTTTGGAACAGAGGAGGCTGAGGGGTGATTTAATTGAGGTGTATAAAATTATAAGGGGCTAGAGTGGATAGGAAGGACCTATTTCCCTTAGCAGAGGGGTCAATAACCAGTGGGCATAGATTTAAAGTAATTGATAGAAGGATTAGAGGGGAGCCGAGGAAAACGTTTTTCACCCAGATGGTGGTAGGGGTCTAAAACTCACTGCCTGAAAGGGTGATAGAGGCAGAAATGTGCACTTGAAATGCTGTAACCTACAAGGCTACGGACCAAGAGCTGGAAAGTGGGATTAGGCTGGATAGCTCTTTTTTGGCCGGCACAGACACAATGGGCCGAATGGCCTTCTTCTGTGCTGTAAATTTCTATGATTCTATGAATAAACAGTTCATCGGTCTGTTGCTTCTGCTAAGAAAGGCCAGGTTTATTCATCGGTGGATGGACAGTAGCAATGACACATTGTAGATACACATCCAGGTTCAACTATCCCTTTTAGGAAGATAGAAAAATAATTGTCTCATCTGCTTTATGTTGGGAATTCTGCAGGGGCCCTGACAACCCCCAGATGGTTTCTCTTCTGTCACAATTTGTGGCTGCTGGGGGGCCAGGGGAAACCCTAACTGCCCCCCAAATGGTGCAGACACTCACCACTGCCATGCAAATAAAGTGACCTCTCCCTGACCCCACCAATTTTGATGGAGATACCGGTTGGGCACATGATGCACTTATGGTGAGATGTACCGCCTTTGCGGTTTTTCAGCCCTTAAATATGTATCTTTTAAACTCCTTCTTAAGACACTTGGCAGACGGGGTTATTTTATCAATAAGAACTGAGCTGAGTTTTGTGACTTTTATATACCATGGCAAGAAGAAAAAAATCCAATCCATAATCCATTGTAGATAAAAATGCTTCATTTTTGTCAGTGCCTCCTTAGCCAAGATTTTCTAATTGACCATAAGCCCAACCTGAAGTAGGGAAGCACATGATTTGCTGCTGCACATGCTCAGCACTGACCCCACTGTAATTTCTGGGTTCAGTCTCATTGAAATATTATGGGCAAACTCCAGGGGTCACAAACATCTCTGGGAGCTAAGCTGTTGAGGATGGAGGAGATTGTATGCTGCGACAGGATTCAAAGACCTAAAGCAGCTTAACGAAGCAGGCTTTGTGTTGCTTCTATTTGTCCATGAAGCAACAGTTAGGGGTAATAACATGTCAGGAAGAAACGCAGGAAGCCAGTGAGCAGCCAAGTTTTCTGCTGGGCGTGTAGAAACTCTGCTGGAAGAAGTAAGACAGAGGAGGAGTCCATCTTTGTCCTGGACAGGCACAGGTCCCCAAGAACAGCTATTCAGAGGGGGAATGGGAAGAGGTCACACATCTGTCAATGTCAACACCACCACTCCACACTAGTGGAAACAGTGCAGGAAAAAGTTTAATGACCTTACTGTATCAGAAAACATAAAACACATAGACCTTCCATTAATGCATTGTGCAAAACATGTCTGTCACTTACAATTACCTCCCTCAAACTGTCTCTCAAAGTACTTCAAATATTTACCATGAAAATTACTTATAGCCGTGTCTTCACCATTAACTATTCTTTTTCTCAGATCCTTACAAGTATTGGATGCATAAGAAACCTCCTATGTTGTATACATCTGTCATCACATCCATTATGGGATGGCATGCTTACACTTGGGTAGTACATTATATCCTAGCAACAATAATTACATTTTGTAATTTTACATTTTGAGTGGCGGCGGACCTGAACGGGTGCAGAGGCGAGAGACCGAGAGCGGGGATAAAAGAGCGGCGACCCGAGGCCCGAGACCAGAGCGGCGGCGGACCTGAACGGGAGCAGAGGCGAGAGACCGAGAGCGGGGATAAAAGAGCGGCGACCCGAGGCCCGAGACCAGAGCGGCGGCGGACCTGAACGGGAGCAGAGGTGAGAGACCGAGAGCGGGGATATAAACAGCGGCGACCCGAGGCCCGAGACC
This sequence comes from Heptranchias perlo, assembly GCF_035084215.1. Taxonomy (NCBI): domain Eukaryota; kingdom Metazoa; phylum Chordata; class Chondrichthyes; order Hexanchiformes; family Hexanchidae; genus Heptranchias; species Heptranchias perlo. Next base: position 71,926,448 of record NC_090325.1, read on the forward strand.
AGAGTGGCGGCGGACCTGAACGGGAGCAGAGGAGAGAGACCGAGAGCGGGGATAAAAGAGGGGCGACCCGAGGCCCGAGACCAGAGCAGCGGCGGACCTGAACGGGAGCAGAGGCGAGAGCCCGAGAGCGGGGATATAAACAGCGGCGACCCGAGGCCCGAGACCAGAGCAGCGGCGGACCTGAACGGGAGCAGAGGCGAGAGCCCGAGAGCGGGGATATAAACAGCGGCGACCCGAGGCCCGAGACCAGAGCGGCGGCGGACCTGAACGGGAGCAGAGGCGAGAGACCGAGAGCGGGGATATAAACAGCGGTGACACGAGGCCCGAGACCAGAGCAGCGGCGGACCTGAACGGGAGCAGAGGAGAGAGACCGAGAGCGGGGATATAAACAGCGGCGACCCGAGGCCCGAGACCAGAGCGGCGGCGGACCTGAACGGGAGCAGAGGCGAGAGACCAAGAGCGGGGATATAAACAGCGGTGACACGAGGCCCGAGACCAGAGCAGCGGCGGACCTGAACGGGAGCAGAGGAGAGAGACCGAGAGCGGGGATATAAACAGCGGCGACCCGAGGCCCGAGACCAGAGCGGCGGCGGACCTGAACGGGAGCAGAGGCGAGAGACCGAGAGCGGGGATATAAACAGCGGCGACCCGAGGCCCGAGACCAGAGCAGCGGCGGACCTGAACGGATCAAAAACAACAACAGAAAACCAAGGAGTGACGTCACAGGACAGCAGGTAAGTGATTGGTTGGTGAGTATTACTGTTTTTTTTCTCTAATTTAGGGCATTGGTTTAAACTAAGAGCTGGGAAACTAAGCAGCTTTTATAGCAGGTAGTGTTTTTTTTAGTGAACCTAGGTCCCTAGTATAGTTAACATTTTCTAATTTCAACGTAATTTAAAAGGGGTAACTAAGCTAAGGCAAGTCATGGCAGCAGACCTCGCACCCGTGATATGCCCCTCCTGCAAGATGTGGGAAGTCATGGACACTACCAGTGTCCCTGCCGACCATGTGTGCAGGAAGTGTGTCCACCTGCAGCTACTGACCGATTGTATCTCGGAGCTGGAGCTGCGGGTGGATTCACTGTGGAGCATCCGCGATGCAGAAAACTCGTGGATAGCACGTTTTGCGAGTTGGTCACACCGCAGGTAAAGGGTGTACAGGCAGGCAGTGAATGGGTGACCACCAAGCAGAGTAAGAGGTGCAGGCAGGTAGTGTAGGGGTCCCCTGTGGCCATCCCCCTCTCAAACAGGTATAACGTTTTGGATACTGTTGGGGGAGATGGCTCACCAGGGGAAGGTGACAGCGGCCAGGTTCATGGCACCGTGGCTGGCTCTGCTGCACAGGAGGGCAGGAAAAAGAGTGGCAGAGCTATAGTGATAGGGGACTCGATTGTAAGGGGAATAGACAGGCGTTTCTGCGGACGCAACCGAGACTCCAGGATGGTATGTTGCCTCCCTGGTGCAAGGGTCAGGGATGTCTCGGAGCGGCTGCAGGACATTCTGGAGGGGGAGGGTGATCAGCCAGTTGTCGTGGTGCATATAGGTACCAACGATATAGGTAAAAAACGGGATGAGGTTCTACAAGCTGAATTTAGGGAGTTAGGAGTTAAACTAAAAAGTAGGACCTCAAAGGTAGTAATCTCAGCATTTCTACCAGTGCCATGGGCTAGTCAGAGTAGGAATGACAGGATAGCAAGGATGAATATGTGGCTTGAGAGATGGTGCAAGAGGGAGGGATTCAAATTCCTGGGCCTTTGGAACCGGTTCTGGGGAGGTGGGACCAGTACAAATTGGACGGTCTGCATCTGGGCAGGACTGGAACCAATGTCCTAGGGGGAGTGTTTGCTAGTGCTGTTGGGGAGGGTTTAAACTAATGTGGCAGGGGGATGGGAACCGATGCAGGAAGTCAGTGGGAAGTAAAATGGTGACAGAAACAAAAGGCAGTAAGGGAGAGTGTACAAAACATGACCAGACAGATGGTCTGAGAAAGCAGGGCAAAGACCAAGGGAAGTCTAGATTAAACTGCATTTATTTCAATGCAAGAAGTCTGATGGGCAAGGCAGATGAACTCAGGGCATGGATGGGTACATGGGACTGGGATGTTATAGCTATTACTGAAACATGGCTAAGGGAGGGGCAGGACTGGCAGCTCAATGTTCCAGGGTACAGATGCTATAGGAAAGATAGAGCAGGAGGTAAGAGAGAAGGGGGAGTTGCGTTCTTGATTAGGGAGAACATCACGGCAGCAGTGAGAGGGGATATAGCCGAGGGTTCACCCACTGAGTCTATATGGGTAGAACTGAAAAATAAGAAGGGAAGAGATCACTTTGATAGGATTGTACTACAGACCCCCAAATAGTCAACGGGAAATTGAGGAGCAAATATGTAAGGAGATTACAGACAGCTGCAAGAAAAATAGGGTGGTAATAGTAGGGGACTTTAACTTTCCCAACATTGACTGGGACAGCCATAGCATTAGGGGCTTGGATGGAGAGAAATTTGTTGAGTGTATTCAGGAGGAATTTCTCATTCAGTACGTGGACGGCCCGACTAGAGAGGGGGCAAAACTTGACCTCCTCTTGGGAAATAAGGAAGGGCAGGTGACAGAAGTGTTAGTGAGGGATCACTTTGGGACCAGTGATCATAATTCCATTAGTTTTAAGATAGCTATGGAGAAGGATAGGTCTGGCCCAAAAGTTAAAATTCTAAATTGGGGAAAGGCCAATTTTGATGGTATTAGACAGGAACTTTCAGAAGTTGATTGGGAGAGTCTGTTGGCAGGCAAAGGGACGTCTGGTAAGTGGGAGGCTTTCAAAAGTGTGTTAACCAGGGTTCAGGGTAAGCACATTCCTTATAAAGTGAAGGGCAAGGCTGGTAGAAGTAGGGAACCTTGGATGACTTGGGAGATTGAGGCCCTAGTCAAAAAGAAGAAGGAGGCATATGACATGCATAGGCAGCTGGGATCAAGTGGATCCCTTGAAGAGTATAGAGATTGCCGGAGTCGAGTTAAGAGAGAAATCAGGAGGGCAAAAAGGGGACATGAGATTGCTTTGGCAGATAAGGCAAAGGAGAATCCAAAGAGCTTCTACAAATACATAAAGGGCAAAAGAGTAACTAGGGAGAGAGGAGGGCCTCTTAAGGATCAACAAGGTCATCTATGTGCAGAACCACAGGAGATGGGTGAGATCCTAAATGAATATTTCGCATCGGTATTTACGGTTGAGAAAGGCATGGATGTTAGGGAACTTGGGGAAATAAATAGTGATGTCTTGAGGAGTGTACATATTACAGAGAGGGAGGTGCTGGAAGTCTTAACGCACATCAAGGTAGCTAAATCTCCGGGACCTGATGAAATATATCCCAGGATGTTATGGGAGGTTAGGGAGGAAATTGCGGGTCCCCTAGCAGAGATATTTGAATCATCAACAGCTACAGGTGAGGTGCCTGAAGATTGGAGGGTAGCAAATGTTGTGCCTTTGTTTAAGAAGGGCGGCAGAGAAAAGCCTGGGAACTACAGACCGGTGAGCCTGACATCTGTAGTGGGTAAGTTGTTAGAGGGTATTCTGAGAGACAGGATCTACAGGCATTTGGAGAGGCAGGGACTGATTAGGAACAGTCAGCATGGTTTTGTGAGAGGAAAATCATGTCTCACGAATTTGATTGAGTTTTTTGAAGGGGTAACCAAGAAGATCGATGAGGGCTGTGCAGTCGACGTGGTCTACATGGACTTTAGCAAAGCCTTTGACAAGGTACCGCATGGTAGGTTGTTACATAAGGTTAAATCTCACGGGATCCAAGGTGAGGTAGCCAATTGGATACAAAATTGGATTGATGACAGAAGATAGAGGGTGGTTGTAGAGGGTTGTTTTTCAAATTGGAGGCCTGTGACCAGCGGTGTGCCTCAGGGATCGGTGCTGGGTCCGCTGTTGTTTGTTATTTATATTAATGATTTGGATGAGAATTTAGGAGGCATGGTTAGTAAGTTTGCAGATGACACCAAGATTGGTGGCATTGTGGACAGTGAAGAAGGTTATCTAGGATTGCAACGGGATCTTGATAAATTGGGCCAGTGGGCCGATGAATGGCAGATGGAGTTTAATTTAGATAAATGTGAGGTGATGCATTTTGGTAGATCGAATCGGGCCAGGACCTACTCCGTTAATGGTAGGGCGTTGGGGAGAGTTATAGAACAAAGAGATCTGGGAGTACAGGTTCATAGCTCCTTGAAAGTGGAGTCACAGGTGGATAGGGTGGTGAAGAAGGCATTCAGCATGCTTGGTTTCATTGGTCAGAACATTGAATACAGGAGTTGGGATGTCTTGTTGAAGTTGTACAAGACATTAGTAAGGCCACACTTGGAATACTGTGTACAGTTCTGGTCACCCTATTATAGAAAGGATATTATTAAACTAGAAAGAGTGCAGAAAAGATTTACTAGGATGCTACCGGGACTTGATGGTTTGACTTATAGGGAGAGGTTGGATAGACTGAGACTTTTTTCCCTGGAGAGTAGGAGGTTTAGGGGTGATCTTATAGAAGTCTATAAAATAATGAGGGGCATAGATAAGGTAGATAGTCAAAATCTTTTCCCAAAGATAGGGGAGTCTATAACGAGGGGGCATAGATTTAAGGTGAGAGGGGAGAGATACAAAAGGGTCCAGAGGGGCAATTTTTTCACTCAAAGGGTGGTAAGTGTCTGGAACGAGCTGCCAGAGGCAGTAGTAGAGGCGGGTACAATTTTGTCTTTTAAAAAGCATTTGGACAGTTACATGGGTAAGATGGGTATAGAGGGATATGGGCCAAGTGCAGGCAATTGGGACTAGCTTAGTGGTATAAACTGGGCGACATGGACATGTTGGGCCGAAGGGCCTGTTTCCATGTTGTAAACTTCTATGATTCTATTCTTTTTGAAGGAGAAAACAGCCTTTAGCAGAGAGGGAACAGTGACTGGTGGCGATCCTGGAAACCTGTGGCTTCTGACCCAAATGAAGAAGGTTTTTGCTGTCCACCACCACCTCCAGTGGAAAGTAAGTGAAGTTGAGGGCAATCCAATTTTAGAACGGCAGGGTTCCTGAAATTGCAGGCAGTAATTGATTACACTCACATGACCCTACATGCTTCATTGCACAATTCCGCTATCTATAGGAATTGCAAAGGGTTCTACTATCTCAATGTTCAGCTCATCTGTAACCACGAGCACTGAAGATCCAATGTAAATGCTCACATTCATAAGATGGCTAGCAGTGGTTTGTTAATATGGGCATCTTAGAATTAAGGTGAGCCCTGAGATGTACTTGCTGTAGAATTTTTACTACCGTGTGCGTAACTTGGGTCTACATGCTTTCTGGCACTTATGCAGTGTGGGGGCTAGTGGAATTTGTTTCTGTCCTGTGGTTCTGTATTATCATCTATGTCCATTTCGGGCATGCCCTTGCTACTGGGCATCACCTCATCATAGCCATTGATCAGCATGACAGCAAATCTAATGACACCGATGAGATCAGTGAAGCCCTGTCTCAGGGTTCTCTCTATCCAATTGCCAAGCCTTCTGAAGCTAGAAGAGATAGCTCATCCCACTTGGCATATGTTTATGAGGCCCACATACACGTGAAGCGTAGGCCTTGAAACCACAATCATAAAATTGGGCATGGCGCGCAGTGGTCCAGTACCCAATTTCGCAATTTGTACCTGCCACCTGCAGGGCCCCGGTGGTGTCAGGCCTTGCAAAATTGGGGTTATTGTGTTCTCACTGAAAACATGCCATAACCTTATTTAAATATTACAATGAATTTAAATGAAGCCTAGCAAAATTTTATGTTTACTTTGGATAGGATCATGCTGGGTGCTCCCTTCACACATCTGAAATGTGCCTAAGGAAAGCTCCATCTATGGCGGAGCTGCTAAAGGGGTAGAGGGATTTTACCTGTTTTTATTTTCCAGTTTTACAGCAAGGTTTTAGAATTAGTTTTGTTATTAAATTTTGTTTGCTATTTTTATGAAAATTGTTTTCCTCTATGGTTTTAAAAAAAAATAGAATCTTTTTCTCTCAAGAATATGCAATTTTTGTGTGAAAATTGCTGAATAGTGTCTGCTAATTCACTAGAGAGCTGACATTAATCAAACCATTTACAAGACTGGAGCAGAATAGGAAAAGTTTAAAAAATAGGTAACATGAAAAAGGAGCTCTTAGAATACAAACCTTTATGAGGGCTCAGGGAATGACAAGGCATCTAAGATTCTCGTGACAGTTGGCAACTCAAGTTAAAATCAACAATAGGTGTTAATGGACCACAAATACTGTATTTCATGGTTGAATTGGTACAAGAATGTACACCAGGAAGATCAGCAGGTATCAGAGTTGGACTGCTTGCTCCTTTCATTATGCCACCAACTGTATCTGCAGACCCTGGCACACCTACTTGGCAATGACCACGTGGAACTGGTCCTTTGAAGACGTGTGTCATCAGTGTCAATTGTAATTTGCAACTTGAATGTGTGTCATGCTGGAGTAGCTATGCGTTGAGTATGAATAATAAGCATTGAAAGAGTTGTATGATTGTGTGAAGGCGTGGCACGAGCGAGTAGTATATGTGGAACAGGTTGATAGGCAACACTTTATGGCAGGCATTCTTGGATCATCTAGTATCTTGTAAATGGTACCTATTAAATAAAATGTTGTTGTATAGCTAAAGTCCTGGTCTGACAAGTGTATATTCAATTCACCTACCAAGGAGGAGAATTGTATGGTGGCACATGGGAGATTCTAGTAAGCTAGTCTACAGTGGCAAGCATTCTCTGTTCAACCCCCAAGTCTTACTATTGTTAGATAGAAAAACTCTGGTTTAACCTAGATATTGGACAGACCCAAGGTCTGCTTTTGCAGCGGTTGGTGACACGGAACTAGAGTAAATATCTAGCATAAAAATCTTAAGATTGCCCTGGAGTGCCAAACAGAGCAACCCTCCTCCCATCCACCTCATACACTTTGTCAGCCATCAAACAAGGGTTTCAGGTGCTGTGCTGCTTTATCACTTGGCCACAATCTCCATTTGCTGCCTTCACATTTATTTTACCTTCCCATTCCTTTTGCCTCATACAGCCTTAGAAAAATTGAAAAGTACATTTAAAATACTTACACCTTCATAAAAGCTGAAGCAATATTTTTTCAAATTTTATGTGGCCACTTACTTTTAGGTAGCAGCATTCCTTTAAATTTTAGAAGGAGCCCTTCCAAGGTAGCTCATATGTGCTATTTCCTGTCCTTTCTTCTGATGAGATCCCACTGCCAGGACCAATATGGACCCAGAGCTCATCATGAATAAATCAATATGACTGACCTCGAGAATTTACTGCTGACATTGGAAAATTCACACTTAGGATCGCAAGATAGATAGATAAGGAAGACCATTTGCCTCACCCAGCTCATCTACCCAGGAAAAAAATACTGGGCTCCCACCACATCATCCTCAATATATGAATCCAAGATTTTAGCCTTCACTATCCTACCCCACAAGTTGATCACTCTTTGTGTGACGAACATCATAGTCCTAAACTGGCCTCCTGTCAAGTTGGACCTGCACCCTTTGTCCTACTGTCATGGTTTAGTGCTTGGAATTCTGGGTCCAAAAATCCGTAGGCCTGACATTCCAGCGTATCAGGATGTGCCCACCCATGACCTTTGGTGCTGACCCTGCCAAACATATGTGGGGTCTGAGCAAGATCACCTTATTTAAACATGCACCAATGTCAATAGAGATGCATCTAAAGTACTTGTCACTAGGGGACACTGCAAAATGTGTCCTGGGGCATTAGAGAGCTGACTCTCTATGAGGAGCAAGCCACTGAGCTGGTGGGGGATCACTCTGCTCAAGCCATGGGAGATGGTGAGATCAGTACAGGCTACAGGTTACTGAGTGCAGACTGACTTTCACCATGTCATCGCTACAAAGCAGCAGTCAGCCAGAAGCCTCATCAGCCTTCACCGTCTCAAGCAGTTATGTTCATCCATTCTTAGGTTATACCCTACTTTTCTGCAAGTCCATCACAACAGGCTGGGGGGAGGAGGAACAACAGAAAATGATTCAGTGGAAGCTGATAAGAAGGAGGAAGGAATTTCTTTCTGGTAAACTATGACGATGATGATGAAGAAGATGATAAGGACCAGACTGCACAAGAGCTACTGAATAAACATCCTGCCCCAACCCCTTTCATATCGCCCCCTGCGTCGCTTGCTTTCTCACTCCCACACATCCGCTCAGATATTTTTACCCTGGGGAAAGTAAATAGTGTTAATGAGGATGTGGTACCAGGTGATTCATAGAGCACGAGGGAACCGGAAGAGTGAGGATGTACTCGCTCCCCAGTGGAGAAGGCTTCGGAGTTGTGGGACCCCAATCTCATGGGTATGCATCTGCCAACAAGGATGTTCAAGGAACATTACACCTATGTGCAAGGTTTGAGGATGTGCGGCAACTAGCAGGGTTGATTCATTTGTGAACATCATGGAAGCTTTTTCTTCATTGCAGGCATCAATGGAGCGTGTTTCACTGGAACTTGTGACATTCTCCCACTTCACAAGTGTCCCAGAACCAGTCATTGCCTCCTCCTCTACTGGAACACAGACTGCTGCCCTGGTGGCATCGGGAGACCGATTATACAGCACGTTTTTAAAGGCTTTCAGACTCTTGGGACTGGGATGCAGGCCGCTGCCTCACAGGCTTTCAAGAAATGATAGGAGCCCATCATCACCTTCTCAGAGCAACTAGGGATGGGCAATAAATGCAGCCTTGTCAGCATCTGTGAACAAATAAAAAAAGCTTTTGTGTTTCTAAGCACTAAAGAGAATGTTTACAATAATCTGAAATAAAAGCAGAAAATACTGGAAACACTCAGCAGGTCAGGCAGCATCTGTGGAGAAAAACAGAGTTAACGTTTCAGGTTGATGAGCTTTCATCAGAACAGTAGGCAATATTTTGCTTTTGTTTGTAATAATCTGTCTGATTAGGTAATGCCATCTAATTGAGTTTTACGTTCCTGTAGAACTATACTTTTATAATGTAATTTTTCATTTTATATCAAGAGTTTTGATGACCATGACATTAACTAGTTTCTACCTTTTTTGTTCTCTAAGACATGATTGGAAAGATTTACAAATCTTATTTTACCATCTCATATTTTACTCAATAGTTTTTAATTCAGCAATTATAGTAACTAACCTTAATTGAACTTAGATTTACATTGTCTACTGTTCCAGCTGTAGTTTGCTTATTGTGCTAGCTGTTCCTCATTTTTTACTCTGTTGTGCCACTTGTATTGAACTTCACAGCTGTACAAACTGTATAGTGCCACATGTGCATATTAAGCCTACTTTGCTTTTTGTACCAACTGTGCCATTTATGTTGTTGAAGCAAAATTGTGTCAGCAGTGCCAGCTCCATATCTTTGCCAAGAATGCTGAGTGTCAGATAAGTCCCATCTGCCAGTTCAGCTATGGGTCAGGCCAAATATGTGCAAGTATGTCACAGAGACGTACTGAAACATGATGTTACCAGATTTAGTGAAAAGCTATGTACTATTCTAAACAGATAATCTTGCAATCACTCTTTGTGCTGTCTCCTTGTACATTTTGACATTACAATTCAAAAATCCAGAAAGCATAAAGATACAAAAATGTTTACACGCTCAGAAATAAGGGGCCCGATTTTAGCACCCGCTCTCGGGTGCGTTCTCGGCAGGGGGGCCTCGAAAATCGGAAAAAGGACGACCCCGACCGGATCGCGCCTCGATCCCGCGCCAACGTGCGCACGCAGACCCCGCAGGTGGGAATCCCGCAGGCACTTAAAGCCAGCGGGGTTCCACTTGAGAGTATTTATGTAGCTATTTCAGGTCATTAACTGACCTGATTGAGCTGTTTTTTTACCAAGTGTGGGATTTTACGTTGAACTGAGACTGTTTCCCATACTGGGGGAAACACTCTCACTCCCAACGGACGTGTTGCAGCCAGCAGCCTGTGGCAGCTGCCAAGGTGCATTCCACAGGTGGGTGGGGAGAGCCTTCACCAACGCAGGAGGACACTCCGTAACATTGGGCAACGCCTGCCCTCCACCACCCTCCTCCAAGCAAGAAGATTCACCGGCGTGGAACCGCAACCCCTGTGCGAGGACACACGTTTCTACCGTGCACAACCCCTCAGACCTACACCTGCCAGATGGGTGCTGCGTTGACATCCTCGGAGGACGAACAGCATGACCAGCCTCAGCAGCCTCGCAGTCCGCCTCAGAGACGTGGATCCCCACAACACGGTGCTGTGGCACATCCACCTGCACAGCAGGATGGAGGGCAACCGCAGAGAGAGATGCGTCGCAGGAGGCATTACCCTCCGCAAAGGGTCTACAGACCGAGGCTCAACTTCATGGACCTCTCTGAGCAGCAGTGCATACGTAGGCTCAGAGTCACTTGCCAGGTAGTCGCCGACATCTGCAGCCTCCTTAATGACGAGCTGCTCCCGGATGGACCAAGCAGCATCTTCTTACCCGTCGCCGTCAAAGTCACCACTGCCCTCAACTTCTTCGCCTCCGGATCCTTCCAGGGTGCTACGGGGGACATTACCGGGGTCTCTCAGTCGTCTGCACACAAGTGCATAAGGCAGGTCACCGATGGGTTGTTCCGCAGGGCCTCGAACTACATCAACTTCGCCATGGATGAGCGCAGCCAGACGGAGAGGGCGGTTGGATTCCATGATGTGGCTGGCTTCCCATGGGTGCAGGGTGTAATCGATTGCACCCACATAGCAATACGGGCACCTCCACATGAGCCAGGGATGTTCATCAACAGGAAGGGGTATCACTCCATGAACGCCCAGCTCATTTGTGACCACTGCCAGAGATTCCTACACGTGTGCGCCAGATACCCTGGCAGCTGCCACGATGCCTTCATCCTCAGGGAGTCCACCGTCCCGCCCCTATTCCACGCACCAAACACCGGCAACGGCTGGGTCCTCGGCGACAAGGGATATCCCCTGCACACGTGGCTTATGACACCTCTGAGGAACCCCATCACCGAGGCGCAGCGTCAATATAATGACAGCCACATTGCTACCAGGTCTACAACTGAGCAGGCTATAGGGCTGCTCAAGATGCGCTTCAGGTGCCTTGATCGTTCCAGGGTAGCGCTCCAATACATGCCACTCAGAGTGGGACGAATTATAGTTGTCTGCTGTGCCCTGCACAACAGAGAGGGGTGCCGCTGGAGGAGGCCCCATGCACACCCGCCACCCACATTGAGGACGACGATGAGGAGGAGGAGGAGGAGGAGGAGGAGGAGTAGTACGAGCGAGAGGAGGAGGAATGACCCATGGGCCGAACACCGGCGCACCTGCGTGCTCGTCAGGCCAGGGAGGCACTCATATGCCAATGGTTCTCCTAACATCACACTGTGTGAGGCGTTCACATATCATAACGTGCACAGACGAGGGTCCATACAGGCTCACTCCACAGAAGAGTGGTGCCTGTACACCTGCACCCACTGTATTATGCCCAATGGGTGGGACCGGGTGTTCGTCGTCACGATGAGGCGCACGGAAGGGACCTAGTGCACAAGCCGCAGAATTATGGACAAGAGGTGGCAGCATTGGTGAGAAAAATTCAGTTTATTGTGTGGTGCCAATCAAGGATTAGAAATAAAAAGATAACAAATCGACAAACATCCTGGTGCAATCCCTGTGTGTTCACAGAACCTTCGGTTTTCTTTTTCTGGAACCCCTACGTGATGCTACCCCTGTGGCTCCAGCAGAGGTGGTGGCAGGTTGCTCCTGTTGGTGCCCTGACCGGGTAGATGCTTTGGGCCAACGCCCCCTGGGTTTCAGTGCCCATGAGGGCACCTCCATAGACTGCTCCTCCTGCACCTGTGCAGGGGCAGACTCGGCCACCTGGAGAGGAGGGACTATTGCGGGCACTGGTTGAGAGGGGGGCAACGGGTGAGACGTGGGGGCACCTTGAGTAGCGTCCACACTTCCATGTCCCCGTTCACCATCTTCCCTCTCATGGCCTAGGCCCACATCACTCCTTCCAACCTGCTGGACGGCAGTTTGGATGACGTGTGTGAGACCTTGCAAGGCCACCTCCAATGTATCTGTCAACCTGTTTATGGCGGCAGAATGCTGCTCACCCTGAATCCGAACAGCCGTTGTGAGGGCCTGGATGGACTCATCGTTGAGCTGTGCGTGACACTCGAGGGAGGCTAGCCTGTCCTCCACCGCAGACATTCCCGCACCTACCCGCGACACTATCTCAGAGATGCCTTCACGTCCCTGCGACACTATCTCGGCGATACCCTCCTGCACCTGTGCCACCATTCCCCTCATGCAGGAGTTGGACTCCTCCATCCTCCGTGCGATTGTGGAGAGTGCGCGTGGCACCTCTCCCAGTACCTCGGCAATGTGCTGGTGCCCCTCGACGACTCTCCTTTTGACTGGTGGCCCCTGGATTCAGCATCTGGGTCCGGCTGAGCAGAGCCTGGAGAAGAGTGCTCCCACCGACGCGGACCCTCCGCGGCTGACCCTGCCACCAGGGTCTGCTCATGCTCACGTGTGCGCGGTGATTCACCATGTGCAATCCCAACTAACTGAGGGGGGGGACCCACCGAGGTGTGTGTATCTGCGCTGGTGCATGCTTGGCTCATGTGTGACGATGCACCCTCAGAGACCGGCAGGTCCTCTGAGGAATCGCCCTCAACGGATACGGCGCTCGCAGACGGCCCTTCAAGAGAACAGAGGGCAATATCAGGCATGTGACCAAATGTGGCGGTGCGGCATATGCCATGTGATGCTAAGATCATTCGCGATCATGAGTGCTGAGTGTCAGCTTTCCCTTACCGGCCGTTTCGCCAGACCCAGCCTCGCCATCCGCCACGGACAATGTAGCGTGTGGCTGATCTCCAACGCCTCCACCTCGGCATCTGTCAGAGCCACCTCGTGTGGCGGGCCACCTCCAGTGCGGGCCCTTTCCCGGGCGTTCTTGCAACGCTTCTCCTGTGAGGGCAAAACACAAAAACGTTATTGAGTGATGATTGCATTGTGAGAGGCTTCAAGCATTGGTGTGAGTGGGTTGAGCGTGTGGCAGATGGATGGGAGGATGCGTGTGCCACATGGCCATCCCATTGTATGGGCATTGGGGTGTGTGGTAGTGGTCGAGTGGGGACAGGGACGGTGGGTACGTGCAGGCACTGTGAGGATGCTAGTTGGGTGGCTGTGAGGATTGGTGCAGGAGCGCTGTGCTGTCAGTGGAGATGGGGTTGTGAGGTGTTTGAGGTGATGTGGAAGACGGAGTGAGGCAGAGTGCGTTAGTGTACTCACTTTCCCGGACCTGGTAAGGTCATTGAATCTCTTCCGGCACTGCATCCAGGTTCGGGTGGTGTTGCCCCTGCTCGTGACCTCCGGCGCCACCTCCTCCCATGCCTTCTTGGTGGCGGAGCCAGGGCACCTCCTTCCATCACTCGGGAACAGCGTCTCCCTCCTCATCCGGACCCCGTCCAGCAGCACCTGGAGGGCGTGGTCCGTAAATTGGGGAGCAGCCTTACCCCTGCCTTCCTCCATGTTGCCTGGACTCTTGGTTGTGGCTGGAGGAGCTTTGGTGGACTGCCCTTTTAAATAGAGCTCCACCTTCGCTCAGACGTCACTGCGCATGCGCAGCCCGCCGGCGCGCAGCTGAGAAGCGGAGAACCCATAACTGCCGGCTAATTGCCTCAATTAGCCCGTGATCGCGCGCGCAACGCACTCAATTCAGACGGCACGTTTTTCATGCGCCCGAATGACCACCCGCCGAGAACCCGCACCCCTGGTAAAATCGGGCCCAAGGAAACATTATGCTGATACCTTTATGGATTCCCTTATAGATGTCACAGATTAAAATGATACAAAGAGCATTTTTTGGATTCAATTTGACAAGACAGAAGAAAACCACACATTAGGCATCTATTTTTTATTTTTTTTAAGAAATTCTTTGGGCGGTTTTACATAAAGATCCTTCCATGCAGTTTTACCAGTTTACAAATCCAAAGTTGTGCTATGACATTTGCTCAAACACAAAGAGAGAAAAGCTTTTTCTGTCAAAAGATTTTACTTGGGAATAGCTTTTAAATTAACCACTAAGAATACAAAGTTTTGAGAGTTATTTTTATTACTTTAATTCACAACCAAGGGAGTTATTTGCACTACAGAGATCTAATGGAAATGTCCTTTGGCCTAGTTCTCGTGCAGATCGTAGTTGCCTGAGGTGTTGTTTCATTTCCTCAGTTACATGATATATTCTTCCTTCCACATCAGGGACAGGAGCAACTACAATTTTGTCATCAGCTTTCTTTTCAAAATCTAAGAAATAATAATAATAATGAAATTACCAGTTAGTATGGGGCTAATGAAAAACAAGAAATGTCTGCTTTTTCCTGTAATCAACAACCTGCAAACAAAATTGCAAGAACATCTGGCAATTTTACCAGTGGTCATTGCTGAGAAAAACAGATATTTCCCCATTTTTTTTTGTTAAAAGTGGAATTTTATCCCAGCTTTAGGATACTTATATGGACATACTGACTAGTTCAATACAAATGTGTGTCCAGGCTACACAGTAAAACCCTAATTATGTATATGCCTATGGTTTGACTTGAATAAATTATGTTTATTAAAGCTTAAAATTTATGAGTGAAAAAAATCATCTGCAGTTGGGCTGTTCAATTCTAATATTCATCTTGTTAATCCAAATGCCTATATATATATTTTATACATTTCTGAACAATGATGTAGATTGGGTATTGAGTTTTTCAATTTCCATCTACTTTATACATCTGCACTATATCAAGGGGATAATATACTACAGATGCATCAAACATTGCCTCAAGTCCTTTTCCTTTTCTAATAGACTATGTTCTTTTGTAAATCGGCCCCATCCACCTCTACATTCCCTCAGGGTCAGGCATGGTGACAGACACATAGCCTATCATATTGGTCCCTGTAAGATATACTATAAGGGAAACAAAATTAGTTTATGGATTAGGAGTGATTTCTACTGATATTATACTATTATAAACTGTTGTGGAAGAACAGCTCCTTTAACTAAAACAAATAAATGTACCTGTTATGGATGCAGCGTGGGAGACTTTGATTAAACTCATCCGATGTCCTGATTTACATTTCTTGAGTCCCTGAACAATTTTTACTGATTCAAAATGGTTAATGACAACAGTGGAGAGACTGGGAGCTGTTTCTGTATCAATCAGCCATTGACAATTACGGAACATCACATATCCATCCTTCCCCTGTAGAAATACAATATGTTGTTTTCATTGTAAAATTATTGCCAGTAAGCCAGAGTAAAATCTATGGGGGTGAATTTCCACGGAGTTCTCCCAGTTGTCCATTGTTTTTCAGGGGTTTCCACGACTCTTCTGCCAAAGCTGCGGCAGACAATCTGAGGAAATTCACCCCCATATATCTACCTACTTTTATATTAAAAATAGTGCGGGGTCTCAGGAGTCCAAATGTACTACGCCAGCAGATGGCGCTGTGAACGTAACATTACATGACAAATTGGAAACAATGTAGCAGTACCTAACGTTACATGACAGCCTCAACTGGAAGCCTTCATCTTTATCCACCTTTTTAAAAAAATAGCAATGATAGTTTCTCAGGAGCCATTAAACTGAGCAGAGAATATTACAATCAGCATGTGTGTTCTGATTTTGGTATCAGTTTATAAAAAATTGGAATGTACCTAAAGTAAGTACGATTTGCAGAAATAAGATTCAAGAATCTTTAAAAAGTGAGTCCGCACAGGAATGGTCAAACGCTACGCATGGGAAAGTAGGAATTACACTGAAGCAATATGGAAGAGGACAACTTGCAAAACTCTTGTGGAAACCAAGGAATGGAAGGAAGACTGCAAGTCAGAATAGCCTCTGGGCCCTTGGTGTGCAAGAACCAGATTGTCTGTGAAAATACCAGCAGAATGGAATTTCAAGGGTAAAGCAGTCCAACCAGTAACCTTCTTCCCTCTCCTGCTGAACCACCATCCCCACAACCCCCACCCCAATAAGGCTAAAAGTGTCTGAGCAGCAACATCCCTTCATTGCTGCTGACAATGAACGTCTGGCAACCTGTAGCACATTAGCTTGCTTGTGTTGCTCACTCCCCGTCACTTCAAAAGGAATTCTGCAATCACAGGAGACTTGCTTCTTAAGAGTTAAATTGAAAATCTGATCGTGCTCTAGAAATGTGTACTCCCACTTCCAGCTAATATTGGAATCAGGAGTAATTGCAATCTCCTTCAGAGCACACTCTGGGCCTGATGAAGGGAGAGGAATTATACTCATTCCCCCCTCATTGAGAACAAATGTGGGACCAGGTGTACATAAGGGTTGCTCCCACTGAAAGCAAATTTGAAGCTGG
This sequence comes from Heptranchias perlo, assembly GCF_035084215.1. Classification (NCBI taxonomy): domain Eukaryota; kingdom Metazoa; phylum Chordata; class Chondrichthyes; order Hexanchiformes; family Hexanchidae; genus Heptranchias; species Heptranchias perlo. The sequence goes on from NC_090325.1 coordinate 71,942,884, forward strand.
GATGATATTTTGAAATCCAACACTCGAGATAGTTTGCTGGGCTTTCCCCCTCACCTGCTGTCCTTTATCCGTCCCCCTCTTCTCTCGATCCCCATGCTCTTCTTACCCTCCCCTCTTTTTTTTCTCCCCCTCCACTCCTCTCCTCTCCTCTCCCTTCCCCCTCAACTCCACTGCCCCACCCTCCTCCCCTTCTTGTGCCCTCCATTCGCTTCCTGCTCTGCCTTCTCCAGTTTAGGTCTAATTATTCACCGCCCTCCAACCCTGCTTGACCTGAACACTACAGTTGGTCTTGCTTCCCTGTGTGCAATGCAACAGGAGATCACCTAGTTACAATCTAAAAGCTTTAGCTGTGTGACATCATACTTCAGATGTCACATTTCAAAGTGTCATAACTATATTTAAAATGAAAAACAGTCATTTCATACTGGCTTCCTCTGACCTGTACCGTTAAAAATCACCTTCAAAAACATACCACCACATTCCCACCCATTGCCACCTTAAATGGGCCCCTTTAGGAGGCCGAGGCGCCTATCTGACGCAGACGGGAGCCTCATTAACACATTTAAAATCGGACCCCGATGGCATTTAACTGCTGACTGAGCAGCTACCCTCCTCAGTAAAACGTGTTGGGAAAGAAGCAGAAGCCCTAAAAGGTATGTTTTAAAGTTTAAAATTATGGAGCCTGCAGAAGCAGGGCTAGCAGGCGGCCACTGGCCGCTCGATCTTCACCTCAGCCAGCTGCTTCTTTACGCCTGTTTCAGGGCATGCAGCTGGCTGGTGAGATGAGACCCAGGAGTTAATGTAGCCTAGGGTCAAATTGATGCCGTCGGAGTGGGGTTTGACACTCACCCAACCCCACCCCGGAATCCCACTCCCAGTGAAAATCCCCCCCCCCCTCCACCTATAAAGAACTGCCAAATGACAAACTTCCCTCATGTACAGTAATTAACCTCTAACTGACCTCAGGACATCTTGCTAACAATTAGACTTTGTGACCTTAAAGGGACTGATAAACATCAGAGTATCTATTGACACTGCTGTGTCAGCCAATGAGGCAGGGCTGGGCTTACAGCAAACAGACTATTTTACAGCAAACAAAGTCTATTTACTCAGCAAACAAGAGTCTATTTAAACACTAAAACAAACAGTCTACAGAGTCTATTTAAAAAGAGTCTCTACGAACGTCTCCCGAGAACAGCAGGATTATTTCTCCAGCAAAACGCAGTGAGTGGAGGATAGTGGTTTTGGCGGAAACCAAATTGAGCATCAGTGAGCAGGTTATTTGTCATGATGTGGAGATGCCGGTGATGGACTGGGGTGGACAAATGTAAGGAATCTTACAACACCAGGTTATAGTCCAACAGTTTTATTTGAAAATCACAAGCTTTCGGAGGCTTTCTCCTTCGTCAGGTGAGTGTATATATATGCGGTAACCTTCATGGAATCCCACACTCACCTGACGAAGGAGAAAGCCTCCGAAAGCTTGTGATTTTCAAATAAAACTGTTGGACTATAACCTGGTGTTGTAAGATTCCTTACAGGTTATTTGTGAGTAGGTGTCATTTAATGGCACTATTGATGACTCCTTCCATCACTTTACTGAGGAGGCTGATAGGGCAGTAATCGGCTTGGTTAGATTTATCCTGTTTTATGTGGATGAGACATAACTAGGCATTCTTCCACACTGTCCAGTGTCACAGCTGTACTGGAATAGCAAGGCTAGGTTTTCCTAGTCTTGAAAGACAGTTCATTTAAAGGGATAATGCATCTGCACCTGTCATCATCATGGAATGCATGTGCTCATATGGGGTGAACAGAAGTGTCCAAAGCATACAAACTTAAGAGTGGACCAGCAGATAAGGCTAGAGGTTGCAAAAATAGTAAAAAGACTGCACGAAAGGCTTTGTATCTGAATGCATATAGCATTTGCAATAAAATGGATGAATTGACAGCTCAAATAGAAATAAATATGTACGATCTGATAGCCATTACAGAGACATGGCTGCAAGATGACAAAGGCTGGAACCTGAATATTCAAGGGTACTTCACATTTTGGAAGGACAGGAAGCTAGGAAAAGGTGGAGGGGTAGCTCTGTTAATTAAAGATGACATGAGTATAATAGAAAGAAATGACCTTAGTTCTAAAGACCAAGATGTGGAATCAGTTTGGGTAGAGATAAGAAACAGTAAAGGCAGGAAGTCACTTGTCAGAGTAGTTTATAGGCCCCCTAACAGTAACCACACTGTAAGACAGGGTATACAGGAAGAAATAATGGGGGCTTGTGAGAAAGGAACAGCGATAATCATGGGTGATTTTAATCTAGATATAGATTGGAAGAATCTGATTGGCAAAGGTATCCTGGAAGATGAGTTCATAGACTGCTTTCAGGACAGATTCTTAGAGCAACACGTTCTAGAACCAACCAGAAAGCAGGCTATTCTAGATCTGGTAATGTGTAATAAGACAGGATTAATTAATGACCTCATTGTAAAGCAGCCTCTAGGTAGCAGTGATTACAATATGATTGAATTTCGCATTCAGTTTGAGGGAGAGAAGAGTAAGTCTAAGACTAGTGTTTTAAATTTAAATAAGGGCAATTATGAAGGCATGAAGACAGAGCTGGCTAAAGTGAACTGGGAAATTAGGGTAAGGGATATGTCAGTAGAGATGCAGTGGCAGAAGTTTAATGAGATATTTCATAACACTCAGCAAAGATACATTCTAGTGAGAAAGACAGACTCTAGGGGAAGGACGTACCATCCGTGGTTAACTAAGGAAGTTAAAGACAGTATCAAATTGAAAGAAAAAGCATACAATTCCGCAAAAATTAGTGGCAGGTCAGAAGATTGGACAGAATTTAAAAAACAGCAAAGAATGACAAAAAGAATAATAAGGAGGGAGAAATTAGAGTATGAGAGAAAGCTAGCTAGAAATATAAAAGGATAGTAAAAGATTCTACAGGTATTTAAAAAGGAAAAGAGTAAGTAAAGTGAGCATTGGTCCTCTAGAGAGTGAGTCTGGGGAATTCAAAATGGAGAATAAGGAAATGGCGGATGAATTGAACAGATATTTTGTGTCCGTCTTCACTGTAGAGGATACAAATAACATGCCAGAAATAACTGTGAATCAAGAGGTGAAAGGGAGGGAGGAACTTAAAACATTTACAATCACCAGGGAAAGGGTTCTGAAAAAAATTAGAGCTAAAAGTGGACAAGTACTCAGGTCCTGACAGACATCATCCTAGGGTCTTAAAAGAAGTGGCTGCAGAGATAGCAGATGCATTGGTATTAATTTTCCAAATTTTCTGAGATTCTGAAAGGGTCCCATCAGATTGGAAAATAGCGAAAGGAACTCCTCTATTCAAGAAAGGAGGGAGGCAGAACGCAGGAAACTACAGGCCAGTTAGCTTAACATGTCATAGAGAAAATGCTAGAATCTATTATTAATGAGTTTATAGCAGGGCACTTAGAAAATCTCAATGCTATCAGGCAGAGTCAACACGGCTTTGTGAAAGGGAAATTGTGTTTGACTAATTTATTAGAGTTCTTTGAGAAAGTAACAAGCAACATAGATAAAAGGGATCCTGTGGATGTGGTGTACTTGGATTTCCAGAAGGCTTTTGACAAGGTGCCACATCAAAGGCTACTACACAAGATAAGAGCTCATGGTGTAGGGGTTAACATATTAGCATGGGTAAAGGATTGGTTAGCTAACAGGAAACAGAGTAGGCATAAATGGGTCATTTTCAGGTTGGCAAGATGTAACGAGTGGAGTGCCGCAGGGATCAGTGCTTGGGCCTCAACTATTTATAATCTATATCAATGACTTGGATGATGGGACCGGATGTATGGTTGCTAAATTTGCTGATGACACAAATGTAGGTAGGAAAGTAAGTTGTGAAGAGGACATAAGGAGTCTGCCAAGGGATATAGATAAGTTAAGTGAGTGGGCAAAAATTTGGCAGGTGGAGTATAATGTGGGAAAATGTCAACATGTCCATTTTGGCAGTTCATATAATAATATTATATTTAAATGGAGAGAGACTGCAGAACTCTGAGGTACAGAGGGATCTGGGTGTCCTAGTACATGAATCACAAAAAGTTAGTATGCAGGTGCAGCAAGCGATTAGGAAGGCAAATGGAATGTTGTCATTTATTGCAAGGGGAATTGAATTTAAAAGTAGAGATGTTTTGCTACAGTTGTACAGGGCATTGGTGAGACCACATTTAGAATACTGTTGGCAGTTTTGGTCTCCTTATTTAAGAAAGGACATAATTGCTTTAGAGGCGGTTCAGAGAAGGTTCACTCGACTAATTCCTGGGATGAGGGGTTATCTAGGAACATAGGACATAGGAACAGGAGTAGGCCATTCAGCCCCTTGTGCCTGCTCCACCATTTGATAAGATCATGGCTGATCTGTGATCTAACTCCATATACCTGCCTTTGGCCCATATCCCTTAATACCTTTGGTTGCCAAAAAGCAATCTATCTCAGATTTCAATTTAGCAATTGAGCTAGTATCAATTGCCGTTTGCGGAAGAGAGTTCCAAACTTCTACCACCCTTTGTGTGTAGAAATGTTTTCTAATCTCACTCCTGAAAGGTCTGGCTCTAATTTTTAGACTGTGCCCCCTACTCCTAGAATCCCCAACCAGTGGAAATAGTTTCTCTCTATCCACCCTATCTGTTCCCCTTAATATCTTATAAGCTTCGATCAGATCACCCCTTAACCTTCGAAACTCCAGAGAATACAAACCCAATTTGTGTAATCTCTCCTTGTAACTTAATCCCTGAAGTCCGGGTATCATTCTAGTAAACCTACGCTGCACTCCCTCCAAGGCCAATATGTCCTTCCAAAGGTGCGGTGCCCAGAACTGCTCACAGTACTCCAGGTGCGGTCTAACCAGGGTTTTGTATAGCTGCAGCATAACTTCTGCCCCCTTGTACTCCAGTCCTCCAGATATAAAGGCCAGCATTCCATTAGCCTTACTGATTATTTTCTGCACCTGTTCATGACACTTCAATGATCAATGTACCTGTACCCCTAGGTCCCTTTGGACATCCACTGTTTTTAACTTTTTCCATTTAGAAAGTACCCTGTTCTATCCTTATCTTATCTTATGAGGAGAGGTTGGACAAGTTAGGCCTGTATACATTGGAGTTTAGAAGAATGATGTGTGATCTTATTGAAACATATAAGATCCCGAGGGTAGATGCTGAGGGGATGTTTCCCCTTGTGGAAGAGACTAGAACTAGGGGCCACAGTTTAGAAATAAGGGGTCTCCCATTTAAGATGGAGATGAGGAGAATTTTTTTTTCTCAGAGGGTCGTGAGTCTGTGGAACTCCCTTCCCCAGACAGCGGTGGAGGCAGGGTCATTGAATATTTTTAAGGCTGAGTTGGATAGATTCCTGATTAACAAGCAAGTCAAAGGTTATAGCAGGTAGACGGGAAAGTAGGGTTGTGGTCGCAATCAGATCAGCCATGATCTTATCAAATGGCAGAGCAGGCTCGAGGGGCCGAATGGCCTACTTTTGCTCTCAATTCGTATGTCCATGACACTCACAACCCTTTAACATTATGTTCTCTCCCTGAAAACAGTTGTGCATAACCTACAACACAAAACTGTAACTAGGGGAGGGAAGAACAATACTAAAAACCCTGAGTCTATACGACGAGGAAGGTCTGCAGTTAATAAGCAGACAGGCAGGAAAGACTATGGGAGGCAATGAGGTGGCAAGAGAAGGTTGGTGAAGGCTTGATAAGACTCATCATATGTAATGCCATCTTCACATGCTTTCTCAAAGTATTGCAATGCCTTACACTCAGCCACTATTTAGGGCAAATATCAGTGTATGCACAGCTAAACAAGCTCTTTTATTTTTCTTGGATGCCTTGGAGAAAGAGGCCAGCCATTCTGAATACCAACTGGCCCCTTCCAGCTCTGCAACCTCTGCCACATCCTCACCAATTTTGACATGGCATCTCACCTACTTCAATACCAGCCCAGAGGCACCCACTTGAGAGGAAGTATTTAGTGAGTCAAAAAGGTTTTCATTGGGTGAAGCACTGAGGACTAGTGAGCGTAAGTACCTGAAAGTGGAAGACAGGGAGCATGCCATTCCTCAACAGAGGGTAGAGAAACGACTGCCCTCAGCTGAGGAGCTGAGAGACCCAGATCTCAGGCATCCAGTCTTCAAAAGAACAATGATTAGGGAGCACTAATCTCATGTGCCTGTAGTGGAGATGTCTTCCATGCATTTGTCTGATATGAAAACGTGGGAAGAGTCCACTACAGGCATCTGAAACACACTGCTGGTAGTTTCTCAGGACATGCAGAACACCCTGGAGAAAGTGACAGTTAGAGATTTCTGCAACAACAAGATATGGATTCAACATTGGTTAACAGACAGGAACCAAAGAATTTGGGTAGATAGTGTCGGTTGAATTGGAGAAGGGTTGGAAGTGGTGTACCTCACAGGTTAAGATCTGGGCCGACTTTTAGGATTGGTATAAACAGATGATTTGGACCAGGGCATAGCAAGCACAATCTTGAAATGTGCTGACGACACAAAATTAGGAGGTTGGCAAACAAGGAAGAGAACTGTAATCGACTTAATGAAGACATAGATTGATGGCAGAAGCATTTAATGTGGAGAAGTGTGATGTAATACATTTTGGCAGAACAAAAAACTAGGAATTGGAGTATGTGTATGTACACTCAATAGAAAGACGCTGAAGGGTGTAGATGAACTTGGAGACCTAGAAGGTAAAATATATAATTGTCTGAAAGTGCAAGTGCAGCTAGATAAAGTCATTAAAAAAAAACAGCATTTGGGGTTTTATAAACAGGTGTATAGGGTAAAGAAGTCGTGATAAATTTGTACAAAGCATTGGTTAGGTCACAGTTATAGAGTAGTATATGCTAGTAGTAGTTTTGGCCACCCCATTATACGAAAGATATTAAAGCCATAGAGCATGTGCAACACAGGTTCATCAGAATGATTCCAGGGACAAGGAACCATAGTTATGAGGAGAGACTTGAGACAAGAAGCTATAGTTATGAGGAGAGACTTGAGATACCAGGAATATATACACTGAAGCAGGGAAGACTACAAAAAGATTTAATAGTTTTTTTTAAATCATAAAGGGTTTTGATAGAGCAAATAGGGAAAGACTATTTCCTCTGGCTTGGGAGACAATGATGAGGGGCATCAACTTAAGCGTGAGGAGACATATTAGGAGAAATTTCTTTATAGAGGATTGTTGGGAGCATGGAATGTTTTATCAGAGAGCAACTGAGGCAGAAACCATTGCAACTTAAGGGAAAAAGTGGAGAAACATTTGAAGGAGAGGAAGATACAGGGCTATGGAGGACATCAAGGCAGTAGGATTACATAGAATGTACAGCATAGAAACAGGCCATTCAGCCCAACAGGTCCATGCCGTTATTTATGCTCCAGATGAGCCTCCTCCCTCCCTACTTCATCTAACAGGTACGGTACAGTACGGTAGCATAGTGGTTATGTTACTGGACTAGTAAACCAGAGGCCTGGACTAATATTCTGGAGTTATGAGTTCAAATCCTGCCATGGCAGCTGGGGAATTTAAATTCAATGAAGTAAATAAAATCCAGAATAAAAAAAAACTAGTATCAGTAATGGTGGCCATGAAACTACTGGATTGTCATTAAAACCCATCTGGTTCACTAGTGTCCTTTAGGGAACCTGCTGTCCTTACCCAGTCTGGCCTATGTGTGACTCCAGACCCACAGCAATGTGGTCAATTCTTAATCGCCCACTGAAATGGCCTGGCAAGCCACTCAGTTGTTCAAGAAGGCAGCTCATCACCATCACCTTCTCAAGGGCAATTAGGGATGGGCAATAAATGCTGGCCTTGCCAGCGACGCCCACAAACCATGAACGAATAATAATAAAAAAATAACCCTATCAGCATATCCTTCTATTCCTTTCTTCCTCATGTGTTTATCTAGCTTCCCCTTAAATGCATCTATGTTAGTTGGCTCAACTACTCCTTGTGGTACCGAGTTCCACTCTCTGAGTAAAGACGTTTCTCCCGAATTTCCTATTGGATTTACTAGCAACTGACGATCTTATATTTATGGCCTCTAGCTCTGGCCTCCCCCACAAGTGGAAACATCTTCTCTACGTCTGCCCTCTCAAACTCTTTCATAATCTTAAAGATCTCTATCAGGTCACCCCTCAGTCTTCTCTTTTCTAGAAAAGAGAGCCCCAGCCTGCTCAATCTTTCCTGATAGGTAAACCCTCTCAGTTCTGGTATCATCCTAGTAAATCTTTTTTGCACTCTCTCCAGTGCCACTATATCCTTTTTATAATATGGAGATCAGAACTGTTCACAGTACTCAAAGTGTGTTCTAGAATCATGGAATAGAATCATAGAAGTTTACAACATGGAAACAGGCCCTTCGGCCCAACATGTCCATGTCGCCCAGTTTATACCACTAAGCTAGTCCCAGTTGCCTGCACTTGGCCCATATCCCTCTATACCCATCTTACCCATGTAACTGTCCAAATGCTTTTTAAAAGACAAAATTGTACCCGCCTCTACTACTGCCTCTGGCAGCTCGTTCCAGACACTCACCACCCTTTGAGTGAAAAAAATTGCCCCTCTGGACCCTTTTGTATCTCTCCCCTCTCACCTTAAATCTATGCCCCCTCGTTATAGACTCCCCTACCTTTGGGAAAAGATTTTGACTATCTACCTTATCTGTGCCCCTCATTATTTTATAGACTTCTATAAGATCACCACTAAACCTCCTACTCTCCAGGGAAAAAAGTCTCAGTCTATCCAACCTCTCCCTATAAGTCGAACCATCAAGTCCCGGTAGCATCCTAGTAAATCTTTTCTGCACTCTTTCTAGTTTAATAATATCCTTTCTATAATAGGGTGACCAGAACTGTACACAGTATTCCAAGCGTGGCCTTACTAATGTCTTGTACAACTTCAACAAGACATCCCAACTCCTGTATTCAATGTTCTGACCAATGAAACCAAGCATGCTGAATGCCTTCTTCACCACCCTATCCACCTGTGACTCCACTTTCAAGGAGCTATGAACCTGTACTCCTAGATCTCTTTGTTCTATAACTCTCCCCAACACCCTACCATTAACGGAGTAGGTCCTGGCCCGATTCGATCTACCAAAATGCATCACCTCACCTTCTAACCAAGGTTCTATACAAGTTTAACATAACTTCTCTACTTTTCAATTCTATCCCTCTAGAAGTGAACTCCAGTATTTGGTTTGCATTTTTTATGGCCTTATTATCCTACATCGCTACTTTTAGTGATTTGTGAATCTGTACCCCCAGATCCCTCTGCTGCTCTACCCCATTTAGACACTTATTATCCAAGCAGTATGTGGCCCCCTTATTCGTCCTAGCAAAATGTAATACCTCACACTTACCTTTTTTTGCCAATTACACGCCCATTCTGTATTTTGTTGCAGTCCTCCTCGGTATTAACTAAGCCCCCAATTTGGTGTCATCCGCAAATTTTGTAATTGTACTTCCAATTCCCGAGTCCAAATTGTTTATGTAAATGGTGAACAACCGTGGTCCCAGCAACAATCCTTGTGGAACACCACTTCCCACCTTTTGCCAGTCTGAGTAACTACTTTTAACCTCTACTCTCTGTTTTCTGTTTTGTAGCCAGCATACTATCAATTTTGCTACTTGTCTCCTGACTCCACATGTTCTGACCTTAGTCATGAGTCTACAATGCGGTACCTTATTGAAGACCCTTTGAAAATGCAAATATATTACATCTACTGCATTACCCTTGTCTACCCTTTCTGTTACTTCTTCAAAGAATTCAATAAGGTTGGTCAAGCATGACCTTCCCTTTTGAAATCCGTGCTATTTTTTATTATATTTTCGGATTCTAGATGTTTTTCTATTACATCTTTGAGTAAGAATTCAATTATCTTTCCTACCACCGACATTAAGCTAATTGGTCTATAGTTCCCTGGACTGGTTCCATTTCCCTTTTTAAATATAGGAATCACTAGGAATTAGTTTTAGATTGCTCTAGCAAAAAGCCAGGTCAGCCACAAAGGTTGAATGGCCTCCTACTGTGCTGTAAACTTCCATGGTTCTAAAAATACAATTGCAAAATTGAACTGGGTGAAAAATGATTGCAGATCCAATATTATCGATCTCCATCCAATTTCCCATTTTATGCCCAGAGAACACTGTTTTGGACTTCTCCTTGAATTGCTACAATCTTTGTGGTGATAGTGCTCCCACAATGGTGTTAGGTACAGAATTACCAGATTTTGACCCAGCAACGGTGATGGAATGGTAATACATGTCCAGGTTAGGATGGTATATGACTTGGAGGGAAACGTGGAATATGGTGTTCCCATGATCCTGCTCGTCTTATCCTTCTTGGTGGCAAAGGTCAAGGGCTGGAAGATGCTGTTGAAGTAAGCTTGGTGCGTTGCTCCAGTGCATCCTGCAGATAACATATACTGCAGCCAAAATGCACTGGTGATGGAGTGGGCGGATACTGAGTCTAGTGGCAGGAGCACCAGTCAAGCAGATTGCTCTGTCCTGTAAGGTACTAAGCCTTGTTGCAGCAACAGGTAAGTGTTTGAGTATTCTCTTACATTCCTAAATTGAGTGTTGAAAATAGTGGAGACACCATTCATCACACTCTGCTGTGCTTGCTGTGAGCTCCAAAAGAACCCAATGCAGCCACTTTTTATGGGCAAGGCTCGCACTGTGGGCCAAGGACTAGAAAATCCTGCACACCATCATTATGATCTCACTTGCTTGAAACTAGGAGGCCCACGCATGCCAGTAACGCGGGCATGCAAAATGCCCAAAAACTTCAATTGGAAAATTGGACATGGAGCCTCAGACATTTGTGGGTCTCAATTTTGAAAGGTCAAAGGAGACATGTGAAACACCATCAGTGTCCTGGGGCCTTAGAAAATCAGGGTGTAAATTTGTACTAATTACAACCTTTACTAATCTTCTCAAAATATCAAAACAACCCAAGTGCCTGATGTGCCCATCGTCACTGCTCCTGCCAAAGTTCATGAGGTCAAGGGGTGGAGCCACAAACAGCAGAATTGGAGGCCATTATCCTCTACTACCTCAACGAATCATCCTTTGATTTTACACCAGATCCCTTGTAGGCCAAGTGCCTTGTATACTGGTGCAACCAGGGCTGCAGCATTTAACAGGGGGTTCTGCCAGTCTTGTGCTAGAATTATAGCGGGAGACCAGAAGCACCCTTGAGGAATTTTGGCCCCTGTGTGTTTATAACACAGTGTATGTTACTATGAATGTCTTATACTGTAGCAAGGGATAAGATAAAGACAATTAGTGGCTAGAAATTAGTTAATCTGTAGGTTAATGCTTCTGTTAAAAACAAACAGTGGCAGGGGAGTGTCATTTGAACACCTTAAGCATTTGTATGCTAGTATCACAAATGATAGTTACATTTAGAGTGAGGCACATATTAGATCTTAGACATGCAGTTAATGTGTTTCTTCTTTTATAAATACACAAGATAATCTGCCTAGTTTTCTTGAACAATATAAAGGATTATAACTTACATTATAACTTACTTTTGCTAGATATTCCTTGATTGCAAGTAAGTATGTTCTGTTTCTGTCCAAGTACTGTCCTTGTACTTTCACCGAGTCTACAACAATCCTGTGGCCTGGTTCTGCACTTGGATCAAATCCAAACTCTAATCCTGCCACTTGAGGGAACCTTTAAAATACGAAACCTAAATGAAGTTTCAAATATTGAAGTAGATTTTATTAAGATATTTAGCCAACTTTATAATGTAAAGTTTAATTGTTTCAGTCAAATTGAATATTAAATTCAATATACATGTTCTATTTCAATATTTAGATCAAGCCATCCTAGATGGACTAGAACAAAGGACTCTACATGTATTCAGTTGGCATTATCCTTATTGGGTAATATTTTAAAGGAATGTATTTATAATTAAAAATGCATATCTAATGCAGACTTGTAGTTCCATTATAAAAGGTGAATAAATATTTTAAAATCAAATATTGGAATTCGAGCCAGGTTACACTTGATATACTTATTTATATATACTAGCCAATTTCCCATGTCATTGCTCACAGTGAATTAGGAGGCACGCTAAATTATAACAAGTACATTAACTAAAGTGTGACAGGAAATAAGTATGATGCTTACATAAAGTGTACACTATATGGATGATTATAGGATCCAATTCTCACTTCCTTCCTGTCCCGGACAGAAGTAAGGCACTCAATGAATGCTGAACCTGTCCAAGTCAGGAGTGCCATTATTTCCCATCGAGACATTAACACGACCTGGGGCACACCAGGCACAAGCCTGCTGCCTGGTTGGGCTTTGGATCTGTAAAACTGGTGCACATTTGAGCACATCTGCAGGCCTGTGGCCATGTATTGGGCCTTTGAGATCAGGGCCTTCTTTCTTACCCAAACGTGTTTGGCCTACCCCTGGGATGATTCAGTGACAGGCTATTGTGCTACATTTCGTTGAGAACCCCTGCAACAGGAATTTGGGAATGATCCTGCTCACCCCATTTACATTGGTCAGATATGTGCCCATCTCTCTCGCAACTCCGTTTGAATCCTTCCAATCTGGTTTCCACCCTTCCATTGAAACAGCCCTAACCAAAGTCACGGATGACATTCTCTGTTACTGCAACACATTATCCCTCCTCATCTTCCTCTAGCTCTATTTGGCTTTTCATATGGTCGAACACACCATCCTCCCCCAACATCTCTCCTCCACTGTCCAGCTTGATGGGACTGCAATTGACTGGCTCCACTCTTGCCTTTCCAAGCATAGGCAATGCGCCTCTACCACGGCCGCTCTTCTCACACCTGTACTGTCACTTCGGCAGTCTTCCAAAGATTCACCCTTCGTCCACTCACCTTCCTTGTGTACATGCTGCCCCCTTGGTGACATCATTCTCAGACATGGGTCAGTTTCTACATGTACACTTACGACACTCAGCTCTATCTCTCCAGTACTTCTCTCGGCCCCTCCACTGCCTTTGTAGTATCCAACCACTAGTCCCACATCCAGTGTTGGATTTTTAATTAATTAAAAGAAGTAAATGGTATTGGGATCATCCTGAAAATTCATTCATTAGAAGAACCAGAGAATATCATGACCATAAGACCATAAGATATAGGAGCAGGAGTAGGCCATTCGGCCCCTCGAGCCTGCTCTGCCATTTAATAAAATCATCGCTGATCTGATTTTTACCTCAACTCCACTTTCCCGCCCTTTCCCCATATCATTTGACTCCCTTGCTGATCAAAAATTTGTCTAACTCAGCCTTGAATGTATTCAATGACTCAGCCTCCACAGCTTTTTGGGGTAAAGAATTCCAAAGATTCACGACCTTCTGGGAGAAGAAATTCCTCCTCATTTCCGTCTTAAATGGGCGACCTCTTATTCTGAGTCTATGCCCCCTAGTTTTAGATTCCCCTATGAGGGGTAACATCCTCTCAACAGCTACCCTATTGGGTCCCCTCAGAATCTTATATGTTTCAATAAGATCTCCTCTCATTCTTCTAAACTCCAATGAGTATAGACCCAACCTGTTCAATCTTTCCTCATAAGACAACCCTTCCATACCTGGAATCAACCTAGTGAACCTTCTCTGAACTGCCTCCAATGCAAGTATGAGGAATTGGCTAGGCAAATTAACTAATTAAATAAATGCAGAAAATGCTGTTGTGATCCTCCCACGAACCAGAAAATGCTTTCAGGCTGTGCGTCCAACATAATAATGAATTAAATAAGAGTAGCACAAAATGTTGTTGGGAGTGGGCTGCGCTTCCCACAAACTAATTAAAAAAAACACAGCCTTTAGAAATAAATTTATGAATTAAAAGCAGCCTCTGACTCTTGAGACAAAGAAGAGGCATGAATGAAGGATTATATCCAGAAAAATAGCTTTAAAATAGCTCACAGTATTTCAATTGATTTGGTTGGGAAAGCTAGCTCAAAACAGATTTGGGAGACATGTGTGGGACCAGCTGGCAGATCAGGAACAGCAGTGATAGCGGCAGAGGCAGTTGCATGGATGGTCTCAATTTTAAAAACAAATATCCATTAGCATTTTGTACTTGGTATTGGAGGTGAAGGTGGAGGGAGCAGGGCAAAGGGGTTTGAGGAATTGACCAGTCATGCTCCAGGATGATCCTGGTGTAGCAAGCAGATTTAGCTGAGGAGAGTGAGGGACAGTAATGCTTGTCGCGATTGAGTAAAGTATACTTCGCCGCAGCTCCACTAATTGCTCCTCCCCTTACAGCCTTTACTGCTGTTCCCACTAACAATTCCTTCCATCTACTATGCCTGCATGATAAGTGTTAACATACAACACCCACTATGGGCTATCTCTGTAGGCCTGATTCCTCAGTTGGGTGCTTCCGGCAAAGAATGGTGCTCACAAGGAGTATTGGTTGGGAAATTGCAGGCCCAGTGTCTGATTTTCCTACCATTAATTTAAATGGACTGAACATTAAGCACCTCTAACCTCCAATATGTCAACTAGCAGTGGAGATAGCAGCAGAGGCAGCTGAATGGATGGTCTCAATCTTAAAAACAAAAATCCACTAGCACTTCATACTTGGTATTGGAGGTGAAGATGCAAGCTCCCTGCAAGCATCATTCTTCACTAGGAGCACCCAGTAAGGAATGCCCTTGTAGGGCCTGGTGGTAATTTGAATTTGTCAACCCCTTTTATCTGTTTGCAGGAGAAGATTGCACATAACAAGAGAGAGAACACATGCATAGAAGAGGACCTCCACAAACTCCATCCTCTTACCCTCTTTGAGGAGGTTATCAAGAGATCCAGGGCAGATGATTATTCAACAAGGTGGGGATGGGAAAGCAGAAGGTCTGGCCCATTTCACAGTTTGCACCCTGTTCTGTTTTTCTCATCCTATCCATTCACTCATTCACTGAGCCAAACTATATACTGATCACACTCCCATATCGGTCATTCAGCAGAAAGCTACATCTTGAGAGTTGTTATCAAGATATTGTTGTAACTATTCTCTTTCTTTAGGTGTGGCATATGAAACTGACTCGAGATTCAGGGAACCAGAGGAAGCCTCAAACCATGCCCAATCTCTCACACTAACCTTGCAAAGCACCAGATCTGGTACATCCACCCAGAGGATTTTCAGAGTGAGACTGAGGTGAATTGATTGGATTCTACAGAGCACGAGTGAGCCAGAACAGAAGAGGATGAGAAGGCCAACATGCATCCATCCTGAGCTGATCAGGAAAGGGATCCAGACTTCAAGGGAGTGGCTTTTAAAAGAAGGATGATTTTTGAATACTAAAGATTACTGTGGTATTTGGAGACTGTGACAAACTAGTACAGAGGTGTCCAAAACCCACTTGTGTGCTGTGTTGCTGCACAGAATCGAGACACTACAGGTCATCGTGGAGTGTATAGTAATTCCAGGGACATCTGAAAGGCCAATTGCAGTATCCCTCATGAATGATTAGACTGCTGCCATAGAGGCCTTGGGCTCTAACGTGCAATGGGCTGTCTCCTAGCCTTGTACAGGCTTGATGACTGCATAGTGAGCACCATGGATAGATGCTTTTTCAATCTTGTGGCTGCTGTTGGGCTTGCAGTCACACAGATCAGTGGGCATGGTGAGACAGCACCAAGTAGCAGGGGCAGGTGTGGAATAGACATGGATGATATTGCTGTCTCTCAGATGACAAAACATCCGGATCTAGATGAGAAAGTGGGTAGGGCCAGGATGCCTCCAATGTGGGGCAACCTTCAGCTGGGCTATCACACGCCTCAGTTCATAATCAAAGGCCACCTCACACCCAAAGCCCTGTCACTGACATAGTAGTCAGCTGCCTCACACATTTCTGTAGAGGAACAAAGAATTACTGGATTAGGCTGTAGATCATATTAGGCACACACGGTCACCATGGGAAGCACCAGGGTATCAATAACTTGCAATACATAGTGATGACAATTAGGACAAAAAATTTGGTACCACTTCAGTTGTACTATATCCAGAGAGATGGTGAGTATGCTGTTGGATACTGTAACAGCAGATCACAGGAATGGTATTTTTGATATTTCAATAAGAGGTGAAAGCAATATAGGTAGAAGGCATAATGCAGATGGAAGAAGGTATGTTTATGCAGATGGAGTAGTACAAGACTGTCTCCACAATGAAAGCATGGTGAGTGACAGAGTCTTCTTCTAATGTCACTTGTCTAAGTGTCCAGCACCATTCTCGACTGGATGTGGCAGAGCTAAAGTTTTGATCTGTTAATTGTGGGACCGCTTCGGTCCATCAATAGTCTGTTGCTTTTGATGTTTAACATGCAGGTAGCCCCAAAAAGTAGCTTCAGTAGGTTTGTACCTCATTCTAAGATGTGCCAGGTGCTGCTCCTGGCATGCCCTTCTACACTCCACATTGAACCAGGATTGGTCTCCTGGCTTGATGGGGATCAAAGAGTGAGGGATGTGACAGGCCATGAAGCTACAGATTGTGGTGGTATACAATTCTGCTGCTCATGAATGCCCAGTTTGGGCTGCTAGATCTGTTCTTAATCTGTCCCACTTAGCACAGTGGTAGTGGCATACTACATGATGGAGGATGTCCTCATGGTGGAGATAAGGACTATATGGTGGTCACTTTTACCAGTGCTATCATGGTCAGACATGTAGGTCTATCTACAGGTAGGTTGGTGAGGATACGGTCAAGTAGATTAATTCCTCATGTTGGTGCCCTCACTATCTGATGCAGACTTAGTCTGGTAGCTATGTTTTTCAGAAATTGTCCGGCTCTGTCAGTGGTGGTACTAATGAATCACTCTTGGTGGTTGACATTGAAGTCCCCACCTAGAATACATTCTGTGCCCTTGCGTCCCTGAGAGCTTCTTCGAAGTGATGTTCAGCATGGCGGAATATTGATTTGTCAATTGAGGGGGGAGGGGGGGAAAAAAGAGTAGAGGGTGATCGGCATAATGTTTCTTTGACCTTGTTTTACCTGAAGCCATGAGACGTTATGGGGTCCGAAGTCCAGGTTGAGGATTCCAGGGCCAGAACCCTTCGACTATATATTACTGTACCCCCATCTTTGGTGGGTCTATCCTGTCAAGGGACAGGACATACTCGGGGATGGTGATAGAATCATAGAATAGAATCATAGAAGTTTACAACATGGAAGCAGGCCCTTCGGCCCAACATGTCCATGTCGCCCAGTTTATACCACTAAGCTAGTCCCAATTGCCTGCACTTGGCCCATATCCCTCTATACCCATCTTACCCATGTAACTGTCCAAATGCTTTTTAAAAGACAAAATTGTACCCGCCTCTACTACTGCCTCTGGCAGCTCGTTCCAGACACTCACCACCCTTTGAGTGAAAAAATTGCCCCTCTGGACCCTTTTGTATCTCTCCCCTCTCACCTTAAATCTATGCCCCCTCATCATAGACTCCCCTACCTTTGGGAAAAGATTTTGACTATCTACCTTATCTATGTCCCTCATTATTTTATACACTTCTATAAGATCACCCCTTAACCTCCTACCCTCCAGGGAAAAAAGTCTCAGTCTATCCAACCTCTCCCTATAAGTCAAACCATCAAGTCCCGGTAGCATCCTAGTAAATCTTTTCTGCACTTTTTCTAGTTTAATAATATCCTTTCTATAATAGGATGACCAGAACTGTACACAGTATTCCAAGTGTGGCCTAACTAATGTCTTGTACGGCCTAACTAATGTCTTGTACAACTTCAACAAGACATCCCAACTCCTGTATTCAATGTTCTGACCAATGAAACCAAGTATGCTGAATGCCTTCTTCACCACCCTATCCACCTGTGACTCCACTTTCAAGGAGCTATGAACCTGTACTCCTAGATCTCTTTGTTCTATAACTCTCCCCAACGCCCTACCATTAACGGAGTAGGTCCTGGCCCGATTTCATCTACCAAAATACATCACCTCACATTTATCTAAATTAAACTCCATCTGCCATTCATCGGCCCACTGGCCCAAATTATCAAGATCCCGTTGCAATCCTAGATAACCTTCTTCACTGTCCACAATGCCACCAATCTTGGTGTCATCTGCAAACTTACTAACCATGCCTCCTAAATTCTCATCCAAATCATTAATATAAACAAATAACAGCGGACCCAGCACCGATCCCTGAGGCACACCGCTGGTCACAGGCCTCCAGTTTGAAAAACAACCCTCTACAACCACACTCTGTCTTCTGCCGTCAATCCAATTTTGTATCCGATTGGCTACCTCACCTTGGATCCCGTGAGATTTAACCTTATGTAACAACCTACCATGCGGTACCTTGTCAAAGGCTTTGCTAAAGTCCATGTAGACCACGTCGACTGCACAGCCCTCATCTATCTTCTTGGTTACCCCTTCAAAATACTCAATCAAATTTGTGAGACATGATTTTCCACTCACAAAACCATGCTGACTGTTCCTAATCAGTCCTTGCCTCTCCAAATGCCCGTAGATCCTGTCTCTCAGAATACCCTCTAACAACTTACCCACTACAGATGTCAGGCTCACCGGTCTGTAGTTCCCAGGCTTTTCCCTGCCGCCCTTCTTAAACAAAGGCACAACATTTGCTACCCTCCAATCTTCAGGCACCTCACCTGTAGCTGTCGATGATTCAAATATCTCTGCTGGGGGACCCGCAATTTCCTCCCTAACCTCCCATAACGTCCTGGGATACATTTCATCAGGTCCCGGAGATTTATCTACCTTGATGCGCGTTAAGACTTCCAACACCTCCCTCTCTGTAATATGTACACTCCTCAAGACATCACTATTTATTTCCCCAAGTTCCCTAACATCCATGCCTTTCTCAACCGTAAATACCGATGCGAAATATTCATTTAGGATCTCACCCATCTCTTGTGGTTCCGCACATAGATGACCTTGTTGATCCTTAAGAGGCCCTACTCTCTCCCTAGTTACTCTTTTGCCCTTTATGTATTTGTAGAAGCTCTTTGGATTCACCTTTGTCTTATCTGCCAAAGCAATCTCATGTCCCCTTTTTGCCCTCCTGATTTCTCTCTTAACTCTACTCCGGCAATCACTATACTCTTCAAGGGATCCACTTGATCCCAGCTGCCTATGCATGTCATATGCCTCCTTCTTCTTTTTGACTAGGGCCTCAATCTCCCGAGTCATCCAAGGTTCCCTACTTGGTTTTCTGTTGTTGTTTTTGATCCGTTCAGGTCCGCCGCCGCTCAGGTCTCGGGCCTCGGGCCGCCGCTCTTTTATCCCCGCTCTCGGTCTCTCTCCTCTGCTCCCGTTCAGGTCCGCCGCCACTCTGGTCTCGGGCCGCCGCTCTTTATATCCCCGCTCTCGGTCTCTCTCCTCTGCTCCCGTTCAGGTTTGGGATGTTGGTTGATCGCCATACCCACAGAATAATCATGGTCCAGGAATTGCTCTGGGTGGCGCTCGCTGCTCCATAGATTTATTCATTGGAGTGAAGTTCCTCTAATTCAAAGCTGAAAAGAGTCCAGCATTAACTCCAGCGGAGCTCGAACCATGCGAGCGACAAGAGGAGCACTCTCTTCTCTCGACCAATCAAACTGCAGCAAATTTGGCAAGCCACAAAGAATCAGTGAGTCAAAACCAGGAAGTGGAAGGTAAAAAATTAAAAACCTTGTAAAAACAGTTAGACGCAGCAAAATAAAGTGAGGGTAAGAAAAACCAAATAAAAAAAGAGATAAAAGAGACAGAAAGAAAAAGAAAAAAATTAAAATAAAAAAACATTTTTTCTTTAAAAATGTCCAACAACTCTTAAAATCACAATTAATGAGACTCCACGGTTTTAAAAATTAATTTTCAGTGCCAGAGAAGTTGTTTGGCAGTCATTAAGACTTACCACACTGTTAAATCTTAGTTTAGAGCTGACATTTTTGAGCATACCTTTTTTATGGCGCCATTACTTAGTTTCCAGCTGGGCAGGAGAACAAGTTGGCGCTTGTCCATTGATTCCAGTCAGCAATATCCCTTTGACGCGAGCCTCTCATCGCCGGCAAACCAGGAAGAGCAAGTTCCGGATTTCCGTGTTTAACTGCACGTGTGCAGATGCTTTTCAATTTCGCTACTAATAACGGTGAGTGCAATTGAGCTTACCGTTATTTTAGATGCAATTTCTGGGACATTATCTACGTCAGGCTGTTGGTTGACTAGTCTGTGAGACAGTTCTCCCAACTTGGGCACAAGCCCCAAGAAGCAGGAAGTGTTGTTCCATAGAGATTGGTGGTGGGACCACTGTTGTTCATCATTTACTTCAATGATTTGGACTCGAGAAACAGAAGTGCTATATCAAAATTTGCAGATGACACCAAATTGGAGAGTACAGTTAATACTGAGGAAGACTACGACAAAATACAAGAAGACGTTAACAAACTTGCAGAATTGGTGGGTACATGACAAACGAAGTTCAATATAGATAAGTGTGACCTGTTGAATTTTGGAAGGAGGAATAAGGAGGCCACCTACTCCATGGAAAATAATAGTCTAAATGGTGTAGAGGCGCAAAGGGAGCTAGAGGTACAGATTCACAAATCATTAAAAGTAGCAACACAGGTTAACAAAGCCATAAAAAAATGCAAACAAAGCACTAGGGTTCATTTCGAGAGGAACAGAATTCAAAAGCAGAGAAGTTTTGTTAAACTTATATAGAACCTTGGTTAGACCCACACTTGTGTGCACAGTTCTGGTCTCCATATTACAAAACAGATATAGATGCACTGGAGAAAATGCAAAATAGATTTACATGGATGATACCAGAACTGAGAGGTACAACTATCAGAAAAGACTGAAGGCTGGAACTCTTTTCTCTAGAAAAGAGAAGACTGAGAGGTGACTCGACAGAGGTCTTTAAAATTATGAAGGGGTTCGACAGGGTAGACGTAGAGAAAATGTTTCCACTTGTAGGGGAGTCCAAAACTAGGGGCCATAAATATAAGATAGTCACTAAGAAATCCATAAGGAATCAAGGAGAACTCTTTACTCAAAAAGTGGTAATAACGTAGAACTTCCTACCACGGGGGGTTGGTTGAGGCAAATAGCATAGACGCATTTAAGCATGATAGCTTCCAGATTGTCATTAAAACCCAACTAATGTGCTTTGGGGTAGGGAGCTTACCACCCTTTCTAGTCTTGCCTACATGTAAACTTCAATCCCACATTACTTAGTTGACTCTTGATGGCCTCTGAAGTGGCCTAGCAAGTCATGCAGTTGTAAACAATTGCTACAAAATTCAGTGACAAGAAAACAACTAGATAAGTACATGAGGGAAAAAGGAATAGAAGGGTATGGTGATAGTGTGAGATGAAGTAAGGTGGGAAGAGGCTTGTGTCGAGCATAAACACCAGCATAGACCAGTTGGGCCGATTGGCCTGTTTCTGTGCTGTAAATTCATGTAATTCAATGTAATATTAATGAGGAGGACTTTGCAGGATCGACTGCACTGAGACTGACATCCTTATCCTGATACGATACCTGGGTCATTGCTGATAGGTCCGTTCAATTTTCTTCTTGTCACTGAATTTTGTTGCAATTGTTTATAACTGCATGACTTGCTAGGCCACTTCAGAGGCCATCAAGAGTCAACTAAGTAATGTGGGATTGAAGTTACATGTAGGCAAGACTAGAAAGGGTGGTAAGCTCCCTACCCCAAAGCACATTAGTTGGGCTTTTACGACAATCTGGAAGCTATCATGGTCATTTTTCTGGTGCTACCCCAAAAATTACCAGAGTTATTGAATTTAATTTCACAGCTTTGGAATTTAAACTCAGAATTTCTGGATTGCTGGTCCAGCACCATAACCACTAGGCTACCTTATCCTTTTGAAACTCAGCTAAGGGTGCCAAGGTTTCAAATAGTCTAGTTTAGCCTAAGCTAGTGTCCAGGGATGGGAATGGAGTCAATGGCAAGGAGGCAAAGATTACGGAAGAAGTTAGTGCCATGGAGCACAGTTTTTGGAGGGGCCGAAGGCAACAAAATTATGATGGCAAAAATGTACCAAAAATTATGACATAATTACAGTTTGCATTTATCAGGAACTTCCTATGGAGCTGCTCCCACTCTGCCACTAACTCCACCGGGAGAGTGACGGAAATCCCAATTACATGATTACTGGCAAAGTTATGGCGTCAAAGCAGGAGCAGCTCCGAGGAAATTCTCGACCTCTGTGTTAATATGGTGAATTTCTGGTAATCGAGAATTGTCTCTGTATATTCCAAATGACTGGCTTTCTTTCTCTTTTTTTCTAAAAGAATGATTGAAGAAATTTGCATGTGAGCCAATCAACCACAAGAGTTTTGTCTAGAATAAATTTTCCTCTAATTAAATGTGACACAGAAGTACAAAACAGGAACTGTAATGTGACAAGGTAGAATGCATAGATAATACAAAATGCATCATTCTTATTATATTACTAGCTGATCTCCTATGATATTGCACATGGGTAGTCTAGAGTTTGCAACACAGTTGACAGGTTTAGCTGCTAAGCTGTTTTGTCACTTTAAGGACATTTTTCAGGTACTATTTATGGGAAATAGTATAAATAAGTCCTGAGGTCAGAGTATAATTGTTGTTCGATGTGAGAAATTTGCTGATTGCTAGGTGCTTATAAATTTCTGCCTCCAGTTCAAAAATAAAAGCATGCCTTTCTTTAACACTTTTAACATTTTGGAATGTGACACTTCCAATTTTTTTTATATACATAATTATAGATAGATATAGGGAGGATTTTAATTGCTAGCGGATATCAGGCGTGAAATGCCCACCTGCAACACAATGAGGTCACAGCGACTTTAGGCAGGAAAGAAAGAAAGACTTGCATTTATATAACGCCTTTCATGGCCTAAGGACATCCCAAAGCACTTTCCAGCCAATTAAATACTTTTGAAGTGTGGTCACTGTTATAATGTAGGAAATGCTGCAGCTAAATTGCACACAGCAAGGTCTTACAAACAATGAGATAAATGACCAGATCATCTGTTTTAGGCGTTGGTTGAGAGATAAATATTGGCCAAAGCACTGGAAGAACTCCCCAGCTCATCTGCAAATAGTGCCATGGAAGCAGGCAGGAAGCAGCTGCTGGTCTGCAGAAATTGGCCACCCACCAGCATTCAGGTAAATTTGGGGACCGATGTTCAGGGTTGGGGGTGGGGGGGGGGGGGGGAGCGGAGGGCCATCTGGGCATCGGAAGCCTTAACATTCCTTGTGGGACACAAAGGAACACTCCATACCTCCTGTCCCCACAATAGTAAAAAAATTACCTTGAATGGCCTCCTCTGCTCCCAATCCTCTTCTCACTTGACTTTACCTGGAGGGAAAGCCGCAGCGGCTTCTCCACTCAGGAAGAGTTAAAATCGCAGTCAGAGCCTGATGATGTCATTGGATCCCGATGTGCATATTATAGAAGGACCTCGCCAGCTTCAGGTGGGTGCCATTGTCGCCTTTGGTGGAATACAGGCATGAAATTGGCAGTAAGTCAGCAGTCGATTTTAACTGTCTACCCGCCAGGCTTTTGTTGGCAGGGTATGGTTAAAGTTGACCCTATAGAACCATAGAGAATATACAGCACAGAAGGGGGCCATTCGGCCCATCGTGTCCATGCCGGCTCTAAGAACAACCAGGTGCCCATTCTAATCCCACCTTCCAGCACCCGGTCCATAGCCCTGCAGCTTACAGCACTTTAGGTGCAGGTCCAGGTACTTTTTAAAAGAGTTGAGGGTTCCTGCCTCCAGCACCAATTTGGGCAACGAATTCCATACATCCACCACCCTCTGGGTAAAAAAGTTTTTCCTCGTGTCCCCTCTAATCCTTCCACCAATCTATGTCCTCTAGTTCTTGAACTCTCCGTTAGGGGAAACAGGTACTTCCTGTCTACTCTATCTGGGCCACTCATAATTTTGTACACCTCAATCAAGTCTCCCCTCAGCCTCCTCTGCTCTAAAGAAAACAACCCCAGCCTATCCAATCTCTCCTCGTAACTGCAATTTTCAAGCCCTGGCGACATTCTTGTAAATCTTCTCTGCACTCTCTCCAGAGCAATTACGTCCTTCCTGTAATGTGGTGACCAGAATTGCGCACAATACTCCAGCTGTGGCCCTACCAGCGTTTTATACAGTTCCATCATTACATCCCTGCTTTTGTATTCTATACCTCGGTGAATAACGGAGAGCATTCCGTATGCCTTCTTCACAACCTTATCTACCTGTACTGCCACCTTCAGGGACCTGTGCACATGCACTCCAAGGTCTCTCACTTCCTCTACCCCTCACAATATATTCCCATTTACTGCGTATTCCCTTTTACTGTTTGCACTCCCTAAGTGCCTTACCTCACACTTCTCCGGGTTGAACTCCATTTGCCACTTTTCCGCCCATTCCACCATCCCATTGATATCTTCTTGGAGTCTACAGCTATCCTCTTCACTATCAACTACACGGCCAATTTTTGTGTCATCTGCAAATTTGGCAATCATGGCCCCTACATTCAAATCCAAATCATTAATATATACCACAAACAGCAAGGGACCCAACACTAAGCCCTGTGGCACACCACTGGAAACAAACCCCATAGATATAAAGGGAAAGAAAACCTTGGGTATTTTCAGATTCAGTATTTTAGGCAACACAAACCATATTTTGATACAATCTCAACTTTTGTCTTCAGAATTTTCCTTTAAAGTAATTATTTAATGTTCTAAGCATCTACTGAAAAATATTCATTAATGCTTTATTGGTTTTGCAAACTTTGCTTTTCAAATATATATATACTAGGGTCAATTTTAGTACACTCCCACTAGGGAGTCATGTCTATAGGGAGCATAAATCAGAAAATCGTGGGTGTGCTCCTCACAATTTTCCAAAGGATAAAAATTATGGACAGCATGCCTATGTTTTCCTGATACGTACTTCCGGCAGGCGAAGTTCTCTGTCAGAAGCACACATTAGTAAAATTGCCGTTATGCGATATAAATCACTTTTTCATTGCAATTTTATTTCTTTGGAAATAAACACTCGGCTTCATTTTAATTTAATTAAGCCTTTACATCAAATCCACTGAGCCACCCCAAGATTAAAAAAAAGTTCCAGAAATAGTTACCTTCCATCAAGTTCTGGATACATGCTGACTCCATTTTCTAAAGCCTCCAATAGCTGTTCTGCTGTCACCTGGACAACTAAGAGTGGGTCCACGATAGGCAGAACCAACAAAAGGTCATGCATGGTGAAATCACCTGGTGGATGTAAGCGATCTGAGCGCAATGTGCCTAGGAATTTGAAAATATTGATTAGTTTAGTAGATTCATCCCAGATTATCAATCTTCGAGTTCAGAGTGTTTCTATAGTTAATTTGTTTTCTTTTTCTTAGACTTATTTCTTTGGAATCCATCACTGATATATATAAAACCAGGAGTAGGTCGAGTCACCTTATAATATTTGCAGAAAACGGTGGCGAAGCAGCACAAAAACCATTCTCACAACACCGCATTTAAACACTAAAATATAGGAGCAGGGCTGGGGCCCAAAATACCTTTGCAAATAGGTGTTGACTCAGATCAATTCAGAGATTGAACTTAGATTTGGATTGTGAGAATCTGAAATCTAGGTTCAACAAAGCCAAACTTCAAATTTGCAATTAGCATGTCAACATGACGGCAGTTCTTACACTTTACTTAGCGTAGCTGAAAATATTTGAGGGTAATAGAAGTGGGGTTTCATCTATGCTAATATGGAAGAACAAGAACCACTACTGTTCTGATTTCTCAATGAATCTGCACTCATCATAAGGCCACCACTCCCACCCCAATAAACTACCTGGGATTGGAAAGCCTCCTGCTCAATAGATTACTAGGGCTAAACCTTTCAAAATGTGTCAAATGTATACTCTGTCAATGCTCTAGCAGTAAATAACGGACTCTGTAGGCATACAGCAGGTTAAGATTCCTTTTCCAGTTCTTTCCCCTTTCTCTCTCCTCTCCTGAAGGCAATGACATGTGGGGGAGTATGGTTCCACTGACACTTGCAATCCTCCAGTACCTCACTAAAATGGCCATTTTTCATATTTGAGCATAGACAATGAGTGCCAGCAGGCTATGGGATCATGCGGGCAGCATAATTTGAAACAATTCCTGTCCTCATTTAACAATTGCAATAGCTTTGAGCACAAGTCACGAGATAGCAATTAGTAGGGTGAACTCTGGCCTAAGACACTGAGGCCAAACACAGCACTCCCACTACTTGCCTGTCTTATAGAGCAGGAATCAAGCTTGGGAACTTGCTACTCTTTTCAGGTCAATACTACATCATGCAGTGCATTTATCCACTGAGTCACTGGGGAAGACTGATTGTTTATTACTACTGTCATTTCATCTCAGGATGGATTACAATTGTCCTTTCATCTTGAGGACTTGTGCTCAAATACAGCTGAATCTGATTTTACTGTCCCTTCATACTAGTCGTAAGAGTGTTAAATAAAACGTCTCTGTGCAAATGTACATTACTAATTCAGACTAGTATAGGTGTTTTTTTGCAATCATCTTGATTTCTTCCAGTCCCTGGTAATAAAAGAACATGGTGCCTTTGATTCTATTTAAAATAACACCAATCCCTACCCATGCGTCTCAGCACAGATAAAACTGCTCCACAGCCACCTAGAGTGGCTTTACCTATGCTAAGTAGCAGGGGTATGAACTGCAACCATGCTGACCTCAGCTTTTAAATCCAACCTTAAGCAAGATTTGTTCTTATTGGAAATTATCTTAGATAGTTTCTACTATATTATTCTAAACATGGATAAATTGGGAAAAATATACCTGAATTAAGCAATGCCACGTCAGCATGAGTAGCTTCAAGCATGGCATTGGTAACAAGATTCCCTAGACTGCTCTCTGATTTTCTTACTGTGGTAAAACGTCCATCCAGTTCTACCTCTATCTGACATAGCACTTCTCCCAATAGATGCTGCACAAATAAAATACAAGCATGTGTGACAAATTAAGACATCATAGTTTGTTTTGTTTATGGTTAACACTCCAGTAAATTCACAACAGGCACTTACATCAAAGCAAATCTCAGTTCATATTAATAATACATGTCCACTAATTCTCATAACTGTAAATTAACCAAAATCTACTAATTTATGATGTCAAACAGTATAAAATGTACTTTATTTATTGCAAGTGGTGTTTTAGGAGACCTAAGCTTATGAAGGTAATTTATTATATTTATGTTATAGCAATGTTTCATTTGTAGAATTCAGTCTCTTTCAAGAAATCTTCCACTCAAAAACAACCTTACCAGTTAGGTAATAAAACTTTCTTCTTCACGATAGCATCCTCCACATATTGTAAGGAGGCTCTATTGGCCCAGGCAAAACCTCTGTAGGTCGGGCTGATCAACCAGAGCTGAGGTCACCCTCAGCTAATAGGTTGAAGTAATAATGTTTCACAAAAGTATAGGAGTTGTTGCAAGATCATTTTAATATTATCCCATGAAGTTGATCTAAATCTAGTAGAATGCCTCATTAGTTAACACAAATATTTCCTATTTGTTAGATGATAATACAGCATTTACTTAATTAGCTATTTTCTTATCTATTTTTAAAATGGTAGTAACAGATACACGTGCTCTTTGTGATGCAAAAAGTTTTATGAAAAGCTATTCTTCTGCGAACATGATATTTCAGATGACCCATACACGGCAGAATGTCGAAGATTATTCCTAGTCTGTGTTGAGTTATCTGATCCCAGCCAGGGTTGCACCAGGGGCTCTATAACTACACTCAGCAGCTCGGAGATAGGGAGCAGAAAATCAGCCAGACGACACTCGCTGTCTAAGCTCTGAAGAATGGCTACTTAGGCAACTATATTCTAGCATACATCAGTGCATTCAGGAGAGGAAAAAGGGGAAAAACATATTTAAAAATCTTAGTATTCAAACTGTGAATTTCAATGCTGATTTATGCAGGGGACAGATTAAATCAAAAATAGTAATTTCCTGCTCTTAGTGAAATGAGTCATCCACACTTCCTATATCCAAGCAATGTTTAAGAAAGTATGAGGATTATTCCAGGTTGCTTCTTTATAGTTACTATCAACACATACCTTGTTACACAGGTGCCCATAAGGCACCCACAGACCAAGTCGAATATTAAGGAAAGCAAAGAGAGGGCATGAAAAAATACCAGGAAGTAAAATTAAAGAAAACCCAAAAATGTTTTATAAATACATAAAGAGCAAGTGGATAACTAAGTAAAGAGTAGGGCCTACTAGAGACCAAAAAGGTAACCTATGTGTGGAGGCGGAAGATGTGGGTATGGTTCTTAATGAATACTTTGCGTCTGTCTTCTCAAAAGATGCAGAAATTGTAGTTAAGGAGGAGTGTGAAATATTGGATGGGATAAACATAGTGAGAGAGGAAGTATTAAGGGGATTAGAATCTTTGGAAGTAGATAAATATCAGGCCCGGATGAAATGTATCCCAGGCCATTAAGAGAAGCAAGGGAGGAAATAGCGGAGGCTCTGACCATCATTTTCCAATCCTCCCTGGCTACAGGCCTGATGCCAGAGGATTGAAGGACTGCTAATGTTGTATTGTTATTTAAAAAGGGAGAAAGAGACAGACCGAGTAATTATAGGCCAGTCAGTCTAACCTCGATGGTGGGCACATTATTGGAATCGATTCTGAGGGACAGCATAAATTGTCATTTAGAAAGGCACGGATTAATCAAGGACAGTCAGCATGGATTTACTAAGGGAAGGTCGTGTCTGACTAACTTGATTGAATTTTTTGAGCAGGTAACAAGAAGGGTCGATGAGTGTAATGCGTTTGATGTAATGTACATGGATTTTAGCAAGGCTTTTGACAAGGTCCCACATGGCAGACTTGTCAAAAAAGTAAAAGCCCAAGGGATCCAAGGGAAAGTGGCAAGTTGGATCTGAAATTGGCTCAGTGGCTGGAAGCAAAGGGTAATGGTTGACAAGTGTTTTTGCGACTGGAAGGCTGTTTCCAGTGGGGTCCCACAAGGCTCAGTACTAGGTCACTTGCTTTTTGTGATTTGAACTTAAATGTAGGGGGCTTGATCAAGAAGTTTGCAGATGATACAAAAATTGGCCATGCGGTTGATAGTGAGGAGGATAGACTGCAGGAAAATATCAATGGACTGGTCAGGTGGGCAGAAAAGTGGCAAATGGAATTCAATCCGGAGAAGTGTGAGGCAATGCATCTGGGGAGGGCAAACAAGGCAAGGGAATACACAATAAATGGGAGGATACTGAGAGGTGTAAAAGAACAAAGGGACCTTGGAGTGCATGTCCACAGACACCTGAAGGTAGCAGGACAGGTAGAAAAGATGGTTAAAAAGGCATACGGGATACTTTCCTTTATTAGCCGAGGCACAGAATATAAGAGCAGGGAGGTTATGCTGAGGACTCACTACCTGATAGGGTGGTAAAGGCAGAAACCTTCAACTCATTTAAAAAGTACATGGATGTGCACTTGAAGTGCCATAACCTACAGGGCAATGGACCCAGTGCTGGAAAGTGGGATTAAGCTGGATAGCTCTTTTCGACTGGCACGGACACGATGGGCCAAATGGCCTTCTCTGCCGTAACAGTCTATGATTCTAGCCTTTAATTGAACCAGAGAGTTTTCTACCATAAACATAATAGCAATGGCAAAAAGCTCTACATGCCATCTAACAATTTGCAGCTTGGAGACAGGTTTGTCAAGAACTTTGGGGCCTAAGTGATGAAAAGTTCACAAGTGAGAACAGTTAACCCAGTGCACAAAAAAAGCTAATACCATCAGTTCAATTCCAACTGCAAAGTCAATGAAAAGAAGGAATAACAAACTCCTGGCTTTGATAAAAATGGGATGATACATTTGGAAAAAAAATCTAGCGTGTGGTCTAAGAACCATTCACTCGGTATACCTGGATCTCACTAATCTTCCAAGCCATGACAAGCACTACTAACAGAGCAGTTGTCCATAAGATCCTGAAGCTACACAAGCAAAGAGGTTCAAATGGTAAATACATAAACTTGCAAACTGGATTAAGGTCCCAGAGCTTACTTGCAAAAAGAAATTTGCTAACTCATGGGACAGGTCAGTAATTCACCAAAAATTGTGACAATAGAAAATATGGTTTGTGGCTAAGATGTGTGCACCCTACACAAGATTTTTAATAATGTACAAGAACAAAAGGACCCAGCACTGACCCCTAGGGTACACCCCACTCCATTTCTAAGCCTTCTCTAATCCAAGCAAACCCATTAATACAAACCCTTCACTTCTTGTCACTCAACCAACTTTCTATGCTATATTTCCTCTTGTACCATACACCTGTATTTTCAAAAAAACAAGCTTCCTTTTAATTATACAGATTTTTCTTGGCATCATAATTTGTACTGATATTATCATCACATAATTGGGATTTTTCTTTAGGAGATACTGTTTCCAATTTTGCCTGGTGAAATACTTTTTTTTTCCACTTTGTAGCTTAGAATGTGGATGTTTTGCACCAGAGTGTTTTGTAATACCAGTTAACGTTGCATTGTTGTTGATGACCCAATAACTGAACACCAAGAAAGTTGTTGCAAATTATGTGTGCCATTATAAGAGTGAAGTATGTTACACCAAACCCCTTCATTGTTTAGTCGAGCAGATGGGATGAAAGCACATAATTAAAATAATTAAACTGTTGCCAACATACCTCCAGATTAAAAGTAAACTGTTGGACAATATCTTTCACAAAGACGTCTTCCTCCAAATCTTTTGTGATGTCTATCTTCTGCGTGGTGTACTTGTAATTATTCTCATTAGTTCTTGCAATGTCAATTTTAGTTAGGCTTCTAAAATCTGATCCACTTTTGACGATAAGAGTCCCATTAATCACTTTGGTGCCATAGTCATGATCGTGGCCTCCTAGAATCAGGTCCAATCCATCAGTGTTCCTTGCAAGTCTAATATCATTACTCCATTTCATGTGTGTCAAAGCAATCAGAAGTTCTGCACCTTTGGCTCGAAGATCTTGAGAAAGTTGGTCAGCAACAATGACATAATCAATAAAGTCCACACTCGTCTTATCAATGGTTGGTAAAGTATCAATCCATTCTTCTTCCACTAAGCCCATCAAGCCAATTTTTACACCATTCCATTCCATTATCCTGCTTCCTAGGCCATGTCCTAGTGGCTCAGAAGTAAATAAGTCATACACATTGCTGAGCAACCAAGGGAAATTCATCTCGGATATAATTTCTTCCAACAAGTCAACTCCAAAGTCAAATTCATGATTTCCTGTAAACAAAATGTACTGATGGATTTCTGGAATTGTCAAAGCTACTCAGATATATCAAAAGAGCACTAGCTTTAATAACTCAGAGAAAATATCTTAATTTGATATAAAATCTGAAATTTTACGAATAATATGAGGGGAACTATATGTAAGGCAATTCAAAAATGTAGTCAAGGATATTCATTAGATTGAAGAATTTTGTTGAAGCTAATTTCAAACAAATGTTTGCAGAAGAAAATGAAATTTAATAGTCTGAAATTAGATTTAATTTAGTTTACATGCTTTCAAATGGCTATCAACAGGTTCTGGTCTAATGTTCTTCTTCTGGTCCTAAAAATATTCTAAAATAGCCATTTGCTCTTTTTAACCAATCAAAACTGGTGGTGGCACTGCATGGCATAAGAAACATGAGTGGTTCTGTCTATGAATGATAAAATGGCTATCATCACAAATTAAAAGTTACCTACTCCTGTGACGTAATTGCAACACCATATAGTTATATTTAAATTTGATCCCACCTAATTGCCTTAAGTTGCCAACTGGACTATTGACACACTTCAAATGGACATTTGCTTCAATGAAACTCAACCAATAAAGTAATTGAAAAGTAGAAATAAAGGTATCTCTATATTTACTCTGTTGATGACATTATATGGGGCATTGGTCTCTGTGACATTGTTCATGGGTAATATGGAGCAATGTTACGTAAGAACATAAGAAATAGGAGCAGAGTAGACCACACGGCCCCTCGAGCCTGCTCCAACATTCAATAAGATCATGGCTGATCTTCGACCTCAACTCTACTTTCCTGCCTGATGCCTATATCCCCTACAGCCCAAAAATCTATCGATCTCAGTCTTGAATATACTCAACGACTGAGCATCCACAGCCCTCTGGGTAGAGAATTCCAAAGATTCACAAGCCTCTGAGTGAAGAAATTCCTCCTCATCTCGGTTCTAAATGTCCAGCCCCCAATCCTGAGACTATGGGCTCTATTTTAGCACCCGCGATCGGGTGCGTTCCTGGTGGGGGGGCTCCGAAAATCGGGGATTCCCAGGGTGGGTCGGGAGCCTGGCTCCAACCCGCCCACTTCCGGGTTTCCCACAGATGCGCTGACATGCACACGCAGCCCCCGCATGTGGGACTCCCGCCGGCAATTAAGCTATTTATCTTGGTATTTCAGGTCGTTTAGAGACCTGATTAACATGCTATTTTAGGAGGGTTGGGATTTTGCAAACAACTGGAACTGTTTCCCGTACTGGGGGAAACACTACCAGTTCAAATGGACGTGTTGCAGCTATCAGCCTGTGGCAGCTGCAAAGGTCCATTTGACAGGTGAGGGGGGGGGGGGGGGGGGGGGGAGACCCTCACTCATTGCAGGAGGCCACTCTGTCACCTTGGACAAAGTTTGGCCTCCAGCACCCTCCTCCTAACAATAAAACTCATCAACTTGCACACTTACCCCGGTGTCCAGACACATGTACCTACCTTGCGGACCCCCTCAGATGTGCATCTCACAGATGGGGGCCGCCGTAGCTGCAGTCATGACCTCCTCAGAGGGCGAACAGCATCACCAGCCTCGCCGGCCACCTCTGACACGTGCAGCTCCACAACACAGTGCTGTGACACATTCACTTGCACAGCAGGAGGGAGGGCAACCGCAGAGAGAGATGCGTCGCAGAGGGCACTACCCTCGCCACAGGGTCCACAGACCGAGGCTCAGTTTCCTGGACCTCTCTGAGCAGCAGTGCACATGGAGGCTCAGAGTCACTCGACATGTAGTTGTGGACATCTGCAGCCTCCTTCATGCCGAGCTGCTCCCGGCTGGCCCGAGCACCATCTTCTTACCCGTCGCTGTCAAAGTCACCACTGCCCTCAACAACTTCTCCTCCGCATCCTTCCAGGGCGGAACCGGGGACATCGCTGACGTCTCTCAGTCGTCTGCACAAAAGAGCCCTGCAAATACACCTACACCCACTCTGCAGTGACACAATGGGTGGCATCAGTTGTGGGTCTTCATAGTGATCCTCAGGAAAGGGCATTATTGCATAAACCAGACAAGATTCGCAAAGACGTGGCAGTAGTGGTGCCAATATAATATGTAATGTGAGTTGATCAGAAATTAAATAGAAGTGAAAACCATGACAAACCCTCAAACACCCTTGCGCATCCCCTTCATGCTCACGACACGTTTGCCTTACGCTTCCTAATGCACATATGTGATGCATGCCCTGTGGCTGCAGCACAGGTAGTGGCAGGTTGAGTGAGGCTGATCGTGAAAGATATGCATGAGAGGGTGAGTATGAGATAGAGCCATGAGATTGTATGAATGGTAGTGGTGGGATGAGTATTGGCAAGGTGAGTAAGTGCAGGTAAGATGAGGATGAGCTTTGAGTGGGTGTGAGGGGTGATGTGACAGAGTAGTGTTGGCTGTGCAGAAGGAGATGTGGGGTGGGGGCGGTGATGTGGCAGACGGAGTGTAGGGGAATGAATAAGTGTACTCACTTTGGCGGACCTACTTATGCAGGTGCGCGATATGTTGGTGGTGCAGGTGGCCTCCTCTGCCACCTCGAACCAGGCCTTCTTGGTGGCAGAGGCAGGCCGCTTCACCCCGCCCGCCGGGGGGAAGATCTCTGTCCTCCCCCTCCTCCTCACCCCATCCAATAAGAGCTGGAGTGAGGCATCATTAACCTGGGAGCAGCCTTCCCCCTGGGCTGCTCCATGCTGTAATTTTTCCTATTTCTTGCAGCATCAGTCAGTGGAGGACTGCCCCTTTAAATAGAGCTCCTCCAGCTGACAGACCTTACTGCGCATGCGCAGTCCGCCCACCGCGCAGCTTAGCAGCGGGGAACCCGGAACAACAGGTAAGTGGATCCAATTAGCCTGCGATTGCGCGCGGAGCAGACGGATTTCACCGGGCGCGTTACCCACACGCCCAATCGACCCCCTGCCGCGTACCCGCCGCCATGGTAATATCGGGCCCTTTGTGTCCTCCTCACAGCTTACTTTCCCACCTAGCTTTGTATAGTCAGCAAACTTGGATAATATTACACTCGGTCCCTTCGTCTAAGTCATTAATATAAACTGTAAATAGCTGAGGCCCCAGCACTGATCCTTGTGGCATCCCTCTAGTTACAACCTGCCAACCCAAAAATGACCCTTTATTCCTACTATGTTTTCTATCTGTTAACCAATCCTCAATCCATGCTAATACATTACCCCCAATCCTATGATCCCTAATCTTGTGTAACAACCTCTTGTGTGGCACCTTAGCGAATTACTTTTGTTCTCATATTTAAGTGCTAAAACAGAGCTGTATATACCTTAGTCTGTCCTCTTAAGCGCTTCCTGTGGGAAAGTTGTATAAATAGGCCAATCCTAAAATCAATTAGAAGCCAATTGCTGTGGAACATTTCTGTAGATTAGCAGCTGGTTTTAAATCCTCAGCTCCTGGCTTTGGGAAGAGCTACCAAGGTCAGGAAACCATGATGTGGAGATGCCGGTGATGGACTGGGGTTGACAATTGTAAACAATTTTACAACACCAAGTTATAGTCCAACAATTTTATTTTTAATCCCACAAGCTTTCGGGGGCTTTCCCCTTCCTCAGGCAAAATATCATATACCTTGACTCTCTGAGTCAAGGTATATGATATTTTATAGTGACTAAGTTAAATTGCATTTTTTATTACACAATAATAGTTAGTGATATTTTCTGATTAAAATCCTTGATTATGTCCTCACTTGTATGGAACATATAAATAATTGGCCTTTATTATTATATAATATCTGTATATAATTAATTTTATCTCTCAACTTTTCCTACATTACAACAGTGACTAACTACACTTCAAAAGTACTTCATTTGCTATAAAGCTGCAGGTAGCCATACTAGGGAATGGTGAAGGGTTTGTGGCTAAGTAGGGATGTTAGTGGTGGGCAGGAAGCGAGTCATGTTAGTGGTGGGCAGGAAGCACTGGAATGGTGGACGGGAACACTGGTGAATGGGGTTCGTTGGCTGTGGAAGTATTGGAAGAGGGATGCTAAGGGGTAGGAACAGTGGGAATGGGGTTGTGAGCGGTTCAGCAGTGGCATATGTGGGAAAAAGCTTGGATGCTCTGCATGGGGTTGGCAGCAGGAGTGCTGAGGTATAGAGGGGGAGGCACAAGCGCTTGGGGTGGGAAGGAGGGTGATAGCAGCAAGAGCTGAAAGGAGGAAGTGGCAGAGGAGGAGGGCAGTGGATAGCACTGGATGGTGAGAGAATGAGCAGCAGTAGCAGCATATAAAATGGGCCAAAACTAATGTAACTGAACAGAAGTTTAAGAAATGTCAGCCTCTAGCTATAGAACATGTGGATAATGATCTGAGCCATGAAACAATGGATGTTAGCAGAGCATCAAACACATATGCAAGTTCTGTGTAGCATCTCACAAGATGTGCAGCCAACGGCTGGGACAGTGGTGGAGTCCACTGCCCTGCTGTGTGTCAACATCTGTGAGGATTTCTCACCATTGCAATGCCTGGAAAAAAAAAAATCCTGGAAAAAAATGGCAGCTCCAGGAACATCTGAAAACTGTCCACCACTCCACAAGAGTTCCAGTCAATTCATTGCAGAGGCACTGAATGAAGGCCTGCAGGCCTTGGTAGACCATTCACAGAGACCTACATTAACTGGATTGAATAGTATACAGGCCAGCATTTCAAGGTCCAGAGGATGTTTGGTTTACTCTCGCTCAGGAATTTAAGGATCTTTCTGCAAGTTCTACTGCTGATTCTGGAAACCAAAATGCTGTTCCTAGTACTAATACAGTGGCTTGTATGTATGCGGATGAGGCTGCATTCCCTCATATGTAAGAATATTGGAAATAGGGAAAAATCGACATCTTTTTCTTAATGCTACTAACCATCATGCTCTGTAGGCTGTGCTGCGTATTTTGCTGAGTGTGACTTATTTTGCTGAATTGTAAACTGTTAACCTTTCTCTAGTGACTGACACTTGTCACCCTCATTGCTAGACAAGGCAGCTACGTGATAATAGAGGAACAATGTCCAAAAAAGTGGAACAATAATCCAAAGATAGCAATAAGAGCAGGATCATGACTAGATAGCTAGACAATGGGTCACACAAGCCAGCCTCGTTGAACAACTACCTTAAAAAGGGTCCTGTGGTTAAATAAGTAATGCTCAGAGATCAAATGGGGTAATATTGTTTTGATCTTTGTTTTTAAATATGATACCTTTACATATTTGATTATTAATAAATGAGATATTGATTACCAATTGGTGTCATCTCCGAATCTGTTACACACGGCAGTAGCACAGCGGGGCATTCCAGCAGCTCCTTGCAGAAGTGTTCTGCTCTGCAAGACTAGGCTTCCGCAGAGGCCATAACAAAGTGTCAGTCCATCCCAGGACTCAGGGACCCTGATGGAAGGACTACTTCCAGCCCAGGAGGCTCATAGTAGCTTGGAGCAGCCATCTATAGCTTAAATCTCCAGCCCTCAGATGGCACACAGAAGTATTAGAATAGGGCAGAGAGAATGTTGTGTGGTAACAAGGGTATGCAAGTAATGTTTTTGTGAATAGTTGTAATAAATCACTGGAATTATTGATGCATTGACCGCTTTGCGTTTGGTTATCTTGTAGAACAATGGGAAACGAGTATGATGCTGATGTTGAGGTTCAGCTATAATGTGATGGCTAGCTGTGATGAGCAAGGAATTTACTTTGACCATAAACAAGTTAGTGACAGGAGATTGACCTTTAATGTGCTAAGATCTCAGAAAAATCTTGGTCTAGGCATCTGTAAATGAATCCTAAATGAGTTTGGATCTGTTGTCCAGCAGCACTAGTCACTGGAAATGCATCATGTTCTTGATGTGACTGGGCTTTGACATCAGCAGTGTCATCATGAACCTCTCAAACATCTGCCATCAGTCCTTTCTGGATAACAAAGTTATGATGTACACATCACGCTACCACAATTTGAAAAATGGTGCTTGGCACATACTACAGGGAACCCCCTGACCTATCCAGACACCAGAACCTTTCTCTAAGCATCCCAGTGGCTTACTCAATTCTTGTCCTAAACCATAGGAATAGGAGTAGGCCATTCAGCCACTCTAACCTATTCTGCCTTTCAATTAGATAATTGCTGATCTGTACCTCAACTCCATTTACCTGCCTTTCCTCCACATCCCTTGATACCCCTGGCTAACAAAATTTGATCAATTTCAGTTTTGAGAATTTCCACTGATCCAGCATCCACAACTTTTTGAGGAGAGAGTGCCAGATGTCCACTACCCTTTTAAAAAGTGCCTCCTGATTTCACCCCTAAATGGCCTAACTCTAATTTTAAGATTTGTGCCCCCTTGTTCTGGATCCCCCAACCAGAGGAATCAGTTTCTCTGCATCTACCTTATTGAATCCCATAATCATTAGATGCCCCTCAACCCTCTAAGCTCAAGGGAATACTAGCCAAGTTTATGCAACCTGTCCTCATAATTCAACTCTTTAAGTCTTGGTATAATTCTGGCAAATCTGTACCCCCTCCAAGGCCAAATATCCCTCCTGAGGCTCTGTGCCCAAAAATAAATGCAGTACTCCAGATGGGGTCCGTCCAAGTTTCTGTACAACTGAAGCATAACTTCCTCCCTTTTGTATTCCGAGCCACTTGAGATAAAGACCAACATTCAATTAGCATTTTTTGATTACTTTTTGTACCTATACACTAGCTTTTAGTGATCTGTGTACACAGACACCCAAATCCCTTTGCTCCTCCACAGCTCCTAGTCACCCGCCATTGAGAAAATATTCTGATTTGTCTTTCTTGGATCCAGAGTGGATGACCTCACACTTCCCCACATTGAACTCCATCTGGCACTGTTTTGCCCACTCATTTAATCCGTCTATGTCCCTTTGAAACTTCCAGTTCCAATTTACACAACTTACTGTGCCTCCTAACTTAGTGTCATTAGCAAACTTAGATATATAACTCCTCCTTCATCCAAGCCATTGATATATATGATGAGCAGAGACCTCAGCGCAGATCCCTGGGGAATACCACTTGTCATATCCTGCCAATCACAGCACGTTCTCTTTATCCCTACTCTCTGTCTCCCATCTCCCAACCAATTACCAACCCATGTCCTAAGGTTATCTCCAATTCTGTGCACTTTTATCGTTGCTAATAATTCTTGTGTGAAGCCTTATGAAGTCCAAATAGATGACATCCATTTACGCTCCCCGATTCAACATGCTAGTGATCTCCTCAAAAAATTCAGCTAGATTAGTCAGACATTACCTAGCCTTCACAAACCCATGCTGATTCTCTCTTTTGATCAGCTGATACTTATCCAAATGCTTAGTCACTTTGTCCCTGATGACAGATTCCAGTAACTTCCCCACACCTAACGTTAAACTGCAGATTCCTGATTTCTCCCTCCATCCCTCAGACTAAGAGAGAGTACAAGAAAGTCTAAGATTGGCTTACAGTGCATGTGTGTAAATGCATGAAGTGGTAAACAAGGTTGGTGAGCTGCAGGCGCAAATAGCCACGTTGGAATATGATTAGTGGCGATAATTGAGACCTGGCTCAAAAATGGGCAGGATTAGGTACTAAATATTCCTGGATACAAGGTGTTCAAGAAAGATAGGGAAGGAAAGAAAGGAGGGGGCAGGATGGCAGTATTGATTAAGGAAAATATTGCAGTGCTGGAGAGAGAGAATGTCCTGGAGGGGTCAAGGACAGAATCTATTTGGTTAGACTTAAGAAACAACTGAGGTGCCATTACACTACTAGGTGTATTCTATAGGCCACCAACTAGTGGGAAGGATATTGAAGTTTTCTTACCTCGCTCTTTATCCGCTCTGGTAATCCAATGATAATTAGTTTTTATTCAATCGGTTATTTATAGTTTTATTAATCTAGTTAATAAACTAGTTTAAGTTATTAAATTTAATAAACTAACAGCAGTTTTATGCTCCCAGCTTTTAATTTAATTTTATCCACTTCCCTAACTCAGAGGGAAAAGAAGAAGCTGTAATACTCACCAGCCAATCACCTACCTGCTGTCCTTGTTTTTTTTCCAATTCCCACCGACTGCTCGGGAAGATACACCGCCTCTGCCGCTCCAAGTGAGTTTAGGCCTTCGAGCCTGGACCTTTATTTGCTTCCCTCTGCCACCTCTGGTGCTCTTTTAGGTCTGGCTGAGTTGACCTACTGGTGGGTGCCGCTGCAATGGTCTGGTTCTCCCCTGCTGCAACATGTTAAATCTGGCATCCCTTATAATTTCCTGCTGCTCCTCTTCTTCCAATATGTATAGTAGGTAAAGTGGGAAACCCATTTTGCAGCCTTCGGATACTTGCTCCCTAATTCTCCTTTAGTACAAGCTTTCAACAATTTCTCTTTAAACAACCATTTCTGCCTTGATGAGCCTGTCTTAGCAACTGTACCTCCTATATAGTGTCATACAATTATAAGAGCATGTGCAAAGGCAAAGGTCACAGAATTTAGGACATTTACATATCTGCACCACTGAAAACCTGCTGGAATTTCCATATAGCAGTTTTGGGGCAGGGACTCGGGTGATCTAGGGACCCGCCCCAAATTCCTGCCCCTACACAGGCTCAAATGCTCACTTTTACCCTCCCTCAATCCAGGAATTTTGAGGCCTTAGTCTCTAAGCTTATAATACCTAATCAGTCAATGACTTAAAAAATTCCATCACAATGATTACCCCATTAACTAAATCACATTACAATACCACAAATATCATTTCAGGTCAACATTTCAATAAGCTTACTACTCCACCATATTTTATTCAAGATGCTCAAGTTATTTTGCCTACAATCCACCTCAACAAAAACACACCAACATATGGAGGAAGCAAAACAGATGAAACAATTTGCTTTAAATTAAAAATGACAGGATCAAAGTTCTGTATGATTGAAAAGTATGAAAAAGATATGAAAATCATGAGGTAATTAATACATGTCAAAGCATGACACTTCAAAATTACTCACCAAATACTGCACACTGTACTCCAAAAGCATTAAGAATCGGTATCATGTGTCGTCCTTTTGTAGTTGTACTTAAGAGTGAAGGATTTAAACAGTCACCACTGAAAAGGATCAGGGGATTGAGTGTTTTAAACTGTTTTAATGCTGTAGCAAATCTGTTTTAAAAAAAAACAATTTTTGCTGAGTTTATGAAATAAACAAAATTCAAGTGGAAACAAATACTATATGGAATTTTACTCAAAAAGTATACATCATGGAGGAGCAAGAAGAAATATGTTAAATGTTTTTGCTTTCAATGCATGGAGATAGAAACATAGGGCATATTGAGCTAATATATTCAAAGTTTGGAACAGTTAAACAATTATCTATATCACAGTCACCTATGCTTGTAAGTATATAGATAATAAAAATGTAAGCAATAAAATTTTTAAAATTGGTTGAAGTAAACATACTTTTTCCTGTATACTGAATTCAGAGATGCAATGTAATTCAATATAAATATTTTTCTTATCTCAAAGTGCAGGCATTTTGTTATGCTAATATAAACCTGAAAATGATGTGCAATATCATCATATGAATCATATCAAAATTCTCTGTCCACTACTTTACTGAAAAGGTTAACCATTTAACATATTAATCAGTGTATGATAGGTTCAAAAGGCAAACAACATTCAATCCCAGAAGGATCAACTGTTGTTGCTACTGGGAACATACAACACCAGAGGAGAGATTACAAAAATGTTGGGCCTTTTTCTTCAGCCCAATCTGGGACTATGCCCACCCCCCACCCGCCAGCATCAGAGCTGCAGAGGGCCCACTGCCTTCTCAGGGTGGGCATCCCTGTTGCAACACCAGACACAGGTGCCCACCCTAGTATATAAATGGCCCTGTCCTGAAGATTTGGTACTGGGTCCCCAACAGAACAAAGCGGCAGCAGAAGATCGTCCCACCGCACATGTGGTGGCACAATAGTTCCGCAAAATTTGTGGGCTAACATTCGAACTTGTTCAAAATATAATCAAAATTAGATCCTGCTGGCAAACTCATCTTACCATCATCAACAGTATCCAGAGGCAGTGGACGTGTGAACGCAGCTAGATATTCGGTAAAATCTTCGACCATTATAGACAAATTATATTTGTGTATGTGCTGAAGGACATGGTTAGCAAGTTAGCATCGTTTCTGGCAGAATTTGAATCCTGACTGAAATGATTTGGCACATGCAACATATCCTCAGATCTCATCTGCAAGACTGACATTCATCAATTCTTCATCATAGGATCTGTTGCATGCAAAAGCTGCTTTGGAATGCTTTACTACCCAAGTGCCTTAGACTGTTAATCATCTGAAAGGAGTTCAAGGGGTCAATTTTCAGATGGCCGAGCGGGTGGATTCGTGGCAGGGGGGCTCTTAAAATTGGGGATTCCCAGAGCGGGTCCAGAGCCCGGCTCCAACCTGCCCACTTCGGGGTTCCCCAATGACGCGAATCGGTGCGCACGCAGCCCCAGCATGTGGGACTCCCACCGGCAATCAAAGCCGGCGGGATCCCACTTAAGATCATTATCTGGGCACTTGAGGTCGTTTACAGACCTCATTAGTTGGAGACTTTAGGAGGATTCAGATTTTGGACTACCCAGAGCGTGTTTCCCATGCTGGGGGAAACACTCCCTGTTTAAACAGACGTGTTGCAGCCAGCAGCCTGTGGCAGCTTCAAAGGTCCATTTAACAGGTGCGGGGTAAACCCTCA
Source organism: Heptranchias perlo (assembly GCF_035084215.1). NCBI lineage: Eukaryota > Metazoa > Chordata > Chondrichthyes > Hexanchiformes > Hexanchidae > Heptranchias > Heptranchias perlo. The sequence goes on from NC_090325.1 coordinate 71,985,043, forward strand.
TTCATTGCACCTCAGACAAAGTTTTGCCTGCCACTGAAATCTCATGGCATCAGGTCAAATATGGGCAAGAAAACCTACTGCTGATTACCACCTACCGCCCTCCCTCAGCTGATGAATCAATCCTCCTCCATGTTGACCACCACTTGGAGGAGGCACTGAGGGTAGCAAGGGCACAGAATGTACTCTGGGTGGAGGACTTCAATGTCCATCACCAAGAGTGGCTCGGTAGCACCACGAATGACCGAGCTGGCCGAGTCCTGAAGGACATAGCTGCCAGACTGGGCCTGCGGCAGGTGGTGAGCGAACCGACACGAGGGAAAAGTCTACTGGACCTCGTCCTCACCAATCCACCTGTCGCAAATGCATCTATCCATGACAGTATTGGTAGGAGTGACCACCGCACAGTCCTCGTGGAAACGAAGTCCCGTCTTCGCACTGAGGATACCATTCAACGTGTTGTGTGGCGCTACCACCATGCTAAATGGGATAGATTCAGAACAGATCTAGCAGCTCAAAACTGGGCATCCATGTGGCGCTGTGGGCCATCAACAGCAGCAGAATTGTATTCCAGCACAATCTGTAACCTCATGGCCCGGCATATTCCTCACTCCACCATTACCAACAAGCCAGGGGATCAACCCTGGTTCAATGAGGAGTGTAGAAGAGCATGCCAGGAGCAGCACCAGGTGTACCTAAAAAGGAGGAGCCAACCTGGTGAAGCTACAACTCAGGACTACATGCATGCTAAACAGCGGAAGCAACATGCTATGGACAGAGCTAAGCGATTCCACAACCAACAGATCAGATCAAAGCTCTGCAGTCCTGCCACATCCAGTCGTGAATGGTGGTGGACAATCAAACAACTAACGGGAGGAGGAGGCTCTGTAAACATCCCCATCCTCAATGATGGCGGAGTCCAGCACGTGAGTGCAAAAGACAAGACTGAAGCGTTTACAACCATCTTCAGCCAGAAGTGCCGAGTGGATGATCCATCTCGGCCTCCTCCTGATATCCCCACCATCACAGAAGCCAGTCTTCAGCCAATTCGATTCACTCCACATGATATCAAGAAACGGCTGAGTGCACTGGATACAACAAAGGCTATGGGCCCCGATAACATCCCAGCAGTAGTGCTGAAGACTCGTGCTCCAGAACTAGCTGCGCCTCTAGCCAAGCTGTTCCAGTACAGCTACAACACTGGCATCTACCCGACAACGTGGAAAATTGCAGAGGTATGTCCTGTCCACAAAAAGCAGGACAAATCCAATCCGGCCAATTACCGTTCCATCAGTCTACTCTCAATCATCAGCAAAGTGATGGAAGGTATTGTCGACTGTGCTATCAAGCGGCACTTACTCACCAATAACCTGCTCACCGATGCTCAGTTTGGGTTCTGCCAGGACCACTCGGCTCCAGACCTCATTACAGCCTTGGTCCAAACATGGACAAAAGAGCTGAATTCCAGAGCTGAGGTGAGAGTGACTGCCCTTGACATCAAGGCAGCATTTGACCGAGTGTGGCACCAAGGAGCCCTAGTAAAATTGAAGTCAATGGGAATCAGGGGGAAAATTCTCCAGTGGCTGGAGTCATACCTAGCACAAAGGAAGATGGTCGTGATTGTTGGAGGCCAATCATCTCAGCCCCAGGACATTGCTGCAGGAATTCCTCAGAGCAGTGTCCTAGGCCCAACCATCTTCAGCTGCTTCATCAATGACCTTTCCTCCATCATAATGTCAGAAACGTTCGCTGATGATTGCACAGTGTTCAGTTCCATTCGCAACCCCTCAAATAATGAAGCAGTCCGAGCTCGCATGCAGCAAGACCTGGACAACATCCAGGCTTGGGCTCATTAGTGGCAAGTAACATTCGCGCCAGACAATGACCATCTCCAACAAGAGAGAGTCTAACCACCTTCCCTTGACATTCAATGGCATTACCATTGCCGAATCCCCCACCATCAACATCCTGAGGGTCACCATTGACCAGAAACTTTACTGGATCAGCCATATAAATACTGTGGCTACAAGAGCAGGTCAGAGGCTGGGTATTCTGCGGTGAGTGACTCACCTCCTGACTCCCCGAAGCCTTTCCACCATCTACAAGGCACAAGTCAGGAGTGTGATAGAATACTCTCCACTTGCCTGGATGAGTGCAGCTCCAACAACACTCAAGAAGCTCGACACCATCCAGGACAAAGCAGCCCGCTTGATTGGCACCCCATCCACCACCCTAAATATTCACTCCCTTCACCTCCAGCACACTGTGGTTGCAGTGTTTACCATCCACAGGATGCACTGCAGCAACTCGCCAAGGCTTCTTCGACAGCACCTCCCAAATCCGCGACCTCTACCACCTAGAAGGACAAGAGCAGCAGGCACATGGGAACACCACCACCTGCACGTTCCCCTCCAAGTCACACACCACCCCGACTTGGAAATATATTGCCGTTCCTTCATCATTGCTGGGTCAAAATCCTGGAACTCCCTTCCTAACAGCACCGTGGGAGAACCTTCACCACACGGACTGCAGCGGTTCAAGAAGGCAGCTTCTACACCTTCTTAAGGGCAATTAGGGATGGGCAATAAATGCTGGACTCGCCAGCGACGTCCACATCCCATGAACAAATTTAAAAAAACACCGCTGTCTCCACACTCCAAATTATTAAATCATACCCTAAACTCTGCTGTCCAAACACATTTACCTACTTTGTGTACCCCCTCACACTCACACCGTCAGGATGGGGGGGGGGGGGGGCGGTGCGGGGGTCCATTGCTGCATTCATCACTCCAGTGGAGGACGAGCAACATCACCAGCCTTGCCAGGCATGCCGTCCACCTCCGCCACGTGGAGCTACTCAACACAGTGCTGCACAACAGGCACCTGCACAAAGTAGTCGTGCAACTATATATATATATATACCCACTGTAGGGTGATCCAATAGGTGGCGTCAAGGGTGTTCATGGAGAACCTCATGAAAGGGCCTTATTGCATAAGCCAGTCAAGAATGGCCAAGACGTGGCAGTAGTGGTGACAATATAATATGTAATGTGAGTTGATCAGAAATCAAATATAAATAAAAAGCATGACAAACCCTCAAACACCCTTGTGCACCCCCTTCATGCTTATGACACGTTTGCCTTGCGCTTCCTACTACACATACGTGATGCATGCCCTGTGGCTGTAGCACAGGTAGTAGCAGGTTGGGCGAGGCTGACCATGAAAGAGATGCATGAGAGGGTGAGCATGAGACAGGTTGTATGAGGATTGGGTTAAGTGGTAGTGGTGGAATGAGTACTGGGGAGGTGAGGAAGTGCAGGTAAGATGAGGATGAGGGTTCAGTGGGTGTGATGAGTGCTGTGATAGAGTAGTGTTGACAGTGCAGAAGGAGATGTGGGGTGGGGGCGGTGATGTAGCAGACGGAGTGTAGGGGAATGAGTAAGAGTACTCACTTCGGCTGACCTGGTTAGGTCATTGAAGCACCTCCTGTACTGTATGCAGGTGCGTGATATGTTGGTGGTGCTGGTGACCTCCTCTGCCACCTCGGGTCAGGCCTTCCTGGTGGCAGAGGCAGGCCACTTCCTCCCGTCCACCGGGTGGAAGATCCTCCTCCTCCTCCTCACCCCATCCAGTAAGACCTGGAGTGAGGCATCATTAAACCTGGGAGCAGCCTTCCCCCTGGGCTGCTCCATGCAGTAATTTTGCCTATTTTCTGCAGCAGTCAGTGGAGGACTGCCCCTTTAAATAGGGCTCCTCCAGCTTTCCAGCGCGAAACCCGGAAGCCAAGGTAAGTGGCTTCAATTTACTTACGATCGCGTGCCAAACCCACCGATTTCACTGGGCGCGTTACCCACATGCCCAGTCGACCTTCCGCTGCTAAGCCGCCTCCCTCCTAATATCGGGCCCCAAGCATTCAAGACAAGAGTATCCAGCCACAATGGGTGGAAATTCTATGTGTAGTAGAGTTTCAGCACAATCAATGTTCAGAGAAAAAATAATTTCTGGACATAAATTATACTTCGACTTTGGGCATTATTAGGGCTGAGTCTTATTTTTGCACTGTGAATAAATAGCACTATTAAACAAATAGAATCATTAACCAAACTAATTATTAATAGGCAAGGCAAAAAAGACTAAGTCAAGCACAGTAATGATTTTGTGTAATTTTATTAAAAGCTACACATGTATGCAATTAAGGCAATTTTATACCGGGAATCAAAGCTCTGATCTAAAATTGTTAGGTCACAAATCTTCCAAATGTCTTCAGTCATATATAAATGTGAACTGATCAACAGAACTATTGTAATGACAGAAGGGTTTGAGGATTTGTAAGCAATACATGATTTTTTTTTACAAACTAAAAATCCACGCTAGCCATGTGACCTAAAGTAAAATCACTCCAGTGGGTACCAGGGACAAATGCCGCATTTGCAGTGTGAGGCGGTACAGCTCTCCTGGACCCCTGACCCACTATAATCCAAGCCATGTTCCCTCTGAGGCCCAAGCATCCCTAGTCACTACCAGCTCCAAACCCCAACTTCACTGCTCCCTCCCAACTGTAGCTTTCCCACACCCTCTCAGCCCAGGTATGGCATCCAGATTCTCGGCCATGCATACAGCAGAAGCTTCAAGACACAAGTACCAATCCAGGTTATAGCTCCGGATCTAGCATAATGGCAACTGAAAGACTATCCAACCAAGTATAGAGACAGCCCCTCCTTTGCATCCACTTTTGTTTCTATCAAAAGGTCAACATCTCAATTCTAGCTCTAAATGCCAAGTGACAGGAAAAGGAGCGACAAACAGAAAGAGAAAAACAAAGATCAAAGGTGTTAAGAGGCATATAGTGAGACATGTAGAAGAAGAAACAGAGCAAAGGAGAGATTACAGAAAAATAAAATCAGATCAAGGTAAAGAGATGGCAAGAGAGAGAGGCACAGGCAGAAAGCAAAAACATGAGAGAGAGAAAGAGTGTAAGACAAAAAGAAAAACAGAAGAACACAAATAATTAGTATGTTAACCAAGCAGAGACATGAGGCATGATGCTGGTGGGAGGAGAGCCGGCAAGGTGGGGGGGCAGCGGAGAGGATTCACGGGTGCGAAACCTGGAAGTAGCAGATCGCAACCCTAATGAGGCCAGTCAATGCCTCTTCCGGGTTTCACACCCAGCAGAGAGAAGCTACACATCCGAGGTGGGGCGGGGAGAGAGAGACCTTATTGGCCGTTGGAAGAGAGATGGGGCCGAAGGGGGAAGAGACATCGGGGTGGGGGGTGGGGGGTGTGCAGTTGACATTGGTTTTAAGGTATGTTTATTTATTTTTTTACAATACACCAGGCATGAATCGGAAGCCGTGGTAAAGCCGCATAGGTACGGTTAAAATCTTTTTAAGTGTCTAATATAAAAAAAAATTACCTTAAGTACTTCAATGAGGTACATTTGCCATCAAGGCCCAGTGACTTATGCATCTTGACTTCTGCTAATTTTTTCAGAACTAATTTCTTTTCTAGATATCTCTAACAATTTTTCGTTATCCTCATGCAGTACATCTACCTTCTCACTTCCACCACTGTTTCCAAATACCAATATAAAATATTTAATATCCCCACCGTACCATCATTCTCCAAAATTATACTCCCTTCTCTATCTGAAATGGTTGTATCCTTTCTAACAATTCTTTTACTTTTTATGTGTAAGTGTAAGGGCTTATAAATGCCCTTACACTTTTCTGCTATATTATCGGCTAGTTTTTTTCATATTCCTTTTTTAGCCCTTCTGATCTCCCCTTTCACCTCTTTACTCCCATCATATTGTTATCATATGCCTCTGCTTCAAGTTTCAGTTTAGTTTTAATCTCTTTACTTATCCATGGAACTCTATACTTCCAACCACCCCCTTTCACCTAATAGGAATATTTATTTTGCATCTCATACTTGAAGATTTCCCACTGCTGATCTGTCAACCTGTTCATTAACGTTTTGTCTAGTTAGTAGGGCCAAATCTCCGATTATCTCACTGAACTTTGCCTTTTTCCAGTCCAGTACCCTTATTTTTGCCTCTTGATTATCCTTTTCCATTCTTGCATTGAATCTAACTATGTTGCTGTCACTATTTCCCAATCATTCACCTACTCTCATGTCAGTTATTTGCCCTATTTAATTTTCAAGAACTAATTCAAGCAATTCTTCTTTTGCTATTGGACTAGAAACTTACTGATCTAGGAAGTAGTCCTGTATGCATTCTAAACAGCAATTCTCACTTTGACCACATTACCTTTATTCCATTCTACCTTAAGATAGTTAAATATCACCCAATATTGTTGACGTAAGGGTGTCTTTTTTTTTATCAGTTTGCCCTCCGACTGGCTGGCCTGATTGACAGGCTAGCCTCACTCCAGCAGGAGAGCAGCCAGCGAAAGGACATGAAAAGGTAAGTCTTCAGGGAAGTATTTGATTGTATGGATGGGGGGAGGGGGGGCACGGGTGGGCACAGGAGCATGGGGCACTGATGGGCAAGGGATGGGGGCACTGATGGGCACCAGTGGGCATGGGGGTCACTGGGAGGGAGTCAATCATGGAGGGAGGGATCGGGGATCAGTCACGGGGTGGGGGGAAGAGATGTTGGGATCAGGGTCATCACGGGGGTTCGCTATCATTTGGGGGGGTCGGGGATCATTGGGGGGGGGTCGGGGATCATTGGGGGATTAGAGGGGGGGGATCGGAGATCAAGGGGGGGTCCGCGTTCACTGAGGGGGGGGAAGAGGGGGGGGGGTTGGAGATTAGGGTGGGGGCTCCGCGATTGTTGGGGGGGTGGGTGTCGCTGCAGGTATGCTTGTTGGGCCTGGGGGAAGCACTCCTGCTTCTCCGGGCCCACAAGCCATGCCAGAAAGGCACATACTTGCAGTTTCAGGATTTCTCACCTCCTTTTGCGTGGTGTGAAGAAGACCCAGAAATCCAGGCCCCCAGGGGTTGAAATCACAAAACCTGTAAAAGTGGAGGCCCACAGCCTCCTTGAAAGGTTTGAGTCAACAACCCGCCTCCTGGGAGCAGGTTGGTCTCCCATCCCTCGTACTGCCCCAGTGAAAACCAAAAACGGGCGAGTTGGAGGCGGGTCTGAAATGGTTGCGATTTTCAATGCCCCCCAACCCACTGGTTTTTCAATGTTAAAATCCTGCCCTTTGCACCTGTCTTCATAAAAGAGGGGGACGATGCAGACATTATAGTTAAGGAGGAAGAGTGTGAAACATTGGATGGGATAAACATAGTGAGGGAGAAAATAAGCATCTTTGAAAGTAGATAAATCGCCAGGCCCATGATGTTAAGAGAAGCAAGGGAGGAAATAGCGGAGGCCCTGACCATCATTTTCCAATCCTCTCTGGCTAAAGGCGTGGTGCCGGAGGACTGCTAAAGTTGTACCGTTGTTTGAAAAGGGAGAAAGGGATAGACCGAGAAATTACAGGCCAGTCAGCCTAACCTCGGCGGTGGGTAAATTATTGGAAACAATTCTGAGGGACAGTATTAATCATCATTTAGAAAGGTACGGATAGAGGGAGTGCAGCGAAGGTTTACCAGACTGATTTCTGAGATGGCAGGACTGTAATATGAGGAGAGATTGGGTCGATTCGGCCTGTATTCACTTGAGTTTAGAAGAATGAGAGGGGATCTCATTGAAACATATAAAATTCTGACAGGGATAGACAGATGGGATGCAGGGAGGATGTTTCCCCTGGCTGAGGGGGTCCAGAACGAGAGGTCAGAGTCTCAGGATACAGGGTAGGACATTTAGGACTGAGATGAGGAGAAATTTCTTCACTCAGAGGGTGGTGAACCTGTGGAATTCTCTACCACAGGAGGCGGTGGAGGCCAAGTCACTGAATACATTTAAGAAGGAGCTAGATAGATTTCTAGACACAAAAGGCATTAAGGGGCATGGGGAGAGAGCGGGAATATGGTTTTGAGATAAAGGATCAGCCATGATCATACTGAATGGCGGAGCAGGCTCGAAGGGCCAAATGGCCTACTCCTGCTCCTATTTTCTATGTTGCTATGGATTAATCAAGGACAGTCAGCGTGGATTTGTTAAGGGAAGGTCGTGACTGACTAACTTGATTGAATTTTTTGAGGAGGATTGATGTGGGTAGAGGGTTTGATGTGGTCTATGTGAAATTTAGCAAGGCTTTTGACAAGATCCCAGTCCCACGTGGCAGACTGGTCAGAAAAGTAAAAGCCCATGGGATCCATGGAAAGTGGCAAGTTGGATCCAAAATTGGCTCAGTGGCAGAATGCAAAAGGTAATGGTCGACGGGTGTTTTTGTGATTGGAAGGCTGTTTCCAGTGGGGTTCCGCAAAGCTCAGTACTAGGTTACTTGCTTTTTGTGGTATATATCAATGATTTAGACTTAAATGTGGGGGGCATGATTAAGAAGTTTGCAGATGATACAAAAATTGGTCGTGTGCTTCATAGTGAGGAGGAAAGCTGTAGTCTGCAGGAAGATATCAATGGACTGGTCAGGTGGGCAGAAAAGTGGCAAATGGAATTCAATCCGGAGAAGTGTGAGGTAATGCATTTGGAGAGGGCAAACAAGGCAAGGGAATACACAATAAATGGGAGAATACTGAAAGGTGTAAAGGAACAGAGGGACCTTAGAGTGCATGTCCACAGATCCCTGAAGGTAGCAGGACAGGGAGATAAGGTGGTTAAGGCGGCATATGGGATACTTTCCTTTATTAGCTGAGGCATAGATTATAAGAGCAGGGTGGTTATGCTAGAACTGTATAAAACACTAGTTAAGCCACAGCTAGAGTACTACATACAGTTCTGGTCACCACATTACAAGAAAGATGAAATTGCACTACAGACGGTACAGAGGAGATCTACGAGGATGTTGCTAGGACTGGAGAATTTTAGGTATGAGGAAAGATTGGATAGGCTGGGGTTGTTGTCTTTGGAACAGAGAAGGCTATGGGGAGATTTAATTGAAGTGTATAAAATTATGAGGGACCTAGATAGAGTGGATAGAAAGGACCTATTTCCCTTAGCAGAGGGGTCAATAACGAGGGGGCATAGATTTAAAGTAATTGGTAGAGGGGAGCTGGCGAGAATTTTTTTCACCCAGAGGGTGGTATGGGTCTGGGACTCACTGCCTGAAACGATGCTAGAGGCAGAAACCCTCACTGCATTTAAAAGGTGCTTCAATGTGCACTTGAAGTGCCATAACCTACAAGGCTATGGACCAAGAGCTGGAAAGTGGGATAAGGCTGGATAGCTCTTTTTCAGCTGGCAAAGACACGATGGGCCGAATGGCCTCCTTTGCCGTAAATTTCTATGATTCTATTAATTCTGTTTTGAATACTTGTGTATTCACACACATACTACTCAAGACTGTCCTCTGGACTGTTGACCCTTATTCTATTTCCTGGTTTCTCACTTAATTTTTTGACATCCTTTACCCTTTCTACAACAGTGTTTTATTTCTCAGTATCTCAGAACCGGATTCTTTCTCTTTGTCCTCTGATAGTATTTTCTCACTTATAAATGCAAGTTCTTTCTTTCACTTATTTATTATAGCCAAGCCTTCTGCTTCTATTCCAATAGCTTTATCAATGCTGCTCTCAAACCTAGACTTTCCTTGCCCTATGCCAAGTTAGTTTAAATCCTACTCCACTAATCGATTTATCCTCTTTACAAGCAAATTAGTGTCATTTCAGTTCAGGTGAAAGCCATCCCTTCAGTATAGCTTTCCCTTGTTCCAGAAGTCACATTAAAGCCTCAAGGTGAACCCTTTTCTTTTCTCACACTGACCTTCCTGATCATCTTCTTAACCTGTCTGGCATGTAGCACAGGAAGCAATCTAGAGATTACTACCCTTAAGATCTTGTTTTTCAGTCTAGAGTGCAACTCCTTAAACTTCCTCTGCATGTCATCAAACTCATTTATAAGTCATTGGTCCCAGTGTGGCCTACAAGTTTTGCTGCTCTCCCTCCCTTTCCAGAAGTTTTCAACCTATTCCAGGATGTCCTTCACCCTGGCACTGTTGAGGTAACATACTATTTGGGATTACTGGTCTTGGCTTCAAAAAAAGGCTGTCAATGCCCAACTAGACCCATCTGCTGAAAGAACATGTTCAGGTACCATGAAGCACAGCAAGTGACGGTAATAGTCAGCTGTGGCCTGAAATTTGGCTCCATTTTCTTGCTATAACATGGATCTGTGGGGATGTTGCTATGAAGTGGCATAGAGACCTAAACTACTCGTACCACCTCCACTTCAAAAGCCATCAAACAAGGTTCGGGTAGCAGGATGTTCCCTTCCTTGCCTGTAGATCCCAAGGGTTTCCCTTCCCTTCATTTGTGCCAGTCTCTTCCGATCTCTTCAACCTTGGCAAAGGCTGCTAATGGAATGTTATGCCGTGAGGCTCTTCAAAGGCTTTCAGAGTTTTGATCACCCTATTGTAATACTTCCCATGAATTGCCCCAATCCCTGTAAATATTAGTTGAATTCAATTTCCCAAAATCCCATGACAAGTGCGCTTCCTACAGCTGTACCTGAAAGCTGTGTTCAGGAGCTGACCACAGGAAACTGGGTACAAACAGAACATTTCCACCTGAGTTGTCTAAAATTGCCAATAGGCATTCAGATCAAAACTATGCCAAGTGCAGAAAAACTAGCCTACAGATCCCCCTTGGCATTGCTCACTGAGTTGGAGGATATGCTGTTTTCCAACAACAGTAGTGTTATACCATGTAACAGTGTATTAGCAGCAGGATCAATGAATTATGGTGACTAAGTAAGTCAGTGTGTTATGACATGACATTGTGGTATTTTTATCAGGAATTACATTTCGAGATTCCATCCATTTTTCTGTGAAAGTCTTAAATGAGTGGTCTTGATTGTGATTATGTTTCTTTACTTTTGTGTTTAATTATTATCTCTCACCTTTTTCAAAGTCCGGGATATAGAGGATGACATAGTAAATATATATCAGATTGCAGAAATGTGGGATTAGTAGTATTGGGGATGGAGTTGTAGTATTTAGCAGCAGTTATGGGGGTGCGAGGCTTTGATACATTAAGGACTGGTTTTAGCATACGGCAGCACTCAAGACAGGGAAACTGGGGTTTGGTAATACTGGAGTATGAAAGTTGGTGATTTGGCTACTGGATGATTCCCAGGGTCTAGCTGTAGTGGAGACTGCCAGGGTTTGCAGCAGAGGGAGGGAAGCATCCCAGGGTATAGCAGCAATGGAGAAGATGATCCTAGGAGATGATAACATTGAGAAGGGTACCAAGATCTGCAACACTGAAGAGTGCTAGTTGTGTCAGAACTCGGGGGTTATCCCAAGGTTTAGTAGCACTAGGAAGCAGGGTCCTAAATTTGTGGTAGGACAGAGGCAGGGGTCTAGAAGCTTTGGGAGTAGCAGCACAGAATCTGACACCAGTGTAGAGGGGATCCCCTGGAATGGTAGGCAGGATCTTAGTGTATGGTAACACTGTGAGGATGTTCCATAATCTAGGAGCACCAGTGGTCCTGTTTTCTGCCAGTATTGGTATGGGACTGTGGCATCTGGGAGTGGGGTCCAAGAGATGGACATCACAGGGAACTGGATCCTGGGCGCACTGGGAGAGGGAACCACAAGTTCTGGGAGTGCAGGGAATGAAAGTCTAGGATATGGGAGTAGTGGAAAGTGATGTCCAAACCTGGAAGCAGTGGGAGCAATGGAAGAAAAATGGTGGGGGTACAGAGAAACAGATGGTGTGCCATGATCTGGGAACTTATAGAAGGGGATTTGCGGGTGTGGAACAACTAGGAGAGGGATGCTGGGGTCTGAGACACTGATAAGAGGGATCTAGCATCCATGTTTTCTCTCTCGCTCTTTCACTCTAGCCCTGCGATTTTTTTCCTTTTCAAATATATATCCAATTACATTTTGAAAGTTATTACTTAATCTGCTTCCATCACCTTTTCAGACAATTCATTCCAGATAGAAACATAGAAAGTAGGAGCTGGAGTAGGCCATTTGGCCCTTCGAGCCTGCTCCGCCATTCAATATGATCATGGCTGATCCTCTATCTCAATACCATATTCCCACACTCTCCCCATACCCCTTGATGCCTTTTGTGTCTAGAAATCTATCTAGCTCCTTCTTAAATATATGCAGTGACTTGGCCTCCACAGCCTTCTGTGGTAGAGAATTCCACAGGTTCACCAACCTCTGAGTGAAGAAATTTCTCCTCATCTCAGTCCTAAATGTGCTACCCTGTATCCTGAGACTGTGACCCCTCGTTCTGAACCCTCCAGTCAGGGGAAACGTCCTCCCTGTATCCAGTCTGCCTAGCCCTGTCAGAATTTTATATGTTTCAATGAGATCCCCTCTCATTCTTCTAAACTCGAGTGAATACAGACCCAGTCAACCCAATCCCTCCTCATACGTCAGTCCTGCCATCCCAGGAATCAGTCTGGTGAACCTTTGCTGCACTCTCTCTACGGCAAGTATATCCTTTCTTAGGTAAGGAGACCAAAACTGCACACAATACTCCAGGTGTGATCTCACCAAGGCACTGTATAACTGCAGTAAGACATCCTTGCTCCTATACTCAAATCCTCTTGCAATGAAGGTCAACATACCATTTGCCTTCCTAACTGCTTGCTGCACCTGCATGTTTGCTTTCAGTGACTGATGTACAAGGACACCCAGGTCCCTTTGTACATCAACATTCCCCATTTCTATCACCATTTAAATAATACTCTGCCTTTCTATTTTTTCTTCCGAAGTGGATAACTTCACATTTGTCCACATTATACTGCATCTGCCATGTATTTGCCCACTCACTCAACTTGTCTATATCGCCTCGAAGCCTCTTTGCATCCTCTTCACAACTCACGATCCCACCTAGTTTAGTGTCGTCAGCAAACTTGGAAATACTACATTTGGTCCCCTCATCCAAATCATTGATATATATTGTGAATAGCTGGGGCCCAAGCACTTATCCCTGCAGTACCCCACTAGTCACTGCCTGCCATCCCAAAAAAGACCCATTTATTCCTACTCACTGTTTCCTGTCTGTTAACCAATTTTCAATCCATGCCAATATATTACCACCAATCCCATGTGGGACTTTATCAAAGGCCATCTGAAAATCCAAATAAACCACATCCACTGGTTCTCCCTTATTTATTCTACCAGTTACATCCTCAAAAAACTCCAGTAGGTTTGTCAAACACGATTTCCTTTTCATAATTCCATGTTGACTTTGTCTATTCCCGTTGATATTTTCTAAGTGTCCTGTTATAACATCCTTTATAATACACTCTAGCATTTTCCCGACTACTAACTGGTCTGTAGTTCCCTGTTTTCTCTCCCTCCTTTTTAAAAAATATTGGAGTTACATTAGCCACCCTCCAATCTGCAGGAACTGTTCCATAATCTAAAGAATTTTGGAAGATGACAATGAATGCAATCATTATTTCCATGGCTCTCTCTTTTAGTACTCTGGGATGCAGATTATCAGGTCCTGGGGATTTATCAGCTTTCAGTCCCATTAATTTCTCCAGCACTTTTTTTTTACTAATACTAATTTCCTTTAATTCCTCCTTCTCCCTAGTCCTTTGGTTCCCTAGCATGTCTGGCAAGCTATTTGTGTCCTCTTCCATGAAGACAGAACCAAAGTATTTGTTTAATTGCTCTGCTATTTCCCCATTCCCCATTATAAATTCTTCCATTTCTGACTGTAAGGGACCTACAGTTGTCTTCACTAATCTTTTCTTTTTGCACACTTGTAGAAGCTTTTACAGTCCACTTTTATGTTCCTTGCAGGTTTACTCTCATACTCTATTTTTCCCTTCGTAATCAATCTCTTGGTCCTTTTTTGCTGAATTCTAAACTGCTCCCAATCCTCAGACTTGCTACTTTTTCCGATCGTAACAACTCGCTACGCAAAAAAAAAAATCTCCTCTCCCTCCTAGTTCTTTTGCCAATTATCTTAAATCTGTGTCCTCCGGTTACCGACGCTCCTGCCAATGACAAAATTTGAGCAGTTGCCTCTGCGTTGTCTGCAAAATCCGCTATTGGTAACTACCACTGTCACTGAACTCGAAAGATATCGAAGGCTAAATTTTTTTTTTAATGCTGTTGACCTAACTTTCTTTAAATCACGTAAGCATTTTAATTTTATGGCACCATTAACTGCACAGGATAGAAAATACCAACGTCTCAATTCATTCACAGCCATGCGAATCTCACACGGCGACAGGTGTTCGTGGGTTATTAAATTACATCGTTTCAATGTACCATGTAATTGTGTAAAAAGAATGATCGTAACCTGGACGCGCCTCCCACGGGTTCCTCTGAACGCGGCTGGATCTCATAAACATCATTGAAGTGAAGAATTGTTAACACCGGGGACTTTGCACCAGATGCTTCACACGATGCATCGAGCACGCTAACATTTGCCGCCGCCATCTTTGATTTTGGCAACGAATATTTGTTGAAAAACCTCCTCTTCCAACAAGCACCAACCGCCCTGTCGTCGTTATAGCAACGTCGAATACAAGGTGCCTCACAGCACCACGTGCTGGGCATCAGCCTCATTGTGACGCGTTGGCTGCTTTGACGTAGCAAAATGAGTCGCGTGCAAGAATCACATGACGTTGTATGGCAGTTACGTCTTGAAAATGGCGTCGTTGTTGGTTTGAATTGGGAATGGACTTTCAGCCAGTCACAGGGAAATGAAGTCGTTGAAATCTCTGAATTAAACGTTCCCTTTTGTCAATCAAACCAATATTGAACTATAAGAAGAAGCAACTTTTACGTTGTCAGGTACATTGTGTAGGCCATGAAAAATAACAGAAAACATTTTGCTTCATGTATGGCCAAAACAGAATATACATGGGAAAATTATGCCCTAAATAATGAATATTTCCCTGGTATCTGTACCATCACCAAAGCTCTCAACATTGTACAAATAATTGGGGTGAGATTTTCAATCAGGGCATTGTTCATTAAAAATTCAAGCTTTTGTGACTGGAAGGATGAGGGGTTCCACGAGGTTCAGTACTAGATCCCTTGCTTTTTGTGTTATATATTAATGGTTTAGACTTAAATGTAGGGGGCATGATTAAGAAGTTTGCAGATGATACAAAAATTGATTGTGTGGTTGATAGTGAGGAGGAAAGCTGCAGACTGCAGGAAGATAGCAATGGACTGGTCAGGTGGGCAGAAAAGTGGCAAATGGAATTCAATCCAGAGAAATATGAGGTAATGCATTTGGGGAGGGCAAACAAGGCAAGGGAATACACAATAAATGGGAGGATACTGAGAGGTGTAAAGGAAGTGAGGGACCTTGGATTGCATGTCCATAGATACCTGAAGGTAGCAGGACAGGTAGAAAAGGTGGTTGAGAAGGCATATGGAATACTTCCCTTTACTAGCTGAGGTATAGAATATAAGAGCAGGGAGGTTATGCTGGAACTGTATTAAACACTAGTTAGGCCACAGCTAGAGTACTGCGTAAAGTTCTGGTCACCATATTACAGGAAAGATGTGATTGCACTAGAGAGGGTACAGAGGAGATTTACGAGGATGTTGCCAGGGCTGGAGAATTTTAGGTACAAGGAAATATTGGAAAGACTGGAGGTTGCTTTCCTTGGAACATAGGAGGCTGAGGGGTGATTTAATTGAGTTGTATAAAATTATGAGAGGCCGAGATAGAGTGGATAGGAAGGACCTATTTCCCTTAGCGAAGGGGTCAGTAACCAGTGGGCATAGATTT
This sequence comes from Heptranchias perlo, assembly GCF_035084215.1. Lineage (NCBI taxonomy): Eukaryota > Metazoa > Chordata > Chondrichthyes > Hexanchiformes > Hexanchidae > Heptranchias > Heptranchias perlo. Next base: position 72,000,805 of record NC_090325.1, read on the forward strand.
AAAGTGATTGGTAAAAGGATTAGAGGGGACCTGAGGAAAACATTTTTCACCCAGAGGGTGGTGGGTGTCTGGAACTCACTGCCTGAAAGGGTGGTCGAGGCAGAAACCCTCAACTCATTAAAAAAATACCTGGATGTGCACCTTAAGTGCCGTAACCTACACAGCTACGGACTAAGTGCTGGAAAGTGGGATTAGGTTGGGTGGCTCATTTTCGGCCAGCATGGACACGATGGGCCGAGTGGCCTCCTTCTGTGCCATAAATTTTCTATGTATGTCACATGGACTGCAGGGATCAAATAATTAGCATTACTATAGTTTCTAATCTCTTGTATTTATTTTTTGCTCCTCTATTTTTCTCTCAATCCTTTTTCTGTTTTCCTCTTCCTGTCTTCATGATGCACCCTTTTCTCTTACGGGGCCTATAGTTTTAACAGAGGCCTTTGACTACAGCCATAAAGCTGAGGTGGCCCCAGCTCTGTAGCTTCTCGTGCCTGCTAGCAAGAGAAAGAGAAAATGCAAAACTAGAATTTAGTGGCACACAAATCACAATCCTGAAATGGGTGGCATGAAGATTATCAGTTAGCACAGATACCCACCAAATGCAGGAGGGCCATGTTATCGTCGATGAACAGGAGACCATCAAAAATAATCATTTCAAATGGCCCCTACAGTCACAACACTGGCAACAGTGACAGTATGACTTGATTTTTTTCACTGCGTTAAGAAAATGACATCACTACAATACTGTGCAACTTACAAGCCAGCCATCATCACTTGATCCTTCATGTCAATGTTTGCTGATACAAATCAGCACAGATAGGAACAAAGGAACAGGAGTAGACCGTTTAGTCCCTCGAGGCTGTTCTGCCATTCAATGAGATCATGGCTGCTCTGTGACCTTAACCCCATAAGTCACTCGGTCCGGATGGGATAAATCCTAGGTTGCTGAGGGAAGTAAGGGTGGAAATTGCGGCGATACTGGCCATAATCTTCCAAACATCCGTAGATACAGGGATGGTGCCAGAGGACTGGAGAATTACAAATTTTACATCCTTGTTCAAAAAAGGCTGCAAGGATAAACCCAGCAACTATAGGCCAGTCAGTTTAACCTCGATGGTGGGGAAACTTTTAGAAACGATAATCCGGGACAGAACTAGCAGTCACTTGGACAAGGGTGGATTGATTAGGGAAAGCCAGCATGGATTTGTTAAAGGCAAATCGTGTTTAACTAACCTGATAGAGTTTTTTGATGAGGTAAAAGAGAGGGTGGATGAGAGCAATGCATTTGATGTGGTGTATATGGACTTTCAAAAGGCGTTTGATAGAGTACCACATGGTAGGCTTGTCGTCAAGATTGTGGCCCATGGAATAAAGGGGGCAGTAGCAACATGGATACAGAATTGGTTAAGTGACAGGAAACAGAGAGTAGTGGTGAACGGTTGTTTTTCGGACTGGAGGGAGGTTTACAGTGGTGTTCCCCAGGGGTCGGTGCTGGGACCACTGCTTTTCTTGATATATATTAATGACTTGGACTTGGGTGTACAGGGCACAATTTCAAAATTTGGAGATGACACGAAACTTGGAAGGGTAGTGAACAGTGAGGAGGATAGTGATAGACTTCAAGAGGATATGGTCAGGCTGGTGGCATGGGCGGACACGTGGCAGATGAAATTTAACACAGAAAAATGCGAAGTGATACATCTCGTTAGGAAGAACAAGGAGAGGCAGTATAAACTAGAGGGCACAATTCTAAAAGGGGTCCAGGAATAGAGAGATCTGGGAGTATACGTGCACAAATCGTTGAAGGTGGCAGGGCAGATTGAGAAAGCGGTTAAAAAAGCATACGGGATTCCCGGCTTTATAAATAGAGGCATAGAGTTTTTTAAAATTTATTCGTTCATGGGATGTGGGCGTCGATGGAGAGGCCGGCATTTATTGCCCATCCGTAATTGCCCTTGAGAAGGTGGTGGTGAGCCGCCTTCTTGAACCACTGCAGTCCGTGTGGTGACAGTTCTCCCACAGTGCTGTTAGGAAGGGAGTTCCAGGATTTTGACCCAGCGACGATGAAGGAACGGCGATATATTTCCAAGTCGGGATGGTGTGTGACTTGGAGGGGAACGTGCAGGTGGTGTTGTTCCCATGTGCCTGCTGCTCTTGTCCTTCTAGGTGGTAGAGGTCGCGGGTTTGGGAGGTGCTGTCGAAGAAGCCCTGGCGAGTTGCTGCAGTGCATCCTGTGGATGGTACACACTGCAGCCACAGTGCACCGGTGGTGAAGGGAGTGAATGTTTAGGTTGGTGGATGGCGTGCCAATCAAGCGGGCTGCTTTATCTTGGATGGTGTCGAGCTTCTTGAGTGTTGTTGGAGCTGCACTCATCCAAGCAAGTGGAGAGTATTCCATCACACTCCCGACTTGTGCCTTGTAGATGGTGGAAAGGCTTTGGGGAGTCAGGAGGTGAGCCACTCGCCGCAGAATACCCAGCCTCTGACCTGCTCTTGTAGCCACAGTATTTATATGGCTGGTCCAGTTAAGTTTCTGGTCAATGGTGACCCCCAGGATGTTGATGGTGGGGGATTCGGTGATGGTAATGCCGTTGAATGTCAAGGGGAGGTGGTTAGACTCTCTCTTGTTGGAGTTGGTCATTGCTGGCACTTATCTGGCGCGAATGTTACTTGCCACTTATGAGCCAAGCCTGGATGTTGTCCAGGTCTTGCTGCATGCGGGATCGGACTGTTTCATTATTTGAGAGGTTGCGAATGGAACTGAACACTGTGCAATCATCAGCAAACATCCCCATTTCTGACCTTATGATGGAGGGAAGGTCATTGATGAAGCAGCTGAAGATGGTTGGGCCTAGGACACTGCCTTGAGGAACTCCTGCAGCAACGCCCTGGGGCTGAGATGATTGGCCTCCAACAACCACTACCATCTTCCTTTGCTCTAGGTATGACTCCACCCACTGGAGAGTTTTCCCCCTGATTCCAATTGACTTCAATTTTACGAGGGCTCCTTGGTGCCACACTCGGTCAAATGCTGCCTTGATGTCAAGGGCAGTCACTCTCACCTCACCTCTGGAATTCAGCTCTTTTGTCCATTTTTGGACCAAGGTTGTAATGAGGTCTGGAGCCGAGTGGTCCTGGAGGAACCCAAACTGAGGATCGGTGAGCAGGTTATTGGTGAGTGAGTGCCGCTTGATAGCACGGTCGACGACACCTTCCATCACTTTGCTGATGATTGAGAGTAGACTGATGGGGCGGTAATTGATCGGATTGGATTCGTCCTGGTTTTTGTGGACAGGACATACCTGGGCAATTTGCCACATTGTCGGGTAGATGCCAGTGTTGTAGCTGTACTGGAACAGCTTGGCTAGAGGCGCAGCTAGTTCTGGAGCACAAGTCTTCAGCACTACAGCTGGGATGTTGTCGGGGCCCATAGCCTTTGCTGTATCCAGTGTACTCAGCCATTTCTTGATATCACGTGGAGTGAATCGAATTGGCTGAAGACTGGCTTCTGTGTTGGGGATATCGGAAGGAGGCCGAGATGGATCATCCACTCGGCACTTCTGGCTGAAGATGGTTGCAAACACTTCAGCCTTGTCTTTTGCACTTACAAAAGTAAGGAAGTCATGATGGACCTTTATAAAACACTGGTTCGGCCACAACTGGAGTATTGTGTCCAGTTCTGGGCACCGCACTTTAGGAAAGATGTGACGGCCTTAAAGAGGGTTCAGAAGAGATTTACTGGAATGATTCCAGGGATGAGGGACTTTAGTTATGTAGATAGACTAGAGAAGCTGAGGTTGTTCTCCTTGGAACAGAGAAGGTTGCGAGGAAATTTAATAGAAGTATTCAAAATCCTTAGAACCATAGAAAAGCTACAGCAAAGAAGGGGGCCATTCGGCCCATCGTGTCCATGCCAGCTCGAAGAACAACTAGGTGCCCATTTCTAATCCTACCTTCCAGCACCCGGTCCGTAGCCCTGCAGCTTACAGTACTTTAGGTGCAGGTCCAGGTACTTTTTAAAAGAGTTGAGGGTCCCTGCCTCTACCACCAATTCTGGCAGCGAATTCCATACACCCACCAGCCTCTGGGTAAAAAAGTTTTTCCTCATGTCCCCTCTAATCCTTCTGCCAATCAGCTTAAATCTATGTCCTCTAGTTCTTGAACTCTCCGCTAGGGGAAACAGGTACTTTCTGTCTACTCTATCTGAGCCCCTCATAATTTTGTACACCTCAATCAAGTCTCCCCTCAGCATCCTCTGCTCCAAGGAAAACAACCCCAGTCTCTCCAATCTCTCCCTGTAGCTGCAATTTTCAAGCCCTGGCAACATTCTTGTAAATCTTCTCTGCACTCTCTCCAGAGCAATTACATCCTTCCTGTAATGTGGTGATCAGAACTGCGCACAATACACCAGCTGTGGCGTTACCAGCATTTTATACAGTTCCATCATTACATCCCTGCTTTTGTATTCTATACCTCGGCTAATAACGGAGACCATTCCGTATGCCTTCTTCACAACCTTATCTACCTGTACTGCCACCTTCAGGGACCTGTGCACATGCACTCCAAGGTCTCTCACTTCCTCTACCCCTCACAATATATTCCCGTTGACTGCATATTCCCTTTTACTATTTTCCCTACCTAAGTGCATTACCTCACACTTCTCCGGGTTGAACTCCATTTGCTACTTTTCTGTCCACTCCACCAGCCCATTGATATCTTCTTGGAGTCTACAGCTATCCTCTTCACTATCAACTACACGGCCAATTTTTGTGTCATCTGCAAATTTGCCAATCATGCCCCCTACATTCAAGTCCAAATCATTTATACCACAAACAGCAAGGGACCCAACATTGAGCCCTGTGGCACACCACTGGAAACGGATTTCCATTCGCGAATCATGAAGGGTCTAGACAGAGTGGATAGAGAGAAGCTGTTCCCATTGGCAGAAGGATCAAGAACCAAAGGGCATAGATTTAAGGTGATTGGCAAGAGAACCAAAGGTGACATGAGGAAATTTTTTTTTAACCAGCAAGTGATTAGGATCGGGAATGCACTGCTGGAGGGGGTGGTGGAGGCAGATTCAATCATGACCTTTAAAAGGGAACCGAATAAATACTTGAAACTAAAAAATTTACATGGCTACTGGGATAGGGCGGGGGAGTGGGACTAGCTGGATTGCTCTTGCATAGAGCCGGGGCGATCTCGATGGGCCGAATGGCCTCCTTCCGTGCTGTAACCTTTCTATGATTCTATGATCCGTTAATACCGTTGGTTAACAAAAATCTATCAATCTCAGATTTAAAATTCACAATTGAGCTAGCATCAACTGCCATTTGCGGAAGAGAGTTCCAAACTTCTACCACCCTTTGCATGTGGAAGTGTTTCCCAACAGCACTCCTGAAAGTCCTGGCTCTAATTTTTAGGCTATGTCCCCTAATCCTAGACTGCCCAACCAGTGGATATAGTTCCTTTCTATCTACCCTATCAGTTCCCCTTAATATCTTGAAAACTTCGATCAAATCACCCCTTAATATTCTCAATTCCATAAGAACATAAGAAATAGGAGCAGGAGTATGCCATATGTCCCCTCGAGCCTGCTCCGCCATTCAATAAGATCATGGCTGATCTTCGATCTCAACTCCACTTTCCCACCTGATCCCCATATCCATTGATTTACCTTAGAGTCCAAAAATCTATCAATCTCAGTCTTGAATACACTCAATGATTGAGCATTCACAGCCCTCTGGGTTAGAGAATTCCAAAGATTCATCACCCTCTGAGATGAAGAAATTCCTCCTCATCTCAGTCCTAAATATCCAGCTCCTTATCCTGAGACTATGTCCCCTAGTTCTAGATTCCAGGGACTACAACCCTAGTTTGTGTAATCTCGCCTCGTAATTTAACCCTTGGAGTCCAGGTATCATTCTAGTAAATCTACGCTGCACTCCTTCCAGGGCCAATATATCCTTCCTAAGGTGCAGTGCCCTGAACTTTTTTAAAATTCGTTTATGGGGTGTGGGTGTCGCTGGCAAGGCCAGCATTTATTGCCCATCCTTAATTGCCCTTGAGAAGGTGGTGATGAGCCGCCTTCTTGAACCGCTGCAGTTTGTGTGGTGAAGGTTGTCCCACAATGCTGTTAGGTAGGGAGTTCCAGGATTTTGACCTCGCGACGATGAAGGGACTGAACGATGAAGTACTGAACACAGTACTCCAAGTGTGGTCTAACCAGGGCTTTGTATAGCCGTAGCATAACTTCTACCTCCTTGTATTCTAGTCCTCTAGATATAAAGGCCAGCTTTCCCTCCCATAGGCTCTCTCTAACACCCATCCTGCAGCCAATCTTCTACGGAGTCCTAATCCACCAGACAGGCTGGCTCCTCCTCCACTATGCTTTCAGCACAAGTTCCTGTCTCTAGTGTACAGACGTGGCAATTGGAGCTACTAGCACTATAAATCTGTGAAGAGGAGGAGTGGGGCTTATGTAGTGCATTAGCCACTAGAATCAGGTAGGAACAGGGAGAGAAAAGAATTCAAGGGGTTGGGGGGGGTGGGTGGAGGGATTGCAAGGGGATGAAAAAGAATGCAAGGAGCAGGAGATAGAATGTAAGGGAAGTGGAGAGAGAATGCAAAGCGGGAAGAGAGAATTCAAGGGGGAGTGAACACAAGGGGGAGAGAACACAAGGGGGAGAGAACACAAGGGGAAGAATGCAGGAGGGAGAATGCAATGAGGGAGAAATTACAAGAGAGATGTGAAAGTAAGGGGCAGGGGCAGATTAACACAAGGTTCAATGGGGCCCATGTTCAGGGGCCCTAGACAATTATGGGGCCCCCGGTAAAACTTACCATAACACAGAAAAACTGCAACAGCTGCATGCAACTGCAGGAACAGTTTCATTTAAGCATATTATATTGACAATTACAGGCCAGGCAGCCTAATGTCGGTGGTGGGGAAACTTTTATAGACAATAATCCTGGACAAAATTAAACGGCACTTGGAAAAGTATGGGCTAGTAAATGAAAATCAGCACGGATTAAAGGAAAATCATGTTTGACTAACTTGATTGAGCTCTTTGATGAAGTAATGGAGAGGGTTGATAAGTGTAGTGCGGTTGATGTTGTGTATATGGACTTTCAAAAGGCATTTGATAAAGTACCACAGAATAGACTTGGTAGCAAAATTAAAGCCCATGGGATTAAAGGGACAGTGGTAGCGTGGATACCAAATTGGCTAGAGGACAGAAAGCAGAGGTGAACAGTTATTTTTCAGACTGGAGGGAGGTATACAGTGTTGTTCCCCAGGAGTCAGTATTAGGACCGCTGCTCTTTTTGATATATATTAATGATCTGGACTTGGGTATAGAAGGTATAATTTCAAAGTTTGCAGTTGGCACAAAATTCGGACATGTAGTAAACAACGTGGAGGAGAATAACAGAATTCAGGTGGACACAGACTGATTGGTGAAATGGGCAGACACATGGCAGATGAAATTTAACACAGAAAAGTGTGAAGTGGTGCATTTTGGTGGGAAGAATGACGAGAGGCAATATAAACTATATGGTACAATTTTAAAGGGAGTGCAGGAACAGAGAGACCTGGGGGTGTATGTATACAAATCTTTGGAGGCAGCTTTACATGTTCAAAAGGCTGTTAAAAAAGCATATGGGAACCTGGGCTTTGTTAATAGCGGCAAAGAGTACAAAAGCAAGGAAGTTATGGTAAACCTTTATAAAACACTGGTTAGGACGTGGCTGGAGACCACACTTTAGGAAAGATGTAAAGGCCTTAGAGAGGGTGTAGAAGAGATTTACTAGAATGGTACCAGGGATGAGTGTCTTCAGTTATGTGGATAGACTGGAGAAGCTGGAGTTATTCTTCTTAGAACAGAGAAGGTAAAGAGAGATTTGATTGAGGTGTTCAGAATCATGAATGGTTTTGACAGAATAAATAAGGAGAAACTGTTTCCAGTGACAGAAGGGTTGGTAACCAGAGGACACAGATTTAAGGTGATCAGCAAAAGAGCCAGTGGCGATATGAGGAAACATTATTTTACACAGCGAGTTGTAATGATCTGGAATGCGCTGCCTTGAAGGGTGGTGGAAGCAGATTCAATAGTAACCTTCAAAAGGGAATTGGATAAATACTTGAAGGGTAAAAATGTAAAGGGCTATGGGAAAGAGCTGGGGAATGGGACTAATTGGATAGCTCTTTCAAAGAGGCAGCACAGGCAAAATGGGTCGAATGGCCTCTTCCTGTGCTGTACCTACTATGATATTATGATACTATGAATGGAAGAAGAAGAGAATGCAAGGTGCTGGCAAGGGGTGAGAATGCAAAAGTAGGACAAGAGAGAATTAATACAAGGGAGAGAGAATGCAAAGTGACAACAAGGGGTGATGATACAAGGGGTGGACAAGAGGAGGACAAAATGCAAACGTAGGGCAAGAGGAAGTGAATGCAAGAAGACAACAACAGTGGGGGAGAATACAATGGAAAGGCAAGAGGGAGAGATGAGACAGGGAGTGGCAGAACGGGAGGGGAGGAGACAAAGTATAAGACAGCGAGCATAACATGGGGGCAAGAGGAGACAGAACGCGTAGCAAGGCCAAAAAGAAGGAACAAAATGCATTGCAGGGGAAAGTGCTGAACGCATTGCAATAGATGGGGAAGGGAAAAATGCATTGGATGGGGATGTGGCGGAATGCACAGGGAGGGGACGCAGCTGAATGCATGGCGAGGGAAGAGAAGCAGCATGCATTGCCAGAGGAAGGGAGGGAACAGAATACAAGCAAAGGAGAAATGGGTGGAGAGGGATTAAGGGAAATGGAGGGAAGGGGGAATGGATGACAGTGAAAGAGAGCGGAGTGGATGGCAGTGAAAGAGAGGCGAGTGGACAACGGTGATGGGGTGATCAGCAATGAATGGGCGTTGATGAAAACTCCAGGAATACGTCTAACCCAAGTTACCAACCCTACGGCCGATGCACTTCCAGGGGAGATCTAGCATAGGAGAGCTAAAATTTGTCTCCCTAACGTTGATTTTATGTCAAAAGAACAGACAAAACCAAATGGAATTTCTCATCCAGTTCTGATGAAAGGTCTTCGACCTGAAACGTTAACTTTGTTTCTTTCTCCACAGATGCTGCCTGTCTTGCTGAACTTTTCCAGCATTTTCTGTTTTTATTTCAGATTTCGAACATCTGCAGTATTTTGTTTTTGATTTGGAAATTCTCAGCCTTTTGTCTCTAAACTAGGCTGAAGGGGATAGAGTGTCTTTGTGAACTGAGGCGATGGGAAAATTACTAGTGGGATAACTTCTGGCTGAGTGATACTGTTGAAAATCCAAATGTCACTTTTTTTTATTGTTTTAAGATTAATTAATTGTGAAGTATAAAAGTGTTCAAAATTAGTCAAATACAAAATTCAAAATTTTTCCAGGAGTTTATGTTCCCAGACTCCCCAAGAAATGCACCACCAATGTTAAGCCTTCAACATTTGGATTTTCATGTATTCAGCCTATCATGTATTAATATTTTTTTATTCCTCCAATTCAAGTGAAGAAATGTCCTGTATACTTACCGCTTACGGTGCAAAGCCTATGTAACTGCTTGTTTTCACCTATCAGGACCATTCTTGATTTGTCAGCATTTTAGGACCTGTCACTTTTTTGAAGCTTTTGCTTGTTTTCTAGGTTGACATGTGCAATAGTGGAATCTGTTTTTAGTGATCTCTGCTTGCCCAAGACTGAGTGGCAGTTTAAACAAGCGAGCAGCTACTCAAGGCCATCAATCCCAAACTTTTTTTCCCGCTTCCTTTCCTGACAACTTTCTCTCCTGATCTGTACGTTTTAAGTACTTGCTGGTTTACAGTATTATGGGCTCTGATGCCCCCCCCCCCTCCCCCAGTAACCTTTCTTCATGTGTGGCCTTAGACAGTGACTGTTAGCAGGCTATTCGGTAGTAGTGGCATCCCAGCCAAGCCTGATCCCGTCCTCATCCAGTGTCCACCTGCACTTCCAGCATATGGTTGATATCAGGGGATACAATCAGGAGTTGCTACCCTGACCAATTGTCCCTTCCAAAAGCAAGGGCTGGTAAAGCCAATTGGAGCTTTATCTGAGATCAGTTAACTCAGCACAGACTTGGGATTTTCACTAAATGGAAAATGCATAGGGAAAAAGCTTCCACTAACCTCTACTCTTTCTTGAGGCCTGTTATCTCTTATCTTACATTGCTGAGTTCTGCACTCACAGTCCAGATTAAATGCCTACTATCACACATATTAACTGTGCCTTTCAACTTCTTAGGACTAGGATCATGTTCCTTTTCTCCCGTGAAAAAAACAACTCTGGAAATGTTTCTTCATCTCATAGTTTTGGGATTATCTTGTTTTGAGAAGGGTCCACACCTTATACATACATATATGCTTTTTGTTTACAAAGGCTGACAGACCTGTTGTTTACTTCCAGCATTTTCCAATTTCCAGCAATTGGAGTTTCTTTCTTTTTAATTAGAAGCACCATGTTGCTCTTATCTAACACATCAACATTGTTTTGAAAATAGGTTATCAAGATTGTGCAATTTGGGTACCCTACCTTCAAAGTCTGGGGGTTGGGATAAATTTTATAACCAGTGGGGACATTCCTGCTGGCAAGATGATGACAGGGAGTCCAATGATCTCATCTGATCTACAGTGGGATCCTGCCACACACGTGATTTCTCGATCAGGCTTAATGGCTGTGTTTTGTGCTCTCACCGACAACATACGAGGTCTTCATCATGCTTACATGCCACATGCAAACGAGGCCTAGCAGTAGAATAGGAGGATTTCTCGATTATGGAGCAGAAGTCTGTATTAGTTCTGCCCATTCTCAAAAAGCATCAAGGAAATATTTGCAGGGCTGTGAGGAAAGAGCAGGAGAGTGGAACTAATTGGATAGTGTTAGCAGATTTCTCCCATTACTGTCACAACAATGGATTGTTAATCCATCAACAATAATTTCCACTTGATTCTAGCCTGAGTGGTTATAAAATAGCAAGTTTAATAGATTGACTTACAACAGTATTGCACTACAGCTGTCTTCAACATTACATTCAACAGCATTATAGTTATAATATATAACTACAGATTATATTAAATGACAAGCAATCAACACAACCTGATGAACTTCCAACCGTACCCTCTTGAGACCTCTAACTTTTGGGAGGGAGCATACCCTATCTTTATACTATTCGGCTGTGTTGTTCTGTACGCAAGCACCGCTGGTCTTATCTCATGGTCGTAAACCATCTCATTTTGCTGACTCTCGGAAACCACCAAGGATTGTTTAATGTCTTAGTGTTTACGTAGCCTTTCCCTGTTATCAGGTCTTAGTATGTTTATACTAGGTTAGGACAACCTGTCTCTTGAATCTTACTGTTTTTCACTATTCTAATGCCTCAGCACTGTTTCAATGACCTCTTGGGTTTCTGTAAGTTATTTTCCTCACAGAGATGCGGACCTTTTGCCCTCCAATTTTCTATGCTTGTTTTAAACCATATTCTTACAGATAGCTCTTTCAAAGAGTCAGCACAAGCACAATGGGCTGAATGGCCTCCTTCTGTGCTGTAAGATTCTATGATTCTCTGAGTAAAAGTGAGATGTATGAGGAGGGGAGTTCTTAAGATAACAAACTGTTTTACTTTTGATTCGTTTTTGGCTATTGTGTGTTTATTTTCTGTATTTTGGGGTGGGTTGTGTTTTGAGGGGATGTTTTGACCAGAATATAAATAGAAAAGCAACCAAATAATTGTCTCCAAATCACTGGAAAGCCAATTATAAATAAAATATTTACAAAAGTTCAGCCCAACAGGAAGATCTTTAAAGAGGGGGCTGTCAATCATAGAATCATAGAAAATTATGGCACAGAAGGAGGCCATTTGGCCCATCGTGTCCGTGCTGGCTGAAAAAGAGCTATGAAGCTTAATTCCACTTTCCAGCACTTGGTCCGTAGCCCTGTAGGTTAGGGCACTTCAAGTACTCATCCAAGCACTATTTAAATGAGTTGAGGGTTTCTGCCTCTACCAGTGAGTTCCAGACCCCCACCACCCTCTGGGTGAAAAGATTTCTCCTCAGCTTCCCTCTAATTCTTCTACCAATTACTTTAAATCTACGCCCCCTGGTCACTGACCCCTCTGCTAAGGGAAATAGATCCTCCCCATCCACTCTATCTAGTCCCATCATAATTTTATATACCTCAATTCAACCTCCCCTCAGGGTCCTTTGTTCCAAAGAAAACAACCCCAGCCTATCCAACCATTCCTCATAGCTAAAATTCTCCAGTCCTGGCAACATCCTCGCAAATCTCCTCTGTACCCTCTCTAGTGCAATCACATCTTTCCTGTAATATGGTGACCAGAACTGTACGCAGTACTCAAGCTGTGGCCTAACCAATGTTTTATACAGTTCTAACATAACCTCCCTGCTCTTATATTCTATGTCTCAGCTAATAAAGGAAAGTATCCCGTATGCTTTTTTAACCATCTTATCTACCTGTCCTGCTACCTTCAGGGATCTGTGGACATGCACTCCAAGGTCCCTTTGTTCCTTTACACGTCTCAGTATCCAAGTGGCTCCTAGAATTCAAGCTCCTTTCCCCTTCCCTCCTCCCCGTCCGCTCCTACTCCAGCCTCCTCCCTCCACCCCTCCTCTTCCCTTCCCCACGTTGGTCCAGTTATTTCCTTCTCCCAACCCTGCTTGAATTGAACACTGAGCTTGGTCACAACCGCCTCACCCCCCCCCCCCCCCCCGCCGTGCAACACCACTGGAGACCGACTAGGACTATAGAAATTCTTTGCCTTACTGTGTGTATAAATTTTAAAAATTACATTTGCCCTTCATTTGCTCTTCAATGACCATTTTCATTGTCTTACTTTAATGTTCTTCTTGAGGTTGTGAAACTTTTTGGACTTCCCTCCAGGTCCAGACTGTTTTCAAGATCAATTTTACTTAGTCCTTGACATCTTGTCATGCATTTTGTTATCTCTGTGGTTCCTACTGCAGAATGGAATAATATTTCAATGGCTGTCAAGTGAAGCGGGCTTTGCGAATTTTCTGCTGAGACATAATAGTAGAAATGACTCTGATGTTATGTACAAATGCTTAACAGGTGCCTATCAAATTCATAATAAACGGATTAACGCCTCCAGGAGAAATTGGAACTGGGTGCATTGAGCATTTGTACCGTAGCATCACCAGCGGTATTTTCTATTACTATTTCTGTTGTCTTAAAGACGTTTACTGTTATTTATACGTAGCCATCTCAGAAGTGAGAAATGGGGATTTTTACGGTACGTTGTGTCTGACCGGGTTTCTCACCTTAACTCTTAACAGAAACGCGCTTCACAAAATTACTCTGCGGAGAAATGAGGTGAGATACCATTAGAATTTTATTTTTGCACTTTAATTTTACGAAAATGGCGAGGTTTAGCACCTTCCTTTCTAAAAAGCAGCTGCTCTATGACCGAACCTTCGTTTAAAACGATCGAATTTTTTTAAGGGAAGGGCGGTGATCGTTGAAGTGACCTTAGTTAAACCTCACGTACAATGCCAAATGATCAGCAGCAAGAAATCGTTCTGTGTCATTGCTTTGTCACTTCTCTTTCTAACACCAGAACAATTCAGTGTTAAGGCGCCGTGTTGATATTGGCATTGCCGACCCCATTTCACATTTCCTTGGCTGGGTGTCTAAACAGCAAGATCCAGCTATTCGGGTTGCATTAGTATTCCTGTCCTATCAATGTGTTGTGTTGCTAACCACGTCAGCCTGCCAGATTCCTGCGCCTTGCATTTCCAGCAAGGTTAGAGCCGCAAAAAGGCCACTCGGAAGACTTAAGATTAGAGCAAACGACCGCGATCAATTCCTACCCACCGGGATCCTTTGCTTTTTATTCTTGAGGTGAAAATAAAAGCTGTTCTGGGCCCACCCCGCCCGCCCTGTGAGAATTAAAGGCGAGATCGTTCCGGTGTAGGATTTCTGGAGCCGTCAAATTCTTAATGGAAACTCCTAAATCTTCGAAATGTGAATTTGTTCCCGATGAAATCACTACCCTAAGCAGTACGGAACATGCTAACATTGGGATATTTCAGCTGTTCTTAGATAGTGGTGACTTTGAAGCATGCTGAAAGACGAAAGCCAGCGCCCGCTCTGCAGGCTGAAGGTTATGTAGGGGAGTGGAGGGGGGAAAAAAAGAGAAAAACATCTATTTTATTTTGAGCTCGTATTTCTTTCCTGGAGCACACGGTCCATCGCAACACGCCTCACCCGTAGCGAGGAGCAGCTCATCTTGGATGTGTATGCATGAGTTCTGCACTGAATGGGCGCAAAAACCGCCCCAAGTCGCCTGGCTCCATCCTCCAGCTCGGCAAGGCGCAGTACAGAGAAGCGGAGAGGAGAGGCAGCTCGGAGAGCGCCGCCAAGCCCGCCCGGGCACTCGAGGAGTGTAAGATGGTAGGTGCAAAGTACAAAAAAAAGAAACAAATTATTTCGGGTTTTTTTTAATCCATCCTGGCACCCCCTCCAAACCGTTTCCAATTCTGATCACGTGCAAATGCACAACCGTATTTGTTAATGTGGAGCATTGGCCTGAGTGATGACTGAATTTCAGTTTTATTCTGACGCGTCTATTTATGGCACGGCTTATCTATTCTGTTGCATGTGAGTTCGTTGCATATTGAAGTGCTTTATTGAATACTAAGTGGAGTTCCCGTGTCAAGAGGACACAAGTCTCTTCACTCTGCAAAACTAGAATCAACCTCTGCGTTTTTATGAAGTGTCTGTGTAAACAAAAGTGTTAGATCCGGGTAAAGGATAGCACATCAATACTAGAAAGTGCGAACATGTTATCCTTTTCCAACATTGTGGCGATTTACTGATCTTACACCAGAATTTAGTGAGACTTATTTTCAGTGTTTGCATTGATTCGCGGCTCAGATGGAAGCTGGACAGGTACAACTAGTGGAGTTACATTTTAAAGCATTCTGCGCCGTGATATGAGAATGTTAATGGTGTACTGATAAAATCGCTATTTTTTATTGGTTAAAGATTGCGACTATATATAGTGTGTGTGTTTATCTCACAGCCGAGAAGTATGGCTGTCCCGCCATTGACCTTCAGTTTTCTTTCCTCCTCTCCTAAATGGCAGCAAATGATGCTCTTTTATTTTTTCACCCCCCACCCCCACTTTTGCTTTCTTTTAAACGACCGATAACTCTTCACGGTGACCACCAGAGTTTATTTTTTTTCAGTTGGTGCAAGACTTCAACACACAGGTGGCCCTTTACCGCGAATTGGTAATTTCCATTGGAGATGCCTCGGTGGACTGTCCATCTCTGCGAGCTGAAATGCAGAAGACGCGGACCAAGGGTTGTGAGATGGCACAAAGCGCACACCAAAAACTCTCCGCAATCTCGGGGTGAGTGAGCTGTTTAAACTTCATTGATCGACACAGGGCCTTGACATTTATTTAAACTTCCATTCGTATCATCCCAAACTCCGAACAAACTTGTCGATCAGAAGTGAGGGTATTTTTTAAAAAAAGATGAGTACGTGATACTCCTTAATCCATGTGTGGATCGAGAGCTGTGGCTCTTTTTAATGATTGTTTATTATAAAACGATATTTTACTATGATTTACTTAATAGTTAATATATCGGGTGACTACAGTTAAAACGTAACATTGTTCCGATTAGTCACCATTCTCTCAGTTAGAACAATGATTCCTCGTCAGTTTCTCCCTTGGAGGCGTTGACTCCTTCAAACCTGATCACACGTCTGCGACACACATCGTAACTCGCAAAAGGCAGATTTGCTTTCGGAGTTCCACGAAATGTGAAGTTTACACGACGTGGTTACTAAATGAAATAGCGGTAAAGCCTGACCTCAGGTTTACCAATAGTAAATTGCAACGCTGTTAATTTCCGTTTTTCTTTTAGATTTTTTTTAAAAAATCCTTTCCTTTTTCAAAAGGCGAATTTAAGATAGTGTTTAGTTGAGCCCTACACCAAGAGGACTCGGTTCCATTCCCAATCTATGCTGATCTCAGTCAGGTAGCAGTAGAGGTGCTGCAATTGGTCTCATAACCCATGAGTTAGAGAGAAGAAAAACAGTCAAGAGTTCCCATCCCTGATGGTTAGAATGTCTGCTATTAAAAGGGCTAGTGTATGGGCATTGAGTTTGACAGGATCCAGCTCAGCTATGGTGCCCCCTCCGCCACCACTTCATCCTGCTGTCAAATATCCTGTCAATGTTCACTATCACGGCTCCCACATGACAAATGGTCACTTGGTTGACATAGGGCTCCATGGGCACCTGGAGCCCATGGAATGTGCCATAGCAAGGAGTTAATGGCTTCAGGAGATGGTGGGAGAAAAAAGAATGAGGAGAAAAGCAAAAGGCAAATTCAAAAAGTGGATTGCTTACTCTTTTCTGAATGTAATTTTAATTTGTATGCAAACCTGAACATTGCTATAGAGGCTTTATCATTAAGGTCCAGTGAGGGGGGGGGGGGGTGGGCGGGAGAGAAATTGGTCTTCGTTAGTAACGCAAAATGGGCAATAGCGAATCATAAACCCAGTTTACATCCTGCCTGAATTTCTCTTCCATTGACTTAAATGGAAAAGAAAATCAGGCAGAATGTAAGATGGCCTACCATTTTGCACTACTGCCAAAGACCAATTTCACCCCCAATGTTTCTAACTTACAATTGAATTAAATAGAGCATTTCGACACTAAGAAATTATATTGTCAGAAATAAAATAACTTTATTGCCTTTCAATCTCTTAGCATGAAGTGTTGTATAATTAGAAATCAGCAGCTCATCTTACTTCAAGCATAATGCAGTAATCTCAGACATATAGTGTTATCCAACAAGATCAAAGAAGTAGCATTTGAAAGTAGGAAGAAACTTAGCTAGGCAATGGAATGTACCATTCCAGAGTGGAGGGCTTAATGGCTGTAGGTTATGGCAACAAAGGCAAAGCCTAGGATGGGGGATGCACAGTTGGCCAAAATCAGAAGAACAGAGGGTCTGAGCTGGAATCTGGCCAACAACTACTTACATTTTATTGCATCTTTCACATAACAAAATAGTTTGAATTGGCTGATCTCAGCTGGGCAACAGTAACAATATACATGTGTAGATGTTGGATGAGAATATGATCAGGCTACGATGTGATTTCCATTCCCCGCATCGAGTAGTCCACCAACACTCTGTCTAAGAAAGCACAAAGAATAGTAATTTGACATAGCAGAGGACTGCCAGTGCTTAGGGAGCCTTCAGATGGAATGTTAAACCAAGGTTCTATTCGCCTTTTCCAGTGGTACAGATGGACATTAAAAATCCCATGGCACTTTTTGAAGAAGAACAAGGAGTTCTCCCAGTTTCTCAGCCAACATTCTTTCCTCAACCACTACCACCAAAAAAAACAGATTGTTATTCATCTCAAGGTTGTTTGTGGATTGTTGCTGGTGCAGAATGACTGTTGAATTTGTCTGTATAACAACTTTAGAAAATAGTTCACTGTGTAAACGACCTGGAGACATTTCAATGGAACAGGTGCTTTATAAATGATCAGGCTTATTTTAACCAATCTCTTGCATGAATTTACACCTATAGACGAGGAGAGAAGAACAGGGGAGAAAATAGGAAAAATGAAGGAAATTCACTAACAGTTGGAGGCTGGTTAGCAGAACTCCATGCATGCATTTAAGTACAGATGTTTGATGCTCTGCTTTTTCCAATTCAAGGGCGGTGTGAGTGAGTAACTGTGACCTACACCTCTCAGAAACACTTCAAATATTGCATTACTTAGGTGGAGTATAGCAGGGGCATAAGATTGATACAAAACAAGCGATCAAAACAATTCACAGAAAATCATCATTTTTTCTGTTGGAACAGAAACAGCGTACAGATCAGTTTCAAAACTATAGTCTTGTATTTGAAAATATTAAATATTTTCTTCTATCAGTATATAGTTAAAATTGACAAAATTCTTCCATGCATTTTTAACACGTACCATAATTGTCAGTGTCAAAATAGAATTAATTATCTTGATGTGCCAGATGTATTTCATTCACATTAGTATTTCTATAGTAAAAGAAAGGGGTTGTAGTATTTCTTACTAAAAGCTCCAAGCAAGGTATAGCTTTATTAAACAAAAATTGTGCAAGAA
This sequence comes from Heptranchias perlo, assembly GCF_035084215.1. Classification (NCBI taxonomy): domain Eukaryota; kingdom Metazoa; phylum Chordata; class Chondrichthyes; order Hexanchiformes; family Hexanchidae; genus Heptranchias; species Heptranchias perlo. Next base: position 72,019,012 of record NC_090325.1, read on the forward strand.
GCAGAAGTTATAGTCTATCAGTTGCTAAATGGCCTTCTTTATTCAAAAACCATAACATCAAGTATGTAAGTCACATACTAATTTTATGGTTGCTGTCTTGGTATTAAAGAACTAATTTTCATTAGTGTGTAATTCGCAGACCTATATATAGATGGCATAAAACCCGCACGATGTTGTAGTTTGCTTTTTTAAAACTAGGTTTTATAGCAAGTGGTTTGATATCTTTCTTTGGACCAGTGTACAAATTCAAATACATAAGAAGTTTCAAGATCAAGTAGTCTTCAACATTTAAGAAACCAAAAGTGGAGTAGATAGAAGTTAGAATATAAACAACTGTATGGATTCCTTCAGAGTTAACTGTGTTATTTTGTATATTTTAACTTATTTTTGGATGCAGTGAAGGTAATTTATAGGGAACAACTAATATTGTTTTCTAGAGATTTGGCTGGAACATTACTGCAAAATTCATAACTGCTTTCATTAATATTTTGGGACAAATTTTACCAATTTCCCATTACATATGAAGTGAAGAAATTAATAGTCTCTTAATTATAGATAAACAGAGATAAAACCGATATTTTATTTGAGAGTTACAACATTCAGGAGATAGTTCAGTGCCTGGTAGAACAATATATTTCAACTACTTACAGTTAAACCATATTATTACAAACTCTGCACTGGTAAAGTTGTTTTACTTATCATGGTTCATCTTATCAGGATTTGGGCAATTCTTTTATCTGGCTCAGCTATGATGCATTGCAGCCAACTCATTTCCACAGTTGAGTAGTCTGTAGATATTATCTAGGCTTACATATGAAGAATGACCATTTGGGCAAAGTACCAGAAGGTTTTTGACACTGTGGAATTGTACCACAGCACCTTCAGGAGCAAGGAAGAAAAAGGTTAAAATTGGAAAAACAGAACAGGAAGAGCATTATGATTCCAATCTTGTGCTCACCAATTCTCTCTTACATACACATAAACTCACACATATGTACACACACATTCGCGCACACACGTACACAAAACCATTGATTTTTTAATACAGTATATCTGCAAAGGAAAGAGAAGGGTGTTTACTGGTAGTGGCAGCTTAACACACGGCTGACTATGGTGCATTCTATTTTTCAGCTAAAAAAGTTAATTTTAATTAATATTTTGGTATATTCTCTAGACCATGAAAATCAATTAAAGCTGCTTTATGGCATGCCCTTATCATTCTGATGTCACACCTATGGAAATATATGGGGCTATTTATTTATGATGAGTGAATAAGTCAATTTCTGTTTTATTATATGGAATTCTAGGATTTTGTATTCATGTTTCGGGGATCAAATTCCACAGTTCCATCTATTTTTCCATGAGAAATGTAAATCAGTGGATTTGAATATAATTTTATTTACACAGGTATTATTCTATTTTTATAAATAGAGGATGTGCAATCTAAAGATTATGCATATTGATGTACAACATTTATTCCGTTAGTCAGGGTGACCTGATGATTATAAAAGATTTCCTTATATTTCATAGTAACATTGTAATAGTTTGCACAGGAAAAGACCATTGGTCCAACTAACCTACCGATCCAGATGGGATGCATCCTAGGTTGCTGAAGGAAGTATGGGTGGAAATTGCGGAGGCTCTAGCCACAATCTTCCAATCTTTCTTAGATATGGGAGTGGTGCTAGAGAACTGGAGGATTGCCCTCATCTCCTCTCCCTTAAGTCTAAGGGACACAGACTTGAATGCTTATGGGGGACAACTGGTTTAGCCATTTATCTCTCTCCCCTGTTCAAAAAAGGGGAGAGAGATAAATCTGGCAATTACAGGCCAGTCACCCTAACGTCAGTGATGGGGAAACTTTTAGAGACAATAATCCAGGACAAAATTAATTAACATTTGGAAAAGTATGGGCTAATAAATGAAAGTCAGCACGGATTTGTTAAAGGAAAATCATGTTTGACTAACTTGCTTGAATTCTTTGATGAAGTAAAGGAGAGGGTTGATGAGGGTAATGCAGTTGGTGCTGTGTATATGGACTTTCAAAAGGCATTTAATAAAGTACCACATAATAGAGTTGTTTGCAAAATTAAAGCCCATAGAATTAAAGGAACAGTGGCAGCTAGGTTCCTTCTGTGTCTGCCCCTGGAAAAAACTCTCCCTCAGGTCACTTACAATGGCACTTTCAAATTCCCAACTGTCTAGCCTTTGGCCCTTCATTCACCATGACATTTCTGCAGCTACCGATCTGCTCAATCACACCCTCACCTCCACCTTTGATACCCTTGTCCCCATTAAAACCATTACTCTCTCTCACCCTGGTCATTCCCCCTGGTATGGCCCTCATCTCCTCTCCCTTAAGTCTAAGGGACACAGACTTGAATGCTTATGGGGGACAACTGGTTTAGCCATTCATTGCCAGATCTGGCTGGACCACCTAAAGCACTATCGGGTCCTGCTCTCCTCTGCCAAAACTGCTCACTATTCATCCTGGAATGCAAAGATAACTCCCAGCTTCTCTTCCCCACTACAAACCGTCTTCTTAAACCCCTCTCCCATGCCCCCTCAACCCTCGCCTCCAACAAAAAGTGCGAAAAGCTCATGGACTTCTTTGTCACTGAAATTGGGACTATCCATTTAGCTGCCTTTGCTGCTTCCCTTTCTTCTAGCCCACCAAGCCAAATTTCCCCTATGGTTCCCCCCTGCCGCAGCCCTGAATTAGCATCTTTCTTTAATTTCTCTCCTATTTCCCCTCATGCCCTCTCCGAGCTCATCTTAACCATGAGATCCACCTTCTGTTCCCTCGATCCAATTCCTACTAAACTGCTGACCACCCAACTTCCCTTCCTGGCCACCACGTTAGCTGATATTGTTCACTGTTATAGACTCCAGCATTTTCTCTCAGGTACTGTCCCCCTGCCCTTCAAATCTGCCGTCATCACACCCCCTCCTCAAAAAATCCACCCTTGACCCCTCCGCCCTTGCAAAATACCGCCCCATCTCCAACCTCCCTTTCCTCTCCAAGGTCATTGAATGCGTTGTCACCTCCCAAAACCATACCCATCTTTCCCGCAACTCCATGTTTGAATCCCTTCAATCAGGTTTCCACCCCTACGACAGTACTGAAACGGCCCTTATCAAAGTCACAAATGATATCCTATTTAACTGTGCCGATGGTAAACTATCCCTCCTCACCTTAGGATAAAAAAAGAGAACCAGTGAATGTAGTATATTTGGATTTTCAAAAGGCATTCGATAAGGTGCCACATAAAAGGTTGTGACACAAGGTAAGGGCTCATGGGGTTGGGGGTAATATATTAGCATGGATAGAGGATTGGTTAAAGGACAGAAAACAGAGAGTGGGGATAAGCCGGTCATTCTCAGGTCGGCAGGCTGTAACTAGTGGGGTGTCGCAAGGATCAGTGGTGGGGCCTCAGCTATTTACAATCTATATTAATGATTTAGACGAAGGGACCGAGTGTAATGTATCCAAGTTTGCTGATGATACAAAGCTAGGTGGGAAAGTAAGCTGTGAGGAGGACACAAAGAGTCTGCAAAGGGATTTAGACGGATGAAGTGAGTGGGCAAGAAGGTGGCAGTTGGAGTATAATGTCGGAAAATGTGAGGTTATTCACTTTGGTAGGAAGAACAGCAAAACAGAATATTTTTTAAATGGTGAGAAACTATTAAATGTTGCTGTTCAGAGAGACTTGGGTGTCCTCATACAAGAAGCACAAAAATTTAGTGTGCAGGTACAACAAGCAATCAGGAAGGCAAATGGCATGTTGGTCTTTATTGCAAGGGGGTTGGAGTACAAGAGTAAGGAAGCCTTACTACTGTTGTACAGTGATGTGGAGATGCCGTTGATGGACTGGGGTGTACAAATGTAAGGAATCTTACAACACCAGGTTATAGTCCAACAGTTTTATTTGAAAATCACAAGCTTTCGGAGGCTTTCTCCTTCGTCAGGTGAGTCACCTGACGAAGGAGAAAGCCTCCGAAAGCTTGTGATTTTCAAATAAAACTGTTGGACTATAACCTGGTGTTGTAAGATTCCTTACATTTGTACTATTGTACAGGGCTTAGGTGAGACCTCACCTGGAGTATTGCGTACAGTTTTGGTCTCCTTATCTAAGGAAGGATATACTTGCCTTAGAGGCGGTGCAACGAAGGTTCACTAGATTAATTCCTGGGATGAGAGGGTTGTCTTATGAAGAGAGGTTGAGTAGGATGGGCCTATACTCTCTGGAGTTTAGCAGATGAGAGGTGATCTCATTGAAACATATAAGATTCTGGGGGGGTTTGACAGGGTAGATGCTGAGAGATTGTTTCCCCTGGCTAGAGATTCTAGATCGAGGGGGCATAATCACAGGATATGGGGTCGGCCATTCAAGAATGAGATGAAGAGGAATTTCTTCACGTAGAGGGATGTGAATCTTTGGAATTCTCTACCCTAGAGGGCTGTGGATGCTGAGTCATTGAATATATTCAAGACTGAGATGGATAGATTTTTAGACTCTCGGGGAATCAAGGGATATGGGGATCAGGTGGGAAAGTACAGTTGAGGTCGAAGATCAGCCATGATCTGATTGAATGGCATAGGAGGCTCAAGGGGCCATATGGCCTACTCCTGCTCCTGTTTCTTATGTTCTTATGTTCTCGACCTGTCCATAGCTTTTGTCACGGTTGACCACACCATTCTCCTCCAACGCCTCTCCTCCATCGTCCAGCTGGGTGGGACTGTGCTCGTCTGGTTCCATTCTTATCTATCCAGTTGTAGCCATAGAATCACCTGGAATGGCTTCTCTTCCCGCTCCCACGCTGTTACTTCTGGAGTCCCCCAAGGATCTATCCTTGGCCCCCTGCTATTTCTCATCTACCTGCTGCCCCTCGGCGACATCATCCGAAAACACGTCAGATTCCACATATACGCTGATGACACCCAGCTATAGCTCATAACCACCCCCCTCAATCCCTCCACTATCTCTCATTTGTCACATTGCTTGTCCAACATCTAGCACTGGATGAGCAAAAATTTCCTCCAACTAAATATTGGAAAGACTGAAGCCATTGTCTTTGGTCCCCGCCGCAAATTGTAGCCACTGACTCCATCCCTCTCCCTGGCCATTGTCTGAGGCTGAACCAGACCATTCACAACCTTGGCGTCCTATTTGACCCTGAGATGAGCTTCCGACCATATATCCGCTCCATCACCAAGACCACCTATTTCCTCCTCTGTAACATCGCCTGTCGCCGCCGCTGCCTCAGCTCATCTGCTGCTGAAACCCTCATCCATGCCTTTGTTACCTCCAGACTGGACAATTCCAATGCTTTCCTGGCTGGCCTCCCATCTTCCACCTTCCATAAACTTGAGCTCATCCAAAACTCTGCTGCCCGTATCCTAACTCGCACCAAGTCCCGTTCTCGCATCACCCCTGTGCTTGCTGACCTATATTGGCTCCCGGTCCGGGAATGCCTCGAGTTTAAAATTCTTATCCTTGTTTTCAAATCCCTCCATGGCCTCGCCCTTCCCTATCTCTGTAACCTCCTCCAGCCCTACAACCCTCCGAGATCTCTGCACTCCTGCAGTTCTTGCCTCTTGCGCATCCCCGATTTTAAGTACTCCACCATTGGCTTTCATCTGCCTAAGCCCTAAGCTCTGGAATTCCCTTCCTAAACCTCTCTGCCTCTCTACCTCTTCTCGTTTAAGAGTTCTATATACAAATGCATGGAGTATAAGGAATAAATTAAATGCACTACAGGTTCAAATTCAAATTGGAGGGTATGACATGATAGCTATCACTGAGACATGGCTGCAGGATGGTCAGGATTGGGAACTAAATATATCGGGTTATAAGGTCTACAGGAGAGACAGGGAAAATGGAAGAGGGGGAGGAGTAGCCTTAGTGATTAGAGATGAAATCACTTCAATGATAAAGGAGGATATACCGAGAGGTAAGCAGCCAACAAAGACCTTATGGGTTGAATTGAGAAAAAGGAAAGGATCTAAGACTATAGTGGGAATTGTGTATAGGACCCCTGGCAGCAGCTGTGAAGTGCTAGATTGTATAAATGCAGAGATTAGACAAGTGTGTAAAAAAGGCATAGTGGTCTTAATGGGGGACTTTAACCTTCACATAGATTGGGAAAAGCAGACTAGCAACTGTCAGAAAGGTAGTGAATTTCTTGAGTGTCCCCGGGATAGTTTTCTACAGCAGTATGTCCTAGAGGCAACAAGGGGGCAAGCCATACTACATTTAGTAATGAGTAATGAACCAGATTTAGTTAACGGCTTAACTGTACACGAACATCTATCCAATAGCAATCATAACATGATCGAGTTCAATGTAGTGTTTGAAAGGGAAAAAAGTGAATCATCTGCTAAGATTCTAGACTTGGGTAAGGCCGACTTCAATGGGATGAGACAGAGACTGTCCACAGTAAACTGGGTAAATCTGTTAATGGGTAAAACGATTGAGGATCAGTGGGAAATGTTTAAAGAAACATTTAACGTGATACATAATCAGTTTATACCCCTGAGGGGCAAGAATTCTACTTGCCAAAAAAACAGCCATGGACAACTAAAGAGGTTAGGGACAGTATAAGACATAAGGAAAGGGCATACAAAAAGGCAAAAAATGGCACAGATCCTGGCGAATGGGAAAGATACAAAGATCAACAAAGGGTCACAAAACATATAGTAAGAGTTACAAAAAGAGAGTATGGACCCGATGTTAGCAGGGCTGCAGGTTCTCGGCGGGGGGCTATCGGGTGCGTGGGTAACGCGCCCGGTGAAATTAGTCAGCTCCCCGCGTGATTGTAGCATACAATCCACTAATTGGATCCACTTACCTGGTCCTCCGGGTTCCCCACTGCTGATCTGCGCATCGGGCGGGCTGCGCATGCGCAGTAAGATCTGTCAGCTGGAGGAGCTCTATTTAAAGGGGACGTCCTCCACTGACAGATGCTGCAACAAATAGAAAAAATCACAGCATGGTGCAGCCCAGGGGGAAGGCTGCTCCCAGTTTAATGATGCCTCACTCCAGGTATCAATACATGGGGTGAGGAGGAGGGGGAGGACAGAGATCTTCCTCCCGGCGGGCGGGAGGAAGCGGCCTGCCTCTGCCACCAGGAAGGCCTGGCTCGAGGTGGCAGAGGAGGTCACCAGCACCACCAACATATCGCCCACCTGCATACAGTGCAGGAGGCGCTCCAATGACCTCAGTAGGTCAGCCAAAGTGAGTACACTTACTCTTTCCCCTACACTCCGTCTGCCACATCACCGCCCCCAACCCACATCTCCTTCTGCACTGCCAACACTACTCTGTCACATCACCCCTCACACCCACTCAAACCTCATCCTCATCTTACCTGCACTTACTCACCTCGCCAGTACTCATCCCGCCACTACCACTCAACCCAATCCTCATACAATCTCATGGCTCTATCTCATACTCACCCTCTCGTGCATCTCTTTCACGGCCAGCCTCACTCAACCTGCCACTACCTGTGCTGCAGCCACAGGGCATGCATCGCATATGTGCAGTAGGCAGCGTAAGGCAAACGTGTCGTGAGCATGAAGGGGATGCACAAGGGTGTTTGAGGGTTTGTCATGGTTGTTACTTATGTTGAATTTCTGACCAACTGACATCACATATCATATTGGCACCACTACTGCCATGTCTTCGCGAATCTTGTCTGGTCTGTGCAATAATGCCCTTTCCTGAGGATCACTCTGAAGACCCACAACTGATGCCACCCATTGTGTCACTGCAGAGTGGGCGTAGGTGTATTTGCAGGGCACTTTTGTGCAGACGGCTGAGAGACGTCGGCGATGTCCCCGGTTGCACCCTGGAAGGATGCGGAGGAGAGGTTGTTGAGGGCAGTGGTGACTTTGACAGCGACAGGTAAGAAGATGGTGCTCGGGCCAGCCAGGAGCAGCTTGGCATGAAGGAGGCTGCAGAAGTCCAGGACTACATGTCGAGTGACTCTGAGCCTCCGTGTGCACTGCTGCTCAGAGAGGTCCAGGAAGCTGAGCCTCGGTCTGTGGACCCTGTTGCGAGGGTAGTGCCCTCTGCGACGCATCTCTCTCTGCGGTAGCCCTCCCTCCTGCTGTGCAGGTGGATGTGTCACAGCACTCTGTTGTGGAGTTCCGCGTGTCAGAGGTGGACGGCGTGGATGGCGAGGCTGGTGATGCTGTTCGCCCTCCGAGGAGGTCATGACTGCAGCTACAGCGGCCCCCATCTGGAAGATGTACATCTGAGGGGGTCCGCAAGGTAGGTACATGGACACCGGGGTAAGTATGCAAGTTGGTGACTTTGATTGTCAGGAGGAGGGTGGTGGAGGCCAAACTTTGTCCCAAGTGACAAAGTGGCCTCCTGCAATGAGTGAGGGTTCCCCCCCCCACCTGTCAAATGGACCTTTGCAGCTGCCACAGGCTGATAGCTGCAACAGGTCCATTTGAACTGGAAGTGTTTCCCCCAGTGTGGGAAACAGTCCCAGCTTTCTCTAAAATCCCACCCCTCCTCACATAATCCTTTAATCAGGTCAGTTAATGACCTGAACAAGCAAAATAAATACCTTCAAGTGGCATCCCGCTGGCTTTAATTGCCTGCGGGATTCCCACCAGCGGGGGCTGCGCGCGCACGCCGGCGCGTCAGCGGGGAACCCGGAAGTGCGCGGGTTCGAGGCGGGCTCCGGTCCCACTACGGGATTTCCCGATTTTCGGGGCCCCCCCGCCAGGAACGCACCCGATAGCGGGTGCTAAAATGACGCTCTATGAAAAGAAACTTGCAAGGGATATCAAAACTAATACGAAGGACTTTTATAGTTACATTAGGAAAAAGAGGGTGGTCAGGAGCAATGTTGGCCCCTTAAAAACTGAAAGTGGGGATATTGTCATTGACAATGGGGAAATGGTGGACATGTTGAACGATTACTTTGCGTCAGTATTTACAGTAGAAAAAGAGGATAGCACGCCGGAAATCCCAAGAAAACTAATATTGAATCGGGGGGACAGTGACTCGATAAAATTAATGTAAGTAAAGCAACAGTAATGAAGAAAATAATAGCACTAAAGAGTGACAAATCCCCAGGACCAGATGGTTTCCATCCCAGGGTTTTAAAGGAAATAGATGAGCACATTGCAGATGCCCTAACTATAATCTTTCAAAGTTCTCTAGATTCAGGAACTGTCCCTCTGGACTGGAAAATTGCACATGTCACTCTGCTTTTTAAGAAAGGAGAGAGAGGGAAACCAGGGAATTATAGACCAGTTAGCCTAACATCTGTTGTGGGGAAAATGCTGGAGTCTATAATTAAGGATAGGGTGACTGAACACCTCGAGAATTTTCAGTTAATCAGAGAGAGCCAGCATGGATTTGTGAAAGGTAGGTCGTGCCTGACAAACCTGATTGAATTTTTTGAAGAGGTGACGAAAGTAGTGGACAGGGGAATATCAATGGGTGTTATTTATATGGACTTTTGATAAGGTCCCACATAAGAGATTGTTAGCTAAGATAGAAGCCCATGGAATCGAGGGAAAAGTACGGACTTGGTTAGGAAGTTTCCTGAGTGAAAGGCGACAGAGAGTAGGGATAATGGGTAAGTACTCACATTGGCAGGATGTGACTAGTGGAGTCCCACAGGGATCTGTCTTGGGGCCTCAATTATTCACAATATTTATTAACGACTTAGATGAAGGCATAGAAAGTCTCATATCTAAGTTTGCTGATGACACAAAGATTGATGGCATTGTAAGCAGTGTAGATGAAAACATAAAATTACAAAGCGATATTGATAGATTAGGTGAATGGGCAAAACTGTGGCAAATGGAATTCAATGTAGACAAATATGAGGTCATCCACTTTGGATCAAAAAAGGATAGAACAGGGTACTTTCTAAATGGTAAAAAGTTAAAAACAGTGGATGTCGAAAGGATCTTAGGGGTTCAGGTACATAGATCATTGAAGTGTCATGAACAGGTGCAAAAAATAATCAAGAAGGCTAATGGAATGTTGGCCTTTATATCTAGAGGACTAGAGTACAAGGGGGCAGAAGTTATGCTGCAGCTATACAAAACCCTGGTTAGACCGCACCTGGAGTACTGTGAGCAGTTCTGGGCACCACACCTTCGGAAGGACATAATGGCTTTGGAGGGAGTGCAGCGTAGGTTTACTAAAATGATACCCGGACTTCAAGGGTTAAGTTACGAGGAGAGATTACACAAATTGAGGTTGTATTCTCTAGAGTTTCGAAGGTTAAGGGGTGATCTGATCGAAGTTTTTAAGATATTAAGGGGAACAGATAGGGTGGATAGAGAGAAATTATTTCCGCTGGTTGAGGATTCTAGGAGTAGGGGGCACAGTCTAAAAATTAGAGCCAGACCTTTCAGGAGTGAGATTAGAAAACATTTCTACACACAAAGGGTGGTAGAAGTTTGGAACTCTCTTCCGCAAACGGCAATTAATACTAGCTCAATTGCTAAATTTAAATGTGAGATAGATAGCTTTTTGGCAATCAAAGGTATTAAGGGATATGGGCCAAAGGCGGGTATATGGAGTTAGATCACAGATCAGCCATGATCTTATCAAATGGCAGAGCAGGCACGATGGACTGAGTGGCCTACTCCTGTTCCTATGTTCCTATGTTCCTAAGATGCTCCTTAAAACCTACCTCTTTGACCAAGCTTTTGGTCACCTGTCCTAATATATCCTTATGTGGCGCGGTGTCAAATTTTGTTTGATAACGCTTCTGTGAAGTGCCTTGCAATGTTTTACTGCGTTACAGATGCTATATAAATGCAATTTAAAGACATTATATAAATGCATTGTTGTAGGATACAAAATTGGCTCGAGAACAGAAATCAGAGAGTAATGGTGAACGGTTGTTTTTCAAACTGGAGGGAAGTACACAGTGGTGTTCCCCAGGGGTCAGCATTAGGACCCCTGCTCTTTTTGATATATATTATTGACCTGGACTTGGGTAAAGAGGGTATAATTTCAAAGTTTGCAGATGACAGAAAACTCGGAAATGCAGTAAACATTGTGAAGGATAGTAACAGACTTCAGGCGGACATAGACAGACTGGTGAAATGGGCAGACACATGGCAGATAAAATTTAACACAGAGAAGTGTGAAGTGATACATTTTGGTAGGAAGAATGAGGAGAGGCAATATAAACTAAATGGTACAATTCTAAAGGGAGAGCAGGAACAGAGTGACCTGGGGATGTATGTCCACAAATCTTTGAAGTTGGCAGGACAAGTTGAGAAGGCTGTTAAAAAAACATATGGGATCCTGGGCTTTATAAATAGCAAGAAAGTTATGCTAAACTTTATCAAACACTGGTTAGGCCTCAGCTGGAGTATTGTGTTCAATTCTCAGCACCACACTTTAGGGAGGATATCAAGGCCTCAGAGAGGGTGCAGAAGAGATTTACTAGAATGGTACCAGAGATGAGAGACTTCAGTTATGTAGAAAGACAGGAGAAGCTGGGGTTGTTCTCCTTAGAGCAGAGAAGGTTAAGGGGAGATTTGATAGAGGTTTTTAGAATCATGAAGGGTTTTGATAGAGTAAAAAAGGAAAAACTGTTTCCAGTGGCAGAAGGGTTGGTAACCAGAGGACACAGATTTAAGGTGATTGGCAGAAGATTGGCAGTGAATGCTTAAGGTGGTGGATGGGGTGCCAATCAAGTGGGCTGCTTTGTCCTGGATGGTGTCGAGCTTCTTGAGTGTTGTTGGAGCTGCACTCATCCAGGCAAGTGGAGAGTATTCCATCACACTCCTCACTTGTGCCTTGTAGATGGTAAAAAGGCTTTGGGGAGTCAGGAGGTGAGTCACTGGCCACAGAATATCTCGCCTCTGACCTGCTCTTGTAGCCACAGTATTTATGTGGCGGGCCCAGTTAAGTTTCTGGTCAATGGTGACCCCCAGGATGTTGATGGTGGGGGTTTCGCCGATGGTAATGCCATTGAACGTCAAAGGGAGGTGATTAGACTCTCTTGTTGGAGATGGTCATTGCCTGGCACTTGTCTGGCGCGAATGTTACTTGCCACTTATCAGCCCAAGCCTGGATGTTGTCCAGGTCTTGCTGCATGCAGGCACGGACTGCTGCATTATCTGAGGGGTTGCGAATGGAGCTGAACACTGTGCAGTCATCAGTGAACAGCCCCACTCCTGACCTTATGATGGAGGGAAGGTCATTGACGAAGCAGCTGAAGATACTTGGGCAGAGGACAGTGCCTTGAGGAACTCCTGCAGCAATGTCCTGGGGCTGAGATGATCAGCCTCCAACAACCACTACCATCTTCCTTTGTGCTAGGTTTAACTCCAGCCACTGGAGAGTTTTCCCCCTCATTCCCATTGACAGAATTGTATCACCCTCTTACTAAAAAGAAGTTCCTGCACTACGTGTCAGATTTCTTTACGCTATTTCTTTTTCCCTGATTCCTTCCCTTATTTATCCACATCAGTTTTACTCTCCTGTTTGGGCTTCAAATTGTTTCTGAGATAACCCATATGTTAGTACAATCTTGAGAAAGAATCCTGTATTATTTGACAATTGTGCATTTAAATGTGGTATATAATGAAACATTTTTAAAAATATGTTGAAAGAATTGCATAAGTGATAGAATGTGTGAAAATATTTTTCGTATCCCACATATGTAGGACGTCAAACATGTCACTCCATTTCTAATCTACATGTATAAATGATTGGTTACATTTTCAGAATAATGTTGCTTATGTATGTCAAAGGGTATATTAAGGTTAAGACATTACAAAACATTACACTAAGCCTCTCTCTAGGTTGCTGTATCCAAGGTTTTATAACCAGTGTAAGAGCTCCATCTATAGGGAGAGTCTCAGCTTTGGTAACTCAAATGATAAAAAGTGCAGCTAAAATTTCTAAAGCAACAATAAGCTAGTCTTAATAACAATCTGTACACATGCAAGTTCCATTTAAGAGCAAGTTTATTTCTTGTACAAATATATTTGTTTCATGGTGCAAAGTGTCCCTTACAAGATTTTTTCCATCATTTTGAGTCAGCAGACTGATGGGAAGGAAGCTAGGACTGTCTTAACTACTGACTAATGGAATTTACTGTAGCTTTTTGAAAATTACTTTGCTGTATTTTAAAGGTTTTTCCAAATAGGTGACAGGATAGAGAGCCACATATCCAAGTTTGCCACTGACACAAAGATAGGCAGCATTGTAAGCAGTGTAGATAGAAGCAAAAATTGCAGAGTGATATTAATAGATTAAGTGAATGGGCAAAACTGTGGCAAATGGACTTCAATGTAGGCAAGTGTGAGGTCATCCATCTTGGACCTAAAAAGGATAAATCACAGTACTTTCTAAATGGTGAAAAGCTCGTAACAGTGGAGGTCCAAAGAGACTTAGGGGTCCATGTACATAGATCATTCAAATATCATGAACAGGTACAGAAAATAATCAAAAAGACTAATGCAATGCTGGCTTTTATATCTAGAGGACTACAAGGGGGTAGAAGTTATGCTACAGCAATACAAAGCCCTGGTTAGACCACACCTGGAGTATTATGTTCAGTTCTGGGCACCGCACCTTAGGAAGGATATATTGGCCTTGGAGGTAGTGCAGTGTAGATTTACTAGAATGATACCTGGACTCCAAGGGTTAAATCACGAGGAGAGATTACACAAATTAGGGTTGTATTCCCAGGAATTTAAAAGATTAAGGGGTGATTTGGTGGAAATTGTCAAGATATTAAGGGGAACTGATAGGGCAGATAGAGAGAAACTATTTCCACTGGTTGGGGAGTCTAGGACTAGGGGACATAGCCTAAAAATTAGAGCCAGGACTTTCAGGAGTGAAGTTAGGAAACACTTCTACACACAAAGGGTGGTAGAAGTTTGGAACTCTCTTCCGCAAACAGCAGTTGATGCTAGCTCAATTGTTCATTTTAAATTTGAAATTGATAGATTTTTGTTAACCAAAGGTATTAAGGGATATGGGACAAAGGCAGGTAGATAGAGTTAGGTCACAGGTCATCCATGATCTCATTGAATAGTGGAACAGACTCGGGGCTAAATGGCCTACTCCTGTTCCTATGTTCCTATGCTCCTAATAAACTTACATGGCCTGGTTTAATAGCAGTTTGTATATCATATCATTTATGGGATCAGTACTAACTATGAACAGGTGAATTCTTAATAAAAACGTTTCCTGAGATAAGCAAGGTTTTTTTTCTTCTCTTAGAAAGTTGGACCCCTCCTAACAGGAACTGACTGGTTTGTATCAATAAGAGAAGCAGCTGGAATTATAGTGTAGGGTTTTTTTTGCGTGGTCCCAAGCCACCAGCAGAGTTTTGCACTCAGTGGGCAAAGGTCATAACCTCGTTGCTCATCTGATTTTAAGAGGTGTGATTTAAGGCCATATAATGAGGCTGCACTATGGGCATGTGCAGCCACATTTAAGTATTGAATTTCAACACGAGAGCTGTGTACTACAAATTTTACAAGCTTGTGGAAACTTAGCCCGTAGCGCAAGCCTTGCCCATAAAAGTGGGAGTCCCAAGTGTATGCCTGTTGAAGTAGGCCTCCTTAAGGGGAGGAAAGTAAGTTTTTTACAATATTCAGGAACACTTGGCTTCATTTTGCTCCACCCTTTAGCTTGCTTTGCTGGATAGGCCCTCATTTTTCTGGTTCTTTCCTCACCGATACTTTTCTTCATTATTTTTATCCAAGGGGGTTTCTGAACGCACTACATAATTAAAATGAGGAAGGGACCAACAAATGGAAGTGCAATAACCTCTGAGGTTCTTTGCCTACGCCTGTCACTGTTTCGGGACCTGAACCTAGACATGTCAGAAGTGTCCTGCCTTCACCACTCCCAATTCGGTAGATTGGTTATCACAGATTTGGTCCACCTACTGCACAATGATCTGTACACAACATTTGGATCAGGGACCGCACTTCCCATACAAGTAAAGGTTACCATACTATGAAGCTTTCATGATATACATCCTTCCAAGTTACCCCAGGAGACATCTGTCACATCAAACTGCCTGCAGTAGATACATTTATCAGACAAGTGACAAAAGCCATGTTTGCTAGATGCAATACCTCCATCACTTTTCATCTGGAGAGGAGGCATCAGGTGGACAGAACACAGAGCATTCACTGGCAGGGTTCTCTTGAGTGCAAAGAATTACACATGGTACCCCTATGGGCATCAGGGCTCTTCATATCAACCACATGGCCTTCATGAAGAGAAAGGATTTAGAGTCAATTAATGTTCAAGTTATATCAGACCACAGAAACATCATCATGCAAATCTGTGGACGTTATCCAGGAAGCAGCCATGATGCCGTCATTGTATGGTATTCCTCGGTGTCTATATATCTGAAGAAGAAACACTGGGTGGGTGGGCCTTAGGAGAACAGGACTATCCTCTGCATCAATTGCTGCTGTGCCCACAACTGCTGACCCCATTAAGAAAGCCCCTAACAGTTGCAGAGCACTTCAGCCTGGTCACCTCATCATCAGCTTGCTGTTCATCAGCTGCCACCTTCACCTTCAAAAAAAGTGTATCATGCAGCTTAGGTACAATGAAAGAGTGTAAGCAAAATGGCAATGATTGTATACAATGCTTGAAATGGTACCTCCCTCAAGGTGCAGAATTTTCCCACTTGGGTTTGTGCTAGGGTTAATGGTCCCACAAAGAATGTATGGAAAAGCACACTAACCTTTGCCTTGCTCCTGATACAAGCAAACCTTTTCTTTATTTGCAGTGAGATATAAGGAAGCTAAGTGACTGCACTGACTCAGTTGGTGATCTCTCTTCCTCAGCTGGCACCTGTGCTTTTTACTGGTGGGTAACCTTCACCCCCAAATAGGGCCACCCTCCTTTGGTGTGCCTCCTGCAGCAGCACCTCCAACTCTTCAGCATCAAAGGGAACAGTATTGCCCATATTGCTCTGCTGTGCCAATTTGTGAACAAATGTGTCCACTTTTCTGCCACCACCCAACTTCCCCTTTATGGTGAGTTGCTGCCTTGGCGAAATTTTGCACTCCTCAGTCAGGCTTGGTCCAAGCCAAACTCTTTGGGCAAGCTGTTCCTGTTCTTGTAGTCTATTCAAAATAGGGGGCAGGCCTTATATGAAAAATATGGCATGGCTCAACCCCATCGATGGTTTGCACAGCCCTAATTTGCTAAAACTGGGGCTTTTATGCACAAGGTAGCAAATAGGTTGTAATAAACAACAAGCATTATTTATTAACAAATAGTTATCAAGAGGCAAAACAGGACCCAGTAAGTTTTCCCAAGCAACTACTATTATAGCAACTGTACTCATATGAAATAAACAGTCAATTGTAATCTACAGAATGGGCAAATAACAGACTAAGATGAAAGAAAGATTATAATGATTTCCTTATAGTTTATATTGTAGAAAGATTGGGTCAGCACATAAGTGTAATCATGCTTTAATATATCTCGTGACAGAATGTCTGAGTGAGTGCTTCACAAGGCAGAAAAGTAGACACTGCGCCAGAAAAGGAGGAGTTTACCGAAGGCAAGATTGAAGTGTTGAGTTTTTAGGGCTTTTGAAGGCAGGAAGGAAGGTAACAAGGTAAAGTGGTTTTGGGAGAGAATTCCAGAAAGTAGGAATATTAGACCAGATATTACTTTTGGTGACAAGAGTAGATGAATGCATAACACATTCATACAAATCCCTCCTTTCATTTTAATAGAAGTGTTAACCCACTTAAGATAATGGGTTAAAATCTTTGTTAAAATAGTAGTCAGAGAGTTATCATCTGGATGTTGCAAATATTAATTGACTATTAACACATGCAACAATTTCTAAGCTCTAGAGACTGAATGATTGCTTTGGATGATGAAACAGAAGGAGTGACAAACAAGCTGTAATCTGGAATCAGGCAAGTGGAAGTTGAGGAAAAGGACATTTGGGGGAAAAGATCACTCAAGCAGTATAAGGTGAGACTGTGGAGAGATTTGAAGATAAAGACAAAGATCTTGAAGTCAACTTGATAGGGCATAGAGAGCCGATTGAGGTTGGCAAGGACAGGGATGACAGTGGGTTTTAGTGTGCGAGGGGGTACTAGTCATAGAGTTCTGATTAGCTGAAATATTTGAAGGCTACAGGTTGCTGATGAGAATGTTTGAGTAAACAATTCTCAAGGCTATGAAGGCATGGGTTAGAGTCTGAGCAGTGGTCAGGAAGAGGTAGGGTATAAACAGGCAACGTTCTGGAGGATGATGCATGTTATTTTGGCAAAAGACTAGATATGAGGTATAAAGCTCAGCTCAGGGTCAAACAGCACAGTATGTAGAAGTAAAAATAAATGTTGAGTAATCATGATTTCTCGCACATTGTGAAATTTAAAAAAAAACAAAAAATAAATAGCAGAGATTCACATTTTATTTAAAGTCCACAGTGGGGAACCGTCATATTAGTATGAGTAGTATATTACTCACATCTTACTTCATAAATACAATAGGAGCAGCATTTTCATATTTTTACTTATATATAAATATACTTAAGATTGTGATTGGCAATTGTAAAGTTAAATTTCATACTTGTACATAGATTGAATTAGTTTGTGTAAAAGATGCATAAAAACAGCATGAAAAGTAATTTGTTCACATGTGACATTTATCAGAATTGCTTATAAATGTATTTCAGTATTTGTCTAATTAGCACATTTCTCAGTTTCCCCTTCCCCAGTTATTTGAATTATTGATACTTCTTAAGAACCCTTTTCTTTACCTTAGAATTGTTCATGTGATTAGCTTATTGTACAATATCTTTTCCCCATCCTTTGCAAGAACTTGATATATTCAGCTAATTAGAATATCCTGTAACACCTGACAATAGCTGCTTGGGAGAATTAACTTTAATTGTATTCTAGAAAGTGTCTTAGAACTGCCACATTTATCAAGTATCTAAATAATGGAAAGCTTGATATAAAAGAAAAATTAGTCTACTTAAAACAGGGATTGTTACAGCCTCAGATTTCAAGGTAATATCATGGATAGATACTCATGCAAGTGCTGCTTTATAAAGGGAACATGAAAGAAAAGATGTCACAGGCTCACTTTTTTGCATTGTATTATGTTAATCAAACCTCATATAACATTCATAATACTAATTATTTAAAGCAACATACTTTAGAACAATGACTGTAACTTGAATAACAGTGGATTTCTAAGACCAAATATAAAAATTGTTATTGGTTTGTATGCAGAGATATTCATTACCCAGTTTCTTAAAGTGAGCAGTTTTAAAAAACTGGATTTTTACTTTTGTGGATTACTCAAATATATAAATTTTAGTGTAACAATCAGAACAAGTACTATTTAGAAATAAAAAATGCATGACAAATATGTAATATTGAAAACAGCATTACGTTGCGAATTGAGCCAGATTGCGTGCAGTTTGAGTGGTGGAGGATCTAGTTTCCGATCGATGGCTGATCTCTTGGATGATGTGGGCCTGGTAAAATGCTCATCTGCCTTCTGTAGAAGAGATAATAGATTCAGTAGAATTTTGAAAGCACCAGAAATTTAGATATTCTAAAACCATGTGGGTGATTTTAAACCCCAAGAACGGGTGGGTTGGGGGCTGGTGAGAGTTGAAAATAGTTGCTTTTTGGGTCGCGACCGCAACCCGGCTTTATTTCCGGGTTTAACGTTGGCGCGTAAAAGTACAGGCTTCCCACTGGGAATGCAAAGTCAAAAATTTTGCGGTTGCGACCCAAAAAAACACCTATTTTCAACTCCCACCCGCCCCCCAGCCCACCCGTTCTTGGGGTTTAAAACCACCCCTTAAGTCTTTGGTAATGCATGCAATTATAGCCTTATTATAGCAATTGTATCTACGAGTGATTCACTATACTTTCCCTTAGAGTACTCAATGTCCTTTGCAGCTTCTTGAATATACTTGCCTGACCCAAATAGGTAGCAGCAAATATCTCTTTTTGTTTGGATTGTTTTAGGATACACACACCAACACAATATTCATAATAATAACAATGTTCGCATTTCTAACATTATATTACAGTATTCACATTTAAATACATTGCTACACCAAAACCACCACTTCGTGATTAGTGGAAAGGAAAAAGGGATAGTTTCTAAGACCTCAGTAAGTTTAAAATTTATAAGACCATTCAACAACAACAACTTGCATTTATGTAGCACCTTTAACATAGTAAAATGTCCCAAGGTGCTTCATAGAAGAGTGATCAGACAAAAATTGACACCAAGCCAAAGAAGGAGACATTAGGACAGGTGAACAAAAGGCTGGTCAAAGGTAGGTTTCATGGGGCACCATAAAGGAGGAGAGAGAGGTAGAGAGGCGGAGAGGTTCAGGGAGGGAATTCTAGACATTAGGGCCTAGACAGTTGAAGGCACAGCTGCCACTGGTGGGGCGAAGGAAATCGGGATCCATAAAAGGCCAGAATGCAGAGTTCTTAGAGGGTTGCAGGGCTGGAGGAGGTTACAGAAATAAGGAGAGGCAAGGCCATGGAGGGATTTGAACACAAGGATGATAATTTTAAATTTGAGGAATTGCTGGACCGGGAGCCAAAGTAGGTCAGCGAGCACAGGAGTAATGGTTGAACAGGACTTGGTGCGTGTTAGGAAACGGACAGCAGAGTTTTGGATGAGCTCAAGTTTACAGAGGGTGGCAGATGGGAGGCCGGCTGGGAGAGCATTGGAATAGTCGAGTCTGGAGGTAACTAAAGCATGCATGAGGGTTTCAGCAGCAGATGACCAGAGGCGAGGCGGAGACGGCGATATTACAGAGACGGAAGTAGGCGGTCTTGGTGATAGAGAGGATATGGGGTCGGAAACTCAGCTCAGGGTCATATAGGACACCAAAGTTGGGAAGTCTTTCTGCTTTTTATTTCAAACAAATTTAAAGTAATAATAATTCATTCATTATATTTATAAACATGTCCAAAGGTAACATGTATATCAATGGAACAAATGTAGTTAATGAAGAAAGGGTCGAGTCCAAAATGTACCATGCGCATCAGTGGTGACTAATTAATGCCAATTAAGCCAGTTTCTAAAGGTGTACACTAAATCTAATCTATGCTGCATTAACACTCAGTAGTTTCAGACTAGTAGCTGCATTGTTGGTCCCAGCCAAGCAATACTTTGCTTACACTACCTGCCTCCTGCCTGGCTACAGCTCACATCCTCCTGTCCATGAACGATCCCTGTGTGTGCTTAATTATACTGCAACCTGCATTTCAAAATGTGCGCACCTTTTTAATAACACTTTAAGGATATGGCACTTCAAAGCCAATTTCTGCGACAATCCCAAACATTTGAATAGTGCATAGTAGGGCCCACATAATGCCCTGGACAGCACGTATACCTGTTTGCTGCAAGTGTGTGTGAACAGCCAGCCATTGCAGAGGCATATCTGACAGGATTTCCAGGGTGCCTGAGAATTCCTCCCACATTCGCCCCTAAAGGTGGCGTTGGGATGGAGGCAGTGCGAGTGGAAGAAGTGTCCACTCCCCGTCAATTGGAAATTGTGGCAGAGATCATGGGACAGAAACCAAATGAAAACAGGTTCCAGTCCAATTTCCTGCCACTCTGCTCTTGAGAGGCCTGATTTCCGCCCCAAAAAGGAACATTGGTTGTACACTCTGGTGTTTAGTAGTATCAAGGAGGTGGAGTGGGGTTCAGCTGTACTTGGGGGCAGTCATGAGCTTTGGTAGCAATGGAGACAGTCCTGGACTTTGGTCACACGGGGCTTTGGTAGCACTTAGGTTGGGATCATGAAGTCGGACCCTGGGGTTGGTCTCAGATTACTGTGGAGGGGGAACCAGGGGTTTGGCAGAACTATGGAAGTCAGGCCTGAAGTTTGGGAGAACTGGGGTGAAATGTTGTGTTGTTAAATATCTCTATAATCCTCAATCCCACTTTTTGATTGATACCCATCCAGCTCCTTTTTCAAGTTTTGATTAGTCCCAAATCAACTACTTTCATGGCTGTTTATTTCACATATTGTGGGGGAAAAACATTTTTCTACTCTAGCCTTTTGTACTTGTGTCCTCCAGTCCTATTCTTGTTACCCAAGATGAGTAACTTGTTTACTTCCTACTCATCTATTATTCTGTTTTGACAAAAACGAATTTATTTTTACTTTCAAAGCCCTAAAAATGACTATCTTTCTTTCTCTTGCCAGTAATTTTCTATCACTTGGAAAGGCATGGGATGATGTTGCAGGGCTTACAAACAGCAAGACTTAACACATTCTGTGGATGGCTAGTCTTGTCAATGTTTAAAAAAAAATCTATACTGGGCATTGTTGTCTGCTACATTATTGAATTATTTCAGCTGAAAGTGATAGCTCAGGGAATCCCCCATGAGCTCAAGGCTTATGTTTCTCGGACAGGCACAGACCATCAGCAGAAAACACTGTTGGACACATTTTGGCCGCAGAAAATGTTAATGCTAAGCTTAATCATCTTCTTATAAAGTTTGTAATTTTATGTATTTATTTTGTTGCAGACGTTCGTAGTAATTCCTCAGTTTAGTGGAGAAACCAAGACGGCAGCTGAAAAAAATTACAAAAAATATTTTGAACAATTTCATTGGTAGCTTTTGCTGACTACTTCCTCTGGATTGGTTGTTTTCCTACATTAATAGAAGTTCTCATTGAAAGTTTATCTGCTTTTCTCATGTTCAGTTGATACATTGCCTGCCACTGCAACGTTATTTGTTGCTGTTTTATGAATATGAAATTTGATTCGGCCTTTACCTCAAGGAGGTTAGAATACAAAAATGAGGAAGTGATTCTTCAGTTGTACAGAGCCTTAGTCAGACCCTATCTGGAGTACTGCATTCAATTCTGGGCACCAAACCTCAGGAACGATGTATTGACCCTGGAGGGGGTACCATGTAGATTCACCAAAATGATACCAGGGCTTAAAGGGCTAAATTATGAGGACAGGTTGCATAAGCTTGGCTTATATTCCCTTGAGTTTAGAAGGTTCATGGGTGATCTAATCAAAGTCTTTAAAATGATAAAGGGATTTGACAGACTAGCTACAGAGAAATTATTTGCTCTGGTGGGGGAATCCAGAACATGGTTGCATCATCTTAAAATTAAAGCTAGGTCATTTAGGAGTGAAATCAGGACATAGTTTTTCACACAAAGGGTAGTGGAAATCTGGAATTCTCTCTCCAAAAGGTTGTGGATGCCGGGTCAATTGAAATTTCCAAGACTGCGATCGATAGATTTTTGTTGGATAAAGGTATCATGGGATACGGAACAAAGGCGGGTAAATAGAGTTGAGGTACGGATCAGCATGATCTAGTAGAATGGCAGAACAGGCTTGAGGGGCTGAATGACCTACACCTGTTCCTATCTTCCTATGTTCAATAGGGTGCAAAAGTGATACAGAATTTGCATATAGAAAAGTGTCACATCAAAATGTGATGCCTGAAATGTGATGGGGACTGCCAAATGCAGCACCTTTTTATATATTTATAGCTCTTTCACGAAATAACATTTGCAACACTTTCCATGGTGCAAATACAGGTTAGAATGCACATAATGAATATAATATCAAGAGCACTAACTGCATGTAACATTTAATAAGGTAGATTTAGAAAAATAGAACCAATCTATTTGCTAGGGCATAATAAGATTTTGGCAGCATCTGCGTTTTCTCCAGATGGTGGATTTGTATGATGGCTTTTTGAGTTAACACTAGATTCAGGGAGTTGAATCTAGTATCCTCTCAGTACTCACTTGACAAGGGGTTTGTGGCTTTGATGTGACCACAGCATGGCACCAGCTTTTTTTTGGGAGGGGGAACTGTCCACAATAGTGCTTCTTTTTAATTCAGCAATATTGATGCATACCGACTCATTTTGTTGCCTTGCTAGCCAAAATAATTTTAAATAATTCTCCTATCCTGTTGAAATACTATTGTGGTATGTCCACTGACATCAATTATTTTGGGTAACCTTATTTTTAGTACTCAGTTGTCCCCCCCAAAGGTGATTGCCAATGGGGACCACTCATTTATATGTTTGTGTAGGTTAAAGACTGCTTTGTTCATATTGAACTGCATTATTTTCTCTTAAATTGGGAAAATAGATCTTTTGATATTTTGGGCTCAATTTTCAAAGTGAAAAACGGTTGGGTTGAGTGCGGGGGACATTGAAAATTGCCACCATTTCAGACCTGCCTCCAACCCCCCCCCCAATTTCTGGTGTTCACCGGGGCGGGATGAGGGACAGGTGACCAACCCACTCCTAGGAGGCGGGTCAGGCCTTAAAACCTTTCAAGAAGGCTTTGGGCCTCCATTTTTCTGGACTTTCTGATTTCAGCCCTGGAGGTCGGGATTAACGGGGCCTTCTGTTTTATGCCTCATGAAAGGAGGTGAGAAGATCCGAGACTAACAGGTAGGTACCTAGAAAGGCACAGCTTGTGGGCCCGGAGCAGCAGGAGTGCTTCCCCCCAGGCTCAACAAGCCTACCTGCACCGACCTACCATTGATCGCGGACTCCCGACCCCCAATCGCGGATCCCCCTCCCCCCGATCACAGATCCCCGATCCCTGACCCCGATCCCCCCCACTCCGATCCTCCAACCTTCGTCCCCCGCTCCTCCCCCTCAACGATCACGGACCCCCTCAATGACCCCCGATCCCAACACCCTCCCTCCATGACTGACCCCCAATCTCATTACCATGACTCACGACCATGTGCCAATCTATGCCAACCTATGCCCACCCATGTCCCGTGCCAACCCATGCCCCGCCCCCATCCATACAAATAAAGACTTACCGGAAGTCGTCCTCTCCCTGGCTGGTCTCCCCTCCGACTGAGACTAGCCTGTCAATCAGCTGGTCAGTCGGACAGGAAACTGACAAAAAAAAATAAAAGATGTCCTTATGTCAAAATCGTAAGGACGTCCGGGAAACCTGTACTAATGGGTTTCCTGACCTCAATTTCACCCCCGCCCCCTTCCCGGCTTGGTTTTTAAATTGAGCCCTTTATGTCTGTAATCACCCAGATAAGAGGGATTGCAGACACCCTCGTTCAAAAATATTTACTTAGTGACATTTTTGTTTTTGTCTGAGTGACTTTACAACCTGACACTGCTGCGAAAGATTGGACCAACTCTAACATTTGCCTGAAGGTTAGTAAGCAATTGGAATGCATCATTAGCATACAGCATATTTTGTGGGTTTGATTTCCCTACTGCGTGTATCTTACATTTGCTTACAAAGAAGCACTCAGCAGTAATGCTCTCTGTTCCCGTTATTGCTTATGCACACATTAGAACTAATACCAGAGGCAATTCCAACTCACTTTGTGATTGAGTGAGTTGGAATTGCCTCTAGTAGTGGTTCTAATATGAGCAGAAGCAATAGGGGGAACAGAGAGCACTGCTTCTGAGTGCTTCTTTGTAACTAAATGTAAGATACACCCTGTCGTTCACAGGGTTGCTGAAGGCTCACTGTATGGGGATGGAAACTTCTGGAGATTGTGAAACACATCAATCTGATCAATATCATTTTCTGGACCCAAGCATACTGCTGCTGCAAGGATGTTCATTGGTTAGTTGTCTGTGTCTAAATCAACAAAACACCTTGCAGCCCACCTTGGGCACCTTGCCCACTTTGGGCAGACTAGAGTTTGTACCATAAGGCCAGTATGCTAGCACTTAGTATTTTGCCAACTACATTTAGAAGGAAAGTTGGTTTATAGTTATGAGAGTCTCTTTTTTAAATTCATTCATGGGATGTGGGCATCGCTGGCAAGGCCAGCATTTATTGCCCATCCCTAATTGCCCTTGAGGAGGTGGTGGTGAGCCTCCTTCTTGAACCGCTGCAGTCCGTGTGGTGAAGGTTCTCCCACGGTACTGTTAGATAGGAAGTTCCAGAATTTTAACCCAGCAACGATGAAGGAATGGCGATATATTTCCAAGTTGGGATGGTGTGTGACTTGGAGGGGAACGTGCAGGTGATGTTGTTCCCATGTGCCTGCTGCCCTTGTCCTTCTCAGCGGTAGAGGTCATGGGTTTGGGAGGTGCTGTCGAAGAAGCCTTGGTGAGTTGCTGCAGGCATCTTGTAGATGGTACACACTGCAGCCACGGTGCGTCAGTGGTGAAGGGAGTGAATGTTTAAGGTGGTGGATGGGGTGCCAGTCAAGCGAGCTGCTTTGTCCTGGATGGTGTCGAGCTTCTTGAGTGTTGTTGGAGCTGCACTCATCCAGGCAAGTGGAGAGTATCCCGTCACACCCCTGACTTGAAACATATAAGATTGTGAAGGGTCTTGATCGGGTGGATGCAGTAAGGATGTTCCCAAAGATGGGTGAAACTAGAACTAGGGGGCATAATCTTAGAATAAGGGGCTGCTCTTTCAAAACTGAGATGAGGAGAAACTTCTTCACTCAGAGGGTGGTCAGTCTGTGGAATTTGCTGCCCCAGGAAGCTGTGGAAGCTACATCATTAGATAAATTTAAAACAGAAATAGACAGTTTCCTAGAAGTAAAGGGAATTAGGGGTTATGGGGAGCGGGCAGGAAATTGGACATGAAGCTGAGTTCGGATCGGTCAATGCCCTGTGGGTGGCGGAGAGGGCCCAGGGGCTATGTGGCCGGGTCCTGCTCCGACTTCTTGTGTTCTTTAGATTTGTGGTTGGGATCAGATCAGCCATGATCTTATTGAATGGCGGAGCAGGCTCGAGGGGCCGATTGGCCTACTCCTGCTCCAATTTCTTATGTTCTTATGTTCTTATGTACCATAATCAATGCTTATGTGGTAGAGCGTTTCATCTTTCCTTTCTCTGTCATTTTTTGATTTAGCTGTCATCAACAGCAAGCCTCATAGCCCACGTGTAGCTGAAATTTTTGAGTTTCATTCCCTATACTTTAGTAGCCATGCTAGCGGCTTTCTAGCTTCTCCCCACTTTATAATATTGTAATTTAAATTAATATAATGCAAATTCTGCCCTGGATCTATCTAGTCCATTATATTGACATTTTTTCGCTAGTTAACTCAGGTAGCCAGGCATTTGTTTTTATCATCCTTTCGAGTTCTTCCAGCCATCTCATTCTTTTTTATTCCATTGCAGTAAATGATGATCCAACCATTTATGTAGTCCATCCTTTCTAGTTGATACCATGTTTTGATTGATCACTTAATAAAAGGAGGTATACCTCCTTAAAAAGTTTTGAAGTTTAGGGTCCTGTATTAGAGCCTTGTCCGGCCTCCTAGTGAAGCACAGCAGATATTAATACAGGCTGAGATTATCACATAAAACAAAATATGATCGTTTCCAAGCAGTAAGTTGGCAATGAGAGGTTGCAGATGTTTTTCATATCAAGAATAACAAATTTGTGAGAATGTATTGTGGACTGGTGAGTGATACATATAATCCCAAACTCATGGGCCCCGATATTACAGAGGAGGCGGGATGGCAGCGGGGAAGGGAATGGGCGCGCGGGTAACCCGATCAATAAAAAATGTCCGTTTCCCACACGATCGCAATTCAATTAGTGCCACTCAACGTGGCTTCCGGGTTTGCAGTCCGAGAGCTGCGCACCCACATCACAGGCTGTCAGCTGGAGGAGCTCTATTTAAAGGGCCAATGCTCCAATGGCTTTTCCTGGTGCAAAGACCCACACACCACAGCGGACAGCAGCACAGGGGCAAGGCTGCTCCAAGGTTCAATGATGCCTCACTCCAGGTGCTACTGGATGGGTTGAGGAGGAGGAGGGCTGACTTCTACCTGGTGAACGGGAGTAAGTGGCTGCCTCTGCCACCAAGAAGGCCTGGCTCGAGGTGGCAGAAGAGGTCACCAGCAGCAGCAACATCTCCCGCACCTGGATCCAGTGCAGGAAGCGCTTGAATGACCTAACTAGGTCATTCAAAGTGAGTACTGTTATTGATTCTCCTACATTCTGTCTTCCACATCAGCACCTCCACCCCCCAACTCATTTTTCACTGCCAACACTACCCTATCACATCATTCCTCACACCCACTTAAGGCTCATCCTCAACTTACCTGCACTTCCTTAGCACTTCCTCACCTACCCGTTAGTCACCCCACCACTACCACTCAACCCAATCCTCATCCAATGTCATGGCTTTGTCTCATACTCACCCTCTGATGCATCTCTTTCACTGTCAGCCTCACCCAAACCAATGCATTCATCGGTTGGCCACTTCACCATCATCACTCACACGTCTGTACTTTCTCCCCTTCTAGGAGAAGAGAGCGCAAAATGCATGGGAGAGGGCGAGGACCGGAGGGGGGCTGCAACATGTCGTCCTCACAGAGGCGGAGCAGGAGGCGCTGGAGCTCATCCGAACCCTCGAGTGCCTGTCTGTCGGGGACGACGAAACTGGAACCCCACAAACGTCTGGTGACAGAACTTTAACATTCATCACACACAATATCAATTGATGTTAACATGCCTTGCCATCTTCAGCACCTCAGTATGCTCATCGCAACATGACACATCTGTGATAATGCTTAATATTGCCTTCTGTTCGCTTACAGGGCCTTCAGCATCCGCTGTGACGGCAGAAGGCGATTCCTCAGAGGACCTGCCGGCCTCTGAGGGTACACCGTCACATCTAGCGAGCTGTCCACCATTGCAGATACTCACACCTCAGTGGGTCCTAGTCCTCAATTAGCTGGGGTCGCACATGGTGAGTTACCACACACGTGACCATGAGCAGACACTGGTGGCAGGGGCAGCTGTGGAGACTCCGCGTCGGTGGAAGCACTCCTCTCCAGGCTCTGCTCAGCCGGACACAGATGCGGAACCCTGGGGGCCACCCTTTAAAATGAGAATGACCGAGGGGCAGCAGCACATTTGCGAGGAACTGGAACAGGTGCCACGCACACTCTCCACAATAGCGCAGAGGATGGAGGAGTCCAACTCCTGCATGAGTGGAATGGTGGCACAGGTACGGGAGGGAATCTCTGAGATACTGTCACAGCGACTTGAACAACTGTCTGAGATAGTGTCACAGTTAAGTGCGGGAATATCTCCGATGGAGAGAATGGCAGCCTCCATTGAGTTTCAAGCATGGCTCACAAATTAGTCCATTCAGGCCCTGACAATGGCTGTTCGGACTCAGGGTGAACAACACTCTGCCGCCTTAAACAGGCAAACAGATACACTAGCACTGACCTTACAAGGCATCACACGTGTCCTCCAAACTGTTGTCCAGCAGAGTGGTAAGAGTGATGTGGCCCTGGCCCAGGGGAGGGATGATGCGAAAGGGGACTTGGAAGTGGGGACGCCACTCAAAGCGCTCCCATGTTTCACCCATTGCCCCTCTCTCAACCAGTACCCGCAATGCTGCCTCCTGTCCAGGTGGTCGAGTCTGCCCCTGCACAGGTGCAGGTGGAGCATTCTTTAGAGGGCCCCTCATGGGCTTCAAAACCCAGAGGGCATCGGCCCAAAGCATCTAAGCAGTCCGGCCATGGTCATGAGCAACCTGCCACTATCTCTGCTGCAGCCACAGTGGATGCACCACGCAGAAGTAGCCGCAAGAGAAAGGCTAAGGTTTAGTGAGCACGAAGGGGATGCACAAGGTTGTTTGACAGATGCTCATGTTTTTCATTTATATTTGCTTTTTGTTAAAATCACATTAAATATTATCATTGTCACCACTACTGCCACATCTTGGCCCCTCTTGACTGGCTTTTGTGATAGGGCCCTTTCATGAGATTCATCATGAACTGTGACACTTAATGCCACCTATTGGGTCACATTACAGTGGGTATTTGATTAGTTGCAGGACTGTTTTGTGCAGGGAGGTGGGGGGGAGGGGCTGGTGTGGGCGCAGCTCTTTCCTGGTGGTCTGAGGACTGGACTTTTCACACTTTCTGATGTTAGGAGAACCGTTCACATATCAGTGACTCCCTGGCCTCACAAGCAGCCAGGTGATCCGCTGCTCTGCCCACGGGTTCCTCCTGCTCTTCCTCCTCCTTCTCCGCCTCCTCCTCAATGTGGATGGCAGATGTGGATGGGGCCTCCTCAAGCGGCACCTCTCTCTGTTGTGCCAGTCCGAGCCCGCATGCAGCAAGACCTGGACAACATCCAGGCTTGGGCTGATAAGTGGCAAGTAACATTCGCGCCAGACAAGTGCCAGGCAATGACCATCTCCAACAAGAGAGAGTCTAACTACCTCCCCTTCACATTCAACAGCATTACCATCACCGAATCCCCCACCATCAACATCCTGGGGGTCACCATTGACCAGAAACTTAACTAGACCAGCCATATAAATACTGTGGCTACAAGAGCAGGTCAGAGGCTGGGTATTCTGTGGCGAGTGACTCACCTCCTGACTCCCCAAAGCCTCCACTTCAAGTACTTAAACTATCTAAACAACTGTGTAAAGTATCATCCCGCCAGCTTTAATTGCCGGTGGGACTTTTGCATTCGGGAGGCGCGCACACACCCAGACGCGTCAGTGGGGAACCCGGAAATCTGTAGGTAGGAGCTGGGTTCCGAATCCAATCGGGATTTCCCCGATTTTCGGAGCCTCCCCACCCCCAACGCACCCGCTACTTCCCTGGAAAATTGAGCCCATGGTGAGAGTGTGCAGCAGATTGGTGAAAGTATTCTTTATAAATAGGTTTGTTACACATAACACATGGAGGAAATCTTTTCTTTCCTTCCCCCTTCCACCCCCATCACCTTCTCCCAATTGTCCTGTAGGCCAATTTCCTTTCCTCTGTCTTGCAAAACAGACCATATTCTGTTTAGGTGATTGTGTAGGTGGTAGATCTGTCAGTGCAATATTACTTGAGCTAGTTAAAAAGTTGCTCTATTTCCATCACCCAGGCTAATTGAAAAACTGGCATTCTTTACCCTCCACTGTTAAGTGCCTTGGAGCTCCATAAGGAAGGCAAACTCTTTAACCATTACTGTCTTTGAGGTGACTGAATATGGCGAAAATTCCTTTAGGCGTGTTTCCGGGCCTGAAATGGGTGTCGTGCACGGAGCATGCACCCTAACCTGGAGCCCCAAGAGAGACCCAAAGTTTGGCCTTGGACCTCATTAATATTATTTGGGTGAGTTGCTGACGTTTGTTGCACCTGCACAAATAGTTCACCCATTTGAAGAAGATCATTGTTGGGCTGCTTGCCTCACTGGCAGGAGAAGTGGGTGTGGAGCAGCAACAGGAGGGGTGCTGATCAGGAGTACCGTGGAGCTGGAGTAGCACTCCTACTCCTACTTCCACAGGAACGAATTTTGAAATTTAAAAAAGAATTGTTGACAGCTGCTGAAGGGCTCCTCCTGCTCCGCCCATCACACTCCATTTTCAGCAAAGGGGCCTAAAACAGGTGTACACTTCTCATTTACATATGTAAAAGGCCTAACGCCTGTTTTAGGTGGCTACCAGGGATACCTGTAAATTGGCCCAACCCAATATAGGGTCTGATATCTTTCAGGCATACTTTGGGCACGGGACATTCGTCTCTGAAATTGTCCCTGATTGCGCCTGTTTTACGTCCATAAAATGGGCACAACGAGGTCCAATTTCTCCCCCAATATCAATTCTTGCCCAGTTCATTTCCAAAATGTGAGATCTGTAACTATTAAAAAGAAGGTTATTTACACAAAACCATTAAGTAACAAACTGCAAAATCTTAACTTACTTCATAAATTACATCTCCCTAGCCCAGTCAGGAAGATTTAGCACTATTTCCCTTTTGAAGTTTGACTTAGTGCAAGATTACAACTGAACTGTGTCAATTATTCTGTGTGAATTGCACATCTATTTTAAATACCTTTAATGAAAAAATGACAGAAAAATACATTTTACATTAGTATGCTTATCTGAGGTGCTCCATTAATATCTTTGCGGGTCCAGTATTTGTTTTACATTTGCTTTTACATGGAACACTCTAATGTATATAACCCATATTGGGCACAAAAAATTATTTTTTAACCAATTAACTTTATGTTCCAAATTAACGTTATATAATGATCCAATAGTCTCCCGCCGCATCTAGTGGGCCAGCATTTATTAAATTTAGCCCGGGGTCTCACAAACACAATAAGATATCGGGGCCAATTTTAACATTTGGCACAAAATGAGTGGTTGGTGGGCAGAGCATGGCCTGTTGTTGTCGTGAAGCATGAGCCGTTTTGAGGCTGGGCCTCATTTGCATGGATCCAGGCGAGCTTCGCATGCCAAACCGGTGCTCTGATAGAGCTCGCTGGCTGGGTAAGGAGGGAAATCAGCCGTTTCCAAGCGTTACCAGTCGAGAATCTGGGCCTGGGGGAGGTACGCATTCCCGGGGGAGGCCACTCAAAGGCCGGCATCATTAAACTGGTAAGAGCTCTGCCCATTTGCACCTCAAAATTGCAATCGTGGTTCTATGTATGTCATAGGACACCAATTTGCATATTAAAAGTGACCTCTCACCTGATACAGGCGGGCGCTCCAGCTGCCCATTTAAAGGCCCCTACCAGGATGGCGGCATCCAGAATGCCTGCGTAAAAGGGGCGGTAAGTGATCCAATACCATTTTCAGGCCACTACCACCTGTTTACAACACACTGCCACAGTTAAGATCAGCTCAAACCTGTGTTGTGCAATTTTATAATCACATTAAAGGTTTGCATTTTTAGCATTGGAAGTCTGTTACTGCGTATGCTTTTCTCCTCTTGTTGTTAGCCATGATCCTTTTTTGTTTGATATCTTTGGTGAAGAGTAGAGCCTTTTTGGAATTTGTGAAAAAATTTTACCTCTCCTCCATAGTTAACAGAAAATACAGTGAGCCGCATCATTGATAGCTGATGTTTTTCCCCTTAGGGCTTTGA
The DNA here is from genome assembly GCF_035084215.1 of Heptranchias perlo. Lineage (NCBI taxonomy): Eukaryota > Metazoa > Chordata > Chondrichthyes > Hexanchiformes > Hexanchidae > Heptranchias > Heptranchias perlo. The sequence continues at coordinate 72,050,850 of NC_090325.1, forward strand.
TGATTATGAAATGATTACCCAAAATTAAGTTCAGCAGAGTAATTCAGATGTATTTACATTGCATTGCATTTGGCCCAGTGCCTTCTTTCTAGGGCTTTCAAAATATTTTGCAATTACAGAGCATATGCCTTTTGTAATTGGCAGCCCATCTTGTCAGGACCTAGTTCATATTCTTTATCTCAAACAGCTGGTCAAATCTTAGTCCCAGGTCCTAATACACTGGTTCATACAAATGATCATATAGTTTTTAATCCCATTTTTTCTGGACCTCCTACCAGTTTAATGATATACCAGCTGCTGAAGTCCTCCAGACAATTTATCCTGGAGACTCATACTGTAAGTTAAAATTGATTCCCTGTACAATTTCTATGTGATTTCCAAAAGATTTCAAGAAGGTAACAACATCTGCATTAATGGCCTAAATAGCTTGTTTCAAATTACCAGTCGGGGGGCTGAAAATGAGTCCATAAGGAATGCAGCAGAGTGGCCACGAATTAGTCCAGGACTCAGATATTCCAGGTCCCAGCCTCTGGCCATCCCAAAAATGGTACCCTGCATCAGAGGGGCATGGCGGTGGAGGGGGCTTCTGGTCTGGTGGAAGAGTGGTGGGCTGGTACACCGAGTGAGAGTAGAAGTACCAGTCCGTCATCCAATGGAAGTGGAGCCTGGAGCCTCGAAGATGTTTAAAATTTTATGATTATTTTTCGGGCCCTTTAGAAGGGAGTCAATGAGACTCTGCAGAACTCTTTCTAGGGGAGGCCCTGGCACCACTCTCTAGATCAGACTCGCCATGCCAGCACCCCCAGCCTCCTCAGTACATGGGTTGTGACCGTAGTGTTGTGGGCACCCGCTCCAAATAAGTAAATTATGTGACCCCCCCTGACCCCACATATTTTAGTGGGGTCAGCGCTGGAGGTCATTGGCAGGAGGATTCCGACACTTACACCAGGATCAATGGCCCGCAAATTTTCAGGGCCTCGGTATTTTAAGCGTTTATCCCTCACTGATTGTGAGGTTTTTTTTTCAGACTTAGCAGTATCCATTGCTAGGAAGATCCTGTAGGAAGCTATAAAAAAAATTGGTGAGGGCTGACCCAAAAAAGTTTAATGGAAAGAGTTCTCACCACTTGCTGCCATCCACCTGTGATCAACACAGGGGAGCTTTCCATTTTTAGAAACTGGGGTGCTAATCTCAGTATTGTTTGTTTATATGAACAGCAACAAATAGAAATGTCAATTACTTCCTTTTTCCACAGGGTGAACTTAATCCGTAAAATTTTGTTCGCATTATCAGCAGGAATCGTGTCTACAACCATGCTTATGTTATGCCTCTCCACCTAGTCAAGCAATGGTCAAGGATGTTAAACCAGCTCTAGCAAAATTGTGAGAAATTAAACAAAACAATGAATTTTGAATATTTTGAACTTAGTTCCAGCTTTTGAAAGACCATTTTCTTGATCCATTGCCTTCGAACCAAAGTATTTTCTTTTATGTGTGCAATCGACCTCTGAATTTTGAAATTGCGAAACCAAGAGTAAACTACAATTTAAGTTTTAAGAAATATGCTTGTGTAAATTGCAATGACAATTATATATAATTTTTCTGGTTAGTTTTGCCCTTCCTTACATATGTTATTTAAATATCAAAGCTTTGAGATTTTTGATTTCCCATGGGGGGAAATAAAACATGTGACTGAGCAGCTCATTGGGGCTTCCCAAAAGTTTATTGCTAAGCTATTTCAAGTGCCCCTGAGCTGACTGCTACTCAGCTGATTAAAGTGAACACAGCACAGTAAACTGCTAAAAACTAAATAGTAGTTGGTGGAATAACTGTTTAATATTCAGTGGAACCTGCAAGCTCCTAACCAACTAGTTAAAGTAACAATTACAACAAAATCCTTCCTGAACAGATCATTTGTCGAAGAGTTTTGCTCCATCATTGAATTAACTCCAGCTCAAGGGGTGGGCTGATTCTTACTTGGCCCTTTTGTTACTTCCCCCAGCAGAAAACTGGGAGAAATAGATTTAAAATGATTGGTAGAAGGATTAGAGGGAAGCTGAGGAAGTTTTTTTTCACCCAGAGGGTGGTAGGGGTCTGGAACTCACTGCCTGAAAGGGGGGTAGAGGCAGAGACCCTCAACTCATTTAAAAAGTACCTGGATGTGCTCCTGAAGTACCATAACCTACAGGGCTACAGACCAAGTGCTGGAAAGTGGGTTTAGGTTGGGTGGCTCATTTTCAGCCGGCGCGGACACGATGGGCTGAATGGCCTCCTTCTGTACCATAAATTTTCTATGATTTCTATGATATGGTGCATTTTCCTCTGATAGTTCATTAACAGGGCCTTATCAGGCAAGAGCACATTTTTTGAAGAAATATTGTGAGCAATTTAATTTCTTTGGGTCTGGAAAACAGGGAGTCGTGCAGAAAAGAGAGATAAAAGTCCTTTAGTTTATCTTAGGAACATAGGAACAGGAATAGGCCATTCAGCCCCTCGAGCCTGTTCCGCCATTCAATTTGATCTTGGCTGATCTGTATCTTAACTCCATTTACCCGCCTTGGTTCCATATCCTTGGCTAACATGCCATTAGCCTTTTTAAGTATTTTTTGTACCTGTCCACTAGTTTTTAGTGACTTCTGTACATGGACCCTTAAATCTCTCTGCTCCTCCACAGTTCCTAGCTTCTCATCATTTAGAAAATACTCTGATCTATCTTTAAGTACAAAGTGGATGACCTCACAATTCCTACTCACTCAATCTACTAATGTCCATTTGCAACTTTCTGTTCCCGTCCACACTACTTGCTGTGCCACCTAACTTAGTGTTAGGCTTTTCTTGCCAGTTTTTTTGCCCGTCTCTGATGTAAATGTTGTTAAACAACAGCAGAAAAGATCCCTCACTGACTTCATCAGATGATGTGCAATTCTGCCAACGCGTGGTTCAACTAGCTGAAAACTCTTGCACTTTGGTCAATGTGGATATGTAAGTTCAACTGATAATTGAATTAAGGATTTGATCTTGTGACCCTCTGTGGTTAGAGTTCCAAGCTCTACCTGTGGGACTACAGAAATGCCCTCCGTGTGCACTTTCAATTACAAGGTCACAAGTTAGATATAGATGAGGAAAGCCTGTATTAGCTCATTCATCCAGAAAGAACCTGCATTTTCCACCGCTTTCCCCATCATGGCATTCAACGGTTTCTTAAATGCCTCCACCACCCTACACAGATGTTTCCAAATTTTGAAAAAAAATCATTGTCAATACACAAATACACGTTACTTTTCTCCCTCCAAAAAAAATTGTAAAGTTAATTATTTGGCACCCTTTTAGTGTGTAAGCTTGACTCAGCAGTTGCACTCTTGCCCCTGAGTTGGAGGTTCAAGCTCCACAATGGATTTGAACATGTAATCTAGACTGACACTTCAGTGCAACACTGAATGAATGGGGCTGCATTGTCAGGGGAGCTGTCTTTCAAATGAGACATTTTAACCCCCAAGTACGGGTGGGTTAGGGGCAGGTAGGAGATGAAAACTGCTGTTTTTTTAATCACGACCACAACCAGGCTCCAACAGGCCTACTTCTGAGTTTAACGTGGGTGCGTTTGGATGCCTGCGCACAATGTACTCGCTGAGGTCGGATCCCCAATTAGTGCTCGAGGGTCGTTAGCGGGGCAATTAACATAGTTAGTAGACTTCACGTAGCTGTTTTAAATAGAATGTCACCCAAATTCAAATGTAACTTCTCCAGCACAGGTTTCCGGGAGCTTCTAAATCTTGCCTGTGAAACGGAGGCGAGATTCAGCCATAGTTCATGTGGGCATTTAAACTTTTAGTTGCCCCATCTGAATAAAAGCTCAGTTATTGCAGTTGGTGTCTCAGTCCCCTCTGGAAAATGCTTGGCAGAGAGTTCTTGTGTTGAGGCAACTTTTGCAAATCTTTGGGGCCTTTCAAACTGACAAGGTCAGGATTGGTGGCGCAATGGATGTATTCGAGAGGACGAAAATGACCATCTATGGCAGCGACCTCGTACTGTGTTGGGATTTGCAGGTGCACAAGAGTGAGGTACGCAACAAATATCTGGAGAACAGGTGAGAGGGGAGCTGAGTGGAGAACAGCAGAGAGGGGAGCAACAGAGGGGCCAAGGGCACAGGAGGCACTACCCGTGTGAGAGGGTCTACAGGCACTGGTTGAACTTCCTGGACCTCTCTGAGGAACAGTGCCTACCCAGGCTCAGTTTGAGCCAGCAGGTGGCCGCAGACATCTGCAGCCTCCTTGAAGAAGAGCTGCTCCCTGCTGGACCTGGTGGCCACACATTGCCCGTCGCTGTTAAAGTCACCACTGCCCTCAATTTCTTTGCCTCTGAATCCTTCCAGTGCGACACCGGTGACGTCTCCAGGGTGTGTCAGTCGTCTGCACATAAGTGTATAAGGCAGGTGATGGATGGGATGTTTGCCAGGGTGTCCACTTACGTAAACATCTCCTGCGACGACGATAGCCAGAACGAGCGGGCAGTGGGTTTCGCCTCTCTGGCTGACTTTCCACGGGTGCAGGGTGCAATCAATGGCACACACATGGCAATCCAAGGACCACCACATGAGCCATCAACCGAAAGGGGTTTCACTCCATCAACGTACAGCTGGTGTGCAACCACAAGAAGAGATTTCTGCAGGGTGTGCGCCAGATTCCCTGGCAGCTATCATGATGCATTTATACTGTGCCAGTCTAACATTCCAGACATCTTCCGGACAGGAGACAGACTTAAGAGCTGGCTCATTGGAGACAAGGGATACCCCCTTCAAACTTGGCTCATGACAACTGTGAGGAACCCCATCAATGATGCACAAGAACAATACAGCCAGAGCCACAAGACCACCAGGTGTGTCATTGAGCAAATCTTGGGCATGTTGAAGATGCTCTTCAGGTGCCTGGATAGGTCTGGAGGCGCCCTTCAGTACTCGTCAGTGAGGGTGTCCAGAATCATTGTGGTGTGCTGCATCCTGCACAATATAATGCAGCAGAGAGGATTAGAGGTGGTGGAGGACAAAGACATTCGTCAATCATCAACTGATGGCGACAACATTGAGGAGGAGGAGGAGGAGGAGGAATATGAAGATGGGCACCAGCCACATACATTGCTGCTGGGGATGCCAGGGATGCCCTCATCCCTCACAGGTTCTCTTAGTCAGAGTGTGAAAAAAGAGACATTGAAATAATCAACCCAGGTCCCACCACCACCACCAAGAGACAGCTACAGGAGGAGAAGCACAGATTTTTTTTCTAACTTTTATCTGTGAACAATACCACATATCAATGATATATAATGATACATCAGTGAAATATATCGCCATTCCTTCATCGTGAAATTAAAAAGTATTAATCTTCTTTATGAAATCAGTGTACTGTTTTGTCAGATGGTACTTTTAGATGCATACGTTGGTGTGATCAGTATGCTGCATGTATGTTGGCAACAGTGCACTTTTGAGAGGTCAGGATGATTTAATAACAGTTCCTCGGCTAGGTCGGGAGGCATCAAAAATCCTGCATATATGGTTGTAATGATCTGGAATGCACTGCCTGAAAGGGTGGTGGAAGCAAATTCAATAGTAACCTCCAAAAGAGAATTGGATAAATACTTGAAAATGAAAAATTTGCAGGGCTATGGGGAAAGAGCAAGGGAGTGGAACATATTGGTTAACTTTTTCAAAGATCTCGCACAGGCACGATGGGCCAAATGGCCTCCTTCTATGCTGTAAGAGTCTATGATTCTATGATCGCAACTGCTTTGGAACTCCGTCATTGTTCGCAGTTACTATGTCGAGTCCCAGCTGACGGATGGGGAGCAGGATCTTCGGAGTCCCCACTGATGTCCCCTTACTCCCTTACATCACTGGTTGTGAGGGCAGGCAGAAGCTCCACTTCTACAAAGCCATCCCAGAAAATGTGCTCATGGCTGGGATCTGGCATATCCGAGTCCTTGATGGGCTTGCTGAGTCCTTCAATGGTCGTGGATTTTCATGCCCAGAACATCTGGTGTGTGTTTAGTATGATGTGGTCCTGTGCTTGTCCCTTGTGAAATATATTAGTAACAGCGAGTGACCTTTCTAGAGTTCTACTTCTAAGTGATGGCTTATTAGAAGGAGTAGGAGTAGAGACTTTTTGAAGACCTGTTTGTGGTTCTACTGGCTACCTACCTCTAAATGCTGGAGATCCAGATGATTCTGCCTATCTAATCAGCAGCTTGCTCTATTCTCACTTTGAGAGCATATATGCTTTGGGGGAGTTTCTCCAGTCACTTGCCGAAAGGCAGGTACTGACAAAAGATTGGCAGTGTACCAAAAGCCACCCACCGCTTTATGTGCTTCTGCATCCTTGCTGCACTTGAAACGGAGTCCTGAAGGTGGACAGTGATCTCTATGAGCAATGCTTGTGTGGTTCTGCAAGGTCTCTGACCTTCAAAATCGGACTTTATGGCACTTTTGCCTGCTAACCTCAATGCCTAAACATTCTTGAGAGATGCTTCAACTGTGTTCTCTGCAAGCCTGAGGTCCCCTACAGATACTACTGATGCTGGTAGCAGACATGGTAGCCTGCCAATCAGACCTCTGTGTACCATGACATGGATAGCAGATGGCTGAAAGATGGAATGCAAATAGTAGGAATAAAAGGATGTTTCGTGGATTGACAAGATGGAGCTATAGGTATACCACAGAGATCTGTTCTGGGACTTTTCTTATTCTCCATGTACATAAATGATTTAGACATGGCATAGAAGGGATAATATTAAAATTTGCTGACAATACCAAATTAGGAGGCATGTTGGACTGTGTGGAAGAATGCAGAAGGTACAGGAGGATTCTAAAATTTAGGAGAGTGGGTAGGTAAGGAGATAAATGCAGTTCAATGTAGGTGAATGTGAAGTACTACATCAAGGCAACATTTGACAGAGTGTGGCACCAAGGAGCCCTAGTAAAATTGAAGTCAATGGGAATCAGGGAGAAAACTCTCCAGTGGCTTGAGTCAGTGGCCAAGGCTTCTTCGACAGCACCTCCCAAACCCACGACCTCTACCACCTAGAAGGACAAGGGCAGCAGGCACATAGGAACAACACCACCTGCACGTTCCCCTCCAAGTCACACATCATCCCGACTTGGAAATATATCGCCATTCCTTCATCGTCGCTGGGTCAAAATCCTGGAACTCCCTACCTAACAGCACTGTGGGAGAACCTTCACCACACGGACTGCAGCGGTTCAAGAAGGCGGCTCGTCACCGCCTTCTCAAGGGCAATTAGGAATGGGCAATAAATGCTGGCCTTGCAAGTGATGCCCACATCCCATGAATGAATAAAAAAGAAATTCAGGAAAACTAAGAGAGAACGGAAGTACTTCCTAAACAGTAACATTCTCAATGGAGTGAGAGATCTAGACGTGCAGATACACAGATCTTTAAAAGCAGGATTGCTGATGGAAAAGCCATAAGAAGGGCAAGTGTAATTATTGATTTTATATATAAGAGCATAAAAAAAAGTAAGTGCTGATGAACCTGAACAAGACATTGGTTGGGCCACAGCAGCAGTACTGTGTGAAGTTTTGGGTACCTTATTACATCATTTTAATGGCTGCAATATGTTTACTGTAACATAGGTTCACTAGGATAAGACCAGGAATGAGGAGATATAGTTGTGATGAGATAGTTGAAAAACTATTTCTGTATTTACTGGAGCAAAAAAACATTTGAAAGAGGGAATATAATGGACCAGTTCAAAATTATGAAAAGATTTGATAGGGTAAATAGTGAAAGATTATTTCCACCTATCATCTCCATTATTCCTTCTCAAAGCAGGGAAGAGGTACCTGTTCTCAAGAATTGCATCTTGTTATATCTTGTCCTGCAAAGTGAACAATAATGTTAGAAGCCCATGAAATCGAGAGAAAAGTACAGACTTGGTTAGGAAATTGGCTGAGCGAAAGGCGACAGAGTAGGGATAATGGGTAAATATTCACATTGGCAGGATGTGACTAGTGGAGTCCTTCAGGGATCTGTCTTGGGGCCTCAATTATTCACAATATTTATTAACGACTTAGATGAAGGCATATCTAAGTTTGCCGATGACACAAAGATTGGTGGCATTGTAAGCAGTGTAGATGAAAACATAAAATTACAAAGCGATATTGATAGATTAGGTGAATGGGCAAAATTGTGGCAAATGGAATTCAATGTAGACAAATGTGAGGTCATCCACTTTGGATCAAAAAAGGATAGAACAGGGTACTTTCTAAATGGTAAAAAGTTAAAAACAGTGGATGTCCAAAGGGACTTAGGGGTTCAGGTACATAGATCATTGAAGTGTCACGAACAGGTGCAGAAAATAATCAAGAAGGCTAATGGAATGCTGGCCTTTATATCCAGAGGACTAGAGTACAAGGGGGCAGAAGTTATGCTGCAGCTATACAAAACGCTGGTTAGACCGCACCTGGAGTATTGTGAGCAGTTCTGGGCACCGCACCTTCGGAAGGACAAATTGGCCTTGGAGGGAGTGCAGCGTAGGTTTACTAGGATGATACCCGGACTTCAAGGGTTAAGTTACGAGGAGAGATTACACAAATTGGGGTTGTATTCTCTGGAGTTTCGAAGGTTAAGGGGTGATCTGATCGAAGTTTATAAGATATTAAGGGGAATGGATAGGGTGGATAGAGAGAAACTATTTCCGCTGGTTGGGGATTCTAGGAGTAGGGGGCACAGTCTAAAAATTAGAGCCAGACCTTTCAGGAGCGAGATTAGAAAACATTTCTACACACAAAGGGTGGTCGAAGTTTGGAACTCTCTTCCACAAACGGCAATTGATGCTAGCTCAATTGCTAAATTTGAATGTGAGATAAATAGCTTTTTGGCAACCAAAGGTATTACGGGATATAGACCAAAGGCAGGTATATGGAGCTAGATCACAGATCAGCCATGATCTTATCAAATGGCGGAGCAGGCACGAGGGGCTGAATGGCCTACTCCTGTTCCTATATTCCTATGTTCCTATGTTCCTAATTGAATAAGAACATTAAAAATCGGAGCAGCAGTAGGCCGTAAGGCCCCTCGAGCCTGCTCCGCCATTCACTAAGATCGTGGCTGATCTTTGACCTCAACTCTACTTTTCAGTCTCAGTCCCCATATCTCTTGACTCCCCTGGAGTCCAAAAATCTATCTCAGCCTTGAATATATTCAATGACTGAGCATCCACAGCCCTCTGGGATAGAGAATTCCAAAGATTCACAACCGTCTGAGTGAATGAGCAGATATTATGCATTGAGCAATTTAGGCTCGGAGCCTATTGTGTATAACTTTCTCCATTGTCCAATTCAAGTTACAATTGGTCTGTAGCTAAACTTCTAATAGCTGACTGAGTGGGATTGCCGGTTGTATGTGTGCATAATGCTGAGGAAATTAGTAATCTTTCTCTCCTGCATTTTCCTCAATTTCCCTTTTTAGCCTACGCTAATACTTCTCAGCGATCTTCATTAGTTCCCCAAATGGTGCATACCAGCAAGTAACCGGATACATTTATAAGAACATAAGAACATAAGAAATAGGAGCAGGAGTAGGCCAATTGGCCCCTCGAGCCTGCTGCGCCATTCAATAAGATCATGGCTGATCTGATCCTAACCTCAAATCTAAATTCATGTCCAATTTCCTGCCCGCTTCCCGTAACCCCTAATTCCCTTTACTTCTAGGAAACTGTCTATTTCTGTTTTAAATTTATTTAATGATGTAGCTTCCACAGCTTCCTGGGGCAGCAAATTCCACAGACCTACTACCCTCTGAGTGAAGAAGTTTCTCCTCATCTCAGTTTTGAAAGAGCAGCCCCTTATTCTAAGATTATGCCCCCTAGTTCTAGTTTCACCCACCTTGGGAACATCCTTACTGCATCCACCCGATCAAGCCCCTTCACAATCTTATATTTTTCAATAAGATCGCCTCTCATTCTTCTGAACTCCAATGAGTAGGTTTTAACTACATTTATAAAGCTACTCAATCAAATGTGTCTGACACCTGATACCCATATATGGCAGCCTCAGACTATTCACATTCATCCTCACTGCTGACACCTTCGCACTTTTCTTCAGATCGGATATCTTCGTCAGGATATCCTTCCACTTGTAGCTTGTGGGTGGCACTTTGTTCACCATCCACATGACTACCCCTGCACCTATTGTACCCCCCATTTGTTATTGAATTGGCCCTTTGTCCCACATAGAGAACTTCACTGGGAACATCTCTACTGTCATTCATATTGCTGCAGTGCCTATTCAACCAAGTTATCATTGTAGACGCATTCTGATTGTCTCTTCAGTTGTGCAATTATAACACCCCAATCTTGCTGAAGGCGAATAGGGGTTAATTTTAACCTAACTTGCCTGGTGAGAAACTACTGGATCAGATCATCCATCCACTTGTTTTATACTCCATCCAATTTTACTTTCCAATGAAGAGGTCCTACCCTTTAACTTGGGTATGCTTAGACATTCTGAATATATAAGATATCCAAGAATATTTAGAATTTTTACATTTTGAACATTATCCACAGACAATAAAAGCAGAAAATATTATAGTACTGTAGTTAGCATTTATTTGACACTTCTACAGGAAATTCTGTTTTTTGTACCATAAATTCACATTTTATTATAAAACAAAGGGGAGAAGTCTGTGGTGTAAAATATTGTTCATTTCTTAAAATTACAGTTGTGCAATTGGAAAATAATATCTCTTCCCATGCAGATTTTAAAAGGTTATTATCTGCCTATTTTCAATGTATAGTAAAACTACATCAGTAGTAGGTTCCTATCAGGCAACATTCAAAAGAATTTTTTAAAAACATATTAAAAATCTTTAAGAATGGGAAACACTCCAAGCATTCTTTTTGACATTAATACTATTTCAAAAGGCATTGTACATTTTTTTAAAATTAAAATTTATCCATGATGTGTAATGTTAATGTGACATGTTGCAGCGCTGAAGATGGGGAAATCCATCCAGAAATCTGCAGGCTTTACATCCAGCTCCAGTGCTGTCTGGAGATGTACACAACAGAGATGCTGAAATCGGTCTGTCTACTAGGATCCCTTCAGCTTCATCGGAAAGGTATTATCACTTTCAGCATTTTATTAAAGACTACTTGTCATTAGGATCAATAAGACTGCAAGACCATAAATTCCTGCTGTAATCACTGTGGTCACTCAAAGAGATGTGGATCTTAAGACTGGTTGGGTTATGTAATTCCGCTATCCAAGAAAGGAGGGAGAGAGAAAACAGAGAACTACAGGCCAGTTAGCTTGACATCAGTCATTGGGAAAATGCTGCAATTCATTATTAAGGAAGTGGTAACAGGGCACTTAAAACATCATAATATAATTAGGCAGAGTCAGCATGGTTTTATGAAAAGGAAATCGTGTTTGACAAATTTATTAGAGCTTTTTGAAGATATAACTAACAGGGTAGATGAAGGGGAAGCAGTGGATATAGTATATTTGGATTTTCAAAAGGCATTCGATAAGGTGCCACATAAAAGGTTGTTACGCAAGATAAGGGCTCATGGGGTTGGGGGTAACATATTAGCATGGATAGAGGATTGGTTAAAGGACAGAAAACAGAGAGTAGGGACAAACTGATCATTTTCAGGTTGGCAGGCTGTAACTAGTGGGGTATTGCAAGAATCGGTGTTTGGGCCTCAGCTATTTAAAATCTATATTAATGACATCAATAAAGGGACCAAATGTAATGTATCCAATTTTGCTGATGATACAAAGCTAGGTGGGAAAGTAAGCTGTGAGGAGGACACAAAACGTCTGCAAAGGAATATAGACAGGTTAAGTGAGTGGGCAAGAAGGTGGCAGATGGAGTATAATGTGGGGAAATGTGAGGTCATTCACTTTGGTAGGAAGAATAGAAAAACAGAATATTTTTTAAATGGTGAGAAACTATTAAATGTTGGTGTCCAGAGAGACTTGGGTGTCCTGGTACAAGAAACACAAAATGTTAGCATGCGCAGGTACAGCAGCCAATTAGGAAAGCAAATGGCATGTTGGCCTTTATTGCAAAGGGGTTGGAGTACAAGAGTAAGGAAGTCTTAATACAATTGTACAGGGTTTTGGTGAGACCTCACCTGGAGTAATGCATACAGTTTTGGTCTCCTTACCTAAGGAAGGATATACTTGCCTTAGAGGCGATGCAACGAAGGTTCACTAGATTAATTCCTGGGATGAACGGGTTGTCCTATGAGGAGAAGTTGAGTAGAATGGGCCTATACTCTCTGGAGTTTAGAAGAATGAGAGGTAATCTCATTGAAACATATAAGATTCTGAGGGGGCTTGACAGGGTACATTCTGAGAGGTTGTTTCCCCTGGCTGGAGAGTCTAGACCTAGGGGGCATAGTCGCAGGATAAGGGGTCGGCCATTTAAGACTGAGATGAGGAGGAATTTCTTCACTCAGAGGGTTGTGAATCTTTTGAATTCTCTAACCCAGAGGGCTGTAGATGCTGAGTCGTTGACTATATTTAAGGCTGAGATGGACAGATTTTTGGATTTTAGGTGAATCAAGGGCTATGGGATCGGGCAGGAAAGTGGAGGTTGAAGATCAGCCATGATCTGATTGGCGGAGCAGGCTTGAGGGGCCATATGGCCTACTCCTGCTCCTATTTCTTATATTCTTATGCAATTATCTACATACAAAGCCTGTACCTCAACACTGTTGCTGGAGGTGGTAGGGAGTGGGTGGGGGGGGGGGAGGAATGGGGAATGCACCAAGTTAATAAGCTGCATACCTATGAGAAGGAAGTGAAAAGTGGAACCACCCTGTGCTGTTTCTATGTGCCTCCTAACAGTAGAAAGGCATGAGCTCTGGAGCAGTTAGCCGGCTATTAAGTGGTGCCTGATATTGTGAGTTGCAAAGGGTGGGAGTAAATTTCTCAGAATGGAAAGATGTGATGAGTGTTGTTCCACAAGTGTCCATGTCAGGGACTTTCTTAGTTACTCTATATATATATATATATATATATATGATCTGGAGTTCTGAATTGAGGAAGCAGTATTGAAATATGCAGATGACACCAAATTGACTTTTTTCTTTGGAGCTGATAAGTCTTAAAGATTATTAAGGGTTATGATAAGCTAAATAATAGATTGTTTGCATCTTGAGACAGTAATGAAAAGGCACATATTTAAGATAATCACAAAAATGGCGTTATTCTGCGATTTAGAGATATGCGTATTTAGTTTGAGTTTGCTGATCTAAGGTATGTATTTGTCCTGCATGTCCCAGCATTATTCTTTTAAAGGTGTTCCACATGTCTTCTACTGAAATGTTGACAAACATCCTGCTCCAATCCATTTGTGTCAATTCTTCCCTCATCTCTTTGAATTTAGTCTTTTTAAACTTATAAATCTGGCTCATGGTCTTAAGTATAATTGTGTCCCTAATTATGCTAAACTTGATTGTTCAGAAGTTAATATTCCTTGGGGCACTATGCCTTCCATTTCTTGTACATTATCTGGGTCAAGGTGAGCATTGCCTCTTGTGGCTTTCCCTACGCATTGAGTCGTGAAGCAGTTATGCATTAAATTTACCAACTCTGACTCGAAACCACTTGGGTTTTGCTAATTTATGGTGGGTTAATTGAAGTCTCCCATTAAAATAACTTTACTGTTCTCACACACCCTTCTTACCTCTTCGAATAGCAAACTGTCCTCCTTGTGTTGATCTGGTGGTCTGTAGCATTATCTCTTCAGAGATCAGGGATCTTCAGCTTCAATGGGTAAACTTATGAGGCCAATGGGGAACCATAGCAAACCTATAAATACAACACCCATGCTGATAGTATTAGTAACACTTCAGCCTGGAATTTCCTATGAAAAATCAACTACTTTTGTAGCAGTAGGCCACACCACCACATTTTAAAATGAAGTAAAATTGTGGTCTATTGCTACAATCCCACCCCAAAAAATGGCCATCAAAATTTTTCACCAACAAGATTTCCAGTCATTGTAGTCACTCACCTGGGGCCTGCCCTGCTGGATGTAAATGCCGGAGGGTGGTATGGCTAACATTCCCGCATGATTTCCCCCAACTTTGCTCCTAACACAACCTCCCAAAGAACGCCAATATTTAAGTGGCAATATGAACAGCACAGCAGTATCCCTGAGGCAGATGCTGCATTGAGGAGACCATTTTGAATTTTTTGGAGTGAAGCTTGCAGAAACTTTGCCTACTTCTCTCAAGACTTCTCCTGACAGTTTTTGTGAGTAGTTCAGAAAGTAAGTTTTTGGACTGGGGAAGTATATTTCCCAATGGGAATCCCTCTTTTCCTCTGCTATGAAGAGGAGGATGAGGATGTAGAAGATAGGGTTTACAGATGTAGGTACCCAATCCTTGAAGGTCTTACTTAGATTTGTCCTCCAGTCAATGCCTCATAAAAGCTGCACTTCCCCCTTGAAGGCTACTGGGGAGTTATACCAGCTGCTGTCTGAAGACTTGCACCTCACTTCCAACAGGAAAGCAGAGATGGTTGCTACTGAGGTGCTAGCCATACTGATGTAGGTATTGAATGGAAGTGTTTTATATATCCTGTGCTCTCCTTTAGCCCTTAATCTTCTACATCGATGCACTAAAGGCAAACAGGAGCGTTGCTGCCCAAGCTGAAAACTACCCAGCATTAGCTGCACTCCCGTTATTTTAACGTGCTTAAAATTGGAGTAAACAACAAGTAGAGTATTTAAGTTAAATTTGCAGTGGGCAAGACTACTGGAGCAAATAAAGCTGTACACAAGTCTTAATTGACCTTATTAGCTCCATTTTGAAGCTATTTGAGGTCTGCAATTTCCATTTGCTGCTGCTTCCTCAATATTCCTCATTCTCCGCCAGAATTAGTGCCTATGGCAGTGGGTGCTAGCTGAAAAACGTAGCCCTACATAATACTCCAGATCATTTGGCTTTCCAAAGGCAGTGTTTCTGTTGGATTTTGTAGTATTATGTAATGTGAGTAAGTGGTTCTACTAAAGGAATAATCACATTCATTATTTTTAAAACTATATCATTGTGGTGAAAATGTTTACCCACAATGCACAGCAGCACTAATGCTCTAACTAACCAGTGCCCTTCCCACCACTAGATATACAAATATGTTGAAATGACAGTGAATGATATTTAGTAGTAAGCACATTAATAAATTCCTATGAAATTCCTCTGTCCACTATTTTAAGGAAGGCATTAACCCTTTTAAGACAGTGATGTCCAATACGTTAGCCACAAGCCACATGCAGCTAATTGGGAATCCAGATGTGACTAATTGCATTTCTGATCAGTAAATAAAAACTGAGTCATAGACACCGTTGTTGGGCATTGATCTCAACACTCATGTTCGCACAGTGTCTGCATGTGTACTTTAACCTTTTTGTGGGCCTGTTGATAAAATAGTAAGACGATGTTGTGTTTTTTGATCGTTGTGTTTGTGTTACTTTCTTGGTTATTGAACGGTGGTAGATGTTTGTTAAGTAAATATACATGTGAAGTAAATTTCCCTGTAACATGCTGTCTTTCGGATGAGATGTTAAACCGAGGCCCCATCTGCCCTCTCAGGTGGATGTAAAAGATCCTATGGCACTATTTTAAAGAAGAGCAGGGGAGCTCTTCCTGGTGCCCTGGCCAATATTTATTCCTCAACCAACATTACTAAAACAGATGATCTGGTCATTATCACATTGCTGTTTGTGGGACCTTGCTGTGCGCAAATTGGCTGCTGCGCTTCCTACATTGCAATAGTGACTACACTTCAAAAGTACTTCATTGGCTGTAAAGCGCTTTGGGACGTCCTGAGGTCATGAAAGGCGTTATATAAATGCAGGTCATTTTTTTTCATTCTTTTTATTGTGTGAGTGTATGTAAGGTGTTTTCTACTAAGATTAGTGCATTAGTAGAACCACTTACTCACATTACATAATACTACAAAATCCAACAGAAACACTGCCTTTGGAAAGCCAAATGATCTGGAGTATTATGTAGGGCTACGTTTTTCAGCTAGCACCCACTGCCATAGGCACTAATTCTGGCGGAGAATGAGGAATATTGAGGAAGCAGCAGCAAATGGAAATTGCAGACCTCAAATAGCTTCAAAATGGAGCTAAAACCTAAATGTGCTAGGCTAAAATGGTGTCTCCTGAGGCTAGTCAGCAATTTCCATTAGACAACACTGCTTTAAAATGAACAGGCTAACACCTTCATTATAACAGCAGACAAAGGAACTTCATACGAAAACATGAAATCATTTATTACTAATATTCAACAGTGCAATTTGAACCCAAAAGAGAAATAGAAAAATATAAAGTGAAAGATAAAGGGTGATTCCATGACCTAGTGCTTCCAGTGGGGAGAGACATTCACAGGGAGCATATCCCAGGAAATCATAGAATCGCCCCTAAAAAGAGACAAAGACAAAGAATGAGACAGAAGCCTAGAAATAATTGTAAGTGATGTTATCGTATAAATGCTTATTGCGTCTGTCTCAAATTCCTCGATGCAGAATTTCATGTGAGCACATCAAGCTTTCATACACTAACATCACTTAGCCATATCCAGAGAGATAAAAGAAGAAAATGAGCAATAAGTATATAAAATGAAAAAATTCAATCTGTTTACTTGTTGGTTTGTTTCATGGTGTCCAGGCTCCCCCACCCAGACCCCTGAGGAAATGTCTATGTCTTTTACTATTTTCAAAAATGCATTCAGAAACTATTCCTTTACTTTATCACTCCTTGTGATATAAGTGCTGAGGTTTTGAAACTGAGGCTACCAACATGAGCTTTGCTCAACAGGAGCACAGATTGGAGAACTGGGCAAGGAGGTCAGCATTGCCTGATTTGCAGTCATTAAAATTAATGGTTGGAAAATCAGGCACAGTGACCCCTGCACCTGATTCTCTGATATGTGTGCCTGCCAAATGAGACTTTGTGCCAGAAGTAGAGTCTTGCATCTCTGGGGCTTTAGTATAAGAACCTTTTGTTCTACAATAATAAAAAACGAATATGTTGGAAATACCCAGCAGGCCTGTCTGCATTTAACAGAAGCTCATCTTTCTTCACCAAAACTGATGAAGTTGAAAGTTCTGATGAAGAGACTCACCCAAATTATTAACCTATCTCTTTCAAGATGCTGACTGACCTGCTGTGCATTTTTTTCAGATTTACGTTTTTCCTTGTTATTTCCTCTGTTCTGTGAGAATGTACCTGGCAAAAAAACTCCTGCACCTCACTATAAATCAACATTTATTCAGCTTGGTCAGATTGTTTAGTTTTATATTCTTCTGTAATATTTGGCATTGTTTCCGTACATTTAGGTGAAAGTGAATTTAGTTACTGAGCTATTATTTATTGGAATCTTCATGAACTTAGTGTAATTCAAATGAGGTAAACCATGGTTATCAATTATTATCACTGCAGTCGTTGTTTTCCTTATTTTGAATTTTAAAGGAAAGGACTCCTTGGTAATTCCCAAAGTAATAGACAGTAAAATGGAAGAGAGCTCCCAAGCTCCGATTTTAGAAGATGCCTCATCTTCACCTCTCCAAGATCTTCAACTGCATTCGTGGCATGTTTCCGCAGATATAGAAAACACTGAAAGGTTAGTAAACATTTTCCGTTTGAATTGTGTTGTCCTATTTCTTCTATAATTTATATTCTTTATGTTTTTACAGAGACATACGAGAAATGAAAAATCTTCTAAGTAAACTCAGGGAGACTATGCCTTTACCATTAAAGAACCAAGGCAAGTATCAGTCCTTATTCACCATGTTTTAAGGTGAATTTTTCACATTTCTTTCAAATTAGAAGCCAGATGACTGGGCTGCAGACTGCTGTGACATTTGCGACTCACTGCCACATTGTGGCTTAGGTAAGAAAAAGAGCACAGACTGCAGACTGAGTCAGGCAGATTTCCAGTTTTCACATGAGTTGAACAGCCTGACTTGCAACACAGCTGAGAACTGCTGACTTTAAATATCAGCCACAGTAGAGAGTCTGGCCCATAACCAGAGCAGAGGAAAGTGAACAGTTTAACTTCATCTCAAAAGATTTTTCTCAATCAATTTGGAGAGCAGAAAACAAAAGTAAAAGTTAAATTCCACGAACAACTTTGCAGTTGTTCACTGCTATTATAGTTCCCATGAATGAAAACAGGATTTGTAAAAGGACTTGAATACTAATTATTCATATGCAGATTTTCTTAAGAGGTGTGGTAGCAGTGCCATGGTAATCAGAACTACTAATTGATTCTTTTTTGCTCGATTGAGTACTGAATGTTCTTGGCAGATTGTGAAATATAAATGTTGTCTATCATGCTGCAAAACATCTGGAAAATGATTGAAATATTTCTAAGAATGATTATTATAAAGCAGATGTTAAATGTATTGAATAAAATAAACTTTTATGGTTGGAAAACATATGCAGCACTCACCAGATTTTTCCATATGCACTGTCAGCAGGTGAGGCTTTCCGCTGGGAGTGTGTAGTGGGAGATTTAACCCTAATGCCAATTCACAATGTTCATGGTCAATCGCACCTCACTGGTAACAATAAGTAAGACAGTTCCTTTACAGGTATGACCAGGCCTAATAATCCCAAGTCATGCAGGTAGAGTGTATAGGTTATTACAGTGGTCATTCACACAACCTGAAGAGCTCCTGCAAGTTTCTGTGCAATCATATTTGCTTCGAGGAACAGCTGTTATCCTTTGCTTAAAATACAAAAAACTCTCTCCCTTTTAACTTCCCCAATATCAGCCATCATCACCTCTGAGCTTTGGGTGCTAAAAAGTGGAAAAGTGTTTCATTCTCCAGTACTAATGTCTCTCACCTCAGTGAGTACAAAAATTCACCATAAAATATAAATTTAGGAATTATGCCTATAAACCAACAGCCCAGCCTAAATCTTCAACAGCAAAACAAATTTTCCATCAGAATATATGAGGAATTGATGCTTGGGCAAATATTCCATTAAATAAGCATTCCCATTAACAGGGTGCCCATTAATTGTGATAAACATTAAAACATTTTTATGAATTAAATGTGAGGGGCTATTTGTTTCTACATTTTGCATTAAACCAGTTGATTTATAATTGGACTGTCGTGACAAGTATCAGCCTAGATTTATAGTGTGGAGTAAAAGCTGGCTTTCATGAAGCCCTGGCAGCTTGAGTCAATTGAATTAATTCTGAAAAGAATCATAGAATCATACAGCACAGAAGGAGGCCATTCTGCCCATTGTGCCTGTGCCATCACTTTGAAACAGCAATCCAATCAGTTCCACTCCCCTGCTCTTTTCCTGTAGCTCTGCACATTTTTCCTTTTCAGGTATATATCCAATTCCCTTTTAAAAGTTGTTATTGAATCTGCGTCCACCGCCCTTTCAGGCAGTGCATTCCAGATCATTACAACTCACCGTGTAAAAAGAATTCTCATCTCGCCTCTGTTTTTTTTTGCCAATTACCTTAAACCTGTGTTCTTTGGTTACAAACACTCCTGCCAATGGAAACAGTTTCTCCTTATTTACTCTATCGGTAGCATAGTGGATATGTTACTGGACTAGTAAGCCAGAGGCCTGGACTAATAATTCATGGGTTCAAATCCCGCCACGGCAGCTGGGGAATTTAAATTCAATTAATTAAAAATAAAATCTGGAATTAAAATACTAGTATCAGTAATGGTGGCTATGAAACTATCGGATTATCGTAAAAACCCATCTGATTCACGAATGTCCTTTAGGGAAGGAAACCTGCCGTCCTTACCCGGCCTGGCCTATATGTGACTCCAGACCCACAGCAATGTGGTTGATTCTTAATTGTCCTCTGAAACCTCATGGCCTGGCATATTCCTCACTCTACCATTACCAACAAGCCAGGGGATCAACCCTGGGTCAATGAGGAGTGTAGAAGAGCAGGCCAGGAGCAGCACCAGGCGTACCTAAAAATGAGGTGCCAACCTGGTGAAGCTACAACTCAGGACTACATGTATGCTAAACAGCAGAAGTAACATGCTATAGACAGAGCTAAGCGATTCCACAACCAACGGATCAGATCAAAGCTCTGCAGTCTTGCCACATCCAGTCGTGAATGGTGGTGGACAATTAAACAACTAACGGGAGGAGGAGGCTCTGTAAACATCCCCATCCTCAACGATGGCGGAGTCCAGCACGTGAGTGCAAACGACAAGGCTGAAGCGTTTGCAACCATCTTCAGCCAGAGGTGCCGAGTGAATGATCCATCTCTGCCGTCTCCCGATATCCCCACCATCACAGAAGCCAGTCTTCAGCCAATTCGATTCACTCCACGTGATATCAAGAAACAGCTGAGTGCACTGGATACAGCAAAGGCTATGGGCCCCGACAACATCCCGGATGTCGTGCTGAAGACTTGTGCTCCAGAACTAGCTGCTTCTCCAGCCAAGCTGTTCCAGTACAGCTACAACACTGGCATCTACCCGACAATGTGGAAAATTGCCCAGGTATGTCCTGTCCACAAAAAGCAGGACAAATCCAATCCGGCCAATTACCGCCCCATCAGTCTGCTCTCAATCATCAGCAAAGTGATGGAAGGTGTCGTCGACAGTGCTATCAAGCGGCACTTACTCACCAATAACCTGCTCACCAATGCTCAGTTTGGGTTCCGCCAGGACTACTCGGCTCCAGACCTCATTACAGCCTTGGTCCAAACATGGACAAAAGAGCTGAATTCCAGAGGTGAGGTGAGAGCAACTGCCCTTGACATCAAGGCAGCATTTGACCGAGTGTGGCACCAAGGAGCCCTAGTAAAATTGAAGTCAATGGGAATCAGGGGGCAAACTCTCCAGTGGCTGGAGTCATACCTCGCGCAAAGGAAGCTGGTAGTGGTTGTTGGAAGCCAATCATCTCAGCCCCAGGACATTGCTGCATGAGTTCCTCAAGGCAGTGTCCTAGGCCCAACCATCTTCAGCTGCTTCATCAATGACCTTCCCTCCATCATAACGTCAGAAATGGGGATGTTCGCTGATGATTGCACAGTGTTCAGTTCCATTCGCAACCCCTCAGATAATGAAGCAGTCCGAGCCTGCATGCAGCAAGACCTGGACAACATCCAGGCTTGGGCTGATAAGTGGCAAGTAACATTCGTGCCAGGCAATGACCATCTCCAACAAGAGAGAGTCTAATCACCTCCCCTTGACATTCAACGGTATTACCATTGCTGAATCCCCCACCATCAACATCCTGGGGGTCATCATTGACTAGAAACTTAACTGGACCAGCCACATAAATACTGTGGCTACAAGAGCAGGTCAGAGGCTGGGTATTCTGCGGTGAGTGACTCACCTCCTGACTCCCCAAAGCCTTTCCACCATCTACAAGGCACAAGTCAGGAGTGTGATGGAATACTCTCCACTTGCCTGGATGAGTGCAGCTCCAACAACACTCAAGAAGCTTGACACCATCCAGGACAAAGCAGCCCACTTGATTGGCACCCCATCCACCACCCTAAACATTCACTCCCTTCACCACCAGCGCACATTGGCTGCAGTGTGTACCAACCACAGGATGCACTGCAGCAACTCGCCAAGGCTTCTTCGACAGCACCTCCCAAACCCACAACCTCTACCACCTAGAAGGACAAGAGCAGCAGGTACATGGGAACAACACCACCTGCACGTTCCCCTCCAAGTCACACACCATCCCGACTTGGAAATATATCACCATTCCTTCATCGTCACTGGGTCAAAATCCTGGAACTCCCTTCCTAACAGCACTGTGGGAGAACTTTCATCACACGGACTGCGGCGGTTCAAGAAGGCGGCTCACCACCACCTTCTCAAGGGCAATTAGGGATGGGCAATAAATGCCGGCCTCGCCAGCGATGCCCACATCCCATGAATGAATAAAAATAAATAAATAAATAATTTGAACACCTCTATTAAACCTCCCCTTAACCTTCTCTGCTCTAAGGCGAACAATCCCAGGTTGTCCAGTCCCTCCACATAACCGGAGTCCCTCATCCCTGGTACCATTCTAGCAAATCTCCTTTATATCCTCTCCAAGGCCTTGACATTTTTCCTAACGTGTGGTACTCAGAATTGAACATATTATCCCAGCTGACGCCTTACCAGTGTTTTATAAAGGTTTAGCATAACTTCCTTGATTTTGTACTCAATGCCTCTATTTATGAAGCCCAGGATCCTGTATGCTTTTTTAACAGCCTTAGATTGAACAGGCTGGGGGTCTTTTCTCTCCAAAGAGAAGGCGGAGGGGTGATCTGTTAGAAGTCTTTAAAAATATGAAGGAGTTTGATAGGGTAGACGTAGGAAAGATGTTTCCACTATGGGGAGTCCAAAACTAGAGGACACAAATCATAGAATCATAGAAATTTACGGCACAGAAGGTGGCCATTCGGCCCATCGTGTCTGTGCCGTCCATAAAAGATCTATCCAGCCTAATCCAGATCTTGGTCCGTAGCCTTGTAGGTTACGGCACTTCAAGTGCACATCCAAATACCCTTTAAATGTGATGAGGGTTTCTGCCTCTACCACCCCTTTCAGGCAGTGACTTCCAGTCCCCCACCACCCTCTGGGTGAAAAACATTTTACTCACCTTCCCTCTAATCCTTCTACCAATCATTTTAAATCAGTGCCCTCTAGTTATTGACCTCTCTGCTAAGGGAAATAGGTCCTTCCTATCCACTCTATCTAGGCCCCTCATAATTTTGTACATCTCCATTAAATCTCCCCTCAGCCTCCTCTGTTCCAAAGAAAACAACCCCAGCCTATCCAATCTTTCCTCATAGCTAAAATTCTTCAGTCCTGGCAACATCCTCATAATTCTCCCCTGTACCCTCTCTAGTGCAATCACATCTTTCTTGTAATGTGGTGATCAGAACTGTATGCAGTACTCTAACTGTGGCCTAGCTAGTGTTTTATACAGTTCTAGCATAACCACCCTGCTCTTATAATCAATGCCTCGGCTAATAAAGGAAGGTATCCCATATGCCGCCTTAACCACCTTATCTACCTGTCCTGCTACCTTCAGGGATCTGTGGACATGCACTCCAAGGTCCTTCTGTTCCTCTACACTTCTCAGTATCCTCCCATTTATTGGGTATTCCCTTGCCTTGTTTGCCCTCCTGAACTGCATTACCTCGCACTACTCCAGATTGAATTCCATTTGGCACTTTTCTGTCCACCTGACCAGTCCATTGACATCTTTCTGCAGACTACAGCTTTCCTCCTCACTATCAACCACAAGGCAAATTTTTGTATCATCTGCAAACTTCTTAATCATGCTCCCCATATTTAAGTCTACATCACTGATATATACCACAAAAAGCAAGGGATCTAGTACTGAGCCCTGTGGAACCCCTCTGGAAACAGCCTTCCAGTCACAAAAGCACCTGTTGACCATTACCCTTTGTTTCCTGCCACTGAGCCAATTTTGGATCCAACTTGCCACTATCCCTTGGGCTTTTACTTTTCTGACCAGCCTGCCATGTGTGACCTTGTCAAAAGCCTTGCTAAAATCCATGTACTCTACATCAAACCCTCACGGACCCTCCTTGTTAGCGCCTCAAAAAAATTCAATCAAGTTAGTCAGACACGACCTTCCCTTAACAAATCCGTGCTGACTGTCCTTAATTAATCCGTGCCTTTCTAAATGACGATTAATACTGTCCCTCAGAATTGTTTCCAATAGTTTGCCCACCACCGAGGTTAGACTGACTGGCCCATAATTATTCGGTCTATCCCTTTCTCCCTTCTTAAACATCGGTACAATATTAGCAGTCCTCCAGTATCATGCCTATAGCCAGGGAGGTTTGGAAAACGATGGTCAGAGCCTCGCTATTTCCTCCCTTGCTTCTCTTAACAGCCTGGAATACATTTCATCTGGGCCTAGCGATTTACCTACTTTCAAAGATGCTAAACCCTTAATATTTCCTCTCTCACTATGTTTATTCCATCCAATATTTCACATTCCTCCTCCTTAACTACATTGCCTGCATCGTCTCCCTCTTTCATGAAGACAGATGCAAAGTATTCATTAAAAACCATACCCACATCTTCCGCCTCCACACACAGGTTACGTTTTTGGTCTCTTATAGGCCCTACTCTTTCCTTAGTTATCCTCTTGCTCTTTATGTATTTATAAAACAACTTTGGGTTTTCCTTGGTTTCACTTGCCAATATTTTTTCATGCCCCCTCTTTGCTTTCCTAATTTCCTTTTTAATTTCACCCCTGCACTTTCAATGCTCTTCTAGGCTTTCTGCATATTGAGCTCTCAGTATCTGACGTAAGCTTCCTTTTTTTGCCTTATCCTACCCTGTATAGGAACATAGGAACAGGAGTAGGCTATTCAGCCCCTCGAGCCTGTCCGCCATTTGATAAGATCATGGCTGATCTGTGATCAAACTCCATATACCTGCCTTTGGCCCATATCCCTTAATACCTTTGGTTGCCAAAAAGCTATCTATCTCAGATTTAAATTTAGCAATTGAGCTAGTATCAATTGCCGTTTGCGGAAGAGAGTTCCAAACTTCTACCACCCTTTGTGTGTAGAAATGTTTTCTAATCTCACTCCTGAAAGGTCTGGCTCTAATTTTTTGACTGTGCCCCTACTCCTAAAATCCCCAACCAGCGGAAATAGTTTCTCTCTATCCACCCTATCTGTTCCCCTTAATATCTTATAAACTTCGATCAGATCACCCCTTAACCTTGTAAACTCCAGAGAATACAACCCCAATTTGTGTAATCTCTCCTCATAACTTAACCCTTGAAGTCCGGGTATCATTCTAGTAAACCTACGCTGCACTCCCTCCAAGGCCAATATGTCCTTCCGAAGGCGTGGTGCCCAGAACTGCTCACAATACTCCAGGTGCGGTCTAACCAGGGTTTTGTATAGCTGCAGCATAACTTCTGCCCCCTTGTACTCTAGGTATAAAGGCCAACATTCCATTAGCCTTCTTGATTATTTTCTGCACCTGTTCATGACACTTCAATGATCTATGTACCTGAACCCCTAGGTCCCTTTGGACATCCACTGTTTTTAACTTTTTACCATTTAGAAAGTACCCTGTTCTATCCTTTTTTGATCCAAAGTGGATGACCTCACATTTGTCTACATTGAATTCCATTTGCCACAGTTCTGCCCATTCACCTAATCTATCAATATCGCTTTGTAATTTTATGTTTTCATCTACACTGCTTACAATGCCACCAATCTTTGTGTCATCGGCAAACTTAGATATGAGACTTTCTATGCCTTCATCTAAGTCGTTAATAAATATTGTGAATAATTGAGGCCCCAAGACAGATCCCTGCGGGACTCCACTAGTCACATCCTGCCAATGTGAGTACCTTCCCATTATCCCTACTCTCTGTTGCTTTTCGCTCAGCCAACTTCCTAACCAAGTCCGTACTTTTCCCTCAATTCCATGGGCTTCTATCTTAGCTAACAGTCTCTTATGTGGGACCTTATCAAATGCCTTCTGGAAGTCCATATAAATAACATCCTATGCTCCTTGACATCCGGGGGCTCTTGATTTGGGAGTCCCACCCTTTTTCTTCGTGGGAACATATTTGCTCTGAACCCTCACTTTCTCCTTCTTGAATGCCCCCCACTGCTCTGACTCTGATTTACCTTCAAGTAGCTGTTTCCAGTCCATTTTTGCTAAATCACATCTCAGCTTAGTAAAATTGGCCTTTCCCCAATTGAGATTTCCCCAATTCCCCAAAGATACTCCTGATCTATCTTTGTCCTTTTCCATAACTATAATAAATCTAACTGAATTATGATCACTATCGTAAAAATGCTCTCCCACTGATACCCCTTCCACCTGCCCAGCTTCATTCATTAAAACTAAGTCCGGAACTGCCTCCTCTCTTGTTGGGCTTGCTACTTACTAGCTAAAAAGTTCTCCTGAATGCAATTTAAGAATTCTGCACCCTCCATAACTTTTACACTGATTCTATCCCAGTTAATATTAGTTGAAATTCCCTACTATTACTGCCCTATTGTTTTTGCACTTCTCAGAAATTTGCCTACATATTTTCTCTTCTATCTCCCTCTGACTGTTTGGGGGTCTGTTGTACACTCCCAGCAGTGTGATTACCCCTTTTTTGTTTTTCAGTTCCTCCCACATGGCCTCATTTGATGATCCTTCTAACATATCATCCCCCCTCACAGCTGTAATTGTTTCTTTAACCCATTGCGAACCCGCTCCTTTTTTATCCCCCTCTCGATCTCGTCTGAAAACCCTGTAACCAGGAATGTTGAGCTGCCATTCCTGCCCTTCATTAAGCCATGTTTCAGTAATAGCTATGATATCATACTTCCACATGTCTATCTGTGCCCTCAGCTCATCCGTGTTATTCACTAGACTCCTTGCATTGAAGTATATACCATTAAGCACTGCCAAACTCCTTTGTTGTCTGTTTTCTAGCCTTTGTTTCCTCTGCCTTCCAAACTCGCTCACTAATTTTTTGCCTTCCATTTCCAGTTTTGCTTCTCTCCCTTCTGAATACACGCTCAGGTTCCCATTCCCCCTGCCAAGCTAGTTTAAACCCTCCCCAACAGCACTAGCAAACCACCCCGCAAGGATATTTGTCCCAGCCCTGTTAAGGTGCAACCCGTCCGACTTGTGCAGGTCCCACGTCCCCCAGAACCGGTCCCAATGCCCCAGGAATCTAAAGCCCTCCCTCCTACACCATATCTCCAGCTATACATTCTTCTCTCTATTCTCCTATTTCTGTCGTCACTAGCGTGTGGTACTGGGAGTAATCTGGAGATTACTACTTTTGAGGTCCTGCTTATTAATCTCTTTCCTAGCTCCCTAAAATCTGCCTGCAGGACCTCATCCCTCTTTCTACCTGTGTCGTTGGTACCGACAAGGACCACGAACTCTGGCTGTTCGTCCTCCCCCCTCAGAGTGTTCTGCAGCCGCTCAAAATATAAGATGGTCACTAATAAATAAATAAATAAGGAATAGAGGAGAAACTTCTTTACCCAGAAATATGGAACTTGCTACCACATGGAGTAGTTGAGGTGAATAGCATAGATGCATTTAAGGGGGAGCTAGATAAACATCATGAGGGAGAAAGGAGTAAAAGGATATACTGTTAGGGTTAGATAAACACCGGCATGGACCAGTTGGGCCGAATGGCCTGTTTCTGTGCTGTAAATTCTCTGTAATTCTATGTAACCAACTTGTCCTGCCACCTTCAAAGATTTGTGTATGTGAACCCCCAGGTCTCTCTGTTTGTGTACCCCCTTTAAAATTGTACCATTTAGTTTATATTGCCTCTCCCCATTCTTCCTTCCAAAATACATCACTTCACACTTCTCTGCATTACATTTCATCTGCCATGTGTCTGCCCATTTCCCCAGTCTGTCTATGTCCTCCTGAAGTCTGCTACTATCCTCCTCACTGTTTACTACATTCCTGAGTTTTGTGTCAGCTGCAAACTTTGAAAGAAGATCTTGTCACTGTTTGCTAAAAGCCATTGCTCAGGCTCTGTTTTGCACATTATTGTGTATTGAGTCAAATAAAGCACAAGATTCATAATAAAAATGCTAACATTCTCACCTATTTTATAAATTTCTGTCATAGCTCTAAGAAAAAGTACATCAGACCTCAGTGTATGTACGTGTGTGCGTGTGTTTAATGAAAATCAATAAAGATTATCTAGTCTTTATCATTCATGCATTGAGAACCTCCCCTGTTCCCTTTCCTTTTGTTTTTAAGTTCCTGTGCATGAATATGGGGTCTTTTTTTGAATGGTCTTTTATGTACTTTAACTTGGAAACTACACAAGCTGACCAAAAGTTTCAAGAAAGCTGACACAACATCGCAACTCAAAATCCACCCTGTTTACAGGGAGCGGGCACCCATTCTGTTTCAGCCCACATTATCAACATCTGGGCTGGGATTGTCTTCCTAGCAATGGTACTCCAGCGAGTCTGGACTTCTGCCTGCCTCTCCGACGCCTCCAGAGTCAAAACTTAGGACACAGGGTCAGGGTTCTCCAAGAAGCTCCCTGAAGATCAGAAGACCAAGGTCTACTCAAGAAGTCAGATGGGACTGGAATGGAGGGATCTATTAGGGATTTTAAGCGCCATTACTGCTGTTTCTCAGGACCTATCACTTTCTTCCCCATGGCAGTCCTGGGAAGCGATGGTAACACAGATGAACAGGAGGGAAATTATCTGGGGGGCCCAAGCCCCACCACCTTCTGTTCATAGAGTCACTCTTCTTCCCTCTCTTCCACAGTTCATACTGGCACTCTTCTCCTCTGTGACCCCAATCAAACTGGTATTCATCTCCCCTTGCCCCGCAGTTCACGCTGGCACTCCTCCCCTCCCTCCGCCATTTCATGTTGGTGCATTTCCCTCATTGACTTTTCCCTGCTGCTCTTGACTCCTACATGATGCTGCTACTGCTTTGCTCCAGGATCAATTACTGCTGCACACTATGGGAGCAAAATATCACAAGATCAGGAGTTACCACCCAGTTCCTGCAGCAGATTTTGGTCCCTGCAGTAATGTAGCAGCAAACAGATAGGAGCTAGAAGTGGTAGTGCAGGGTCAATGAGCAAGTCTGGAGCAAGGCTGTTTTCATTGAGGGTTGTGATTTTATTAGATTCCCCAATAAAAATAGCATTCCTTTCCCTCCTCTGTGCTGCTTGTGGCGGCAGTGCATGTATTATAAAATGAACTGATCCACGGTGACTGATTGAATTTCAATCCCTTGAGATAAAGGCCAACATTCCATAAGCCTTTTTGATTACTTTATGTACCTGTCCACTAGCTTTTAGTGATTTGAGTACACAGACACCTTAAATCCCTTTGCTCCTCCACAGCTCCTAGTCTCTCATCAATTTTATCAATGGTGAGAGACTAGGGGCTGTGGAGGAGCAAAGGGATTTAGGTGTTCATGTACTCAAATCACTAAAAGCTAGTGGACAAGTACAAAAAGTAATAAAAAAGCTTATGGAATGTTGGCCTTTATCTCAAGTGGGTTGGAATTCAAAAGTAAAGATGCTTCAGTTGTACAGAGCTTGGTCAGACCCCATCTGGAGTGCTGCATTCAGTTTTGGGCACCGATCCTCAGGAAAGATATATTGGCCTTGGAGTGGGTACAGCTCAGATTCACCAGAATGATACCAGGACTAAAAGGGTTAAATTATGAGGACAGGTTGCATAAATCTGGCTTTTATTCACTTGAATTTAGAAGGTTGAGGGGTGGTCTAATCAAGGTCTTTAAAATGATAATGTGATTTGATAGGGTAGATACAGAGAAACTATTTCCTTTGTTGGGGGAAATCTAGACAAAGGGGCATAACCTTAAAATTAGAGCTAGGCCATTTAGGAGTGAAATCACGAAGCACTTTATCACACAAAGAGAGGTAGAGATCTGGAGCTCTCTCCCCCAAAAGGCAGTGGATGCTGGGTCAATTGAAATTTTCAAGACTGAGATCGATAAATTTTTGTTAGGTAAGGGTATCGAGATAAGGAGCAAAGGCGGGTAAACGAAGTTGAGGTACAGATTAGCCATGATCTAATTGAATGGTGGAACAGACTTGAGGGGCTGAATGGCCAACTCCTGTTTATACGTTCCTATGCTCCTATGATGGGCAGCTACAAGTGAAAATTCTGCTGATTTTCGGTGTAAATGTGGACAAGCGAGATGCAGGGATTTAAGTGCTGTCCGTCTAAAATGTAGATGGTTGGCATATATGGCTTCTGTTTGAATATGTGTATGACAACAAAGCAAACTAGTCAGTTTAATTCAAGCTTGCCCCTTGTACCTAGGCCACCAATAATTAAACTTAATGGAATTTCTGGAGTTGTATAATGTTATGCTTTACCAGACTATGGTAGAAGCAACACTTTAGTGTATTTCCTTGTATTATCACATGGAGGGGGATCTAGTGCACTCCATTCATTATATTGAACAATGTGCCAACCACTGGAATGCGATGATGGGTGCCCCCAGTGTGCTGTTATATTTTTAAAAATCTCAAAGGTATTGATTGAAAGATAGAGGAAGCATTTGTTTCAATTTTTCATCACATTAATACTTGGGGCTTTTGATGGATGCCAACTTTACTTTGAACACAGTTTTTCAGGACTGTACTGAGATGGGCAAAGGTGCTCTGATCTTTTTCTTCTGTCTTCAATGACAGCTAAGACTCAATGCAGGTTAAGCATATCAGATATGTGTGCAAACAGTTTTTCTTCATGGTTTGGAGCTTCCAGGAATGCAACTGAGGGTTTCCCTTGGCCCACCTGTGAGAACCTGGGCCAAGCATGGGGAAACAGGGAGAGAGCTTTTCAGCGGCCACCAACCTGTCACTCAGCACCTCGGAGAGAGTGTCACCTCACAGCAGATACATCTCTTTGCTAAATCCCCATGCACAAAGACCTGGATTAAGCTGATGACAAGTAAACCTGGTACGTGCCATTGAACTTGGACACTTAGAACATCAAGGTAGCTGGCATGCTGAAAGTTCTCCGACATAGATCCTTCCACCAAATTGTCCACCAAAGAGCTGATGGGGAATCTCTAGGGCTTGGGATGACAGCTGCTGGAAGGTGGTTTTATGAGCATTCACTGCTCATGTGTCCAGTATTCAATACTCATTTTGGTTGAGTGAAGAGAATCAAGTAATTGTTGCTGAAATGTCACATTCCAATAACTGGTTCAATCATGTATGGTGTGTCCATGCTGTGGTAAGATGGATGATAGCACTGCACTCAAGTTTTATGTTGCACTATGCTACTCACTATGCTTTTCCTGGTATTTGCTGCATGCCGAGTGGGGCTCAAACCCATATTTATCAGTTGACTAATGGCCATTTAATGTCTATCCTCCTTGCAGGGTAGATAATGGGATCTCTTTGGGGTCATGTTGGCTGATATACTTGACAATAGAAGTTAAGGCGAAGCTGTATAGCAGACTTAGTAATCTGATACCTGTGCCAGCAGGCCTGCAGGGTGCTGTTGCTAATTCACCAGCCAGTCTGGCTCATTGATGGGATCTGTAGGGCCAGACATGTCACTGGTGGCTCGAATTCTTCCAACTCAGCTCCAGATGGCCCTGCTAGCCAATGCCTGAACAGGTAGGGTATTCCTAGCTTTGACAAGCAGCGAGAAGGTTACCAGTGTCCTGATCAGTTTAATATCGCCTGTCCAGAGGGTTCACAGAGGATCTTTGTGATGGGACAGACTGGTGACAAGAGTTCCTTAGTTTCTGTGCTTTGCCTCAATTGGGATACCCTCAAACCTTTTCACAATTGAAACTGAAAAATCTCTTCCTTGTTTTTCTTCCTTTTCCTGAAAGCCTTAATCCGCCTACATTTTGACTTCTTTCAATTTATTTGTCTTATTTTGGTTTACCTGTCTACTGTGGATTGTCTCATTGAGAACAGCCTATGGGATTGATGAGGGGAAATGCCCACTGCCTCTGTGGACTTTCTTGATATCCACTGAGATAGAGCTTATTTGCTTTCTCCCTGGGGTTATTCTCAGTAAAGCAAGAAGGGTGTTGCGTTTTCCCTTGTACTATGAGTTCCTCTTTCCTGCTCAACTTTGCTCCTGCACTGAACTATTACACTTCACTCTTTGATTTTGTTCAACCCTTCATATTGTCTCGATC
Organism: Heptranchias perlo; assembly: GCF_035084215.1. Lineage (NCBI taxonomy): Eukaryota > Metazoa > Chordata > Chondrichthyes > Hexanchiformes > Hexanchidae > Heptranchias > Heptranchias perlo. The sequence goes on from NC_090325.1 coordinate 72,082,542, forward strand.
TACTTATTTCCATCTTGGCAATGTTGTCCTTATCTCAGCCCTTCCTGAAGCCCTTATTCATGCCCTCGTCGCCTCCAGTCTTGACTGCTCCAATGTGCTGTTTGCTGGCCTCCCATCTCTCATTCTCAATAAACTCCAACCTATTCAAAGCTCTGTCCTGCACTAAGTCCCACTCATCCACCACACTAGTCCTCACCGACCTACATTGGCTCCCATCCTCCAGTGCTTCAACTTTAAAATCCTTGTAATTGTCTTTAAATCCCTCTATGGCATTGCCCTATCCTATCTCTGAAATGACCTCCAGTTTATATGCCGCCTTCCCCTTCTGCCTTCAGCTGCCTGTTTTCTAGAAATACCTCCCTAAACCCTCCACCACTGTACCCCCTCTGGTCTAATTACCTCCGTAAAACCCACCTCTTTAACCAAGCTGTAGCCTTCTTAATCTTCCCTTTCCTGACCTAGTATCATCTTTATATACACCTATCTACGAAGCACCTTGGGACATTTTTTCCATTAAAGCTGCTGCATAAATGCAAGTTATTTTTGTTGCAGTATTTTAGTCTATGTTGTGGTGAATGATTTCCAATTACATTGTTTCCAGTTACTTTAATTGCAAAAGTCTTTAAATAAACAAATTGATCCCCCAAGTCATTGCTTGTGGGTTTATATGGATTGGTTCTGACCTCTCTCTGTTGCTATTGGTAGACAGTTCTCAGCATGTTGGGATCAATAGTGGAGGCCTTTCTCTTTCCCAGTTTACTCCTTCTGCCTCCAAACCTTTCTCCTTTTCCAGTGAGTTCATTCTTTGTCATTCTGTCTCTAATGTTGTAACTTTAGTTTCTAATTCCTCCTCTCCACTCGACAGTTGTGTAATGGTTTGATTTGTTTTATACTTGGACTGCGTCTGTGCTGGTTGCTATCCTGCTCTGTTTTATGTTCATTTTCCTCGACCAGGCACTTCAAAAAATAATTAAAGTTTTACTTAATGTTTGATGCAGCTAGAGCTGCAATATGCTCCTGACTTTGTTTTTCTTTATCGAATAGGCACCAAATCCAACATGGCAAACTTATACTTTTTATGGTGACCTGACTGGTCAGTAGTTTCATACAGTTAGCCTGGATTGATCAGCAACTATACAGGCTCACTTCTTTATTACAAGCCTATAACTTACAATATTAGAGACACACAAACACAGAACTATTAATGATACAGAATCTGTACTATTTAACAAAAAATCTGCTACTGTGTTTTTTAATCAGCATTTATATTTGAGGATGATATTGAAAACTAGATTTAAACATCAGTTGTCTATTTCCTGTACAGATGATAGCAGCCTCCTCAATCTGACTCCATATCCACTAGTGAGAAGGAGGAAACGAAGATTCTTTGGACTTTGCTGCCTTGTGTCAAGCTAGGATACCTAACACAAAACTGAAAGCAAAAGTAATTGTTAGTATTAAGTTCTTCAGAATAAATGCTTATGGTGAGCAGATATTTTCCCCTTACTTCCTCCTACTGTTCATTGTAAATATCAGTTTTATTTTTGCTGTACAGGATGGCCAATTTTTGTATTTTTATTTTTCTCTGACAAATTTTTTTGAAAATTGTTACTAGTACCCATGGATTCCACAGCAATGTTATGCTTGAAATACATTTTAAATCTGATTTTCACAAGCTGAACTTTTAAAAGATTTTTTTTTCTAAATAAAAAATGGATGTACACTAAATACATGTTTCCCTTGTGGTGTGATGCGAATATATGAATAAATGATTTAAAGATCGCAGCCCAATTGAAATAAAACAGCACAAACATTTCATTAACACTGTTCTGGAGGTGAGAGTACATGGGCTAAATCTGGAAAAGCAGCAAAATTGGTGGCTGTGCACAAGGGAAACATAGTACAAAAATACATCTTTAACTCAAGCCGCGGCCCCTAACTGTAACCATTTACTTTATTTAGTCTTCCAAATGATCAGTGCAATAGAAGCTCCATTATCCACCATAATGGAAGGGATCCTTCAGTGGATGGTGAAAATTGGCAGATATTTGGTGGACTCCAAAGCTGAACAGGATAAACTACAGGAAGGTTTAAATATACTTGGGAATTGGGCAGACAGGTGGGACAAATGCAAAGTGCTTCACGTGGGGATAAAAAATCCAGGAAGGGGCTATTACTTAAATGGAAAGAAAATCATGTGCATGGAAAATGAAAGAGATCTGGGGGTCCTGATTGACAATAAATTGAAGCTATCACAACAATGCTCAGTGGCAGTGAGTAAAGCAGTTCAGATGTTGGGATGTATTAAAAACAACAACAACTTGCATTTACATAGCATCTTTAACATAGTAAAACTTTCCAAGGCGCTTCACAAGAGCATTATCAAACAAAATTTGGCACTGAGCCACATATGAAGATATGAGGACAGGTGACCAAAAGCTTGGTCAAAGAGGTAGGTTTTAAGGAACATTTTAAAGGAGGAGAGAGAGGTAGAGAGGCGGAGAGGTTCAGGGAGGGAATTCCAGAGCTTAGGTCCTAGGCTGCTGAAGACACAGCCGCCAAAGGTGGAGCGATGAAAACCGGGAATGTGCGAGAGGCCAGAATTGCAGGAGCGCAGAGATCTCTGAGGATTGTAGGGCTGCAGGAGGTTTCAGAGATAGGGAGGGGCGAGGCCATGGAGGGATTTGAAAACAAGGATGAGAATTTTAAAACTGAGGCATTGCCGGACCAGGAGTCAATGTATGTCAGCGAGCATAGGGGTGATGGGAGAACGGGACTTGGTGCGAGTTAGGATACAGGCAGCAGAGGTTTGGATGAGCTCAAGTTTACGGAGGGTGCAAGGTGGGAGGCCAGCCAGGAGAACATTGGAATAGTGGAATCTAGAGGTAACAAAGGCCTGGATGAGGGTTTCAGCAGCAGATGTACTGAGGCAGGGGTGGACACGGGCGATAAAAGCTCAATATTGAGTCAAAATAATGAGGTAATGCTGCCTCTTTATAAATCATTGGTGCGGCCGCACTTCGAATACTGTGTACAGTTCTTGTCTCCACAGTACAAAAAGGATATTGTAGCTATTGAAAGGATACACAAGAGGGCAACCAGAATAATTGAGGGGAAGGACGGATTAGATTATGAGGAGTGATCGTGTTAATTGGGCATGTTCTCATTGGAAAAGAGGATAAGAGGTGATATCATTGATTTTTTTTAGGATTTTAAAGGCACTAGAAAATGTAGACAATGATAAACTGTTTCACCTTGTCTAGACAGTAGAACTAGAGGACATAACATGAGCTTGAAGTGGGGTAAATTCAAAACGAAACTGCAGAAACAATATTTTAGTGAGCAAGTGGTCAATCTATGGAACAGCCTCCCTAGGGAGACAGTGGAAGTAGATAGCATTGATTCATTCAAATGCAAATTAGATTGATTTTTTCTTAAAATAATATTTTGAGATACAGTCTTTGAGTAATTTGAGACATGACATGTAAGTGTAGAATGCTTGAGAGGAAGAGGTGACTTTGGACCTATGGCTCCCAAAGCTTTCCACCACTGGGGTTTACGTCGCCTCATGTCTGGGTCTGTTATAGACTAAGTGATAGAGAGTGATTGCCATGAGTAGTCAACAACTCCATAAGTGTTGTATCATGCGACTACCAGGATGGTAGAAGGTGAACTAGATGGACCTTGGTCTTTTTTCATCTAGCAATTTATATGTTCCTATTTGAAAGTTCCCAAATGTTGTTCTTAATACATATGGTAGAATAGTCCCTTAGACACAGAATGAAGACACAAACAATACAAATAACATAAATTAAGGGGGTCATTTTCAACTTCACCGCCTGTGGGGTGACCTGGTGAAGTAGATTGGCCACTCAATTGAACAGAAATCAGGTGGGCTCAACGACGGGCGAACGAGCCACTCCACCAGGTCACCGTCCAGGGGGTGAAGTTGAAAATTACCCCTTTACTCTTTTTTGAGCTGTGAAGTTGATTTATGTCAGACAGGAAGTGATTGATGTAGACAGGCTTTGTGATGTCTCATGCAAGACTATTCCCACAAAAATTCTGGCAAATAATCAGGAAAGTAAATTCTTGGAGTGTAGAAAACTGAAGTTCCACTGTACTGAATCTTATTTATAATTTTTGAGAGCACTTCATACCACAAGTAATTTTGTTTCACATGCACATATATTAAACAAACAAAAGCTTAATTTGTAAATATGTATCAGATGTCACTCCCAGTACTATGTATTGAGTCTTCAATTCCATGCTGTATTTTCCCTTTATTTTGTTTAAATAAAAATAAGATTAAATCTAACGTGCAATATATTAAAATGTAAAATGTATCTATAACTATGTATACAATTACCTTGCAGCAATTATGACATTTTGTTAATAATAGAAAATAAAAGCATGATACCTGCATATTAAAAATTGTGTTCAATGTTCTTAGGCATGTCAGAGATAGCTCTGACTGTATAAATCAAACATATTTTGCATTGTTTTAATTAAATAAGTTTTTACGTTAAATCATTGTTGATTACTGTTACTGATGAAAACAGGACCTTTTGCCTGACTGAAATAAAATATGAATTAGGTAATATGTGTTCTTGAGGAACAAGGCAGCATTCTCAAACCGAGAAAAAAAGTTTGTCTCCCAGCAGCTAATGAGCAGAGAAATGAAGGCTCTGAAAGCAGAATTCAAGGAATAGACATGAAATACATAGAAATACTTAAAACTTACAACACAAACAGGCCATTCGGTCCAACCAGTCCACGAGTAAATAGTCCTAATCATATTTACCCGCCCTGTTCCTGTTTTCCTTTATTCCTTTTTCCTTCATTCAACTATCCAATTCAGTTTTGAGCGTTGACATCATTACTGCCTCAACCACTAACCTTGGAAGTGAGTTCTACAACCTCAGGCAGCACCAATTGCACCACAATTAACCACATCTTTAATAATCTGTAAATCTTACTGAGTCTCCTTTTCATGACTGCACGTATAGCAGCTCAGTGACACTCTGGTTTTATGCAGATGCAGAAGTTGTGGTCATACACTGGTTCTCTGTCCTGCAAAGGGCAATGCTGTAGAAACAAGGTATAGGCTCAAACCTGCCCTTTTTTAGTTCAAACTTCTTTATTATTATTTTTTAGTACATTTTTATTTTTAAAAAACTGGCAGATCTCCTATGCCATTGGTAACTGGGAGCATTTTTTGCTGAATTTTGCTGTGTTTAGACACCTGGGGTAATTTTAACCCGGAACCGGGAAGGGGGTGGGGGCGGTCAAATCGCGAACAGGAAACCCGGAAGTACAGGTTTCCCGGATGTCCTGACGATTTTGACGTAAGGACATCTTATTTTTTTGTCAGTTTCCTGTCCGACTGGCCGGCCTCATCGACAGGCTGTTCTCAATCGGACAGGAGCAGAGCAAAGAAGAGGATATGAAAAGGTCAGTCTTCAGATAAGTCTTTCATTGTATGGATGGGGCGGGCATGGGGGCATGGATGGGCACGGGGGAGCATGGGTGGGCCTGGGGGCATGAGTGGGCACAGGGGCACCAGTGGGCATGGGTGGGCGGCGGTGGGCATGGGGCACTGGTGGACATGGGGGCACCAATGGGCAAGGGGGTCACGGGGAGAGTCAGTCATCGGAGGACTTAGTCATGGAGGGAGGGATCGGGGGTCAGTCACCGGGGTGGGGGTATCGGGGGTCATCATGGGTGTCCGGGATCGTTGGGGGGGGTTGGAGATCGGGAGGGTGGTCTGCGATCGTTGAGGGGTCACTGCAAGTAGGCTTGTCAGGCTTGGTGGAAGGACTCCTGCTCCTCTGAGCCCACAAGCTGTGCCAGAAAGTCACATAGTGCAGTTTCGGGCCTTCTCGCCCCCTTTCGTGTGACGTGAAGGAGAAAGCCCGGGAATCCAGGACCCCAGGGGTTGAAATCGAAAAGCCTTTGAAAATGGAGGCCCGCAGTGTAGGGGGTGGTGGTGTGTGTCAGCTTCACCTCTGACTACTGAGCGGTTCGAATCGCTCCCACTCCCTGGGTTCTAGACCTTGGACTTATTTGGGGGTTGTGACAAAGTGCAGCAGACAACTGGTTTTGGTGCAAGAAACTTTGACCTTTATTCAAGAGAGGAAATACAACACAACAATCTTAACACTCTAATAAAATGGGGAACACTACAGTACACGCGAGGGAAATTACAGTAGAAAGATACCTCACCCCTCCCAAACCCCACTGTACTAGTTAGGTTGGACTCTAAAGGACCATGGATAATGCTCACCAAACGAAACCTTGACAGTAATTCACCCAGAGGTAGGTCAGAAATAGATTGTAGAGTGGAAACTTTGCGGATCTTCGGTTTTCTCCCGAGTTGGTTTTCTTTGGTCGCGGTGGCTCAATATCACCCGGTTGGTTGGTGGTAATATTCGGTTGGTTGTTTTGTAAGGCCCTTGTTGCCGCGAGGTGTCTGATGGTCACTGGGACTGTTGCTCTGGTTTCTTCTTGTGTGTCAGCCTGCTTCTAGAGCTACTGTCCTTCCCTGTCGAACTGCTTTCCTTGTTGTCTGCTGGAAACTGCTCTTCTTTCCAGACACAGGCAGAACCAAGACAGTTTCTTCTTGTGTGTCGGCCTGCTTCTAGAGCTGCTGATCTTCCTTGTCAAACTGCCTTCCCCTCGCCTTGTTGTTTGCTGGAAACTACAAACTGCTCTTCTTTCCAGACACAGGCAGAACCAACACAAGCAGCCCACCAGAGCCAGCAAGCCAGAGAGAGAGAGAGAGAGAGAGCTTTCGCCTTGTGGCTGTCTCTTCTACAATGGTCTGTTTAAACAGTTCTTACAAAGTTCTTTGATGGCCTTTTGATGGTCCCAATCATATTGCAAATTGCTTCTCCCAATGTGTCATTGTTTTTAATTCTGATTTAGAGCTTGTCACAGAAGGCTTCCTTTTGTATCCAACGTCCTAGGTGTTGATAGGTTTTGCATTAAAACAAAAGCATGGCCCCACCAGTCTGGAAACAGTTATCTCTTTCAATGGGAGTGCTTATCGACCCCCTGCTGTCCATTTTGCAATAAAACAGAGACATGTCTGAAGCAGTAATTCTCCCACCTTCCACGTGTGGGTTGTAGATTTCGTCTGGTGACCTCTCAACTATCCTTCCATTTTAGGATTATAATCAATGGCCAAAGTTTTCCCATACTCAGGGTAAAGGTGAATTTCTTTAGGGTTTTTCTCTGAGTTTTTGGGGGATCTGTGAATTTTGAGAATCTTACAGCAGCCTCCTTGAAAGTTTTCAGTGACCAACTCGCCTCCTGGGAGCAGGTTGGTTGCCAACCCTTCGTCCCACCCCGGTTAAAACCAGAAATGGGCGGGTTGGAGGCAGGTTGGATGCGGATCTGAAATTGATGCGATTTTCAATGCCCCCCCTGCCCCCAACCCACTCGTTTTTAAAAGTTAAATTTCAGCCCCAAATCTCTTTCAGCACCATTGAAAGTTTATGGGTTTGGTAAGTGAAATCCAGAGGTGCTCCAAACTGATTAAGGATAAAGGCGGATCTTGCAGTCACCATTGCCAGTGGTGTCAGAGCAGAACAGACGGTTAGAGGCTGGAAAATCAGTCGTAGATTTATATCGCCAGATCGCTGCCATCTTTGTGCCCCTTGACAGCTTAATAAGCCAGCCTAAAGTGTTCACATATAAATTACGTTGTGCATTCGGTTTGCCAATCTAGAGTGGGCCTAAGGGAAGCTCCATTTGCAAAGCTTTTAGCAGTTCTAATTTTGATTTTCAGTTTTATTGCCTATTTTTTGCACCAGTTTTTGTTAATTTTTTTAGTATATTTTAATTTTTTTAAATTACCAGATCTCTTATGGCGTTGCTAACTGTGGAGTCGGAGGTTTTATAACAACAAGTGGTATTACCAGGGAGACTGACTTATCAGCATTGGAATCGACTCTGGGATCTAGCAGTTCTGGGATGGGGTCTCAAATAATATTGAGTGGGGGCCTCCAGGGTTTTAGATGGCAGATCTGGGATCACTGGGAGTAGGATCCTGGGATCTGGGAGCATTGGGGACAGAGTTCTCTGGGTCTGTGAGCACTGGAAAAGTTTCTGGGCTCAGGGAATACTAGAAATGCCGTATAGGGATTCATAAATACTCAGAGGCAGTCCCACGATCTGGAGGTGGGGGTGGGGGGGGATTGGAAGTCTGAGGAAGAGTTTAGCAGGACTGGGGACTGAGGTTTGGGAGAATTGAAGATTACTGGGTTCTGACAACATTGGGAGATCAGGCTCTAACAGTCCTGGGAGAACGTGGGAACAGGAGTAGACCATTCAGCCCCTCGAGCCTGTTCCGCCAATCAATTAGATCATGGCTGATGTGTATCTTAACTCCATCTACACACCTTGATTCTGTAACTCTTAATACCCTTGCCTAACAAAAATCGATCAATCTCAGTTTTGAAATTTTCAATTGACATAGCCTCAACAGCTTATTGGGGGAGAGAGTTCCAAATTTCCACTACTCAGGTACAGAAAATAATAAAAAGGCTAATGGAATGCTGGCCTTTATATTTAGAGGAGTAGAATACAAGGGGGTAGAAGTTATGCTACATCTATACCAAGCCCTGGTTAGACCACACTTGGAGTACTGTGAGCAGTTCTGGGCACCGCACCTTAGGAAGGATATATTGGCCTTGGAGGGAGTGCAGCGTAGGTTTACTAGAATGATACCCGGACTCCAAATGTTAAATTACAAAGCGAAATTACACAAACTAGGGTTGTATTGCCTCGAATTTAGAAGATTAAGGGTGATTTCATTGAGGTTTTCAAGATATTAAGGGGACCTGATAGGATAGATAGAAAGAAACTATTTCTACTGGTTGGGGAGTCTAGGACTAGGGGACATAGCCTAAAAATTAGAGCCAGGACTTTCAGGAGTGAAGTTAGGAAACATTTCTACACGCAAAGGGTGGTAGAAGTTTGGAACTCTCTTTCACAAATAGCAGTTGATGCTAGCTCAATTGTTAATTTTAAATTTGAGATTGATAGATTTTTGTTAACCAAAGGTATTAAGGGATATGGAGCATGGGCGGGTATATAGAGTTAGGTCACAGGTCAGCCATGATCTCATTGAATGGCGAAACAGGCCCAAGGGGCTAAATGGACTACTTCTGTTCCTATGTTCCTCTGTGTGAAGAAGTGCTTTCTGATATCACCTCTGAACAGCCTAGCTCTAATTTTAAGGTTATGCCCCCTTGTTCTGGACTCTCCCACCAGAGGAAATAGTTTCTCTCTATCTACCCTATCAAATCCTTTAATCATTTTAAACAATTAAATCACCCTTTAATCTTCTATATTCAAGAGAATACAAGCCTAGTCAATGCAACCTGTCCTCATAATTTAACCCTTTTAGCTCCGGTATTCTGGTGAATCTGTGCTGCACCCCCTCCATGGCCAATATATCCTTTCTGAGGTTTGGTGTCCAGAACTGAATGCAGTACCCAAACTAGGGGGTGGGGGGCACATCCTGGTATTAGAGCTGCCAAGCTCCCACCTGGGAGCTCCACCACTGACCCTGTGAAAGTTTGTGGGGTCAGGGGGAGGTCCTTTTATTTGATTAGGAATGGCAGGTGCCCATGCCTATAGGGTCGTGTCTGGGCCACATGCCACCAAAGAAGCCACAAATTGCAATGGAAACTGGCCCATCCAGAAGGGCTGCTGGGCATCCCACTCAAAGAACTTTGCCCTGACACCAGCGGCCCCCTTTGTAAAGGGTGGTATTCAAATCATTTTTACAAATTCTTTCATTTTTCTTCATGGGTCCAGGCCATGATCCCAGCTGGGGACCACTATTTCCATTTGGTAGCTTGGTACACCCGCACTGCTGCCGATGGTACACCAGCTCCTTCTGAGAGCCACCACCTCCTTTGTGTCAATGGCCTTGTTTGGGGCAGGTAGAGGCTCTATCTTAATAAATGTTGGAGAAAACTCCGATGTAAGGCCAGGAGCCAGCATATCCAGGCTCCGGTCTAATTTGTAGCTCTTCCAGCATATTACCACCAGAGTTACAGGAGGAATGCATCAGAAGGGCGGCCGATTTTTGGTCCCAGAGATTTTTTAGAATCTTTTTTGTAAAACATTTCTTGGAGAATATCTTTTTGTCATAACAGTAAGTAATATTTAGGTGGAACTTCATATAGCCGAAGATTGAAGTAGGGAGCATGAAAAAGAAGTTTTCCATGCAACTATTACAGGAGCTGGCGACCATGTGTGCAGGAAGTGTGTCCAGCTGCAGCTACTGACTAACTGCATTTCAGAGCAGGAGCTGCGGATGGATTGACTGTGGAGCATCCGTGATGCTGAGACTATCATGAATAGCACGTTCAGTGAGGTGGTCACACCGCAGGTAAAGATTACGCAGGCAGAAAGGAAATGGGTGACCGCCAGGCAGAGTAAAAGGACTAGGCAGGTAGAGCAGGAGTCCCCTGGGGACTCTCAAACAGATATACCTCTTTGGATACTGTTGGGGGAGAAGGCTTATCAGGGGAAAGCAGCAAGAGCCAAGTTCATGGCACCACGGGTGGTTCTGCTGCACAGGAGGGGAGGAATAAGAGTGGCAGGGCTATAGTGATAGGGGATTCAATTGTAAGGGGAACAGATAGGCGTTTCTGCAGCCGCAAACATGACTCCAGGATGGTATGTTGCCTCCCTGGTACTAGGGTCAAGGATGTCGCGGAGCGCCTGCAGGACATTCTGGAGGGGGAGGGTGAACAGCCAGTAGTCGTGGTCCATATCGGTACCAATGACATAGGTATAAAAAGGGATGAAGTCCTGCAAGGTGAATTTGAGGAGTTAGGAGATAAATTAAAAAGCAGGACTTCAAAGGTAGTGATCTCAGGATTACTACCAGTGCCACGTGCTAGTTAGTATAGGAACAGGAGAATAGACCGGATGAATGCGTGGCTGCAGGGATGGTGTAGGAGGGAGGGAATTAGATTCCTGGAACATTGGGACCAGTTCTGGGGAAGGTGGGACCTGTACAAGCGGGACGGGTTACACCCGAGCAGGACTGGGACCAATGTCCTCGTCGGGGTGTTTGCTAGTGCTGTTGGGGAAGGTTTAAACTAGAGTGGCAGGGGGATGGGAACCTGAGCGGGGAGTCAGAAGGGAGTAAAGTTGAGAGCAGCTAAAGAGGGGAAGACCAAGGGGAAATTTACAATACAAATAGTACAAGCAGTTGTTCAAGAACAAATGAAAGGGAAAAGCATAGAGCAGCAGAAAGAAAGTGTACTTTAGGCACTACAGATAAAGTGAAAACTAGAAGGCGTAAGGCAATTAAACCAGCATCAAAGCTGAAGGTCAGGCTAGGGTGTGTGGCCCAACTAAGAGTTCTATATACATATGCAAGGAGTATAAGGAATAAATTAAATGAACTACAGGTTCAAATTCAAATTAAAGGGTATGACATGATGTCTATTGCTGAGACATGGCTGCAGGATGGTCAGGATTGGGAACTGAATATACCGGGTTATAATGTCTTCAGGAGAGATAGGGAAAATGGAAGAGGGGGAGGAGTAGCCTTAACGATTAGAGATGAAATCACTTCAATGATAAAGGGGGATATAACGAGGGGTAAGCAGCCAACAGAGATCTTATGGGTTGAATTGAGAAATAGGAAAGGATCAAAGATTATAGTGGGAGTTGTATATCGGACCCCTGGCAGCAGCTGTGAAGTGCTAGATTGTATAAATGCAGAGATTAGACAAGCATGTAAGAAAGGCATAGTGGTCTTAATGGGGGACTTTAACCTTCACATAGATTGGGAAAAGCAGACTAGCAACTGTCAGAAAGGTAGTGAATTTCTTGAGTGTGTCCAGGATAGTTTTCTACAGCAATATGTCCTAGAGGCAACAAGGGGGCAAGCCATACTAGATTTAGTAATGAGTAATGAACCAGATTTAGTTAACGGCTTAACTGTACGCGAACATCTATCCAATAGCGATCATAACATGATCGAGTTCAATGTCGTGTTTGAAAGGGAAAAAAGTGAATCAGCTGCTAAGATTCTAGACTTGGGTAAGGTCGACTTCAATGGGATGAGACAGAGACTGCCCACAGTAAACTGGGCAAATCTGTTAATGGGTAAAACGACTGATGATCAGTGGGAAATATTTAAAGAAACATTTAACGTGATACAGAATCGGTTTATACCCCTGAGGGGCAAGAATTCTACTTGCCAAAAAAAACAGCCATGGACAACTAAAGAGGTAAGGGACAGTATAAGACATAAGGAAAGGGCAGACAAAAAGGCAAAAAATGGCACAGATCCTGGCGAATGGGAAAGATACAAAGATCAACAAAGGGTCACAAAACAGATAGTAAGGGCTACAAAAAGAGAGTATGAAAAGAAACTTGCAAGGGATATCAAAAGCAATACGAAGAACTTTTATAGTTATATTCGGAAAAAGAGGGTGGTCAGGAGCAGTGTTGGCCCCTTAAAAACTGAAAGTGGGGATATTGTCATTGACAATGGGGAAATGGCGGACATGTTGAACAATTACTTTGCGTCAGTATTTACAGTTGAAAAAGAGGATAGCATGCCGGAAATCCCAAGAAAACTAATATTGAATTGGGGACAGGTACTCGATAAAATTAACATGACCACATGGTTTCCATCCCAGGGTTTTAAAGGAAGTAGGTGAGCACATTGCAGATGCCCTAACTATAATCTTTCAAAGTTCTCCAGATTCAGGAACCATCCCTCTAGATTGGAAAATTGCACATGCCATTCTGCTTTTTAAGAAAGGAGAGAGAGGGAAACCAGGGAATTATAGACCAGTTAGCCTAACATCTGTTGTGGGGGAAATGCTGGAGTCTATAATTAAGGATAGGGTGACTGAACACCTCGAGAATTTTCAGTTAATCAGAGAGAGCCAGCATGGATTTGTGAAAGGTAGGTCGTGCCTGACAAACCTGATTGAATTTTTTGAAGAGGTGACTAAAGTAGTGGAGAGGGGAATGTCAATGGATGTTATTTATATGGACTTCCAGAAGGCATTTGATAAGGTCCCACATAGAGACTGTTAGCTAACATAGAAGCCCATGGAATCAAGGGAAAAGTACGGACTTGGTTAGGAAGTTGGCTGAGTGAAAGGCGACAGAGAGTAGGGATAATGGGTAGGTACTCACATTGGCAGGATATGACTAGTGGAGACCCGCAGGGATCTGTCTTGGGGCCTCAATTATTCACAATATTTATTAACGACTTAGATGAAGGCATAGAAAGTCTCATATCTAAGTTTGCCGATGACACAAAGATTGGTGGCATTGTAAGCAGTGTAGATGAAAACATAAAATTACAAAGCGATATTGATAGATTAGGTGAATGGGCAAAACTGTGGCAAATGGAATTCAATGTAGACAAATGTGAGGTCATCCAATTTGGATCAAAAAAGGATAGAACGGGGTACTTTCTAAATGGTAAAAAGATAAAAACAGTGGATGTCCAAAGGGACCTAGGGGTACAGGTACATTGATCATTGAAGTGTCATGAACAGGTGCAGAAATTAATCAATAAGGCAAATGGAATGCTGGCCTTTATATCTAGAGGACTAGAGTACAAGGGGGCAGAAGTTATGCTGTAGCTATACAAAACCCTGGTTACACCGCACCTGGAGTACTGTGAGCAGTTCTGGGCATCGCACCTTCGGAAGGACATATTGGCCTTGGAGGGAGTGCAACGTAGGTTTACTAGAATGATACCCGGACTTCAAGGGTTAAGTTACGAGGAGAGATTACACAAATTGGGGTTGTATTCTCTGGAGTTTCGAAGGTTAAGGGGTGATCTGATCGAAGTTTATAAGATAACAAGGGGAACAGATAGGGTGGATAGAAAGAAACTATTTCCACTGGTTGGGGATTCTAGGAGTAGGGGGCACAGTCTAAAAATTAGAGCCAGACCTTTCAAGAGTGAGATTAGAAAACATTTCTACACACAAAGGGTGGTAGAAGTTTGGAACTCTCTTCCGCAAACGGCAATTGATACTAGCTCAATTGCTAAATTTAAATCTGAGATAGATAGCTTTTTGGCAACCAAAGGTATTAAGGGATATGGGCCAAAGGCAGGTATATGGAGTTAGATCACAGATCAGCCATGATCTTATCAAATGGCGGAGCGGGCTCGAGGAGCTGAATGGCCTACTCCTGTTCCTATGTTCCTATGAGCTGAGGCAGCATCGAGGCATGTAAATGAAGCTACATTTTCCTCTGATGATCGGCTAGTCAAGCTAAAATTAATGATGGGGATAGGCTTTAAAATTCCCCAAATCCAGTATTTCTCAGTTGATGTATTATAAGATGAAAGCACTAAGAAATGCTAGTGAGATTAGCAGGCTCCAGAGCCAAATTTTCTGCACTTGCCACTATGCCACCAACCATATCTGCGGGTCCAGGCACACCTGCCTGGCAATGACCAAGGACAACTGCTTGCATAGGCTGCAGTTCAACAGGGAGCCAGCTGCAGAGCTGTGCCATTTGTTCCAAGGATACCTGTAGCAGCCAGAACCATTGGTACGCCACTGCTAGTGGCAGTCAAGATCATTTCTTCCTATATCCTTATAATATAGGCATTTACTTAGATAATGTGAGAAAGAAGTTTTAAATATATAAATGAGGTGCCTATCGCCTGTTTCAGGATCCCTGCACTAAATTGGTTGGCGATGGAGCTTGCTCCTCTCAGTGTTTTTCAGCAGTCACCATACACTGTCGACACACGATTGGCCTCTTCCAGTTGTCCTTCCACCCTACTCCCAGGACTTACCTTAGGATAGCAAATGAAAAGAAACGTGGCCTAAAATTGTAACCCTTACAATGGGCGAGAAGCCGCTGGAAGCACGAGAAGTGCTGGCGTCTCGCCAAAATTATTACAATGAGGCCCGAGGCCCAATTCCAGACAAACCTCAGGCCTCCCGGTTGGAGCATGCGCCCGAAAATAGGCCAGAACCAATTTTTGCCACCTATTATTTCAATAATTTTGAAACACAGCCAGATTGTACTCTTTCAAATCGCTTTATCAATATCATAACTTATAATATTTGCATACAGAGTTCAGGGCCAACTCTCCATTCCCCCGCCCCCCACTTCCCCCACAACTCCAGTGCCTGTTCAGGCTCAGGTACACCTGAATTTCCGGTTCTGGGCCATCAACAAAATCTGGGCACATTCCTGCTGCAAGCCCACCCCTTGGCTAGGCCTGGCGCTGGAAAAAAGGGAGGAAATTGGAGCACAACAGCAAGCTTGAGAGGAACTGCAGTTGTGTTTGCAGCTGCTGGGCTCAGGGCCTTCAGGCTGCTTCTGACCTATGGCATGAAGATCCACTGGATAACTTTAAAAACATTTTTAAACTTACTTTGGGGTTCCTCTTCACCTTCTCATGGGGCCCCAATGCCAACTTTGTAGGGCACCCTGCATCTAGGTGGCTCATGGCCACAGGAACAGGAAATTGAGATGGGACAAGGAAAATTCCATCCCAGGTCATTATCATTTGTAAACAATTTTACAACACCAAGTTATAGTCCAGCAATTTTATTTTTATATATAATATAAATAAAATTGCTGGACTATAACTTGGTGTTGTAAAATTGTTTACAATTGTCAACCCCAGTCCATCACCGGCATCTCCACATCAGGTCATTATCATGACATAGTTGGGTGTAAGCCTATTGCAGATGCACGCTGTGCTCCGTTCTCCTGGGGAAACCCCAGAATTCCTGGAGCATTGTAAAGGGAATGAAGCCCTGGCAAAATGGATCTCAGCCCCCTTTTTTCCTCACCTTTATATTTGGGCATTTCTCAGGGGCAAAGGTCAGGAAAATCCTCCCCCCCCCCTCTCGTGTCATAAAATATTTACATATTGAACATTAATTTGTCAGTATCGGTATTTCAAGCACTTTCAATAAGAAGTATAGATAATATTTAGAAAGCACTCTAACCTTTATTTAAACGATTAAATATTTGTCCATCTCTATAAGTAGGACATGAACTTTTAATAACTAAATCTCAGTTGGCAGAAGCTTCCAGATTAGGTTGTTGATGCATCTCATAATTAATAACCTCGCGAACACATAGGGAAATATTTCAATTGCCATTGCTGGTTGTGCAAAGGTCGAAAAGGTATTGGAGGATTGGAAAATCAACTGAAGATCCTTCTTATTAGATCTCTGTCCATTTTGTGCCCTGAGCGAATACCTGACAAACATAAGGACTTTTGTTGAAAATGGGCAAGAACTTCATTTTAACACAATAATATATTGTAAAATCATGGAGCTGATTTGAACATAAAATTGGCAGCAGGTGGGCACAGCGATAGAACAGTTGCCTGGCAGTCAGTGGGGGAACTGTCCCATTTTCTGGTTCGTCACTTAACAAAAAGAAGGCAGGCATTTATGCAACTAAATAAATGCATAATACTGTTTGCAGCCTTTGTGTACTGGTTTGTGATTTTGGAATGTGTATTACTGTCAGTCTTGGTATTTGGACAGATGGTGGTGTTTGCACTCTGGAAGGACTAGAACAGATATTTGAAATGACTATTAATGCAGGGGAGCTGAAAGTCTCAGTGTACTCGTCAATAAGCTGCTGATGGACAGTTCAGGCAGTAGGCAACTGCTGGAGGCCCTCAGCTTCCTTGGCATCCTCCAGCATCATTCTGCCATCTCAGCTAACACCAGAGCCCTTTCCTGCTGCTTCTTGGATGTCCATGGGAAAAGCAATAAATCTGTTTGCTCTAGCAAATAAGGTATTAGTCACCTATTAGCAAGGATTGCAGACTGACTGATGTTACTGATATCTCCAGTGGCAGCCTAAAAGGAGCCGGAGGTAAAGAAGTTCAGGGCTGTAGTCATCTTGACTTCAGGCAATGCTGCACTTGTTCTGGCAGTTGTCAGCAGGTCTTCTTACAGGATGTGACATAACCTGTCATTGATTCAGAGAGAGAAGCAAAGCCTCCTCATATGTTGTTCCCTAGAAAACTGAAGGTAAGCTCATCTGGACCTATACATTTGGTTGGGAGGTAAGGGTTTCTGTGAGGACATCTCTTTCTACTTGCTCACCCTCCAGCTGCACCTTCACTTCCTCCTTATCTTCTCCCTGCCAGAGTGGGATTCTAAGATGTTCCCTCATGAAGGTGATGGCTTAGCGTTGTAAGTTTCTAAAGTGAGATAACTTAGAAGCCAAAAGCCCCTTCACAGTTCAGAGCTTATATTATGAAGGAATAAACGTGGAGGACACGGACACATTTCCCAAAAGCCATTATTAAGCTTTACCTAATAGCTGCTCCATCCCTTTAAATAGCATTTGAAACCGTTACCTGAGAGACTCTACTGCCCATGATTAGTGGGTAAGACCAAAACGTGGTATTAGCAGGGCACTAAGGTTGTGAAATTCTGTTGGTGTTTTAATGACATCATGTGACTTAGAATTGCACCTATTCATGAGGCTCCCGTCTGTTTCTAATGCTTCACCTCCCTCCCTACCACCACCCCACCCCCCCCCAACTCCCCCCCCAGAAAATTGCGTGGCCCTAGGACCAAGCATAAAGTAGGTAGGAGTAAATATCATTCCATTTCCAGTGCCAATGAAATGGTGAAGGGATAAAAATTGCTTATCAACACACATGGAGGGGGTAATTTCGACTTATGGTGATAGTGTAAAATGGGCGATATTGATTCAGCCATACGTTATACACCTCTCCTGATTTACATTTTCATTGACGTGGAAATGAAATTCAGGAGAGATATATAATAGGTGGCCGAATCAATATTGACCATTTCACACTATTACCCAAAATCAAAATTACCCCCGTAGTTAACTATAACTGTTACTGGAAATGCATTGCAGCCTTGAGTTTGCCTTAGCAGCAAACACTATCTGGGCTGACAGGAATTCAGCATTTCAATTGGGAACCACTGTTTTTGAAAAAAATATAGGGCTGATTTTCCTCCCTTCTTCTCCCATGCACAAATCAGATGGAGCACATCCGAAGTGTGTTCCACAGACCTGACCCGAACCTGCCTGGAGTTTCGGGTTCAGATTATTACCATAAGCCTGACAGTCATCTGGCACAGGTCCACCCCTTGGTAGGGGCCTGCACTCAGAAGCGCAGAAGGAAATTTCACCACTGCTGCAGGCCTGAGTGCCAAAGCTCCAGCCCAAAAACCCTTTGCAGTGCCGGGGAAAATAGAGCACTTATTTTTTTGGTCACTCCAAATCCTTGCTGTCAATCTTTTTCAAGTTCTCCGATCTGAAGAAGGTTGGTGCTAGGACTATGGCCCACTAATTGCGGACATCACTTTTCTCAGGTTTCCGACAAATGGAGACTCAGGAAAATGAGATGAGTAGCATGTTGACATCATCCTACCTCATTGCTGCAGGAGTTCCTCAGGGCAGTGTCCTAGGCCCAACCATCTTCAGCTGCTTCATCAATGACCTTCCCTCCATCATAAGGTCAGAAATGGGGATGTTCGCTGATGACTGCACAGTGTTCAGTTCCATTCGCAACCCCTCAGATAATGAAGCAGTCCGAGCCTGCATGCAGCAAGACCTGGACAACATCCAGGCTTGGGCTGATAAGTGGCAAGTAACATTCGCGCCAGATAAGTGCCAGGCAATGACCATCTCCAACAAGAGAGAGTCTAACCACCTCCCCTTGACATTCAACGGCATTACCATCGCCGAATCCCCCACCATCAACATCCTGGGGGTCACCATTGACCAGAAACTTAACTGGACCAGCCATATAAATACTGTGGCTACGAGAGCAGGTCAGAGGCTGGGTATTCTGCGGCGAGTGACTCACCTCCTGACTCCCCAAAGCCTTTCCACCATCTACAAGGCACAAGTCAGGAGTGTGATGGAATACTCTCCACTTGCCTGGATGAGTGCAGCTCCAACAACACTCAAGAAGCTCGACACCATCCAAGATAAAGCAGCCCGCTTGATTGGCACCCCATCCACCACCCTAAACATTCACTCCCTTCACCACCGGCGCACTGTGGCTGCAGTGTATACCATCCACAGGATGCACTGCAGCAACTCGCCAAGGCTTCTTCGACAGCACCTCCCAAACCCGCGACCTCTACCACCTAGAAGGACAAGAGCAGCAGGCGCATGGGAACAACACCACCTGCACGTTCCCCTTCAAGTCACACACCATCCCGACTTGGAAATATATCGCCGTTCCTTCATTGTCGCTGGGTCAAAATCCTGGAACTCCCTTCCTAACAGCACTGTGGGAGAACCGTCACCACACGGACTGCAGCGGTTCAAGAAGGCGGCTCACCACCACCTTCTCGAGGGCAATTCGGGATGGGCAATAAATGCCGGCCTTGCCAGCGATGCTCACATCCCGTGAACGAATTAAAAAAAAAATTTGCATAGCCTCTGCACCTGCTCCAGGTGCAAGCACTCAACCAGCCTTCGGAAACCCCAGAAGTATGTGGGCAAGGCAAAAGGGACGGAGACACAGTGTTACGGGCTTCTGCCCCTTTGTCCTCTAATTTGTGCCCAGGAAATGAGTGATCCCCGAGCACAAGGCAGAGGAAAATAGGCTCTAATGTCTGCCAGTGTATCCTTCAGATTTGTGCTAGGTCTTCTTTTTTATTTTTGCTACTGGAATTCTAGGACCTTTGCCACTGGGAGCTAATACTGCAGGTGGTCCTGGAATTGTCATGCACTCCGTACTGGACTTAAAATAGCCATGCACAGCTGTACAAACAGTGGTTTGTTGGCTTCTTCACAGCCACCACCAGGGTGCTCCTTATACCCTTCAATGACTGGAGAAAGCTTTGCTGTTCAGATACGTATCCCTCTTTTAAATGTAGGCCGCATGAGCTGCAGATCCCAAGGTTTTGCGGCTGAGGAAGGGTCTGAGCTGCTGCTCCAGCCAGCTGGCTCCTACTCATTTGTGCTCTGGACATCACATGATATACTCACTTGAAACTATTTAGAGTAAATTTTATGTATTTGCACTGTCAGCATGAAGCTTCTGTCCCCTTTAGGGAATAGATAATCCTGCAGGTTCTGCTGACCTCCGGATGAAACACAGCACCAGGAGCACAAACCCTATTATCTAAATCCTCCTGGTTGGATGTACTGTACTGGTGCTTGCTTTTGATGAACTGAGTGACCCCGATGCGGGTTTCAAGGTAGGGATGCCAACTCTGGTTGGAAATATTCCAGGAGGTTTCATCACCTGACCGCCCCACCCCCACGTTCCCGCTGTTGGTCACCTGAAACATCCACCCACGGGGCACATCGCCTACCTACTGCAACTGGAAAGTGAAGAGACCCTTCATTACCGATTAGATGATTCTTGACTGTTAGTCAACCAGCATTTTCCTATGTCCAATATTTTTAGTGTTCAAAGAAAATGAAAAACATACAATTTTTTTACGCCCCTATGACTATTCTCCTGGGTTTTTTTTATACGTTCACAGGATGTGGGCGTCGCTGGCAAGGCCGGCATTTATTGCCCATCCCTAATTGGCCTCGAGAAGGTGGTGGTGAGCCGCCTTCTTGAACCGCTGCAGTCTGTGTGGTGAAGGTTCTCCCACAGTGCTGTTAGGAAGGGAGTTCCAGGATTTTGACCCAGCGACAATGAAGGAACGGCGATATATTTCCAAGTCGGGATGGTGTGTGACTTGGAGGGGAACGTGCAGGTGGTGTTGTTCCCATGCGCTTGCTGCCCTTGTCCTTCTAGGTGGTAGAGGTCGCGGGTTTGGGAGGTGCTGTCGAAGAAGCCTTGGCGAGTTGCTGCAGTGCATCCTGTGGATGGTATACACTGCAGCCACAGTGCGCCGGTGGTGAAGGGAGTGAATGTTTAGGGTGGTGGATGGGGTGCCAATCAAGCGGGCTGCTTTATCTTGGATGGTGTCGAGCTTCTTGAGTGTTGTTGGAGCTGCACTCATCCAGGCAAGTGGAGAGTATTCCATCACACTCCTGACTTGTGCCTTGTAGATGGTGGAAAGGCTTTGGGGAGTCAGGAGGTGAGTCACTCACTGCAGAATACCCAGCCTCTGACCTGCTCTCGTAGCCACAGTATTTATATGGCTGGTCCAGTTAAGTTTCTGGTCAATGGTGACCCCCAGGATGTTGATGGTGGGGGATTCGGCGATGGTAATGCCGTTGAATGTCAAGGGGAGGTGGTTAGACTCTCTCTTGTTGGAGATGGTCATTGCCTGGCACTTATCTGGTGCGAATGTTACTTGCCACTTATGAGCCCAAGCCTGGATGTTGTCCAGGTCTTGCTGCATGCAGGCTCGGACTGCTTCATTATCTGAGGGGTTGCGAATGGAACTGAACACTGTGCAGTCATCAGCAAACATCCCCATTTCTGACCTTATGATGGAGGGAAGGTCATTGATGAAGCAGCTGAAGATGGTTGGGCCAAGGACACTGCCCTGAGGAACTCCTGCAGCAATGCCCTGGGGCTGAGATGATTGGCCTCCAACAACCACTACCATCTTCCTTTGTGCTAGGTATGACTCCAGCCACTGGAGAGTTTTCCCCCTGATTCCCATTGACTTCAATTTTACTAGGGCTCCTTGGTGCCACACTCGGTCAAATGCTGCCTTGATGTCAAGGGCAGTCACTCTCACCTCACCTCTGGAATTCAGCTCTTTTGTCCATGTTTGGACCAAGGCTGTAATGAGGTCTGGAGCCGAGTGGTCCTGGCGGAACCCAAACTGAGCATTGGTGAGCAGGTTATTGGTGAGTAAGTGCCGCTTGATAGCACTGTCGACGACACCTTCCATCACTTTGCTGATGATTGGGAGTAGACTGATGGGGCGGTAATTGGCCGGATTGGATTTGTCCTGCTTTTTGTGGACAGGACATACCTGGGCAATTTTCCACATTGTCGGGTGGATGCCAGTGTTGTAGCTGTACTGGAACAGCTTGGCGAGAGGCGCAGCTAGTTCTGGAGCACAAGACTTCAGCACTACAGCTGGGATGTTGTCGGGGCCCATAGCCTTTGCTGTATCCAGTGCACTCAGCCGTTTCTTGATATCACGTGGAGTGAATCGAATTGGCCGAAGACTGGCTTCCGTGATGGTGGGGATATCGGGAGGAGGCTGAGATGGATTATCCACTCGGCACTTCTGGCTGAAGATGGTTGCAAACGCTTCAGCCTTGTCTTTTGCACTGACGTGCTGGACTCGGCCATCATTGAGGATGGGGATGTTTGCAGAGCCTCCTCCTCCCGTTAGTTGTTTAATTGTCCACCACCATTCACGACTGGATGTGGCAGGACTGCAGAGCTTTGATCTGATCCGTTGGTTGTGGAATCGCTTAGCTCTGTCTATAGCATGTTGCTTCCCCTGTTTAGCATGCATGTAGTCCTGAGTTGTAGCTTCACCAGGTTGGCACCTCATTTTTAGGTACGCCTGGTGCTGCTCCTGGCATGCTCTTCTACACTCCTCATTGAACCAGGGTTGATCCCCTGGCTTGTTGGTAATGGTAGAGTGAGGAATATGCCGGGCCATGAGGTTACAGATTGTGCTGGAATACAATTCTGCTTCTGCTGATGGCCCACAGCGCCTCCTGGGTTGCACGCAGCAGTGCTCTGGACATTAATCTTTCATTCCTGGAGACTCCAGGAGAATGCTGCTTGATGTTTATGTAGCTAATTGTGTGCTTCAGTGCTTTGCTTTAAGTATGCGTGAGTGCGTGAGTAAGTAAGGGGAGGATGAATAATATAAAAATAAATAATTGTTGGAGCCTTTAAGAGCTGCAGCTGAGCATTATTTCCTCCACTCACAGCGAGCTCCCACAGGCTCTGGGCTAGGAGCTCACAATGACAATGGCAATGAGGCCAAACTCAGGAAATCCTGTGAGATCAGCACAGTGCGAATTCAGCGAGCTTTATGCTCGCCAATTCGAGATACTCCTGTTTTAACGCCGGGACTGGTAAATTTTTCCCACAGTTCCCTGTTGGCTTCTTTAGAAATACAGCCTGGCACAATTTGAGATCATTTTGACGAGAAAAGTTGCTTGTGGTGAACTCGATGCGACATTGAGCCAGCAGGGGTCACCAAAAGTACAGGCAATAAAGGGAAATTAAAAAAAGAACAGTCTGCGCATGTCCACCCATTAATGAGTATTAGGGCGAGGTGTCTTTTCTCGGAAATGCAGTAAATAACAGGAGAATATTGTAATATTCGTGCCGATACATCTTCAAAATAATCTGGCCTATCATAGCATGTTAATTATTACCTTGAGTATACATTGGTGGTGATACTAATCAACACAAACTAATATCTGGAAACAGATATATTAACACTATGAACATGCATGTTTATTTATGTACCAAAAATAGCCAATAGAAAAAGTAAATAGTAAACAATCATTGGTGCTATTTACCGGATAAGAGCCTTGACACATGGAATACAGATGGCCCATTGTATGAATTGATAAAATTATAACATATTTAGAACTTGGAGCTGATCTGTGAATAGAACTACCTTGAATCCCCATATTTACCAATTAGCTCCGCTTTCGTATCTAAAAATGTGAATATAATTTACAGCATGTCACATCTTTGTAAGAAACGTCAAATAGTAACATTTGGTAAGTATGTTTACAACAGTATCCTGACATACCTGTATTGAACATAATTCACAGATTTTTTATAGTTCCAGTGTTGTTCACACTCACGATTTTGTTAACAATTTATTGATTTTGCACTACTGTGTTACTGTGTGGAGCTGATGGAATAAATAAGAGATCGAGCAAGAACTATGGAGGTGATTTTAACCCACCCCGCTTGGTGGGAATGGCACAGCCGCACAGTTAAAATTGCCTCCGAAAATGTACAGCTCCGACCTGCTCAAATCCTGCCGCCGCCACCTTAAATGGGCTATTTTAGCTCCCGGGCCTCATTTACATCGTGCTGGCCAGAAATGAGCAGAAAGAGGCATCTTGTCGGCTCCTGGCTTGGAGAACGCCCGCCAGCACTCAGGTAAGTGATGGGGAGGGGGTTTCAGCACAGCTTCGCGGGTCAGAAGGGGAAGAGCCCGACGCAGCTGAGGCCCAGTTTGTCCTTGTGGGGCCCGGGGGGAGCACTCTGGCCAAGGCGGGAACCTCATTAATTAATGCAGATCAGGGTCCTGAGATGTTATCAGGAACCTGTTGGTATTTTAACTGCCGACTGAGCAGAGTGCCCATCGTGATCACCTCACTTAGTAAAACTATGTGGGGAAGAAGCGAAGGCCCTAAACGGTAAGTTTTAAACTCACCTTTGTGAGGCCAGGAGGAGCAGGAAGGGGGCAACTGGCAAACGGGATGTAAATGAGGCCTGGGTCTCAATTGATGACATCAGGGTGGGGTAGGTTTGATACTCGCTCTACCCACCCCACCCCCTCCCCCCTGTCCACCTGAAACCTACTCCCAGTTAAAATCACCCCATCTGTTCTCTTCTATCCCTGTGGATCAAGGGCGTTAACACAATTGTGCAAAAATCAATGAATTCTTATTAAAATTGTGACTGCTAGTAGCACTGAATTTCCATGACTGGAACTTTAATTGCACATTGTGAAACAGCATGTTATTTGATTTGTTATAAGGTTTCATTCCTCTGATGTTCAGAGCAAAAAAAGGGAGATAGGAGTAATAGACTCTGGTTCAGAGCGGCAGCCAGAATATGCATGGAAATGGACACAGCAGGAATTCAGGTTACATAGATGTGGCAAAGGTTCAGAGAAACATATCCTGGCTGTAAACGGAGGGCGGGAAGGAGAGATATGAAAGAGTCTAAAGTTAAAGTCTGAGGGGGGACTTTTAACCCCCAGGTTGGGCGGAAGAGGGGCAGGGGGTGGGGGGTTAAAAATAAAAAAATAGGAAACCTTACCCCAACCCGCCTCCAACGGTTTTAATGGAGGCGGATTGGGGGGGGTGAGTGACTAACCTGCTCTCCAGAGGCGGGTCCCTAATTTAAATATTTTAATGAGGCTGCGTGCCTCAGATTTTAGCTGTGTTCAAACTTAATGGCTACGGGCTAAGTTTCCCAGCCTCGGGAAACCCGGCAGCTGGAGGGGGGCGAGAATGGCCGGATCCAACAGGTAAGAGCCTTTCCAGCAATGGGCCAAGAGGAGCAGGACTGCATCCCACCGGCTCCCCAAGCTAACCTGTTTCCCACTCCACACGATGGGTCCCCCGCGATCAGACCCCCTTGATCTATCCAGCCCCTCTGATCTATCCAGACCCCTGACCGATCTCTCCATGGCCCACCCATCCCCCATCTCTCCAGCCCCCTGACCGATCTCTCCACGGCCCACCCATCCCCCATCTCTCCGGCCCCCGACCGATCTCTCCATGGCCCACCCATCCCCCATCTCTCCAGCCCCCTAACCGATCTCTCCATGGCCCACCCAACCCCCATCTCTCCAGCCCCCTGACCGATCTCTCCATGGCCCACCCATCCCCCATCTCTCCGGCCCCCTTCTGATCTCTCTGGCCCGACCGATGTCTCCATGGCCATCCCCCCAATCTCTCTAGCCCCACCCTCCCCATCTATCTGGCCACCCCTAATCTATCCACGCCCCCTAACACCCCCTCCCGACGTCCCCTCCCTTCCCACAATCTCTCCTTCCCTCCCCACAATTTCTCCCTCCCTCCCCACAATTTCTCCCTCCCGCCCCACAATCTCTCCGCTCCCTGTTTGCAGCCTGGGGCCACAGAGCCTTCTCACCCGACAGACAGCCAGCCTCTCAATCTGGCTGGCTGCAACTGGGAAACGAAATCCAAAAATTTAAATTGGGTCCTGCCATTTAATTCAGCAGGACCTCTGGGCAACCAGTATTTCCAGGTTTCCTGGCCGCTACACCTCCCCCTCTCCCCGTAAATATAGGGGCCTGAGTGGCTCTGTGGCAGGATGGTTGAATTGTAGAGAGCTTGGAACCTCCACGAACCAGTGCCCCGGTTCGGAGACAGTTCGGGAGACGGAATGGATCCATGAGCGGTTTGAGGGGCAGAGTAGCAGCGGGTGGTGGCTGTCCAGTGGAATCAGAGAGAAGGAAGAACTTACATTCATATAGCACCTTTCACGTTCTCAGGATGTCCCAAAGCACTTCACAGCAATTGAATTATTTTTGAAGCATAGTCACTGTTGTAATGTAAACAGAGGAGTGGACAACTGACCATGAGCCACCAGATGTTGATCCTGGAGTCTATTGGAGGAGCGTGGTGGCCTCAGGGGTTAGCAGATCCCTGAGCAGAGGAGCGAGAAGCAGTGGGAGTGAAACCCAAGGGCACAGAGCAGTGAAGAGTGGGGAACCAGAGGAAGGTGAAGAGCAACTCCAGGGGATCAGTGTAGATGGGGGAGTTGGTCTGAGGAACAGCTGGAAGGTGAGGAGCACACAAGATCGAGAGCCGCAATAGGAGGTTGAGGAACTGTCCAACTCAGACCAGCGAATGGTGATGGATGAGTTCTGAAAGATGAGTGGAGCAGAGCAGAGTCAGTGAGCACAGGAAGCAATCAGACAGCATCAAAGCAGAGACTTCTATTTTAACAGAGGCATTAACCTACTTATTAAAAATCAGTTAATGCCTCTGTTCAAATAGCAGAGAGAAGAGTTTCAGGCAAGTGTTTGTACATTAGTATCCCATTAGTATAGCATAATTCATGGGCCATGAATTAATGTGCATAGAATTAGGCTTTTATGAAGAAAGTGTGGGTATTTACAATGAGAAGAGCTCAGCCAGCTGGTTTGGCAAGAAGGTAGACTTCCAGATTTTCCCATTTTCTAAACATACTGATTAAAATACTCTGCACTCACTTTTGTTAATATGTTGGAATCTAAGAGTTTTGGGAGGCTTAACATTGTTTAACATTAGTGTTTTTATTACAGGTTATTAGACATGCTTCATTACAAAACTCAAAAAAACGGTGCTTAAGAAAGTACCGAAACTATCTTAAAGGGTACACACCGAGTAGGAGGAAATACTGAACAAGCATTTAACAAAAAATTAACTGTTGGGCAGAAACACAGGCATGTGAAATTCAAATTTAATCATTTAGTTTCAAAACATTAGATATTTTAAATGTTGTGTGCACATTATTTTACATTTCAAATTGTATCTTAATCTGCAACATAATACATTAAGAAAATGTACAACAAACTTTAAAGAATAAAATTACAAAAATTAAATCGGTTCTTCAACACCTGACTGGAAAAGTATCATAGGGTTAACTGATGGGTATTATTAATTGGTGGGTATTATTAATTGGTGGGTATTATTAATTGGTGGGTATTTTTCTCAATGCAATTCTCCACTTAATTAAAAATATATTTTTATAGTGCAGAGTTCTATAATAACAATATCCTATTCACTACATTTTAAAATTATTTGAAATTTTAAGTTATACTAAAACTTTGCTAACATTTGTGTTTGCGAAAGACATTGAGCTAGATTTTGCTGTGAGTGGCGATCGAACAGTGTCAGCCGTTCATTAGTCTTGCACTTGCCCATAGACTTCCTATGGGATTTTGCACAGCAAGTTACTGTCAGCGGGACAGCCAAATGGTGCGGTGCCCTCTACAGGGCATCTGGGACCTGTGTGAACAGGGCAAGCAACTTGACCAATCAGATTGAAGAATTGTGAATGAGCAGCGCAGAGTCTGAACCAGGAAGTGTCGATTAGAATAGTGAATTCAATGTCAAATCAGGTACAGAAAGTGAAATAAAGAGAGGGAAAGAAAGATTGGATTAAGAGAGAGAGATAAAAGAGACAGAGAAAAAAATTAAGAAAAAAATTATTTAATTAAATTTTTAAAAAAATGTCTAACAATAATTGAAATCTGAAGGAATGAGACTCCACACGTGTAAAAGTTAATTTTCAGTGGCAGTGAGGTTGTTTGGCAATAACTAAGACTTACCACGCCATTAAAAGGGTATGTACACTGACATGGACAAGCTTAGTCTGTATCTATGATGTCAGTGCAGGAACTTCACGCTGTTCAATTCACGTGAATGCTGACTCATCCAGCGAGATGCCGTTTTCGGGCAGTATACAGAAGAGCAGGGTATCTTGGGCAACAACGTCTCGATTTCCGCGTATAACTGCGCATGTGCGGTTGCCGGAAGTTACTGTTTGATTTGTGCATAAATAACGGTGAGTGCTGTTAGCCTACCGTTCGTTTTACAGCAAAATCCGGCCCTTTATTTATTGTTGAAGGTCATGCAGGAATTAGTCACAAGGACAGTTGTCAGATGTTGAACGATGTCTGGATTATGGGTACAGTAGTATTGTGGTTATGTTACTGGACTAGTAATCCAGAGGCCATGAAACAATAATCCAGAGTCATGAGTTCAAATCCCACCACAAATGGGGAATTTAAATTCAATTAATTAAATAAAATCTGGAATTAAAAAAAACAGTATCAGTAATGTTGGCCATGAAACTACCGGATTGTCGTAAAAACCCATCTGGTTCACTAATGTCCTTTAGGGAAGAAAACCTGCCATCCTTACCCGCTCTGGCCTATATGTGACTCCAAACCCAAATCAACACATCACAGTGGTTGATTCTTAATTGCCCTCTGAAATGGCCCAGCAAGCCACTCAGTTGTACAATCTCGCTACAAAAAGTCATAATAAGAATAAAACCGGACAGACCACTAGGCACCGGACACGACAAAAGCAAACCAAGCCCAGTCGACCCTGCAAGGTCCTCCTCACTAACACCCGGGGACTTGTGCCAAAATTGGGAGAGCTGTCCCACAGACTAGTCAAGCAACAGCCTGACATAGCCATACTCACAGAATCATACCTTTCAGCCAACGTCCCAGACTCTTTCATCACCATCCCTGGATATGTCCTGTCCCACCGGCAGGACAGACCCACCAGAGGTGGCGGTACAGTGATATACAGTCAGGAGGGAGTGGCCTGAGGAGTCCTCAACATTGACTCCAGACTCCATGAAATCTCATGGTATCAGGTCAAACATGGGCAAGGAAATCTCCTGCTGATTACAACCTACCGTCCTCCCTCAGCTGATGAATCAGTCCTCCTCCATGTTGAGCACTTGGAGGAAGCACTGGGAGTAGCAAGGGCACAGAATGTACTCTGGGTGGGGGACTTCAATGTCCATCCCCAAGAGTGGCTCGGTAGCACCACTACTGACCGAGCTTGCCGAGTTCTGAAGGACATAGCTGCCAGACTGGGCCTGTGGCAGGTGGTGAGCGAAGCAACACGAAGGAAAAACCTACTTGACCTCGTCCTCGCCAATCTACCTGTCGCAGGTACATCTGTCCATGACAGTATTGGTAGGAGTGACCACTGTACAGTCCTTGTGGAGATGAAGTCCCATCTTCACACTGAGGACACCATCCAATGTGTTGTGTGGCACTACCACAGTGCTAAATGGGATAGATTCAGAACAGATCTGGCAGCTCAAAACTGAATGTCCATGAGGCGCTGTGGGCCATCAGCAGCAGCAGAATTGTATTCCAGCACAATCTATAACCTGATGGCCCGGCATATTCCTCACTCTACCATTACCAACAAGCCAGGAGATTAACCCTGGTTCAATGAGGCGCGAAGATGAGCATGCCAGGAGCAGCACCAGGCGTACATAAAAATGAGGTGCCAACCTGGTGAAGCTACAACATAGGACTACATGCATGCTAAACAGCGGAAGCAACATGCTAGAGACAGAGCTAAGTGATTCCACAACCAACGGATCAGATCAAAGCTCTGCAGTCCTGCCACGTCCAGTCGTGAATGGTGGGGGACAATTAAACAACCAACGGGAGGAGGGGGCTCTGTAAACATCCCCAACCTCAATAAAGATGATGTGGAGATGCCGGTGATGGACTGGGGTGGACAAATGTAAGGAATCTTACAACACCATGTTATAGTCCAACAATTTTATTTTAAAGTCACAAGCTTTCGGAGATTATCTCCTTCGTCAGGTGAGTAGTGAACTCACTATTCACCTGACGAAGGAGATAATCTCCGAAAGCTTGTGATTTTAAAATAAAATTGTTGGACTATAACCTGGTGTTGTAAGATTCCTTACATTAATCCTCAATAAAGGCAGAGTTCAGCACGTGAGTACAAAAGACAGGGCTGAAGCGTTTGCAACCATCTTCAGCCAGAAGTGCCGAGTGGATGATCCATTTCAGCTTCCTCCCGATATCCCCACCATCACAGAAGCCAGTCTTCAGCCAATTCGATTCACTCCACGTGATATCAAGAAACGGCTGAGTGCACTGGATACAATAAAGGCTATGGGTCCTGACAAAATCCCAGCTGTAGTGCTGAAGACTTGTGCTCCAGAACTAGTTGCGCCTCTAGCCAAACAGTTCCAGTACAGCTACAACACTGGCATCTACCCGACAATGTGGAAAATTGTCCAGGTATGTCCTGTCCACAAAAAGCAGGACAAATCCAATCCTGCCAATTACCGCTCCATCAGTCTACTCTCAATCATCAGCAAAGTGATGGAAGGTGTCGTCGACAGTGTTATCAAGCGACACTTACTCACGAGTAAGCTGCTCACCGGTGCTCAGTTTGGGTTCCGCCAGGACTACTCGGCTCCAGACCTCATTACAGCCTTGGTCCAAACATGGACAAAAGAGCTGAATTCCAGAGGTGAGGTGAGAGTGACTGCCCTTGACATCAAGGCAGCATTTGACCAAGTGTGGCACCATGGAGCCCTTGTAAAATTGAAGTCAATGGGTATCAGGGGGAAAACTGTCCAGTGGCTGGAGTCATAAGTAGCACAAAGAAATATGGTAGTGGTTGTTGGAGGCCAATCATCTCCGTCCCAGGACATTGCTGCAGGTGTTCCTCAGGGCAGTATCTTAAACCCAACCATCTTCAGCTGCTTCATCAATGACCTTCCCTCCATCATAAGGTCAGAAATGGGGATGTTCGCTGATGATTGCACAGTGTTCAGTTCCATTCGCAACCCCTCAAATAATAAAGCAGTCCGTGCCCGCATGCAGCAAGACCTGGACAACATCCAGGCTTGGGCTGATAAGTGGCAAGTAACATTCGCACCAGACAAATGCCAGGCAATGACCATCTCCAACAAGAGAGAGTCTAACCACCTCCCCTTGACATTCAGCGGCATTACCATTGCCCAATCCCCCACCATCAACATCCTGGGGGTCACCATTGACCAGAAACTTAACTGGACCAGCCACATAAATACTGTGGCTACAAGAGCAGGTCAGAGGCTGGGTATTCTGTGGCGAATGACTCACCTCCTGACTCCCCAAAGCCTTTCCACCATCTACAAAGCACAAGTCAGGAGTGTGATGGAATACTCTCCACTTGCCTGGATGAGTGCAGCTCCAACAACACTCAAGAAACTCGGCAATCCAAGACAAGGCAGCCTGCTTGATTGGCACCCCATCCATCACCCTAAACATTCACTCCCTTCACCACCGGCGTACTGTGGCTGCAGTGTGTACCATCCACAGGATGCACTGCAGCAACTCGCCAAGGTTTCTTCGACAGCACCTCCCAAACCCACGACCTCTACCACCTAGAAGGGCAAGGGCAGGAGGCACATGGGAACAATACCACCTGCATGTTCCCCTCCAAGTCACTCACCACCCCGACTTGGAAATATATCGCCGTTCCTTCATCATCACTGGGTCAAAATCCTGGAACTCCCTTCCTAACAGCACTGTGGGAGAACCTTCACCGCACGGACTGCAGTGGTTCAAGAAGGCGGCTCACCACCACCTTCTCAAGGGCAATTAGGGATGGGCAATAAATGCTGGCCTTGCCAGCGACGCCCACATCCCATGAACAAATTTTAAAAAAGGATTCACATTGCAGCAAAATCAACGCAGGTTCAGAAGATTATAATTTTTCAGTTGATAATGCAACCATTGAACAAAAAGGTGCGCTAACAGTAAATGCATATACAATATGAAATTATTTTTAACTTGTTTTGCCAATGTTCTTGTGTACATTATAGATTGAATTATTAGACTGCACCAAACAGTATATTACAAAAAGCAGCATTGTAACTACCCTTCCAACTGTCTCTTGACTTTGCAAACCGTGAGAATCACAAATCCAAAATTGTTAAAATCAGAACATAAGAAAGCATGGAATGAAGAGAAGATCATGTCACTCATCAAACCCATTCTTCCAACATGTCTTCTCTTCTATTTTGGGCTTTACTGCATCCATTTAATCTCCCGAGGAAAACTTCGATAAGTTTCTGTCTTCCTCCCATAACCTCACAAAAGGTAAATCACGTGAAAGTCTAGAATATCTATCTTTCCATCCTTCCTTGGCAAAACATTTCCAGGATCCCAATCACTCAGGAATTACTATGTTTCACACAGCAGTAACTGGAAATTCTACCCATGCTGAAGAGATGATGTAACTGGGTAGAGGGGAAGGGTCTTCAGTCTCTAGAACATCTCTCACACCCAGGCCAGAATTTAGAAGCACAACAACCATGGGAAACTGAGAGAACAAATTAATTTACATGCTTTGGATTACAAACATTTTAATGGGCTACCAAATTTGATATACAGGTAGGCCAACTGACTACCAATGAAAACACCTTGGGTTAATTTTGACTTTAGGTGATAGTATAAAACTGGCTGACACTACAGTGCAGTAGTGAGGGAGTGCTGTACTGATGGAGGTGCCATCGTTCGGATGAGACGTCAAACCAAGGCCCCTTCTGCCCTCTCAGGTGAAC
This sequence comes from Heptranchias perlo, assembly GCF_035084215.1. Taxonomy (NCBI): domain Eukaryota; kingdom Metazoa; phylum Chordata; class Chondrichthyes; order Hexanchiformes; family Hexanchidae; genus Heptranchias; species Heptranchias perlo. The sequence continues at coordinate 72,115,276 of NC_090325.1, forward strand.
GTAAAAGATCCCATGACACTATTGGAAGAAGAGCAGGTGAGCTCTCCCCAGTGTTCTGGCTAATATTTATCCCTCAACCAACATCATTGAAACAGATTATCTGGTCATTATCTCATTGCCGTTTGTGGGACCTTGCTGTGTGCAAATTGGGTGCCACATTTTTCTACATTACAACAGTGACTTTGCTTCAAAAGTATTTCCCTGGAGCACTTTGGGAGGTTCTGAGGTCATGAAAGGCACTATATAAATACAAGTATTTCTGTCTTTACTAAAATATTGGCCCAATATTTACAGGGAGTCAGGGAGGGTGTGGGTCAGGCTGAAAATGGCTAAAGACCCCGACAAGGTCGGGGGCACGGAGGTCTTGCCGATCTTAACAGCAGGACCTCATTAACATCTTGTAGCTCCACCTCCCACCTGGCAGCTGGCCAAATGGACAGCCTGGCTGACAGGCAGGAAGGAACGCCAGCAGCAGGAGGCTGCAGCTGGGGACCCTTGAGGGTGGTCGCTGGCAATTGGGAGGTGGGGGAGGTCAACAATCAGGAGGGGGGGAAGATCAGCAATTGGGAGGGGGGGAGGTCGGCAATTGGGAGGGGTGTTGGCATTTGGTAGTTGAGAGCGGCCTGCGATTGGGAGAGCCGGGGGAGGCTGGAGATTGGGACTGGGGTGGGAGGCTGATGATCGGGCTTTGGGGAGGCCGAAGGCATCCTTGAGGGGCCTAGGGGGAGCAGTCCTGCTCCTCCTGGCCAACTTGGAGTGCTGAAACAGCCATCTATCTTGGGGATTGGCAGCTCCAGCCCCTATTTCACTGCCAAGTTTCCCAATTCCCGGGACCGAGCAGCAGCAGGTAATTTCAAATATGTTAATATGCGTCTTGCCTCTCCACGGCAGGACACTCAGACGCCCCGACATCCACCGCAATAGGTACATGTCTATATGTGTTTATGTAAACATAATGTTAATAAAATGTAACTCAAGGTGATCTTAGGCAAGACCAAGAAGAAAGTTAAGGGAAATGGTGAAAATTGACCCAGAGTGGTTTCATTCAGGTTCAAAAGGAGGGAGATGTAAGAATATAGTTTAAAACTAGCATGGTCAAGTATCCCATCTTGCATAGTGTTCAGGTATTTAGCAAGATGGTGTGCTAGTTGGGGCGCTCATCTCTAGCCATGAGACACAGATAAGAGCCTACACAATCCTGAGAACAATAATAGCATGTAAACAGAGATGAAGGTTGAGGTCATCTGTTACGTTATGTGAAACAGCTCACCTTGAGTTTTTTTAAAATTTGTACATGGGATGTGGGCGTCGCTGGCAAGGCCAGCATTTATTGCTTATCCCTAATTGCCCTTGAGAAGCTGGTGGTGAGCCGCCTTCTTGAACCGCTGCAGTCGCTGCAGTGAAGGTTCTCCCACAGTGCTGTTAGGTAGGAAGTTCCAGGATTTCGACCCAGCGACAATGAAGGAACGGCGATATATTTCCAAGTCAGGATAGTGTGTGACTTGGAGGGGAACGTGCAGGTGGTGTTGTTCCCATGTACCTGCTGCTCTTGTCCTTCTAGGTGGTATAGGTCGCGGGTTTGGGAGGTGCTGCAGTGCATCCTGTGGATGGTAAACACTGCAGCCACTGTGCGCTGGTGGTGAAGGGAGTGAATGTTTATGGTGGTGGATGGGGTGCCAATCAAGCGGGCTGCCTTGTCCTGGATGGTGTCGAGCTTCTTGAGTGTTGTTGGAAGTGCACTGATCCAGGCAAGTGGAGAGTATTCCATCACACTCCTGACTTGTGCCTTGTAGATGGTGGAAAGGCTTTGGGGAGTCAGTAGGTGAGTCACTCGCCGCAGAATACCCAGCCTCTGACCTGCTCTTGTAGCCACAGTATTTATGTGGCTGGTCCAGTTAAGTTTCTGGTCAATGGTGACTCCCGTTAGCATGGCGTCAGCCTGGCAGGATAATTAATGACTCGGAGATAAGGCCAGAGATTCTTAAGTAAAGAACAAAGCAGCCAAATAGTATAAAGATAGGGCATGCTCCCTCCCAAAAGTTAGAGCTCTTGGGACAGTTGGAAGTCCACAGCCAGAAAGGCAGTCTATGAAGTCGAGTCACCTTGAGTCCAGGTTGTATGAACTGCTTGTCATTTAATGTAATGTTGAAGACAGCTCTCGTGCAATTCTGTTATAAATCAATATTAAAACTTGTTGTTGAATGTCCATTCGGGCCTGAATCATGTGGAAGTTATTGTTGAAGGACTAGCAACCCTTTGTTGCGACAGTAACTGGAAAATCTGCTTACAGGAACATTATGGGGTCTAAATTTGATAGCCCAATAACAGGCGTAAAATGATCAGCGCGCTGAACTCAGGCGCCCAAAGAGAGAGGCCCGAGGACCGTTCTAAATTCGTCTTCAGGTCTCATTGGAATAAATCTGGCGAGCTGCAGGCGTCAATCGGTCATCCCGATGCCACTCGCCGATCTGAGCCCTTCAAATTTCGGTTAGCTTAGAAGCTGAACTAGCTCGCAGCTACATCTGGGGCAGGGAAGGGGGGTAGGAAAAAGGGAGAGGAGAGAATGCAGGCTGGCAGCATTCCTGCTCCTCCTGGCTCCACATTAAGAAAACCTGCCGGTTTCTTCCGTGGCCTCCAGGGGTCCCTTTAAGGACCGTTGATTATGCTTCTGCCGAGACTGGAAAGCTATTCGGAGCTTGAGCAGCACAAATCTGGCGCGGGCCATCACCCTGTTAAATTTGTCATCGTTGCGCCCATTCTACCTCTGTAAAACAAGTGTAACAATGTTTCATTGAGGCCCCTAAGTGTTTGTGCAGTAATATTCACACAGTGTAAATTTAAGCCCTTAGTATAATACTCTGAAATACATCATACACATAACTGTTGTATATTGTGCAATAACACAGGCATCATCTCAGACAATGAAACCTCTCACTGAATTGAGAAAGTGGCAAAACTATACTCGCTCTGGTCAACCATACACTTGGCTTGTAGAAAGATTGCTGTAAGAATTACAGCTATCAATGCCTGTGACAATACTAATTTATTTCACACTAGTTATTAGCCACTTTCCACTTACACCTCCTTACTATTGGAAACATAGAAACATAGAAAATAGGAGTAAGAGTAGGCCATTCGGCCCTGCTCCATCATTCAAAATGATCATGGCTGATCGTCTAACTCAGTACCCTGTTCCCGCTTTTTCCCCATATCCCTTGATCACTTTAGCATCAAGAAATAGATCTGTCTCCTTCTAATGACTTGGCCTCCATTGCCTTCTGTGGTAGAGAATTCCACAGGTTCACCACCCTCTGAGTGAAGAAATTTCTCCTCATCTCGGTTCTAAATGGCATACCCCGTATCCTGAGACTGTGACCCCTGGTTCTGGACTCCCCAGCCATCGGGAACATCCTCACTGCATCTAGTCTGTCTAGTCCTGTTAGAATTTTATATGTTTTCATGAGATCACCTCTCATTCTTCTAAACTCTAGTGAATATAGGCCTAGTCAACTCAATCTCCCCTCATACGTCAGTCCTGCCATCCCAGGAATCAGTCTGGTAAACCTTTGTTGCACTCCCTCCATGGCAAGGACATCCTTCCTCAGATAAGGAGACCAAAACTGCACACAATACTCCAGATGTGGTCTCACCAAGGCCCTGTACAACTGCAGTAAGACATCCCTGTTCCTGTACTCAAATCCTCTTGCAATGAACGCCAACATACCATTCGCCTTCCTAACTGCTTGCTGCACCTGAATGCTCGCTTTCAGCGACTGGTGTACAAGGACACCCAGGTCTTGTTGCACCTCCCCTTTTCCCAATCTATCACAATTCAGATAATAACCTGTCCTTCTGTTTTTACAACCAAAGTGGATAACCTCACATTTATCCACATTATACTGCATCTGCCATGTTCTTGCCCACTCACCCAACTTGTCTAAATCACATTGGAGCCCCTTTGCATCCTCCTCACAACTCACATTCCACCCCAGCTTTGTGTTGTCTGCAAACTTGGAAATGTTACATTCCATTCCCTCATCCAAATCATTGTTACTTATTGCAGTTCCCACCCAAATCAATCTAATAACCTGTTTTAAGCAGTGCAATTTGTGCAGTGCATTGGAGCATCACCAGATATTGCCCAGAGTCATGACCAAATCTTTGCCATACATCTCATAGCAGCCAGTCTCAGAGTGGTACTGGCAGAAACCTAGAGAAGGTTGTCTTCCCCTTCCCCTTCAACACGAAATGGTACATAGCTGTTAACCAAGAAAGGTTGGGGGTAAATATCTTAGAAAGTGGAGTCTCCAGGTCAATGAGTAAACATCAGGGCGGCATTGTGCCATACAAACCATTAAAGCATCAGGTTCTAGCCCTCAGGTTTAATCCTCAATCTATGCTGAGGTAGTGTTAATGGGGATGCTATAATTAGGTTTTTGAAGGAGCTTTTAATCACTGTCTAGACACACCTGCTGGAAATTGTGTGAACGGTGTTTAGACATTAGGCGAGAACTAGTTTGAGCTCATCTATAATCTTCCCCTCCAGTTCCTTCACACATGAAGAAAAAACACTTGGGCAAGGTACTGAAGGACAACCACAGCCGTGGAACATTATCACCTTCACGAGAGGAAGGAAGAAGCAACTATGAATTGCCCCAGGAGTAAGGGTACAGTAGATTGCATTAAATTATACATGTAGGGCCTCACAATATTTTAGGATTTGAGCACATGAAAGTAGACAGATACTCCAGTGGAACACTGTGTTGTGTTATCAGAAATGCTGATCTTTGTATGAAAAGTTAATCCAAGTTTAACCACCTGCTCTTGTAGTTCAGTTGGCCATTAAAAATCCCATGGCACTATTCGAAGAGAAGTGAGCTGTCCTGACCAACATTGCACCCTTAACCAATACCACCAAAAACACTTTAACCAGTCATACATCCAGTTTCTTCCATGTTTGCCTACATAACAATAGTCATTTCACTTCAAAGGAAATTATTGTATGTGAACTGCTTTGTGATGTTTCTGTGATGCAAGTCTTTGTAATACAGTATTGTCTGTTATTCTACAACACACTACTAAAGGTTTACTATTACAAAACAAAGATCTCATTGAATTGTTACACATCTGATATTCCTGGATAAAAATTTCAAGCAGTCACTTTTATTAATTATTGCTTTGTAATTTTGGCACGTGAAAAACTTGTTGGTCATTTTGTATTGTGCTCTCCCATGGGAGGAGTTTACTTAACATAAAATGCTACAAAAAATGAAAAAAAAACAAGTAAAAATGTACTTTTAATTGCTTTATGGATCTCAGAGTCGGCACAAAAAAGTACTGGTAAACTATAGGTTGAAAACAGAGTCCAGTAGATGGCAGTACAGTAGCACAATTGTTGTGCAATAGAACTATTTGAATGTGTAATTAATTTGGGGAGTGTGAGTAGATTTTCTATTTGAGTATATAAAGCAATGGAGAATAGAAAATCCTCCATTCTTTGTGCTCAATGTCCACATCAAGTATTCTCAGGTTAAGCACAACACTCAAAGATCCCTGCAGAATTCACAAATATCTAAAGAGAGGGCCAATTGTCCTTTGCGGTGTGCCTAGGGAATGCTTATTTCTCAGGTATAAAGCAAAAGAAAAAGTAGATCCATAATACCAGGTCTCCCATTTATAGTGCACTGTCATTTCTGGGGTTTCCAGGGGTAGAGCAAAGTGCTGTGCCTACCAGAGGTGGCAGCTTGATAATAATATAGAAATGAGATAGGAGTAATGTCATAATGCTTCCCACCTCATTTTCCTGGGTTTCCACTTAGCAAAAGGCCCAATGGTGGTTCATCCACCATAACGCAGCCTTAGGATTTGCACCCAGCTCTGTTTAGTTCAGAGGATCCCCAAGAAGGGAGAGGCAGCAAGCAGAAGGAGGTAAATACTTTATGCCCAACATATGCAGCAAAGCGTTTTTGGACAACAACCAGAAGGCCCTCCGGCTGACAGCCACTGCCACTTTTGTAGGCCTCTCCCCTGGTTCCAGACACAAGGCCCTGCAAAGAGGCGGGCCTACTCAGGTAGTACTGTGTTTGGTTCTGATCGCTACACTTCAAAAGAGGTATAGATGCATTGGTGAATAGAAATGCCAGCCTTGGCTCATTGGTAGCACCCTCACCTTTGAGTCTGAAGGCTCTGGTTTCAAGCCCCACTCCAGGACTTGAGTATATAATCTAGACTGACATACCAGGAGTGCTGCACTGTCAGAGGTGCTGTCTTTTGGATGCGATTTTAAGCAGAGGCTCTTGTCTGTTGAGATATACACAAAAGATCCTGTGGCAATATTTAAAGAAAAGCAGAGGAGTTTTAGTGATGCCCTGGCCATCATTTATCCCTTCACCAGTACCATGAAAAACAGACTAACTGGACATTTATCTCTTTGCTATTTGTGGGACCATGCTATGTGCAAATTGGCTGCTGTGTTTGCCTACAAGACAACAGAGACTATGGGTCCGATATTAGGAGGGCAGCGGGTGGTCGACTGGGCGTGTGGGTAACGCGCCCAATGAAATCAGTGTGCTCCGCACGGAATCGCAGGCTAATTGGAACCACTTACCTGTGCTTCCGGGTTTCACGCTGGAAAGCTGCGCAGTGGGCGGACTGCGCATATGCAGCAAAGTCTGTCAGCTGGAGGAGCCCTATTTAAAGGGGCTGTCCACCAATGCTCCTCCTGCAGCAAACAACCAATTCTGAACCATGGAGCAGCCCAGAGGGAAGGTTGCCCCAAGATTTTCGGACTCCTCACACCAGGTGCTGCTGGATGGGGTGAGGAGGAGGAGGGAAATTCTTTTCCTATCCGATGGGAGGAAGTGCCCTCCCTCCACCTCCTCGGCCACCATGGAGGTGGCCGAGGAGGTCACCAGCAGCGGCAATGTGCCACGAACCTGGGTCCAGTGCAGGAAGAGATTTAATGACCTAACCAGGTCAGCCAAAATGAGTATACTTACACATTCTCCCACACTCCGTCTTCCACATCACCTCCACCACCACACATCCCCTTCTGCACTGCCACCACAACACTCTCACATCACTCCTCACATCCACTCAACTATCATCCTCACCTTGCCTGCACGTACTCACCGCCTCTGTCCCCATTCGAACACTACCACGCAGCCCAATCCTCATACAATCTCATGGCTATGTTGCACACGCACCCTCCCATGTATCTCCCTCACGCTCAACTCCACCCACACCAATGCATGCAGCGGCTCACCATGCAACCATCACTCATTCACGCCTCTGTGTTTTGCCTTGATAGGAGAAGAGATGCCAGAACGCCCGGGAGAGGGCACGGACCAGAGGGGGCCCGCCACACCAGGTGGTCCTAACGGACGTGGAGCATCAGGCGTTGGACATCAGCCGCACGCTGGAGTGCCTGTCCGTGACGGATGCCGAGGCTGGGATTGCACAAACGGCCAGTGACAGAAAGCTAACATTCAGCACTCATGATAGCGAATGATCTTAGCATCACTTGGCATCTGCAGCACCTCAACATCTGTCCACATGCCTAACATTGCTTTCTGTTCTCTTGCAGGCCCATCTGCGAGTGTCGTGACCATGGAGGGCGATTCCTCAGAGGACCTGCCGGCCTCTGAGGATCCATTGTCACATCTGAGACAGCCATCCACCAGCGCAGATACACACACCTAGATGGGTCCCCGTCCTCACTTAGTTGGGCTTGCACATGGTGAGTCACCACGCACATGTGAGCACGAGCAGACCCTGGTGGCAGGGGCAGCCGTGGAGAGTCCGCGTCGGTGGGAGCACTCTTCTCCAGGCTCTGGTCAGCTGGACCCAGATGCTGAACCCTGGGGGCCAGCTGTGAAAAGGAGAGTCGTCAAGGGGCAGCAGCACATTGCCGAGGTACTGGAACAGTTGCCACGTGCACTCTCCACAATCGCGCAGAGGATGGAGGAGTCCAACTCCTGCATGAGGGGAATGGTGGCACAGGTACAGGAGGGTATCTAGGCATCTCTGAGATAGTGTCGCGGGTAGGTGCGGGAATGTCTGCAATGGAGGAAAGGCTAGCCTCCATCGAGCGTCAAGCACGGTTCAACAATGAGTCCATTCAGACCCTGACAACGGCCGTTCGGATTCAGGGTGAGCAACATTCTGCCGCCTTAAACAGGCTGACAGATACTTTACAAGTGGCCTTCCAAGGCCTCACACAAGTCCTCCAAACTGTTGTCCAGCAGGGTGGAAGGAGTGATGTGGGCCTGGGCCACGAGAGGGATGATGGTGAAAGGGGACATGGAAGTGGGGACGCCACTCAAAGCGCTCCCACGTCTCACCCGTTGCCCCCCTCTCAACCAGTACCCGCAATGCTGCCCCCTCTCCAGGTGGCCGAGTCTGCCCCTGCACAGGTGCAAGTGGAGCAGTCTTTGGAGGGGCCCTCACGGGCACCGAAACCCAGAGGGCGTCGGCCGAAAGCATCTAATCGGTCAGGGCATGGACAAGAGCAACCTGCCACTACCTCTGCTGAAGCCACAGAGGTAGCACCATGTAGGGGTTCCCGGAAACGCAAGGCGAAGGTTTTGTGAGCAGAAAGGGGATGAACAAAGGTGTCTGACGATTTGTCATGTTTTTCATTTATATTTCTTTTCTGCCACATGCACAATAAATATTATTATTATCACCACTACAGCCACGTCTTGCCCATTCTTGACTGGCTTGTGGAATAGGTCCCTTTCATGGGTTTCACCATGAACACGTACACTTGATGCCACCCATTGTGTCACTACAGAGTGGGTGTAGGTGTATTTGCAGGGCTCTTTTGTGCAGACGACTGAGAGACGTCGACGATGTCCCCGGTGGCACCCTGGAAGGATGCAGAGGAGAAGTTGTTGAGGGCAGTGGTGACTTTGACAGCAACAGTTAAGAAGATGGTGCTCAGGCCAGCCGGGAGCAGCTCAGCATCAAGGAGGCTGCAGATGTCCACAACTACATGTCGAGTGACTCTGAGCCTCCGTGTGCAATGCTGCTCAGAGAGGTCCAGGAAGCTGAGCCTCGGTGTGTAGACCCTATGGCGAGGGTAGTGCCCTCTGCGACACATCTCTCTGCGGTTGCCCTCCCTCCTGCTGTGCAGGTGGATGTGTCACAGCACTGTGTTGTGGAGCTCCATGTGTCAGAGGTGGACGGCGTGGCCAGCGAGGCTGGTGATGCTGTTCGCCCTCCGAGGAGGTCATGACTGCAGCTATGGCGGCCCCCATCCGGAAGATGTATATCTGAAGGGGTCCGCAAGGTAGGAACGTGTCTGGACACTGGGGTAAGTGTGCAAGTTTGTGAATTTTATTGTTAGGAGGAGGGTGGTAGAGGCCAAACTTTGTCCAAAGTGACAGAGTGGCCTCCTGCAATGAGTGAGGGTCTCCCCCCCCCAAACCTGTCAAATGGACCTTTGCAGCTGCCACAGGCTGATGGCTGCAACACGTCCATTTGAACTGGAAGTGTTTCCCCCAGTACGGGAAACAGTCTCAGTTCATTTCAAAATCCCACCCCTCCTAAAATATCAGGTCAATCAGGTCTGTAAACGACCTGAAGTACCTGTTTAAGTACTTTAAGTGGCATCCCGCCAGTTTTAATTGCCGGTGGGAGTCCCACATACGGGGGCTGCGCGCATGTCAGCGTGTCACTGGGGAACCCGGAAGTGAGCGGGTTGGAGCCGGGCTCCGGACCCGCCCCGGGAATCCCCAATTTTCGCAGCCCCCCCGCCACGAATGCACCCGCCCGGGGGTGCGAAAATCGAGCCCTATATTTCAAAAGTAATCCATTAGTTGCAAAGTGATTTGGGACATCCTAAGGATATGAGATGTGCTATATACATGCAAACTATTTCTCTTTTCTTTCAAAGAACAACAGTAAAACAGATTAAGTATGAGGAAAGATTGAAGAAGCTTAAGGTCTAGAGAGTAAAAGACAAGTTCAGAGCTCATGTCAGGAAGCATTTATCCAAACAAAGAGTGATTAACACATGGAATGGTCTTCAGAGTAGTGAAGTCAGAAACTCTGGACTCATTTAAGAGGCAGTTAGATGCTGTGAAAGGTAAGTTAGAATGGACCAAATGGCTTTCCCAATCTGTGTTTATCTTTGTGAAATTTAAAATAGATAATAGTAAAAGTTTCTTTCCTCAAAGGATGATAAACATTTGAATAGTTTAAGGCAGTAGAGTCAAAGACATTAGTGGTATTCAGATAGATGCTCAGCTGATGCAAGACCACTTCACACCAACACAAAATGTATCCTGTGCTACATCTGGCCTGTTAATTATGATGGCACTCACCCAGGACCCATCTGGCCTGTTAATTATGATGGCACTCACCCAGGACCCATCTGGCCTGTTAATTATGATGGCACTCACCCAGGACCCATCAGGGGCCTTTTTATAAAATCCAAAATCACTTAACAAGCATAGAGATACTTGGAACACACACACTCAACCATGAGCACTCAGTTTCCATAGTAACCCATCGTACAAGCTTCCTGTGTAAGACTGCAGCACTTAGAAAATATTTTTGAAATCATTGAACTCTTTGATCTGTTCTCCTTCCTTTTTTATAAAATGTATTAAAATGCTGTTGTCCTTTGCCTTCCTGGCGTATGACAGTTCTGGGATGTATCGCAAGCATTTAATTAAGCTAAAGCACAATAAAGAAAGATTTGCATTTATATAGTGCGTTTCACGACCTCGAGATGTCCCAAAGTGCTTCATAGCCAATCAAGTACTTTTTTTGCAGTGTGGTCACTGTTGTAATGTAGGAAATGCGGCAGCCAGTTTGCGCACAGCAAGCTCCCACAAACAGCAATGTGATAATGACCAGATAGTCTGTTTTAGTGATGTTGGTTGAGGGATAAATATTGACCAGGACACCAGGGAGAATTCTCCTGCTCTTCTTCAAAGTAGTACCATGGGACCTTTTACATCCACATGAGAGGGCAGATGGGGCCTCGGTTATAATGTCCCATCCGAAAGACGGCACCTCTGATAGTGCAGCATTCCCTCAGCCTGGATTTTGTGCTGAAGTCTCTGGAGTGGGACTTGATCCCACAATATTGTACCCTTGTGCAGCTTAAGAGCAAGGTGACATTTGGACTATTATGTGCACTTTTGGTCATTCTGCACTGAGTAATGTTTTCCAAATTCCATCTATACTACCTCTACCTGTGAAAAAGTAAGTTCAACATCAATTTTAAAAATTGCACAGATAAAATAGAGTAGGTTCATAGCCTTAAACTTGTTCTTACCATGTGAAAAATATGCTGAATCCATTCCTAATATAAGTTACTTAGGATCGTAGGAATTGCTAGACAAAAAAAGACCAAGATCAATCTACTTCTCCTTCTACCATCCTGGTACTTTCATGGTACAATGATAATGGAGTTGTTGACTAATCAATTAATCTACAATGAACCCAAACATAATGCAAGGAAAACATCAGTGATGGAGAGCTTTGGGAACCATAGGTCCAAAGCCACCTCTTCCTCCCAAGCATGCTACACTTACCAACATGTAATGTCTCAAATTGCACATATACTGTATCCCAAAATGTAATTTTCTGAAAGAAATCTATCTAATTTGGATTTGAATGAATCAATACTAACTGCTTCCACAGTCTCCCTAGGGAGTCTGTTCCATAGATTGACCACTTGCTTACTGAAATAATTGCCCCGATATTAACATGGAGGTGGGGAAGGCGCGGGGGAGCTCAGTAGCATGGGGAAAACACGGCAAGGCCGGGGGCATGGAAGCCCCGCCGATCTTAATGGCAGGGTCCCATTTAATTAATCTTCTGCAGGCTCCTGCAAGACTGCCGGCCAAATTAACAGTCTGGCCGGCGGGCGGGAGCACAAGCAAGCAGCAGGAGGCCGCAGCCAGGGACCTGTGGGGACGATCCCCGGCAGTCAGTACAGGATGAAGGCTCCGGGCCGCATTCGGGGCTGGTGGGGGGGTGGTGGGGGTTACGAGGACATAGGGGCCGCCAACGGGAGGGGAGAGGAGTGAACAATGGGACCGTGATCAGGCTGAGGGAGGCCGAAGGCTTACTTGTGAGGCTTGGAGGGAGCCTTCCTGATCCTCCTGGCCCACAAGGAGTGCTAAAATGAGCTGGTCTTCAGCATTTACCGTGACCAGTCAGCACCTCCCGTCTTGGATCTGCTGCTGAGAATCCCACAGTGCGGGCCTCCCCCTCGATCACTCTTAAATTTAAGTCGTTGCGCCGTGATGTCACCAGGCCTCCACTTTTGAATGTTAATTAGGCCCCCGCTTGCCTTTTGTGGGAACCTCGTCGATGGCCTGATTCCTGTCCATTAAGTTTTAAACGGGCGGGAACAGGGTCGGGTTGGGGTCGGGTTGCTTGATCCTGATATTTTAATCACCCCCAACCGACCCTCTCCTGCCCATCGGGGTGGGGGAGGGGCGTAAAATCGAAGACATTGTTTCCGCTGATTTACTTTAAAATTATTCCCCTTCAAGTGCAGGCCGTGTCCTCTGGTTCTACTATTTTGGACAAGGTGAAATAGATTGTCATGGTCTATATTATCCAGTAGTAACAATTTTAACACAGAAGGAGACCAGTCGTAGTTTATTCTCCATAATCTTTAATAATTTCTTCTTCAAGTGTTTACCTAATTGCCTCTGATATACCATAATTTACTCATCGTCAATAGCCATTTGATGTAATGCAGCTCATATTCTAAAAAGCTTTTGCAAGGAAAAAGCTCTTCTAACCTTCCCCTTTTGGTACTAATGCCTTTGGTACTAATCCTAAACTTATGCCCCCTTATTTTTTTTAATTTATACTCAGGATGTGGATGATGTTGAACTTATATGCAACAGGTTCGTTTACATGTTCATTTATTGCCTATTCCTAGTTGCCCTGAAAGTGGCTTGCTAGGCTATTTCAGAGGGCATTAAACATCAGCCATGTGCTGGAAATTAAAGTCATGTATGGGCGAGACCAGATAGGAGTGGCAGGTTCCCCTCCCTGAGGGGCAGTAGTTGGGTTTTTATGACAATCAGTGGTGATCATGGTCATTTTTTCTGGTGCTAGCGCACAAAATACCAGAACCAGGAAATTACTTGGAGCTCTTCTCATTTTGCCGGCATTACTTCGCCAGAAGTTTTGCCTGTGTAAACGGGTTCCCACCACTGTTCCCTCTAAGCTACACACGTGCACAACCACGCAGCGGTCTGTTGTGTGCTGTGCACTTAATCGTTCCATCGACGCACGTAGTAAAAAGTTCAGCTGAATAAATACATTATTATATTAATTGTAGTGTGTTCTGTTGTTTAATATTCAAATGCTTGGTTTGGTTGTTTTAAAAAATAATGCAGCCTGATAAATTAAATCAAATAAAACTCCAGGTAAAAAGCAATCAGTTCAATTTGTTGTTTTAATTTGTTAGGTGTATGAGACCATGATACGGAATCTAGGCATGCACATTTATGGGTAGTCTGCATTGCACCGGTTAGACCAATCAGAGTAAGTAATTGTTAAGGCAAGGGGAATCATCATCATCATTTATGATTGGCAGTTAACTGAACAGCCTGTCAGACAAGAACGTGTCACATGCAAGTCAAAGTCACTTGGGGCCTGTAGACGTTCTAGCTGATAACGGCTCAGACGAGCCCGTGAGTCACTGCAACACCTCACTGTCAGACCCATGTTTAAGTGGAAAGCAATAGCATCAGCCAACAGTGAAGCCAGCGCTAAGAACAGTGGCTGGATGAAATTGTAGAGGTGGAATCTCATGAATCAAGAAGCAAGATCCGTGTACAACTGAGGGAGATATTCCAATATAGTGCAGATGTGGGCTTGATCTGCAAAACATGTGCTGGAGCAAAAATATCAGGTGATTTCTCCACTGGCAAGAAATGGGAAGATGAACGGAAGTTAGACCATGTAAAGAGCCATTTATCAAGAAATGGGAAGATGAACGTAAGTTAGACCATGTAAAGAGCCATTTATCAAGAAATGGGAAGATGAACGTAAGTTCGACCATGTAAAGAGCCATTTATCAAGAAATGGGAAGATGAACGGAAGTTAGACCATGTAAAGAGCCATTTATCAAGAAATGGGAAGATGAACGGAAGTTCGACCATGTAAAGAGCCATTTATCAAGCAAATCACATGAATCTGCTGTGGTTGTTCTTAGAAACAGAAATTCTCACCCACTGGGATTTTGTTTGAGGAAAATGTTAACAGAAACTGCTGCTGACAGAGAGAATAGAATGGACCTGATAGCGAGACAGTGATCGAAGCCAGATGAAATAAAGATTCTCATAGACAACGTACTGCTTGGAGTACAAATGAACAACTCCATGTACTCTGTGCAACATACACCCGACCATATGGCTAAATATCTCCAGGTACCAGCGAACTGGCATAGCAAAAACTATGTCTTTGAATTTTTGGAATCAATCAACATTGTCGTCCATGCAGAAATTATGTCAGAGATTCGCCAATCTTTATTTCATACACTAATTAATTATTGATGAGAGCACGGATATTTCAGTCAGCAAGATGCTTATCATTTATTTTAAGTTCAGGGAAGCTGCTTCTGCAGTGCACAAGACACTTAGTGTTCGGTGGAATTGTTAAGTTAACTTCTTGCAATGCACTGGCTATTACAACAGCTATCAAAGACTTCTATACTCTGAATCAGCTGGACATGATGAAAATGGTGATGTTCACTTCAGATGCTGCTTCTGTCATGCTGGGAAAAAAACAATGATGTTGCCACACAGCTTAAGCAGTCCATTCCACATTTAGTGGAGCAACACTGTGTGGCCCATCGAGAAGATTTGGGAATAGTTGATGCCTGGAACAAAGTACCATTGATAAAGGAAATAGAGACATTGCTGAAAACCATTTATACAGTCTTCTGCAGATCTTCAGTTAGAAAAGGACAATTTGAGGATATTGCAAATATCACAGAATGTGAAGCTGTGTCCTTTCGACCTCTAAATGAAGTGAGGAAGCTATCGAGATATTTTGCTGTTAGTGCTCTGATGTGCAATTACTATGCTCTTCTTCAATACTTTGAGCATGAAAAGCCAGAGAACAGAGAACAATGACCCAGTTGCCAAGTATTGCCTGAAGAAGCTCACATTGCACCATAGTGGCATTGAATGATATAGAATCATAAAATCACAGAAAGGTTACAGCACGGAAGGAGGCCATTCAGCCCATCGAGTCCATGCCGGCTCTGTGCAAGAGCAATCCAGCTAGGCCGCTCCCCCGCCCTATCCCTGTAGCCCTGCAAATTACTTCCTTTCAAGTACTTATCCAGTTCTTTTTTGAAGGCCATGATTGAATCTGCCTCCACCACCCCCTCGGGCAGTGCGTTCCAGATCCTAACTGCTCGCTGTGTGAAAAAGTTTTTCCTCATGTCACCTTTGGATCTTCTGCCAATCACCTTAAATCTATGTCCTCTGGTTTTTGACCCTTCCACCAATGAGAACAGTTTCTCTCTATCTACTCTGTCTAGACCCTTCATAATTTTGAATATCTCTAATCAAATCTCCTCTCAACCTTCTCTGTTCCAAGGAGAACAACCCCAGGTTTTCCAGTCTATCCATGTAACTAAAGTCCCTCATCCCTGGAATCATTCTACTAAATCTCTTCTGAACCCTTACTAAGGCCTTCACATCTTTTCTGAAGTGAGATGCCCAGAACTGGACACAATACTCCATTTGTGGCCGAACCAGTGTTTTATAAAGGTTCATCATGACTTCCATACTTTTGTACTCTGTGTCTCTATTTATAAAGCCCAGGATCCCGTATGCTTTTTTAACCACTTTCTCAACCTGCTCTGCCAACTTCAACAATTTGTGCACATATACCCCCAGATCTCTCTGTTCCTGTACCCCTTTTAGAGCTGTGCCCTCTAGTTTATATTGCCTCTCTTCGTTCTTCCTACCAAAATGTATCACTTCACATTTTTCTGCATTAAATTTTATCTGCCACGTGTCTGCCCATGCCACCAGCCTGACCATATCCTCTTAAAGTCTATCACTATCCTCCTCACTGTTTACTACCCTTCCAAGCTTTGTGTCATCTGCAAATTTTGAAATTGTGCCCTGTATACCCAAGTCCAAGTCATTAATATATATCAAGAAAAGCAGTGGTCCCAGCACCAACCCCTGGGGAGCACCACTGCACACCTCCCTCCAATCCAAAAAACAACCTTTCACCACTACTCTCTGTTTCCTGTCCCTTAGCCAATTCTGTATCCATGTTGCTACGACCCACTTTGTTCCATGGGCAGCAATCTTGATAATAAGCCTACCGTGCGGCACTTTATCAAACGCCTTTTGAAAGTCCATATACACCATATGAACTGCATTGCCCTCATCCACCCTCTCTATTACCTTAAGAAAAAACTCTACCAGGTTAGTTAAACACGATTTGCCTTTCACAAATCCATGCTGGCTTTCCCTAATCAATCCACCCTCGTCCAAGTGACTGTTAATTCTGTCCTGGATTATCGTTTCTAAAAGTTTCCCCACCATTGAGGTTAACCTGACTGGCCTATAGTTGCTGGGTTTATCCTTGCACCCTTTTTTGAACAAGTGTGTAACATTTGGAATTCTCCAGTCCGCTGGCACCACCCCCGTATCTACGGATGTTTGGAAGATTATGGCCAGTACCTCCGCAATTTCCACCCTTACATCCCTCAGCAGCCTAGGATGCATCCCATCCAGACTGGGTGACTTATCTACTTTAAGTACAGCTAGCCTTTCAAGTACCTCTTCTTTATCAATTTTTAGCCCATCCACTATCTCAACTATATCTTCCTTTACTGAGACTCTGGCAGCATCTTCTTCCTTGGTAAAGACAGATGCAAAGTACTCATTTAGTACCTCAGCCATCCCTTCTGCCTCATTGAGTAGATTTCCTTTATGGTCCCTAATCGGCCCCACCCCCCCCCCCCTTACTACCTGTTTATTCTTTGTGAGCTAGCAGAATTGTGCAAATGCTTTCAGAAGAGATGTTTAACAACAATCGAAGCTGTTCAGTTAACAAGGGCCAAGATCCGCAGGTTCAGAGGACAGTATCTCGGCGAGACAGTCTTCTGGTGCAACACAGTGAAAAATCGAATTGCGTCATGCACAAGAGATGAACCATTCAAGGGAGATTCCATTCTGACATTCGTATCCCTACTACGTGATCGTCTGGAAAAAAGATTCCCAGAAAATGAACGGTCCGCTTTTGATTTTGCTTCACTTTTTAAAAATTCGTTCACGGGATGTGGGCGTCGCTGGCGAGGCCAGCATTTATTGCCCATCCCTAATTGCCCTCGAGAAGGTGGTGGTGAGCCGCCTTCTTGAACCGCTGCAGTCCGTGTGGTGACGGTTCTCCCACAGTGCTGTTAGGAAGGGAGTTCCAGGATTTTGACCCAGCGACGATGAAGGAACGGCGATATATTTCCAAGTCGGGATGGTGTGTGACTTGGAGGGTAACGTGCAGGTGGTGTTGTTCCCATGTTCCTGCTGCTCTTGTCCTTCTAGGTGGTAGAGGTCGCGGGTTTGGGAGGTGCTGTCGAAGAAGCCTTGGCGAGTTGCTGCAGTGCATCCTGTGGATGGTACACACTGCAGCCACAGAGCGCCGGTGGTGAAGGGAGTGAATGTTTAGGGTGATGGATGGGGTGCCAATCAAGCGGGCTGCTTTATCTTGGATGGTGTCGAGCTTCTTGAGTGTTGTTGGAGCTGCACTCATCCAGGCAAGTGGAGAGTATTCCATCACACTCCTGACTTGTGCCTTGTAGATGGTGGAAAGGCTTTGGGGAGTCAGGAGGTGAGTCACTCGCCGCAGAACACCCAGCCTCTGACCTGCTCTCGTAGCCACAGTATTTATATGGCTGGTCCAGTTCAGTTTCTGGTCAATGGTGACCCCCAGGATGTTGATGGTGGGGGATTCGGCGATGGTAATGCCGTTGAATGTCAAGGGGAGGTGGTTCGACTTTCTCTTGTTGGAGATGGTCATTGCCTGGCACTTATCTGGCGCGAATGTTACTTGCCACTTATCAGCCCAAGCCTGGATGTTGTCCAGGTCTTGCTGCATGCGGGCTCGGACTGCTTCATTATCTGAGGGGTTGCGAATGGAACTGAACACTGTGCAGTCATCAGCGAACATCCCCATTTCTGACCTTATGATGGAGGGAAGGTCATTGATGAAGCAGCTGAAGATGGTTGGGCCTAGGACACTGCCCTGAGGAACTCCTGCAGCAATGCCCTGGGGCTGAGATGATTGGCCTCCAACAACCACTACCATCTTCCTTTGTGCTAGGTATGACTCCAGCCACTGGAGAGTTTTCCCCCTGATTCCCATGGACTTTTACTAGGGCTCCTTGGTGCCACACTCGGTCAAATGCTGCCTTGATGTCAAGGGCAGTCACTCTCACCTCACCTCTGGAATTCAGCTCTTTTGTGCACCACAACAAATCAGCCATGAATTTGGCACTGAGAATATTGAAAAGCTGGTTGATAAATACAGACAAATCCTGATCCTTGGTCAAGTAAGGTCTTCTGGGCAAAACATCATGGATGAGATGGAACTCGTTGTGAGCCAATACAATGACTACAAGTACTTAATTACAGAGATGATTGAAACAAAGTCATTGAAAACATTTCAGGACATGGTGACTTTCAGTCTACAAAATGCAGAACGGTACAGTGTGCTTTCACAACTAGTGGATAAATGTGCAACATTTCAAGCTTCAAACGTTGATTGTGAGCGTGGCTTCAGCCTTATGAATAATATAAAAATGAAATCACAAAACAGTTTGAAAGAAGATCACCTTGATATGCTTATACGGATCAAATCTCATCTGTCAAGTGATAGAGAAGTAAACCTGGACAAAATATACAAACACTGGAAGAGAGGGAGAGACAGAAGAGAAAAACATCTGAACCAGAGACAGTCACCCTCTTCTCCATCATCTGGCCTGTCATCTACAGACTCTGGGTCTCAATCAGGATGTCTCCATTCCTATGGTGGCAGTGTTCACTTCTGAGATTTCTATCACCAGTCTTGTTTAATTAAAAATCCATGACAGTTCGCCTTGTTACAAATATCCATTACTTTATACATTTGTTCTGTTTGTTATTTACCGTGAATAATGTTTTCTAAAAAAGCTGTTCTATTCAAAGTTGTGATTTTTTTTCCGGTGGTGCACACAGCACAAACCCAAATTCATTCCACACATGGACACAAAAAAAATTAGAGGGAACATAGATCCCCACCATACTTCTGCCGAAGGATTACTGTCTGCTGACGGAGAGGGAGCAATTTCAAGGAATTTCCTGATCCAGATTTATTGAATTCAGTTTTGCAATTTGCCAAGGTGGGAGTTGAACTGATGATCTCTGGGTTGCTAATACAGGATCACCACAAGCAGTGGAAATAATCTTCCACCATTTACTCCCTCAAAACCCATCAACCCAAGCAGGACTCTCCAAAGAAGCTGCTGTGGAGGTAGGAGGAGCAGGAGTGCTCTCCGGAATCCATAGTATTCCTCTCCTGCTCCAAAATTGTAGTGGGCTGAATATCTTCTGGAATGGGGCAATAAGTAATGCAATGTGATTTTTGACTCACTACCGCTCCACTGCTGCTCGGAAATTGGGATGAAAATTGGCATCGGTGTCTTTCCTCATCTCAATTTGAGTTCATTTTTTTTTTAAAAAAACACAAATGCGTTGAACTTTGAAAATAAACAAAGGCTTTAATTATCACTAATGCTATACTCAGAGTGCACAAACATTCTAATTATTGATATCTGTGGCTTACAGAGATGGACAGAAAGCAAGAGATATACTTCCAGGAACTAATTACAAAACATCAAATTTATTGTTTGCAGAGGTCAGAAAGTCACAAATTAATGCTGCCAGACCTGAGACTCTCCCACCCAGTGCTGTCAGACCCAAGCCCTCCCCTCCTCTCACTGTTAACAGACACTGCGGGGTAATTTTAACCTCCAAGAATGGGTGGGTGGGTAGTGAAAATCATAGGTTTTTGTAGTGCGACTGCAACCTGGTACCAACGTGGCCACTTCCCGATTTAAGTGGGTGCGTTTGAATGCGCGCACGCAGCCGAAACTCAGAAGTGGCGTCCCCAATTACTGCCAGCAGGTGAGTACTTAGCGCATCAATTAAGGTCATTGAGGTAGTTCAGGTAGGTATTTTTTAATTGCTTCTTAAACAGAAACAAATTTAACTTCTCCTGCACGGGTTTCCCGGGCCTCCTAAATCTCGCCTGTGAAACAGAGGCGAGTTTCAGCCAATATTGATTTGGGCTTTTAAGCCTGTGATTGGCGTATCTCAATTAAAGCTCAGGTATTGCAGCTGGTCTCTCAGACAAACTTGAGACTGAGGGTTCTTGTGTTGAGACTGAGGGTTCTTGTGTTGAGACATCTTTAACAAAACATTGGAGCCTCTCAAACTGACAAGATCAGGCTGAGGGGGCACAATGGATGTATTCCAGAGGACGAGGAAAATGACCATCCACAGCAGCCACGTCGTGCTGTGTTGGGATCTGCAGGTGCACAAGAGAGAGGTGCACAACACGGATCTGGAGAACAGCAGAGAGGGGAGCAATGTATTGCCCGTCGCAGTAAAAGTAACCGTTGCCATCAATTTCTTTGCCTCTGGATCCCTCCAGAGTGCCACTGGTGACATCTCTAGGGTCTCTCAATCGTCTGTGTATGCCAGGGGCATCAGATTACGTGAACTTCCCCGCGACGACAACAGCCAGAATGAGCGAGCAGTGGGTTTTGCCCCTCTGGCTGATTTCCCACGGGTGCAGGGTGCCATCGATTGCGCACTCGTGGCAGTCCGAGGACCACCACATGAACCAGGAGGCTTCATAAACTGAAAGAACTATCACTCCATCAATGCACGACTGGTGTGCAACTACAGGAAGAAATTTCTGCAGGCGTGCGCCAGATTCCCTGGCAGCTGTCAGTATGCGTTCGTTTTGAGCCATTCCAACATTCTAGACCTCTTCCAAGCAGGAGACAGACTTAAGGGCTGGCTCGTTGGAGACAAGGGATACCCCCTGCAAACATGGCTCATGACACCTGTGAGGAAACTCACCAATGAGGCACAAGAGCAATACAACCAGAGCCTCATGACCACCAGGTGCGTCATTGAGCAAGTCATCGGTATGTTAAAGATGCTCTTCAGGTGCCTGGATAGGTCTGGAGGTACCCTTCGTTACTCGCAAGCAAGGGTGTCCAGTACAATTGTGATGTGCTGCGTCCCGCACAACATAGCGCAGCAGAGAGGATTAGAGGCGCAGGAGGATGAAGGCGCTCATCAATCACCCTCTGTTGATGACAAGATTGAAGAAGAGTAAATGGATGAGGAGGGCGAGGAGGAGGAATATGATGATGGTACACCCAACGACCGACCAGCCGCGCCCATTGCTGCCCGGAATGCCCTAGTCTCTCACAGGTTCTCTTAACAACAGTGGCAAAAGGGATACATTGAGATACACAGACCAGCTGGCAAAACCACCACCACCAACCCCCTGCCACCCACATTGTACGAAACACTCCTTCAACCATGCAAACACCTATTTCACACTTGCCCAATGGGTTCTGTCATGTATTGGCATTCATCATGAAGCAAATGAGAGGGCAACTTAACACTCAGGACGCAATAATGGCCAAAACGTGGAAGTGGTGATAATCAACACATTTAATGCGCCAATATTTTAAAAAATGAAACTTAATAACATAACATTTCTTCAAACACGCATGTGCATACCCTTGGTGAACTACAATTGCTTGAATTTACACTTCCTACAGTTTCTAAGTGGTGCATCCACTATGGCCTCAGAGATAGTGGCAGGTTGCTCAGATCCCTGCTGTGACTGCTGAGATGCTTTTGGCCAATGGCCTCTGGGTTTTGGAGCCCGTGGGGGTCCCACCGGAGGAACAGAGAAATTTGGGGGTATATATACACAAATCGTTGAAGGTAGCAGGGCTTTATAAATAGAGGCATAGAGTACAAAAGTAAGGAAGTCATGATGAATCTTTATAAAACGCTGGTTCGGCCACAACTGGAGTCCTATGTCCTGTTCTGGGCACCGCACTTCAGAAAAGATGTGCAGGCCTTAGAGAGGGTGCAGAAGAGATTTACTGGAATGATTCCAGGTATGAGGGACTTTAGTTACATGGATAGACTGGAAAACCTGGGGTTGTTCTCCTTGGAACAGAGATGGTAGAGAGGAGATTTGATAGAGGTGTTCAAAATCATGAAGGGTCTAGACAGAGTAGATAGAGAGAAACTGTTCCCATTGGCGGAAGGGTCAAAAACCAGAGGACATAGATTTATGTTGATTGGCAAAAGAACCAAAGGTGACATGAGGACAAACTTTTTTTACACAGCGAGTGGTTAGGATCTGGAATTCACTGCCTGAGGGGGTGGTGGAGACAGATTCAATCATGGCCTTCAGAAGGGAACTGGATAAGTACTTGAAAGGAAAATAATTGCAGGGCTACGGGGAAAGGGCAGGGGAGTGGGTCTAGCTGGATTGTTCTTGCATAGAGCCGGCACAGACTCGATCCACTAATGTTGGAGTTGGACTCCTCCATCCTCTCTGCTATTGTGGACAGTGTGCGTGGTACATTTATCAGTACCTCGCAAAGGTGTAACTGTACCTCAATCATTCTCCTTCTCAACGATGGCCCCCAGGGATCAACATCTGCGTCCAGCTGAGCAGAGCTTGGAGAGGAATGCGCCTTCTGACGCGGAGTCTCCACAGCTGCCCCTGCCACCACTGTCCACTTGTTCTCACTTGCGAGTTGTGAATCATTGGGTGACAACCCAACTAACTCTCTGCCTGGACCCACCGAAGTGCGAGTATCTGCGTTGGTGCATGGTTGTATATCCTGTGGTGTGCACCCTCAGAAGCTCCTCTGAGGAATCGATGTCTTACATCTCAACCGTTCATCTTCTATGTGTGAAGGCCCTGGATGACAACAGAAAGCGATGTGAATTAGTCATTGGCAAAGTAACAATCTTGCTAATCACCATAGTCAGGTTTCTCATAGTTCAGTCATTAATGAAATAAAGTCATCATGTGTGTGAAAGATGTTTAAGTTCTGTCATGAGGTATCTGTGGGTTCCCAGTCTCTCCATCTCCGATGAGTAGGGATGCAGATGCCTCACTTATCTCTACGGCCTGCTCCTCTGTATCTGTTAGCGGGACTATTTGTGGATGGCCACCTCCAGTGCTCGTGCTGTCCCTTGCGTTTTGCACGCTCTTCTCCTACAAGAGGCAAAAGAACAGACCTGTGAGTGACTGAAGGGACATATTCACCTGATGGATGCAGTGCATTGGGTGAGGGTGACTATGAGACAGATGCATCACATTGCATCAGTATTGGTGTGAGTGGCAGTGGTGGATGGATACATGGGGAGGTGAGGTAGTGCATAGAAAGTGAAGGATGGGTGCTGCTGAAACTTAAGTGGGTGTGAGGAGTGATGTGAATGAGTAGGCTTGGCAAGACAGAGTGAGAGGGGGGCATGGTACGCCACAGGATGTAGGTGAATCAGCAATTGTACTCACTTTTCCTGACTTGGTTAGGTCATTAAAGCACTTCCTGCACTGCAGCCAAGACCTGGGCGCCGTCACCTCCTCAGTCACCTCCAGCCAGGCCTTCTTGGCGGTAGAACCAGGTTTCTTTCTCCCATCACTTGGGTAAATGACCTCCCTCCTGGTTCTCAGTGCAACCAGCAATACTTCAAATGAAGCATCCGAGAACCTGGGTGCTGCCTTAACTCTCTTGGTATCCATACCTTTATTTCCTCCTTTCTCCGCCAAAATCCATTTTTACATTGGCCCTTTAAATAGTGGAGTTCTGATCGCATCATCCGGGTGCGCACTACACCCACTGCGTAGCTTGGAGACACGAAGTAAAAATAACTGCCTTCAATTGAGTTGCGATCGCAAATTCCGGGGCACCCACTTCACTTTCAGGTTTCCCATGCGTAAATCTACCCCCCCCCCCCCCCACCCCCCCCCACCCCCCGCCACCCCACTCCCCGCTCTCTTCCCGGTTCCAGGTAAAAATCATGCCCCATCAATGAGTCAAATTGCATATTACAGCTCCCAGTTTTGCCATATTTCAAACTCTCCATGGTGATGCCAGACCATAGATTTCCCCTTTTGCTGCCAAACCCCAGCAGCTCCAGTGCAGCGGTGCCTAACTCCAGGACACCCAACCCAGTTCTGCTAAAGCTCAGGATCAACCTCTATTGCTACCAGAACCCAGGATTACACCCAGTGCTGCTAATCCCCTCTCCCTTTACCCAGTTCTGCTACATACCAGAGGGCAGAAATTGTAGTGACATCATTCCATCTGTCATTCTGTTCGCACTGTGACCCCATCCCAAATCCTGGGGACGGATTCATTTGAATATTAAGGAGTGGGCAGCATGCCACTAGTGGCACCGGAGGAGCACCCAACCCATGAAACGGGAAGATTATTGTGGGCTCCTTCCCACTTCATGGGAGAGGGCTACCGGCCAGTTTGGCTACAGATGAAAACTCTTCTAAAATTCTTCTATGCAGTCCCCTCAATGGTGGGCCCCAAAATTCCATCTAGGATCATTATTCATTTCAAACTGGCATTGTGGGGGCAACATAGCAAGTGTGCTTGCCTATTGTGGACATACTAACCACTGGCTGCAATACAGCCGTTTCTGCCAGGATTTCCTCTGTGCCTGTGAACCCCTCAGATGTGTCGGGGTAGATGGGACACGGACAGGAAAAGCACCTAACACCCTCTGTTGGAAGTTTCCAGTTCTGCAAAGAAGGGATGGAAACCTGACCGAGGTGGGTATCATCCTAATTTGCAGCTCCTCCACTCCCAGGATGCCTGATTTCCACTCCAAAAAAAGAGCGGAGGTTTTTGGCTCCGCTATCTAACTCCAGCTGATGCATCTTACCATCTTACTGTGCATTCTCAGCTTTATAACTGTTAAGTGATAAAAATTAAATGCATAGGTAAAGGAATATACATACAAAATAAAAGCCAATCATTTATGATTTTCACAGAATAATGGGCACAGTTGTGAAATTCAATCCCCAAAGCACCAATAAAAACCCCAAAATACCCTTTAATAAAAAGGTTGGGAGCTTCTTATTTGGTGAATCAGAGCATCAAAGCTGCATCCAGCTATTCAGTGGAACCACACATTAGCACAGCATCTTTGGAATAACCTTCTTCGAGGATGCTTCTGAAACGCCAATTGATGCTCCATGTAGTTCAGTTTACATGCAAATCTGTTTGTTAAAACCTCCATTATATAATTTTTCCCAGCAGCGCTTGCAACATTATTTGTCAATTTGAAGTTTTTGTGGAAACACTCATTTTTTAAACAATCAACAGGGTTTTGACTAATGGGGATAATTTTAAAAAAGATACGTTCATTTTCATCAGCCTTCCTTTATTAACAACTTTAGATTCCGTTCAGATTTAACACCTAACTAATTTGACAAGAAATGTAATACTTCTATCTAATGCGTGTACACAATAGTTGTGCTGGAAATCTATACTGGGGTCAGTATGGTGCTTGTATTAAGTGAATGTTTTTCCAGATTCTACTGTTCGAGGGAAAAAGCCACTAAAAGCACAGAGACATCACCCACTGTGGTCCTATGCAGATAAATATTTACACTTCTCAGCAATAGGTGGGATGGGTTTCACTAGTTCTCAGCTAGGCTCTACTGTAGGTGAACATTGCTCAAAGAGAACAAAAAACACTTTGTACTTTATCTCTTTTAGCCCCTGTAGACTGAACATCATGTACTTTATATTGTCAGAAGTACTGCTCCATACAGCTCTGGGGTGCAAAAGGAAGCATTACATTTTCCATGCTCAGAACTGATTAGTAGCTATTTCTGCCACAACTTATCTGCTCATTTAACAGCAGAGACAAAAATTAATCTTTTGAATCTGGAACATTGCAATATGTGCAGCCATGCCACTAATGTATTATTAAATACAAATCTGTATGTTAATTAGAGGCCAGAGAAGTTTCAGAATTTATTCTCGTGTGAGGACTGAGGTTAATTTCCTGTACTCTTCTTACACTGCCTGAGATAAGACTCCAAAAATGGTCTGTTTTCATAACATCACATGTCTTATCTAAATATCCATCACTGTTAAAATATTTTAAATATAGCCATTTGGGAAGAAGGTGATGTGGTCATGTATCTGTTACCTGTGGCTATTGAAAATATCATACATTGCCACTGAAGAAGGTATATATAGAATGGCAAAAATCAGGAAATTACATATTTCGCTGGCTTCATAACTGGTTCTTAAAATATACTAGTGATAAATACTGGCCTTGACAGTGACGCTCATATCTCAAGAATGAATTTTAAAAATTCTGAATTTAACAGTTCCACATTTTTTTCTTTAATTGTCAAGTGCACTGAGCAATGGAAAGATCCATAACTGGGTGAAGAATTCTGGTTAAGAAGTAATTTCACTGACATGTGCTGAGTGATTATTCATAAATCAATAAAAACCCTTAAGGACTGATTCTGGCCTAGATTGTTAGATTTGTATTCTGCTCACAGAAAAAGCCAGCTATCTTGTTCGTGGGAACTCCTTTCATGTGTTCTTGATGTACAAGGATGCAGCAATATTGCAATAATTTCGCAACTTATAAAAGATCAGAATTCATAGAGGCCATTCTGCCACCCAGCACTTCCTGTGGAGAGCGGCATTCACATGGAGCTCATCTTGGGAAACCATGTGCCAGTGATTTCCTGAGATGCTCTTGTTGCAAGCACCGCTCTCTACTGGGAGTGCCGGATCACTGGATCACCTCTCATGACAGCATTATTAGTACAGGACGTCAGCGGCATTTGGGATTTGCTGTTGATACATCAGGAAAGATTTCCTCTGCACTGCAATGGCAACTGATCTTCGGCTAGGCAGGGCTGCCGGCCTTTACCTTCGCCCCTGGCCCTGGCTGATTTAAAAGGTGCCACTGTGGCCATTTACCGCACCATTGGTGCGCCCGTGTCAGTGGAGGGAGTGAGGTCAAATGCTTTGATGTCTTGCCACAGCTTAGCTCTGGCATTGACAGCCTTAGTCAAAGTGTCCAGTTGAAATTTAAACCTCCCCTACTGCAAGCCTCAGCAATGCTTGTCTGTGTCTGATAGTGAATGTGACGAAGAAACCAGCATC
Source organism: Heptranchias perlo (assembly GCF_035084215.1). Classification (NCBI taxonomy): domain Eukaryota; kingdom Metazoa; phylum Chordata; class Chondrichthyes; order Hexanchiformes; family Hexanchidae; genus Heptranchias; species Heptranchias perlo. The sequence goes on from NC_090325.1 coordinate 72,142,538, forward strand.
CAAGAAGGGCGCCAGGAAAGCGATGAGTAAAGTCACAGCAAAGGGTGGCAAGAAGCGAAGAAGGTCGAGGAAGAAGAGTTACTCAATCGACATATGTTAAAACAGATTCACCACGACACCGGCATCTCTAAGACTATGAGCATCATGAACTCCTTTGTGAACGATGTTTCAAAGTGCATCGCGGGTGAAGCTTCACGCCTGACCCATTACAACAAGCGCTCGAGCATCAGCTCCCGAGAGATCCAGACAGGCGTGCACCTGCTGCTACCCAAGGTGATGGCCTCGCACCCGTGTTGGAAGGGATACTCCGCAGTACCAAAGTAAAACTCGGCAATGCACTGAAACAAAATACAATGTTTGTTGCTAGGAACTCACTAACATTCCTTACAGCCAACGTTGCTAAGGCACAAATAACAAAGTATATCGCACATCATCCCCTCATTTGCGACTTATCATAATGCACCCACCCATATTTTGGGCAGACGTATGATACACCTGGCATCACTTTACCAGTGTAATGGAAGAGGAAAATCCGCCCTATCATGTTTTCCTCATCACTGTTATGCTTTGTGCAGTCTCAACTTTATTTTGACTGTTACAAAAACCTTTAAACAATTATTTTTTTAAAAAAGGTCATTAAGTACTTGGGAAACCTTCAAACAAAATTTGTGTTTGACTCATTTATCTCAAGTTTTTAAAAAAAACTTAATCCAAATATCCATAACATTTTCCTTTTATAGAACAATTATCAAATTTATTCCTGTAAACGGTGGCTCTTTCAGTGGATTCTTGCTGTAAGTTCAGTGGGGGTCTGCTGCAACGGTCACAAAAAAAGAGTCACGACCCAGATGTGCCGGGTCCCAGCCTTCAACCATAGACTCTGGGATAGCTTTGTAGGAGCACAGGCTCTGCCTGCCTCTACAAGGCCACTGTCGTAAGGAGGTGTCCAGGGGCAGGGACTTTGAGTCAAGAGTTTCCATGCCCCGGCCCTCAGTCAAGTCTCAATGCACCTTTGGCATAAGTACGTCTGACCTCACCAGGTATAAGGGGGCCACCACTGGACCGGTGGGGGGCGGGGGGGAGGGCGGTGTCTAGGTCTGTGTCAGGACCTGGATCCCAGAAGATCGGGGAGCAGTATTATGACCTTTCTAATGAGGTAGAAAAATAACTCACAGGCAGCCCGGCCTGCCAGCTTCCACCACCATTTCTGACCCTGTGAAATTCTGCATAACTGTCAGGATAACATTTCTGTGGATTTTTGAATATGATCAGGCAGATTTAAGGAAACTTTTATAAAATATTGGTGAATTATAATATTTGTTGATATGTATTAGTGCACAAATACTTCTGCAATTAAATAAGCGTGAAGAGAAGCTTCAGGGTAATATTTGTCTAAGGGGTTTCTACATTTTGATTTTTCACTCCATCTCCCTTTAGCATTTAATAAGATTGTGTTTTGATATACACATTTTTCATTACCACTCAATCCAAAGTATAACCAGGGATTTGCAGTGAAAGAAAAAACATTGTTTTGGTCTATTCCAGGGAAGATTGCCTGATGTTTGAAGTGCCCCAATTGTCTCCTACCCATTCATTGATTCTACATCTGTGAAAGGCTATTTATGTTTTCTAAAATAAATTTAAATTGAAACAGCCTCCATATTTGCCAGTTCATCTTCTGCAAATTCCACTACCTACAGCATGATCCCACCATCAACGCATCTTCCCCTCCCCGCTTTCCAAATAGACGATTTCCTGCACGACACACTAGTTCACTTTTCCAGCATCCCAACCTTCCTGTGCAAAACAGAAGATGCAACACTTCTGCCCACACCAGTGTCCAGGGCCCCAAACACTCCTTCCATGTGAGACAGCAATTTATGTGTATTCTAATCTAGTACACGGTATTTGCTGTTTACAGTACAGTCTCTTCTATATTGGAGAGACTAAACACAGATTGGATAGCCACTTCGCCAAGCATCTCCATTCGGCTCGCAAGCGCGACCTTAAGCTACCTATGGCTCCTCACTTTAACTCCCCCTCCCATTCCCACTCTGATCAATCTATTATTGGGCTTGTACACTGTTCCAATGAAGCTCAATGCAAACTTCAGGAACAATGGGAGAGATTTTCAACTGCTGGCCACCTGTTTCTCAACTAAAAAACGGGCAACTAGCAGCTGGAAATCAAGGTGGAGAGGGGGAGGATAGTTTGATCACCCCATTAATGCCCAAGGCCCACTTGATGTCATTTTCAGGTACAAATGGGTAGGGCTTGCACTGCACATGTTCAGCCTCTTTTTACCAGTGCTCCTCTTGGTTCCAAAATAAATACAGTGTGTCACTGCCAGCCCTTGCTTGACCCCTCTGGGATTGATTCTCCCCCGCTGATTAGCTCACCATGGGAACAGCCAATTTCCTGTCCTCCCACAACTGATGAGCTGCACCAGGATGCCTGCTTGGTACTTGCAGCATTTAGCTGAGGCCCAAATCTGAATATGGTTCGTGCCTGCTGATATCAGATTCAGGTGGGTGGCTCAGCCCCTCTTTCAATTTCACACCCATTTGAGGTTGAAGTCCAAAATCACCCCCAACACCTTATCTGTCCCCTAGGCACCCTGCAAACCGGTGATCTGAACATTGACTTCGGTAACTTCAGACTTATAACTACATCCTCATTTTCAAACCTATTTTAATTTCATACCTGACCACCTCCCACCAAGTTTTCCATTCCTCCAGTGTTCTTACATTTAGCTCTGGTCTCTCATTTCCTTTGTTATTCACATGTTCTTTGTTTCTTTAATGTCTTAATGCTTCTATTATTTGACTGGGACAATCTGTTACATAATTCCATTCACCATCATGGATGTTAGGGAACTTGGGGAAATAAATAGTGATGTCTTGAGGAGTGTACATATTACAGAGAGGGAGGTGCTGGAAGTCTTAACGCGCATCAAGGTAGCTAAATCTCCGGGACCTGATGAAATGTATCCCAGGACGTTATGGGAGGTTAGGGAGGAAATTGCGGGTCCCCTAGCAGAGATATTTGAATCATCCACCGCTACAGGTGAGGTGCCTGAAGATTGGAGGGTAGCAAATGTTGTGCCTTTGTTTAAGAAGGGCGGCAGGGAAAAGCCTGGGAACTACAGACCGGTGAGCCTGACATCTGTAGTGGGTAAGTTGTTAGAGGGTATTCTGAGGGACAGGATCTACAGGCATTTGGAGAGGCAGGGACTAATTAGGAACAGTCAGCATGGTTTTGTGAGAGGAAAATCATGTCTCACGAATTTGATTGAGTTTTTTGAAGGGGTAACCAAGAAGATAGATGAGGGCTGTGCAGTAGACGTGGTCTACATGGACTTCAGCAAAGCCTTTGACAAGGTACCGCATGGTAGGTTGTTACATAAGGTTAAATCTCATGGGATCCAAGGTGAGGTAGCCAATTGGATACAAAATTGGCTTGACGATAGAAGACAGAGGGTGGTTGTAGAGGGTTGTTTTTCAAACTGGATGCCTGTGTCCAGCGGTGTGCCTCAGGGATCGGTGCTGGGTCCGCTGTTATTTGTTATTTATATTAATGATTTGGATGAGAATTTAGGAGGCATGGTTAGTAAGTTTGCAGATGACACCAAGATTGGTGGCATTGTGGACAGTGAAGAAGGTTATCTAGGATTGCAATGGGTTCTTGATAAATTGGGCCAGTGGGCCGATGAATGGCAGATGGAGTTTAATTTAGATAAATGTGAGGTGATGCATTTTGGTAGATCGAATCGGGCCAGGACCTACTCCGTTAATGGTAGGGCGTTGGGGAGAGTTATAGAACAAAGAGATCTGGGAGTACAGGTTCATAGCTCCTTGAAAGTGGAGTCACAGGTGGATAGGGTGGTGAAGAAGGCATTCGGCATGCTTGGTTTCATTGGTCAGAACATTGAATGCAGGAGTTGGGATGTCTTGTTGAAGTTGTACAGGGCATTGGTGAGGCCACATTTGGAATACTGTGTACAGTTCTGGTCACCCTATTATAGAAAGGATATTATTAAACTAGAAAGAGTGCAGAAAAGATTTACTAGGATGCTACCGGGACTTGATGGTTTGACTTATAGGGAGAGGATGGATAGACTGAGACTTTTTTCCCTGGAGAGTAGGAGGTTTAGGGGTGATCTTATAGAAGTCTATAAAATAATGAGGGGCACAGATAAGGTAGATAGTCAAAATCTTTTCCCAAAGGTAGGGGAGTCTATAACGAGGGGGCATAGATTTAAGGTGAGAGGGGAGAGATACAAAAGGGTCCAGAGGGGCAATTTTTTCACTCAAAGGGTGGTGAGTGTCTGGAACGAGCTGCCAGTGGCAGTAGTAGAGGCGGGTACAATTTTGTCTTTTAAAAAGCATTTGGACAGTTACATGGGTAAGATGGGTATAGAGGGATATGGGCCAAGTGCAGGAAATTGGGACTAGCTTAGTGGTATAAACTGGGCGACATGGACATGTTGGGCCAAAGGGCCTGTTTCCATGTTGTAACTTCTATGATTCTATGATTCCATCCTACCCTCTGTGTTTGTTTGCCTCTCCATTTTTTATATATTCCTTTCCCCTTTAACTTTTAGAAGGAAATGGAGATGCAGCGACAAGACGCTGCCAACTGTATGCGTTATGGTGGAGGTTCTATTTGAATTCATTATTATGTTTTTTTGCATTTATCAGGAGACAGTAAGATTAATAGCAATATAGGCTATGGGTTTTTAATAATCACATCTACCCACAATGTAAAACAGAAGTGCTGAATGGTATAAATAATGACCAACCCAGAGTCTCAGTTATTAACTCTTAAGGACACACAGTACAGAACATAATATAGAAAAAATCTAGACAGTAACAATTTCCGATGGGTTGACCTCATGTCTTCCTTATTCAATAATGGAACAGTGTTAAGCAGCTTACTTTGTGACCCTCAAAAACCAAAAGTAATCCTGTTAGCTATTCAAGAGTCAATTAACAGCAATTTCCAAACTCATGTCCCTTCTCTGCAAGTTAATGACCAGCACACTCCATATTTTCCAGTCTCTTCAGAGGTTTATCAACCCTTTATGTTAAATCTTCTTACTCTACCGCTGTATACAGCCACCTTTGCATGCCTATTGAACTGTTACCATCAGCCTTTGTCAGACAGTAACAATGCAGTTTTGCTTGTAATGCAGAGTAATGTATGGCAATTTTCTCATCATAAACAGCCTTTCTATTTCTCTCTTTCCTTGCGTTAATTCAAGGACCCTCTCCTAACTAATTCTTCTTGTGCAACTAATTTTCAGCGAATGCCAGTAGCGCTATAGTTCAAATGCCTGCAGCCATCTTCCTACTTCAGTGTTTAACATCCAGTTTTCACCTTTGTACATTGTTGTTGTCTACCTATAAACAGTTCAGCATTCTACCTCTGATCACCAGCTTTATTTTAAGGTTGACTGTAATTGACTTGTCAGAAAAGTAAAAGCCCATGGGATCCAAGGGAAAGTGGCAAGCTGGATCCAAAATTAGCACAGTGGCAGGAAGCAAAGTGTAATGGTCGACGGGTATTTTTGTGTCTGGAAGGATGTTTCCAGTGGGATTCTGCAGGGCTCAGTAATAGGTCACTTGCTTTTTGTGGTATATATTAATGATTTCGGCTTAAATACAAGGGGCAAGATTAAGAAGTTTGCAGATGATACAAAAATTGGCCGTGTGGTTGATAGTAAGGAGGAAAGCTGTAGACTGCAGGAAGATATCAATGGACTGGTCAGGTGGGCAGAAAAGTGGCAAATGGAATTCAATCCATAGAAAAGTGTAAGGTAATGCATTTGGGGAGGGCAAACAAGGCAAGGGAATACACAATAAATGGGAGGATACTGAGAGGTGTAGAGGAACAGAGGGACCTTGGAGTGCATGTCTACAGATCCCTGGAAGTAGCAGGACAGGTAGATAAGGTGATTAAGAAGGCATACGGCATACTTTTCTTTATTAACTGAGGTATAGAATATAAGAGCAGGGAGGTTATGCTGGAACTGTATAAAACACTAGTTAGGCCACAGCTTGAGTACTGCATACAGTTCTGGTCACCACATCACAGGAAAGATGTGATTGCACTAGAGAGGGTGCAGAGGAGAATTATGAGGATGTTGCCAGGACTGAAGAATTTTAGCTATGAGGAAAGATTGGATAGGCTGGGGTTAGGATAGGCTTTGGAACAGTGGAGGCTGAGGGGAGTTTTAATTGAGATGTATAAAATTAGACTGACTCGATAGAGTGGATAGGGGGGACCTAGTTCCCTTAGCAGAAAGGTCAATAACCAGGGGGCATAGATTTAAAGTAATTGGTAGAAGGATTAGAGAGGAGCTGAGGAGAAATTTTTTCACCCAGAGGGTGGTGGGGGTCTGGAACTCACTGCCTGAAATGGGTGGTATAGGCAGAAACCCTCATCACGTTTAAAAAGTACTTGGATACGCAATTGAAGTGCCGTAACCTACAAGGCTATGGACCAAGCGCTAGAAAGTGGGATGAGGCTGGATAGCTCTTTTTCGTCCGGCACAGACACGATGGGCCAAATGGCCTCTTTCTGTGCCATAAATTTCTATGATTGGCATGAGGCCAACCAAAAAATGATTGACATTTGGGAAATAGCATGTGCAATTGTAATTGAGGATAATTATTTGCAAAGTGCATAGAATAATGAGCATAATTCAAACAGTAATGATACTGTTAAATTAAACACACTGGAGATATTCTGCTGCTGTTACAAGGCCTACAAAACCATATTTTGTACAAAACAATTACATTTTATGACTATGGTCATGCAGAGGAGAAGCAGAAGTAAAGAACATGCATAAAAAGGGAGAGAATTAAAGAACATAAATTAATGCAGTGGGAAAGGTGGTAATGCACTATTTTGGATTTTGTTGCATTGTTTAATGTACTTCTCTATTTTTTCACCCAGAGTGTGGTGGGGTCTGGAACTCACTGCCTGAAAGGTTGGTAGAGGCAGAAACAGTCATCGCATTTAAAAAGTACTTGGATATGCTCTTGAAGTGCCATAAGCTACAAGGCTACGGGCCAAGCGCTAGAAAGTGGGGTTGGGCTGGATAGCTCTTTTTCAGCCGTTAAATTTTTTTAATTACAGTGTTTAGTTTCTATGCACCTTGTTTGCTAGCACTGGTATTTGTACAGATTGTCCTGAGACATTCCTGTTTTCCTTTGATGTTTATTCTGTAAAAGGAATAAAAACAATAAATGTTAATTTTTTTTATGCTCTGATGCAGGGCAATACCGTCATGTTTTCTGCTTTAGCAAAAATCACATAAGTGTATGTTTTCTGGTTATTTTTCATAAAATATGGTTTCCAAAGTAAAAGGATGAAAATTTTATGATAAAATGTGTAATTTTGTTATCTTCCACTGCAGTTGCTGTAGAAATTATTTTCTCCTCAGATATGAGTGGATAGGAAAGGGGCTGTTTTGATGGCATTAAAAGGGGAATTGTAACTGACAATGGGTTTTGAGCGGGCTGAGGATGGGGTGGGACGGGCCCGACGTCATCATTCTGAGGCCCAGTGGGTTTTAACTGCTGTGTCTTATTAACATGTGATTGGCGAGCTGACTGCCTAATCGTGTCGGTGACGGGAAACCTGTCCACTTGCAGGGGGAGATTTCTGGCGGGCTATTTAAACCATAAATACACCTCTTAAAAGGAAGGTTGCATTCACATTGCTGACATTGGTCTCTGCATTTACTGGAAATATCTCAGTCTGGAAGGTAAGTTGGAAGCAAGCCGCCAGGTTTTCTGACACATCTGTGGAGGTCTTAGCTGAAGAGGTGAGGGTGTGGCGGGATGTCCTTTTCCCAACAGATGAGAAAAAGTTGCCAAAGCATAACTGTCAACAGGCCTGAAGAGAGATGGCAGAGGTAGTTAACAGTAGGAGCATCATCTCCAGGACCTGGGTTCAATACAGGTTCAACAACCTGACCAGAGCAGCAAGGTGAGTGCAAGTCTTCATATCTCCCTTTCTCTGCATTACACTTGGCAACAGAACTTCCCCCCGCCCTCTCCTCCCCCAGCAGTCTGAACACTTCCCTCCCCTGTAACACATCCTTTTGGAAACGAAACAAAATTATAAACAACAACTTGCATTTATATAGCACCTTAAACAAAGTCCCTTTTTATGCATGTTCTTTACTTCTGCTTCTCCTCTGTATGACCATAGTCATAAAATGTAATTGTTTTGTACAAAATATGGTTTTGTAGGCCTTGTAACAGCAGCAGAATATCTCCAGTGTGTTTAATTTAACAGTATCATTACTGTTTGAATTATGCTCATTATTCTATGCACTTTGCAAATAATTATCCTCAAGGAGAGAGAGTTGGAGAGCTAGAAAGGTTTAGGCAGGGAATTCCAGAGCTCCATTGAGGGATTTGAATACAAGGATAAAAATGTCTACATCAAGGTGTTGGTGGACTGGGAGCCAATATAGGTCAGCGAGCACAGGGGTGATGGGTGAATGGGACTTGGTGCAAGCAGGGTTTTGAATGAGCTTAAGTTTATGGAGGGAAGATGGGAAGCCAGCCAGGAGAGCAGTGGAATAGTCAAGCCTATAAGTACAAAAGCATGGATGAGGGTTTCAGCAGCGGAAGGGCTGAGGTTTACTTTGGAATAGTGGGGGATGGTTGACTGATGCAGGATAAAGGAATTGTGACATTAACCTGGAAACCTGGCGCACACCTGCATTATTCTGTGGTGGTGATCACTGACCAGCTGCACATTGATGAAATGAAATCCTTTCCTGTTAACTAATGGTCGTGGATGGTTTTCTGGTGTCCTGATGACTACATGTGGACAATCAGTAACCCCCTGCACATGAGAAAAGCCAATCTCAGAGCCCTTTCATTCTGACTGCTGGTGTCCATTGGGAAGGCTATGTAGTTGGTGGCCCTGGCAAAGAGGACTGAGAGATGCAGGGAATGTCCCCTGTAGGAGCTTGGAAAGAGCCTGAGGCAAAGAAGTTAAGGGCAATGGTGACTTTCACTGCCACAGGCAAAGCATGGCCACCTGGCCCAGCATGCAGTAGGTCTTCTTGCAGAAGAGGAGCTATCCTCATGCACTGCTTCTCAGACAAATCCAGGAAACTCACTCTGTGCCTGTACACCCTATAGGTTGGGTAAGGCTTTCATTGAGCAGCCCCTTCTCCTGTTATCTCCTAAGAGGTCCAACTGCCACTCCTTGTGGTAGGGCAGCCTGTTACTGCAGCTGCTGCTCCTGTTGCTGCTTTTCCTCCTCTTCATGCAACCAAATTAAAGTTCCAAGATTGACACCCATCATAAGCATTCTGATTGTATTGGTGCAGAACAAATGTAGAAAAGAAACAATTTCCAAGGCAAACTTACCAGTGGAGATTCAGAAAACACAATCGCAAACAGGGACCTATTATCTGAGTGCTTGCAGGTGAGTGCCCCTTTAAATATCATTTCCAATGGCCCTTTGGAAACCAATCCCACTTGGCTTTGCTCAGCGATATCAGCGACTTCCATGTTAGTGTGTTGTAATTAGGACCTGACGCAATTTTATCATAGGACCGCGGTGTGCACGTATTCCCAAGGCTCTTGCCTGGTTCCGGTGGGCGCCTCGGTTGCCAAAAAAACTGCGCGGTTAAGATGGCGGTGGGCAGGAATGAGGTGGTAAGTCTCCTGACATGATTTTAACTCCGCTACCGCCCTGTTCCCGCCAGGTGCAGGGGAAGGAGTTAAAATCGCCCCTTAAATGTTAGCGCTGGTGCAATGCCACCACAAATCTCAGCATAGTGAAATTCTGGGCTTGGCTATGCCTTCAAGAACTGGCACTGAAGAAGAGAAAGTAGAAGGCAAGTCAATCCACTTTTATGCAGCCTGTAAGGGCTACCTCAGGCAAATACAGAGAAATTAGAGCAGCTCCCAACCTTCCCTTCAACTGGAGATTGGTGTGTGGTTTGAAGTGGCCTAAAGATGGGGAGAAAAATGAATGTAGTGGAGGTTTTAAAAAATACATAAAGAGGAATAAATGATTTTACCTCTGATTACGTGGACAAGTTATTCTCTGCTATTTCTGGTGAAAATACAAGAAGGCTGCAGGTTTCAGCCATGGCATGCTTTACTTTCCCTTGTTTTTATTTGAGAACATTTGACCTCTGTGTTTTGTTCTGTATAAAGTATCCCTAATTTTGTCTGTGACAAATTCATCCACATTGTATTCCCTTCCACTGTTCATTCAGAAAATGTTTTCTCCTGCAGTTATAAAAAGGAATATGGAAAGTCCATTTTCCCACTCACCCTAAATCCTCCGCCCCCACATATTGTGCAGAAAACCATTTTCAGTGCAGACACAAAAGTGCTTAGCCAAAAATGCTGTTCATTATCCAGCTCAACTCCGTTGTTGGAAAATTAAGGCTTTTATCTCTTGTGAAATGGACAGAAACCTTCTTGGAAATAGTAATCATATTTATTTATGAGCCTCCTTTATAATTGATAGATTGTATGTAGTCACATATATAGTCATTTTCAATTAACTTTTGTCAAGGAAGCAAAATCTCATTTCTTTTCTATTTAATCTTTCACCCTCACATTCAGTATTCAAATAGTTAATCCACCAGCAGGACTAAAAGATTATCGTATGTTTCTATGGCAACCTTTCAACCCAGAAAATCAGTGACCTTGAAGGGAAGCTCAGCTATCTTTAAAGCACTTTGAAATTTTAGCTCTGTAGTTTTAATGATAAATAGTAAAACAACTGCAATACGTGATATAGCTGTTCCTAATACTTTTTATGCATTATCACCATAAAAGGCAGTTCTTATAGGCAACCCCACAGTCCCTATTATCTGAAACTTAAACATATGCATATAGTATATAGCATACCGCAAGACAAAGAATCCTCCCCTAGATTGTAAACTTGTTCCTGGGAGGTACATAAGATTTCATTTTGTCTCATGTCACTCAAAAGACATTACCATGTCAGACATGTTTTATAACAGACTAAACTATTAAACAGGGTCAATAGAAAATAGAATTATTTACAGAAGCAGGCAATATAAGCAAAATATTGAAATAAAACAATAGAGTACTAAACGTGTGGAACCAGCTCACATGGATGAATCAAACACCAGCTAGGCAAATCCCTCTGAATACAGAATTTGAGAAGAAGCACTTCTCAGAAAGAACTGATCAACCTTATTCCTCAGGGGAAACAGAATACAAACTTTATATGAATTGCATAAGTGCAAGGTCAAACATATGTAACGTGCTTTTTATATATACTTATGATCCCTGTGACAAATAAATACTTGTTTTGAAAGCCAGTCAGATAATGGTGTTCGATTGATCAATATCAGTAAATTTTACAATGTATAAGTATGAGGTTGGCCAATAGAGTGAGAGGACAATAGAATGAATAAAGGGATTTTAACCTGAACTGGAGTGAGGGGTGAGTTCTAAGTTCTTTTTATTGACCAGCTAATTGTTATAATACTAGTAGTTGTATAATTGGTGGTGGAGTAATTTTTCTGTGATTGTGCTGGTTGATTAAAAAGATAGCTATTTATTAAATTGAAATTACTGGCGGCTGGGTTTGGTCTGATTAGCTGTTTGTAAGTGGAGTGATTACACTGACTACGCTACTTGAGTGAGTTTAAGTGAACTGGAATTCAACCCTCAGTCAAAGTTGGCCTGAATCTACAAGTGAGATTCATTCTAATCAATTAATTCTAGATTGCACGGCAGTTAGGAACATAGAAATGGTAGTCAGGAGCTTGGCTAGTGATGTGTGCAGCAGGCACGGACTGGGCACAGGAAACGACACCAGCGCTGGAATAAGTAGGCCCGAGGCACTCTGATATTGATCCTCGAGCCTTATTTACGAGACCGGTGAACTGCTAATACCTCCTCGGCATCCCCAGGCAGTTCACCAGCAAAGATTTCAATTTCAGGCCGCTGCATCGCCAGCAGCAGCCCTCAGGTAGGTCATGGCGGGGGGGCGGGTGTGATCAGGAGGGGGGTTGAGATATGGTGGATGCTGAGGGGGAGCCATGAACAGTTTTCAGCACTGCAGCAGACCTGGGGAGAGAAGTCCTGATCCAGTAACATCGAAGGAGATTGGTGACTGAATCCTAGGTTGTTGGCAGCTGGTTACAAATGAGGATGAAGTTTGCTGATAGCGGGAGGAAGGCAGTGGTAAATGTGCTTCTGACTGTTATACACATTTCTTCTGGAGCCCATCAAGCAGGGCATTAATCGAAGATGGGAACTCCCACACCCTCTTGAAAATTTCAAGCATTGCACACAACCTTTTGCACACTCTTTCTTTGAGCCAAAGCTGCATCGCACACTTCTCCTGCAGTGGAGGTGGAAGATGTGCAACAGCAAACAGATACTAAGACCTCCAGCCTAAAACCCTTCCCTGTTATTAGAAGGTTTCTCAGTGGACTCACTAGCCATGGATGCGAAAATCAGCTCTGGTCTCCTAGGAGCCATCCCCCACCTCAGTGTTTCTTCCTCCAAAAATTCCACCACAATGGACTCTTGCTTACTGGTGGCATCTTGGCTGCTTCCTGAATAATGGCCATTGACGTGGATAATAATTGAGTGCAAACCCTTTCTTTGCATGTAGGCCATAGAGTTGATACAAGGAACTTAGTGCCCACATGGATGCCATCTTAAGACACCTTGCACTGAAGGGAAATAAAGAACTTACATTTTCACAGCACCTTTCATGACCTCAGGACTTCCCAAACTGTTTCACAGCCAATGAAGTACTTTTGAAGTGTAATCACTGATACAATGTAGGGACGTATGGCAGCCCATTTGTGCAGAGTCCCACAAACAACAATGAGATAAATGACCAGATAATCTTTTCAAGATGTCGGTTGAGAGATAAATGTTAGCCTGACAGTCCTGTTCTTCAAATAGTGCCATCAGATCTTTTACATCCATTTGACAGTTTAACATCTCATCTGAAAGATAGTGCCTCTGACAATACAGAACTCTCTCAGAACTACACTGAAGTGTCAGCCTAGATTAAGTGTTCTAGTCTTTGAAGTGGGGCTTGAACCCACAACCTCTGGCTCAGAGGCAAGAGTGTTACCACTGAGCAAAGACTAACACCTAATCTATCACCTGTCCAGTTGATGCCTTTTACGTATTTCCACAGAGAAAGTAATGAAGATGTTGTCCCTTGTTGAACACAGCATCTGTCACTTATTTATTTCAGGTGTGTATTGCAGACTGCCTAACGTGGCACATGTCCTTGGGGTGGCTTGGAAGGATACAATAGCAGGAAACTTTCAAGCTGTGGTAACCTTCTCATCTACAAGACGAGCAGTCCCTATTCCAGATGTTGTCTTCAGGTAACCCTGCAGCAGCACCAAGTGACAGCCTGTTTTATGAAGCAGAGGCAGTAAAGACAGGTCTCCTCTGACATTTCCAGGTATATGTGGAGGGGACCATAAATGTGGTCCTCGGGAAGTGACAGGTACAAACAGAATGCCTCAGGTGTTGTTTCACTTCCATTTGGTGGCCCCTCAAGAAGTCTTCTTTCTTATCTGTTGCATTCAGCACCTTTGGAAACTAGCAAGGAAGGCCCATGATCAACATTTTGTACGGTGCAATTTAAATGCCCACAGCAACCAAGAATACTGAAGGAAAGAACTGGCAGCAAAGATCCCCAAGACATATGAATTTGGCAGAGTTCCCAGTAAAAACAAATAATGCATGGGACAAATTGCAGCAACATTTACCACAAAGAATTTTGAATGACCACAAGATATACCTAGCTTTTAAGAGGACTGCTTGAACAGGCTGAACCTGAGGATCCCTGGTGCACTCATTTCAAATGAGCAAGCAGTATATCATGGGAGGTTCCTCGTCCACAGTCTGGAATTCGTCTGAGGAACCCAATTTACTAAAATATTCAATTTAAACAAGGCCTATCCATGCTTGTATTTAGTCCCATGCCTGAATTTACTCGCACAATTGGCCTGTTGTAAAATTAGACGTGCACGGCTGTGGACTTGACTTCTTGAGCTCCACCTGCTGGCTGAGAGCCCTGTGCCCTGTGTGGAGCCTCGGGAAATTGAGCCTATTGATATTTCATGAAGGTGCAACTTCCATTTTGAGAGGGGTGTGTTAAGCATTCATATCATAATATCGCACAGTGTAAATTCTGGGCTATAATTGTAGAAATACTACAAGTTAGTTGTCAAGAAAAAGGCATTTTTGAAAGCAGGATTTTGTTACAAATTCATCACACAATTTAAGATAGCCATAAATTTGTGGTAAATGTAAAGGTCTCTCACCCTGTTTTTTTGTTGTTCTGCAAATGTGTTGTTGCTTTTACAAGGAAACAGATGTAGCGACCACATGCTGCCAGTTGTATATATTAAGATGAAAATTTTGTTTTAATTCATGATTTTTTTTTCATCTATCAGGTGTATAAATAATGGCTAACCCAAACTTGCAGTTATTTATTCTAAAGTTGTGTTGGTTGGTAGACACAGTACAGAACACACTTCAATGTTTAGCACTTTCCTAAAAGTGAGCCCTTAGAATAATAACTCAGGTTGGTCATTATTAATACCATTCAGCTTTCTGTTCTTCATCGTGGGTAGATGTGATTATTAAAAACCCATAGCTTATATTGCTATTATTCTTACTGCCTCCTGATAAATGAAAAAAAAACATAATAATGAATTCAAATAGAACCTCCACCATAACACATACAGTTGGCAGCGTCTTGTCTCTGCATCTCCATTTCCTTGTAAAAGTATCAACACCACTCCATGCAGCTTCAAAAAAGGGTGAGAACTTTTGCAAGTTTATAGTTATCTCAAATTGTGTGATGCATTTACATTTTTTTAACAATATCTTGCTCATTTTTGAATTATGGTCACTTTCCTTTTCTATAGTATTTTTAATAAGAAAAAGGAGCAGGAGTAGTCCATATGGCCCCTTGAGCCTGCTCCACCATTCAATTAGATCATGGCTGATCTTCAACCTCAACTCCACTTTCCTGCTCGATCCCCATAGAGTCCAAAAATGAATCTCTCTCAGCCTTGAATATACTCAACGACTGAGCATTCACAGCCTTCTGGGGGCTTTTCTCTTTACTTTGTCTTAATTCTAAGTCTAGTCCACCCCCATGCTAAGCAGCATCTGGAACCAAGAAAGTGTGCAGTGATCAATTGCCAAGTTATTCTATATGATGCCCATGAACCAACTACCAGAAAGTGCATGGGGAGGAAACATGTTTGTTTGCAACTATTGTTACCGGTTTCTCTTCTTAAACTTTTCTGTCTATTTGTATTTTTTAGTTTTCTCCTTTTATTATTTTTCTGTTTTTCTTTTTACTTTCTGCTGTTTCATTCTTATCTATCGATTTACTTTTTTTTTACTTTGTTTCTTTTTTTTTAAAAACATTTTTTTGTTACTTTTTTAATTCTGGAGAGAAGAATTACCCTGGGCACAATGTCTGGATTTTCCTCATCGGTAGATTACCCTCTGGAAGTGCAGTGGGGTGGGACTTTCACCCACCCCTTGGAGCTGCCGCTGATCTCACCTAATTTCCCAGGGTCAGCATACTTTATAGAACTGAGGCTGACCTCTGGGAATATTCCTGCCCACTATTAGACATCACCACCGGCTTGGGCACAAAATTTAAATGCCTAAAGCCTAAAGGACCCAGCACCACCACAAGGGAAGAAGAGGAAAAGAAGACACACAGAATAATGAGTGCAATGTCAGAAGCAGAGCACACAACCCCAACATTTTCTAATGCCTCCACAGAAGTTCTCCTTAATGAGATACAAGGGGGGGCGGGGGAGTGGTGAGGAGGATGGCCTTCATCTCACTTTGTTGTACTGCTTGAAGAGCTTTCTACTAATCTGCTGGAGGAGCCATTGTGTCCTTGCTGCGGCCAGCCATCCCCCCCACCACCCCACCCAAACTGGACCTTTACTCATTGCTTTTCATGAATGAACCTTACTAATTGCCCTACCGGGTTTGCATTTGCTAGTTCTGTGCATTTCTCATCACCATATAATGCATTAACAGGGCAGTAGCGGCCTCAAAATAGAGTCAGTGGCCTTACTGCCCCGTTAACCCCGACGATACCATTTTAAAAGGGCCCAACCCACTGAGCGCCCAAAGTGCCTGTCTGTTTCAGTTGGTAGGCCCCTTGTACCATGCAGACCAGAGTCCTATGGTATACATAAGACCCCGATTGCCCTTTTAGGTTGGGACTGGTCACAGCATGAGTGATGAACACTCCGATCAGTTCAATGGGCAATAGAGCCGAATAGACCCAGCAAGATTGCTCCTCCAGGCCAAACAAAAACAATCTAGGCCTCTGAGCCCCAAGACCCCCAACCGTTCCCCTCCCCCCACCCCCCGCACATGCTGCTGGCCGGGGCGGCCCGATATTGTCCAGCGTAATCCGGCGAGTAGCTAGCATCACAATGCTTGTTTGGCGTCCCATAGCTCGCCAGTTTGATGTGGGGCCTCACAATCACAGCAGTCTCTTTGCTGCTGGAATGGCAGGCAGTCAGCCACCCAAAAGTCAAAATTGACTAATTAATGCAGCATTCTTCCCGAGGGAGAAAACAGCCCATAACCATTGGAAGAAGTTGGGCATAGCTGGTGGTCCCATAACATTTGCCCTTTCATCTCATTTGAGGAGGAATCCTTGGGAAGACACACAGGAGAGGATATGGGAGATGGGGAAGTCTGGTGCCAACTGCAAATTCATCATAACGTTCAGCTTCTCTTAGCTCCCATGCTGCTGCACCACACAATAATCTAGATAATGAAAGCCCAATGTAACTCTTTCTATTTTACATTACATTTCAACTCCGCTCCTGAGCGACTCGTTCTGACCTTTCCTCTTCTTGTCCTCTTTTAAATGTGCCAATAAATCAGCAATCAGAGGATTAAGATCACCAGTATCCAGGCCACTCTGCTTCAGTCCCTGCCAGCACTTCATCAGCCTATAATTCATTCACCCTTTGGTCTCCAAAGCACCAGCCCAGAGACATGCACTGGGAATGCGTTATGTATTGATGCAGAGGGTAGTGCACAGAGAGATGCACAAGGCACAAGTGGGTGGAAGGAGCTCAGAGGATGAACGAGTAGATACTGTTAGCTGGAGTGTCAGGAGATGTCTGCCCTTGGCTGAGAAACCTCAGGACCCAGTTCTCAGGGGTCCTGATTCCAAAAGAAGAATGTGTAAATAAAGAAAGACTTACATTTATATAGTATTTTTCACTACCACATGACATTCCAAAGCACTTTATAGCCAATTAAGTACTTTTGAAGTATAGTCACTGTTGTAATGTAGGAAACGTGGCAGCCAATTTGTGCACAGCAAGGTCCCACAAACAGCAATGTGATAATAACCAGATAATCTGTTTTAGTGGTGTTGGTTGAGGGATAAATATTGGACAGGACACGGGGAGAACTCCCCATCAAACATAGGTACAGGCATTGATAAAGCCTTCCCAATATGTGCAGCTCAGTTGAAGGAATCCAATACTCATATTTGCAATACCATGATGGATGTGTCTGCAGCACTACAGTCTACCCTGGAGTGTATAGTAGCTCCAGGGACATCTGCAGCACAGGCTCCCTGAGCAGAGGCCCTAAGGTTAGTCTTAGAACATAAGAAATAGGAGCAGGAGTAGGCCATATGGCCCCTCGAGCCCTCCGCCATTCAATAAGATCATGGCTGATCGATCTCAACCCCACTTTCCTGCCCGATCCCCATATCCTTTGATTTCCCTAGAGTCAAAAATCTACCTATCTCAGCCTTGAATACACTCAATGACTCAGCATCCACGGCCCTATGAGAAAGAGAATTCCAAAGATTCACAGCCCTCTCTGAGAAGAAAGTCCTCCTCATCTCAGTCCCGAATGGCTGATCCCTTATCCTAAGTTCTTGGCTTCTGCCATGGGTGCTCTGGTTGCAAACAAAGAGGCCTTGGGTGCTAGTATGAAGAGGGCTGCCACTTCTGGCCTCCAAATCTTTGGGTCTGGGATGCAGGGAAGTATCTCTCAGGGCTTCATTCCTGCTGCTCATTGGCTAACCGGTGTCGTTGCCCAATATTAGTGGCCTGGCAAGCATGCATTCTCATGATGATGCTATCTCTCAGCACAGTTTCACATAAGAGCCTTCTTGCCAGACCTCTCAGATCCTTGCACATGTAGCAGAAAACCTGCAGGTCTAGACTGCGCTTGCAGCAGCACAAGAAACACAGCCTGCAGCAGATCCTTCTCCAGATTCAGCTGCTCTAAGATGAGGACCACCTTAGTCTCCAAAAGCTCCTGGAGGAATGCAGACGCCAGCCACCTCATGAACCTCTGTCACTCAGCGATGACCTATGAGAAAGGAGCCACAAGTGTTACTGACCCCGAAAGGAAGCATAGTGGAAGTAACTAGCAAAGAGACACCAAACTCAGGTTGTTCTTAAAATTTGCCCGTCATACATTAGGATCAGTGCATGAATGTATCTTTCTCAGAAAATGCGTGAGTTGTAGACAGGTCTGTTAATGTAGTGGGCAAAATTGAAGTCAGGAGAAGGTCTCACATATCAAATTGTCACAAATGTTTTCCTCTGAATTGTCTTCATGGTGATGCTTGAGGCCCCTGAATCCCTTGGGAGTCTTTTTTTCCTCCTCCAGAGCTAAGTAATGCAGCATACAGCACACCATCCTTGAGATCCTGTTTGGACTATATTGCAGAGCATCCCAGATTAATCCAGCACCTGCAGTGGGGCTTCAGATGTCAACAGTCTGCTCTATGATGACTCTGGTGACAGCATAGACTTCATTGTAGTGGTGCTAGCCTCGTAATTTGGAAATTAGCCATACATGCAGAGGATAACCTTTATCTCCATCCAAACACTTGCCTGGACCCCCAGGTAGGCCCTACTCCCACCGTTTGTTGGGGCAGTACAATTATTCAGCAGGATGGCCACCAATGCTCTACCCAGCATATTTTATACAGGGGCCATAGGGTCCCAGCCCAAGCCCTTGCCATGCCCCCTACAATGGTGTTAACCTTGTTTGGGGGGAGTGCGCAGTGAAGGCTCCATCCCCAGCAAAGCCCCATAGAAACTCTGGGAGAAGGCCAGGACCTGAGACCCAGTGTATGAGTCTTGGTCTAATTTACAGCTGTTCCACAGCATTCCCACTGGAGGTACAGCAGGACTGTGCTGGAAGAGCCACAGATTTTTAGCCCCGCTACGCTTAGGCTGTACTAAGTTTTGATGTGGCTGCATTTGGAATATTGTATCCACTTGTGGTCATATGCATGCTGGGGAATAGCGAGGCCCTGGAGAAGGTTCAGAGATTTTTCTCTTTTTTTTGCCTTTCTTAGGAGATTGCATAACTGCACAAGGCTGCACTATGTCTGGACGGGGGGGGGGGGGGGGGGTGGGGAGGGGGGGTGTTGATGGACTAGTCACCCTTTCCTGTCAATTTTATATGTTTATATTAAAGAAGAGGTGATGTGTGCCACTAAGTTCCAATGTATAATGCAATTAATTAAGATAAGTTTCAGATTTTAAAATCTAAATTGGTGGCAAGTACTTGATTAATTCATGGAATAAAATGTTTCTCACATGTTGAATCTATGATAACAAAGCAACATATTGAGGCCAATGAGATATGTGTCGAGAATAAAGAACGTGATAACAGGACACTTAGGATTTGGCAGAGTAAACATGGATTTATGAAAGGGAAATAGTGTTTGACAAACCTATTGGAGTTCTTTGAGGATGCAGCTAGTAGAATAGATAAGGGGGAACCAGTGGATGTGGTGTATTTGTATTTTCAGAAGGCTTTCGATAAGGTCCCACACAGGAGGTTGGTGAACAAATTTAGAGCACATGGAATAGGGGGCAATATACTGGCATGGATTGAGAATTGGTTAACAGACATAAAATAGGGAGTAGGAATAAATGGTTCTTTTTCAAGTTGGCAGACTGTGACTAGTGGGGTACCGCAGGGATCGGTGCTTGGGCCCCAGCTATTCACAATCTATATCAATGATTTGGATGAGGGGACCAAAGGTAATATTTCCAAGTTTGCTGAAGACACAAAACTAGGTGGGAATGTGAATTGTGAGAAGGATGCAAAGAGGCTTCAAGGGGATATGGACAGGCTAAGTGAGTGGGCAAGAACATGGCAGATGGAATATAATGTGGAAAAATGAGAAATTATCCACTTTGGTAGGAAAAACAGAAATGCAAAGTATTTTTTAAAATGGTGAGAGTTTGGGAAATGTTGGTGTTAAAAGGGATCTGGGTGTCTTTGTACATGAGTCACTGAAAGCTAACATGCAGGTGCAGCAAGCAATTAGGAAAGCAAATTGTATGTTGGCCTTTATTTCAAGAGATTTTGAGCACAGCAGTGACGATGTCTTACTGCAATTATATAGGGCCTTGGTGAGACCGCACCTGGAGTATTGTGTACTATTTTGGTCTCCTTACCTAAGAAAGAATGTATTTGCCATAGAGGGAGTGCAGCAAATATTCACCAGACTGATTCCTGGGATGGCAGGATTGTCATATGAGGAGAGATTGAGGAGACTACGCCTGTATTCTCTAGAGTTTAAAAGAATGAGAGGTGATCTCATTGAAACACACAAAATTCTTACAGGGCTCGACAGACTGTTCCATCACCATCCCTGGGTATGTCCTGTCCCACCGGCAGGACAGACCCACCAGAGGTGGCGGTACAGTGATATACAGTCAGGAGGGAGTGGCCTGAGGAGTCCTCAACATTGACTCTGGACCCCATGAAATCTCATGGCATCAGGTCAAACATGGGCAAGGAAACCTCCTGCTGATTACCACCTACCGTCCTCCCTCAGCTGATGAATCAGTCCTCCTCCATGTTGAGCACCACTTCGAGGAAGCACTGGGAGTAGCAAGGGCACAAAATGTACTCTGGGTGGGGGACTTCAATGTCCATCACCAAGAGTGGCTTGGTAGCACCACTACTGACCGAGCTGGCCGAGTCCTGAAGGACATAGCTGCTAGACTGGGCCTGTGGCAGGTGGTGAGCGAACCAACACGAGGGAAAAACTTACTTGACCTCGTCCTCACCAATCTACCTGCCGCAAATGCATCTGTCCATGACAGTATTGGTAGGAGTGACCACCGCACAGTCCTCGTGGAGATGAAATCCCGTCTTCGCACTGAGGACACCATCCAACGTGTTGTGTGGCACTACCACCGTGCTAAATGGGATAGATTCAGAACAGATCTAGCAGCTCAAAACTGGGCATCCATGAGGCGCTGTGGGCCATCAGCAGCAGCAGAATTGTATTCCAGCACAATCTGTAACCTCATGGCCCGGCATATTCCTCACTCTACCATTACCAACAAGCCAGGGGATCAACCCTGGTTCAATGAGGAGTGTAGAAGAGCATGCCAGGAGCAGCACCAGGCGTACCTAAAAATGAGGTGCCAACCCGGTGAAGCTACAACTCAGGACTACATGCATGCTAAACAGCGGAAGCAACATGCTATAGACAGAGCTAAGCGATTCCACAACCAACGGATCAGATCAAAGCTCTGCAGTCCTGCTACATCCAGTCGTGAATGGTGGTGGACAATTAAACAACTAACGGGAGGAGGAGGCTCTGCAAACATCCCCATTCTCAATGATGGCGGAGTCCAGCACGTGAGTGCAAAAGACAAGGCTGAAGCGTTTGCAACCATCTTCAGCCAGAAGTGCCGAGTGGATAATCCATCTCAGCCTCCTCCCGATATCCCCACCATCACGGAAGCCAGTCTTCGGCCAATTCGATTCACTCCACGTGATATCAAGAAACGGCTGAGTGCACTGGATACAGCAAAGGCTATGGGCCCCGACAACATCCCAGCTGTAGTGCTGAAGACTTGTGCTCCAGAACTAGCTGCGCCTCTAGCCAAGCTGTTCCAGTACAGCTACAACACTGGCATCCACCCGACAATGTGGAAAATTGCCCAGGTATGTCCTGTTCACAAAAAGCAGGACAAATCCAATCCGGCCAATTACCGCCCCATCTGTCTACTCTCAATCATCAGCAAAGTGATGGAAGGTGTTGTCGACAGTGCTATCAAGCGGCACTTACTCACCAATAACCTGCTCACCGATGCTCAGTTTGGGTTCCGCCAGGACCACTCGGCTCCAGACCTCATTACAGCCTTGGTCCAAACATGGACAAAAGAGCTGAATTCCAGAGGTGAGGTGAGAGTTACTGCCCTTGACATCAAGGCAGCATTTGACCGAGTGTGGCACCAAGGAGCCCTAGTAAAATTGAAGTCAATGGGAATCAGGGGGAAAACTCTCCAGTGGCTGGAGTCATACCTAGCACAAAGGAAGATGGTAGTGGTTGTTGGAGGCCAAGCATCTCAGCCCCAGGACATTGCTGCAGGAGTTCCTCAGGGCAGTGTCCTAGGCCCAACCATCTTCAGCTGCTTCATCAATGACCTTCCCTCCATCATAAGGTCAGAAATGGGGATGTTTGCTGATGACTGCACAGTGTTCAGTTCCATTCGCAACCCCTCAGATAATGAAGCAGTCCGAGCCCGCATGCAGCAAGACCTGGACAACATCCAGGCTTGGGCTGATAAGTGGCAAGTAACATTCGCGCCAGATAAGTGCCAGGCAATGACCATCTCCAACAAGAGAGAGTCTAACCACCTCCCCTTGACATTCAACGGCATTTCCATCGCCGAATCCCCCACCATCAACATCCTGGGGGTCACCATTGACCAGAAACTTAACTGGACCAGCCATATAAATACTGTGGCTACGAGAGCAGGTCAGAGGCTGGGTATTCACCTCCTGACTCCCCAAAGCCTTTCCACCATCTACAAGGCACAAGTCAGGAGTGTGATGGAATAATCTCCACTTGCCTGGATGAGTGCAGCTCCAACAACACTCAAGAAGCTCGACACCATCCAAGATAAAGCAGCCCGCTTGATTGGCACCCCATCCACCACCCTAAACATTCACTCCCTTCACCACCGGCGCACTGTGGCTGCAGTGTGCACCATCCACAGGATGCACTGCAGCAACTCGCCAAGGCTTCTTCGACAGCACCTCCCAAACCCGCGACCTCTACCACCTAGAAGGACAAGGGCAGCAGGCGCATGGGAACAACACCACCTGCACGTTCCCCTCCAAGTCACACACCATCCCGACTTGGAAATATATCGCCGTTCCTTCATTGTCGCTGGGTCAAAATCCTGGAACTCCCTTCCTAACAGCACTGTGGGAGAACCGTCACCACACGGACTGCAGCGGTTCAAGAAGGCGGCTCACCACCACCTTCTCAAGGGCAATTAGGGATGGGCAATTATTGCCGGCCTTGCCAGCGACGCCCACATCCCGTGAACGAATAAAAAAAAAGGATAGATGCAGGGAGGCTATTTCCCCTGGCTGGGGAGTCTAGAACCAGGGGTCACAGTCTCAGAATAAGGGATAGGGCATTTAGGATTGAGATGAGGAGAAATTTCTTCACTCAGAGGGTGGTGAATCTTTGGAATTTTCGACCCCAGAGGCTCAGTCAGTGAGTACATTCAAAACAGAGATCGATAGATTTCTCGATGTTAAAGGCATCAAGGGATATGGCAGGAAAATGGTGTTGAGGTAGAAGATCAGCCATGATCTTTTGAATGGCAGAGCAGGCTCGAGGGGCCAGATAGCCTACTCCTGCTCCTGCTCCTATTTCTTATGTTCTTATGTTCTTAATTTCTTCAGGACTTCTCCACTCAGCCTCCGTAATTTCGATGTGGAGATGCCGGTGATGGACTGGGGTTGACAATTGTAAACAATTTTACAACACCAAGTTATAGTCCAGCAATTTTATTTTAAATTCACATGCTTTCGGAGGCTTCCTCCTTCCTCAGGTAAATGTTCAGGAGCTCCTCGAAGCCTACGCATTTATACATATAGAACAATACATGATGTTTACAGAATGCCCCTGCAACTGCCCGTTGCCAAGGCAATCACCGTGTTCAGACAGAGAGGTGTCACCTGCAGAACCCCCGAATACACATTCAACAAAAAAACAAACAGGAAAAAAAAACAGAGAGAGGCAGAAACATCCGGAAGGCAGAGAAAGCCAGCAAATGACCCATTATATTAAAAACAGATAACATTTGTTCCCTGGTGGGGTAACGTGTAGCGTGACATGAACCCAAGATCCCGGTTGAGGCCGTCCTCATGGGTGCGGAACTTGGCTATCAATTTCTGCTCGACGATTTTGCGTTGTCGTGTGTCTCGAAGGCCGCCTTGGAGTACGCTTACCCGAAGGTCGGTGGATGAATGTCCATGATTGCTGAAGTGTTCCCCGACTGGGAGGGAACCCTCCTGTTTGGCGATTGTTGCGCGGTGTCCGTTCATCCGTTGTCGCAGCGTCTGCATGGTCTCGCCAATGTACCATGCTCTGGGGCATCCTTTCCTGCAACGTATGAGGTAGACAACGTTAGCCGAGTCACAGGAGTATGAACCATGCACCTGGTGGGTGGTGTCCTCTCGTGTGATGGTGGTATCTGTGTCGATGATCTGGCATGTCTTGCAGAGGTTACCGTGGCAGGGTTGTGTGGTGTCGTGGACGCTGTTCTCTTGAAAGCTAGGTAATTTGCTGCGAACGATGGTCTGTTTGAGGTTGGGTGGCTGTTTAAAGGCGAGTAGTGGAGGTGTGGGGATGGCCATAGCGAGGTGTTTGTCCTCATTGATGACATGTTGAAGGCTGCGGAGAACATGGCGTAGTTTCTCCGCTCCGGGGAAGTACTGGACGACAAAGGGTACTCTGTTGGTTGCGTCCCGTGTTAGTCTCCTGAGGAGGTCTATGCGATTTTTTGCTGTGGCCCGTCGGAACTGTCGATCGATGAGTCGAGCGTCATATCCCGTTCTTACTAGGGCGTCTTTCAGCGTCTGTAGGTGTCCATCGCGTTCCTCCTCGTCTGAGCAGACCCTGTGTATTCGCAGGGCCTGTCCATAGGGGATGGCCTCTTTGACGTGGTTAGGGTGGAAGCTGGAAAAGTGGAGCATCGTGAGGTTGTCCGTGGGCTTGCGGTAGAGTGAGGTGCTGAGGTGCCCGTCTTTGATGGAGATTCGTGTGTCCAAGAAAGAAACTGATTCTGAGGAGTAGTCCATGGTGAGCTTAATGGTGGGATGGAACTTGTTGATGTTATCGTGTAGTCTCTTTAGTGATTCCTTGCCGTGGGTCCATAGAAAGAAAATGTCGCCGATGTATCTGGTGTATAGTGTTGGTTGGAGGTCTTGTGCAGTGAAGAAGTCCTGCTCGAACTTGTGCATGAAAATGTTGGCGTATTGGGGTGCGAATTTGGTCCCCATGGCTGTTCCGTGTGTTTAGGTAAAGAACTGGTTATCGAAGGTGAAGACATTGTGATCCAGGATGAAGCGGATGAGTTGTAGGATGGCTTCCGGAGATTGGCTGTTGTTGGTGTTGAGTATTGATGCTGTCACAGCGATGCCGTCATCGTGGGGGATACTGGTGTACAGTGCCGAGACATCCATCGTGGTGAGAAGTGTTCCTGGTTCAACTGGTCCGTGGGTACTGAGTTTTTGTAGGAAGTCTGTAGTGTCGCGACAGAAGCTGGGGGTTCCCTGTACGATGGGTTTCAGGATGCCCTCGATGTATCCAGAGAGGTTCTCACACAGGGTTCCGTTGCCTGATACGATGGGACGTCCGGGTGTGTTTGGCTTTGTGTATTTCTAATTTCAGTAGAAGTTCAGTGGAAATCCATTTACGTGCATAAACGGAAATATGTTATGGAAATTTTCTACTGAAAGATTTCCACCAGAAACTTCAACCAGTTTTTTTCCTCTTTCAGATGCCAATAGAACTGCTGTATATTTTTATCTGACAATAAGCAATAAGAAGAACAAGAGCACTATGTCCAATTGCTGTCAGAAATGGAAAGGCTTGGTGTAAATCACAGTGCGAAACTATAGTGGCAAAGAGGATTAATGTGAGACTCAAGTGTAACAATTATTGAAACAACTACTCACCAGAAACTGGAGAACCACAGCAAATCTTTATGAAAAGTATGATGGTAACTTATTGCAAGAAATGGGAGTATGGGGTGAATTGCTGCAAAAAGCAGCACCGCAGTACATCAATAGAAATGATGACAACCTTTCAAAGAATCTCTGAGAAATGGAAATGTTACTTCCAATAACAAAAGCATAACAACAAACCGTGCCATGATGTTGATGAAATCTAACAAATCACTACAAGAAATAATAGCATTTAGGGAGTGCCCACAGGCAACGAGAGAGTCAGGAATGAAGTAATGCCTGAAAAAACCTTGATGAAATTAGAACATTGTTGTTAATTGCTGTAAGAAAATATAGGGCTGATTTTCCTCTGCCTTGCACCAAAATAGCAAACAAAATATGGGTCAATGGAGAGGAAAAATGGGTGCTAATCCTTTGGTCTCACTTTGCTCCTGCATGGCATTGAGAATGAACTGCATCTATGGCTTTTCTGATGTTTGCACCTGACTGTGACTGAAGAAGATGCAGCAAAATAAATGTATTTGTTTCTTCTGTACTTGTTGCAGAATGCTCTTAGTATTTTATACTTAGCGATGGAGGCCATGTTTAGTACAGTACCAGCTGCTCAAGTGGTGGTATAGCCCCTAATTTGAGATGAAATTAGTGACCATTTAGAAATGCATGGTTTGATCAAGGACAGCCAGCATGGATATATTAAAGCAAATAGTGTTTGACAAATTTAATAAAGTTTTTTAGATCAAGTAAGGGAATGCAAAGGATGTAGCATCTATGAATTTTCAGAAGATGTTTTATGAAGTGTCTTACAGGAGGCTTACCATAAAAATTCAAGCATGTAGTATAAGGCAATATGTAGCAACATGAATAGAAAGTTGTGTGTGGTTTAAAACCCCTTGAACAAAAAACATTGAGGAAAGAGTTAACTGTGCCCCTTTTAAACAAAGGTATTTGAAAAACTGCAAACACAGTAATGTAGACAGAATTGGTTTAAACTGCATTATTGCAAATCCTGCATTGACCCATATTTTATTTGCTATTTAGTCACAAGGCAGAGGAAAATCAGCCGTATATGGTCTTTTGGAAACACAAGCTTTCCATCGTAGCAGGAGGTAATGAAAGACAAGGAAACATGTTGCATACATCAAAGGTTGTTTATAAAAGCAAATCGTATAAGGAATGCATTTGAAGCCATTGAAGTAACTAGACGGAGATAAAACTGTTATAAAACCTAGTCTGTGCATAGAGAAAAAGGGGCCACATACTACGATCTCTGTACGGAAGGTCACAAACAAAGATAATAAAGAGATCTCTTACATTCCATGGTTTCAGCAGATGGTCTTTCCTACATCAAAGAGACATAATCCTAGTAACAAATGGAGCAATTGGACAAAAAGAATGACACTTTCTCCCAATCCTACTTCTCATTGGTCCAAAACAATATAAAAAGACGACAAAACCAGTCTCTCTCTACCACGCTGCAGTCGAACATCACGCAAGAAGGCGAGGATGTCGAGTGCTGAAGAGCTGATCACCATTCAGGCCTGAAGAAAATTACTTGGTTTAAGGTTATATGTATTAATGATTTGCCTGATTATGGTGTGAATTGCTAAATTATTAAATAATAACATTGTGAATTATAATGGGTAAGGTGAGGTCATATGTATGGTCTGATTTTGCTTCATGAATGCTCGTATGAATTATAACATCATTAAATAATTACTTTTGATTAATGAAACTCCTGTGAGTGGGGACTTCCTTTGCTTGACTATTCATCCAGGTTCAAGAATCACAGGAAATCAGGTTTTCCCTATGGTTAGTTGACAGACAGGAAACAAAGAGTTAGCATTAATGAGCGTTGCTTGAATTGGGAAAGGGTTGGAAGTGTTTTTTTTTAATTCGTTCACGGGATGTGGGTGTCGCTGGCGAGGCCAGCATTTATTGCCCATCCCTAATTGCCCTTGAGAAGGTGGTGGTGAGCCGCCTTCTTGAACCGCTGCAGTCCGTGTGGTGACGGTTCTCCCACAGTGCTGTTAGGAAGGGAGTTCCAGGATTTTGACCCAGCGACAATGAAGGAACGGCGATATATTTCCAAGTCGGGATGGTGTGTGACTTGGAGGGAAACGTGCAGGTGGTGTTGTTCCCATGTACCTGCTGCTCTTGTCCTTCTAGGTGGTAGAGGTCGCGGGTTTGGGAGGTGCTGTCGAAGAAGCATTGGTGAGTTGCTGCAGTGCATCCTGTGGATGGTGCACACTATTGTAGACCTAACAGTGTTCCCAAGGGATCACTGTTAGGTCTACATTTGTTCTTAATATATATAGATGGTTTGGATTTGGGCATAGGGAGCACAATTTTAAAATTCACAGAAGATAAAAAAGTAGAGGGTTTGGCAAACAGCAATGAGGACTGTAAAAGACTTCATGATGGCATAGATAAGTTAGGAGAATGGGCAGGCAGATGGCAGATGCAATTTAACATGGATAAATGTGCTACATATAAATAAGAGACTTAAGCACCCTTAACCACACAGAACATATTACAAACTAACCAAGCAATATACAATTTCAAATGCAAATTTTCATTTGTCACAAATGCAGGCCCATTACATGACAGGGTACACTTTAAACCCCCAGCCTTCACTTGAAATACTCCTTCATTCATATCTTTACATGCATTGAACCCAAAAGATTCCTACCATCTAATGTAGTTGCATGATGCATATACATGTCATGACAGCCATTATGGCATGTTGACATTGTATGTCATCAACACTATGAATTTCTCGCTTCTTGTACTCTATTGTGGGCTGTCTTCTCCTACAACTAAAGAGTGAAGAATAAGAACAAGAGGGGAAGCTTTTAACATGAGACATCTAACCACATATAAAGAGGAAGCCCTGGAAATCCTTAAAAGTGAGGTCATAGAAGATGCTACAAAGAGGAAGAACAGCTGCCAGCTTAAGGTTCATGATAACCTTTTGCTGCTGTTCCTTCTCATATTATTCTCTGACTCACTAGCAACCATTTGCTGTGTCACTCTTTCCATGAAAACTATGTGTGAAGGCTACTCAGAAGGACACCACGTAACCTGCCTTCTTCTTCTGTAGGTGTACCACAGGAAACAGAGGCAGGTCCCAGTTGTTATAATCAGATAGCCAGGTGGTGAAGGATAGAATACTAGAGCCTGGTCTTCAGTTGTTTCAAAGCCTTTATTCATAGAGATCCCCACTTAAACACAAACCCTAGCTAAGCTCTCATATAAAAAAAATACAAGAGTGTCCCCAATTGATACCCACCACCTGAATACAATTAACACTCATTGATATAAATCACACAATTAAGGTTCCCTTCAAATAAAAAAAAATAAACTTTATATATACACAAATAAAAATTTCAATAAAACAAAATCTTCCATATTCTTTACAACTTCTACTATTCACAGTATTACATTGTGAGGCGACCCTTCTCCAGGACCCCTAATGATTCCTTCGTACATATGATTCTTTTAGTAAAACAATCCGACAGTTGATGGCTTGAATCTACCCATTTGATTTTAGAGATTTCCTTTCTCTCCAGCGTTTTTTTTCAAGCCATCAAGGTCAATCCGTAATCTTTTCTCACTCACATTTTTCGTAGAGTGTTCATTATCCCACAATGAACGATAGTATACCCATTGAACGATATGTAGACAATCTTCAGTACTCCCATTGTACAGGGTGTCACTCAAAATATTTGCCAAATAGAATCCCATGTCCACTGGATCGACAAGAGCCAGTGTTTCAGCAGCCAGAGTACTTTTAACAACCCTTTTTATTTTCTTAGCTTCCCAAGCTGAAGAACAACATTTCCCATTCTCACCCATAAAAAAACACTATGAAACCAGCTGCACTAGAATACCCATCAGGAAGATTAGCATGTGAATCATTGATAAAGATAACTAGCTTCATTTTCTTTGGGTTATCCAAGAATGGGAACTTAAGCACACATTTATCTATTTAATTTTCATAATTTTTTATTTGCCCTTAAAACAAACATTCTCTACTATTGGATGTTTCATTGAAGTACTTAACTCCAACACATCAAAACTAGCATCTGGTCTAGTCTGAGTGCACAACCAGTTCAACTGACCAATCAAGCTTCCTAATTGCTCTGTCTCTTCTTTAGGTATATCACCACCTTTCTGTGATGACCTAGTACGATTCACCAGGATGGGAGTAACACTCTCTAAATAGGACTGTTGATTTAAAGTTATACCAGACCCACTCTGCTTAATATCTAAATCAATATATTTAAAAGCCCCACAGGCCTGACTCCCAATTTAAATTCTACTCTAATCTTATTAATGACGAGTTTCTCAAATTCCGCAGTACCACCCCATAAGAAATCATCAACGTGCATCATGAAGATGCCTGAAAGTTTTTCATTATTGTACCAATAAAACATTGCAGGATCTGCTTTTAGTTGAACACAACCTGTTTTCAGCAAAACAGATCTCACCGAAAAATACCATACCCTGGAAGCATCATTCAGGCCAAAGACGCATTTGTTTAGTTTCCACAGTTTTCCTTCTGCATCTGCTGCCTCTGAACAGTATCGCCCTGCAGAAATGCAGCTTTTATGTCAATTGATCTACACTCCCATGAAAATGTTGCCAAAAGAGCCAAAAAGATTTTGAAGATTACCTTTCCACCAATGGGAGAATCCATTCGACCATCTGTATCACCCAGTTTCTCTTCAAATCCCCTGGCTACCAATCTCACTTAGCCTGATAAGTCCCATCTGCAAGGACTTCTTCAGTACAAACCCATCTATGTGACAAAGCTGTTACCTCAGAATAAATTCTTTCCAACTATCTAACTCCCTTTGTTTTGCCTCTTACTCGTTTATCCTCATGTTTATTAGCAGCCACCAAAACCTCACGATCATGCAGACTTCTGCTTCTAGTTCTGTTACGTGATTGCTCAGTGGTCTTTGTTTCATTGTCTGACCGAGTCAATCTACATCCTCTACTTCCACTTCTATGTCTGTAGGGACTACTACTGCGTGATCTCCCTCTTTCATCTCTAATTCATGATCGTTTTCTGATGTGAGATTCACTTCCAAACTCCTTATCACTATTTGTACTCCACTTTTGCACTTTCCACTCTTTCACCCCATTCTGCCAGTCCATGGACCTCGCTTCATGGCCATCATCCTGAACATTCAACCAATATTTAAACTTACCAGTAGCTTTACCTGCATGTCCCAAAATTGTTGCATCCCTCCATTCATAAGTCCCTTCTGGAACATATATCACCCATGTACCCACTTTGGGTAATCGTTCTGTGGATATGATAGCTCTGTCATGTGTTTCTTGATCACTGACATTACCACTGTCCAGCCCTTGATCTACCTCAGTCTGTACCTCAGGAACATCATCAAAAAAAATATGAACATCTGAGGCACAAGGTGGCCTCGTTTACTTCTATCAACTGCTCAGTGTCCGAGATTTTATAATTAATTCCAATTAATCATGAGGAATGAACCCTAAAAGTTTGATTGCCATGTCAGACAATTACTGTCTTACCATCACCACCTATTACCTTACCAGGGCCTTTCCATTCCCTATGACCTTCTCTTTTATAGTATACCAAGTCTCCTGAATTGAAGTCTGTTACAGATGGTCTAATACGATGCCTCAGTGCTCTCTGAATTTTCTCTGATACCTCAGCCTTGATAAAAGCCTGTCTCCCTGCATGCATAGCATTTAAATGCTCAGAAAAAAATGGCACTAATTGTAGTACCTTCTAGAGCAGGAGGATTATCACAAAGAACAGAATTTGGGATTGCGCCCGTAGACTAGTTGGTAAGGACTATATCCCCCAACCATCTGAAGAGAATTCTTTGCATGAACTGCCCATGCTAGGGCAGTTGACAATTTACACAGTTCGACCAGCCAAAATTTTACGCACCATGTTATCAATCACAGCATGATTCCTTTCACAAAGATCACTGCTAAAAGGGCTCTCAACTGTTGTATTTATGACAGTTATATTCATATTCTCACTTCCATTATCGGTCAAAACTTTGCTGGTGTCCTAAGTCCAGGCCCTATCCATTTTCCCATAATTTGATCTAGAATAACCTTCTTCTCCTTACTATATATTAGTGTTGAAATACTAAATCTCATAGCCAGGTCAATAAAATGTAAGATGAAATCATTTCTGTCTTTGTCCCATACCTTTAGATCCATGCTGACTACCTTGTTAAAGTCATGTGCTAATGGAGTACTTACAATAGGACATGGGGGCGTCCATCTATACTTTTTACAGATTTCACAGTTGTCACTAATCTTGTCTATTAGCCTTGTGTACTCCTCATCAACTACACCTGCATCTTTTAGCAGGATTTTTAAACATTGATAATTAGGGTGGGCAAATTGTCTATGTAACTTTAAGACAATTTGTTTTTTTCTCTTTTATCCTTATCGCCTGATGCCATTAGTACTTACCTAACACGCTGATGAGAAACATCAGGCGCTAAATTGGGCCATGTAGTGCCCGTTGTTTTGGGGCTACACGGCCTCCCCGACATCCAAGATGGCGTCTTGGATGCGCACAGACATTTCCAGCGTAACATGCACCAGATGCCATCTTGATATAGGAGTTAGCGCAGGCGTGGATAACGAACGCTGAAATCATGTAAAGTAGGGAGAAAATGGCTTCAATCAGTGTGCAATGATGATTTAAAGTGATAGACACTATTTTGGGACTTTACGCTCAACTGAACGCACTGTCTTAACCCCGACCATCTGAACGTATCTTAGAGTGCCTGGAGGACCCCCCCACCAGCGCTATTTAAAGGGGCAATGCAGGATTTACAGGTTAGTGGCTGGATTAATGCTTCTGGCTGCCAAGACATTTCTATCTGTTTTTGGAGGTCTTCTACACTTGAATACTAGGACGCGGGGACATAGCCTAATATTTAGAGCCAGGGCATGCAGGAGTGACGTTAGGAAATGTTTCTACACCCAAAGGGTGGGAGACGTTTGGAACGCTCTTCTACAAACGGGAGTTGATGCTAGCTCACTTGTGAAAGTTAAATCTGAGATTGATAGATTTCTATGAACCAAGGGTATTAAGGGTTTTGAGGCTAAGGTGGGTATATGGAGCTCGGTCACAGGTCCACCATGATCTCATTGAATGGTGGAACAGGCTCGACATGCTAAATGCCACTGCCACTTGCTGCCTCTTGATATGCACCACCTTCTCCTGCAAGAAAGCAAGACGTGTGTCTGGGTGATATGCCTGTCATGGTTGAATAGCTGCCAGTGTTTGTGGCCTGTGAGTTGTGGATGGGTGGCTTGAAACAGTGGTAATGTGTAAGGGTGAGAGGAAGCATCTGATTGGAAGAGTTGAGTACTGATGGAAAGAGTTTATTGGTATGTGGGGGATGGGGGTGTAGTGCGTGACGCAGTTGGTATGAGACGCCACTTGACAGTTGACCTCACTCACCTTGACCACTCATGTCAAAGCATTGAACTTCTTCCTGCACTGCATCCATATTCATGATGCTGTGCGCCTGGCATTGACTTTGTTCCCCGCTGCCTCCCACTGCCCTTTGAGTATATGTCTGGAGGGCCCCTTGGCCCCCCCCCCCCCACCACCCCCCGACCCCCCTGCGGATATAGGATGTCCTTCCTTCTGTCCATCTCTTGCACCAAGGTCTCTAGTGCATCAGCAGAGAACCTTGGTGCATGCATTCTGGCAGGCCTGGTACCAACTCAGATCGGCAGATTGGTGAGGTCTGGAATGCAGATTGGAGGATGTGGGATTTAGTAGTGCACAACCTTTATTTAATGTTTTAACATAACTCTTGTAAACAATTTTACAACACCAAGTTATAGTCCAGCAATTTTATTTTAAATTCACAAGCTTTCGGAGGCTTCCTCCTTCGTCAGGTGAACGATGTGAAACATTTTCACATCGTTCACCTGACGAAGGAGGAAGCCTCCGAAAGCTTGTGAATTTAAAATAAAATTGCTGGACTATAACTTGGTGTTGTAAAATTGTTTACAATTGTCAACCCCAGTCCATCACCGGCATCTCCACATCTTAACATAACTCATCAGTGTGTAAACATAGGGATGGGACCTGCATCTGTGTTTTATATGTGCGATATCTGATCTCCGTTCAGACTCCGTGCAGACAGTAGACTGTTATTTTCAGCAAATAACGGAGCTACCTTTAAGAGATTTCTAAGAATCATCCTCCCTTTAAAGATTGAGCTCCCTCTGGTGGTGGAAAGTGTGAATTGCATTGATTCCACGTGCAAGGCCCGGGATGAAAGGCTAATTGCAGGTGAGTCCTCAGGTGGGCTGCAACTTGTGTCCTGCCTGCGCAGGGGCCATTGAGCATGGAGTAATAGCACATCACGCTACCTATGCCCAAAAACAGCCCCTATTCAATTTTTTTCCCCCACCAGGTTTTATTAAGGGGATACAATAATGCCCTGACTGGGTCAACTGCAGATCAAACAATTTCCCAAAAATGATTGCCTCATCGTGCTCCATGTCAAGTTTCATTTTTGCCTTTTTCATGGAAGATTTACCGAAAAGCATATCTGTCTTGCTACAAAGACTACATCCGTACATATGGCTTACTCCAGCTATCTTACATGAAATTACCACTCTCGAGTGACCTCAAGGTGTTGTCGTCTCCAAACCTCAAACCTGTAGAACTTTTATATTTCTTAATCTTGCTTTGATCCTCACTACTTAGTGAATCAAGATAACATTTTAACCAATCTACCCCGCATAAAGTTGAAGTACGTGCACTAACACCGCACAATTAAAGGAATCCGCGATTGATACATTCATCACAGCACTAAAACTCCTTGTGACCAATATAATCTGTTGGTGTTCATTATTATCTTCATCCTCTTCCTCAGAACTACTTTCTTCATGCGTCATTTCAAAGACCCTGTGTCTTCGCTCTGGGCAATTCGCCTCATAATGAATGATACTTAGAGTCAACCTCTAAAGCATCTCACGATTTTTCCTTGGACATTTCTGGAATTCAGTTGCCCGTTATTACTGTCCCAATTTTGTCTTCTGTTGATATAACTGGATCTGCTGTACCTGCTTTCATCACCAATCTGGCTGTCTTTAATCCTTCTGTCATATTGACACCTGCGCCCAGTCTCTTGAAAATTTTGAAACCTGGACTGGCGCCTGTGTTTAGTATCCGGAACATTTTGAAACCTGGTAACCATCGAATCTTCTATTCTTTGTATCACAGCGGAAGACCCCACATGTTCCATGAAGACTGAAGGGAATGACTGTTTCCCCGGAATTTCTTTAAGGCAGCAGACATTTGATCCAACAGAGTCTCCTTCTCAGATAACTGGACGCCAGTTAGGACCAGTTGCCTGTCCATATGAGACACTTCAGCACAATCTAGTAATTTAAACACCAGTACCCATCCAGGGATTTCCAATTTCAACTTTGTCAACCTTTGGTACAATTTGTTAAAGTCCATGATATATTCTTCATTGAATGACCGTCCGTTTTCCGAAATCTATCACATGCTAACCAGGCCTCATAGGCACTTAACAGGTCATCTTTCTTGTAGATTTTATCCAGAAATTCTGTAGAAAGGTAAAACCTTCACCATTATCCAGAAGATCTGCATCCATCTCAGAAAATATCGTACTTCTGATTTTACTTCATTCAGGAAGTGACAACGCCAAGGCCATGCCTTGTTTTCTGTTTGGCAGAGTAGTAACCCGTGTCCACATATCAACCTCATTCTTCCACTGGTCATACGGTTCAAACTCCGAGAACATTGGAGGGAAATTGTACCTCGACGATTTGAACTTGCCTTCTTCCATTTTCCACAACGGCCACTAGGCTTTCAAGCTTTTCTTCTTTATGTCCAAAAGAAATCGTAGTTTCCAACCTCCACCTTTAAGCAATCATCCTCTGCTACCATGTTATAAATGGATAGCCGTATGGTGAAGGATAGAATAGTAGAGCCTGGCCTTTAGTTGTTTCTAAGCCTTTATTTATAGACATGCCCCTTACACACATACCACACCCTAGATAAGTGGCTCAATTTTAAAACAGAAGTCCGGGTGCGTTGGGGGCGGGGGGAAAGAAAATCAGGATCTCCTGGAGCGGACAGGAATCCCGGCTCCAACCCGCTGAAGAACGCGCATGGCCCAGAGTCATCCGGGTGTGCACGCCGTTCCCAAACCCAGAAGTCCCGCCGGCAATTAAAGTCAGCGGGACGATATTTAAACAACAATTCAAGTATTAAAATACTTGAAATGTGCATGAATGTAATTAATTATGCTGGCAAGCGATTTCAATGCTGCCTCAGCGTGTTTCCTGTGCTGTGTGAAAGTTCTCAATTCTCTCAGACAAACTTTTGGCTCGGAGATCTTTGTGTTTAGACTGAGAATTCTTGGTTTCCACTCAGAATTGTTCTGTTCACACATATTTACCAACTTTTCGGACCCCCTCAAACTGACTTCATCAGGATGGTGGGTGCGATGGCTGCATTCACCAGAACATTCAAGGACGAGGAACATCACCATCCTCGCCAGGCACGGCGAGCACTTCCGCCACTTGTAGCTCCACAATACAGTGCAGCGCCACAGGCTCCTGCACAAGAGCAGAGAGGGGAACAACTGAGGGAGCGATATCGCAGGAGGCGCTACCCTGGCCGGAGGGTCTACTGACCAAGGATCAGCTTCCTGGACCTCTCTGAGGAGCAGTGCATACGGAGGCTGAGAGTCAGTCGCCAGGTGGTCGCAGACATCTGCAGCCTCCTTCATGCCGAACTGTTCCCGGCTGGGCCTGGCGGCATCTCATTAACCGTCACAGTTAAAGTCACCACTGCCCTCAACGTCTTCGCCTCCAGATCATTCCAGGGTGCCACCGGTGACATCGCCGGGATCTCTCAGTCATCTGCACACAAGTGCATAAAGCAGGTCACCGACTGATTGTTTCGCAGAGCCTCACAATACGTCAACTTCCCCATGGATGATCTCAGCCAGACGGTGAGGGCAGTGGGATTCCACTCTGTAGCTGGCTTCCCACATGTACAGGGAGCAATCAATTTTTTTTTATTCGTTCATGGGATGTGGGCGTCGCTGGCGAGGCCAGCATTTATTGCCCATCCCTAATTGCCCTTGAGAAGGTGGTGGTGAGCCGCCTTCTTGAACCGCTGCAGTCCGTGTGGTGACGGTTCTCCCACAGTGCTGTTAGGAAGGGAGTTCCAGGATTTTGACCCAGCGACGATGAAGGAACGGCGATATATTTCCAAGTCGGGATGGTGTGTGACTTGGAGGGTAACGTGCAGGTGGTGTTGTTCCCATGTGCCTGCTGCTCTTGTCCTTCTAGGTGGTAGAGGTCGCAGGTTTGGGAGGTGCTGTCGAAGAAGCCTTGGCGAGTTGCTGCAGTGCATCCTGTGGATGGTACACACTGCAGCCACAGTGCGCCGGTGGTGAAGGGAGTGAACGTTTAGGGTGATGGATGGGGTGCCAATCAAGCGGAATGCTTTATCTTGGATGGTGTCGAGCTTCTGGAGCTGCACTCATCCAAGCAAGTGGAGAGTATTCCATCACACTCCTGACTTGTGCCTTGTAGATGGTGGGAAGCCTTTGGGGAGTCAGGAGGTGAGTCACTCGCCGTAGAATACCCAGCCTCTGACCTGCTCTCGTAGCCACAGTATTTATATGGCTAGTCCAGTTAAGCTTCTGGTCAATGGTGACCCCCAGGATGTTGATGGTGGGGGATTCGGCGATGGTAATGCCGTTGAATGTCAAGGGGAGGTGCTTAGACTCTCTCTTGTTGGAGATGGTCATTGCCTGGCACTTGTCTTGTGCGAATGTTACTTGCCACTTATGAGCCCAAGCCTGGATGTTGTCCAGGTCTTGCTGCATGTGGGCTCGGACTGCTTCATTATCTGAGGGGTTGCGAATGGAACTGAACGCTGTGCAATCATCAGCGAACATCCCCATTTCTGACCTTATGATGGAGGGAAGGTCATTGATGAAGCAGCTGAAGATGGTTGGGCCTAGGACACTGCCTTGAGGAACTCCTGCAGCAATGTCCTGGAGCTGAGATGATTGGCCTCCAACAACCACTACCATCTTCCTTTGTGCTCGGTATGACTCCAGCCACTGGAGAATTTTCCCCCTGATTCCCATTGACTTCAATTTTACTAGGGCTCCTTGGTGCCACACTCGGTCAAATGCTGCCTTGATGTCAAGGGCAGTCACTCTCACCTCACCTCTGGAATTCAGCTCTTTTGTCCATGTTTGCACCCAATTGCATTTAAACTGCATTTATTTCAATGCAAGAAGTCTGATCGGCAAGGCAGATGAACTCAGGGCATGGATGGGTACATGGGACTGGGATGTTATAGCTATTACTGAAACATGGCTAAGGGAGGGGCAGGACTGGCAGCTCAATGTTCCAGGGTACAGATGCTATAGGAAAGATAGAGCAGGAGGTAAGAGAGGAGGGGGAGTTGCGTTCTTGATTAGGGAGAACATCACGGCAGTAGTGAGAGGGGATATATCCGAGGGTTCGCCCACTGAGTCTATATGGGTAGAACTGAAAAATAAGAAGGGAGAGATCACTTTGATAGGATTGTACTACAGACCCCCAAATAGTCAACGGGAAATTGAGGAGCAAATATGTAAGGAGATTACAGACAGGGATAGGGTGGTAATAGTAGGGGACTTTAACTTTCCCAACATTGACTGGGACAGCCATAGCATTAGGGGCTTGGATGGAGGGAAATTTGTTGAGTGTATTCAGGAGGAATTTCTCATTCAGTATGTGGATTGCCCGACTAGAGAGGGGGCAAAACTTGACCTCCTCTTGGGAAATAAGGAAGGGCAGGTGACAGAAGTGTTAGTGAGGGATCACTTTGGGACCAGTGATCATAATTCCATTAGTTTTAAGATAGCTATGGAGAAGGATAGGTCTGGCCCAAAAGTTAAAATTCTAAATTGGGGAAAGGCCAATTTTGATGGTATTAGACAGGAACTTTCAGAAGTTGATTGGGAGAGTCTGTTGGCAGGCAAAGGGACGTCTGGTAAGTGGGAGGCTTTCAAAAGTGTGTTAACCAGGGTTCAGGGTAAGCACATTCCTTATAAAGTGAAGGGCAAGGCTGGTAGAAGTCGGGAACCTTAGATGACTCGGGAGATTGAGGCCCTAGTCAAAAAGAAGAAGGAGGCATATGACATGCATAGGCAGCTGGGATCAAGTGGATCCCTTGAAGAGTATAGAGATTGCCGGAGTCGAGTTAAGAGAGAAATCAGGAGGGCAAAAAGGGGACATGAGATTGCTTTGGCAGATAAGGCAAAGGAGAATCCAAAGAGCTTCTACAAATACATAAAGGGCAAAAGAGTAACGAGGGAGAGAGGAGGGCCTCTTAAGGATCAACAAGGTCATCTATGTGCGGAACCACAAGAGATGGGTGAGATCCTAAATGAATATTTCACATCGGTATTTACGGTTGAGAAAGGCATGGATGTTAGGGAACTTGGGGAAATAAATAGTGATGTCTTGAGGAGTGTACATATTACAGAGAGGGAGGTGCTGGAAGTCTTAACGCGCATCAAGGTAGATAAATCTCCGGGACCTGATGAAATGTATCCCAGGACGTTATGGGAGGTTAGGGAGGAAATTGTGGGTCCCCTAGCAGAGATATTTGAATCATCCACCGCTACAGGTGAGGTGCCTGAAGATTGGAGGGTAGCAAATGCTGTGCCTTTGTTTAAGAAGGGCGGCAGGGAAAAGCCTGGGAACTACAGACCTGTGAGCCTGACATCTGTAGTGGGTAAGTTGTTAGAGGGTATTCTGAGGGACAGGATCTACAGGCATTTGGAGAGGCAGGGACTGATTAGGAACAGTCAGCATGGTTTTGTGAGAGGAAAATCATGTCTCACGAATTTGATTGAGTTTTTTGAAGGGGTAACCAAGAAGATAGATGAGGGCTGTGCAGTAGACGTGGTCTACATGGACTTCAGCAAAGCCTTTGACAAGGTACCGCATGGTAGGTTGTTACATAAGGTTAAATCTCATGGGATCCAAGGTGAGGTAGCCAATTGGATACAAAATTGGATTGACGATAGAAGACAGAGGGTGGTTGTAGAGGGTTGTTTTTCAAACTGGATGCCTGTGTCCAGCGGTGTGCCTCAGGGATCGGTGCTGGGTCCGCTGTTGTTTGTTATTTATATTAATGATTTGGATGAGAATTTAGGAGGCATGGTTAGTAAGTTTGCAGATGACACCAAGATTGGTGGCATTGTGGACAGTGAAGAAGGTTATCTAGGATTGCAACGGGATCTTGATAAATTGGGCCAGTGGGCCGATGAATGGCAGATGGAGTTTAATTTAGATAAATGTGAGGTGATGCATTTTGGTAGATCGAATCGGGCCAGGACCTACTCCGTTAATGGTAGGGCGTTGGGGAGAGTTATAGAACAAAGAGATCTAGGAGTACAGGTTCATAGCTCCTTGAAAGTGGAGTCACAGGTGGATAGGGTGGTGAAGAAGGCATTCGGCATGCTTGGTTTCATTGGTCAGAACATTGAATGCAGGAGTTGGGATGTCTTGTTGAAGTTGTACAGGGCATTGGTGAGGCCACACTTGGAATACTGTGTACAGTTCTGGTCACCCTATTATAGAAAGGATATTATTAAACTAGAAAGAGTGCAGAAAAGATTTACTAGGATGCTACCGGGACTTGATAGTTTGACTTATAGGGAGAGGTTAGACAGACTGGGACTTTTTTCCCTGGAGAGTAGGAGGTTAAGGGGTGATCTTATAGAAGTCTATAAAATAATGAGGGGCTTAGATAAGGTAGATAGTCAAAATCTTTTCCCAAAGGTAGGGGAGTCTATAACGAGGGGGCATAGATTTAAGGTGAGAGGGGAGAGATACAAAAGGGTCCAGAGGGGCAATTTTTTCACTCAAAGGGTGGTGAGTGTCTGGAACGAGCTGCCAGAGGCAGTAGTAGAGGCGGGTACAATTTTGTCTTTTAAAAAGCATTTGGACAGTTACATGGGTAAGATGGGTATAGAGGGATATGGACCAAGTGCAGGAAATTGGGACTAGCTTAGTGGTATAAACTGGGCGACATGGACATGTTGGGCCGAAGGGCCTGTTTCCATGTTGTAACTTCTATGATTCTATGATTCTATAACAATCCGAGCACCTCCACACGAGCCAAGACTGTTCCATCAACAGAAAGGGGTATCACTCCATCCATGCCCAGCTCATTTGTGACCACCGCAAAAGATTTCTTCATGTGTGTGCGAGATTCCCTGGCAGCTGCCACAATTCATTCATTCTGATGGAATCCAACATCCTGGGCCTCTTCCATGCACTGAACACCCTTATGGGCTGGCTGCTCGGGTACAAGGGATAACCCCCACACACGTGGCTCATGATACCTCTGAGGAATCCCATCACCAAGCAACAGCATCGATACAACGACAGCCATATCGCCACCAGGTCTATAATTGAACATGCGATAGGACTGCTGAAGATACGATTTCAGTGCTTCGATTGTTCTGGGGGAGCGCTTCAATATGCACCAGTGAGAGTGGGTGGCATAATAGTAGTGTGTTGTGTCCTGCACAATATGGCACAACAGAGAGGGTTACCGGTTGAGGATGCCCCATACCCTCATCAACCATCCACATTGAGCAGGAGCAGGAAGAGGAAGAGGATGAACCCATGGGCAGAGCAATGGCTCACCTGGCTGCCTGTGAGGCCAGGGAGTCACTCATATGTGAACGGTTCTGGTAAGATCAGAAAGTGAGAAGAGTCCAGTCCTCACACCACCTGGAAAGACCAGCGCCAACACCAGCCCTCCCCCCACCCCCCCCCCCCATCTCCCTGCACAAGACAGTCCTGAACTACACATACACCCACTGTAAAGTGACCCACTGGGTGGCATCAAGTGTCACCGTTCATGGTGAAACACATGAAAGAGCACTATCACAAAAGCCAGTCAAGAATGGGCAAGACGTGGCAGTAGTGGTGAGAATGATAACATTTAATGTGATTTTAACAGAAACCAAAATAAATGAAAAACATGACAGTCTGTCAAACACCTTTGTGCATACACTTCGCAGTCACAAAACCTTAGCCTTTCTATTCCTACCACTTCTACGTGGTGTATCCTCTGTGGCTGCAGCAGATGTAGTGGCAGGGTGCTCATGTCCATGGCCGGACTGCTTAGATGCTTTCGGCCTATGCCCTCTGAGTTTTGGAGCCCGTGAGGGCCCCTCCAAAGACTGCTCCACCTGCACCTGTGCAGGGGCTGACTCAGCCACCTGGAGAGGAGGCAGCATTGCGGGTATTGGTTGAGAGGGGGGCAAAGGGTAAGACACGGGAGTGCTTTGAGTGGCATCCCCACTTCCATGTCCCCTTTCGCCATCATCCCTCTCCTGGGCCAGGCCCACATCAGTCCTACCACCCTGCTGGACAACAGTTTGGAGGATATGTGTGATCCTTGTAAGGCCACTTCTAAAGTATCTATCAGCCTGTTTAAGGCGGCAGAATGTTGTTCACCCTGAGTCCGAACGGCCATTGTCAGGGCCTGAATGGACTCATTTGTGAGCCGTGCTTGAAGCTCATCGGAGGCTAGCCTTCTCTCCATCGCAGACATTCCTGCACTTACCTGCAACACTATTTCAGACATTTCAGCAGTTATGTGCAACACTATCTCAGACAGTTGCTCACGTCCCTGTGACACTATCTCAGAGATTCCCTCACGTACATGTGCCACAATTCCACTAATGCAGTAGTTTGACTCCTCTATCCTCTGCACTATTGTGGAGAGTGCGCGTGGCACCTGTTCCAGTACCTCGCCAATGTGCTGCTGCCCCTCGATCATTCTCCTTTTAAAGGATGGCCCCCTGGGGTTCAGAAACTCCGTTCAGCTGAGCAGAGCCTGGAGAGGAGTGCAGCCACCAACACGCATTCTCCACAGCTGCCCCTGTCACCAGCGCCTGCTCGTGCTCAGTTGTGTGTGATGACTCACCAGGTGCCAACCCAACTAACTGACTACTAAGACCCACCGAGGTGTGAGAATCTGCACTGGTGGATGGCTCACTAAGATGTGACAATGCACCCTCAGAGGCTGGCAGGTCCTCTGAGGAATTGCCCTCTGTCGTCACTGCGGTCGTTGAAGGGCCTGTAAGAGAAGAGAAGGCAATATTAAGCATCATCACAGATGTGTCATGTTGCGATGAGCATACCGAGGTGTTCAACATGCCAAGCATTGTTAACATCAATTTATGTTGGGTGTGATAAATGTTAAAGTTGTGTCACCGGACGATTGTGGGGTGCCCGTCTCGGCATCCCCGATGGACACGCACTCGAGGGTGTGGCTGATCTCCAGGGCCTCCTCCTCCACATCTATGAGGACTACAATTTGCTGTGGCCCCCCTCCAGTCCTCGCCCTCTCGCGTGCATTTTGTGCTCTCTTCTAGAAGACATATGAGTGAGTGATGGTGAAGTGGCCAACCGATGAATGCATTGCTTTGGGTGAGGCTGACCATGAAAGAGGATGAGTTTTTTTTAATTAATTCATGGGATGTGGGCGTCACTGGCAAGGCCGGCATTTATTGCCCATCCCTAATTGCCCTTCAAAAGGTGGTGACGAGCCGCCTTCTTGAACTGCTGCAGTCCGTGTGGTGAAGGTTCTCCCACAGTGCTGTTAGGAAGGGAGTTCCAGGATTTTGATCCAGCGACGATGAAGGAACGGCGATATATTTCCAAGTCAGGATGGTGTGTGACTTGGAAGGGAACGTGCAGGTGGTGTTATTCCCATGTGCCTGCTGCCCTTGTCCTTCTCGATGGTAGAGGTCGCGGGTTTGGGAGGTGCTGTCGAAGATGCCTTGGCGAGTTGCTGCAGTGCATCCTGTAGATGGTACACACTGC
This sequence comes from Heptranchias perlo, assembly GCF_035084215.1. Taxonomy (NCBI): domain Eukaryota; kingdom Metazoa; phylum Chordata; class Chondrichthyes; order Hexanchiformes; family Hexanchidae; genus Heptranchias; species Heptranchias perlo. The sequence goes on from NC_090325.1 coordinate 72,186,562, forward strand.
AGCCACGGTGCGCTGGTGGTGAAGGGAGTGAATGTTTAAGATGGTGGATGGGGTGACAATCAAGCGGGCTGCTTTGTCCTGGATGGTGTCGAGCTTCTTGAGTGTTGTTGGAGCTGCACTCATCCAGGCAAGTGGAGAGTATTCCATCACACTCATAACTTGTGCATTGTAGATGGTGGAAAGGCTTTGGGGAGTCAAGAGGTGAGTCACTCACTACAGAATACCCAGCCTCTGACCTGCTCTTGTAGCCACAGTATTATGTGGCTGGTCCAGTTAATTTTCTGGTCAATGGTGACCCCCAGGATGTTGATGGTGGGGGATTCGGCGATGGTAATGCCATTGAATGTCAAGGGGAGGTGGTGAGACTCTCTCTTGTTGGAGATGGTCATTGCCTGGTACTTGTCTGGTGCAAATGTTACTTTCCTCTTATCAGCCCAAGCCTGGATGTTGTCGAGGTCTTCATGCATGCGGGCACGGATTGCTTCGTTATCTGAGGGGTTGCGAATGGAACTGAACACTGAGCAATCATCAGCGAACATCCCCATTTCTGACCTTATGATGGAGGGAAGGTCATTGATGAAGCAGCTGAAGATGGTTGGGCCTAGGACACTGCCCTGAGGAACTCCTGCAGCAATGTCCTGGAGCTGAGATGATTGGCCTCCAACAACCACTACCATCTTCCTTTGCGCGAGGTATGACTCCAGCCACTGGAGAGTTTTTCCTCTGATTCCCATTGACTTCAATTTTACTAGGGCTCCTTGGTGTCACACTCGGTCAAATGCTGCCTTGATGTCAAGGGCAGTCACTCTCTCCTCACCTCTGGAATTCAGCTCTTTTGTCCATGTTTGGACCAAGGTTGTAATGAGGTCTGGAGCCGAGTGGTCCTGGTGGAACCCAAACTGAGCATCGGTGAGCAGGTTATTGGTAAGTGCCGCTTGATAGCACTGTCGACAACACCTTCCATCACTTTGCTGATGATTGAGAGTAGACTGATGGAGCGGTAATTGGCCGGATTGGATTTGTCCTGCTTTTTGTGGACAGGACATACCTGGGGAATTTTCCACATTGTCGGGTAGATGCCAGTGTTGTAGCTGTACTGGAACAGCTTGGCTAGAGGTGCGGCTAGTTCTGGAGCACAAGTCTTCAGCACTACAGCTGGGATGTTGTCGGGGCCCATAATAGCCTTTGCTGTATCCAGTGCACTCAGACGTTTCTTGATATCACGTGAAGTGAATCGAATTGGCTGAAGACTGGCTTCTGTGATGGTAATGATATCAGGAGGAGGCCAAGATGGATCATCCACTCGGCACTTCTGGCTGAAGATGGTTGCAAACGCTTCAGCCTTGTCTTTTGCATTCATGTGCTGGACTCTGCCATCATTGAGGATGGGGAAGTTCACGGAGCCTCCTCCTCCCGTTAGTTGTTTAATTGTCCACCACCATTCACGACTGGATGTGACAGGACTGCAGAGCTTTGATCTGATCCGTTGGTTGTGGAATTGCTTAGCTCTGTCTATAGCATGCTTCCGCTGTTTAGCATGCATGTAGTCTTGAGTTGTAGCTTCACCAGGTTGGCACCTCATTTTTAGGTAGTTTGATCCCCTGGCTTGTCGGTAATGGTAGAGTGAGGAATATGCCGGGCCTTGAGGTTACAGATTGTGCTGGAATATAATTCTGCTGCTGCTGTTGGCCCACAGCGCCTCATGGATGACCAGTTTTGAGTGGTTAGATCTGTTCTGAATCTATCCCCTTTAGCACGGTGGTAGTGCCACACAACAGGTTGGATGGTGTCCTCAGTGTGAAGATGGGACTTCACCTCCTCAAGGGCTGTGCACTGGTCACTCTTACCAATACCGTCATGGACAGTTGCATCTGCGACAGGTAGATTGGTGAGGACGAGGTCAAGTAGGTTTTTCCCTCGTGTAAGTTCGCTCACCACCTGCCGCAGGCCCAATCTGGCAGTTATGTCCTTCAGGACTCGGCCAGCTTGGTCAGTAGTGGTGCTACCGAGCCACTCTTAGCGATGGACATTGAAGTCCCCCACCCAGAGTACATTCTGTGCCCTTGCTACCCTCAGTGCTTCCTCCAAGTGGTGCTCAACATGGAGGAGGACTGATTCATCAGCTGAGGGAGGGCGGTAGGTGGTAATCAGTAGGAGGTTTCCTTGCCCATATTTGACCTGATGCCATGAGATTTCATGGGGTCCAGAGTCAATGTTGAGGACTCCCAGGGCCACTCCCTCCTGATTGTTTATCACTGTACCGCCACCTCTGGTGGGTCTCTCCTGCCGGTGGGACAGGATATACTCAGGGATGATGATGGAAGAGTCTGGGATGTTAGCTGAAAGGTATGATTCTGTGAGACTGGCTATTTCAGGCTGTTGCTTGACTAGTCTGTGGGACAGCTCTCCCAATTTTGGCACAAGTTCCCAGATGTTAGTGAGGAGGACTTTGCAGGGTCGACTGGGCTTGGTTTGCCTTTGTCATGTCTGGTGCCTAGTGGTCCGATGCCGGGTGGTTCGTCTGGTTTTATTCTTATTGTGACTTTCTGTAGCGAGATTGTACAACTGAGTGACTTGCTAGGCCATTTCGGAGGGCAATTAAGAATCAACCACATTGCTGTGAGTCTGGAGTCACATATAGACCAGACCAGGTAAGGATGGCAGGTTTCCTTCCCTAAAGGGCATTAGTGAACCAGATGGGTTTTTACGACAATCCGGTAGTTTCATGGCCACCATTACTGATACTAGTTTTTTTTAATTCCAGATTTTATTGAATTAATTGAATTTAAATTCCCCAGCTGCCGTAGCAGGATTTGAAATCATGACTCCGGATTATTAATCCGGGCCTCTGGATTACTAGTCCAGTAACATAACCACTATGCGACATTATGAGACAGAGACATCACATTGGATCAGAATTGGGGTGAGTGGTAATGATGGGATGACTAACGAGGAGGTGAGGAAGTGCTCAGGAAGTGAAGGTAAGTTGAGGATGAGCCTTAAGTGGGTGTGAGGAGTGATGTGATGAAGTAGTTGGGGGGGTGATGTGCACCACAGAATGCAGGAGAGTCAGTAAGTGTGCTCACTTTTGCTGACCTAGTTAGGTCATTGAAACGCTTCCTGCACTGGACCCAGGTGCGGGAGATGTTGCTGCTGCTGGTGACCTCCTCTGCCACCTCGAGCCAGGCCTTCTTGATGGCAGAGGCAGGGCACTTCCTCCTGTCAGCCGGGTAAAATAATTCCCTCCTCCTCCTCAGTAGCAGCTGAAGTGAGGCATCACTGAATCTTGGAGCAGCCTTGCCCCTGTGCTGCTTCATTAGGTCTTCTTGCTCTTTGCTGCAGAGCAAAATCCATCGGAGTAATGGCCCTTTAAATCCAGACGCTCCAGCTGACAGCCTGTCACGTGGGTGCGCAATCCGCCCACTGCGCAGCTTTCGGACGGCAAACCCAGAAACAAGATTAATGGCCACCAATTAAGTCGCGATCACGTGGGGGAAAGTAAGTTTTTATTGGTCGGGTTTGCCGCGCGCCCATTGCCCCCCCCCCCCCCCCCGCTGCCATCCCACCGCCCTTTTAAAATTGAGCCCGAGCTCTCCTATAAAAAGGATACAAGAGAGTCCCCAATTGATACCCACCATCTGAATACAATTAACACATTGATATAAATCATACAATTAACACCAGTACATCTGGGCATGCTGGCACTTCTCACAGTTTCTGGCAAGTCAGAATGTTAACATGTTACAGCACCAAAGCAGACCATTTATTAGTTCAATCAAGTCTGCTCCAGCGTTTTTCTCCACATGAGCTACTTAGTCAAATCCCACTCTCCTGCTCACTCCATGTAACTGCGGATACGTGGATAGACTGGAGAAGCTGGGGTTGTCCGCCTTAGAGCAGAGAAGGTTGAAAGAAGATTTGATAGAGGTATTCAAAATCATGAAGGGTCTAGACAGAGTGGATAGAGAGAAACTGTTCCCATTGGTGGAACGGTCGAGAACCAGAGGACATAGATTTAAGGTGATTGGCAAAAGAACCAAAGGCGACATGAGGGAAAACTTTTTTACGCAGCGAGTGGTTATGATCTGGAATGGACTGCACGAAATGGTGGTGGAGGCAAATTCAAACATGGCGTTCAAAAGGGAATTGGATAAGTATTTGAAAGGAAAAAATTTGCAGGGCTACGGGGATAGGGAGGGGGAGTGGGACTAGCTGGATTGCTCTTGAAGAGAGCCAGCACGGACTCGACAGGCCGAATGGCCTCCTTCTGTGCAGTAACCATTCTATGATTCTATGATTCTAACCTTTAATATTCCTCTTTTTCAAGCAACTATCTAATTCCCTTTTGAAAGAATTTATGGACTCTGCTTCAACAAAGGTGTGCTTGGTTAGTAACATCCTACTGAATCTACAGTGCACCTTTTCCAACTTATTTTATATTGTTTCTATAATGGAGTGCCCAAAACTGTACACAATATTCAACCGGGGCCTAATTAGGATCTTGTATTCTGTGCCTCCAGATACAAAACCAAAGATTTTGTTGGTCATTTTTATGACCTTACCCACTTGTACTGCCAACCTTAATGACCTGTGTATCTGCACAAGAGGTCTATCTATCCCTCTACTTCAATTTAAACCTTACCATTTAAGGTATATTTCCATTCCCTTATTCTGACTTCCAAAATGTATTATTTCACATTTTCTACATTGAGCTGCATCTGCCACCTGTCTGCCCATCCTTCCAGCCTATCTATGTCCTCATACAGTTGTTCATAATCTTTGTTACAATTTGTCATACAATTTTGTGTTATCAGCAAATTTTGATATTGTTCCCTTATTTCCTAAATCCAGTATCTAGTGAGTTTCCTCTGTTTTTTGGTGACTCTAGCTATTTCTGGTGAGCTTCACTTTTTGTGGTAAGTGTCAATATTTCTGGAGAGTCTCTATTTTATCGGTGATCCTCCCTGTTTCTTGTGAACCTCACTATTCCAGATTTTCCATTTCTGGTGAAATTTAATCGAGACAAATTAGGACCTAATGCAAACCTAGTCAAAAGTAAAGTGAGCTAATTATACAAATTTTCTTTGGTCAGCTTATTTGCATGACTATTCATAGCCACTTGTAAGTTTGCCTGATTGGGGGAGGGGGGGGTGAAAAATTGTGTTTTAGATTAAATTTAAAGAGATGTGATCACTCGAAGAAAAGCGGCCAGCTAGGCATTCTTAGTGCCTTGGCAAAGGCTCAAAAGGCTTTTCAACCAATTGGCAGTCTTGGCAAAAGCTGAAGGGTCACAAGAGAAAGAAGTGACAGGCAAAAACGAAGTGAAAGTCATCAATGTGGAGGTACGAGTTGAAGGCAAACCAACTGTTTCTGCTAGTACCAGCCCAATGATACATTTTAGCTGCAGTCATTTTTACACCTGATGGCACAGCTCTGTTTCTGGATCCCTGCTGTGCCAGAGCCTGTGGAGCCAGTTGCCTATGGTCATTGCCGGGTAGGTGTGCCAGGGCCTGCAGATAACTGGAGTGGAGCCTTACGCGGTAGAGGCCCTGAAGCCAATTGATAGATATCCTGCAAAGATTCAGGCTGCTGCTATAAAGGCTTTGTGTTTTAAAATGAAATGGACTATATTCTCCTGCTTCGGCAGCTTGGGGATCGACTAGAGAGAACCATAATTCAGGACTTCACCAACCTCATTAGTACCATTATGTCTGATGTCATGCTGATCAGTGGCCATGGTGAGGCTTTGCCTAACAAGCAGGGGCATGGCTGGAATGGGCAGCGAAGATGGTGCTGTCTCTCAGGATCTGTCCACCCCTTCCGATGCTTGCGGGTGCCAGAAAGAACGGATCCTGTTGTTCCATTTCAGGATCCAACTGCTAGGGGTTGAGGACCAGCTCGATCCCAAGAGCCTCTTATGGATATACTGCAGCCAGCCACCTCACATACTGCCCCTAAGGTAGCACCTAGATTAAATACAAGAGGACATAAGTGATGTCACCAAGAGGAAGCTCCATGGAAGCAAACAGTTGGCACTCACACACATCACATGTCAGGTTATTAAAAAGTTAATTGCACTGAAGTTGTAGTTTGTCCAGAGAGTATTTGTGCATGATTTTGTAGCATGTTTGAGCAGATAACGGAAATGTGAAATTTTGGAATTTAAGGCAATGTTGGTGAAGGAGTATTTGTAGAGGGGCAAGGGAAGATGCAGACTGTTAACACAGTGTGTATAATTCCCAGTTAGGAGAAGGCATCTCTATCAAAACCTACTGAATGGCTCTCATAGCCAGCAATGGGTTCTTTCTGCAGATTTTTCAGCCTCTAATGAGTAATGGGAGGTCTTGAAAGAGGAGATAATTCGAGTACAGACTAGACGCATTCCCAAATGTGGGGGAAAGGAAGTACATCCATAGTTAGAGCTCTCTGGAGGACTAAAGATATAGAGATTAAAACAAAACAGAAAAAGGAGGCTTATGATAAATGTCAGGCTCATAATACAATAAGGAACCAAGCGGAATATAGAAAGTACAGAGGGGAACTGAAAAAGGAAGTAAGAGGGGCAAAGAAAGTGTATGAGAATAGATTAGCAGGTAACATAAAAGGAAATCCAAAAGTCTTTTATAAATATATAAATAGTAAAAGGGTACTCAAAGGAAGGGTGTGGCCGATTAGGACCAAAAAGGAGATCTTCTTGTGGAGGCAGAGGGCATGGCTGAGATACTAAATGAGTACTTTGCTCCTGTCTTCACTAAAGAAGAGGATGCTGCCAATGACACAATAAAGGAGGAAGTAGTAGAGAAATTAGAAAGGATAAAAATAGATAAAGAGAAGTTACTTAAAAGGTTGGTAGCGCTCAAAGTAGAAAAGTCACCTGGTCCAGATGGGATGCCTCCAAGGTTGCTGAGATAGCGGAGGTTCTGGCCACAATCTTCCAATCCTCCTTAGATATGGAAGCGGTACCAAAGGACTGGAGGATTGCAAATGTCACACCCCTAAAGAAAAAAGGGGAGAGTGACAAACCCAGCAACTACAGGCCAGTCAGCCTAACGTCTGAATTGGAGAAACTTTTAGAGACAATAATCCGAGACACTTGGAAAAATATGGGTTAATAAATGACAGCTAGCACGTATTTGTTCAAGGCAATGATGTTTGACTAACTTAATTGAGTTCTTTGATGATGTAACGGAGAGATTGGTGAATGTAGTGCGGCTGATGTTGTGCATATAATCTTTCAAAAGGCGTTTGATACAAGTACCGCATAATAGAGTTGTTAGCAAAATTGAAGCCCACGGGATTAAAGGGGAATTAGCAGCGTGGATACGAAATAGGCTAAGAGAAAGAAAGCAGAGAGTAGTGGTGAACAGTTATTTTTCCGGCTGGAGGGAAGTATACAGTGGTGTTCCCCAGAGGTCAGTATTAGGACCAGTGCTCTTTTTGATATATATTAATGATCTGGACTTTGGTATACAGGGCATAATTTCAAAGTTTGCAGATGACACAAAACTCAGAAATGTGGTAAACAATGTGGAGGATAGTAACAGACTTCAGGAGGACATAGACAGACTGGTGAAATGGGCAGACACACGGCAGAAGAAATTTAACACAAGGAAGTGTGAAGTGATGCATTTTGGTAGAAAGGATGAGGAGAGGAAATATAAACTAAATGGTACAATTTTAAAGGGAATGCAGGAACAGAGACGTGGGGGTGCACATATATAAGCCTTTGAAGGTGGCAGGACAAGTTGAGAAGACTGTTAAAAAAAAATCTGGAATCCTTGCTTTATAAATAGAGGCATTGAGTACAAAGCAAGAAAGTTATGCTAAACCTTTATAAAACATTGGTTAGGCCCCAGCTGGAGTATTGTGTTCAATTCTGGGCACCAGGAAGGATGTCTATCCTTTAGAAAGGGTTTAGAGGAGATTTACTAAAATGGTACTAGGGATGAGGGACTTCAGTTATGTGGAGAGACTGGAGAAGCTGGGATTGTTCTCCTTAGAACAGAGAAGGTTAAGTGGAGATTTAATAGAGGTGTTCAAAATCATGAAGGGTTTTGATAGAGTAAATAAAGAGAAACTGTTTCCAGTGGCAGAAGGGTAGGTAACCAGAGGACACAGATTTAAGGTAATTGACAAAAGAATCAGAGGTGAGACGAGGAGACATTTTTTTACGCATTGTTATGATCTGGAATGCACTGCCTGAAAGTGTGGTGGAAGCAGATTCAATAATAATTTTCAAAAGGGAATTGAAGAAATACTTGTAGGGGAAAAATTTGTAGGGCTATGAGGAAAGAGCAAGGGAATGGGAGTAATTGGATAGCTCTTTCAAAGAGCTGGCACAGGCACGATGGGCCGAATGGCCTCCTTCTGTGCTGTATGATTCTATGATTCTCTTCCTGCTGCTTTTGGGATTCCCTTTGATGTGGCTGTTAGCCTTCCTCTCTGGGACTTCCATAATAATGTATTTTTATAAGACAAAGATGTGCAGCTTACAGCAGCCTGTATGAAATTGATACCTTGGTTGGGCTGTATTGCAGCATGCCCCTGACCTGTCCATGCACCTGAAGTGCTGCTTCAACCTGGAAATGATGTGCCCTATGATTACTCTGGTGGAAGCATGCACGTCATTATATCTGTCTTCAGGTGTTTGCCATGAGACGTCATGAGCCCAAGCTGCAGAGGTCAGTCTTAAGCGACTCTGCCTGTTGCCTTTGTGGATCAAATATTAATGGGATGGTGGACTGCCTTAAAATGAAGGTATTGTAACTGGGAAATGAACATTAACTTGTATAATCCAGTGCTGATAGTTGCAAATGAGTTGTCAGCAGGAGTGAATCTATGTCCTGCAGATTAATTAACATGGTTGATGTTGCCCATGCATGTTCTAAAACTTGTAATCATCTTTGTTGCTCTCTTATGATCATTTCTAAAAGGCTTAAGAAAATACGTAAATCCCACTAGATTAAAATGTTTTCTTATTTGTAATTAAATGCTGCAAGCTTGACTGATAAACTTATCTATCTTTTAGTAATGAATAGCTTCAGAAATAAATATGATGGATCACTGAAGTACATTGACTGCGTCTGCATGCTGTACTCTATTTGTGGCCTCACTAATGCTTTATAAAGTATCAGTATCACCTTCAACCAGATGTCTTCAGTAATTTTATTACATTCTCAAAGAATTCCAATAAATTTGTTAGACATAATCTGCCTTTATAACTTCAGAAATGATCTCATTAATTGCACTTACATTGTTTCCTTTATAACAAGTTCTAGTGTCTTTGCTAATATAACTGTTAATGTCAAACTATAAATTCTACAATCATAATTTTCACCTTTTGAAAAATTGTAACATTCAGAAAATTGCAATAATCTGGTGCTACCTCTGAATTTAATGGGCTGTGATTTTTCTCACCACAACTCCTCTGTTTCTACTTTCACTTCCATAGGTATTGTTAAACGTATTCCATCTGGCCCCATTTTCAACATTCTGACTTTTAACGAGCATTTCTCCATGAATCCAAATACATCTCCTGTTCCTTTAGCTATTGGAAATTTTTTTTAAAAGAGTTTGCAGTCTGAAAAGTGCTGTTAAAAATAAATTTCCATCATATATTTCCTACAATCACCTCCTCTATTTTTTTTCTTCAAGGGGCCCCATGCACGCAATACTTTAAGTTGCACAAAATACCTTCATTCCTCATGCAGCAACTCACCAAGGCTTCTTTGACAACACCTCCCAAACCTGCGACCTCTACCACCTAGAAGGACAAGGGCAGCATGGGAACATGGGACATGGGAACAACACCACCTGCACGTTCCCCTCCAAGTCACACACCATCCCGACTTGGAAATATATCGCCGTTCCTTCATCGTCGCTGGGTCAAAATCCTGGAACTCCCTTCCTAACAGCACTGTGGGAGAACCTTCACCACACGGACTGCAGCGGTTCAAGAAGGTGGCTCACCACCACCTTCTCAAGGGCAATTAGGGATGGGCAATAAATGCTGGCCTTGCCAGCAACGCCCACGTCCCATGAACAAATAAAAAAAAATATCACTTACAATTTATTTCTCCAATTTTTCATTTTTCTTCTATCTGCAATCTTCATTCTATCCTTATAAACCATTTCTGGTTTCATATTTATATTTATTTAACTTCCTTTATTTTGATGCTAACCTCCTACTTTTATATGGTTTATATATAGTTTACATTTTCTCTAATAAGTCTTTAAAATATTTCATTTTGTGTTTTTTTTTGCCTCAAATTATCATCTCCATTTTATACCCTTGTGGCTTTAAACTCAAATTTTCTGGATTCTGTTACAACCATTTTATTATCTCTTGCTCCTACAAAGTCCATGATATTAAATATGATGATATTATGATCTCTGATCAAGTGTTCCCCAACCTTTAAATTTACCACCAACTCAGGCTCACTAGTAAAAATCAAGCACAAGCCGCCTGAGCATAAAACTGGTGTTGCAGATTGGCTGCCCATTAGAGACACCGCCCTATTTTGATTTCAATGAAAATGAAAATTAGGCAGTCTCTATAATGGGCAGCTGATCTGCAACACCAGTTTTACACCTGAGTGTAAAATCGAAAATCTACACCAATATCTTCAGGCATTCTCAATTATTAATTTCCTCCTTTTGGCTAATACTTTAGCAATTCTCAGTTATTAGTTTCCTTCTCTTGGTGAGGCAAATTTCCACCCAACCTGATTCAGATTTTCCACATTTTAAAAGTTAAGTCAACTTTATTGCTAACTTTTGAACTCTTTCTTACTAGAAACAGTTCCCCTTGATCAATTTATTTCTTCTCAATGTTCTTAGGAACATAGGAACAGGAGGAGGCCATTCAGCCCCTCGAGCCTGCTCTGCCATTTGATAAGATCATGGCTGATCTGTGATCGAGCTCCACATACCTGCCTTTGGCCCATATCCCGTAATACCTTTGGTTGCCAAAAAGCTATTTATCTCAGATTTAAATTTAGTAATTGAGCTAGTATCAATTGCCGTTTGCGGAAGAGAGTTCCAAACTTCTACCACCCTTTGTGTGCAGAAATGTTTTCTAATCTCACTCCTGAAAGGTCTGGCTCTAATTTTTAGACTGTGCCCCCTACTCCTAAAATCCCCAACCAGCGGAAATAGTTTCTTTCTATCCACCCTATCTGTTCCCCTTAATATCTTATAAACTTCGATCAGATCACCCCTTAACCTTGTAAACTCTAGAGAATACAACCCCAATTTGTGTAATCTCTCCTCATAACTTAACCCCTGAAGTCCAGGTATGATTCTAGTAAACCTACGCTGCACTCTCTCCAAGGCCAATATGTCCTTCCGAAGGTGCGGTGCCCAGAACTGCTCACAGTACTCCAGGTGCGGTCTAACCAGGGTTTTTTATAGCTGCAGCATAACTTCTGCCCCCTTGTACTCTAGTCCTCTAGATATAAAGGCCAGCATTCCATTAGCCTTCTTGATTATTTTCTGCACCTGTTCATGACACTTCAATGATTTATGTACCTGAACCCCTAAGTCCCTTTGGACATCCACTGTTTTTAATTTTTTTACCATTTAGAAAGTACTCTGTTCTATCCTTTTTTGATCCAAAGTGGATGACCTCACATTTGTCTACATTGAATTCCATTTGCCACAGTTTTGCCCATTCACCTAATCTATCAATATTGCTTTGTAATTTTATGTTTTCATCTACACTGCTTACAATGCCACCAATCTTTGTGTCATTGGCAAACTTAGATATGAGACTTTCTATGCCTTCATCTAAGTCGTTAATAAATATTGTGAACAATTGAGGACCCAAGACAGAACCCTGCGGGACTCCACTAGTCACATCCTGCCAATGTGAGTACCTACCCATTATCCCTACTCTCTGTCGCCTTTCGCTCAGCCAACTTCCTAACCAAGTCCGTACTTTTCCCTCGATTCCATGGGCTTCTATCTTAGCTAACAGTCTCTATGTGGAACCTTATCAAATGCCTTCTGGAAGTCCATATAAATAACATCCATTAACATTCCCCTGTCCACTACTTTCGTCACCTCTTCAAAATATTCAATCAGATTTGTCAGGCACGACCTACCTTTCACAAATCCATGCTGGCTGTCTCAGATTAACTGAAAATTCTCGAGGTGTTCAGTCACCCTATCTTTAATTATAGACTCCAGCATTTTCCCCACAACAGATGTTAGGCTAACTGGTCTATAATTCCCCGGTTTCCCTCTCTCTCCTTTCTTAAAAAGCGGAGTGACGTGCAATTTCCCAATCTAGAGGGACGGTTCCTGAATCTAGAGAACTTTGAAATATTATAGTTAGGGCATCTGCAATGTGCTCACCTACTTCCTTTAAAACCCTGGGATGGAAACCATCTGGTCCTGGGGATTTGTCACTCTTTAGTGCTATTATTTTCTTCATTACTGTTGCTTTACTTATGTTAATTTTATCGAGTCCCTGTCCCCAATTCAATATTAGTTTTCTTGGGATTTCCGGCATGCTATCCTCTTTTTCTACTGTAAATACTGATGCAAAGTAATTGTTCAACATGTCTGCCATTTCCCTATTGTCAATGACAATATCCCCACTTTCAGTTTTTAAGGGGCCAACACTGCTCCTGACCACCCTCTTTTTCCTAATATAACTATAAAAGTTCTTCGTATTGGTTTTGATATCCCTTGCAAGTTTCTTTTCATACTCTCTTTTGGTAGCTCTTACTATATGTTTTGTGACCCTTTGTTGATCTTTGTAACTTTCCCATTCGCCAGGATCTGTGCCATTTTTTGCCTTTTTTTTATGCCCTTTCCTTACGTCTAATACTGTCCCTTACCTCTTTAGTTGTCCTTGGCTATTTTTTTATGGCAAGTAGAGTTCTTGCCCCTCAGGGGTATAAACCGATTCTGTATCACGTTAAATGTTTCTTTAAACATTTCCCACTGATCATCAGTCGTTTTACCCATTAACAGATTTGCCCAGTTTACTGTGGACAGTCTCTGTCTCATCCCATTGAAGTCGGCCTTACCCAAGACTAGAATCTTAGCAGCTGATTCACTTTTTTCCCTTTCAAACACTACATTGAACTCGATCATGTTATGATTGCTATTGGATAGATGTTCATGCACAGTTAAGCTGTTAACTAAATCTGGTTCATTAATCATTACTAAATCTAGTATGGCTTGCCGCCTTGTTGCCTCTAGGACATACTGCTGTAGAAAACTATCCTGAACACACTCAAGAAATTCACTACCTTTCTGACAGTTGCTAGTCTGCTTTTCCCAATCTATGTGAAGGTTAAAGTCCCCCATTAAGACCACTATGCCTTTCTTACATGGTTGTCTAATCTCTGCATTTATGCAATCTAGCACTTCAGAGCTGCTGCCAGAGGTCCTATACACAAGTCCCACAATAGTCTTAGATCTTTTCCTATTTCTCAATTCAACCCATAAGGTCTCTGTTGGCTGCTTACCTCTCGTTATATCCTCCTTTATCATTGAAGCGATTTCATCTCTAATCACTAAGGCTACTCCTCCCCCTATTCCATTTTCCCTATCTCTCCTGAAGACATTATAACCCGGTATATTCAGTTCCCAATCCTGACCATCCTGCAGCCATGTCTCAGCAATAGCCATCATGTCATACCCTCCAGTTTGAATTTGAACCTGTAGTTCATTTAATTTATTCCTTATACTCCGTGCATTTGTATATAGCACTCTTAGTTGGACCACACACCCTAGCCTGACCTTCAGCTTTGATGCTGGGTTAATCGCCTTACGCCTTCTAGTTTTCACTTTATCTGTAGTGCCTAAAGTACACTTTCTTTCTGCTGCTCTACGCTTTTCCCTTTCACTTGTTCTTGAACAACTGTTTGTACTATTTGTATTGTAAATTACCGCTGGGTCTTCCCCTCTCTTGCTGCTCTCAACTTTACTCCCTTCTGACTCCCCGCTCAGGTTCCCATCCCCCTGCCACTCTAGTTTAAACCTTCCCCAACAGCACGAGCAAACACCCCCGCGAGGACATTGGTCCCGGTCCTGCTTGGGTGTAACCCGTCTCGCTTGTACAGGTCCCACCTTCCCCAGAACTGGTAAATGTCCCAGGAATCTAAATCCCTCCCTCCTGCACCATCCCTGCAGCCACGCATTCATCCAGTCTATTCACATCGGTATTTACGGTTGAGAAAGGCATGGATGTTAGGGAACTTGGGGAAATAAATAGTGATGTCTTGAGGAGTGTACATATTACAGAGAGGGAGGTGCTGGAAGTCTTAACGCGCATCAAGGTAGATAAATCTCCGGGACCTGATGAAATGTATCCCAGGACGTTATGGGAGGTTAGGGAGGAAATTGTGGGTCCCCTAGCAGAGATATTTGAATCATCGACAACTACAGGTGAGGTGCCTGAAGATTGGAGGGTAGCAAATGTTGTGCCTTTGTTTAAGAAGGGAGGCAGGGAAAAGCCTGGGAACTACAGACCGGTGAGCCTGACATCTGTAGTGGGTAAGTTGTTAGAGGGTATTCTGAGGGACAGGATCTACAGGCATTTGGAGAGGCAGGGACTGATTAGGAACAGTCAGCATGGTTTTGTGAGAGGAAAATCATGTCTCACGAATTTGATTGAGTTTTTTGAAGGGGTAACCAAGAAGATAGATGAGGGCTGTGCAGTAGACGTGGTCTACATGGACTTTAGCAAAGCCTTTGACAAGGTACCGCATGGTAGGTTGTTACATAAGGTTAAATCTCACGGGATCCAAGGTGAGGTAGCCAATCGGATACAAAATTGGCTTGACAACAGAAGACAGAGGGTGGTTGTAGAGGGTTGTTTTTCAAACTGGAGGCCTGTGACCAGCGGTGTGCCTCAGGGATCGGTGCTGGGTCCGCTGTTATTTGTTATTTATATTAATGATTTGGATGAGAATTTAGGAGGCATGGTTAGTAAGTTTGCAGATGACACCAAGATTGGTGGCATTGTGGACAGTGAAGAAGGTTATCTAGGATTGCAACGGGATCTTGATAAATTGGGCCAGTGGGCCGATGAATGGCAGATGGAGTTTAATTTAGATAAATGTGAGGTGATGCATTTTGGTAGATCGAATCGGGCCAGGACCTACTCCGTTAATGGTAGGGCGTTGGGGAGAGTTATAGAACAAAGAGATCTAGGAGTACAGGTTCATAGCTCCTTGAAAGTGGAGTCACAGGTGGATAGGGTGGTGAAGAAGGCATTCGGCATGCTTGGTTTCATTGGTCAGAACATTGAATACAGGAGTTGGGATGTCTTGTTGAAGTTGTACAAGACATTAGTAAGGCCACACTTGGAATACTGTGTACAGTTCTGGTCACCCTATTATAGAAAGGATATTATTAAACTAGAAAGAGTGCAGAAAAGATTTACTAGGATGCTACCGGGACTTGATGGTTTGACTTATAGGGAGAGGATGGATAGACTGAGACTTTTTTCCCTGGAGAGTAGGAGGTTTAGGGGTGATCTTATAGAAATCTATAAAATAATGAGGGGCATAGATAAGGTAGATAGTCAAAATCTTTTCCCAAAGGTAGGGGAGTCTATAACGAGGGGGCATAGATTTAAGGTGAGATGGGAGAGATACAAAAGGGTCCAGAGGGGCAATTTTTTCACTCAAAGGGTGGTGAGTGTCTGGAACGAGCTGCCAGAGGCAGTAGTAGAGGCGGGTACAATTTTGTCTTTTAAAAAGTATTTGGACAGTTACATGGGTAAGATGGGTATAGAGGGATATGGGCCAAGTGCAGGCAATTGGGACTAGCTTAGTGGTATAAACTGGGCGACATGGACATGTTGGGCCGAAGGGCCTGTTTCCATGTTGTAAACGTCTATGATTCTATGATTCTTAAATCCTTCTCTATAAAATTTGTAGCTATACCACTCTTCTGACTTTAACAAGTTGTTTCTCCAGTTATCTCTACATTCTCATTTTACAGACAATACTTAAAGTCCAGTTCCTATATTTGTTATCGTCTTTATATTAATGTGAAAGCACGTTAGTATCTCGAGATTATAATTATCTGAATCAATACATATGTCAGGGGTTTGGAAATTTTCATGCTAACTGGCATGTGATAGGATCTCTTTTGATTTTCATTTATATAAATGATTTGGACACACGTCACTAGAATTAAAGTAAGAAAGAGAGGTTTTGGTACAAAGCAAGATTCAAAAAATGGAGGCTTTTCTTGTTGGAACACAAAAGGTTAAGAGGGGATTTAGCAGAGGTTCTCTTAATTATGAAAGGTTTTGAGAGGATGAATAATACAAGATTTTTTTCCACTGGTTGATGAATTGGTAACAAAGAGGCATAGACTCAAGATTCCGATTGGAGCAACGAAGGGTGTAATTACTTTTTTAAAATTTCTACAGAGGGATATTGGAACGTGGAATGCTTTGCCGCAACTGCCTATTGAGGCAGAGATTATAACACCATTTAGGAGGAAACTGGATAAGTATTTGAAAAGGAAGAATACAAAAGGATACGTGAAAAGGAACAGGAGAGTCAGATTACAATATAAAGCTCCAGTTGAAGAGCTAGCAGTGGCACAGGCATGCTGTAGTTTCAGTGCTTCATGGATTCTAAAGTACAAATGGTGTAATCATTCCCTTTCTCTTTCTAAGTTAAACTCCCTATCTCTCTAAGTAAACATTAAGCATTTGACAATAGTTTAAAATTGAGATTATATCCCAGAAAAAAAGCTTTAAAGTCATTCTTCAGCTTGTTTTCAATCAATTGAAAAAACAAAGAAATTCAGAAATCTATGAACAGCATGATGAGGCACAGGCTTCAAGTTGTACACTAGGAGATTCATACTTAAGCATACTTAATCAGCCTGTGAAACCCTAGAATTACAGGCACAGCGTGGTTGGTAACATCTTAAACTGGCAGAGTGACAGCTCTGGAAAAATATCAAGTTCATTAATCATAATTAAGTATCATTAACCATAAGTCTAGAAGATACCTCTGGTCCCCCAGAAAATCGAGGGCAAGAGGAATCATTCAAAGGCCTCCTCCCCACCCAAAATTTTCTGATCCCCTTCAAACATTCTGCAACTGTAGAACCAGTGTAGATAACCTGAAAATCAACCCAACTGAGACATCGGTGGCTGTCACAATTTGCCTCCTGGTCATATGAAAAGTAATGATGTCATGATGCATGTAACATTAAGAGCCCAATAGTTATGATGTCACCATGCCCACTGAGACAGTGTTCTGTATCATCATGCTTTGTGTAATGACATCAGCATGTGAACATACTAAACCCAACTCAACGAGGCAGATTTTTCTCCCCCACCTACCCCCCCGCCTCTACCTCAGTGTAAGCCAGGAACTCACTGTTCCAATGCACCCTGCTGGAACACATCTGAACAACCCTGCATTTCAGGTCTATGGTCTAACCTTGGTCAAAGAGGTAGGTTTTAAGGAGTGTCTTAAATGAGGAGAGGTAGAGAGGTTTAAGGAGGGAATTCGAGAGATTAGGGCCTAGGCAGCTGCAGGTACAGCCACCAATGGTGGAGCAATTAAAATCGGGGAAGCACAAGAGGCAAGAATTGGAAGAGCACAGAGATCTCGGAGGGTTGTGGGGCTGGAGGACGTACAGAGATAAGGAGGGGCGAGGCCATGGAGGGATTTGAAAACAAGGATGAGTCTTTTAAAATCAAGGCATTCCTGGACCGGGAGCCAATGTAGGTCAGCGAGCACAGGGGTGACGGGATTTGGTGCGAGTTATGATACCAGCAGCAGAGTTTTGGATGTGTTCAAGTTCATGGAGGGTGGAAGATGGGAGGCTGGCCAGGAGAGCAATGGAATAGTCGAGTCTAGAGGTGACAAAGGCATAGATGAGAGTTTCAGCAGCAGATGAGCTGAGGCAGTGGCAGAGACAGGCGATGTTACGGAGGTGGAAGTAGGTGGTCTTGGTGATGGAGCAGATATATGGTCGGAAGCTCATCTCAGGGTCAAATAGGATGCCAAGATTGCAAACGGTCTGGTTCAGCCTCAGGCAGTGGCCAGGGAGAGGGATGGAGTCGGTGGCTAGGGAATGGAGTTTTTGGCGGGGACCGAAGACAATGGCTTCAGTTTTCTCAATATTTAGTTGGAGGAAATTTTTGTTCATTCAGTACTGGATGTCGGACAAGCAGTGTGACAAATCAGAGACAGTGGAGTGGTCGAGGGAGGTGGTGGTGAGGTAGAGCTGGGTGTCGTCAGCGTATGTGTGGAACCTGACGTTGTGTTTTCAGTTGATGTCGCCGAGGGGCAGCGTGTAGATGAGGAATAGGAGGGGATTCAAGGATAGATCCTTGGGGGATTCCAGAGGTAATGGAGCAGGAAGAGAAGCCATTACAGGTGATTCTCTGACTATGACTGGATAGATAAGAATGGAACCCAGACGAGCGCAGTCCCATCCAGCTGGATGGTAGAGGAGAGGTGTTGGAGGAGGATGTCACTTGTGGCTTTGATAAGGGCTGTTTCAGTACTGTGGCAGGGGCGGAAACCTGATTGGAGGGATTCAAACATGGAGTTGTTGGAAAGATGGGCACAGATTTGGGAGGCGACAACACATTCAGGGACTTTGGAGAGGAAAGGGAAGATGGAAATGGGGCACTAGTTTGCAAGGAGAAAGGGATCAAGGGTGCATTTATTGAGGAGGGGAGTGATGATGGCAGATTTGAAGGGAGGGGTACAGTACCTGAGGAGAGGGAACCATTAATAATATCAGCTAACATGGGGGCCAGGAAGGGAAGTTGGGTGGTCAGCAGTTTGGTGGGAATAGGGTCAAGGGAGCACTAGGTGGGTCTCATGGTCAAGATGAGCTCAGAGAGGGCATGAAGGGAGATAGGAGAGAAACTAGAGAAAGATGCGAGTTTAGGGCTAGGGCAGGGGGGAACCTTACGGGAAGTTTAACTCGGTGGGCTCGGGGAAGTGAGGGAAGCAGCAGAGGCAGCTGAACAGATGGTCTCAATCTTAGTGACAAAGAAGTCCATGAGCTCCTCGCACATGTTGTTGGAGGTGAAGGTGGAGGAGGCAGGGGAGAGGGGTTTAAGAAGATGGTTTGTAGTGGAGGAGAAGCTGGGGGGTTATCTTTGCATAACAGCTTAACATTGCTTTCAACATTGGCTGCAGAAATAAACTGTGTAGCTGAGACACGTCTGGCAGCATTCTGGGGAGAAGCTTTGATAAGGAATCTATCAATATTTTGCTGCAGAATGTGCAACTGAGGAGGACCTCATCCTCAAGGTCTAAAAATTGATCAAAAAGAGTTGAATAGTATCCCTTACTATAGGAAGTTTAATTCTAGAATTTGTTTGCCTGTTGTTCTGTTAGCTCATTCTCCCCATTCCACCCCTTATCACCATGTCTCAAAGAGAAATCATTAATTACATTTGTATTTTTGCACTTTGATAGGAACATACTTGGAACATACACTCTATGCACCTCTTTTTGATCCATTTTTTGAATTAGAACAAATTAAAAGCAGAAATATGCAGTAGGCCAATCTTTAATTGTAAAGAGAAGCAGGTTACAAACCCCAAATATCAATATCCTGTTTTCTCTTTACATTAGCTGACTTGTGCAGTGCCTGCATTTTCTGTTTTTAGTTGAGATTTCCAGCATTTGCAATTTTCTTTTTATTTTAGAATTACAATATATTAATGCATAGAAGGTGAAAAAGTTAGCCTTAAAAGAATGAGTTGGTGTGGTCCTTTAAATTAAAATAAAATTCCTCCTGCCGTATTTCAGTTAAAACATCGACTACAACTCTACCTACTGGGAGCTGCAGTCAGTTCGGGTTTTTGTTAGATCAAAACAGATATTTTATTAAACTAATGATCTCTTTAGTGCACACAATGTTTTTAAAAACATAATCTAGAAATTTCACGGGAGCTTTGGCAACCAAAGTACAAGAAAATAACCTCAAATCTATTGAGGATATTTGACTAGAGAGGATGTCTGTAATAAAAAGCCTTTTTATTTGTGCCTGTTGAATTAAACAATAAAAGTACAGTCTGCCAAGTCACTTCTCCAAGATTTTCAATGCAGTCATCATCCACCTCTGGCCATTTCTCTTGAATAACACATAATATTATCTGTAACATCACCCTGAATTGTGATTTCATCATCCGTAACCGATGCGCCACAGGAGAACTTCTGAGCAAAGAGTCTCTCTGCTTCTTTTAGCTCTATCTCAAAAGTTGCAAGGCCACAGACTCTTGTTTCATATTTCTTTTTTGCTCTTGGAATTTTGGCTATTGTAACCCTTTGGGGTGCTGTCTTCTTTTTCTGTTTAATTATACCTCTGCCATCTCGTCTTTGTTTCTTTTTTTTTTCTTCCGTTCCTACTGGCGGCTCTCCCCCACCTCCTCCATGTTGTGGGCATTGATCTATACTGAGCTTTGCAAATTCTTCTTTTCCAGCCATTGTCTGCACTTGGGGCATGTATTCACAATACTCTGTTGGCAATGAACAGATTCCACAGCAGAGTATTTTTAATGGACATTGCGTCGTATTGCTAGTTGGTTTTGTTTTATGAGTCTGCATTTTCAGTATTGGCCATCTTATGAATCTTTCCAACTGTCGCCAATTTCCAGTGTAATCATGTAAGGCCGATAATATTATTCATAAAGTGAACCGAACCGCCTCAATGAACCACTGAGCCAAGCGAGCCCCGCGCGGGTCTCCGCAGTTAGTAAAAGTCTGAGACGTCCCAAATTAATTTATCGATAACTGCAATAGGTGGGGACCCTGATAATCTGCCGGTACCAGGAGTCTAGTCAGTCACTCATTTCATCTGTTAGTGAGACAGTCTCAATACACGCTTGCAGAAAATAATATTAATAATATTGTAATATTAATATTAATAATAAGTGTAATATTCATCCTCTGCATCTCACTCGACACACGTCTGATCTCTTGTGATTTTTTTAAAAATTCAACGAACAAGTTTACTTCTGGAACCAGTTCCATTTTTACCGAGCCATCAGGTGGCATAAAAACAGCAATTCCCTAGACTTTCTTTAGTAACCTGCACTTCAAATTGACAAGATCAAACCCACTTAGGAGTTGTCACTGGGTGACTTGAGTTCATGAATTCACAACAGTTTGAGATCTAACATGGACCTAAATCAGCTGGTGCATGGATGGGGCGGGGGCGGGGGCGCAGGGCAGGGCTACGGGGTGTGACGGTGCAGGGGGGCGGGATCACAGGCACAGCCGACCGCTTGGACCCGCGATCCGACGCCCTCCTATGTTGGGCACTGGGTGAGCAGAGCGGGCTTGCTCCAGAGATGAGCGGAGCGGAGCACTTTTGCGGCGGCTACTCTAACGTGAAAGAGGAGGTGGTGGAAAGTTTCAGGTGTCCGAGGGCGGAGGACGGCTCGGACGAGGTTTACTGCTGCGGCTTCTCGGACCTCAAGTACTGCTGCAATGAGGCTGACAACTATTTCCCTTATCCGCACGAGTACATGTGGTCACTCAGGTAACCGAGGGGAGACTGAAGTGGGAACGGGGGAGAAGAAGGGAAGGAGGAGGCAAGTGGGGAAGGATGCGAAACTGGGAGAGTGAGGGCGATAAAAAGACAGTGCAGCGGAGCTTATTGAATAGGCAGAGGATGAGTATTATAGTAGGGGCTGTGACTGACTGGAACCAAATTGGAATTTTCTGAGGTCTTTTTGTACTTTGCGTTTGGTAAAAATCCGTCATGATTAAGGGAGGTGGAGAGGGAGAAGTACTTGCATTTATACAGCAGGACATCCGTCACTGTTCGCAGCCAAATAATTAGCTTTGGAAGAAAAGACTTGCATTTATATCATGTCTTTCACGACGTCTCAGCACTTTACAGCCAATTAAGCATTGCATTACTGTTGTAATGTAGGAAATGTAGCAGCCAATTTTTGCACAGCAAAGTTCCACAAACAGCAATGTGATAATGAACATAAGAACATAAGAAATAGGAGCAGGAGTAGGCCAATCGGCCCCTCGAGCCTGCTCCGCCATTCAATAAGATCATGGCTGATCTGATCCTAACCTCAAATCTAAATTCATGTCTAACTTCCTGCCCGCTCCCCGTAACCCCTAATTCCCTTTACTTCTAGGAAACTGTCGATTTCTGTTTTAAATTTATTTAATGATGTCGCTTCCTGGGGCAGCAAATTCCACAGACCTACTACCCTCTGAGTGAAGAAGTTTCTCCTCATCTCAGTTTTGAAAGAGCAGCCCCTTATTCTAAGATTATGCCCCCTAGTTCTAGTTTCACCCATCCTTGGGAACATCCTTACCGCATCCACCCGATCAAGCCCCTTCACAATCTTATATGTTTCAATAAGATCGCCTCTCATTCTTCTGAACTCCAATGAGTAGAGTCCCAATCTACTCAACCTCCCCTCATATGTCCACCCCCTCATCCCTGGGATTAACCGAGTGAACCTTCTTTGTACTGCCTCGAGAGCAAGTATGTCTTTTCTTAAGTATGGAGACCAAAACTGTATGCAGTATTCCAGGTGCGGTCTCTCCAATACCTTATATAACTGCAGCAATACCTCCCTGTTTTTATATTCTATCCCCCTAGCAATAAAAGCCAACATTCCGTTGGCCTTCTTGATCACCTGCTGCACCTGCATACTAACTTTTTGATTTCCTTGTTTTTAAGAGATGTTCGTTGAGGGATAAATGTTAGCCAGGACACCGGTGATAAATCCCCTACTCTTCTTCGAAATAGTGCCATGGGACCTTTTACGTCCACCTGAGAGGGCGATGGGGCCTCAGTTTAACATCTCATCTGAAAGATGGCACCTTTGACAGTGCAGTACTCCCTCAGTACTGCACTGGAATTTAAGCCTGGATTTTGTGCTCAAATCTCTGAAGCAGGATTTGAACCACAACCTCCTGACTGAGGCTTACAGTTGTTACCTAGGCAAACACAGCAAGGTCTCACAAATAGCAATGAAATGAATTACCAGTGAATTTGTTTGTGCTTGAGGGATGAACGTTGTGGAATCTTTTCTGTCCACCTGAATAGCAAATTGGGCTGCAACTTAACATTTCACCCGAAAGACAACACATCCTACAATGCAGCACCCCCTCAGTACTGCACTGAAGTATTAGCCTAGCTTTTGTGCTGAAGTACGTAAGTGGGGCTTGAACTTGGAAGTGAGACAACTACCAAGTGAACCAAGGTGACAATTAGTTAAGTCAGGGTTAAACTGTGTTATTTGTGCCCGAGGTATTAAGTTGGCAGCAAGAATTGGTGAGGCAGGTCAATAACTGAAAAGTGAGGAGTTCAATGCTACATGGGAGGACATCACCAGTTATTTGAAGAATTTATATTATGAATGATAGGTGAGGGTGAGTAATTGAGCTTTCTTTTGTCAAATCACCAACTATTCTATTGGATTGTTCCCTCCCCATTAACCTCCACCCACCAATTAACAAAAATACCAGCTTGTTTTTTTTGGTAAATGACAAAGGTGTGAGGTTTTTAAAGAGCAGAGTTTCCGTCCTATTCATAATTCAACACGAGAGAAGTTTAGCCGGAATTAGCAGGCATTCACAAAGGAAAGGGATGATCCGGACGTAGTAGTTAAAGAGGAGAGGTGTGAAATAATGGATAAGATAAACATAACGAGAGAGGAGTACTGGAGGGACTGGAATCCTTGAAAGTTGATAAGTCGCCAGGGCCGGATGGATTGTTTCCTAGGCTATTGAAGGAAGCCAGGGAGGAAATAACAGATGCTCTGAGGATTATTTTCCAATCCTCACTAGATACAGGGGAGGTACCGGAGGACTGGAAGACTGCAAATGTAGTACCATTGTTTAAAAAGGGTATGAGGGAAAGGCCAAACAATTATAGGCTGGTCAGTCTTATCTCGGTGGTGGGCAAACTATTAGAATCAATACTGAGAGATAGGATAAACTGTCACTTGGAAAGGCATGGTTTAATCAGGGATAGTCAGCATGGATTTGTTCAGGGAAGGTCATGCCTTACAAATCTGATTGAATTCTTTGCGGAAGTGACGAGGAGGATTGATGAAGGTAGTGCAGTGGATGTTGTCTACATGGATTTTAGTAAGGCATTTGACAAGATCTCACATGGCAGACTGGTCAGAAAGGTAAAAGCCCATGGGATACAGGGAAATGTGGCAAATTGGATCCAAAATTGGCTCAGTAACAGGAAACAAAGGGTAAAAGTCGATGGATGTCTTTGCGAATGGAAATGATTTGGACTTGAATGTAGGGGGCATGATTGGCAAATTTGCAGACGACACAAAAATTGGCTGTGTAATTGATAGTGAAGAGGATAGCTGTAGACTCCAAGAAGATGTGAATGGGTTGGTGCAGTGGGCGGAAAAGTGGCAAATGGAGTTCAACCCGGAGAAGTGTGAGGTAATGCACTTAGGGAGGGCAAACAGTAAAAGGGAATACGCAGTAAACGGGAATACATTGAGAGGGGTTGAGGAAGTGAGAGACCTTGGAATGCATGTGCACAGGTCCCTGTAGGTGGCAGTACAGGTAGATAAGGTTGTGAAGGAGGCATACGGAATGCTCTCCGTTATTAGCCCAGGTATAGAATACAAAAGCAGGGATGTAATGATGGAACTGTATAAAACGCTGGTAAGGCCACAGCTGGAGTATTGTGTGCAGTTCTGGTCACCACATTACAGGAAGGACATAATTGCTCTGGAGAGAGTGCAGAGAGGATTTACAAGAATGTTGCCAGGGCTTGAAAATTGCAGCTACGATGAGATTGGATAGGCTGGGGTTGTTTCTCTTGGAGCAGAGGAGGCTGAGGGGAGACTTGATTGAGGTGTACAAAATTATGAGGGGCCCAGATAGAGTAGACAGGAAGTACCTGTTTCCCCTAGCGGAGAGTTCAAGAACTAGAGGACATAAATTTAAGCTGATTGGCGGAAGGATTAGAGGGGACATGAGGAAAAACTTTTTTACCCAGAGGGTGGTGGGTGTATGGAATTCGCTGCCCGAAATGGTGGTAGAGGCAAGGACCCTCAACTCTTTTAAAAAGTACCTGGACCTGCACCTAAAGTGCTGTAAGCTGCAGGGCTACGGACCAGGTGCTACAAGGTGGGATTAGAATGGGCACCTGGTTGTTCTTCGAGCCAGCGCGGATGCAATGGGCCGAATGGCCCCCTTCTGTGCTGTATCTTTTCTATGGTTCTATGGAAGCTAAGCAAATTAACTTTTTCCCTATAATTGTTATTTGTATGTAGTGCAGTAGATGGTGTATCTAAGCATGATGATGTATGTGACATGCATTATGTCCTTTCCAGAAGGAGTACACAGGCATGAATATCGGAAGATTGCATTGCTCAAGCAGAGAAATGCAGAGCTTGAGCATCAACTGACAACATTCTGCAACATATAGGAGGAAAGGTTGTTGGATTGTATGTTCCAGAAAGTGGTCACCTCACAGGTTCAGAGGAATAGGGAAGCAGAGGAATGGATGACTATGCAGGAAGAAATAGGAGTCAGTCCAAGGGCTACCCTGTGAATCTTGATTCGTCTAATAAGTATATTGTGCTGGATATCCATGAGGTGGACCATAAAGACAGTGCAGGGGAGGTTCGCTGCAAGCTATGCCATGGCACCCTGGAGCAAGTTGTTAGTTTGCAAGAATGGTATAGTGAGAACTAATGAGTGGTAGTTGTGGAGCATTCCATTATTCAGGAGATAGATAGCCCTTTGCAGCTGCATCTTGTATTCCTGAATGGCATGTTGGCTCCGAGATGCCAGGGTAATGACATAAAGCTTACAATAGAGATCTTGCAAAGAGAGTTTGAGGAGTTAGCTTAGGTTACTGCCAATACCACACACTGAGCTGTGTAGGGAGAGGAAGATTAGATGCATAATTGAAAGGCACAGAAGGGGAGGTTTTGGATTTCTGGAGCATTGGGACAAATTCTTGGAAAAACAGAAGCCCCCATACAGAAGGAAATATCTTCACCTGAGCCAAAATGAGGTCATGAAATGCACTTTTATAGTGCATTTCATGACCTCAGGATGTCTAAAAATGCTTCAGTCAATGAAATACTTTTGAAGTGTAACTGTAAGTAAAAGCCAATATATGTAAAAATGCCTTTTGCTTAATAATCCCAATTAAGGCGCAAAGTAGTTTTGTTCCAAAGTATAATGGCCTTATTAAGAAGTAACAACAAGTTATTAAGAGGTTAACATACAAGAATACAACACCAGGTAGACAAATACAACCTGATACTATTCGGTCACTCGCCAAAGCCTTGGTGTGCACCCCGATGACCTTGATAGTTCGACAGCCAGTCCTGCCTCGAGATTTCTAACCAGTTATCGGAAAGCACCTTTCTTATATATGTTTTAAACACAAAGAGCTCTGCAAGAGTTTCCCATCACTCATCCTCCTTGTGATGTGGGGCTGCCACCTCCTTACCCTCCCTTCGCATCTCACGGTGATATGCGCATGCCTTGGGACAGTGCAAAACTCCCCATCCAGGAAGGATGACCCCCTTTCACACTGATAACCAGAGAAGGCACCAGTGTTTGATTGCTTTGAGAAGGGCACAGCACAACCCTTATCTCGACAACAAGAGCAGAGATGTTCTCCTGGTTTTCTGGCCAATATTTATCCATCAACCCAACACCAAAAACAGATTGTCTGGTCATTTATCTCATTGTCATTTGAGAGACATTGGGGGTGATTTTAAACCCCAAGAACGGGTGGGTTGGGGGTGAGTGGGAATTGAAAATTGTTGTTTTTTGGGTCGTGTCCTGATTTGCCCTGATTATTTTATACTTCTGTAGGTGTTTCATGATTCCTGTTTTCAGGCCAGCTTCTTAACATTTTATCCGTGACAGAATGCTGGTTCACTGTAATACCCAGGACCATCTTTTTGCCCTTTTTTAATATAACACCTGTTCTCTTTTCTCCAGCCTTTTGCTACAACTCCCGATTCTAATGATTTGATAAAGATCCCCACCAGAACGTGACTAATTTTGTCCACCATTTCCTTGAGTTCCCTTGTGTGCACTGGAATCTTGAGCTCTTTCAGTGCTTTAATCACTTCCTTATCGGTAATTGCTAATGTCATTAAAACTGCCTCCTCGTTTGCCAGAAAGTGAACTCTCACTCCAGGACAGAGTCAGATGCTTCTTCTGTGAACATCAATGCAAAGAAATTGTTTAGGATATCCGGCATTTCCTGGTTACCTGATATCACATTCCCATCGGTGCCTTTCCAAGGCTCTACTACTACTTGATTCTATTTGCTACGGATGTCTACATAGGTTTCCTCTTATTCCTACTGTTTCTTACCCAATGGTATAAATTGAGTTTGTAATTCCTGCATTATGCATTTTAAATATACCACTTCTCTTCCCAGATTTCTCCCTCTAACATTCAATGCCAGTCCAGTTCCATTAATTGCTTCCTCATTCTCCCAAAGTCCTTCTTCCGAAAATCAAGTGCCTTCATTGAACTTTTCTTATCCATGGTAAGTCTGGCAGAAAAACTCAGTTATGTTATGATCGCTGTTTTCAAGATGTTCCCTAAACCTCTAACTAATTTAATCATCCCTGGTTTGGTACATAAAGTCAGATCCAGAGTTGCCACTTTGTGTGCTCCTTAATCATCTGTGTCAAAAAGCAGCTTATGACCGTGACCAGGAATTAAATCTCTTTACACCTGCTCCCATCAAAGTCCTCCCACTTCATTCCAAGTATATTAAAATCCCCAAGTTAACTGTTTTAGCACTCAAACATACCTCTCTAATCTGTTTGCACAGTTCAGCATTTATATCTCACTCTGACAAATCCCAGAAACTAGCTTTTTCCCCTTATTATCCCTTATCAATCAATATGCCTCCATCTTGTCCATATTAAATACAGGTTTAATTATTTCTTGGGTATATATCTTTTACATAGGAAGCAACACTCATTACTGACCTATCCTCTTTACCCTTACATAGCAGTCTATATCCTTTAAGATGCACCTTATCAGCAGCATAGTGCTTCAGATCACTATTTATTTTTAGTGCTCCTTGCATATGGGGACATTATTTTAAGAGACGTGGCTCCATTCCTTGATGCAATCATCCCTGGTGATCCCACTTTTCCTGATCGCTCTGCCTTCCTTAGTCCATTATTTTTAAACCTGTTCTAAATTCAGCGGCACTAACTGTAGCTCTGAAGGTGACAATAGCCGTAGCATTTCATACCACAGGATCGTTCTTGGCATCAGCTAGTCAACTGTACACAAATGAATAAAGGAATTATCAGACATCATGTTTTCCAAGACCATCATCAAATTCCAAGTAGAAAAGGACCAGCAACTGTAGGGCATTATTAATGGAACCCATGTGGCCATCAAGGTTCATATACGAGAACTCCAATGTTTTCATGAACAGGAAGGTGTTCCACTATATAACTCTGCATTTGACCAATGACCAGAAATATAATCTTGTGCGTCAATGCCCATTTCCCACGGAGCAGCCATGTCTCTCTTATTGTACAGCAGTCCACCATGTTACATCTATTTGAGGGGGTCCTCAGAGTGAGTGGTTGGATTTTAAGTGACCAGCCTACCCTTTCCAGCTGTAGCTCATGGCACAGTGGCAGAGACTCCCATATCACCACCAGTGAGTGTGGAATACACTGTTAGGATTCTGAAGAGACACTGGACTGATCAGGTGGGGTGCTGCAGTACAGTCCAACCAAGGTGAGCAAGAGCAGCGTAGTGTGCTGTATGCTGCACAATTTCAATCAGAGAAGGTGCTGATATACAGGTGGTGGAGAAGGGCCAGAGATCTGTAGGAAGAGGAGGAGCAGAAGGAGGCCTACTTAGAGCGGGTAGGCAGAGTGGAGAAAAACTCACTGATTGCCAGCTAGTTTCAGTAAATGACACCTTTTACCACTGTGCAGTGAATCAACAATGAAAGCACACATATTGTAGCCTGCATGAAGATGGCACATATTCTATCCACTCAACCTGAATTGTCCTGGTCCGTTCAACCCCCCGACACAAAAAAAAATTGCATGCAACCGTGAAATGAAAATAGATTGGTAGCACCTCACCTACCCCTACATGCTCTTAAGTCTTCTACCCATGCTTTTCCTTGGTGAGGGAGGTCTTTAGTTGTCCTCCAGCTGGATGCCTTGCAGGCTGCATGAGAGCAGGCCATACGACATCTACGATATGGATGCAGCCTGCCATCACTACTCTTTCTAAATAGTGACCCCGTCTGTCAAATCCAGCAGTAAGATTCCTGTAACTGGGTGCCTAAGATTTTAATGGTGACAGTCACAGCATTTGTGAAAAAACTCTGTGCCGTGATTGGTCCCTCACTGCTTGGGAGCTCTCCTGAAAAGAGTCATGAAGCTGCTGCTCGCTCCGTAGGACTCTGCATTTGAGTAAACCCCTCCATCAGGACTGGTAATGTCAGATGTGCACAGCTATGCATTCTTTGACAGCTGCTGCAGGCTAGACTTGGGATGGTCCAAAAGCATTCTGCTCCGACATTAACTCTCTTCTGAAGGCTGGTCCATTAGGATATCAATTCCTTGTACATGCTGCTGGCACATGGCATGGGTGCAAAGGCTAGCCAGAAGTCTTATCTTCTACTCCTACCATTTCTACTTGCACTTCCTAATTTATACAATGTGCATCATCCAGTGCTGCCGACTCAAACTCGTTCTGGGGAGTGCTTGGTACTACTCCCTCTGGCCACCTCATCTTGGGCCAACCTATATAGGAAATGAAAAGGATCCTCCAGCCAATGGCTCCTACATCAGGTAAGTTGGTCCGACTTTGATGCTTCATGCAGGTAATTAACAAGTGTAAGCCCTGTTGTGAGGATTTGGCAAGGCAGTGACAATATGAAGGATCATAAAAACAAATCGCTGGATTTGTCTATGTTTGCTTCCATCTGGATTCCAAATTCACCTTCAATGTACACTACAGCTTCCCTTCCACATAAGATGATTGCCGCTTCATCTGGGAGACAGTACTCACTCACTGGGTGTTCATCTTCAGGCAGCTTCACCCAATGGTTTCAAGGGAGGGTGGTGGTCTTATGCCCCATTGCTGCCTCCTATGAGCAGTGGCTCCAATTGCCCCATCCTCCCCTCTCCCTTGAATCTTCCTGCCCAGCATACTTGTTGGGGACTAATCTCACCAACCTTCTTTCCCATTCTGGTCACTCCACAAACCTCTAACCTCTTGGACTCTGCTGGTGGATCAACAATCCCTGCCCCCTTTACATTTCTCTCCAAATGTCTGTTCATTTGCAAATAAGGCTGTTGTCAATCGTGACCTTATTGTGGATAGTTGTTTTTTTTTTATTCGTTCATGGGATGTGGGCGTCGCTGGCGAGGCCAGCATTTATTGCCCATCCCTAATTGCCCTTGAGAAGGTGGTGGTGAGCCGCCTTCTTGAACTGCTGCAGTCCGTGTGGTGACGGTTCTCCAACAGTGCTGTTAGAAAGGGAGTTCCAGGATTTTGACCCAGCGACGACGAAGGAACGGCGATATATTTCCAAGTCGGGATGGTGTGTGACTTGGAGGGGAACATGCAGGTGGTATTGTTCCCATGTGCCTGCTGCTCTTGTCCTTCTAGGTGGTAGGGGTCACGGGTTTGGGAGGTGCTGTCGAAGAAGCCCTGGCAAGTTCCTGCAGTGCATCCTGTGGATGGTACACACTGCAGCCACAGTGCGCCGGTGGTGAAGGGAGTGAATGTTTAGGGTGGTGGATGGAGTGCCAATCAAGCGGGCTGCTTTATCTTGGATGGTGTCGAACTTCTTGAGTGTTGTTGGAGCTGCACTCATCCAAGCAAGTGGTGAGTATTCCATCACACTCCTGACTTGTGCCTTGTCGATGGTGGAAAGGCTTTGGGGAGTCAGGAGGTGAGTCACTCGCCGCAGAATACCCAGCCTCTGACCTGCTCTTGTAGCCACAGTATTTATATGGCTGGTCCAGTTAAGTTTCTGGTCAATGGTGACCCCCAGGATGTTGATGGTGGGGGATTCGGCGATGGTAATGCCGTTGAATGTCAAGGGGAGGTGGTTAGACTCTCTCTTGTTGGAGATGGTCATTGCCTGGCACTTATCTGGCGCGAATGTTACTTGCCACTTATGAACCCAAGCCTGGATGTTGTCCAGGTCTTGCTGCATGCGGGCTTGGATTGCTTCATTATTTGAGGGGTTGCGAATGGAACTGAAGACTGTGCAATCATCAGCGAACATCCCCATTTCTGACCTTATGATGGAGGGAAGGTCATTGATGAAGCAGCTGAAGATGGTTGGGCCTAGGACACTGCCTTGAGGAACTCCTGCAGCAATGCCCTGGGGCTGAGATGATTGGCCTCCAACAACCACTACCATCTTCCTTTGTGCTCGGTATGACTCCCGCCACTGGAGAGTTTTCCCCCTGATTCCCATTGACTTCAATTTTACTCGGGCTCCTTGGTGCCACACTCGGTCAAATGCTGCCTTGATGTCAAGGGCAGTCACTCTCACCTCAGCTCTGGAATTCAGCTCTTTTGTCCATGTTTGGACCAAGGCTGTAATGAGGTCTGGAGCCGAGTGGTCCTGGCGGAAGCCAAACTGAGCATCGGTGAGCAGGTTATTGGTAAGTAAGTGCCGCTTGATAGCACTGTCGACGACACCTTCCATCACTTTGCTGATGATTGAGAGTAGACTGATGGGGCGGTAATTGGCCGGATTGGATTTGTCCTGCTTTTTGTGGACAGGACATACCTGGGCAATTTTCCACATTGTCGGGTAGATGCCAGTGTTGTAGCTGTACTGGAACAGTTTGGCTAGAGGCAGCTTGCCCCTTACAGCAAATCACACCTTGGTGTCTCCCTTTACTATTCTGTCACCTTCTCTTCCTTTGAGCACCTCACACTGTTCCACCCCTTTGGTGCTCCTTTAAATCCTTTGTTCTCTACTGCTCCCCAAACCCTACCCTGTCTTGCATTCATTTTGTCCATGAGACCCACCTTCTGCACCCTTAACCCAATTCCCACTGAACATTTGACCACCCAACTT
The DNA here is from genome assembly GCF_035084215.1 of Heptranchias perlo. Lineage (NCBI taxonomy): Eukaryota > Metazoa > Chordata > Chondrichthyes > Hexanchiformes > Hexanchidae > Heptranchias > Heptranchias perlo. The sequence continues at coordinate 72,218,617 of NC_090325.1, forward strand.
CCCTGCCTAGCCCCCATGCTACCTGACATTGTAAATGGTTCCCTCTCCTGAGGCACTGACTCCTCCCTTTTAAAACCACCATTATCATATTCCCCTCAGAAAAAACATCTTTGATCCCTCTGTCCTTGCAAACTACTGCTCCCTCTCCAACCTCCCTTTTTCTTCAAAATCCTTGAACATGTTGTCGCCTCCCAGATCAATGCCCATCTGTTCTGCAACTCCCTGTTTACATCTCCCCAATAAGGATTCTTCTCCTCCCACAAAGGGGTGGAAGTTATGCTACAGCTAAAAAGGATTAAATTATGAGAACAGATTGCATTCTCTTGAGTATAGAAGATTGAGCTAATTGAGGTGTTTAAGATGGTTAAAAATTTGATAGGGTAGATAGAAATAAACCTATTTCTTCTGGTGAGGGGAGTCCAGAACAAGGGAGCATAACCTTGACATTGGAGCTCGGTAGTTCAGGGATGATGTCAGGAAGCACTTCTTCACACATAGGGTAGTGTGAAATCTGGAACACTCTCCTCCAAAAAGCTGTTGCCTCTGATTTCATTGATCCGTTCTTCACTATAGAAGAGCAGATCATTAGGGTGTCATTGGTACAAGTGTTTGTGGTTCTCAGCTGGTTTATATGGGATGAACTTGGAATGCACAAAATCATGGAAGGGGAGGGGGAATGTTTTATTTACTTGGTATGGCATCCATTGTAATGTGGAATGAAATAAAACCTAATGCGGATGAATTTCTGCACTGTGATCATTTTAACATTGATTCACAAATAATTGTCTTTCTAGATGTAAAGTTGTATTCGGGCAGTGCTTGTGCTGGTTTGAGTTGTCAGAAGTGGAAGTAGCTCTCATGCTGGGGGTGAAGGGAACTAATTCATTTTAGTAACTTGAAAAATTTAATTTGTTCTGTGGTGTATGTTTTTGGAATTGTAAGTCACATTGAACCAGGACTAAACTTTATGCTGCAGATGGAAAGTTGGTACAATTAACTCCATTTTTATTAGTGTTAGTGAAAATAAGTGACCACATTATACTTCACTAATGTTTGTTGAGATATCATACATCAGCACAGATTAGTGGCAAACGCCTTGATATTCAATGGCATTATCATCACCGAGTCCCCCACCATCAATACCCTGGGGGTCGCCATTGACCAGAAACTCGATTGGACCAGTCACAAATTCTGCAGCTACTAGAGCAGGTCAGAGGCTGTGTATTCTGTGGTGGGTGGCTCATTTATGACACCCTAAAGTCTCTCCACCACCAAAAGTCACAAGTCAGGAGTGCATGGAAGACTCTCTACTTGTCTCGATGTTGCCGCTGTAACATTACTCAACAAATTTGACACCATCCAAGATAAAGCAGTTTCTTGATCGGCACTTCATCCACTACTCTAAACGTCCACCCTCTCCTCCACTGGCGTACTGTGCTGCAGTGTGAACTATCTACAGGATGAATTGCGGCAACTCGCCACGGCTTCTTCGGCTGCACCTCCCAAACCCGCGACCTCTACCACCTAGAAGGACAAGAGCAGCAGGTGCATGGGAACACCACCACCTCCAACTTAAACATATATCACCATTTCTTCATTGTTGCTAGGTCCAAATCCTAGAACTCCCGACCTAACAGCATTGTCAGATCACGTACACCACATGAACTGCAGTGGTTCAAGAAGGTGGCCTACCACTAGCTTCTCAGGGAAACTAGGAACGGGCAGTAAATGCTGGCCTTGCTAGCAACGCCCATATCCCGAGAATGAATAACAAAAAAACACTGCAGCGATTCAGTTCAAGAAGTCCTCTTTGTGTTATGCATTATTCTGGGTGTAAATGTGCAGAATGGATACACATGCAATCCTTACACAAAGGAAATTGTTGCATTTGAATACTTGGCACCAGCTAAGGCACACTTCACATGAGTCTTGTAATTTTATGAGTACACCCAAAAGAGTGAGACATTGGAATAAGATTCCAGAAATGGTTTCAGTTCCTCCCAGGAGGGGGGGGGGGGGGGGGAGAGCTACTATGCTGAAGGGTCTGACCAAAGTGTGACCTGGGCTTCATACAGTGGCATATAGGGGGAAGAAACAATGGAAACAGTGCTGAGAATAATGTTTTACTTTCATAGCTAGAAAAATATTTTGGGTAAATAAAATATTGTTGAGTTGAAAAGTAATATGTTTAATCCCACTTAAGTGAATAAAGTTAAGTGAATTGTTCATTTAGTGAATGAAATATCGGAGCACAGTAATCTTTCCCGTATCATTTAAATGAATGGGATAGTCTGCTTATTTATAGTAAAACATGTCATTACATTCAAAGATGCTAACTTTGTGATGAAATAGACACAACTGATCATGGAAGGATTTTCAAAAACAGATTAATAACCTCTAACGAGTGGCAGTGGGAATAATGAAATATATTATCTTGAAGGTATAAAGTAAAAAAGACCTGAGCTGCTGGTTAAATGAGCACATGATCAAACCGGTTCATCGCCACAAAGAAGAATGTACATCTCTGGTATCTCAACAATTTCCTCCTACATCATTAGTTTGAAAGGATTGTTCACAACTGTACATTAATTAGTTTAGAATCAGTTTGTAAATTCAATTGAATAAAGTTCTGTGTCTGTATTCTGCAGCTAAACATATACTGCATAAATTACGCTATGCTTTTCTGGCATTTGTAGTTGTCCTTCTGCACTTTCAGTACATATGTAGTCCAAAGTCATTAATTGAATAAACAGCTCCATGTCTTCATAGATGAGTCTTCAGGCGTGGGCCCACTGCATCCATTCCTGAGGTTACAAGCATCTTGCAAGAGGGTGGGTGTTAGGCACAAGAGGCTATTAACTCCTCAGGCAAAAGGGAATCAGTAGCACCCAATGAAGACATACCACCCAGGAAGCATTGTGCTGCTAAGTGGTGGCATGACTCTTGTCCCATGATTGGATCATATACCCTTCTCTGGAGTACAGCAAAAAGGCTGGCAGTATTCACCAATCCAGCAAGAACCAGATCAGTCATTTAAGACAAACGCTGTTCAACATTTGCGCCACCATCCTGGAGCCTCTTGAAGGAGGATGTTCATCTGCTTCAACAAGCAATGGGGAATGTCTGTGTGCAAGGTGGAGCCACCTGGATGCATACTGACAGTGATAACGTTATAGAATTGGGGAATTTTAACCCCCCCCCCCCCAAGAAGGGAGGGGGTGGGTTAAATTCTTAAAAATCTGAAACCCGATTCCGACCTGCCACAAACGTGCCTACTTCTGGTTTAACCAGGGCAGGTTGGGGGCGGGCGAGTAACCTTCTCTCTCTCGAGATGGGTCAGTAATTTAGATATGTTAATGAAGCTGCATGCCTCAGATTTTAACAGCTCGGGAAAACTGGCAGCTGAAGGGAGGCAAGAACTGCCTGATCCAGCAGTTAAGTACTTTTCCAACACTGTGGGCCAAGAGGAGCAGGAGTGCTTCCCCAAGCAAACCTGCCGCGATCTGCCTCCCTCCCCAAACTAGGCCAACTCCTCCCCTCCCCCCTGCAATCCAGACCTCCGTGTTCCCCATACTTCCGGGTTTCCCGGCCATCACAAGTTGCTCCCACTCCCTCCCCGCCTCCCTGTAAATATCGGGGCCAATGTTTCAGGTCAATGACCTTTCATCAGAACATCTCAATTAGATAACCCCTTAACCTTTTATGCTCAAGTGAATACAAGCTAAGTTTATGCAACCTGGCCTCATAATTGAATCCTTTAAGTCCCAGTATCATTCTGGTGAATCTGCGCTGTACCCCCTCCAATGCCAATATATCTTTCCTGAGGTGCGGTTTGCAAAACTGTATGCAGTACTGGGGTCTGACCAAGGCTCTGTACAGCTGAAGCATAATTTCCTCCCTTTGTATTCCAGCCCCCCTGAGATAAAGGCCAACATTCAATTAGTCTTTTTGGTTACTGTTTGTACCTGTGCATTAACTTTTAGTGATTTATGTACCTGGACACCCAAGTCCCTTCGCTGCTCCACAAATCCTAGTCTCTCGCCATTAAGAAAATATTCTGATTAGACTTTGTGATCCAAAGTGGATGACCTCACACTTTCCCACATTGAGCTCCATCTGGCACAGTTTTCCTGAGCACTTAATCTATCCCTTTGTAACTTCCTGCTCCCGTCTGAACTACTTACCTCCTAACTTAGTGTCATCTGCAAATTTTGATGTACAACTCTCTATTCCATCAGCTAAGTCATTGGTACATATGGTGAAAAGCTGAGACTCCAGTACAGATCCCTGAGGAACATTACTTTTCATATCCTGCCAATTCAGAGCCCCCTCAAATCATCTCAAAGATTTTTTTATGGGGTTCTGGGGCCAACACCCCAATATTTTTAGACTTTTGTGTCTTAATGCAGTGAAGGATCCTTCTAGTGATGGATCCTCCCTAAACTCAAGTACTCTATCAATTCTGTAAATAAAAGTCCATATTAGGAACATAGGAACAGGAGTAAGCCATTCAGCCCCTCGTGCCTGCTCCGCCATTTGATAAGATCATGGCTGATCTGTGATCTAACTCCATATACCCGCCTTTGGCCCATATCCCTTAATACCTTTGGTTGCCAAAAAGCTATCTATCTCAGATTTAAATTTAGCAATTGAGCTAGTATCAATTGCCGTTTGCAGAAGAGAGTTCCAAACTTCTACCACCCTTTGTGTGTAGAAATGTTTTCTAATCTCGCTCCTGATAGGTCTGGCTCTAATTTATAGTCTGTGCCCCCTACTCCGAGAATCCCCAACCAGTGGAAATAGTTTCTCTCTATCCACCCTATCTGTTCCCCTTAATATCTTATAAACTTCGATCAGATCACCCCTTAACCTTCTAAACTCCAGAGAATACAACCCCAATTTGTGTAATCTCTCCTCGTAACTTAACCCTTGAAGTCCGGGTATGATTCTAGTAAACCTACGCTGCACTCCCTCCAAGGCCAATATGTCCTTCCGAAGGTGCGGTGCCCAGAACTGCTCACAGTACTCCAGGTGCGGTGTAACCAGGGTTTTGTATAGCTGCAGCATAACTTCTGCCCCCTTGTACTCGAGTCCTCTGGATATAAAGGCCAGCATTCCATTAGCCTTAGTGATTATTTTCTGCACCTGTTCATGACACTTCAATGATCAATGTACCTGAACCCCTAGGTCCCTTTGGACATCCACTGTTTTTAACTTTTTACCATTTAGAAAGTACCCTGTTCTATCCTTTTTTGATCCAAAGTGGATGACCTCACACTTGTCTACATTGAATTCCATTTGCCACAGATCTGCCCATTCACCTAATCTATCAATATCGCTTTGTAATTTTATGTTTTCGTCTACACTGCTTACAATGCCACCAATCTTTGTGTCATCGGCAAACTTAGATATGAGACTTTCTATGCCTTCATCTAAGTCGTTAATAAATATTGTGAATAATTGAGGCCCCAAGACAGATCCCTGCGGGACTCCACTAGTCACATCCTGCCAATGTGAGTACCTACCCATTATCCCTACTCTCTGTCCCCTTTCGCTCAGCCAACTTCCTAACCAAGTCTGTACTTTTCCCTCGATTCCATGGGCTTCTATCTTAGCTAACAGTCTCTATGTGGGACCTTATCAAATGCCTTCTGAAAGTCCACATAAATAACATCCATTGACATTCCCCTGTCCACTACTTCAGTCACCTCTTCAAAAAATTCAATCAGGTTTGTCAGGTACGACCTACCTTTCACAAATCCATGCTGGCTCTCTCTGATTAACTGAAAATTCTCGAGGTGTTCAGTCACCCTATCCTTAATTATAGACTCCAGCATTTTCCCCACAACAGATGTTAGGCTAACTGGTCTATAATTCCCTGGTTTCCCTCTCTCTCCTTTCTTAAAAAGCGGAGTGACATGTGCAATTTTCCAATCTAGAGGGATTGAGGCAAATATTCCTCTAGTAGATCAATATTGTAAATATCTTTAAAAATAATTTTTATAATTTTGTTTGATTTCACTGCGCAAGTGTGCAGAGGAACTCTTCCTCCATTGTTATAGAATCATAGAAAGGTTACAGCACGGAAGGAGGCCATTTGGCCCATCGAGTCTGCGCCAGCTCTTTGCAAGAGCAATCCAGCTAGTCCCACTCCCCCGCCCAATCCCTGTAGCCCTGCATTGTTTTCCTTTCAAGTACTTATCAAGTTCTCTATTGAAGGCCATGATTGAATCTACCTCCACCACCCCCTCGGGCAGTGCATTCCAGATCCTGACCACTCGCTGTGTAAAAAAAAGTTTTTCCTCATGTCACCTTTGGTTCTTTTGCCAATCACCTTAAATCTGTGTCCTCTGGTTCTTGTCCCTTACGCCAATGTGAACAGTTTCTCTCCATCTACTCTGTCTAGACACTTCATGATTTTGAATATCTCTATCAAATCTCCTCGCAACCGGCTCTGTTCCAAGGAGAACAACCCCAGCTTCTCCAGTCTATGCACGTAACTAGACTCCCTCATCGCTGGAATCATTCCAGTAAATCTCTTTTGCACCCTTTCTAAGGCCTTCACATCTTTGCTAAAGAGCGTTGCCCAGAACTGGACACAATACTCCAGTTATGGCCAAACCACTGTTTTATAAAGGTTCATCATGACTCCCTTACTTTTTTTCTCTCCGCCTCTATTTATAAAGTCCATGATCCTGTGTGCTTTTTAACTGCTTTCTCAACCTGCCCTGCCACCTTCAACGATTTGTGCACAAATACCCCCAGATCTCCCTGTTCCTGTACCCCTTTTAGAGTTGTGCCCTCTAGTTTATATTGCCTCTCCTCGTTCTTCCGACCAAAATGTATCACTTCGCATTTTTTTGCATTAAATTTCATCTGACACATGTCTGCCCATCTCACCAGCCTGACCATATCCTCTTGATATCACTATCCTCCTCACTGTTCACTACGCAAGTTTTGTGTCATCTGCAAATTTTGAAATTTGTGCCCTGTACACCCAAGTCCAAGTCATTAATATATCAAGAAAAGCAGTGGTCCCAGCACTGATCCCTAGGGAACACCACTGCACACCTCCCTCCAGTCTGAAAAACAGCTGTTCACCACTACTCTCTGTTTCCTGTCCCTTAGCCAATTCTGTATCCATGTTGCTACTGCCCCCCTTTATTCCATGGGCTGCAATCTTAATGACAAGCCTACCATGCGGTACTTTATCAAACGCCTTTTGAAAGTCCATATACACCACACCAACTGCATTGCCCTCATCTACCCTCTCTGATACCTCATCTAAAAACTCTATCAGGTTAGTTAGACATGACTTGCCTTTAACAAATCCATGCTGGCTTTCCCTAATCAATCCACACTCGTCCAAGTGACTGTTAATTCTGTCCTGGATTATTGTTTCTAAAAGTTTCCCCACCACTGAGGTTAAACTGACTGGCCTATAGTTGTTGGGTTTATTCAGATTTGATAGTCCAAATTGTGATTTAAATACAATTTTAAAAAATATTTCAGAGTAAGCAGAACTACTTAGGCTGCATTAAGAAGAATAAAAGACAACAGTTCAGAAGTACTGACCACATTAGTATCAATATAATAATATTCCTTGTCTTTTTATGGTGAGAGAGAGAGGTTGGAGGTTGAAGATGAGAGAGGAGTTGCCTATCAGACAACAAGCTTTTTCTTGTACCCTGTTTGAGTGCAAGATAGGTGTTTGGACTCTAGGGGAATCAAGGGATACGGGGATCAGGCGGTAAAGTGGAGTTGAGGTCAAAGATCAGCCATGATCTGATTGAATGACAGAGCAGGCTCGAGGGGCCAAATGACCTGCTCCTATTTCTTATGTGTTATAAGAGCCTCCCCAGATACACAAACTGTAATCAAGTCTTTGATACACTTTGGCTTTATAGAAAGTTAAGAGTTGTTATGGAAAAAAATAAGTATTTGACATGAATGATGTCAAAAACCCAGCTTTTTGGAGGCCATTTCAGTAATGAGGAGGTATTGGGAGTACCATTTAAGAACAGAAGATACTGAGGCCATGAATGAAGAAGGACTAAGGATGGAGCCAGCAAAAGTAACAGGTGATATTTGGTAGTTAGACATAAGCGATCCAAAGAAACTCACCTAGATTCTGATATAGGTGCAATTTACACACAAATGGTCTGAAATGTGTGTTGCACTCACCCAAAATGAAGTGTGGTGTTTACAGCCAATTTTCCATGGTCAACTCATTTATCTTAATGATGCATAGTTTCAGGTGCAGATTTGTCATGTGCAGGGTGAACACTGAGGATGGGAGTGGAAAATTATGCAGGTGAAATTTAAAAGGATGCAGACAGTTAAAGAGAAGTGTCAGAATGGGGAGCAAAATTCTTCCAACTGTAAGAAATCCTTACAGCTGTCAAGGAATTGTGGGCTCTCTGCCAGCAGAGATATATTGGCCCTAAAGTATAAAAGTTAGGAATTACAGGTGAGAAGAGTTCTAAACATTAGTCAGATTACTGTGCCAAGGATGGGAGTGGACTACTTGATATTTGCCACAAGTAAATTAAAATAATATCCATCTTGGCAGCAAATATGCAGAGTTTATGCATGTTTACCATCCAAAGAATTGTGTTATTTAATGGTTGCCCATATAGAGTCATAGAGTCATACAGCACGGATAGAGGCCCTTCGGCCCATCGTGTCCGCGCCGGCCATCAGCCCTGTCTACTCTAATCCCATATTCCAGCATTTGGTCCGTAGCCTTGTATGCTATGGCATTTCAAGTGCTCATCCAAATGCTTCTTGAATGTTGTGAGGGTTCCTGCCTCCACAACCCTTTCAGGCAGTGAGTTCCAGACTCTAACCACCCTCTGGGTGAAAAAGTTCTTTCTCAAATCCCCTCTAAACCTCCCGCCTTTTACCTTGAATCTATGTCCCCTTGTTATAGAACCCTCAACGAAGGGAAAAAGCTCCTTAGTATCCATCCTATCTGTGCCCCTCATAATTTTGTACACCTCAATCATGTCCCCCCTCAGCCTCCTCTGCTCCAAGGAAAACAAACCCAATCTTCCCAGTCTCTCTTCATAGCTGAAGCCCTCCAGCCCTGGTAACATCCTGGTGAATCTCCTCTGCACCCTCTCCAAAGCGATCACATCCTTCCTGTAGTGTGGCGACCAGAACTGCACAGAGTACTCCAGCTGTGGCCTAACCGGTGTTTTATACAGCTCCATCATAACCTCCTTGCTCTTATATTCTATGCCTCGGCTAATAAAGGCAAGTATCCCATATGCCTTCTTTACCACCTTATCTACCTGTTCCGCCGCCTTCAGGGATCTGTGAACTTGCACACCAAGATCCCTCTGACCCTCTGTCTTGCCTAGGGTCCATATATTAAATTATAAAATTAGCTCTATAATGCCAAACAAAACAGGACTAATTTAGGGTATGATTTGTTGTAGGGGATTCTGCAAAAGGCAGAAATGAGAGAGAGAGAGGGATGTGCAAAAAATAATGAAGGCAAAGTTGATTATTGTTGAAGGTAGATAGTCAGAGCTTTAGTAATTTTGCTGCAGTTCATCTTTGTTCTGGTTCCACTTACCTCCAAACAGAAAAGTATAGTCTAGATTGTAAGAATCCTTTCAGTGGTGCCAACACCACTCCACACAATCTGATTGATGCCTGTTTAACAAAGTGGTAAATAATTAACCGGGGAACAAAGAACTTCAAACTATTATTAGAGATGGATCCAATTAACTCATGTAACTCGATATATGATAATTTGAAAACCTGTACTCTGCTATAAGCTATAGTTGAACCAGGTAATTTTTTGCCACCTGCAAACTTGACTCAATGGGTAGTTTTATTTTTCAGATATATAACAGAATTTTCAATATAAGATGTGAGTATAAACCCTATCCTTCCGTCCCTGGAGAAAAAACTATCTCACAAGTGCCCTTTCAAACCTCAATTTTCCCCTAGTCTGGTATGCCACCCATCATATAATTGCTGTCTCTGTCAGTCTAATCCATAACTGTCTCATCTCCCATGCATTGGCCCCCCCTCAGACCACTGCACGGTACACTCCCATCCCCACTGCTTTTACCAGTATAACAGTCTCAACTCCACAGCACAACCAGGCATTGCAGTGATTGGCCTAACTGTCCACCAACAACATCCTTGCAGTCCATTTTGGTGTCTGTGTTTTATCCTGCTTCCACTTGTACCTGTCGCAACAAAGACATTACATTTCCAGTAGTGGTTTCTGTTCCTGTGCTGCACAGTCATCTCTTGTGTACCTCAAAGCTCCACTCTTCATCCTAACCTCTTCATTATTTCTACCCTTTAGTGATACCATCTGGAAGCATGAAGACAGTTTCCACAGGTATGCCAACAACACACAACTTTATCTTTGTGTCTTCATCAACCTCAAGGTCTTTACAATATCCAATTGCTTGTCCAACACTAAGACCTAGATGAGCCAAAATTTCCTCCAGTTTAATTTGGCAAAACTGAAGCCATGCTCTTCGGCTGCCATTAGCGTTCGCATGCCTCTGACCTTGACTTCATCTTGGGCTGAGTCTGGAAGTACGAACTCTTGGCAAACTACTCAACCCTGAACGGAGGTTCCTTCCTCACAATCAGTCCATAACCAAGACCACTGTAATAAATCTGACCCTGGCATCTTATGGGTGGATTCTTTACTGAGGTGATCAAACCAAGTACAAATTAAGACAATTAAAATGCTCAAGCGATAATTATAAGAACAGAATGATAGTATGCCGTTCCCTTCTTGAGTAGAGCTGTAACCGACGGTATCCTCTTCTCCTCTGTAGCTTTACTTCTACTACTGACCTCTTACAATCACCTGTACTTATACTGGTCTTGAAATCGATACAAGCATGACCCTTGCACCTGGAGTCTCGAAATGTGATATTTTTCCAACATAAGGTCAGGGAAGATAAGATTGATTGGTTATTGTCAGCTTGAGTTTAGACTGGAGTGAGGCAAGGCTGATCAGCCATGAGTGGCTTATCTCAACAGGATAATTTCTTGAAGAGACAGGATATTGTCCAGGGCTATATTGACTAAGGTAAGGCTAGTCAACCATGAGCAGTTTATCTCAACAAAGCATTCTTAGTAAATTCTTTTAAAGACATTACCTAGAACTTCAGCATTTTAGTTTTAACTGTTTCATTGCCAGGCAGCATAATTAAAATTATTTGTACACCGTGGGGGGACTTTAAACTCCCCACGACAGGTGGGAAAGGGTCGGGGTGGGGGGTAAGTCGGTAAATATGTGAAACGCGACTCCAACCCGCTGCGAACGTGCCTACATCTGGTTTAACAGTGGTGGGATTGGGGGTGTCTGAGTAACCCGCTCTGGAGCAGCAGGTCAGTGATTATAATATTTAAATGAGGCTCCATTCCTCAGCTTTTGGGAGTCATTTGAATTTAATGGCTGTGGGCTGGGTTTCCCAGAGCTCGGGAACCCCAGCAGCTAAAAGAAGCCAGGACGAGCACCAGGCTGTGTTGCCTGCATGGTGCCAGCATTAAGAATATCTCCTTGCAGCTGGAAAAGAATTGGAGCATGAGGGGGAGGATCCAGTTGTCATGGTCCACGTAGGAACCAACGACATAGGTAGAGCTAAGAATGAAGTTCTGCTGATGGAGTTTGAGGAGCTAGGGTCTAAATTAATAAGCAGAACTTTAAGGGTAATAATCTCTGGATTACTACCTGACCCATGCGCAAATTGGCATAGGGTCAAGCAGATCAGAGAGTTAAATGCATGGCTCAAAGAGTGGTGTGGGCGATGGGTGGTTTCAATTCATGGGGCACTGGCACCAGTGCTGGGGAAAGAGGGAGCTGTGTTGGGACGGGCTCCACTTAAACGGGGCTGGGACTAGTGTCCTGGTGAATTGAACAACTAGGGCTGTAGATAGGGCTTTAAACTAAAAAAAAGGTGGGGGTGGGGGTTCAGGTGAGGGGAAATTTAGAAATCTGAAGAGAAAAGTCAAGGCTTTAGAGCAGTGTAGCAATTCGGGTAAAGATAAGCAGAGTGTGACAGGAGGGGAGAGTGTTTAACGATAATAGTGCATCAGCGAATAAAGTCAATTCAGGGGAAAATGGGAAAAAGTTAAAATTAAAGGCGCTTTATCTGAATGCACGAAGCATTCGTAACAAGATAGACAAATTAATGACACAAATAGAGATAAATGGATTTGATTTAATAGCCATTACAGAGACGTGATTGCAAGGTGACCAAGGTTGAGAACTAAATATCCAGGGTACTTGACGTTCCAAAAAGACAGTCAAAATGGAAAAGGAGGGGGTGAAGCCCTGATAATAAAGGATGACATAAGGACAGCAGTGAGAAAGGATCTTGGCTCGGAAGATCAGGAAGTACAATCTGAGATAGATAGCTTTTTGGCAACCAAAGGTATTAAGGGATATGGGGCGAAGGCAGGTATATGGAGTTAGATCACAGAGCAGCCATGATCTTATCAAATGGTGGAGCAGGCACGAGGGGCTGAATGGCCTACTCCTGTTCCTATGTTCCTAAGTATGGGTGGAAATAAGAAATAACAAGGGGCAGAAAACACTGGTGGGAGTAGTCTATAGGCCCCCTAACAGTAGCCATACTGTTGGACAAGGTATTAATCAAGAAATAATAAGAGCTTGTAACAAAGGTAATGCAATAATTGTGGGGAACTTTAGTCTTCATATGGATTGGACAAATCAAATTGACAAAGGTAGTTTGGAGGATGAGTTCTGGAATGCATTTGGACTGTTTCCTAGAACAATACATCATGGAACCAACCAGGGAACAGGCTATTTTAGATCTTGTCTTGTGTAATGAGACAGGGTTAGTTAGTAATCACATAGCAAGGGATCCTCTGGGGAGGAGTGATCATAATATGATAGAATTTCACATTGAGTTCGAGAGTGACATACTTAAGTCCGAAACTAGAGTCTTAAACTTAAATAAAGCCAATTACATAGGTATGAGGGGCGAGTTGGCTAAGGTAGATTGGGAAATAAGATTAAAAGGTATGACAGTAGATAAGCAATGGCAAACATTAAAAAAAATTTCATAATTCTCAACGAACATACGTTCCATTGAGAAATAAAAACTCCAGTGGAAAAATGATCCACCCATGGCTAACTAAAGAGGTTAAGGAGAGTATTAGATTGAAAGAAGAGGCCTATAATGTTGCCAAAAAGGGTAGTAAGCCTGAGGATTGGGAGAATTTTAGAAACCAGCAAAGGATAACCAAAAAATTGATGAAGAGGGAGAAAATAGAATATGAGAGTAAGCTAGGAAAAAATATAAAAACAAATTGTAAGAGCTTCTACAAGTATGTAAAAAGGGAGAGAGTAGCAAAAGTAAACGTTGGTCCCTTAGAGGCTGAGACAGAAGAAATTATAATGGGGAATAAGGAAATAGCAGAGACATAAAACCAGTATTTTTTATCTGTCTTCACAGAAGAAGGCACAAAAAGCATACCAGAAATAGTTGGGAACCAAGGGTCTAATGAGAGTGAGGAACTTAGTGATTAATATTAGTAAAGGAAAAGTACTGGAGAAATTAAGGGGACTAAAAGCCGACAAATCCTCTGGACCTGATGGGCTACATCCCAGGGTTCTAAAAGAGGTGGCTGCAGAGACAGTGGACGCATTGGTTGTGATCTTCCAAAATTCCCTAGATTCCTAGAACGAACCCAGCGGATTGGAAGGTAGTAAATGTAACACCACTATACAAGAAAGGAGGAAGAGAGAAAACAGGGAACTACAGGCCCATTATCCTGACATCAGTCGTCGGGAAAATGCTGGAATCCATTATTAAGGAAGTGGTAACAGGGCACTTAGAAAATTGTGATATGATTAGGCAAAGTAAAGATGGTTTTATGAAAGGGAAATCGTGTTTGACAAATCTCTGAGAGTTTTTTGAGGATGTAACTAGCTGGGTAGATAAAGGGGAACCAGTGGACATAGTATATTTGGATTTTCAAAAGGCATTTGATAAGGTGCCACACAAAGGATTGTTACACAAGATTAGGGCTCATGGGGTTGAGGGTAATATATTAGCATGGATAGAGGATTGGTTAACAGACAGAAAACAGAGAGTAGGGAAAAACGGATCATTTTCAAGTTGGCAGGCTGTAACTAGTGGGGTGCCGCAAGAATCAGTGTTTGGGCCTCAGCTATTTACAATCTATATTAATGACTTAGATGAAGGGACTGAGTGTAATGTATCCAAGTTTGCTGATACAAAGCTAGGTGGGAAAGTAAGCTGTGAGGAGGACACAAAGGGTTTGCAAAGGAATATAGACAGGTTAAGTGAGTGGGCAAGAAGGTGGCAGATGGAGTATAATGTGGGGAAATGTGAGGTTATTCTCTTTGGTAGGAAGAATAGAAAAACAGAATATTTTTTAAATGGTGAAAAACTATTAAATGTTGGTGTTCAGAGAGATTTGGGTGTCCTTGTCCACGAAACACAGAAAGTTAACATGCAGGTACAGCAAGCAATTAGGAAGGCAAAAGGTATGTTGGCCTTTATTGCAAGGGGGTTGGAGTACAAGAGTAAGGAAGTCTTGCTACAATTGTACAGGGCTTTGGTGAGACAATTCCTGGAATCCTGTGTACAGTTTTGGTCTCCTTATCTAAGGAAGGATAGACTTGCCTTAGAGGTGGTGCAACGAAGGTTCACTAGATTGAATCCTAGAATGAGAGGGTTGTCCAATGAGGAGAGATTGAGAAGAATGAGCCTATACTTTCTGGAGTTTAGAAGAATGAGAGGTGATCTCATTAAAACATATAAGATTTTGAGAGGGCTTGACAGGATAGATGCTGAGAGTTTGTTTCCCCTGACTGGAGAGTCTGGAACTCGGGGGCATAGTCTCAGGATAAGGGGTTGGCCATTTAAGACTGAGATGAGGAAGAATTTCTTCACTCAGAAAGTTGTGACTCTTTGGAATTCTCTATCCCAGAGGGCTATAGATGGTCAGTCCTTGAGTATATTCATGACTGTGATGTATTTTTGGACTCTAAAGGAATCAAGGGATATGGCGATCGGGTGGGAAAGTGGAATTCAGGTCGAAGATCAGCCATGATCTTATTGAATGGCGAGGAACCGTATGGCCTACTCCTGCTCCTATTTCTTACATTCTTCTGTTCTCCTGCTCCTCCTGCTTGTGGGCCAGGAGGAGCAGGAGTGCTTCCCCCCGGGCCCCTAAGCAAACCTTCTGCCGCAATCTCTCCCTCCCCACGATCGGCCGATTCCACCCGCGATCTCTTCCTCCCTCCCTGTTTGCTACCACGCTCCGCGCCCCCATCCCTCCACCAACCCCCAATCTTCTCGATTGCCGGGGACCATCCCCAATGGTCCCAGCCTCTTAACCTGGCTGGCTGCCGAGTGGGAAATGCTAATGGGGTCCAGCCATTAAATTCGGTAGGACCTCCACCTTCCTAGGATTTCCAGGTTTCCCAACTGCAGAGAACGTGCCCCCGCTCCTGCCCCTTAAATATCAGGGCCCATATCTTTATGGGCTCTTGCTGGAACCTTCTTTGATCTGTCCATTCTTACACCGCCACTTTGCACCTCTAATATCACTTGCTTCCACCCTACCTCTTCTCCACTGCTGATGAAGCATTAATCTATGCTTTTCTCACCTCAAAACTCAACTTCTGTAATACCTCTCCTAGATGGCTTGCTCATCTCCACAAATTACAACTTATTCAGAATGCCAAAGCCCACATTCGCACCTGCATAAAGCCCTGCACTTCATTCTGTCAAGTTGGCATGGCTTCCTGTGTCCCACTGAACTGACTTAAGATTCTCGCCCTTTCAAATCACCTCCACAACTTTGCCCCACCCTACCTCTGTTCTCATCTAACCATATGTTCCTATATATACTCTCTGCTCCTCCAATACCAGGTTACTCCTTGTTCCTTGCTCCCTTCACTCCAGCTTTAGTGGCTGCCCTTTCAGCTACTATGCTTTTGCTCTCTAATAACCTCCCTCAATCTCTCCAGCTGCCTCCTCATTTTCAAAAGTCTCCCAAAATCTTTCTGCAGCTCATACTCAGCTTTCTGTTATCTCCTTTGCCTGCTGCTAATGGTCCACCCTTTTGTTTCCACCCTGACCTTAAAACTTTTGTGAGGTCATCAGATTTCTCTATTTTAGAAGTAAAATACTGCGGATGCTGGAAATCTAAAATAAAAACAGAAAATGCTGGAATTACTCAGCAGATCAGGCTGCATTCGTGGAGAAAGAAACAAAGTTAACATTTCAGGTCGATGATCTTTCGTCAGAACTGATTTCTGTATTTGTTGACTTACTAGCACATTATTTCTGGCGCTGTATACTAATTTTAAAAACATTTTCTGTAGTGATAGCACTGTTTTCCTTTGGGTAGCTGACAATTTTTTAAACAAGGTTAGGACTAGGTCTTCAGGAGTGGGTCAATGTTTGCTGGCGGCCCCTCACACAGAAATATTTGAGAAACCGCTGCCAACATTTGTCCCTCAACCAATACCACTAAAACAGATTATTGGATCATTTATCTCCTTGCTGTTTGTGGAACATTGTTGCATTCAGATTGGCTGCTGGGTTTCCCTAAATTACAATCGTGACTACATTTCAAAAGTAATTCATTGGCTAAATGCCTTGGGATGTTTTACTACATTAAAGGTGCTATATATATGCAAGTTCTTTCTTCTTTATTATAAGTACCTTGTTTTCAATAGAAACTTAGGAAATATTTGCAATTGCAATATTTTTGTGAAGATAAATATGTTTCAATTCTACTGACAAGCTATCTGGTCCATGAATATATAATAATAAAACAGGATTTACAGGATAAAAGAGCACAACGTGAGCTGAAATATTCCAGAATATATAACCCTGCGGTATAGAGGGTGCAGTCACCATGCTGCTGATTTCCAATTTATATATGAAAAGAGAATGGAGGAGAAAAGATAATAGTGGTTACAGTTGATAAAAATAAATTCATCATCGCCTTCTGTTTTGTATTGCTAAATCAGTTTTCAATCTAATGAGAGCTAATTTGTCATTAATCCCATGAGCCCTAATCTTTCCTATAAACCTAATGTGGAATTTTATTAAATATATTCTGAAAACATCACTAGATTACATTGACTGGATTGCCCTCATCATCACCTAATTCAGTGCTGTCCTCAAAGAATTTCAGTAGATTTGTGAGGCATGGCTCCGAAACCAATATACCTTATGGCAGCTTTCTAGCTTTCTATAAAATGCATTTGACCATTCTCACCATATAGATGTGTTAGATTAAATAATTTTCAGGCTGAACTTGGGGGAAAGGGATGCATTTAAATATCATTATTACTGAATGTCTACTTGTCTTTTTTTGTTTAGTATAGGTGCAATGGTGGGATTAGGAATTGCTGCTCTTGTTTTACTGGCATTTGTCATCAGTGCCTTTGTGCTGTGCTACTTATTTCTCTACACTAAACCCCAAAGACTAGATTCTGGTCTCAGGCTGCAAAACTTCACAACTTCTCCAGTACAAACAAGTAAGACTAAATTCATAAATGCTGAAGTACCTCTGATGCATTGTATGTGTTTTTATGCTTTCTGCTGCAAGTCCAAAAATGTTTAGCTCATACTCAGAGTGTAAATGTTTTTTTTTCTAACATTTATCCAAGCTGTTTCTTAACCTTTTGGGTTTCTGAAAATCATTCCAATACATAGTAAATATTTTATTGGTAGATGCTATATTTGTGATTTCATTTCATAGGTAGTATTTAAAGGTGAAGTTTATTATACTTCAGTTGTTTTGGCAGTGCCAAATTGTACCAACTAACTGAAATGTTTAAGGCCTGTCCTTTTTTAAACTATGAAACCCATCCTAATGACCACCATCGTGACTCAGGTCAGCTAAATTAGTCAGTTCAGCCTGGAGTTTCCACATTGTTCTGACCAATTTTTGGGTGATGCACTGGATCCACGCCCAATTTTGAGCCTTCACCTATTTCCAGCCATCATTTCCGATGGATAGTGAAAGAACCCATTTTAAAGGGAGTTATGTGGGTGCAATCTATGATTCATTGGACATTGGTGAATCCTGCCACTCTCTTAAAAATTAAATGCCCTGTCATTCTGCCACGGTTGCTTGACTTTGCAGTAAAGGGAGAAGTGGATTTGAAGAGCCCAACATGTACCTTTACGATTTGTCTTATGCAATTTGAGTTTTTTCTGCTTGTTCCCTTTGTTTACTGGGTTACCATTAACTCCTTTCCCAGTTGCACAAAGGGAACTTTGAATTTTCCATTGGGAATTCCTCTGTATATTTGTTTCTTGGAGGAAGGAGGAACAACGGAGGGAAGCCAGACTGGTTGGGCAGTACTGAAGGCCCACGCCACTCACCCAGTGGTAACCCCTCACCCCAACACCAAAATATACAGACTGAGGTTCCCCCACCTCCTGTTGTTCCATGAATATTGCTTGTGGAGGTTGCACTTTACAAAGGAAGCTTTCATTGAGGTATGACTCTTGATATATAGCCCACCCCCAAAACTGGCACTGTACTTGCAGTTCAGTGCCTTTAAATATTGGAACTGGCCTGAATATTTATGCTATGGGGCTTTTCCAAGCTGTGGCTGAGAATATCACTAACATAAACTGTGCACAGAAGTGTTGTTCCCTAAAGCAACACATTTCATCCACTTTCCCATGGACTAGCAACATGTGGGGGCATTACAATTTTATAGTGTCAGGATTTCTTAAGGTCCAAGGAGTCATAGGTTTGGACCCGATTGACTACATATGCACTCTTGATCGATGCCACTGCCTACAACAACAGAAAAGTATTCCACTCTCTCACTGTCCAGCTCATTTGTGACCAGCAGCAGCACATCATGTAAATGAATGCACACTTCCCTGTCAGCTGCCATGATGTATTCATTTTAAGGAAGGGATGTCCATTGCAGCCATGGCCGATGACACCTGTACAGTTTCCCAGGACACAAGCTGAGCATTGTACAGTGCACACGCCGGAGTCGTCGTGGAGCACACTATTGGAATTTTGAAGGTATGCTTCAGGTGCCTGAACTTGTCCAGAGGTGCCCTGCAATATACTCTGTGTGGGTTTCTAGGATTATGTTTATGTCCAGCCTTGCATTACAATGAGGCCTCATCATGAAGACATCTAAGGGCAACTGGATGAGCCAGAGGAGGAGGAACAGCAGCAGCTTGTAAAACAAAATGTGTTGCTGACTACAAAAGATATTCGTGCTGCTCTCATGCAGGAGTTCTCTTGACTTCTGCATCTGACCACTGCATTAACAGCCCTCCCATTCATAGCACCTGATTCCAAAACTTGCCAAGAACAATGACTGCATGCACATCTATTTTAGTGTAACCATAATTTTAATGAAACCCTACAGTATGTGCATCTGCTAAGTGCTTTCTTGCTGCCATTGTGTAAAGTGTAAACTCTTAAGCTAAATCTAGTGCTCTTCAGTGGTAGGAATTTGTGAAATGGCTGGCGACAGTGTGTCATTATGATTGAAGTAGCCCTTGTCACTCCTTCGCTGGACTTGCTGCAAGCTGTGTCACTTTTGCTGTTACCTGGGCAACCTGGCCCTGCTTCCTTTCTGCCACATTTACAGGTATCAGAGAGGATTGGCTGGGGGACACGCATGAGCTGCTATCCTGAGAGACAGCACCATCATCTGAGCTCATTCTGTCATGTTACTGGTACTGGGCACTGGCTCATCATGGGCACTGACCTGCAGGAAAGCAGAACCAAAGATATCAGTAAAGTCCTCCCTCATGGTTGTCTGTAATTAACCGTTAAGCCTGTCAAAAATGAAAGAGACAGCCCTCTCCAATCTGGTACCCCCCCTTTGCCCCCCTCAGTTTCTAAGCAGCAGTCTGCAGTCTGAGCATCCATGGCAGATGAACAGAATATAAAATATCCTTGGGCCTCTTCTACAGATGTCCTTGAAGCTATCACATGATCCAGAGTGGATTGCATTGCTAAAAAGCCACCCATCAGGGTATCAGAGATGCAGGTAGTAAATTCCTTCACTAGACCTGCCATTTTTCACACTATGTGCCAGCGTCCCTAGTGCCTATACATGTATTTGAACCTTTGCAAGCGTGATTCATTTAAAAGCAGGGCCCTTGAGATCTGTGTCCCCTGACTTTCCAGTCAGGAGTGACTACCTCCTATGTTCCACCCCAGCTGCTTCTGCTCAGTTGTGCTCTGTGTGTCACCCAGTGCATTCTCATCTGCCTCACTCACTGAATCTTCTCAGACGGATGTCTCTGGTCTGGTGCTTGGGAGGGAGAGTGTGTTTGATGGCATATGGTCTGAAGTGCTGGCTGGATTGGGTGCACTGTGGCCTAACTTACCTTCCTTGGACACATCTAGAGAAGGAAGAGAGGTTAGAATGGTTTCCTGGGGAACAGAGGTCATACGGCACTTTCAATAGAAGGAGTGACATGAGGGTTTCACAATATAGATCCTTGACAGTTAATGCAGGGTGCAATAGGAACAGAAGCAGAATGCCAGGACAAACCCTCAGTTGATACCTACCCTCCTATTACACCATCTTCTACATCCTAAATGTCCTCCCTCTCCAGGATCTGCATGACTCATGGGGTGGTTAGAAGTTTCAGGTTTTAGGTAGAGACCAAAAGAGTTTCCACCAGATAAACATTAAAACATGCCCTCATTCAAATTAAGCTGAACCTGGAAATTACTGTGGAGACAGCACTCATAGGAACAGGAGAAGGCCATTCAGCCCCTCATAACACGAGCGATTGGAAGTCCTGCCCCGCTACACTTCTGGCAGGAATTGCATGCCCACGGAAAATCCAGGCTCCAATTTTTTATTGCAAGCTCAAGTCTAAATGCCTATATATTGATGGGACTCATGGATGGTCACTATAGACAGATGGTCTTAAAGAGCAATGTCACTGTACGGTATTGCTGCCCAATAGTATGTCCTTACTACTGCATTTTTGTTTGAAAATTGAGGTATGGAGTGAGTTGTTAGACAACAAATAGATTACCTTCCATGGAAATTATCAGTATTTAAAAGGAACTGACCAGAAACTACAAAATGGATAATAAAAAAAGAAAAACAAAATGCTCATTTGTAAGGTCAAAGAAATTATTCTTGTTACAAAATAAATGCAGAACCATATCAAATTGAGCATATTGTGAATACCGGCACTGTAAGTGTGAAAAGGAAACTCCACTTAGTTATATCGCTGAATTTCAAAATGTATTCATAGGTAATGGTCTGAAGCTTGTGCTGTTCTTTATTTAACTACAAAGGTGGGCAGCATCTTTTCCACCTCCAGTACTGAATTCTAGGTAGGATTCAGTCCTTTTGGTCAGCTTATGCTTGATAACTGTTACCGAATTTTATCCTCCCAATGGTGGGGAAAAATGTAAGATTAATTGAGTTGATTTTTCTACAATGCAGTTGCATATGGAAGAGGATGTTGTTTGTAATTAAATGATTGACAGGGTAGCTGTTAGTTTTAATACTGCTTTTTTGAGTGCTGCAAGACAATATATGTGCTGGTTTTAGAACCATAGAACCATTGAAAAGAAACAGCACAGAAGGGGGCCATTCAGCTCATCGTGTCTGTGCCAACTCGAAGAACAACCAGGTGTCCATTCTAATCCCACCTTCCAGCACCCAATCCGTAGCCCTGCAGCTTACAGCACTTTAGGTGCAGGTCCAGGTACTTTTTAAAAGAGTTGAGGGTCCCTGCCTCCAGCACCAATTCGGGCAGCGAATTCCATACACCCACCACCCTCTGGGTAAAAAAGTTTTTCCTCATGTCCCCTCTAATCCTTCCGCCAATCAGCTTAAATCTATGTCCTCTAGTTCTTGAACTCTCCGCTAGGGGAAACAGGTACTTCCTGTCTACTCTATCTAGGCCCCTCATGATTTTGTACACCTCAATCAAGTCTCTCCTGTGCTCCAAGGAAAACAACCCCGCCTATCCAATCTCTCCTCGTAGCTGCAATTTTCAAGCCCTGGCAACATTCTTGTAAATCTTCTCTGCACTCTCTCCAGAGCAATTACGTCCTTCCTGTAATGTGGTGACCAGAATTGCGCACAATACTCCAGCTGTGGCCCTACCAGCGTTTTTTACGGTTCCATCGTTAAATCCCTGCTTTTGTATTCTATACCTCGGCTAATAACGGAGAGCATTCCGTATGCATTCTTCACAACCTTATCTACCTGTACTGTCACCTTCAGGGTCCTGTGCACACGCACTCCAAGGTCTCTCACTTCCTCTAACCCTCTCAATGTATTCCTGTTTACTGCGTATTCCCTTTTACTGTTTGCCCTCCCTAAGTGCATTACCTCACACTTCTCCGGGTTGAACTTCATTTGCCACATTTCCGCCCACTCCATCAACCCATTGACCCAAAGTGACACCTGATGGAGTAGAGTGAGATTCCATTTGTCTGGCCCACACCTCCTTTGAGCTTGGCTCCCTGCTGGAAGCATGGGATTGCTGAATTTACCCTGTAAAACCTACAATTTGGGATGAAATGTTTTTTAAAAACCAAAAAGTAGTGTCCTGTTGCAATATTAAACCAGGATAGAGCCTAGAAAGCATTAATGAAGTAATGTTTATCTGGTGGAAACTCTTTTGGTCTCCACCTAAAACTTCAACCTGTTTTTTCTTCTCCTTTCAGGTGCTGTCAGGGCTGCTGTGTATTTCTAGCATTTGCTGCTTTTTTTTTTCTTTTTACCTCTAATGTTTATCTTTTTTTATGCAACTGACCTTTAATTTGTTTTATTTAAAACGGAAGTATGGGTCATTTGTAATCTTTTAGTATGCATAATCCATTTAAAATATTAGAAACAAGAAGTTAAGAGTCATATTTTTACTGATAATCCTATTAGATTAGCTAATTCTTTAATAAGACTGCAGCAGCAGCGATTTATATTTATATAGTTGAGAACTACACTGTAATTGTGTACATTTCTATGACTTTAAATTATAACTGATTTAGTTTTTTCCAAATGTTGTAATAGGTAGGTCTGTTTGGAAATCACAAAGGACATTCTATAATCAAAGGCTTAGTAAGAACTTCAGTTAACCTGCACTTTATTGCTTTTCTGGAGTATCATTTTTCAAGGTCACACAGGTTCAGTACCTCTAAAAGCACTGAGACCAGAGTAATAACAAATAGCATTAGAGCTGCTCTAAATGACGTGAATCTTATTTGACAAGCGATTTAAGGTGAAGTATATAATGAGATAAAAATCCTTTGAAACCCCCAAATTTTATGGCATATTTCCTCTGCTAACGACTAAGGGTTGATTTCTGGCAAACAAGATGGAAACTACTAATAGTGATCCAAGGTTTCACTCGCCAGACAGTAGTTCATAATGCATGGATTAAATTATTTTGTACACATGTAATTTTGTATTGTAAAAATGCAAAAAAAAAGTTATCTGTGAATTGAACCTAAGTTCACAAGAGTGCAGGTAAGTGACTGTCGAAGCTTGGATACAATGCAGCTGCATATTAGATGTTATGTAATTTGTACATCAACAGCATTCATGTCCAAAAGAATAATCGCAAGCCATAGTCATACTAGGCTTTCTGTTTTTGACTTGTACATTGTCCAGTAACCCATGCCTTCTTTGTAGGGAATAAGAAACAAGGGATCTCAGAAACAAAATTGCACACATCATCAATGGGAACCTTACCACCCTTGGAAATAGAAATGCTCAAGATAAACTGTTGATAACAGTAATAGGAACTGAAGTTGCAGCAACCAGAATCTCATAAGTTTATATAAGTAAAATAAGGAAGTATTGCATTTTAAAATAAATGTTATGTTTAAACAAAAGTTAACTATCTTATCTGCTTGTCAAATACAAAATAATTGAGGATTAGTGTTGTAAGTACATGAAGTGTATGTAATAAACAGTGTTAGAAACAAATGATGTATAACTTTTTAAGTGTATGTGGTTTATGATTTCTTTTGTTGTGTGTCAAACTTAAAAATCAAAGTATTTACACAACAAATAGACCATGAGGGAAACAAAATAATTCAGCGTCCATAGAATAAAACATATTCTGGATTCAGAATGAGGCCAGTGCAGATGCTCAAAATCATGTATTTTAATAAGTTTTTATATAAATATTCTAAAAATGTTCCACTAATTGAGTTATGAAGTCCGTATTCCCCAAATAGAGATATCCTGGATCAGATAAGAAATCCGACTTGGAAAATGCTGATGGATTTATTTTTTGATTCTGTATAAGGTTCAGTCATAAGACAGTAAGGATTTTTTTAATGCAAGAAAGAAAAATTAACCATTACTGCTGTACTAGAATAAAAGCTACAGTACAAATATATAAATGAAGTCTACTATTTTATGTAACATTTGTTCAGTATTGTAAGAAAAAACACTAATCAGTCAAAAATAAAATTCACAATATTTGAAATTGTACTTGTACCA
Organism: Heptranchias perlo; assembly: GCF_035084215.1. Lineage (NCBI taxonomy): Eukaryota > Metazoa > Chordata > Chondrichthyes > Hexanchiformes > Hexanchidae > Heptranchias > Heptranchias perlo. Next base: position 72,243,104 of record NC_090325.1, read on the forward strand.
TTTGATGTAGGTTTCCTTTTCTTCCCTGCTTTCCTGAAGGTGCTGATTCCTCTTGGAATACAGTACTAGAGCTACCACAGCCCTCCAGTACCTCACCCAAATGCCTATGCTTCACATGTGAACCTCGATAGTGTTGGTAGGCTGTGGAGAACATCACAGTCAGGTCTGTTCTGCTCCAATGTGCGGACACACATAAGAACATAAAAACTAGGAGTAGGAGTAGGCCATACGGCCCCTCAAGCCTGCTCTGCCATTCAATAAGATCATGGCTGATCTTCCACCTCAACTCCACTTTCCTGCCCTATCCCCATAGCCCTTGATTCCCTTAGTGTCCAAAAATCTATTGATCTCAGTCTTGAATTTACTCAAGGACTGAGTATCCACAGCCCTCTGGGGTAGAGAATTCCAAAGATTGACAACCTACTGAGTGAAGAAATTTTTCCTCATCTCGGTCCTAAATGTCCGCCCCCTTATCTTGAGACTATGACCCCTAGTTCTAGACTCTCCAGCCAGGGGAAACAGCCTCTCAGTATTACCCTGTCAAATACTCTAAGAATTTTATACGTACATTGTTCTGCAGGACTCACTGGATAATGATCAGGAGTAGGAAATTCCAATTGCCGTTTATTTATTTCCCTTGCCCAGTGGTATTGATGGTAATTGCACTGCTCCAACTATCACTGTACTGCAGAGACCGAGGGCAGGATTTTCCGTTTGCTGGATTAGTCAGAGTTGGCAGAGTGGATTTTGCACCTGTTACTGACCCTAGCGAATTTCCTGGCGTTAACCATCTGCAAATACTTTTGGTGGGCTCCCAGCGATGTTCCTATCTGTGCCTGGGAGCCTGTTAAGGGAGGAAAATCGTTACTTCTGTCAATCGATCAACAAGAAGTGTGGGCCCTTGGACCTACCAACCAAACTTGCCAGTGGGAGTGAGTACCTTCGCCCTGCGATCAATTGCACGCACTAAGGTGGCACTTTTAAATTTCACTCCCCATCTGCTGGTCTGAGCAATGCTGGACACCAGTAAAATGCAGGTCATCATCATAGCTTGTCGCTCCAAAACCATAGCCAGGATCTGGTGGTGTCATTTATCTTGAGTAGTTCCTTAGGAGTACAGAGTGTTGACAGGGGGCACTGCATCAAGCAATGTGCAAGTGTTTGCCTAGGCTCTCCACATTCACAGCTGGGGACATTTCTCAGTTTCCACTTGATCATATTGTCAGCAATCTTTGCCACTCCAGCTCTCGCTCAATTTAAGGTACATCAATGCTTTTGTTTGAGGTCAGTGCCTGGACGGAGTTGTTCTCAAGGAAACAGATGACAGCCCTTGACATCAAGGCAGTATTTGACCGAATGTAGCATCAAGGAGCCCTAGTAAAATTGAAGTCAATGGGAATCGGGGGGGGGGGGAAACTCTCCAGTGGCTGGAGTCATACCTAGCACAAAGAAAGATGGTAGTGGCTGTTGGAGGCCAATCATCTCAGCCACAGGATATCGCTGCAGGAGTTCCTCAAGGCAGTGTCCGAGGCCCAACCATCTTCAGCTACTTCATCAATGACCTTCCCTCCATCATAAGTCAGAAATGGGGATGTTCGCTGATGATTGCACAGTGTTCAGTTCCATTTGCAACCCCTCAGATAATGAAGCAATCTGTGCCCGCATGCAGCAAGACCTGGACAACATCCAGGCTTGGGCTGAAAAGTGGCAAGTAACATTTGTGCCAGACAATGACCATCTCTAATAAGAGAGAGTCTAACCACCCGCCTTTGACATTCAACTGCATTACAATTGCCGAATTCCCCACCATCAACATTCTGGGGGTCGCCATTGACCAGAAACTTAACTGGACCAGCCATATAAATACTGTGGCTACGAGAGCAGGTCAGAGGCTGGGTATTCTGCGGCGAGTGACTCACCTCCTGACTCCCCAAAGCCTTTCCACCATCTACAAGGCACAAGTCAGGAGTGTGATGGAATACTCTCCACTAGCTTGGATGAGTGCAGCTCCAACAACACTCAAAAAGCTCGACACTATCCAGGACAAAGCAGCCTGCTTGATTGGCACCCCATCCACCACCCTAAACATTCACTCCCTTCACCACCGGCGCACAGTGGCTGCAGTGTGTACCATATACAAGATGCACTGCAGCAACTTGCCAAGGCATCTTTGGCAGCACCTCTCAAACCCGTGACCTCTACCACCTAGAAGGACAAGGGCAGCAGGCGCATGGGAACATCACCACCTGCACGTTCCCCTCCAAGTCACACACCATCCTGAATTGGAAATGTATCGCTGTTCCTTCATTGTCACTGGGTCAAAATCCTGGAACTCCTTACCTAACAGCACTGTGGGAGAACCTTCACCACATAGAATCATAGAATCATAGAAGTTTACAACATGGAAACAGGCCCATCAGCCCAACATGCCCATGTCGCCCAGTTTATACCACTAAGCTAGTCCCAATTGCCTGCACTTGGCCCATATCCCTCTATACCCATCTTACCCATGTAACTGTCCAAATGCTTTTTAAAAGACAAAATTGTACCCGCCTCTACTACTGCCTCTGGCAGCTCGTTCCAGACACTCACCACCCTTTGAGTGAAAAAAATTGCCCCTCTGGACCCTTTTGTATCTCTCCCCTCTCACCTTAAATCTATGCCCCCTCGTTATAGACTCCCCTACCTTTGGGAAAAGATTTTGACTATCTACCTTATCTATGCCCCTCATTATTTTATAGACTTCTATAAGATCACCACTAAACCTCCTACTCTCCAGGGAAAAAAGTCTCAGTCTATCCAATCTCTCCCTATAAGTCGAACCATCAAGTCCCGGTCGCATCCTAGTAAATCTTTTCTGCACTCTTTCTAGTTTAATAATATCCTTTCTATAATAGGGTGACCAGAACTGTACACAGTATTCCAAGTGTGGCCTTACTAATGTCTTGTACAACTTCAACAAGACATCCCAACTCCTGTATTCAATGTTCTGACCAATGAAACCAAGCATGCCGAATGCCTTCTTCACCACCCTATCCACCTGTGACTCCACTTTCAAGGAGCTATGAACCTGTACTCCCAGATCTCTTTGTTCTATAACTCTCCCCAACGCCCTACCATTAACGGAGTAGGTCCTGGCCCGATTCGATCTACCAAAATGCATCACCTCACATTTATCTAAATTAAACTCCATCTGCCATTCATCGGCCCATTGGCCCAATTTATCAAGATCCTGTTGCAATCCTAGATAACCTTCTTCACTGTCCACAATGCCACCAATCTTGGTGTCATCTGCAAACTTACTAACCATGCCTCCTAAATTCTCACCCAAATCATTAATATAAATAACAAATAACAGCGGACCCAGCACCGATCCCTGAGGCACACCGCTGGTCACAGGCCTCCAGTTTGAAAAACAACCCTCTACAACCACCCTCTGTCGTGAAGCCAATTTTGTATCCAATTGGCTACCTCACCTTGGATCCCGTGAGATTTAACCTTATGCAACAACCTACCATGCGGTACCTTGTCAAAAGCTTTGCTAAAGTCCATGTAGACCACGTCCACTGCACAGCCCTCATCTATCTTCTTGGTTACCTCTTCAAAAAACTCAATCAAATTCGTGAGACATGATTTGCCTCTCACAAAACCATGCTGACTGTTCCTAATCAGTCCCTGCCTCTCCAAATGCCTGTAGATCCTGTCTCTCAGAATACCCTCTAACAACTTACCCACTACAGATGTCAGGCTCACCGGTCTGTAGTTCCCAGGCTTTTCCCTGCCGCCCTTCTTAAACAAAGGCACAACATTTGCTACCCTCCAATCTTCAGGCACCTCACCTGCAGCTGTCGATGATTCAAATATCTCTGCTAGGGGACCCGCAATTTCCTCCCTAACCTCCCATAACGTCCTGGGATACATTTCATCAGGTCCTGGAGATTTATCTACCTTGATGCGCGTTAAGACTTCCAGCATCTCCCTCTCTGTAATATGTACACTCCTCAAGACATCACTATTTATTTCCCCAAGTTCCCTAACATCCATGCCTTTAAAAACCATAAATACCGATGAGAAATATTCATTTAGGATCTCACCCATCTCTTGTGGTTCCGCCCATAGATGACCTTGTTGATCCTTAAGAGGTCCTACTCTCTCCCTAGTTACTCTTTTGCCCTTTATGTATTTGTAGAAGCTCTTTGGATTCTCCTTTGCCTTATCTGCCAAAGCAATCTCATGTCCCCTTTTTGCCCTCCTGATTTCTCTCTTAACTCTACTCCGGCAATCTCTATACTCTTCAAGGGATCCACTTGATCCCAGCTGCCTATGCATGTCATATGCCTCCTTCTTTTTGACTAGGGCCTCAATCTCCCGAGTCATCCAAGGTTCCCTACTTCTACCAGCCTTGCCCTTCACTTTATAAGGAATGTGCTTACCCTGAACCCTGGTTAACACACTTTTGAAAGCCTCCCACTTACCAGACGTCCCTTTGCCTGCCAACAGACTCTCCCAATCAACTTCTGAAAGTTCCTGTCTAATACCATCAAAATTGGCCTTTCCCCAATTTAGAATTTTAACTTTTGGCCCAGACCTATCATTCTCCATAGCTATCTTAAAACTAATGGAATTATGATCACTGGTCCCAAAGTGATCCCTCACTAACACTTCTGTCACCTGCCTTTCCTTATTTCCCAAGAGGAGGTCAAGTTTTGCCCCCTCTCTAGTTGGGCCGTCCACGTACTGAATGAGAAATTCCTCCTGAATACACTCAACAAATTTCTCTCCATCCAAGCCCCTAATGCTATGGCTGTCCCAGTCAATGTTGGGAAAGTTAAAGTCCCCTACTATTACCACCCTATTTTTCTTGCAGCTGTCTGTAATCTCCTTACATATTTGCTCCTCAATTTCCCATTGACTATTTGGGGGTCTGTAGTACAATCCGATCAAAGTGATCTCTCCCTTCCTATTTTTCAGTTCTACCCATATAGACTCAGTGGGCGAACCCTCGGCTATATCCCCTCTCACTGCTGCCGTGATGTTCTCCCTAATCAAGAACGCAACTCCCCCTCCTCTCTTACCTCCTGCTCTATCTTTCCTATAGCATCTGTACCCTGGAACATTGAGCTGCCAGCACTGCCCCTCCCTTAGCCATGTTTCAGTAATAGCTATAACATCCCAGTCCCATGTACCCATCCATGCCCTGAGTTCATCTGTCTTGCCCATCAGACTTCTTGCATTGAAATAAATGCAGTTTAATCTAGACTTCCCTTGGTCTTTGCCCTGCTTTCTCAGACCACCTGTCCGGTCATGTTTTGTACACTCTCCCTTACTGCCTTTTGTTTCTGTCACCACTTTACTTCCCACTGACTTCCTGCATCGGTTCCCATCCCCCTGCCACATTAGTTTAAACCCTCCCCAACAATACTAGCAAACACTCCCCCTTGGACATTGGTTCCAGTCCTGCCCAGATGCAAACCGTCCAATTTGTACTGGTCCCACCTCCCCTAGAACCGGTTCCAATGTCCCAGGAATTTGAATCCCTCCCTCTTGCACCATCTCTCAAGCCACGTATTCATCCTAGCTATCCTGTCATTCCTACTCTGACTAGCCCGTGGCACTGGTAGCAATCCTGAGATTACTACCTTTGAGGTCCTACTTTTTAGTTTAGTCCTAACTCCCTAAATTCAGCTTGTAGGACCTCATCCCGTTTTTTACCTATATCGTTGGTACCTATATGCACCATGACATCTGGCTGTTCACCCTCCCCCTCCAGAATGTCCTGCAGCCGCTCCGAGACATCCCTGACCCTTGCACCAGGGAGGCAACATACTATCCTGGAGTCTCGGTTACGTCCGCAGAAACGCCTGTCTATTCCCCTTACAATCGAGTCCCCTATCACTATAGCTCTGCCACTCTTTTTCCTGCCCTCTTGTGCAGCAGAGCCAGCCACGGTGCCATGAACCTGGCCGCTGTCACCTTCCCCTGGTGAGCCATCTCCCCCAACAGTATCCAAAGCATTTGAGAGGGGGATGGCCACAGGGGACCCTGCACTACCTGCCTGCACCTCTTACTCTGCCTGGTGGTCACCCATTCACTTCCTGCCTGTACTCCCTTTACCTGCGGTGTGACCAACTCGCTAAACGTGCTATCCACGAGTTTCTCTGCATCGCGGATGCTCCACAGTGAATCCACCCGCAGCTCCAGCTCCGAGATACGATCGGTCAGTAGCTGCAGGTGGACACACTTCCTGCACACATGGTCGGCAGGGACACTGGTAGTGTCCATTGACTTCCCACATCTTGCAGGAGGGGCATATCACGGGTGCGAGGTCTGCTGCCATGACTTGCCTTAGCTTAGTTACCCCTTTTAAATTACGTTGAAATTAGAAAATGTTAACTATACTAGGGACCTAGGTTCACTAAAAAAAAACACTACCTGCTATAAAACCTGCAGACCTTCCCTTTCTTATTACTTTACTTACAGTAAAATGGTCGAAATACTCACCTGAACCTACTCACCAATCAGCTGCCTCCCCTGTGCCGCGTCACTTTCTGACTGGTGACGTCACCCCAAACTCTGCCGCTGGTCTCAGAGCAAGCCTCGGGTCGCTGCTCTTTATATCCCCGCTCTCCGGTCTCTCGCCTCTGGTTCCGCCCAGGTCCGCCGCCGCTCAGGTCTCGGGCCTCGGGTCGCTGCTCTTTATATCCCCGCTCTCCGGTCTCTCGCCTCTGGTTCCGCCCAGGTCCGCCGCCACTCAGGTCTCGGGCCTCGGGTCGCTGCTCTTTATATCCCCGCTCTCCGGTCTCTCGCCTCTGGTTCCGCCCAGGTCCGCCACCGCTCAGGTCTCGGGCCTCGGGTCGCTGCTCTTGATATCCCCGCTCTCCGGTCTCTCGCCTCTGGTTCCGCCCAGGTCCGCCACCGCTCAGGTCTCGGGCCTCGGGTCGCTGCTCTTTATATCCCCGCTCTCCGGTCTCTCGCCTCTGGTTCCGCCCAGGTCCGCCGCCACTCAGGTCTCGGGCCTCGGGTCGCTGCTCTTGATATCCCCGCTCTCCGGTCTCTCGCCTCTGGTTCCGCCCAGGTCCGCCGCCGCTCAGGTCTCGGGCCTCAGGTCGCTGCTCTTGATATCCCCGCTCTCCGGTCTCTCGCCTCTGGTTCCGCCCAGGTCTGCCGCCACTCAGGTCTCGGGCCTCGGGTCGCTGCTCTTTATATCCCCGCTCTCCGGTCTCTCGCCTCTGGTTCCGCCCAGGTCCGCTGCCACTCAGGTCTCGGGCCTCGGGTCGCTGCTCTTTATATCCCCGCTTTCCGGTCTCTCGCCTCTGGTTCCACCCAGGTCCGCCGCCGCTCAGGTCTCGGGCCTCGGGTCGCTGCTCTTTATATCCCCGCTCTCCGGGGACTTCAGCGATTGAAGAAGGCTGCTCATCACCACTTTCTCAAGGGCAATTAGGGATGGGCAATAAATGCCGGCTTCAACAGCAATGCCCACATCCCATGAACAAATTTTTTTAAATGTTTCTCCAAGATCATCGGCATTTCCTGCCATTTAGTTACTCTGTAGCCTTCCACAGTGGTATTTTGGGATAAGGGATTTTTAGCAGCAGAGCTCTTTCTGGACTTTAGCCTCTTGCGTTCTGGAATGTGTCCATGCAGTGGGTATCTAGGATTATACACCTGCTTTTGTCTTTTTTACTGAAAGCCTCCCACCTCACTGATGGTGGTGCAATCCCTGCGGGGCATTAGAGTGATACTGTGGGAGTCGATTTCAAAAAGATGATCCTACAGGATTGATTGAGTTCAGTATCAATTTTATGGGCCTGGCTCAAGCGTGACCATATGGGACACAGTAGTCCACAACTGGGTAGCACAGGGCAAGAACGGTTGCTTGGAGTGTCTTGGGGTCAGCTCCTCCATTTTGTGTTGATCAGATTCTAGAGTACACAGTTCCTGGAGTTCACGTCCTTTTTCTTTCCATGATGTGGAGATGCCGGTGATGGACTGGGGTGGACAAATGTAAGGAATCTTACAACACCGGGTTATAGTCCAACAGTTTTATTTTAAAAACAGTAACCAAAAAGGCTAGTGGAGTGCCACCGATCTTCGGGTAAGCGTTCTCCAAGGCAGCCTTCGAGACACACGACAACACAAAATCGTCGAGCAGAAATTGATAGCTTAGTTCCGCACCCATGAGGACGGCCTCAACCGGGATCTTGGGTTCATGTCACGCTACACGTAACCCCACCAGCAGGAAAAAAAGTTATCTGTTTTTAATACAACTGGACATTCTCTCTCTCTCTCTCTCTGCCTTTTGGGTCTCTTTCTCTCTCTGGCTTTGTAATCTGACCCATTGTGTATTCAGTATACTGGGATGTACTGTTTTCCGTGGCTAACCTGTCTGAACACCAACGACACCTTTGATTGGTGTGATCGTGTCCCAGCCTAATATAAGATATGCGATTTGAGAACCTTTCACTCACTCACCTGACGAAGGAGATAATCTCCGAAAGCTTGTGATTTTAAAATAAAACTGTTGGACTATAACCTGGTGTTGTAAGATTCCTTACATTTTTCTTTCCATATCAGCGTTCGGTCTAGTGTGACCCCATGGTACACTGGATACTCATAGTGCTCAAGGATTGTACCATCCCACATTACCAGGAGATTTTGTTTGGTCTGACGGTGTTTCAAGTGAAAGGCACAAACTTGTATCATGCAAATGTTGGCATCCAGGGACCATGTACAATAGTATTCTCAAAGTACACTAAAGGAATCAGTTAGGATGTTCTGAATGTCCTCCAATCTTTCCGATTGGGTAGCGATACCCAGAACATCTGCATAGATGAAAACTTCGCATCTTGGGGAGTTCTGGTAGGTCATTTGTGTAGGCTTTAGACAGCAGGGGTGCTAGCATTGAGTCTTGGGACAATCCATTCCGTTGAGTTCGACACCGACTTTTATGACCATCCATCTCGAGAAAATAAATGTTGATTCTGAAGCGTGGAGGAGATGCAGTACTGCAGTACAAAGGGATCTGGGGGTCCTAGTGCAAGAAAATCAAAAAGTTGGTATGCAGGTGCAGCAGGTGATCAAGAAAGCCAACGGAATGTTGGCTTTTATTGCTAGGGGGATAGAATATAAAAACAAGGAGGTATTGCTGCAGTTATATAAGGTATTGGTGAGACCGCACCTGGAATACTGCATACAGTTTTGGTCTCCATACTTAAGAAAAGACATACTTGCTCTCGAGGCAGTACAAAGAAGGTTCACTCGGTTAATCCCGGGGATGAGGGGGCGGACATATGAGGAGAGGTTGAGTAGATTGGGACTCTACTCATTGGAGTTCAGAAGAATGAGAGGCGATCTTATTGAAACATATAAGATTGTGAAGGGTCTTGATCGGGTGGATGCAGTAAGGATGTTCCCAAAGATGGGTGAAACTAGAACTAGGGGGCATAATCTTAGAATAAGGGGCTGCTCTTTCAAAACTGAGATGAGGAGAAACTTCTTCACTCAGAGGGTGGTAGGTCTGTGGAATTTGCTGCCCCAGGAAGCTGTGGAAGCTACATCATTAGATAAATTTAAAACAGAAATAGACAGTTTCCTAGAAGTAAAGGGAATTAGGGGTTATGGGGAGCGGGCAGGAAATTGGACATGAAGCTGAGTTCGGATCGGTCAATGCCCTGTGGGTGGCGGAGAGGGCCCAGGGGCTATGTGGCCGGGTCCTGCTCCGACTTCTTGTGTTCTTTAGATTTGTGGTTGGGATCAGATCAGCCATGATCTTATTGAATGGCGGAGCAGGCTCGAGGGGCCGATTGGCCTACTCCTGCTCCAATTTCTTATGTTCTTATGTTCTTATGACCTAGGCACTTTGGCTATTTCTCAAAATTGTCGTAAGCAGCAAACAGATCAACAAACACAGCCCCTATAATTTTGCAGGTTTTGAAGCCATCTTTAATGAAACTTGTCCACATATTAGTATCTTGGGTGTAAACCGGCATAATCATCAGCGAGCTGCCCTTGCAATGTTGTTACTGTTCTAGCTGTTATAATGTACTCCTATAGCTTGTAGGTTGAGCAGAGGAAGGATACTGAACGGAAACTTTGCAGAGTTGACGTCTTTATGTATTCCAGCCACCTTGGCCTGTCTCCACAGCCTGGCTTGTATTGCAGCCACCTTGGCCTGTCTCCACAGCCTGGGTTGTATTGCAGCCACCTTGGCCTGTCTCCACAGCCTGGGTTGTATTGCAGCCACCTTGGCCTGTCTCCACAGCCTGGGTTGTATTGCAGCCACCTTGGCCTGTCTCCACAGCCTGGGTTGTATTGCAGCCACCTTGGCCTGTCTCCACAGCCTGGGTTGTATTGCAGCCACCTTGGCCTGTCTCCACAGCCTGGGTTGTATTGCAGCCACCTTGGCCTGTCTTCACAGCCTGGGTTGTCTCCATGCAAGAGTTGAAAAGGTCAAAGGAAATTAGGGGTTACGAGGAGCGGGCAGGAAATTGGACATGAATTTAGATTTGAGGTTAGGATCAGATCAGCCATGATCTTATTGAATGGCAGAGCAGGCTCGAGGGGCCGATTGGCCTACTCCTGCTCCTATATCTTATGTACTTATGTTCTTAAATAGCCACATATGTGCCCTCATCCCGAAGTTTCGGAATAATTAATTGGATACACCATCGAGTCCAGGTGCCTTTCCAAAATTCAAGGTTATCATGGGCAATTTTAGCTGCTCAATGTCAAGCTGCTCATTGTGGAGTTTGCTGTCTTTGGGGAGTCAGCAAAACTCCTGCTCGACTTGTTTCGTTTTACGCTGTGCTTTGTGGGCTGGTTTGCCATTTGGAATGAGTTGGTGTGCAACTTGGTTGGGAGAGACTGCGGGAATGCACTTTTGTTGTTGTCCATCAGGGTTCAGTTTATGGATGGTGGCCCATGTTTCTTTTGCTGTTGTGGCACAGGTTTGTTGCTTCAATCAGCTCCTTCCAATGGTCGTGCCACTCCTTTCCAATCTTCCTCATAAGCATTTCACCGAAGGGATCTGAGTCAAACAGTTCTGAATATCTCTTATCTTGTTGGCTTGTTCTGAAAGCCCAGGTACGAATAAGGGATTGTTTTAACTTAACATGTCCGGCGGGAAACTGACAAGTACGGGTTCACCACCCGTTTTACATTGTGCAATTTTACTCTCCGTTGACTTCAGTTTCCTGCCAGACACATTCTTAAAATGACCCCTATAGTGTCTGACATCCCCTAGAGATGTGCTTTTGGGCAGTCTCCCACACCAGGGAAACAAATTCCCCATTGTGCTCATATGCTGGAGTAATATTACAGATGGATTCAACCAATTCAGAGGTAAAGCCTTCCCAGTCAGCCTTTCTGAAGTTGAATCTTGGCAAGTACTTTGTTTTCCTGGGTTCAACTGCAGCCTGTATTGTCATTGCACTGGTCCGTGCTGTGATCTTGGTATCGCTGCTGTAGGGAATTCCTTATTTTGTGTGATTCTTGGACCCTGGACGAGTAGACAAGCAAAGAAAGTCACCCTCACTCACAGTAGTTTCGTCAATCAAAAGTAATTATTTAATGATGATATCATTCTTATGAGCATTCATGAAGCAAAATCAAACCATACATATGATTTTCCTCTATAAAATCCCATTATACACTTCATACTTCACAATGTTATTATGTAATGACTTAACAATTCATACACATATCCAGGACAAAGCAGCCCGCTTGATTGGCACCCCATCCACCATCCTAAACATTCAATCCCTTCACCACTGGTGCACTGTGGCTGCAGTGTGTACCATCCACAAGATGCACTGCAGCAACTTGCCAAGGCTTCTTCGACAGCACCTCCCAAAACCGCGACCTCTACCACCTAAAAGGACAAGTGCTGTAAGCTGCAGGGCTACGGACCAGGTGCTGGAAGGTGGGATTAGAACGGGCACCTGGTTGTTCTTCGAGCTGGCGTGGACGCGATGGGCCGAATGGCCCCCTTCTGTGCTGTATCTTTTCTATGATTCTATGGTTCTATGCTTCTAAAGAATCACCAGTCACATGATCAAAGCCTAAACTGTCAATCATTGATGTATGTTAATGATTGAGGCATAGCAACAGGGAGCGATTGGACAAAAAGAATGACGCTCCCCAATCCTACGTCCTATTGGTAAAAAAAAATACAAAAAGAAGCCTTTGAGAGAACAGTGCTCTCTCTGTCTTCTTCCCACCTGCACGTTCCCCTCCAAGTCACACACCATCCCGACTTGGAAATATATCTCCGTTCCTTCATCGTCGCTGGGTCAAAATCCTGGAACTCCCTACCTAACGGCATTGTGGGAGTAACTTCACCACACAGACTGCAGCGGTTGAAGAAGGCAGCTCACCACCACCTTCTCAAGGGCAATTAGGGATGGGCAATAAATCCTGGCCTTGCCAGCGACGCCCACATCCCATGAACGAGTAAAAAAAAAGGCAAATCATTAATACATATACAACCTTTAAACCAAGGATTTTGCTCATTGGGCCTGAAGGTTGATCAGCTCTTCAGAACTCGAGGTCCTCTTCTTCTTGCGTGATGTTCAACTGCAGTGTGCGTTCCTTGTGACTGCCGGGCGGTGAAGAGAAGAGAGGAGAGAGAGAGAGAAGAGGAGGGAAGAAGACAGAGAGAGCACTGTTCTCTCAAAGTCTTCTTTTTGTATTGTTTTTTACCAATAGGACGTAGGATTGGGGAGGGTCATTCTTTTTGTCCAATCGCTCCCTGTTGCTATGCCTCAATCATTAACATACATCAATGATTGACAGTTCAGGCTTTGATCATGTGACTGGTGATCCTTTAGAAGCATAGAACCATAGAAAAGATACAGCACAGAAGGGGGCCATTCGGCCCATCGTGTCCACGCCGGCTCGAAGAACAACCAGGTGCCCATTCTAATCCTACCTTCCAGCACCCAGTCCGTAGCCCTGCAGCTTACAGCACTTTAGGTGCAGGTCCAGGTACCTTTTAAGAGTTGAGGGTCCTTGCCTCTTCCACCATTTTGGGCAGCGAATTCCATACACCTGCCACCCTCTGGGTAAAAAAGTTTTTCCTCGTGTCCTCTCTAATGCTTCCGCCAATCAGCTTAAATCTATGTCCTCTAGTTCTTGAACTCTCCGCTAGGGGAAGCAGGTACTTCCTGTCTACTCTATCTAGGCCCCTCATAATTTTGTACACCTCAATCAAGTTTCCCCTCAGCCTCCTCTGCTCCAAGGAAAACAACCCCGCCTATCCAATCTCTCCTCGTAGCTGCAATTTTCAAGCCCTGGCAACATTCTTGTAAATCTTCTCTGCACTCTCTCCAGAGCAATTACGTCCTTCCTGTAATGTGGTGACCAAACCTGCGCACAATACTCCAGCTGTGGCCCTACCAGTGTTTTATACAGTTCCATCATTACATCCCTGCTTTTGTATTCTATACCTCGGTTAATAACGGAGAGCATTCCGTATGCCTTCTTCACAATCTTATCTACCTGTACTGTCACCTTCAGGGACCTGTGCACATGCACTCCAAGGTCTCTCACTTCCTCTACCCCTCTCAATATATTCCTGTTTACTGCATATTCCCTTTTACTGTTTGCCCTCCCTAAGTGCATTACCTCACACTTCTCCGGGTTGAACTTTGATGTAGAAAAGACTATGGGGGTGATTTTAAACTCCAAGAATGGGTGGGTTGAGGATGGGTGGGAGTTGACAACAGTTGTTTTTTGGGCTGCGACCACAAACCGGCTTTATTTCCAAGTTTAACGTCGGTGTGTAAAAATACAATTGTAAACAATTTTACAACACCAAGTTATAGTCCAGCAATTTTATTTTAAATTGACAAGCTTTCGGAGGCTTCCTCCTTCCTCAGGTGAACGATGTGGAAATGAAATCCTCGAAATGAAATCGCATTTATAATTCACAGAACAATGCTTGGTGATTACAGACAGTTTTTTCAACTGCCCGTTGCCAAGGCAATCAGTGTGCAGACAGACAGGTGTTACCTGCAAGGTCTCAGAATATACAAATCACCAAAAAAAAAACAACGAACAACATAGATAGAGGTAGAAACATAGAAAAGACAGCAACTGACCCGTTATATTAAAAACAGATAACATTTGTTCGCCGGTGGGGTAACGTGTAGCGTGACATGAACCCAAGATCCCGGTTGAGGCCGTCCTCATGGGTGCGGAACTTGGCTATCAATTTCTGCTCGACGATTTTGCGTTGTCGTGTGTCTCGAAGGCCGCCTTGGAGTACGCTTACCCGAAGGTCGGTGGATGAATGTCCATGACTGCTGAAGTGTTCCCCGACTGGGAGGGAACCCTCCTGTTTGGCGATTGTTGCGCGGTGTCCGTTCATCCGTTGTCGCAGCGTCTGCATGGTCTCGGCAATGTACCATGCTCTGGGGCATCCTTTCTTGCAACGTATGAGGTAGACAACGTTGGCCGAGTCACAGGAGTATGAACCATGCACCTGGTGGGTGGTGTCCTCTCGTGTGATGGTGGTATCTGTGTCGATGATCTGGCATGTCTTGCAGAAGTTACCGTGGCAGGGTTGTGTGGTGTCGTGGACGCTGTTCTCTTGAAAGCTAGGTAATTTGCTGCGAACGATGGTCTGTTTGAGGTTGGGTGGCTATTTAAAGGCGAGTAGTGGAGGTGTGGGGATGGCCATAGCGAGGTGTTCGTCGTCATTGATGACATGTTGAAGGCTGCGGAGAACATGGCGTAGTTTCTCCGCTCCGGGGAAGTACTGGACGACAAAGGGTACTCTGTTGGTTGCGTCCCGTGTTAGTCTCCTGAGGAGGTCTATGCGATTTTTTGCTGTGGCCCGTCGGAACTGTCGATCGATGAGTCGAGCGTCATATCCCGTTCTTACTAGGGCGTCTTTCAGCGTCTGTAGGTGTCCATCGCGTTCCTCCTCGTCTGAGCAGACCCTGTGTATTCGCAGGGCCTGTCCGTAGGGGATGGCCTCTTTGACGTGGTTAGGGTGGAAGCTGGAAAAGTGGAGCATCGTGAGGTTGTCTGTGGGCTTGCGGTAGAGTGAGGTGCTGAGGTGCCTGTCTTTGATGGAGATTCGTGTGTCCAAGAAAGAAACTGATTCTGAGGAGTAGTCCATGGTGAGCTTGATGGTGGAATGGAACTTGTTGATGTTATCGTGTCGTCTCTTCAGTGATTCCTTGCCGTGGGTCCATAGAAAGAAAATGTCGTCGATGTATCTGGTGTATATCGTTGGTTGGAGGTCCTGTGCAGTGAAGAAGTCCTGCTCGAACTTGTGCATGAAAATGTTGGCGTATTGGGGTGCGAATTTGGTCCCCATGGCTGTTCCGTGTGTTTGGGTAAAGAACTGGTTATCGAAGGTGAAGACATTGTGATCCAGGATGAAGCGGATGAGTTGTAGGATGGCGTCCGGAGATTGGCTGTTGTTGGTGTTGAGTATTGATGCTGTCGCAGCGATGCCGTCATCGTGGGGGATACTGGTGTGGAGTGCCGAGACGTCCATCGTGGTGAGAAGTGTTCCTGGTTCAACTGGTCCGTGGGTACTGATTTTTTGTAGGAAGTATGTAGTGTCGCGACAGAAGCTGGGGGTTCCCTGTACGATGGGTTTCAGGATGCCCTCGATGTATCCAGAGAGGTTCTCACACAGGGTTCCGTTGCCTGATATGATAGGACGTCCGGGTGTGTTGGCTTTGTGTATCTTTGGGAGGCAGTAGAAGTCTCCCACGCGGGGAGTACGTGGGATGAGAGTGCGTAGGATGCTTTGAAGGTCTGGATCGAAGGTCTTGATCAATTTGTTGAGCTGGTGGGTGTGTTCTTTGGTCGGATCTGCGGGTAACCGTCTGTAGTGTTCCTGGTTGTTCAGTTGTCGGTATGCTTCTTTGCAATAGTCCGTTCTGTTCTGTATAACTATGGCTCCTCCTTTGTCCGCTGGTTTGATGACGATGTTGTGGTTGGTCTTGAGAGCTTTGATGGCGTTGCGTTGTGCTCGGGTGACATTCTGGACTGTCTTCTGAGTGCGGCTGATGAATCTGGCATTGACGCATTTCCTGACAGCTTGAGCATACATGTCAAGCTGAGGGCAGCGACCCTCCGGAGGAGTCCAGTTTGACTCTTTCCTCTTCGGTTGCTGTACCGCGGATCCCTCTGTCTGCTGTTCCGGATCGTTGATTGTCTCATTGGGTTCGCTGCTGAAATCTTGGGGTTTGTGGTAGAATTCCCGGAGCCTCATTCTCCTGATGAATTCCTCTGTGTCCGCCGCGAAACTAGTGGGGTCCATTTTGGTAGTGGGGCAGAAATTGAGCCCTCGGCTGAGAACTTCGATTTCGTCTGGTTGAAGGGTGTGGTCGGACAAATTGACGATAGACTTCCCTGTGGTTGCAACCGTGGTACCAGGGGAAGCTTGGTCGATGCTGGTGGTGATGCCGAGTTTCTCAAGCTTCCTGCTCTTGGTTTTCATGTAGGCAGCGTAGTTCCATTGCCTCGTCTGTTTGGCGGTATATCGTAGCTGGTCTGCTGTGTCCTGAGTACAGGTTGAGAGTATGGACTCTATCTTGGTTTCGAGGTTGTGGCGTCTGCTGTAGAGTTGGTGTATGAGATGGTTGCGGAGTGTGCGAGAGGTACGGCGGCAGAGTCTCTCAGCGTAATCCGAGTTGTATGTGGACTTGAGTGGGTTCGTGATCTGTAGTCCTTTCGGGATCTTGTCTGCTTTCTTGCAGCTCTGTAAAAACTTGATGTCTGTGTCTAAATGCGCGATCTTCTTGGATATCCTTTCCACTGTGAGCCGGCAGTTTGTGGTGTCGATGGTAGCCATGATGTAGAGATGCCGGTGATGGACTGGGGTTGACAATTGTAAACAATTTTACAACACCAAGTTATAGTCCAGCAATTTTATTTTAAATTGACAAGCTTTCGGAGGCTTCCTCCTTCCTCAGGTGAACGATGTGGAAATGAAATCCTCGAAATGAAATCGCATTTATAATTCACAGAACAATGCTTGGTGATTACAGACAGTTTTTTCAACTGCCCGTTGCCAAGGCAATCAGTGTGCAGACAGACAGGTGTTACCTGCAAGGTCTCAGAATATACAAATCACCAAAAAAAAACAACAAACAAAAAAAAACAGAGATGGAGGTAGAAACATAGAAAAGACAGCAACTGACCCGTTATATTAAAACCGATACATCGAGGGCATCCTGAAACCCATCGTACAGGGAACCCCCAGCTTCTGTCGCGACACTACAGACTTCCTACAAAAAATCAGTACCCACGGACCAGTTGAACCAGGAACACTTCTCACCACGATGGACGTCTCAGCACTATACACCAGTATCCCCCACGATGACGGCATCGCTGCGACAGCATCAATACTCAACACCAACAACAGCCAATCTCCGGACGCCATCCTACAACTCATCCGCTTCATCCTGGATCAAAATGTCTTCACCTTCGATAACCAGTTCTTTACCCAAACACACGGAACAGCCATGGGGACCAAATTCGCACCCCAATACGCCAACATTTTCATGCACAAGTTCGAGCAGGACTTCTTCACTGCACAGGACCTCCAACCAACGCTATACACCAGATACATCGACGACATTTTCTTTCTATGGACCCACGGCAAGGAATCACTAAAGAGACTACACGATAACATCAACAAGTTCCATCCCACCATCAAGCTCACCATGGACTACTCCTCAGAATCAGTTTCTTTCTTGGACACACGAATCTCCATCAAAGACGGGCACCACAGCACCTCACTCTACCGCAAGCCCACAGACAACCTCACGATGCTCCACTTTTCCAGCTTCCACCCTAACCACGTCAAAGAGGCCATCCCCTATGGACAGGCCCTGCGAATACACAGGGTCTGCTCAGACGAGGAGGAACGCGATGGACACCGACAGACGCTGAAAGACGCCTTCGTAAGAACGGGTATGACGCTCGACTCATCGATCGACAGTTCCGACGGGCCACAGCAAAAAATCGCATAGACCTCCTCAGGAGACTAACACGGGACGCAACCAACAGAGTACCCTTTGTCGTCCAGTACTTCCCCGGAGCGGAGAAACTACGCCATGTTCTCCGCAGCCTTCAACATGTCATCAATGACGACGAACACCTCGCTATGGCCATCCCCACACCTCCACTACTCGCCTTTAAATAGCCACCCAACCTCAAACAGACCATCGTTCGCAGCAAATTACCTAGCTTTCAAGAGAACAGCGTCCACGACACCACACAACCCTGCCACAGTAACTTCTGCAAGACATGCCAGATCATCGACACAGATACCACCATCACACGAGAGGACACCACCCACCAGGTGCATGGTTCATACTCCTGTGACTCGGCCAATGTTGTCTACCTCATACGTTGCAGGAAAGAATGCCCCAGAGCATGGTACATTGGCGAGACCATGCAGACGCTGCGACAACGGATGAACGGACACCGCGCAACAATCGCCAAACAGGAGGGTTCCCTCCCAGTCGGGGAACACTTCAGCAGTCATGGACATTCATCCACCGACCTTCGGGTAAGCGTACTCCAAGGCGGCCTTCGAGACACACGACAACGCAAAATCGTCGAGCAGAAGTTGATAGCCAAGTTCCGCACCCATGAGGACGGCCTCAACCGGGATCTTGGGTTCATGTCACGCTACACGTTACCCCACCAGCGAACAAATGTTATCTGTTTTTAATATAACGGGTCAGTTGCTGTCTTTTCTATGTTTCTACCTCTATCGATGTTGTTTTTTGGTTTTTTTTTGGTGATTTGTATATTCTGAGACCTTGCAGGTAACACCTGTCTGTCTGCACACTGATTGCCTTGGCAATGGGCAGTTGAAGAAACTGTCTGTAATCACCAAGCATTGTTCTGTGAATTATAAATGCGATTTCATTTCGAGGATTTCATTTCCACATCGTTCACCTGAGGAAGGAGGTAGCCTCCGAAAGCTTGTGAATTTAAAATAAAATTGCTGGACTATAACTTGGTGTTGTAAAATTGTTTACAATTGTCAACCCCAGTCCATCACCGGCATCTCCACATCATGTAAAAATACAGGCTTCCCACTGGGAATGCAAAGTCCGAAAATTTTGCGGTTGTGACCCAAAAAAACAACTATTTTCAACTCCCACCTGCCCCCCAACCCACCCGTTCTTGGGGTTTAAAATCACCCCCCATGTGTTCGAACAATGGGTTGTAAAAGGCTCCTCACATTTCTATATCCAGACGCTCTTAATGGTCCTTACTTCTCCAATTTTGATTGCTTCAATGCTTCAAATCCATTCCTTATACCATTTGACCATATGCTCAGTGCAATACTGTTTGATGTTTTACAAATCCCAGTTCTTTGAACAGATTACCAGATAGGAATGAGAGGCCCCTGCTTGTTTTCACACCTATCATTGCTTTCCTGATCCAAAGCCTTTGATGTATGTCCTTATTGCCTTTTCTTACATTACCCCCTGCTGTGTTGAAAAGCTTGTGCTTCCAAAAGCCTATTTGTTTTGAAAACCTGACAACGCTTTAAGCTCAATATTATCCCTCTAGCTTATTTATTTAATAATCCACAGTACAATATCTTCGATCCCAAAACTCATATTTCTCCAATGCCATCAACGTCAGTGAGGGAAAAACAGGATTTGCGAGAACGCGGTTTACCACATTACTGTGTTTGCAGGTTTTCAAGTGTCTTTGTTTAAAAGGGGTACAGTTAACCCTTTCCTACAAACAGGTTTTGAGCTCCACACTGCCATCACCACCCTTCTGAAGTTATCTGCATTGTCAGAGGTGACAAAAGACTAGATCAGGATTGTTCCCCTTGTTCCATTATGTGGTTTGGAAGTTACATTTGTCCTTGGGATCATTGAGCAAAGTAAAGTTGTTTGTTGCTGCCCACTTCTCAATTCCTTCTGCATTGTAGTAATTGTTGGAATATCCCCAGATGGTGTTGTAACTGTTGAAGTCGCCTCTGGCAAGGCATGGTTTTTCTGGCAGGAAATTGTCGGTTGGCCATGAAAACTGGTCACTTGTTAGTTTGTAAACAGAAACTACTGCTAATTAAATGAGTTCAACCATGATAAGTTCCATTGTACCATGGTATTTCACAGCAATGCTTTTCACCAGTCTTTTGTCACGTACAAATATCATGCTACCATAGGTGTTACTTTTATGTTCGCAGTAATGTGCA
The DNA here is from genome assembly GCF_035084215.1 of Heptranchias perlo. NCBI lineage: Eukaryota > Metazoa > Chordata > Chondrichthyes > Hexanchiformes > Hexanchidae > Heptranchias > Heptranchias perlo. Next base: position 72,263,304 of record NC_090325.1, read on the forward strand.
TGTCAGGGATGCTTGGTGCTTTTGTCTCCCTATATGTCTCCTGCAAGCACACCTGCTTTCATGCCAGATCAGATATCAGGCTTCTCTGCAGAAAATCCCTCCGTATTGAAGCTGACAATTTTGAGTGCCGTCTTTGGCTGAGGCCCTGAAGAGGACAATTTATGCTGACGTCTACGTCTTTTATTGCGGTCTTGGTGCATGTTGTCAGGTTTGGTCTTTCCCATAGTTAGTTGCAATTGGTCATTATCAGCAGTCAGAGCATGAAAGTATCTGACTTGACCCCCAATGCAGGTGTGAGTAGCATCTAGTAGGTAAGGCGGTAATGACAGAAACTGGAGTATGACATCATTTTAATTAAATAAAATCTGGAATAAAAAAAACTAGTATCAGTAATGGTGGCCAGGAAACTACCGGATTGTCGTAAAAACCCATCTGGTTCACTAATGTCCTTTAGGGAAGGAAACCTGCCGTCCTTACCCGGTCTGGCCGATATGTGAGTCCAGACCCACAGCAATGTGGTTGATTCTTAATCGCCCTCTGAAATGGCCTAGCAAGCCACTCAGTTGTACAATTCAAGAAGGCGGCTCGCCACCACCTTCTCAAGGGCAATTAGGGATGGGCAATAAATGCTGGCCTTGCCAGCAATGCATACATCCCATGAACGAATAAAAAAAAATTCTGTCGTTGCTGCTCCAGTTGAATAGACCTGTCCATATTTGGGCAAGTGCTTCTTAGGGGCTGCTATCATCTCTATCCAAAAATGCAACCCATGGTAAAATGGTTAGAGAGCCAGTACTCAATTTTCTGCCTCCTTACTGTTGCCAACATGGTGTAAACAGAGAAATATTGTGGGAATTGAACTTGGGAGTTTCTGGTCTGTATGAAATAGTATTACATCAGGCATTTCCTTTACCCACAGGGCCAGTGGGGGAATGTAATTTTTTTAACAGTTAAGATCATGTGGTATAAATGATATAGCATCAGTACTTTGTACAAATAATTAAGAAAATGTAAACACACCTGATAAAACAATACAGCAAATTCACACAACTAAGACAATATGTGGAATATAACTGCATTGACTCAATCATTCTGCTCTTCCTATCGTGAATAACTTTTCCACAAGAGTAGTATATCACAAACCTGTCCTGCGTTGATAGAGGGATAGGTAAATAAATAACCAACAGTGGCCCCCCCGACCTGAAATGAATTAATTAAATGAGTGATATAATGAAGTAATTTCAAGCTGATCCTATGGGGCTGCTGCATGAGGGTGCCTCACCACCAATTACTTAAATAATTGTGACTGCAGCTAGAAATGAGTGCTTTTAATCCTCCTGTAAGCTTCTCTCGAGTTATATTTAAATAAGTAGATAATTGATTGTGCCTCACCCAACCTGATCTGAAATTAATAAACACAATCTTCCAACCTGCGCAGAAACGATCACACATACATAAATTTGTAAATATTGCATATTTTACGTACAAAATATTCCACACAATTAAATACACATTTTATAAGACAATATTTACCCTGCACAGATTATATGTATTATATATAAAGATAAGCTTGCATATACTATTACATATATAAAATCTTGCAATACACAATTTCATGTAATTTTTCAGTTACATTCATTTCTCTCTCTACCATTTAATTTATTTTACATTCTTTATTTTCAACCAACATTCCCTTTTTTCCCAATGGCATTGAAAATGTACCACAATAATGTGTTCTGTATTACAATATATAACCCTCTCCAGCAGTAACAGAACTTGCATTGGTGCATGTTGTGCACCAGTTTATGCAAAGCAAGCTCCGACAAACAGCAATGAGGTGAGCAACTAGTTAATTTGTTTTTTGGTGGGGTTGGTTGGTATTGAACATTCTTTACAAAACAGCGTGGATTTCCAAGATCATTGCCATGGGAGATACGCTGATAATATATTAATGATATTAAAAGTATTGCATAAGTATGTATTTCCTGTGTTACACTTACTTCCTATAAAGTCATACTTTTCCCAACACATTTATTGATTGGTTCAAAGTAAAAACAGAAGCAAATCAGAAGTGAAGTGCTAAGGAACATATGATTCAAAGACTAGGAAAGAAACTAGAAAACAGTAAATGAGAAGCTACTATCCTTACAATAGAAGGGCACAGCACAGATACAGCAAAGGCTATGGGCCCGACAACATCTAGTGCTGAAGACTTGTGCTCCAGAACTAGCCGCACCTCTACCCAAGCTGTTCCAGTACAGCTACAATACTGGCATCTACCCGACAATGTGGAAAATTGCCCAGGTATGTCCTGTCCACAAAAAGCAGGACAAATCCAATCCGGCCAATTACCGCCCCATCAGTCTACTCTCAATCATCAGCAAAGTGATGGAAGGTGTCGTCGACAGTGCTATCAAGCGGCACTTACTCACCAATAACCTGCTCACTGATGCTCAGTTGGGTTCCGTCAGGACCACTGAGCACCAGACCTCATTACAGCCTTGGTCCAAACATGGACAAAAGAGCTGAATTCCAGAGGTGAAGTGAGAGTGACTGCCCTTGACATCAAGGCAGCATTTGACCGAGTGTGGCACAAAGGAGCCCTAGTAAAATTGAAGTCAATGGGAATCAGGGGGAAAACTCTCCAGTGGCTGGAGTGATAGAATCATAGAATCATAGAAGTTACAACATGGAAACAGGCCCTTCGGCCCAACATGTCCATGTCGCCCAGTTTATACCACTAAGCTAGTCCCAATTTCCTGCACTTGGCCCATATCCCTCTATACCCATCTTACGCATGTAACTGTCCAAATGCTTTTTAAAAGACAAAATTGTACCCGCCTCTACTACTGCCTCTGGCAGCTCGTTCCAGACACTCACCACCCTTTGAGTGAAAAAATTGCCCCTCTGGACCCTTTTGTATCTCTCCCCTCTCACCTTAAATCTATGCCCCCTCGTTATAGACTCCCCTACCTTTGGGAAAAGATTTTGACTATCTACCTTATCTGTGCCCCTCATTATTTTATAGACTTCTATAAGATCACCCCTTAACCTCCTACTCTCCAGGGAAAAAAGTCCCAGTCTGTCTAACCTCTCCCTATAAGTCAAACTATCAAGTCCCGGTAGCATCCTAGTAAATCTTTTCTGCACTCTTTCTAGTTTAATAATATCCTTTCTATAATAGGGTGACCAGAACTGTACACAGTATTCCAAGTGTGGCCTTACTAATGTCTTGTACAACTTCAACAAGACATCCCAACTCCTGTATTCAATGTTCTGACCAATGAAACCAAGCATGCCGAATGCCTTCTTCACCACCCTATCCACCTGTGACTCCACTTTCAAGGAGCTATGAACCTGTACTCCTAGATCTCTTTGTTCTATAACTCTCCCCAACGCCCTACCATTAACGGAGTAGGTCCTGGCCCGATTCGATCTACCAAAATGCATCACCTCACATTTATCTAAATTAAACTCCATCTGCCATTCATCGGCCCACTGGCCCAATTTATCAAGATCCCGTTGCAATCCTAGATAACCTTCTTCACTGTCCACAATGCCACCAATCTTGGTGTCATCTGCAAACTTACTAACCATGCCTCCTAAATTCTCATCCAAATCATTAATATAAATAACAAATAACAGCGGACCCAGCACCGATCCCTGAGGCACACCGCTGGACACAGGCATCCAGTTTGAAAAACAACCCTCTACAACCATCCTCTTTCTTCTGTCGTCAAGCCAATTTTGTATCCAATTGGCTACCTCACCTTGGATCCCATGAGATTTAACCTTATGTAACAACCTACCATGCGGTACCTTGTCAAAGGCTTTGCTGAAGTCCATGTAGACCACGTCTACTGCACAGCCCTCATCTAGCATACCTAGCACAAAGAAAGATGGTAGTGGTTGTTGGAGGCCAATCATCTCAGCCCCAGGATATTGCTGCAGGAGTTTCTCAGGGCAGTGTCCTAGGCCCAACTATCTTCAGCTGCTTCATCAATGACCTTCCCTCCATCATAAGGTCAGAAATGGGGATGTTCGATGATGATTGCACAGTGTTCAGTTTCATTCGCAACCCCTCAGATAATGAAACAGTCCGTGCCCACATGCAGCAAGACCTGGACAACATCCAGGCTTGGGCTCATAAGTGGCAAGTAACATTCATGTCAGACAAGTGCCAGGCGATGACCATCTCCAACAAGAGAGAGTCTAACCACCTATGCTTGATATTCAACGGCATTACCATTGCCGAATCCCCCACCATCAACATCCTGGGGGTCACCATTGACTAGAAACTTAACTGGACCAGCCACATAAATACTGTGGCTACAAGAGCAGGTCAGAGGCTGGGTATTTTGCAGTGCGTGACTCACCTCCTGACTCCCTAAAGCCTTTTCACCATCTACAAGGCACAAAGCAGGAGTATGATAGAATACTCTCCACTTGCCCAGATGAGTGCAGCTCCAACAACAATCAAGAAGCTCGACACCATCCAGCCCACTTGATTGGCACCCCATCCACTATCCTAAACATTCACTCCCTTCACCACCGGCGCACCGTGGCTGCAGTGTGTACCATCCACAGGATGCACAGTAGCAACTCGCTAAGGCTTCTTCGACAGCATCTCCCAAACCCGCGACCTCTACCACCTAGAAGGACAAGGGCAGCAGGCACATGGGAACAACACCACCTGCACGTTCCCCTCCAAGTCACACACCATCCTGACTTGGAAATATATCGCCGTTCCTTCATCGTCGCTGGGTCAAAATCCTGAAATTCCCTTCCTAACAGCACTGTGGGAGAACCTTCACCACACGGACTGCAGCAGTTCAAGAAGGCGGCTCACCACCACCTTCTCAAGGGCAATTAGGGATGGGCAATAAATGCCGGCCTTGCCAGCGACGCCCACATCTCATGAACGAATAAAAAAAAACAGGTACAAATGCATCAGCAGCCAGAAGCAATAATTCAGCAATTAACCTGTAACTCCTGCATGATCCCTTCAACTACCTCCACTTTTACTGTGACTTTGGCAGCATCTTCTTCCTTGGTAAAGACAGATGCAAATTACTCATTTAGTACCTCAACCATGCCCTCTGCCTTCATGCGTAGATCTCCTTTTTGGTCCCTAATCGGCCCCACCCCTCCTCTTACTACCCGTTTACTATTTATATTCCTATCGAAGACTTTTGGATTCCCTTTTATGTTCGTCATCAGTCTATCCTCATACTCTTTGCCCCTCTGATTTCCTTTTTCACTTCTCTGTACTTTCTTTATTCAGCCTGGTTCTCACTTGTATTATCAACCTGACATCTGTCATATACCCCCTTTTTCTGCTTCATCTTACTCTCTATCTCTTTCGTCATCCAGGGATCTCTGGCTTTGGTTGCCCTACCTTTCCCTCTCATGGGAATGTACCTAGACTGTACCCGAACCATCTCCTCTTTAAAGGCCGCCCATTGTTCAATTACAGTTTTGCCTGCCAATCTTTGATTCCAATTTACCAGGGCTAGATCCGTTCTCAACCCACTGAAATTGGCCCTCCTCCAATTAAGTATTTTTACTCTAGATTGTTCCTTGTCCTTTTCCATAACTAATCTAATGATACTATGATACCCTATGATCACTATTTCCTAAATGCTCCCCCACTGAAACTTGCTCCACTTGACCCATTTCATTCCCCAGAACTAGATCCAGCAATGCCTCCTTCCTCGTTGGGCTGGAAACATACTGATCAAGAAAGTTCTCCTGTATACATTTCAGGAATTCCTCCCACTTCTTGAAATGTAGGACAATCTCTGCCGTAACCATTTTCTGTGGCAAAGCATTTCCTGCTCCAACAATTCTGCATAAAGAAATTTCTCCTAAACTCTTTCCTTACTCTCTGCCATATCTTCATTCTCCACAACTATAGTGGACAATAAGGGAATGGCAGACTTGTTACATGATTACTTTGCATCAGTTTTCACATCAGATGAAGAAGACCAAAAAACAGTGGTACAAGAGAGGAAGGTTGGAGTACGAGAGTAAGGAAGTCTTACTACAATTACACAGGGCTTTGGTGAGACCTCACATGGAGTACTCCGTATAGTATTGTTCTGCATATCTAAGGGAGGATATACTTGCCTTAGAGGTGATGCAACGAGATTAATTCCTGGGATGAGAGGGTTGTCCTATGAGGAGAGATTGAGTAGAATGGGCCTATACTCTCTGGAGTTTAGAAGAATGAGAGGTGATCTAATTGAAATATATAAGATTCTGAGGGGGCTTGACAGGGTAGATGCTGAGAGGGTGTGTCCCCTGGCTGGATAGTCTAGAACTAGAGTCATAGTTGCAGGATAAGGGGTCGGCCATTTAAGACCGAGATGAGGTGGAATTTCTTCACTCAGAGGGTTGTGAATCTTTGGAATTACCTACCCCAGAGGGCTGTGGATGCTCTGTCGTTGAGAATATTCAAGACTGAGATAGATAGATTTTTGGACTCTGGAGGAATCAAGGAATATGGGGATCGGACAGGAAAGTGGAATTGAGGTCGAAGATCAGCCATGATCTGATTGAATGGTGGAGCAGGCTCGAGGGGCTGTATGGCCTACTCCTGCTCCTTTTTCTTATGTTCTAAAAATAACTCAAGGGGAGGAAACCATGTGTATGGTTGTGTATGTTATTTGAGAATATGAGAATTTGAATTCAGTTTTAAAAATGTGAAAATAAAAAGCTGATATCAGTATCTGGTTCACTCATGTACTTCAAGAAAGGAACCCTGCCGTCCTTACGCAGTCTGGCCTACATGTGACTCCAGTCCCACAACAATGTGGTTAACTCTTAACTGCCTTCTGAAGTGGCCCAGCAAGCACTCAGTGGTAGGAAACCACGGACATAAGAACATAAGAAATAGGAGCAGGAGTAGGCCATACGGCCCTTTCTCCATTCAATAAGATCATGGCTGATCTTCGATCTCAACTGCACTTTCCCGCCCGATCCCCATATCCTTTGATTCCCTTAGAGTCCAAAAATCTATCGATCTCAGCCTTGAATATACTCAACAACTTAGCATCTACAGCCTCTGGGGTAGAGAATTCCAAAGATTCACAACCCTCTGAATGAAGAAATTTCTCCTCATCTCAGTCCTAAATGACTGACCACTTATCCTGAGACTGTGCCCCCTAATTCTAGATTCTCCTGCCAGGGGAAACAACCTCTCAGCATCTACCCTGTCAAGCCCTCTCAGAATCTTATATGCTTTAATGAGATCACCTCTCATTCTTCTAAACTCCATCAGTACGTTACCAGCCCAACAAGGTAGGAGGCATTGCTGGATTTGGTTCCAGGGAATGAGGCGGGCCAAGTGGAACAAGTGTCAGTGGGGGAGGATTTAGGGAGCAGCGATCATAGTATCATAAGGTTTAGAATAGCGATGGAAGAGGACACGGACCACTCTAAAGTAAAAATACTCAATTGGAGAAGGGCCAATTTCAATGGGATGAGAACAGATCTGGCCCGGGTAAATTGGAATCAAAGATTCGCAGGCAAATCTGTAATTGATCAATGGACGGCCTTTAAAGAGGAGATAGTTTGGGTTAAGTCTAGGCACATTCCCACGAGGCAGAAAGGTAGGGCAACTCAAGCCAGAGCTCCCTGGATGACAAAAGAGATAGTGAGTAAGATGAAATGGAAAAAAGGGGCATTTGACAGATGTCAGGTTGATAACACAAGTGAGAACCAGGCAGAATATAGAAAGTTCAGAGGGGAAGTGAAAAAGGAAATAAAAGGAGTAAAGAGAGAGTATGAGAGTAGACTGGCGGCCAATATAAAAGGGAATCCAAAAATCTTCTACAGGCATGTAAACGGTAAACAGGTGGTAAGAGGAGGGGTGGGGCTGATTAGGGACCATCAAGGAGATCTACTCATGGAGGCAGAGGGGATGGCCGAGGTACTAAATGAGTACTTTGGATCTGTCTTTAACAAGGAAGAAGATGCTGCCAGAGTCTCAGTGAAGGAAGATATAGTTGAGATAATAGATGGGCTAAAAATTGATAAAGAGGTACTAGAAAGGCTAATTATACTTAAAGTAGATAAGTCATCCGGTCTGGATGGGATGCATCCTAGATTGCTGAGGGAAGTAAGGGTGGAAATTGCAGAGGTACTGGCCATAATCTTCCAAACATCCTTAGATACGGGGATGGTGCCAGAGGACTGGAGATTTGCAAATGTTATACCCTTGTTCAAAAAAGGGTGTAAGGATAAACCCAGCAACTATAGGCCAGTCAGTTTAACCTTGGTGATGGGTAAACTTTTAGAAACGATATTCCGGAACAGAATTAACAGTCACTTGGACGCGTGTGGATTGATTAGGGAAAGCCAGCATGGATTTGTTAAAGGCAAATCGTGTTTAACTAACCTGATAGAGTTTTTTTTATCAGGGCAATGCAGTTGATGTGGTGTATATGGACTTTCAAAAGGCGTTTGATAAAGTGCCTCATGGTAAGCTTGTCACCAAGATTGTGGCCCATGGAACAAAGTGGGCAGTAGCAACATGGATACAGAATTGGCTAAGTGACAGGAAACAGAGAGTAGTGGTCAACGGTTGTTTTTTGGACTGGAGGGAGGTGTTCAGTGGTGTTCCCCATGGGACGGTGCTGGGACCATTGCTTTTCTTGATACCTATTAATGACTTGGATGTACAGGGTACAATTTCAAAATTTAACGCAGAAAAATGCGAAGCGATACATTTCGGTAGGAAGAACGAGGAGAGGCAATATAAACTAGAGGGCACAACTCTAAAAGGGGTACAGGAACAGAGAGATCGGGGGGTATATGTGCACAAATCAATGAAGTTAGCAGGGCAGGTTGAGAAAGTGGTTAAAAAAGCATACGGGATCCTTGGCTTTATAAATAGAGGCACAGAGTACAAAAGTATGGAAGTCATGATGCACCTTTATAAAACACTAGTTCTGCTACAACTGGAGTATTGTGTCCAGTTCTGGGCACCGCACTTTAGGAAAGATGTGAAGGCCTTAGAGAGGGTGCAGAAGAGATTTACTGGAATGATTCCAGGGATGAGGGACTTTAGTTATGTAGATAGACTGGAGAAGCTGGGGTTGTTCTCCTTGGAGCAGAGACGGTTGAGAGGAGATTTGATAGAGGTATTTAAAATCATGAAAGGTCTAGACAGAGTAGATAGAGAGAAACTGTTCCCATTGGCGGAAGGGTCAAAGACCAGAGGACATAGATTTAAGGTGATTGGCAAAAGAACCAAAGGTGACATGAGGAAAAACATTTTAACATAGCAAGTGGTTAGGATCTGGAATGCACTGCCTGAGGGGGTGGTGGAGGCAGATTCAAGCATGGCCTTCAGAAGGGAACTGGTTAAGTACTTGAAAGGAAGTAATTTGCAGGGCTACGGGGATAGGGCAGGGGAGTGGAATAGCTGGATTTCTCTTGCATAGAGCCGGTGCGAACTCGATGGGCGAATGGCCTCCTTCCGTGCTGTAACCTTTCTATGATTCTATGATTCTAGTGGTTGGGAAGTTACTAGAATTTATCATCGGGGACAGAGCGACCGAGCATTTGAACAAGCATGAGTTGATATGAGGATCAGCATGGATTTATGAAGGGTAGGTCATATCTGACTAATATAGCTGAATTTAACAAGGTGGACTGGGGAGTGTCTATGGATGTTGTCTATATGGACTTTAAGAACATAGGAAATGGATTAGACCATTTAGTCCCTCGAGCCCTATTCTGCCATTCAATGAGATCATGGCTGATCTGTGACCCAAGTCCATATCCCGCCTTAGCCCAATATCCCTAATACCTTTGCTTAACAAAAATCCATCAATCTCAGATTTAAAATTATCAATTGAGCTAGCATCAACTGCCGTTTGCAGAGGAGAGTTCCAAACTTCTACCACCCTTTGCGTGTAGAAGTATTTCCTAACTTCATTCCTGAAAGACCTGGCTCCAATCTTTTGGCTATGTCCCATTGTGCTAGACTCCCCAACCAGCGGAAATAGTTTCTCTCCATCTACCCTATCAGTTCCCCTTAATATCTTGAAAACTTTGATCAAATCACCCCTTAATCTACTAAATTCCGGGGAATACAACCCCAGTTTGTGTAATCTCTCCTCGTAATTTAACCCCCTTGTATTCCAGTCTTCTAGATATAAAGGCCAGCATTCCATTAGCCTTTTTGATTATTTTCTGTACCTGTCCATGACATTTTAATGATCTATGTACATGGACCCCCTAAGTCTCTTTGGACCTCCACTGTTTTGATCTTTTCATCATTTAGATAGTACTCTGATGTATCCTTTTTAGGTTCCAAAGTGGATGACCTCACACTTGCCTACATTGAAATCCATTTGCCACAGTTTTGCCCATTCACTTAATCTATTACTATCTGTCTGTAATTTTATGCTTCCATCTACACTGCTTACAATTGTGTCATCAGCAAATTTGTATATGTGGCTCTCTATCCCGTCATCTGTCGTTAATAAATACAAAGAATAGTTGAGGTCCCAACACAGATCCTTGTGGGACACCACTAGTCACCTCTTGCCAATTTGAGTACCTGCCCATTATCCCTACTCTCTGTCTCCTGCCACTCAGCCATTTTCCTAACTAGCTCAATAATTTGCCCTCAATTCCATGAGCTTCAACATTAGCTAACAGTCTCTTATGAAGGACTTTATCAAATGCCTTTTAGAAGTTCATATAGGCAACATCCATAGACATTCCCCTGTCCACTACTTTAGTCCCCTCTTCAAAAAATTCGATCAGGTTCATCAGGCATGACCTACCCTTTACAAATCTATGCTGGCTCTCTCCGATCAGCTGAAAATTTTTAAGGTGCTCAGTCACTCTATCCTTAATTATAGACTCTAGTAATTTCACAACTACAGATGTTAGGCTAACTGGTTTATAATTCGCTGGTTTCATACAAGAGATTATTAGCAAAAATGAGAGTGCATGTAATTGGTAAGAGGTAACCTTAGGACATGGGTTGATAATTGCTTGGGAGGTAGGTGACAGAGTGTAGGAATAAAGAGAATGAACTCTGATTGGCGGAATGTGACTAGTGTTATTGCTCAGGGACGTTCTGGGGCCTCATCTTTTTACCATAGAATCATAGAATGGTTACAGCGCAGAAGGAGGCCATTCGGTCCATCGAGTCCATACCGTCTCTCTGCAAGAGCAATCCAGCTAGTCCTACTCCCCCACCCTTACCCCGTAGCCCTGCAATTTTTTTTCTTTCAAGTACTTATCCAATTCCCTTTTGAAAGCCATGATTGAATCTGCTTCCACCACCCTTGCAGGCAGCGCATTCCAGATCATAACCACTCACTGCCTAAAAAAGTTTTCCTCATGTCACCTTTGGTTCTTTTGCCAATCACCTTAAATCTATGTCCTCTGGTTCTCGACCCTTCCGCCAACGGGAACAGTTTCTCTCTGTCTACTCTGTCTAGACCCTTCATGATTTTAAATACCTCTATCAAATCTCCTCTCAACCTCTCTGCTCTAAGGAGAACAACCCCAGCTTCTCCAGTCTATCCACATATCTGAAGTCTCTCATCCCTAGAACCATTCTAGTAAATCTTTTCTGCACCCTCTCTAAGGCCTTCACATCCTTCCTAAAGTGCGGTGCCCATAATTGGACACAATACTCCAGTTGTGGCCCAACCAGTGTTTTATAAAGGTTCATCGTAACCTCCTTGCTTTTGTACTCTATGCCTCTATTTATAAAGATCAGACTCCCGTATGCTCTTTTTTTACTGCTTTCTCAACCTACTCTGCCACCTTCAACAACCTGTGCACATATACCCCCAGGTCTCTCTCTGTCCCTGCCCCCCTCCTTTAGAATTGTACTCTTTAGTTTGTATTGCCTCCTCTCGTTCTTCCCACCAAAATGTAGCACTTCGGACTTCTCTGCGTTAAATTTCATCTGCCATGTGTCCGCCCATTCCAGCAGCTTGTCTGAGTCCTCTTGAAGTCTATCACCATACTCCTCACTGTTCACTACACTTCCAAGTTTTGTGACATCTGCAAATTTTGCAATTGTGCCTTGTACATCGAAGTCCAAATCATTAATATATATCAAGAAAAGCAGTGGTCCAAGTATCGACTCCTGGGGAACACCACTGTATATCTTCCTCCAGTCCGAAAAACAACTGTACATATCATAGGAACATAGGAACAGGAGTAGGCCATGTAGCCCCTCGGCCTGCTCCGCCATTTGATAAGATCATGGCTGATCTGTGATCTAACTCCATATACCCGCCTTTGGCCCATATCCCTTAATACCTTTGATTGCCAAAAAGCTATCTATCTCAGATTTAAATTTAGCAATTGAGCTAGTATCAATTGCCATATGCAGAAGAGAGTTCCAAACTTCTACCACCCTTTGTGTGTAGAAATGTTTTCTAATCTCGCTCCTGAAAGGTCTGGCTCCAATTTTTAGACTGTGCCTCCTACTCCTAGAATCCCCAACCAGAGGAAATTGTTTCTTTCTATCCACCCTATCCGTTCCCCTTAATATCTTATAAACTTCGATCAGATCACCCCTTAACCTTCTAAACTCCAGAGAATACAACCCCAATTTGTGTAATCTCTCCTCGTAACTTAACCATTGATGTCCGGGTATCATTCTAGTAAACTTACGCTACACTCCCTCCAAAGCCAATATGTCCTTCCGAAGGCGCGGTGCCCAGATGTGCTCACAGTACTCCAGTTGCGGTCTAACCAGTGTTTTGTATAGCTGCAGCATAACTTCTGCCCCCTTGTACTCTAGTCCTCTAGATACAAAGGTCAGCACTCCATTAGCCTTCTTGATTATTTTCTGCACCTGTTCATGACACTTCAATGATCTATGTACCTGAACCCTTAGGTCCCTTTGGACTTCCACTGTTTTTAACTTTTTACCATTTAGAAAGTACCCTGTTCTATCCTTTTTTGATCCAAAGTGGATGACCTCACATTTGTCTACATTTAATTCCATTTGCCACAATTTTGCCCATTCACCTAATCTATCAATATCGCTTTGTAATTTTATGTTTTCATCCACACTGCTTAAAATGCCACCAATCTTTGTGTCATCGGCAAACTTAGATATCAGACTTTCTATGCCTTCATCTAAGTCGTTAATAAATATTGTGAATAATTGAGGCCCCAAGACAGATCCCTGCGGGACTCCACTAGTCACATCCTGCTAATGTGAGTACCTACCCATTATCCCTACTCTCTGTCGCCTTTCGCTCAGCCAACTTCCTAACCAAGTCCATACTTTTCCCTCGATTCCATGGGCTTCTATCTTAGCTGACAGTCTCTTATGTGGGACCTTATCAGATGCCTTCTGGAAGTCCACATAAATAACATCCATTGAAATTCCCCTGTCCACTACCTTCGTCACCTCTTCAAAAAATCCAATCAGGTTTGTCAGGCACGACCTTTCACAAATCCATGCTGGGTCTCTCTGATTAACTGAAAATTCTCGAGGTGTTCAGTCACCGTATCCTTAATTATAGACTCCAGCATTTTCCCCACAACAGATGTTAGGCTAACTGGTCTATAATTCCCCGGTTTCCCTCTCTCTCCTTTCTAAAAAAGCGGAGTGACATATGCAATTTTCCAATCCAGAGGGACAGTTCCTGAATCTAGAGAACTTTGAAAGATTATAGTTAGGGCATCTGCAATGTGCTCACCTACTTCCTTTAAAACCCTGGGATGGAAACCATCTGGTCCTGGGGATTTGTCACTCTTTAGTGCTATTATTTTCTTCATTACTGTTGCTTTACTTACATTAATTTTATTGAGTCCCTGTCCCCGATTCAATATTAGTTTTCTTGGGATTTCTGGCATGCTATCCTCTTTTTCTACTGTAAATACTGATGCAAAGTAATTGTTCAACATGTCCCTTACCTCTTTAGTTGTCCATGGCTGTTTTTTTGGCAAGTAGAATTCTTGCCCCTCAGGGGTATAAACCGATTCTGTATCACGTTAAATGTTTCTTTAAACATTTCCCACTGATCATCAATCGTTTTACCTATTAACAGATTTGCCTAGTTTACTGTGGACAGTCTCTGTCTCATCCCTTTGAAGTCGGCCTTACCCAAGTCTAGAATCTTAGCAGCTGATTCACTTTTTTCCCTATCAAACACTACATTGAACTCAATCATGTTATGATCGCTATTGGATAGATGTTCGCGTACAGTTAAGCCGTTAACTAAATCTGGTTCATTACTCATTACTAAATCTAGTATGGCTTGCCCCCTTGTTGCCTCCAGGACATACTGCTGTAGAAAACTATCCCGGACACACTCAAGAAATTCACTACCTTTCTGACAGTTGCTAGTCTGCTTTTCCCAATCTATGTGAAGGTTAAAGTCCCCCATTAAGACCACTATGCCTTTCTTACACGCTTGTCTAATCTCTGCATTTATACAATCTAGCACTTCACAGCTGCTGCCAGGGATCATATACACAATTGCCACTATAGTTTTAGATCCTTTCCTATTTCTCTATTCAACCAATAAGGTCTCTGTTGGCTGCTTACCTCTCGTTATATCCTCCTTTATCATTGAAGTGATTTCATCTCTAATCATTAAGGCTACTCCTCCCCCTCTTCCATTTTCCCTGTCTCTCCTGTAGACCTTATAACCCGGTATATTTAGTTCCCAATCCTGACCATCCTGCAGCCATGTCTCAGTGATAGCTATCATGTCATACCCTCCAATTTGAATTTGAACCTGTAGTTCATTTAATTTATTCCTTATACTCTGTGCATTTGTATATAGAACTCTTAGTTGGGCCAAACACCCTCGTCTGACCTTCAGCTTTGATGCTGGGATAATCGCCACGGCAACCTCTGCAAGCCATACCAGATCATCGACACAGATACCACCCACCCAGGTACATGATTCATACTCCTGTGACTCGGCCAACGTTGTCTACCTCATATGTTGCAGGAAAGGATGCCCCGGAGCATGGTACATTGGCGAGACTATGCAGACACTGCGACAACGGATGAACGGACACCGCGCAACAATCGCCAGACAGGAGGGTTCCCTCCCAGTCGGGGAACACTTTAGCAGTCAAGGACATTCATCCACCGATCTTCGAGTAAGCGTTCTCCAAGGCGGCCTTCGAGACACACAACGCAAAATCGTTGAGCAGAAATTGATAGCCAAGTTCCGCACCCATGAGGACAGCCTCAACTGGGATCTTGGGTTCACGTCACGCTACACGTAACCCCACCAGCGGAAAAAAAAGTTATCTGTTTTTAATACAACTGGACATTCTCTCTCTCTCTGCCTTTCGGGTCTCTTTCTCTGTCTGGCTTTGTAATCTGACCCATTGTGTATTCAGTATACTGGGATGTAATGTTTTCCGTGGCTAACCTGTCTGAACACCAACGACACCTTTGATTGCTGTGATCGTCTCCCAGGCTAATATATGCTATGAGATCTTAGAACCCTTCACTCACTCACCTGACGAAGGAGGTAAGCTCTGAAAGCTTGTGATTTTCAAATAAAACTGTTGGACTATAACCTGGTGTTGTAAGATTCCTTTCTTAAAACTCATTGGTCAAGGAGATACATTGTTGGTCCCGTCGTTCACTCAGGCCCCAGATAGCCTGTTGCTCTCGCCGTGCTGACATCAGCTCATACTTCCAGTAACTTACAGGCCAAAAAACTTTGAGCTGAAGGGTGTAGGAAAAAGTCAAACTAACGGGGCATGCTGACGCCGCAAGATGCTCCACTCCAGCGCCGGGCGTCTCATGGCGTGCCGTTAGTTAAATTTGTTCGTGCACTTTTAGGTTTTAGAATTTTTTGCCCACAAAGTTGCTGGAAGTGTGAGCAGATAACGGCGCAGCGTGGCAACATGGCATTTGGGATCCTGGCGAACAACAGGACAGTGTATCTCCTTAAGGTTGAGGTTAAGACCAAGATGCCGTTTTTGCAAAGTTAAGGGCGAAGTGGCACAAATTGGCTAGCAACTTGTGCCGATTTGCAATTGATGGGGTATCTCTTATTTGCCACAAATTGCTGGCCGATTTGCGCAGTAATAACGGCATGCATTGTTCAAACGCAGTAATTTTTTCAGCAAAATCTGGGCCATCAACTCTAAGCCCAGACATTTGGGAGAGGCTGAGGTCTTCAAGTAAAAACTTTAATGGCGGCATTAAAAGACAAAAGATTTCAATGGATAAATGTAATAAGTATTGTGAAACATGTAATTTTTGACTTATTTTGTTTAAACCCTTATTCTGCACATTAGAAATTTTTGGGGAAAAATGGTAGGTGAAAAAAAATCAGAAAGCTAATTATGCGAACCTGATGGCCAGATTGCACAATCTCAGGCTAATATACTTCAGCTTTAAAATAGCAACTATTGAGGGTCACATAATGTGGCACCTTTAACAGTGAATAGCCTATCACAGTGTCACCTACAGAAATGAGATATTTATAATGAGTTTTCAATGAAACATGCACTCACGTACTACATTTAATATATAATTAGTGGATCTCATGGGTTGGGAGTTCTTTGGTTTGAGTGATTCCTCGCTTTTCCACAGGTAAGCATGATTCCAAGCTTTTTTTTTAAAAAAAACAGTATTGTGTTTAGCAGTGGGCAGCTGTTTATGGTCTTTGGTCCATTACTTTGCCATTCTGCCTCTCTGTTGGTCCTGTAATTCCATTTCTTCGTGCTACCCCCACCTCCAGTTCTCTTCTGCTGTGCTGTGTGTAGACTGCTTCAGATGACATGGTGCCCTTTGTTTAATATTCTTGCCCATTCTCCTTAGCCTTACTTTCTTCACTGTTGGCCAGGAGGTGAGTTCCTTTATTTGGTTTACTAAGATCCTGCCATTAGTCTGTAAATGCGCTGCTGTGCCACCAAGTGGCGATTTTTAATTTCTGCTGTTTGCTTAGGCAAAGGGCTTGCACCCAGTTGATTGACAGTCACATAACAGCACACTAACAGCGGCACTGACAGCTGCAATACCATTATAATTTTTGATATATAATAGACAGATGAAGGGTTTTGATTTGATAGGGAAAGACTATTTCTCTGGCTGGGAAATTAGGTATGCGGGGGTCATCAGCTGTGGCTCAGTGGTAGCACTCCCGTCTCGGAGTCAGAAGGTCATGGGCTCAAGTCCCACTCCAGAGACTTGAGCACAAAATCTAGGCTGACACTCCAGTGCAGTACTGAGGGAGTGCTGTCTTTCGAATGAGATGTTAAACCGAGGCCCTGTCTGCTCTCTCAGGTGGATGTAAAAGATCCCGTGGCATTATTTCAAAGAAGAGCAGGGAAGTTCTCCCGGTGTCCTGGCCAACATTTAGCCCTCAACCAACATCACTAAAAACAGATTATCTGGTCATTATCATATTACTGTTTGTGGGACCTTGCTGTGCGCAAATTGACTGCCGCATTTTCTACATTACAACAGTGACTACACTTCAAAAGTACTTCATTGGCTGTAAAGCACTTTGGGATGTCCTGAGGTCATGAAATGTGCTATATAAATGCACATTTTTAAATTGTAAAAGTGAGGAGAGGTTAGGAGAAATTTCTTTATACAGAGGGTTGTTAGAACATGGAATGCTTTGCCAGAGAGAGTATTTTAAACAAAGATATTTGCATGTTTAAGGGAAAAGTGGATAAAAATTTGAGGCAAAGATACAGGGCTGTTGATCTGCGCAGAGAAAGAGAAGTGTAGCGGGATTAGTTTTGGATTGCTTTAACAAAGAGCCAGCACAGATATTGTGGGCCAAAAGGCCTCCTTCTGTACTGTACACTTCTATATTTCTATAGGAGAACTGAAAAGTTTGAGTATTCTATACTAGCTTGAACTCAGAAAAATCTTTTGCTGCCTTCTCCCAAAAATGCCCTCAAGAATATTGCTTTGTGCTTCGAATTTCTCATAGGTGGTTATGAATCACAGTCTTTGGACTACAGTGAACATTTGTCTCACTACAATTGAATAACAATCAAAACACTGCCACTAAGAGCTAGCTAATATCTAATAATAAAAGTAAATATTAACAGCTCTGGTTCCCAGCAGAATACTGCTTCAAACATGCTGTCCAAAAGTACTGTAATTTCTTATCGGGCAATGCTACAAGATATAGATTATATGCTATGTGCTAAGATTACAAATTAGGAATGAAATGCAGCATATCATTCTTATGTTTTAAAATTCACCATATAGTTAAAATTATAAGTATTGTAAATCACTCTAGATACTGATGTAGTCTAAAAAATGCTATTATGCTTGAACTTATTGTTGAAAAGGTCTTAAGAAATTTAAGTCAAGTTTATATAAGTTTATATGTAATGCATATTAGGCTATTACAAGAGAATACCCAAGATTTACAAATGAACCAGTTGAAATATGTACATTTATAGATTATATAAAATCTGAGCAGAGACTTTGTCACAAGAGCTTTGCAAAGAAAGAAATGTACCTAATGTACATATATATTTCTACCTGCACAGATAAATCAATTCGATAAGTCATTATGCATTAGAAAAGTGTTAAAAATGACCCAGTATAAACATTTTGAAATATTGCTAAATATCATTGCTCTGTTTGTTCCACTGTTTTGTATGGTTAATATAATTGATCAAATAGTGACTATTAGAAGACACAACTGCTAGCTTGGTAATGCATCATTAATATTAGCCATTTGTGTCCAATAACTGGCATTATGAACTGTCTGAATGTTTTCTAGGTAACACTCTGCGCTGAAAGCAAATTTCAAACAAAATTTTCCAATGTGTTAAAATGCACATTGCTCAGTTAAATATTCTGTTTACACTTTCTCTAACTCACAAAAGGAATATTCATGAATACATGAGCCATTGTCCTGTACACAGAAAAACATTTAAAAGAAATTGTCTTCTAGCATAGACCGAGGATTATAACATCGTATAGAATTAATCATTATCTGAAGAGAGACAAGAACTTTCTGATGATGATGAAGATGAAGAAGAAGTAGGGTGCTTTTTCTTTTTCTTAACTTTTTGGCGATGCTTGTGACTTTTGTGCTTGTTTTTCTTCTCAGTTTTCTTATTCTTTTTAAGAACCTTTTGTTTCTTGCTCTTTTTCTCGCTTTTGTCTTCACTGGATGAACAAGATCTGAAAAGACCAATATATAATTAAATTCCAGCCATTCAGATTTTTTCATAACCCATACCTGATGTGAGATGGAGTGATCCCTAGCTCATTGGTAGTATTCCTGCCTGAATCACAGGGTTGAGTTTGTACCCCGCTCCAGACAGTCTCGGCAAGCAGAGACTGGAGTGCTGGCTCTGAATACTGGATTGACGTCCAGCAGGGGTACTTGCATCTGATGGCTGTGAGTACCCCCTCCATTATAAAGGGTAGGTGGAGCTCTTTAGCCTTGGTTTCAGCGCACCTAAGAGAAGATAAAAACCGTGAGGAAGACAATTGGAAACCACCTGAGCTATTTATCCCTAGTAAATGGCTCAAGAATCTCATGTGAGAGACTTGAGTTAGGATTTGTTCTAGGGCAGAATACAACGGACAGACAGAAAAGTGAAAAGCTAGAATCCGAAAAAATAAGGCAGTCTTGTAGACCCAGTTGGACCAAGATGCGTGGCAAACATTAGGTCGTGCATAGTATTGAACAGGGGAGAAGTGAATCAATATTTAAGTCCATCCTTGATGAAAGAATGATATAAGAAAAAACATAAGGAAGGTGTTCTATTAACCAATTGCAGCTCCATTCAGAAAATCTTGTTTGGTTTAAAAATCCAAAGTAACAAAACAAAATGGCCACAAACGCAGTGACTGCAAATTAAGCCTGGAATTCTTAGAGGAGAAACTAATCATTTAAATGGATTCTTCATTAAATATTTAACTTATTAATCCATTTTCAAATATTAAAGTGGGGGAACATGCAGAGCATACAATAATGCACATGCTGCAATGGATTATAGTAAACAAGCTGGTTGCAACTGCAACAGGTCATCTTCAAGATATAACTGATCTTTATGTACATGAGTAGATATTGAATGACTCATATGCACAGATTAAATTCCCAAATCCTATTTTGATTTTGGCCAGAAGTTACTGCAATTGTCTACTAATTTTGCATCTCTGCTAAGAATTTAAAGGTTATGCTACCTAGGATTTTAAATCTCTGATGCAATGGGATTAGTACTGGACAAGGATTCCAGCCTGTGAATGTTTTGGTTTTGGATGCTCTAAAATGGGAATATTGTTGAAGCTGAAGACTGATACTAATAACCTAGGCTGGTAGGCAAATGCCAGGAACGGGGAGGCATCCCTCACACATCAGATCACCAAGAATCAAATGCATACTCAGCACTGAATTGTCAGGGAACATGCATGTGAGAAAGGAGTAAAATACTGTATAAGCCTAATTTTTAAATAAAATTAACTTGTTTTAGTTTTTTTTTAATGATACTGGTTTGAACTGGTGAAACTTGTAACAGCATTTAAAATGCTTCCAGATGAAACAAATCTCGTTTCAATGATTTTTTTGGATTGTAACACTGACGTCTGGTGGATGTAGTTTTGGGGAATAAGATGAACTGAAAACTGAAACAACTGAAAAAATACTTGATTACTAACTGTTTAGTGACCAGTATCTGTAATTTTGATTGCTTAATCATATTCATAAATATCTTTGTGTTACAGTTGTAAGTTGGGTGTGAAATACAGTAAAATGTAGACTACAGATAACTGTTTCATTTCATGAATGTATTCAGATCAGATCTTTAGACTTCCTGTTTTACTGTAACATTCTTTTGGATTATATTTAATTAGTCACATGAAAGACTTAATAACTGAATATATAACAATGTCATAATGATACTGGCCTGGAATTTGCTCCAAAAATATTGGAGAGCTGAACAGTGCTTACCATTATTTAAGGGCAAATGGAGGAGCAACTTCCAGTGAGTGCACATGTGCAGTCAAACGCGCAAATCTGGAAATTGCTCTACGAGATTCCCTGTTTGTTTGAAAGCTGCGGGAAGGACAGCTCGCCGGTGAAATGAATGGACCACTGCGAGGTTGCTGCTGCCCAGCTGGAAACGAACTAATCTACACAGAGAAAGGTACGCTGAGCTTTTTAGGTCTAAACTAACTTTTAATGGCATGGTAAGTCTTAATGACTGCCAAACAACCTCTCTGGCACTGAAAATTAACTTTTAAAAATGTGGAGTCTCATTCCTTTTAATTGTTGGAGATTTTTTTAAAAAGTTTTAATTTTAATTTTTTTAAAACTTATTTCTGTGTCTTTTATCTGTCTTCTAATCCAATCTTTCTTACCCTCTCTATTTTGCTTTCTCTAACTGATTTTACATTGAATTAACTGTTGTAGCTTTCATTTCCTCATTCTGACTCTGCACAACTTGTCAAGGATGCTTCAATCTGATTGGTTGAGGGGACAGAGTGATCCTTTCCCTGTTCACACAGATCACAGATTCCCAGGAGAGGATGCACTTTTTGCAGCTCACCATTAGAGGAAGTTCCCATGGATCGTTTGTGGGCAAATTTAAATCAAATGAGCAGCGGGCACCGTTCATTTGCCACTCAGAGCAAATTCCGGGCCATTGACATATCATAGTGAAATCAACAGGGCCTACAATATATTATTTTTTTTCAATAATGGCTCCATTTGGCTTGATTAACATAAGGGCCTAGAAATTTGTTGGCACGCACCCACCTTTCAGGCACAAAATGGCCACCTAAGCATCCAATATGGCAGGCAGCACACATTCCGCGTTAGAAGTACCACCAGCCTTATTGGTCAGGTCTGTTCAATAGGTGCACAGGGTGCGCCAGAAGTATGTTAAGCGATCATTAAAATATTTAAATAAGGGTCCCACGACTGTTGTAGGTCCCTTTTGTTGTGTTATTGGTCTACCCCAGCGCCTGACTTGCCACGTGATAAACTCACTCAGAAACTCATGGCACTAACAGGCAGGAAGGACCCTTCAGCAGCGCTATTTAGAGGGATAATTCACTATATACAGGTTAGTTGCTGGTTAACATCTGGGCATTTTTGGTCAGTTTATTGATTTATAAAACTCAATTTTGACTTCTGATAAGTATTTGCTGGTGCTGGACTGTTTTTGGCTGCCTTCAAAACAGTTTTACTGCACTCATGGATAGTCTGGTAGGGCTGCCTTTGGGACGGGAGCATGAGGGGGAGCAGCAAAGAAGACAGGAGACAACAGAAGCTGGGAGAAGAGGAAGGAGGATGTGGGCACTGTGCAGGAGGCCATACCCAGTGGGTCCTCAAGGAGCACTCCTCTTACCTGAACTGCTCTGAGGAGCGATGTCTCAAACATCTTCGCTTCACATAGGAGGCTATCACCAAGCTATGTCAACTACTGCAGCCACAACTCGAGCCTCGGACCAGGGTATGGACAGCACTGCCTGCGGCTATCAAGGTCACTGTGGCCCTTAAAGTTTTAGCAACAGGCTCCTTCCAGGATGCAGCCAGTAACATCTCCAAGTTTGCTGTCCACCTTTGTATTAGGGGGGGGTCACCAAGGCTCTCTACACCAGCAGGAACAGATGCATTTCTTTCTCCATGGACAGAGTGAAGCAGGATGAGAGATCACTAGGCTTTGTTCACATTGCAGACTTTCCCAGGGTCCAAAGTGCCATAGACTGCACCCACATTGCCTTGTGTGCTCTCCATCACCAGCCTGGCATCTCTCTCATAAGAAAGGGCTACCCCTCCCTCAATGTCCATCTTGTTTGCAACCACAGGCAGCGCATCATGCAGGTCTGTGCCCGGTGTCCTGACAGCAGTTATGATGCATTCATCCTGTGCCAGTCCTCTGTGACGCCCTTGTTCCAACTAGGCAGTCAGGTTATAGGCTGACCACTGAGCGACAGGGGCTATTCCCCTTCAGACTTGGCTCATGGCTTCTATCAGGAACCCAGGCACAGCTGCAGAGGTGGCCTACAACCAGAGCACCAGAAACGTCATCAAGTAGACAGTTGGCATGCTCAAGCAATCCTTCCACTGCCTGGACGATTAGGGAGGAGCTCTGCAGTACACCCGAGTGGCTATCTAGGTTTGTAATATTCTGCATGCTCCATAACTTTGCCATCACGAGAGACCAGCTCTTACCATCACCTGGGCAACAAGAAGTGCAGCAGGAGCAGGAGGACTAGCTCAGCCAAGAGCGCTTCAAGCGAACCAAACCTTCCCATCCCCAATACACCAACAGCCCAGCAATCCTTATCACTACCATCCTTACTATCACCTTCCAATTGCCTTCCTTCAGTCCAGCCTTATGGGTCATGCCCTCACTTCACTACAAATATAAACACCAACACCACAAATATAATCACCAACACCAAATCCAGAACAAAACACAAATTTATCCAACAACTCAATTCCATCTGTGTCTAATGGTTAACAGAAATAATTAAAAATCACCTTTGTGTAAATCCTTAGTCTGGGTCTTGTATGCTCCTTCCCCTGTCCTAGTGCTCCTAAAAAGTGTTTACCCAGTGGCTACAGTTTGGGAGGTGGAAGACTGCTGGCCTTCCATTGAGGACACTTCAAATGGCTGTGGAGAGCGACCTCGAGCAACGCTGGGCCTTGAGGGCCCGACTGCAGACTGCAGCATCTCGGTGTAGGGCCTAGTCAGTCTGACGCAGCTGGCTGTGTGGTGTTAACAAGGGCACTGGTGGAGTGGGTGGGGGAGGAGCAGGCATGCTGTCGTCCAGAGAGAGGATAGCAGTTGCATCTCCCATGGAGCCAATGCCACTATCCTGGAAGCGCGCCTCAGCATTCATACGGCTCTGCGCGAGAAGAGCGTGCAGGAGTGATATGACGCTCTCTGGAAGCTCCCATCAACACTGGCCTCCAGAATCTAGAGCCGTATGAGCTTCCATGGCAGTATGAACAGTCGGCTTCAATCTGAGCCAATGGGCGGGGAGGGGTTGGAATTGGAGGCGAGAGTACAGAAGAGAGTTTGTGGTAGAGTCCAATGACGATGGCCACTTTACTTTGTAAAGCAGATTATAAGAGTTATAATAGTTTTAAAAATTGCAGGAATAATAAAATTCTCCAGACAGAATTCAGCCATTGCTAAAATGACAATAGTTTGAAACTCAAACCTACTTTTTTTTTGCTGATTTATAATCTAATATTTCACTGATTGATATTAACGAAGAGTTGATATCTAACGAAGTAACTGAAATGGTGTTACATGGATAACTCACAACAAGCAGCATAATAATGAGTACTTTTCATAGAATCATAAATCATAGAAAGGTTACAGCATGGAAGGAGGCTATTTGGCCCATCGAGTCCGTGCCGGCTCTATGCAAGAGCAATCCAGCTAGTCCCACTCCCCCGCCCTTTCCACGTAGCCCTGCAAATTTTTTCCTTTCAAGTAATTGTCCAGTTCCATTTTGAAGGTCATGATTGAATCTGTCTCCACCACCCCCTTAAGCTGTGCATTCCAGATCCTAACCACTCGCTGTGTAAAAAAGCTTTTCCTCATGTCACCTTTGGTTCTTTTGCCAATCAACTTAATTCTATGCCCTCTAGTTCTTGACCCTTCCGCCAATGGGAACACTTTCTCTCTATCTACTCTGTCTAGACCCTTCATGATTTTGAATACCTCTATCAATTCTCCTCACAACCTTCTCTGTTCCAAGGAGAACAACCCCAGCTTCTCCAGTCTATCCATGTAACTAAAGTCCCTCATCCCTGGAATCATTCTAGTAAATCTTTTGAGACCTACCTAAAACAAAAAAATCTTTACTGCCAGATAATGGCTTCTCTGACCTCACCATGAGGTTTTTTTTTAAAAAAAACCTACTTCCAATGATGCTGAATAAACTTTATAGAAACAACAATTCCTAGTCTGATTTTGATACTAAAATTTGATTGCTAGGTGAATGCAGTCGAACATAACAGTTTTGCCCCTCACTACTTATGACTCAGACTCAAAGCTATTGAGGACACTTGTGTGCAATTACATTGTACTTAGCAATACATTTTCTTTCCATTCAGCAGAAAATGTACCTTTTTCTACGTTCATCTCTAGTCTTATCTTTCCTTTTCTTCTTGTGATGTTCTTTCTTTTCACCATCTGTTTTTGTTTCTACAAGAAATTACCAAAAGGAAAAAAATAAATAAAATTCAAAGTTTTAAAACATCTGTACAATTGAATGTTTTGCACCTAGACCATGTCTGACACATTTCACCTTTCAAAAGTGATACACATCAATAGCTACATAAACAGGACTGGCAACTAAATATTGCAGGTTATAACATAATCAGAAAAGATAGGGAAGGAAGGAAGCTGGAGTAGTTGTACTAATCAGGGATAACAATGGCAGTAGAAAAAAGGGACATAACTAACAGGAGGATAGAAACATAATCTATATAGATTGAAATAAAAGATAAGGGATCGATCACGCTAATAGGGGTATACTACAGACCACCTAATAGTGGAAAGGAGGTGGAGGAAGAAATATGTAAGCAAATATGTGAAATGAGTAAAGGACGTAGAATAATAATCATGGGAGATTTTAACTATTCCCAAATAAACTGGCAAGAGGAGGTAGGTAAAGGGGTACAGGGAATGGAGTATTTACAATGTGCGCAGGATTCCTTTCTTATCCAGTATGTACAAAGCCCAACAAGAGAGGGAGCACTGTTGGATATAGTAATGGGAAATGAACCAGAACAGATAAGAGAAGTAATCGTAGGGGAACATCTAGGCAATAGCGATCACAACATAATAAGGTTTAAGATAAAGATTGAGACGGATATAAGTGAGACAAAGATCAAAGTAATAAATTGGAAAAAAGCTGATTTTAAGGGGATGAGAATGATCAGGGGAAAATAAATTAGAAAAATTTACTAAACAAAGTAATAGAATAGCAATGGGAAACATTTAAAACAGTGATCAAGAGTCTAGAAGAACTATATCCCATTAAAAAGCAAGAACAAACTAGCCAGTAATGATACCCCATGGATGAATAAAGAAACAAGGGCAAAATTGAAACTATGCATTATGTACAGACAACAAAGGAGAGGATGACAAAAGGGAATATGAAAAGATTAGGAAAGAAATTAAAAAAACAATTAGGAAGGCAAGGAGAAACTACAAAATTAAATTATCAAGAAGTACAAAAAGAAATAGTAAAGTATTCTACAGACACGTAAACAACAAAAGAAAAAACAGGATGGGGATAGGGCCTCTAAGGGATACACATGATAAATTCACAGGTAATGACAGCGAAATGGCATAAATATTAAATAATTTCTTTGCCTCAGTATTTACCAGGAAGACTAACATGGTGGGCATGACATTAGAAGAAGAGATCAAAAAAGATATAAAGACATTTAAGATTGAAAGGGGGGGGAAGAGAATTGATAAACTAATCAAACTTAGAGAGGACAAAACCCCTGGTCCGGATAGATTGCATTTGCGCATATTAAAAGAAGTTAGGGAAGAGATAGCAGAGGCAGGGACGAAGGAAGGAAGGGAGGAAATAGCGGATGATCTGAGGATCATTTTCCAATCCTCACTAGATACAGGGGAGGTACCGGAGGACTGGAAGACTGCAAACATAGTACCATTGTTTAAAAAGGGTGAGGATAGTGCAGTGGATGTTGTCTACATGGATTTTAGTAAGGCATTTGACAAGGGCCCACATGGCAGACTGGTCAGAAAGGTAAAAGCCCATGGATACAGGGAAATGTGGCAAATTGGATCCAAAATTGGCTCAGTAACAGGAAACAAAGGATAAAAGTCGATGGATGTCTTTGCGAATGAAAATCCGTTTCCAGTGGTGTGCCACAGGGCTCAGTGTTGGGTCCCTTGCTATTAGTGGTATATATTAATGATTTGGACTTGAATGTAGGGGGCATGATTGGCAAATTTGAAGATGACACAAAAATTGGCCGTGTAGTTGATAGTGAAGAGGATAGCCATAGACTCCAAGAAGATATCAATGGGTTGGTGGAGTGGGCGGAAAAGTGGCAAATGGAGTTCAACCCGGAGAAGTGTGAGGTAATGCACTTAGGGAGGGCAAACAGTAAAAGGGAATACGCAGTAAACGGGAATATATTGAGAGGGGTAAAGAAGTGTGAGACCTTGGAGTGCATGTGCACAGGTCTCTGAAGGTGGCAGTACAGGTAGTGAAGGTTGTGAAGAAGGCATACGGAATGCTCTCTGTTATTAGCTGAGGTATAGAATACAAAAGCAGGGATGTAATGATGGAACTGTATAAAACGCTGGTAAGGCCACAGCTGGAGTATTGTGCGCAATTCTGGTCACCACATTACAGGAAGGACGTAATTGCTCTGGAGAGAGAGCAGAGAAGATTTACAAGAATGTTGCCAGGGCTTGAAAATTGTAGCTACGAGGAGAGATTGGATAGGCTGGGCTTGTTTCCCTTGGAGCAGAGGAGGCTGAGGGGAGACTTGATTGAGGTGTACAAAATCATGAGGGGCCCAGATAGAGTAGACAGGAAGTACCTGTTTCTCCTAGCGGAGAGTTCAAGAACTAGAGGACATAGATTTAAGCTGAATGGTGGAAGGATTAGAGGGGACATGAGGAAAAACTTTTTTACCCAGAGGGTGGTGGGTGTATGGAATTCGCTTCCCGAATTGGTGGTAGAGGCAAGGACCCTCAACTCTTAAAAAGTACCTGGACCTGCACCTAAAGTGCTGTAAACTGCAGGGCTACGGACCAGGTGCTGGAAGGTGGGATTAGAATGGGCACCTGGTTGTTCTTCGAGCCGGCATGGACACGATGGGCCGACTGGCCCCCTTTCTGTGCTGTATCTTTTCTATGGTTCTATTACATATATATATAAAAATTCATTAGAAAAAGGAATCACATTAGCTGTCCGCCAGAGGACTGGCGGACAGCTAATGTGATTCTTATATTTAAAAAGCGAGATAGAACCAGTCCAGGGAACCATAGCCCAATTAGCTTAATGTCGATGATAGGAAAGATAACTGAATCCTTACTCAAAGATGTAATAGAAAAATAGCTAGAAACTGAAAATATAATAAAGAATAGTCAGCACAGATTTCAAAAAGGAAGGGCATGCTTGATCAACCTTATTGAATTCTTTGAAGAAGTAACAAAAAGAGTAGACATGGGTAATACAGTAGATGTAATATATTTGGATTTTCAAAAGGCCTTCGATAAGGTACCGCATAGTAGACTCATGACTAAGGTCAGAGCATGTGGAGTCAGGGGACAAGTAGCAGAATGGATAGCAAGCTGGCTACAAAACAGAAAACAGAGAGTAGGGGTTAAAAGTAGTCACTCAGACTGGCAAAAGGTGGGTAGTGGTGCTCCACAAGGATCGATGCTGGGACCACTGTTGTACACCATTTACGTAAACAATTTGGACTCGGGAATCGGAAGTACAGATGACACCAAATTGGGGGGTATAGTTAATACTGAGGAGGACTGCGACAAAATACAGGAAGACATTAATAATTTGCAGAATGGGCGTGTAATTGGCAAATGAATTTCAATATAAATAAGTGAGGTATTACATTTTGGTAGAAAAAATAAGGGGGCCACATACTGCTTGGATAATAAGTCTAAATGGGGTAGAGGAGCAGAGGGATCTGGGGGTACAGATGCACAAGTCACTAAAAGTAGCGATGCAGATTAATAAGGCCATACAAAAAGCAAACCAAGCACTGGGGTTCATTTCTAGAGGGATAGGATTGAAAAGCAGAGAAGTTATGATAAACTTTTATAGAACCTTGGTTAGACCATACTTCGAAGTAATGGGAACAGCTCTGGTCTCCATATTATAAAAAAGATTTGGAGGCAATGGAGAAGATGCAAAAAATTTACTCGGATGATACCAGAACTGAGAGGTTATACTCCTATCAGGACAGATTGAACAGGCCAGGGCTGTTTTCTCTAGAAAAAAGACTGAGGGGTGACCTGATAGAGGTCTTTAAGATCATGAAAGGGTTTGAAAGGGTAGGCATGGAGAAGATCATAGAATCATAGAAATTTACAGGACAGGAGGTCATTCAGCCCATCAGGTCTATGCCGGCCAAAAAAAGAGCTATCGAGCCTAATCCCACTTTCCAGCTCCTGGTCCATAGCCTTGTAGGTTAAGGCACTTCGAGTGCATATCCAAGAACTTTTTAAATGCGATGAGGGTTTCTGCCTCTACCACCCCTTTCAGGCAGTGTGTTCCAGACCCCACCACCCCCTGGGTGAAAAAATTTCTCCTCAACTCCCCTCTAATTCTTCTACCAACTACTTTAAATCTATGCCCTCTGGTTATTGACCTCTCTACTAAGGGAAACCGGTCCTTCCTATCCACTCGATCTAGGCTCCTCATAATCTTATACACCTCAATTAAATCTACCCTCAGCCTCCTCTGATCCAATCTTTCTTCATAGCTAAAATTCTCCAGTCCTGCCAATATCCTCGTAAATTTACTCTGTACTCTCTCTAGTGCAATCACATCTTTCCTGTAATGTGGTGACCTGAACTGTACACAGTACTCTAGTTGTGGCCTAACTAATGTTTTAGACAGTTCTAGCATAACCTCCCTGCTCTTATATTCTATGCCTTGGCTAATAAAGGAAAGTATCCCATATGCCTTCTTAACCACCTTATCTACCTGTCCTGCTACCTTTAGGGATCTGTGGACATGCACTCCAAGGTCCCTCTGTTCCTCTACACTTCTCAGTACCCTCCCATTTATTGTGTATTCCCTTGCCTTGTTTGCCCTT
This sequence comes from Heptranchias perlo, assembly GCF_035084215.1. Lineage (NCBI taxonomy): Eukaryota > Metazoa > Chordata > Chondrichthyes > Hexanchiformes > Hexanchidae > Heptranchias > Heptranchias perlo. The sequence continues at coordinate 72,293,075 of NC_090325.1, forward strand.
CCCAAATGCAATACCTCACACTTCTCTGGATTGAATTCCATTTGCCACTTTTCTGCCCACCTGACCAGTCCATTGATATCTTCCTGCAGTCTACAGCTTTCCTCCTAACAACCATACAGCCAATTTTTGTATCATCTGCAAACTTCTTAATCATGCCCCCTATATTTAAGTCTAAATCATTGATATACACCACAAAAAGCAAGGAACCTAGTACTGAGCCCTGCGGAACCCCACTGGAAACAGCCTTCCAGTCACAAAAACACCTGTCGACCATTACCCCTTGCTTCCTGCCACTGAGCCAATTTTGGATCCAATTTGCCACTTTCGCTTGGATCCCAAGGGCTTTTACTTTTTTGACCAGTCTGCCACATGGGACCTTGACAAAAGCCTTATTAAAATCCATGTAGACTACATGAAATGCACTGCCCTCACTGACCCTCCCTTGTTACCTCCTCAAAAGATTCAATCAAGTTAGTCAGACACAACCTTCCTGTAACAAATCCCTGTTGACTGTCCTTGATTAATCAGTGTCCATCTAAATAACAATTAATACTGTCCCTCAGAATTGTTTCCAATAATTTGCCCACCACCGAGGTTAAGCTGACTGGCCTGTAATTACTCAGTCCATCACTTTCTCCTTTTTAAACAGCAGTACAATGTTTCCACTTGTGGGGAATGTTATAAGTTGGATAGCCAGGTGGAGAAGGATAGAATACTAGAGCCTAGTTTTCAGTTGCTTCTAAGCCTTCATTAACAGAGCTCCACGTTACACCCACACCACACCCTAGATCAGCTTTCTTATAAATGGATACAAGAGAGTTCTCACCACCTGAATACAATTAACACTAATTGATATAAATCACATGGATACCATTAATAAGGGAGACCAGAACTAGGGGCCAGAAATATAAGAAAGTCGCTAATGAATCCAATAGGGAATTCAGGAGAAACTTCTTTACCCAGAGAGTGGTTGGAATGTGGAACTCTCTACCATAAGGAGTAGTTGAGGCAACTAGCATATGTGCATTTAAGGGGGAGCTAGATAAACACCATGAGGGAGAAAGGAGTAGAAGGATATGCTGATAGGATTAGATGAAGTAGGGAGGGAAGAGGCTTGTGTGGAGCATAAACACCGGCATAGACCTGTTAGGTCAAATGGCCTGTTTCTGTGTTGTACATTCTACGTAATTCTATGTAAGGATGGCTGGTGTGGGTAATGGAAAAACATCATGTCGGTGTAGTTAGGGATGCTCATTAATGTTGGGGTAGACACACGATACTGGGGCAAAATAGAAAGAGCTTTGATCTGTATCTGGTTGTGCTTTACTTAACCTGGGATTGCTTGATGCTAACACTAGGTGCCTGAAGTGGGAAACCATTCCATTCTCCTGCTCTAACATCCCTCACCTTAAAGAGCACAAAAATTGGAAGAAAATAAATCCTATTGACTAAATATGAATAAATTAAAACTGTTTCAATTTAGTTGGAAAGTATGAATGAGGAAGTAAGCAGTAGAAAATTGTGTAATCAAATCGCTTAAAGCTACCAATCTTAAAATGGCAATAAAATTGTTCCAAAAAATTTGAGTTGTCGTCTTGAATTCCCCAGATGAAAATAGAATCATAGAATGATACAGCACAGAAGGAGGTCATTCAGCCCATCGTGCCTGTTTCCGGCTCTTTGAAAGAGCTATCCAATTAGTCCCATTCTAATAAAATTTATTAAAAAAAGTAATATTCCACTGCTCCCATCTCCACCCCCTGTCCATTCCAAGTTTCTCTCCGTCCAACCAGGTGCGCCTGGAGTCTCTCGCTGTTTCCTATGCCCAGAGGCATTCTCAAACTCCTGTGTCCTCCTTTTCATCAGTTGTTAAGTCTTCAGATCTCCTATTTAACTTTCTAAGTGTGGTTGTAATTAAGTTGAACTCTGCAACTGTTACTGAGAGAATGTTGGATGAAGGACTCGGGTGGGAATGGGTTGGCTTGGGTCGAGAATGACTGGTCAGGTTGAGGTCATAACTATAATGTATTAGAAGTCTTGTGCAAGATTTTTTTTATTCGTTCATGGGATGTGGGCGTCGCTGGCGAGGCCAGCATTTATTGCCCATCCCTAATTGCCCTTGAGAAGGTGGTGGTGAGCCGCACTCCTTGTATACATTAGCCTTATTTGTTGTGTCACCTTTTTCAGTTGTGCTTTATATATCAACGTAAGTAATAAAAAAAATCTATATAAATCATTTGTGAGGCCGCTATTAAAATATTTTGTCCAGTTTTAAGTGCCTTACTTTAGGAAGGATATCAAGGCCAAGAAGATGCTGCAGAGGAGATTCACTAAAATGATACCATGAATAACAGGTTTTAGTTATGAGGAGAGACGGCACAAACGGGGGCTCTTTTCATTAGAACGAAGGAGGTTAAGAGGAGTCCGATAGATGTGTTCATAATGAAGAGAGGTTTTGATAAAGTAAAGTGGGAAAAACTATTTTCACCGTGAGTCAGAAAGTAGAGGGCATAAATTTAAGATCATCAAAAGAATGAAAAGGGAGAGGTTAAGAGAAAATTTTTACGCAGAGGGTTGTTAGGACATACACTGTCCTATCAAAAACAATGGACGCAAAATTCATAATAGCTTTTAAGAGAAGTGAATACATTCTAAAAAGAAACATTTAAAAGGGTATGGGAAAGGATAGGAGAATGAGACTCAGCTAATAGTTCTTTCAGGGAGCCAGCACAGATGCAATGACCTCCTTCCATGTTGTAAAATTCTATTGGCCTGAAATTTAGTTTGGGCCTAAGGGTGGAGAGCAGGAGAATAAACTATCTGCAGCTGGAATTTGGGACAGAACCCAATTCTGCCAGGATTCCGCCATGGTACGTGGTTATGGGAGAGGGCTAAACAGCTTATCTTCTGGCTCACTCTGAGCAATGCCACAGAAGATCTGTTAGTTATAGATTATTAGAAAGAGTGTGATAGCAGTATGAGGTTCATGATTGTAATGCTCTGGTCTCTCACTTTTTGATTGGCTAAAAAAAAATAAAAATACAACTTTACAACTATCCAGACTCATCTATAATGATGCGGACTCTCACAAGGAGCAGAGCAGAGGGACAGATTCTGGAAGGAGTTTTCTTTAAATTGGAGTTGAGTGAGTACTAGAGTAGTTCTGAGCAGTGTGGAAGTTTTTGCGGACTGATTTTTGGCCGTCAGCCATGTGTGCGTAAAAACAAAAACTGACGAGCTTTGTATTGATTGGCTTAATAGTACTAATTGTGCTACCTGAGTTTTTTTTTAAATTCATTCATGGGATGTGGGCATCACCGGCAAGGCCAGCATTTATTGCCCTCGAGAATGTGGTGGTGAGCTGCCTTATTGAACTGCTGCAGTTCGTGAGCCGAAGGTTCTCCCACAGTGCTGTTAGTAAGGGAGTTCCAGGATTTTGACCCAGCGACGATGAAGGAACGGCGATATATTTCCAAGTCGGGATGGTGTGTGACTTGGAGGGGAACATGCAGGTGATGTTGCTCCCATGTTTCTGCTGCCCTTGTCCTTCTAGGTGGTAGAGGTCACGGGTTTAGGAGGTGCTGTCAAAGACGCCTTGGCGAGTTGCTGCAGTGCATCCTGTGGATGGTACACACTGCAGCCACATTGCGCTGGTGGTGAAGGGAGTGAATGTTTAGGGTGGTGGATGGGGTGCCAATCAAGCGGGCTGCTTTGTCCTGGATGGTGTCAAGCTTCTTGAGTGTTGTTGGAGCTGCACTCATCCAGGCAAGTGGAGAGTATTCCATCACACTCCTGACTTGTGCCTTGTAGATGGTGGAAAGGCTTTGGGGAGTCAGGAGATGAGTTACTCGCTGCAGAATACCCAGCCTCTAACCTGCTGTTGTAGCCACAGCATTTATGTGGCAGGTCCAGTTAAGTTTCTGGTCAACGGTGGCCCCCAGAATGTTGATGGTGGGGGATTCGGCGATGGTAATGCCGTTGAATGTCGAGAGGAGGTGGTTAGACTCTCTCGGTGGAGATGGTGATTGCCTGGCACTTGTCTGGCACAAATGATACTTGCCACTTATCAGCCCAAGCCTGGGTGTACATAACAGTGCAATAAATCAGCAGAGGAAGTTTACGCTTAATTGGTGTTTGCTCCTAAATTGGGGTGAGCCATGTGGAAACCCAAACATCCATCACCATGTTTAAGAATTTCCAAGTTACTAAGAAGTTTACATGTATGTGTCAGGTTTTTATTTGGCTAATAAGTAGTGTTTCACTCTCCCTGTAAGGAAACTTACCCAAATCCAGAGAGCTTAGGTGCAGGTTGACAGGGCCAAGGCATAGGGACACTCAAGCTTATACAACAACACTACTGGTGATTGACCAACTAAAATCGCACAGCACCTATAAGCTTCCCCCTGCTTGTCCAGCTACGACTACCTAACTGATGGGGCATTGGCTTGCAAAGTTATTTGGAGCCAAATTGAAAGAACCTCAGCCCCCAGTGACAGATCTACCACTCCAGGTTCCATCAGTGAGCCTGACTGGCTGATTAATCATCAACATTGCCTTGGTGTATTGCAGTTCGGATACTGAATTATTGAATCTGCCAGAGGGTTGACTTGGTACCAAGCTTCCATCTTGGAGCCACCTCAACTCACCATTTACTCCCGACCACCCCCAGGAAGACAGTCACTCGATGGTCTTCATACAACTGACAGTTTGAGCACTTGTTGGTAGATTGTAGGTACCAGGAGCTCCTCACAAACAGCAGAAGTCACCATGAAATGTGCCTGCATTGTCACCATCCTTCTGATCACTGCATGTGCGCACACCATAATCTCAACTGAGTCACGGTTCCCCCAATTGGAGGTGCAGAGCTTCAGCAGCAGCTGCTTGTCTGTCTGCAAACCATACATGCTAGGCACCAACCACTGGATATATGAGTATGTGTTCTCATACCTGGCCTCCCATTAATGCCTTCATGCTATTGTATGTAAATAGGGTCAGGCAGGACAATATGATGGGGACTTATGGAGACAGTGAATTTCAGCCAATCTCTCCTCAGTGCTGCTAAGCTCCAGGGCTTGCTTTCCTCATTGCTACCAGACACTTGAACCCTTCCTTCCAGTGCTGCTACATCCCTGAACCCCACTCCCATACTACTAGACTCCGGCACCCCCTCCTCTCCTATGATGCCTCTCCTCTGCAGTGCTGTTAGATTCCAGGACCTCCGGATACTCCCCTGCAAAGTGCTGCTAGAACCTGGCATTCCCTCCAATACAGCCAGACCTTTGTTCACCACACTGCCATAACAAAGGACCTCTCCCTCATGAGGACAGATCACAGTACACTCTCCTTTCGTGGTGCTGTACCCCAGGACTCTCCAGGATCCCAGGAATCCTCCAGCGTGCCAAACCTATATTCTGTACTCCAGTTAGCCCAAACCCCAGCACCCCTCTGATGCTCCAAAAACCTCAGGATTTCCCCTCCCCCACCCCCAGAACTGCAAAGTCTTGGGGTACCCACCACAATACTAGCCTCAGGACCCCCCTCGCCCCAGGTGCTACCAAATCCCACGACTCCCCATTAGTGCTGCTAAACACAAAGTAGCTAACTCCAACTAGGTACATTCGACTAGTAGTTTGCAAGTATCCTGGGCGTAAAAAAAGCAAGAGATAAATAGCGAGTATATATGTAGAGGAACAAATCCGTAGCTTATTAAAAATCTTATATACATGCATACATCTTATCCACAAAACCATACTTCCAGTTGTCTCTCTTTTGATCACATTTTTGTATCAACTTATTGTATATTTTAAAAGGTTTACGTTTACAATGGAAATTATCTATATAAACTCATCAGCCTGTAATTGCACATTTTGTCCACAAATTGCCACTTTGCTATTCAACTATAAATAAAACAAAATCAAGTATTTTATAAAAATAAGCACTGATTGTATGATTTCAAAATGTGGACTGAATTATGTACGTGTACTCTAGTCCAATTCTCCTTTAGCCGCTAAGCCCGATTTACCTTAAGACTACACATGACCATGATTTCAAGTGTGTACACTGAACAGCCCTGCTGATAACTTCTAGCCTCAGCTCCACGAACGTCTCTAATTTTGGGCCTCAGCTTCAGAATGCCTCCACTCCTACTCTCTGCCTCAGTTCTAGACTTTGTCACTTCCAGTCGACAGATGATGGGAAACTCCATTCCCTTTTCAACTTGGACCAGTTTGCCCACTCTATCTCTGCTCCAGTATCCACTAAACCCACTTGCTCTACTCTCTGGCTCCAGGTTGTATTTACCACCCAACTGGTTCACCTTCTACCCCATCCCATGCTCCCAATCCCACCTAAGTGCTCCACTCCTCAGTATCATTCCAAACTACCTATGAACAACATCACAGGAAATCTATTAATACATATTATATTAAACAGGCAGAGCAATAGGTAATAGGATCTGATATACAAGAAAGACTCCAAATTACAAGATACCTATAGAGTGGCTATAGTTAAGTGACACAGCCAGAAATAAAATAGGGACTTGGTCAAGATGTACTTGCATCAAATTTACATACAAGTTAAGGTCAGATGCTTCTAAACTGATTATACCACAGGAGTGAAGGCGCTCCAGATAAGTGGTGAAATAAGAAAGTACTTGCTTATGGATCTTGTGCTATTGCAATGGAAATTGTGAAGGTTCTACAATGAGCAGGTCATCCATTGGAGTGCCACAGGGATCAGTGCTTGGGCCTCAACTATTTACAATCTATTTCAATGACTTGGTTGAAGGGACCAGATATATCGTTGTTAAATTTGCTGATGACACAGAGGTAGGTAGGAAAGTAAATTATGAAGAGGACATAAGGGGCTCGATTTTCGCACCCCCGAGCGGGTGCGTTTGTGGCGGGGGGGGCTGCGAAAATCGGGGATTCCCGGGGCGGGTCTGGAGCTCTGGGACAAAGTTTGGCCTCCACCACCTTCCTCCTAACAATAAAATTCACAAACTTGCACACTTACCCCGGTGTCTAGACACATGTACCTACCTTGCGGACCCCCTCAAATGTACATCTTACGGATGGGGGCCATTGTAGCTGCAGTCATGACCTCCTCGGAGGACAAACAGCATCACCAGCCTCGCCGTCCACCTCTGACACGTGGAGCCCCACAACACAGTGCTGTGACACGATGGGCCGAAGGGCCTCTATCCGTGCTGTATATAACTCTATCCACCTGCACAGCAGGAGGGAGGGCAACCGCAGAGAGAGATGCGTTGCAGAAGGCACTACCCTTGCCACAGGGTCTACAGACCGAGGCTCAGCTTCCTGGACCTCTCTGAGCAGCAGTGCACACGGAAGCTCAGAGTCACTCGACATGTAGTCGTGGACATCTGCAGCCTCCTTCATGCCGAGCTGCTCCTGGCTGGCCAGAGCACCATCTTCCTACCTGTCGCTGTCAAAGTCACCACTGCCCTCAACAACTTCTCCTCCACATCCTTCCAGGGTGCCACCAGGGACATTGCCGATGTCTCTCAGCCGTCTGCACAAAAGAGCCCTGCAAATACACCTACACCCACTCTGCAGTGACACAATGGGTGGCATCAGTTGTGGGTCTTCATAGTGATCCTCAGGAAAGAGCATTATTGCACAAACCAGACAAGATTCGCAAAGACGTGGCAGTAGTGGTGACAATATAATATGTGATGTGAGTTGATCAGAAATTGAATATAGGTAAAAACCATGACAAACCCTCAAACACCCTTGTGCATCCCCTTCATGCTCATGACACCTTACGCTTTCTTACGCTGCCTTACGTTTCCTACTGCATATATGTGATGCATGCCCTGTGGCTGCAGCACAAGTAGTGGCAGGTTGAGTGAGGCTGACCGTGAAAGAGATGCATGAGAGGGTGAGCATGAGATAGAGCCATGAGATTGTATGAGGATTGGGTTGAGTGGTAGTGGCGGGATGAGTACTGGTGAGTAAGTGCAGGTAAGATGAGGATGAGCTTTGAGTGGGTGTGAGGGGTGATGTGACAGAGTAGTGTTGGCAGTGCAGAAGGAGATGTGGGGTGGGGGCGGTGATGTGGCAGACGGAGGGCAGGGGAATGAATAAGAGTACTTACTTCGGCTGACCTACTTAGGTCATTGAAGCGCTTCCTGCACTGTATGCAGGCGCGCGATATGTTGGTGGTGTAGGTGACCTCCTCTGTCACCTCAAGCCAGGCTTTCTTGGTGGCAGAGGCAGGCCGCTTCCTCCCGCCCGCCGGGGGGGGGGGGGGGCAAGATCTCTGTCCTCCCCCTCACCCCATCCAATAATACCTGGAGTGAGGCATCATTAAACCTGGGAGCAGCCTTCCCCCTGGGCTGCTCCATGCTGTAATTTTTCCTATTTCCTGCAGCATCAGTCAGTGGAGGACTGCCCCTTTAAATAGGGCTCCTCCAGCTGACAGCGTATGCTGCGCATGCGCAGTCCGCCTGCTGCGCAGCTTTCCAGCAGGTAAGTGGCTCCAATTAGCCTGCGATTCCGTGTGGAAGACCCTGATTTCACTGGGTGCGTTACCCATACGCCCAGTCGACCCCCTGCTGCGAACCCGCTGCCCTCCTAATATCGGGCCCAAGGAGTCTGCAAAGGGATGTAAATAGGTTAAGTGAGTGGGCAAAAATTTGGCAGATGGAGTATAATGTGGGAAAATGTGAGCTTGTCCACTTTGGCAGGAGGAATAGAAAAGCAGTATATTATTTAAATGGAGAGAGATTGCAGAACTCTGAGGTACAGAGGGATCTGGGTGTCCTAGTACATGAATCACAAAAAGTTAGTATGCAGGTACAGCAAGTGATTAGGAAGGCAATTGGAATGTTGTCATTTATTGCAAGGGGAATGGAATATAAAAGTAGAGATGTTTTGTTACAGTTGTACAGGGCATTGGTAAGACCACATCTAGAATACTGTGTGCAGTTTTGGTCTCCTTATTTAAGAAAGGACATAATTTCTTTGGAGGCGGTTCAGAGAAGATTCACTCGACTGATTCCTGGGATGAGGGGGTTATCTTATGAGGAAAGGTTGGACAAGTTGGGCCTGTATACACTGGAGTTTAGAAGAATGAGAGGTGATTTTATTGAAACAAATAAGATCCTGAAAGGACTTGAAGGGGTAGATGCAAGTTCTTTCATGCCCTACTGAAGGAGAGAAAGGATATGTTGGAGATAGGGCAGTAGAGAAAATTGAGGGACAGAGGGCAAGCTTTCTAAGGAGGCGGTGATGACTGTGAATTTAAAAGGACTGATAACAATGTCACCAATAGGAAAAGGTTGCAAACATCAACAAGGAGGGAACCGAGAAGGGGAAATTGAGTAGTTCAGGAGATGGATCAGAACAAGTAGTGGGCTTCAGGGCGAACAGGAATTTGAAGAGGGCTGGGGAAAGTGGGAGCAGGGAGAGGAGGCAGTAGAAGAAGCAGAGGCAGTCACATGAATGCCTTCAATTTTGGTTGCAGAGAGGGAACTATAATCAAGTCAGATCTCGCATGGACTGGCAGGCCAGTTATATGCCACATGTGCTTGACATTGCAGCACACAAAGATTGTTAGACCAGGGGGAACAGAGGTGGTGAAAGATCATCCAGGATAAGGTGGTTGTGGAACAGATCAATAGAGGAGTGGGAGTTACATGAGACACTTGTGAGCGTGTTCAGAAGCCATTTTTTTGCATGAAAGAAAAAAAAAGTAGAGAGAGAAAAAGAAAGAAAAGAAAAGAATTGGCTGGGCAGCAAGATATGCAAGAAAGTAACAATACTGAATTTTATTTTTATGGCATATTATAAGTTATATATATTATGATTAAAGTATTTTTGTTATTGTCAGTATACTCTGCTTTTAGTGGCACCTCTAGGTTTCCACAGCAATGATACAATAGTAAAGATCAGGTCAACAAGATTTTTAACTGCGTTAACCAATAATCTTATACCTTCCGACTTATAGAACTGGGTCAAATGTACTGACAGAGTGGAACAGACATATTGTTTATGTAATATCCCTAGCAGAATATGCTTTTATTCACTTATTTCTCCATCTCACCCCACTCCCTCAGATAGCACAAAACAATCTATTGATGAGCAGTTGGAGTGTTTTCCAGACATCAAATTTCAAACCGCATTATTGAAGACAGATTAATAACTTTGCTTTCAGGCAACAGTGAGAAAATTAGCTTACAAGAATGCAAATTTGATTTTATGGTTTAAGAATTCTAACTCCAAAAATTCTTAAAAAAAAATAACTACCTTATTTGGGAGATATTTCCTATCTTGTTTACATGTTCTGTTTAGGTTCCTCCAAACCATTCAGTAAACTCTGATATAGAACGAGAAAGACATGTGACTCATAGGCTTATGTAACTAAAACTGTCTGCCAGAAAGTGCAGAACAGCAGCCCTCCAATTCTCTCTTCATCCTTCCCTTTGGCACCTCTCCAGATAAGGCCAGCTGAGATTAGAATTTACCATGTCATAAATTACAGGAACACACAAACTGCATCCACCTAAACATAGCAACGCACGTATTACTTTTCTTTGGTTTGTTTGGATCATGTTATTGGTTTGCTCAGACAAATTTCTTGCGTGATCTCTTTTTAAAAAAATATTTCATACACTTAACCCATTGCTCCCTTGGAGTTTGCATCAAATCGTTTAATGTTCCAGAGCTCATTCCCACATACATCATGTGCCACAAAGACTGTGGCAGTTACTCATGCCGTAAAAGCCAGCTTCTTTTTCTTGGTTTCTTCTGCTCAGGGTCCTGGTCTGTTTTTGCTCTTTAAATTCTTAGTCTCTCCCCTACTCTGGGTCCTGGTCCCTTGTCCTGTTCTTTCTGGTCTGAGTTTTCATGCCTCAATCTCAGTTTTTCACAAGCAATCTCTAACTTAGAAGTGCTGGCACCCAGAACAAAAGTGTCTGAATACAATGGATATTAGGTAAACGGACAAATCAAGTCTATACAGATCAGTGCATAAATATGCACAACATAGAAACAGATAACAGTAAAAATAGGTATAACATGAACAGTCTCGACCAACAGACTGAAAAGGAAAAGGGTTTGGGAGTGATCATTGATCTTAGCCTAAAAGCATCTCGTCAGTGTAAAGCAGTCATTACAAGGAAAATTGGAAAACTTGGCTACATTGGAGGACAGTAAATTATAAGTCACAATAAATTATACTAACATTGTACAGATCATTGTATGAGGTGTTATTTTGGTCGCCATGACTCAAAAAAGGATAAAGATGCACTAGAAAGAGTTCCGAGGAAAGCGACCAGGATGATCCAGGCCTTAGAGACTAAGTTATGAATGAATTAACATTTAAGTTAAAACAGCAGAGGACTGTCATACAAACCTGTTGAGCTGTTATTCTCTAATATCATTAACAATAATTTACATTATCTCCTTATCTACTACTCTGACCATATCATAGAATCGTACAGCACAGAAGGAGGCCATTCGCCTCATTGTGTCTGTGCCGGCTCTTTGAAAGACCTATCCAATCAGTGCCACTCCCCTGCACTTTCCCCATAGTCCTGCAAATTTCTCCGTTTCAAGTATTTATCCAATTCCCTTTTGAAAGTTATTATGGAATCTGCTTCCACCACCCTTTCAGGCAGTGCATTCCAGATCCTAACAATTCACTGCGCAAAAAAATTTCTCCTAGTCTGCCCTCTTTTTTTGCCATGATGTGGAGATGCCGGTGATGGACTGGGGTTGACAATTGTAAACAATTTTACAACACCGAGTTATAGTCCGACAATTTTATTTTTAATCCCACAAGCTTTCGGAGGCTTCCCCCTTCCTCAGGTGGTGTGGAAATGACATTTCCACACCACCTGAGGAAGGGGGAAGCCTCCGAAAGCTTGTGGGATTAAAAATAAAATTGTTGGACTATAACTCGGTGTTGTAAAATTGTTTACAACTCTTTTTTGCCAGTTACCTTAAATCTATGTCCTCTGGTTACCAACACTCCTGCCAGTGGAAACAGTTTCTCCCGAAAACTCCTCATAATTTTGAACACCTCTATTAAATCTTCCAATAGCCTTCTCTGCTCTAGTTGGAACAATCCCAGTTTCTCTAGTCTCTCCACATAACTGATGTCCTTCATTCCTGGTACCATCCTATTAAATCTCCTCTGCACCCTCTCCAAGGCCTTGACATCTTCTGAAAGTCTGGTGCCCAGAACTGGACACAATACTCCAGTTGAGGCATAAACAGTGATTTATAAAGATTTAGCATAACTTCCTTGCTTTTGTACTCTATATCTTTATTTATAAAGCCATGGATCATGTATGCTTTGTAACAGCCTTCTCAACTTGTCCTGCCACCTTCAAAGATTTGTGCAAGCAAACCTCCAGGTCTCTCTGTTCCTGCACCCCCTTTAAAATTGTACCATTTTTATTTTGCCTTGCCTCATTTTTCCTACCAACATGCATCGCTTCACACTTCTCAGAGTTAAATTTCATCTGCCATGTGTCTGCCCATTTCACCAGTCTGTCTATGTCCTCCTGAAGTCTGCTACTATCCTCCTCATTGTTTACTACATCTGAGTTTCGTGTCATCTGAAAACTTTGAAATTATGCCCTGTATACCCAAGTCCAGGTCATTAATATATATCAAAAACAGCAGTGGTCCTAGTACCGACCCCTAGGGTCACCATGTATACTTCCCTCCAGTCTGAAAAACAACCATTCACCAATACCCTCTACTTTCTGTCCCGTTGACAACTTCATATCCACGCTGTCACTGTCCCTTTAATTCCATGGGCTTCAATTTTGCTAACAAGTCTATTATGTGGTACTTTAACAAACACCTTTTGAAAGTCCATATACACAACATCAATTGCACTAACCTCATCAACCCTCTTCGTTACTTCATCAAAGAACTCAATCAAGTTTGTCAGACACGATTTGCCTTTAGCAAATCCATGCTGGCTGTCATTTATTAACCTATGTCTTCCCAAGTGCCAATTAATTCTGTCCCATATTATTGTCTCAAAGTTTCCCCACCATCAACGTTAGGCTGACTGGCCTGTAGTTACTGGGTTTATTCCTCTCTCCTTTTTTGAACAGGGGTACAACATTTGCAACCCTCTAGTCCTCTGGCACTACTCCCATATCTAAGGAGGAATGAAAGGTTGTGGCCAGACCCTCTGCTATTTCCACCCTTACTTCGCTCAGCAACCTAGGATGCATCTTATCAGAACCAGGAGACTTTTCTACTTTGAGTGCTGCCAACCTTTTAAGTATTTTTATCCTTTCCAATTTCTCTACTACCTCCGCCTTTACTGTGACATTGGCAGCATCCTCTCCTTTAGTGAGGACAGATGCAAAGTACTCATCAAGTACTTCTGCCATAACCTCAGCCTCCACAAAATGGCCTCCTAGAAATACAGAAACAGAAAATAGGAGGAGTAGGCCATTCTGCCCTTTGAGCCTGCTCCGCCATTCAATATGATCATGGCTGATCCCCAATCTCAATACCATATTCCCGCTCTCCCCATACCCCTTGATGTCTTTTTTGTCTAGAAATCTATCTATCTCCATCTTAAATATATGCAGTGACTTCTTCTGTGGCAGAGAATTCCACAGGTTCACCACCCTCTGAGTGAAGAAATTTCTCCTCATCTCAGTTCTAAATGGCATACCCAGTATCCTGAGATTGTGACCCCTCGTTCTAGACACCCCCCCCCAGCCAGGGGAAACATCCTCCCTGTATCCAGTCTGTCTAGCCCTGTCAGGATATTATACATTTCAATGAGATTCCCTCTCATTCTTCTAATCTCTAGTGAATACAGGCCCAGTCGACCCAATCTCTCCTCATACGACAGTCCTGCCATCCCAGGAATCAGTCTGGTGAACCTTCGCTGCACTCCCTCTATGGCAAGTATATCCTTTCTTAGGTAAGGAGACCAAAACTGCACACAAAATTCCAGTTGTGGTCTCACCATGGCCCTGTATAACTGCATCCCTGCTTCTGTACTCAAATCCTGTTGCAATGAAGGCCAACATGCCTTCCTAACTGCTTGCTGTACCTGCATGTTTGCTTTCAGTGACTGGTGTACAAGGACACCCAGGTCCCTTTGTACATCAACATTTCCCAATCTATCACTATTTAAATAATACTCTGCCTTTCTGTTTTTCTTTCCAAAGTGGATAACTTCACATTTATCCATGTTATACTGCATTTGCCATGCATTTGCCCACTCAATCAACTTGTCTCGTTTTTGGTCCCCAAACAACCCCACCCTTCTTTTGACTATCCTTTTACTGTTTATATAGTATATAGATGAGATGCCCCTCATCTTGGAGACCATAGTTTTGGGTGGACGGATTAGCAAAATGGGCCCAATGGCCTCCCATATATTGTACTTTGTGATATCCAACTACTAAATTCTTCACCACAATGGCTTATCTTTTATCAACTCTCATTCTTACTCGGAACATTTTTATTCAAGTTCTCCTATTTCTTTCATTATTATATCACCTTTATTGTCCTGTTTCGAAGGTCCTAAATCTATTTCATACCCTGCTCCCTTAGGTAACTCATTAGAAATTTGTTTACCAAGATTTCTTTCTCTTCTCATAAACATTTACAATTTTCTGACAACCCTGATTTTGCTGGTTACATGAATAACCATTCATTACTGGTGTAAAACATTTTCGTATTGAATTAATATTTTTCGTCCTTGTTCATTTTCATTAATCTGACTTCTAATTCATGTTATTTGCTTTAAAGTGCATTAATATTGTTACATATTGCACACCCCGTTTGCTTTTCTGTACACAAGCACATTTTTATATGGGAAGTAGTACCTCTTGTTCCTCAAATTATTTCTCATACGGGTTCAATAATGTCCTTTAGGGAAGGAAACCTGCTGTCCTTACCCGGTCTGGCCTAGATGTGATCCACTCCCACACCGACACGATTGACTCTTAACTGCCCTCTGAAGTGGCCGAGCATGCCATTCGGTTGTATTAAACCACCACCATGGAAAGTATAGATGGGCAATAAATGCTGGCCTTGCCAGTGACACTCACATACTGAGATTGAATAATAAAAAAAAAATCACAGGCCAACTACAAATCAGATTTTTTACTCACATTACAAATTGAAATATCATACCTTTTTTGCTAATAATATCCTGCAGCTGCTGAAGCTCCTCTTCCTCCTCAGTGTCCTCACTGCTGGTACTACTGACATCTAGAACAATATCTTTTTGAGGGTCCACGCGGACAAAATTTCGACATTCAAAGGTCAGATGGCCAGCTGGAAACATAACAAAAGTTTATCCTATAACTAAGTTGGTGTCGGGTAACCACTGGCACAGAATTTAGCTCCATTCACAATTCCATGCCCGCATGCAGCAACATTTGAACATTCAGGCTTGAAATGTTTTACTCATAACCTTTGGCATTATCATCGCCAAGTCCATCATCATCAACATACTGGCGGTCACCACTGACCGAAACTCAACAGCACCAACCACATAAATGCCATGGCTACTAAAGCAGGTCAGAGGCTGGTTATGTTGCAGTGAGTGGCTCACCTCCCGACTCCCCATATTCTCTTCACCACCGAAAAGGCACAAGTCAGGAGCATACTCTTCACTTGCCTTGATGTGTGCAGCTGCAACACTGAAGAAGCTCAACATCATCCAGGACAAAGCAGTCTGCTTGATTGGCATCTAATCCACTAGCCTAAACATCCACCCCCTCCACCACAGGCGTACCGTGGCTACATGATGCACTGCAGCAACTCGTAAAGGCTTCTTCAGTAGCACCTCCCAACCCCACAGCATCTATACCTAGAAGGACAAGGGCAACAGATGCATGGGAACACCATCACCTACGAGTTCCTCTCCAAGACACTGTCCTGACCTGGGATATATACCACTGTTCTTTCATCGTCACTGGGTCAAAATCCTGGAACCTCCTACCCAACAGCATTGTGGAAGTACCTTCACCACACGTATTGCAGCGGTTCAAGTAGGCAGCACATCATCACCTATGCAGGGCAACTAAGGATGGAGATCCTGAGAATGAATTTAAAAAGTCTGCAAAATTAATAAAATAAAGTCAACAAACCTGTAACTTGTTGATCAGACTCAACTAGTCCAAGTTTAATGTCAGCTTGGCTCAGTGATAGCATTCTTGCTTCGGAGTCAGAAGGTTGTGGTTTCAAGTTCCACTCCAGGATTTGAGCACACAATAGAGTGACACTTCACTGCAGTACTGAATGAGTGCCACATTATCGGAGGTGCATCTTTCAGATGAAACGTTAAACCGAGGGTTCACGTGCCTGTGCAGGTGGATGTAAAAGATCCCATGGCACTAATTAAAGAATAGGGAGTTCTCCTGGCGTGCTAGCCAACATCCCCGCCTCTCAATCAACACCACCTAAATCGTATCAACTGGTCATCCATTAAACAAAAATAGAATGTTACAGCACATCTTATTTTAAAATTCCTATGTTTTAAAAGTTCCTTTCACTACAAGGAACCACAGAATCCCAACTGTCATAATCTTACAATATGCACGATCAGTGATTTAGCAGCAATTGAGAAGTGAGTGTACTGTACATCATGCGCGAGATTTATTTTCTAGGGAGAATCTATTCGAAGAGGAGCAAGAGAGTTCTCCTGGTGTTATGGCCAAAGTCATCCCTGAACCAACATCACAGAAACAGATTAACTGGTCACTCTTTGCATAGCTGATTGCATGATCTGGCTGTACAGAAATTGACTGCCACGTTTGCCAAAACATGTACTTTACTACACTTCAAAAAGTGTTTCATTGGCTCTAAAGTACTTTGGCATGTGCCGAGGATGAGAAAGAAGTTATATAAATGCAAATTCTTTCTTTCTTCTTTCTTTAAATTTTTGATATAGGTTTTGCAATATTGTCATCAAGCTTATTTAGAATATCAATATCAATATGCAATCGCAAAAAAAAATCACATTAAGTTAATTCACTTTAATGTTGCATGATATACAAAAATTATTCCAAAGTTCCATATGAAAGACTTCCAATTACTCTAAAAGCTGTAGGAAACCAGGGTAGAATGTGGGACTGGCTAAGAAACTGGTTACGGTAGGAAACCTGGTACTTGTGATAGATGTAATGTCAGACTAGTGTTAAGTGCTTGGACCTCAAATGCACTAACCTACATAAATGGCCAGTATACTGTAACAAACTGTTAGCTGTTCATATTTTCTGACAACACAAAAATAGAGAGCAGCCAAGACAGAGGATCCAACAGATAAATTTGAGGAGGATATAGCGCTGTTGTGGAACGAGTCAGACAAATGACAGATCCCAAATTGGGAGGTGCAGTGGAATTGTGGAAGCAGCTCAGAAATAACAGAATGAGTTGGACAAAATAAATATGTGGGTAGAACAATGGCAGATACAATTTAATACAGACAAGTGTAATCAAATGCATATAAAATGGAAAATAAATGACATACGAAATCCATGGATGGTGTTGAAATAGATAAGGGTGAAGCTAAAAGAGATCTAGGGGTCTTAGTAGACTTAATGCTAAACATGTCCTACCAATGCTATTAGTAAAGCCAATTGAATATTGAACTACATAGCCAAAACAATAGAATATAAGTCATAAAAGTTGTGATCAAACTATACAGTGCGCATGTCAGACCCACACTTTGAGTACTGAGTCCTGTTCTGGTCGCTGAGACAGAAGGGATACAGTTAAGCATTGGAGGCAGCACAGAAAAGAGCCACAAGATTAATCCCTAGTGTTAGAAGTCTGATTTATGAGGAAAGACTAGAAAGTAGGTGATCTGAAAGGTGATCTTATAGAGGTATACAAAATAGTTAAAAGGTATGAAAAAGGTAAATCCAGATTATTACTTTAAATTAAATCGTAAGAGTAGGACAAGGGGCCACAAGTTCAAACTAGAAAAAAAGGAAATTTAGGACTGATATCAGGAAATCTTTTCACACAAAGAGTGATCATCATATGGAATGGACTCTTTGGGTGGACGTGGAGGTGACCTTCGCACAAAGAGTGATCAACACATGGATGGATTGCAGGATAGAACGGTGGAACTAAAATCTCTGGAACCATTTAAAAAATAATTGGATGCTGCAATGGGGGAGAGGGGACTATGATGCTTCTAGATGGATCAATTAAGGTGGGCTGAATGGCCTTACTCAGGTAGTTATCTTGTGATATTGTGCAATTAATTTAATAATAAATGCAAATGATTACAATCAAAAATATGTGACATAAATATAGATAGAAAGAATTAACTAGCTTTATATAGCACCTTTCATGACCTCAGGACATCCCAAAGCACTCTAGAGCCAATGAAAAACTTTTCTTTGAAGCATAGTCATTGTGGCATTGTAGGGAAATTCAACAGCCAATTTGCACATAACAAGGTCCCACAAACAACAACGAGATAATAGACTTGCTTTAGTGATGTTGGTTCAGGGATAAATATTAGAAAATACAATTAGAGCCTGAAACATTTTTCATTTAGTGTTGGTCTTGTAGTTGCCCTTTTAACGCAGTCATAATGCATTTTGAGTTTTTCAGCTAATGTTAGAAATGTTATACCGTATTCCAACTTCTGGTCAGTTAGAGAGAGATATTTGAAAATTAAACAATTTTGTATCATTGGTTCAGTTTTTCTTTTACTGACCATTCCTTTTGGAAATTAGAGGCTAGATATTCAAAATCCAGAAAGACCCACTAACTATTTTCTAGGATATGAAAAAGGACAATTTTGTTTAAATCAGAAGAAGCTGGAAAATAGGAGGCAGTTTGAACTCAGAAGTGACCAATCAATACCAGTAAATTTCATATTTCTAAAGGAAAGGAGAAACACTATGTATTTAAAAATTATTCACTACGGATTGTCTTCGCCTTTTTGTGGTGCGGTGAGTGTCACATTATGTGACCCATTTAACAAAGTGGGACTCTCCTAACGTTACGTGACAAGCTGTAGTACTCTTTCCCCCACATTAAAAAATTCAGGAGTGCCAGCTATCTTCTCTATTTACAACAAACATTCACAATATGACCCCAGAAACTCTCCAACAAGCTTAAACTCCGTTAAACAGACAAGGAATGAAAACCCCTTATGTCCCCAGATATCATTTTTCCTCTGAACTGCCAAAGGTGAGTGTAAAGAGTCTTCAGCAGTCTGCACTCGTTTAAATGGCCGATTCACTAACCCAATGGAACTGTAAGTGGACCACTGCAATCAAGATGTGCCCATTTAAAAAACCTACTCCTCAGCTACACATGTACTAGGTGAATCCTAGCTGTAGTTATATAGCCCCAGCAAACCTCTAGTGACCATAGTAATGAAGCTGGTCTTAGCAGAACAAAAACCCACCCATCAGCACTCTTAATCAGCCAGTATAGCAAGCACGCTTACAGTGAAGGACTGTACAAGAACAACACGAACACAGGACCCTGTACCACACAACCCCTCCCACCTCCCCAAGTAGATCAAGAATATGTCCTTTCTTCTCTATCCCACCTCCCCGTTCCCCCAGGAGTTTCTTTTTTTATTTCACATTGATAGTTTTTCAGCACCTGATCTTCCCTCCCCTCACCATACCAAAATTTGGATATTCACACTGCCAATTCACACCCCCACCTCCATCATAATTGAGCCACACATTGGTATTTTGCACTATACAACGAATTGAAAATTTGATTTGGCAATCTCCCAGTTACCCCAACACCACTCCTATTCCCGACCACAGAGTAGCATTTTGCAACTTGGAACTTGCAGATTTTCATCCCCCCGAACTCCTTGTCTACACTAAGCAACATTTAGGACTTTAGTAGTGTCATGTTGCCACCAGTTTCATTCAACCAAAATAGAGTACAATTCTGTCCACAACCTCCCACCCCACCCCACCAGCTGAGGAATGTTTTGGCCTCAACTGAACAGGATTCTGAAGTGTGCCGATCAAAATTTAGCCCCTCCCTCCTACTGCAGTGTGTCACGACGGATAGTGTCGGGACCTGATAACTTCTATCTTAAGTACCTCCTACTAACCGCTATCTCTGGCGAACCAGACTGCAGTTCACTAGCCAGGGAGAGGGGAGTCGTGCCTTAGGCTCAAGTATGATTAACCACACCAATAAATAGATTAATTTAAATAATCAATTGTTTATTTAGCATCAGATTTCTTCACATACATAAATCTCACTTCAGGAGGCTTAGTTCAGCAGAAAGGCAGGCATATAACAGAACAGTTTCCATACGCAACAGCAATATAGCCAAAAAATATATAGGCTCACCCACAATCAACCTACTGTCTGCCTAGCAGGCAGCTACAGATCATCAGCAGCTAAGGTTGATCTCCCGCTGAGATTTAATCTGCTTCTAAGGGTTCATCTCCCCGGGGGCTTGGTTTATATCCCCTTCTAATTCACAGCTAAGTCCTCTCCCCCTTCTGCAATACCACTTCATTATTATATTCGCCCAATCTTTTCTAAGTAAGCTGTCGTTTTCTTTTCTTCCCCTTCCATAGCACCTACTTCCCTCCAAGTCGAGCCTTCTTATCCCTAGCAGTCTGTTCTCTTTCAGAGGAAATGGCCCCGTTCTTCTGCAACAATGTTGCAACAGTGGGGTCAGTATTCTGGAAGGGGGGGGCGGGGGTGTCAAGTGACCTGAACTATCCTCATCAAGATACAGACTATTTTGTGATCCTGAGTGACATGCCCATGTTTATACACTTAGACCTTGTGTAAACAGCCATTTATAATATAACTGACTACTTAGGTGGATAGTCAAAAAAAAAGCATTTGGAAAGAGGAAACTGGGACTGCATTCATCCACAAAAGCATCCCTCTCCCTCCCAAAGAGGAGCACTGTGTTCGCCCGACACCCACACTGAGCATTTTTTTGGCCTCTCATCATGGCCCACTATGCTTATTCCCTCACCCTTTTCAATCTTCCTCTATTAGACCTTTTTCTCTCTGCCATCCTTTCTTCCACCCCACACTCCTGTCTTCCTCTTCCCCCCTCCCTCAAGTATCAACCTCAGCACTGTGGTAGCAGTATCACTTCTCATTGAACCAATCATCCAATAAAACCAGGTAACCTTTGTTCCCACTTTCCTCTCCCCATGAATTTTCCACTCTCCACTTTTCAAAGTCACTTTCATTGGTCATGGGTTCAAGCCCCATTCCAGGATTTGAGCACATAATCTAGGCGGACACTTCAGTTCCTTACTGAGGGAGTGCTGCATTGTTGTAGGTGCCATTTTTTGGATGTGACGTTAAACCGAGGCCCCATCTGCCCTCAGGTAGACATAAAGGATCCCTCCCTCTTCCCTCACTCTTCTCACCCTGCGTCTTTCCTCTCCTTCTCCTTATGACTAAATGAATTATAACAACAACTTGCATTTAAATAGCACATAAACATAGCAAAACCTCCTAAGACACTTAACACTAGAGATTGGACCAGAGTAGGTAGGATTGAAGGAGTTATGGGGAGATGGCTGAAGGTGCTGTTGAAGAATTAGATTTTAAGGAGACGTTTGAACGGCAGAGAGCTGTAGCAAGACAAAAGGGTTTGAGAGGAGTTCAAATACATCTGATTATCCTGTAATCCAAAAATAACCCCCGGCTTCTCTTCTCCACTATAAGCCGTCTTCTTAAACCCCTCTCCTCTACCTCCTCCACCACCACCTCAAACGAAAGGTGCAAGAAGCTAATGGACTTCTTTGTCACTAATATTGAGACCATCCGTTCAGCTGCCTCTGCCGCTTCCCTCCCTTCCCCAGCCTACCAAGCAAAATTTCCCCTACGGTTTCCCCCCTGCCCTAGCCCTAAACTCGCAACTTTGTCTAGTTACTCTTCTGTCTCCCCTCATGCCCTCCCTGAGCTCATCTTGACCATGGGACCCACCTCCTGCTCCCTTGACCCTATTCCCACCAAACTGCTGACCACTCAACTTCCCTTCCTGGCCCCCATGTTAGCTGATACTCAGGTACTGTCCCCCTTCCCTACAAATCTGCTATCATCACCCCCCTCCTCAAAAAAACCTCTTGACCCCTGTGTTCTTGCAAACAACTGCCCCATCTCCAACCTCCCTTTCTTCTCCAACGTCCTTGAACGTGTTGTTGCATCCCAAATCTGTGCCCATCTTTCCCGCAACTCCATATTTGAATCCCTACAGTCAATTTCCGCCCCTGCCATAGTACTGAATCGGCCCTTATCAAAGTCACAAATTACATCCTATGTGACTGCTGATGGCTGATCCCTCCTCATCCTTCTTGACCTGTCTGCAGCCTTTGACATGGTTGACCACACCATCCAACGCCTCTCCTCCGTCATCCAGCTGGGCGGGACTGCACTCGCCTGATTCCATTCTTATCTATCCAGTCGTAGCCAGAGAATCACCTGCAATGGCTTGTCTTCCTGTTCCTGTCCCGTTACCTCTGGAATCTCCCAAGGATCTATCCTTGGCCCCCTCCTATTTCTCATTTACATGCTGCCCCTTGGCGACATGATCCAAAAACACGTCAGATTCCACATGTACGCTGACGGCACCCAGCTCTACCTCACGACCAATTCCCTCGACCTCTCCATTATCTCTCATTTGTCAAACTGCTTGTCCGACATCCAATGCTGGATGAGCAAATTTTTCCTCCAACTAAATATTGGGAAGACCGAAGTCATTATCTTTGGTCCCCGCTACAAACTCCGTTCCCTAGCCACTGACTCCATCCCCCTCCCTGGCCGATGACTGAGGCTGAACCAGACCGTTCGCAACCTTGGCATCCTATTTGAGCTTGAGATGAGCTTCCGACCACATATCCGCTCCATCACCCAAGACCGCCTACTTCCACCTCTGTGACATCGCCCATCTCTGCCCCTGCCTCAGCTCATCTGCTGCTGAAACCCTCATCCATGCCTTTGTTACCTCTAGACTAGACTATTCCAATGCTCTCCCACCTTCCACCCTCCATAAACTTGAGCTCATCCAAAACTCTGCTGCCCGTATTCTAACTCGCACCAAGTCCTGTTCTCCTGTCACCCCTGGGTTCGCTAACCTACATTGGCTCCCGGTCCGGGAATGCCTCTATTTTAAAATTCTCATCTTGTTCTGAAATCCCTCCATGGCCTAGCCCCTCCCTAACTCTGTAACCTCCTCCAGCCATACAACCCTCCGAGATCCCTAAGCACCTCTTGCGCATCCCCGATTTTAATCGCTCTACCATTGGCGACCGTGCCTTCAGCTGCCTAGGCCTTAAGCTCTGGAATTCCCTCCCTAAACCTCTCTACCTCTCTCTCCTCCTTTTAGACGCTCCTTAAAACCTATCTCTTTGACCAAGTCACCTGTCCTAATACCTCCTTATGTAGCTCGCTGTCAAATTTTGTTTGATAATGCTCCCGTGAAGCGCCTTGGGATGTTTTACGACTTTAAAGGTGCTATATGAATGAACGTTGTTGTTGTTGAAATGTTAATTAAATTGCACCAAATTGCATTCTGGAAATTTTCAAGAGGATAACAATTCCACAAGTAAAACATTGAATGTAAATGATTTCCTTTTTGCTGTGCTATAGGTAGTTTTAGTTGAAGAAAATGGTGCTTTCAGGTATAGCTTAGAAAGCGCCCATTTTATTCATGAAGTCAATATCTTCATTGACCATGTCCTTTACTACAGCATTCTTACAAGTGTAGCTGTAGATTGATCAAAAGTTGTATTTTTACACTCAATTCCTGCTATATTTTTGATAGTCAAAGTTACAGATCTCCTTTAATAAAAGCTATGCCAAATACTTGTGATGTTACTATATTACCAGTACAATATATATCTTCATATAACATGATCTAAATACAACTCAAGGACAAACACAGTCAGTATTCATTATTTTGTCTTAGAGTGTCTGGTTCAGCATGCTTATAACTACAATGCTGTAAATTTGGTATGTTTGTAGAAATATAATTTGTGCATAAAAACAAAATACAAGGTGGATTTAGACACAAGCTAAACTAAACTGTTACAAATCTACATACTATATATTTACAATAGCAAAGAGCTAGAACATTAATTGTTTTTCATAAACAGTAAACTTTTACTTGTGATTGTATCAATCAGTAGAAAATGTTTTGTTCACTTAAGAAAAATAACAATTAGAATACAAACAAAGTAAAAGATCAGAATAACCCAATAAAACTTAACATGGGGATGGTGAAACACTGGATTATGAAATTCATCATTGAAACATTACTGTTGGTCAGAAGAACTGCTAAGCCTATTAGTATTCTCTCTCTGTGAATCATATAGTGATGTCTAGGAATTTACAATGTACGCCACTTACGATATCCACACTTCTTGCATCCTGCTCGGATATTGTCTTTATTTGGACCTGAAATAAAATATTTTAAAATTAGAACGGATACATAGTAACCTTTCTGGAACATAAATGTCACATTATATATTTAGGTTCAGTATTGTAATTTAGCCTACCGATATTAATATGCTATGGGGAAAATTGTAATTAAGCTGTACTTAACCATAGAATAGAACCATAGAATGATACAGTATAGAAGGAGGCCATTAGACCCATCGTGCCTATGCTGGCTCTTTGAAACAGCTATCCAATTAGTCCCACTCCCCTGTTCTTTCCCCAGAGCCCTGCAAATTTTTCCACTTCAAGTATTTATTCAATTTCCTTTTGAAAGTTACTACTGAATCTGCTTCCACCACATGCCAGATTATTACAACTCGCTGCGTAAAAAAAAATTTCCTCATGTTGCCTCTGGTTCTTTTGCCAATGACCTTAAATCTATGCCCCCCTGGTTACCGACCCTTCTGCCATTGAAAACAGTTTCTCCTTATTTACTCTAGCATAACCCTTCTTGGTTTTGAACACCTCTAACAAATTTCCCCATAACTTTCTCTGCTCTAAGAAGAACAACCCCAGATTCTCTGGTCTCTCCACGTAGCTGAAGGCTTTCATCCCCGGTACCATTCTAGTAAATCTCCTCTGCACCCTCTCCAAGGCCTTCAGATTCTTCCGAAAGTGTGGTGCTCAGAATTGGACACAATACTCCACTGGGGCCTAACCAGTGTTTTATAAAGGTTTAGCATAACTTACTCCATGCCTCTATTTATAAAGCCAAGAATCCATATGGCTTTTTAACAGCCTTCTAATGTTGTGCCATGACACTTCTTGTATGATACTGTTTTTCTCACCAGTTTTCTCCCCCCATCTCTCCTGAAAGTGTTGACTCCGTGCTGTGCTTTGGCTTCATGGCTGGCGGTGGCCCTCAAGTAGCCCACGCAAGTAGCCATTCTTCACACATAGTGAATGTCATAAACCTATTCAACGGTGGGTGGGGGGCATCACAGCTGAGCCTCATCTGACATCCATCAATCAGCACTTCCAACAGGGATCACTGTTCAATACTCAGAAGTGGGAATCATAGCTCATTTTCCCCTCCCTTATCCACTAGTACCAAGACCAATTGCAGCTCTCCTGGCTAACAGCAGATTCTGGACATCAAATCTGGGACCTTCCTGATCCATGTGGTTCAGCTATTCACTGGATAAATGCACTGAGCTATTGGGAGATTGTGATGGTCTTAATTCATCATCTCAATTTACTCCCAGTGCCACTACCACCAGTAATTTGTGTTGCTGTTATACAACTCTCAATGCTCTCTCCATATATAACCAAACTTGAAGGGCAAAAGCTATAATCTTTCATATGTGCACCGTTACATTTTAAATTAAATCTTACCTTAAAAAATGCCTACGGGGAAAGTTCTGATCATGAAAGTACCTACACACTCAGAATTGCCAAGATTAAAAAAAACTCAATTTCAGCACGATTACTGGGTGACATAAATCTAACTTAAGCTCTTCTTTCTCTTTTAGAAATAAAACGATCTGAATGCGAGAGTGATTGGGTTTTATATGGTAAAAGCAAAAAAATTGTACACCAGCCAAAGACAAAAAACATATGACTTCTCCAAAAACTAAGTGAATGCCAGTGTTTATTCAACTATAGAGGTCATCACAATTGAGTATCGTCACCCAACATCTACAGACATCACTTGGGCATATGAATGGGAGTGAGGACTGTGGGTCAAATTGTACCTTCCTTAGCCAGAGAAGACAATGCCAGCTGTAGTACCCCCAGAGGCCTGGCAGAGATTGGGTAACTGAGCACAGACCAGGAACCTTCCTGGTTGAGCACACCTTGCAGTTTATTTACTCACTGTATTTGTAGATCCAACTGGGCAACAAATAGTTCCAAACATGTTTGAAAAAAAATTTAAATTTAGTAACACACTTTAATCTTTTAGGGTAAAATTGGTGTTCATGGACAGAGAAGCAGCTAGCACCAATAAGAAAAAACATCCCCTCGTTGTGTCTGTAAGCAGGGAGGGGGAGAAATGAAGGGGAAACAAAAATATACATATCCACAAGTACTAGTTGGAATCAGAAAAGGCATCCAGCACTGAATGAGTTAAGCAATCCTAGTTAAGCAATTTTGGATGCATGTATTTAAACATATTCAGTTATTCTTTGAGCAGCAAAAGTCCATAGCCATGAATTAATAACCATTAGTTGCTGACGAATGGTCTACACCCAAAATGTTAACCTGTCTTTTTTCAGATGCCTGTTTTGAAATAACCAATCAAGGTTATACAGGGTTGATCCAATGTCACCAATCGAAAGTCAGCTCCACACGTGCCCCCTCTTAAGGAGGCACAACTAATATAAGACAAAGTCTAATTAATTAAATAAACTATAATTCTTAATCATAATATTGTTGTTTGTATCAATTAGACACTCTATGCCCTGTGGTGCCCACTGATCGTGGAGGAATCAGGTTACTAAGCAACCAAGAAAGCTAAGCAAGTTACAAATCAGAACAATTTCTAGAATGTCCACTGGAAGTGATGGAAGATCAGATTGGGGTTTTAATTTTGTTTTGTTACTTCCCAATGCTGCTGCTAAGATTTTGGTAAAGAACAACTGGATCGCCTGTGGAACAAAAAGCAAAATACTTCAGATGCTGGGAATCTGTAATAAATACAAACAATGCTGGAAATACATAGGTCAGGCAGCATCTGGGTACAGAGGAAGGTAGGGTTAATGTTTCCAGTCGATGGCCTTTCATCAGAACCAGTTGGCAAGGGTGCATTTATGGCCCATCCCTAGTTGCCCTGAGAAGGTGTTGGTGGGACTTCCCCTTGTGGTGATGGCACTCCCACAATGGTGTTAGGTGGGGAATTGCAGGGTATTGATCCAATGACAATGAAGAAACGGAGATTTTTGTCCAAGTCAGGACGGTGTGTGCATTGGGAAGGGAACTTGGGAGGTGATAGTGTTCCCATGACATTCTGCTCTTGTCCGTCTCGGTGGTAGAGGTCGCAAGATAGGGAGGTGCTGTCGAAGTAACCTTGGTGAGTTGCTGCACTCCATTCTCTAGAACGTGCAGCCATGGTATGCCAGTGATGAGAGGTAGATGTTGAACCTGGTGACAGGGGTGCCATTCAAGCAAACTGCCAAGTCCTGGACAAGTGCAATCGGAACAAAATTCAAGGCGAGTAGTGAGTATTCCATCACATTCCTGACTTGAGTCTTGTAGATGGCTATGAGGGGTCAGTAGGTGAGCCACTCATCAGAGTGCCCAGACTCTGCCATTCTCTTGTAGCCACAATGTTGATATGGCTGGTCCAGTTAAACTTCTGGTGAATGGTGACCCCCTTAGATGTTGATGGTGTGGGGACATGATGATGATGATGCCATTGAAGGTCAAAGGGAGATGGTTGGGCTTTCTCTTGTTCAGGATGATCACTGTCCAGAAGTTATGTGCCACAAATGTTGCCTGCCACTTATTACTGTTTGTTGTTACTAAGCCTGGATGGTATCCAGGTCTTGCTGTGCTAGCATGAGTTGCTGTGAGATATGGTATAAAAGTAGGACAAGGCAGGCGGGGTGGAAATGGTTCACATTTATGAAAGACAAATTTAGGACCTATGTTAGGAAGTGTTTGTTCATATGCATAGTGATAAACAATTGGCTTCCACAGAATTTTACAGCACAGAAACAGACCATTTGGCCTAACGGCTCTATGCCGCTGTTTATGCTCCACACGAGCCTCCTCCCACCTTACTTCATCTCACCACATCAACATATCCTTCTATTCCTTTCTCCCTCATATATACCTAGCTTCCCCTTAAAAGCATCCGCGCTATTTGCCTCAACCACTGCATCTGGTAGCGAGTTCCACATTCTCACCACTCTGAGCAAAAAAGTTTCTCCTGAATTCCTTATTCAATTTATTAATGACTATCTTACATTTATGGCCCTAGTTTTGGACTCCCCCAGTAGTGGAAACATCTTCGCTAATTCTACCCTATCGAATCCCTTGATAATTTTGAAGACCTCTATCAGGTCACCTCTCAGTCTTCTCTTTTCTAGAGAAAAGGCCCCAGCCTGTACAATATTTGCTGATAGTTGTATACACTCAGTTCTGGTGACAATCTTGAAATCTTTTTTGCACTTGCTCCAGTGCCTCTATATCCTTCTTGTAATATGGAGACCAGATCTGTGCACAGTACTCCCAAATGTGGTCTAACCAAGGTTCTAAATAAGTTTAACACAATTTCTCTGCTTTTGAATTCTATTCCTCTAGAAATGAACCCCAGTGCTTTGTTTGCAGTTTTTATGGTTTTATTAACCTGCATGGCTACTTTTAATGATTTGTGAATCTGGACCCCTAGATCTCTTTACTCCTCTTTCCTATTTAGACTTATTTTCCAGGTAGTAGGTGGCCTCCTTATTCCTGCCAAAATGCAACACCTCACATTTATCAATATTGAAATTAATTTGCCAATTACATGCCCATTCTGCACGTTTGTTAACGTCGTCTTGTATTTTGTTGCAGTCTTCCTCAGTATTAACTATACGATCCCCCACTTTAGTGTCAACTGCAAATTTTGATACGGTACTTCCGATTCCCGAGGCCAAATCGTTTATATAAATGGTGAAGCCGTGCTGAGCACCACGGGAGGAGCCCCACGTTATCAATACGGGAGCGGGAGTGGAGCAGAGTCAGGAGAAGCGGTGCTGAGCACCAGTGGAGGAGCCCCAGGGATCAATACGGGAGCGGGAGTGGAGCGGAGTCGGGAGAAGCGGTGCTGAGCAGCAGGGAGGAGCCCCAGGTAACAATACAGACTAAAAATTAGAGCCAGACCTTTCAGGAGTGAGATTAGAAAACATTTCTACACACAAAGGGTGGCAGAAGTTTGGAACTCTCTTCTGCAAACGGCAATTGATACTAGCTCAATTGCTAAATTTAAATCTGAGATAGATAGCTTTTTGGCAACCAAAGGCATTAAGGGATATGGGCCAAAGGCAGGTATATGGAGCTAGATCACAGATCAGCCATGATCTTATCAAATGGTGGAGCAGGCACGAGGGGCTGAATGGCCTACTCCTGTTCCGATGTTCCTAATACGGGAGTGGGAGTGGAACGGAGTCGGGAGAAGCGGTGCTGAGCACCAGGGAGGAGCCCGAGGTATCAGTACGGGAGCGGAGTCGGGAGAAGCAGTGCTGAGCACCGGGGAGGAGCCCCAGGTACAAGTACGGGAGCGGGAGTGGAGCGGAGTCAGGAGAAGCAGTGCTGAGCACCGGGGAGGAGCCCTAGGTATAAGTACGGGAGTGGGAGTGGAGCGGAGTCGGGAGAAGCGGTGCTGAGCACCGGGGAGGAGCCCCAGGTATCAGTACGGGAGCGGAGTCGGGAGAAGCAGTGCTGAGCACCGGGGAGGAGCCCAGGTATAAGTACGGGAGTGGGAGTGGAGCGGAGTCAGGAGAAGCAGTGCTGAGCACCGGGGAGGAGCCCCAGTTATCAGTACGGAAGCGGGAGTGGAGCGGAGTCGGGAGAAGCAGTGCTGAGCACCGGGGAGGAGCCCCAGTTATCAGTACGGAAGTGGGAGTGGAGCGGAGTCAGGAGAAGCAGTGCTGAGCACCGGGGTGGAGCCCCAGGTATCAGTACGGGAGTGGGAGTGGAGCGGAGTCGGGAGAAGCAGTGCTGAGCACCGGGGAGGAGCCCCAGGTATCAGTACGGGAGTGGGAGTGGAGTGGAGTCGGGAGAAGCAGTGCTGAGCACCGGGGAGGAGCCCCAGGTATCAGTACGGGAGTGGGAGTGGAGTGGAGTCGGGAGAAGCAGTGCTGAGCACCGGGGTGGAGCCCCAGTTATCAGTACGGGAGTGGGAGTGGAGTGGAGCGGAGTCGGGAGAAGCAGTGCTGAGCCCTTTCCCATTCACTAACAGAGAGAGTGACATCACAGTGAACAGAGAGGAGGAGCTCTGAGAGACCTGGAATAAAAGGATAGGTTAATCGGGGTAAGTAAACAGTAAGTAAATTAATAAGAATAGAGTATCTAAAGGGAGTGTAGAAAAAAAAGGTTTCTAAATATAATGGATGGGCAGCTGAGACCCATTGCCTGCAATTCCTGCACCACGTGGGAACTTCAGGACGCTTCATGTGTCCAGGAAGGCCACACGTGCAGGAAATGCCTCCAGCTGCTTGAGCTCAAGCTGAGTGGTTCCTGAGCTTGAGGGGCAGCTGGAGTAACTGCAGAGCATAAGGGAGGCTGAAGGTTTACTGGATCGTATGTTCCAGGAGGTGGTCACCCCACAGCGACAGAGTTCAGGATAGCAAATGAGCTGCCATCCGAAAGGGTAGGAAGAAGCAGGTAGTGCAGGAATCTTCTGGGTGTGTGGCACTCTCAAACTGTGAGGGTGACGACAACCTGAAGGAGCGCAGTCCTGAGCCTGGCACCATGGGGCAAAGGACTGCACAGGGGAGGCAGAGTGAAGTATAGAAATGCAGTAGTCATAGGGGACTCGATTGTCAGGGGGGTTAGACGTGCTTCTGTGACCGCCGACTTGAGTCCCGCATGGTGTGTTGCCTCCCTGGTGCCAGGGTAAAGGACATCATGGAGAGGGTGCAGAACATTCTTCAAGGGTTGGGGGCGGCGGGGAAAGGGAACAGGCAGAAGTCGTGGTCCATGTGGATACCAAAGACATAGGAAAGAAAAGGGATGAGGTCCTCCTGTCAGAGTTTCAGGTGCTAGGGGGAAGTTTAAAAAGCAGGACCTCAAAGGGTAATAATCTCTGGATTACTCCCAGTGCCAAGCGCTGGTGAGTACAGAAATAGAAAGATAAGGCAGGTTAATGCATGACTAGAAACTTGGTGCAAGAGGGAGGGCTTCAGGTTCCTGGGGCATTGGGACGAGTTCTGGGGCAGGAGGGACCTGTTCAAGATGAACGGGTTGCATCTCAACAGAGCTGGGGCCAATGTCCTCACAGGGAGGTTCACTAGTGCTGTGGGGAAGGGTTTAAACTAATTTGGCAGGGGGATGGGCACCAGGATGTAGCATTAGAAAAGAGAAACAAGGTGCACAAAGGATTGGGAGAGACAGATAGCAGTAGGGTAAGAAATAGTATATTGGGTGGGATCAGACTAAGAGAGAATACGAGAAGGTCTAAGATAGGTTTAGAGTGCATGTGTGTAAACGCATGAAGCATGGCAAATAAGGTTGGTGAGCTGCAGGCGCAAAAAGCCACATGGGAATATGATGTAGTGGCGATAATGGAGACCTGGCTCAAAAAAGGGCAGGATTGGGTACTAAATATTCCTGGATACAAGGTGTTCAGGAAAGATAGGGAAGGAAAGAAAGAGGGTGGGTGGGGGGGTGTGGCAGTATTGATTAAGGAGAATATTGAGTGCTGGCAAGAGGATGTACTGGGTCAAAGACAGAATCTATTTGGTTAAACTTAAGAAACAATAGAGGAGTCATAACAATACTGGATGTATTCTACGGGCCACCAACTGGTGGGAAGGATATAGAGGAGCAAATTTGCAGGGAAATAACAGAGAGGTACAAGAACTATTAGGTAATGATAATGGGGGACTTCAACTATCCTAATATAGACTGGGATCATGATAGTGTAAAGGGCAAAGAGGGGGAGGAATTTCTGAAGTGTGTTTCAGGAGAACATTCTTGATCAGTATGTTTTTGGCCCAATGAGGAAGGGGACATTGCTGGATCTAGTCCTGGGGAATGAAGTGGGTCAAGTGGAGCAAGTGTCAGTGGGGGAACATTTAGGGAATAGTAACCATAGTATCATAAAGTTTAGATTAGTTATGGAAAAGAACAAGGAGCAATCTAGAGTAAAAATACTTAATTGGAGGAGGAAAATTAAAAGCTGACAAGTCCCCAGGTCCTGACGGACTTCATCCTAGGGTCTTGAAAGAAGTGACTGCAGATAGTAGATGCATTGGTATTAATTTTCCAAAATTCCCTAGATTCTGGAAGGATCCCATCAGATTGTAAAATAGTGAATGTAACTCCTCTATTCAAGAAAGGAGGGAGACAGGAAGCAGGAAACTACAGGCCAGTTAGCTTAACATCTGTCATAGGGAAAATGCTAGAATCTATTATTAAGGAGGTTATAGCAGGGCACTTAGAAAATCTCAATGCAATCAGGCAGAGTCGACATGGCCTTGTGAAAGGGAAATCGTGTTTGACTAATTTATTAGAGTTCTTTGAGGAAGTAACATGGATAAAGGGGATGCTATGGATGTGGTGTACTTGGATTTCCCGAATGCTTTTGACAAGGTGCCACATCAAAGGCTAATACACAAAATAAAATCTCATGGTGTAGGGGGTAACATATTAGCATGGATAAAGGATTGGTTAGCTAACAAGAAACAGAGAGTAGCATAAATGGGTCATTTTCAGGTTGGCAAGATGTAACGAGTGGAGTGTCACAGGGATCAGTGCTTGGGCCTCAACTATTTACAATCTATATCAATGACTTGGATGAAAGGACCGAATGTATGGTTGCTAAATTTGCTGATGACACAAAGGTAGATGGAAAGTAAGTTGTGAAGAGGACATAAGGAGTCTGCAAAGGGATGTAAATAGGTTAAGTGAGTGGGCAAAAATTTGGCAGATGGAGTATAATGTGGGAAAATGTGAACTTGTCCACTTTGGCAGGAGGAATAGAAAAGCAGTATATGATTTAAATGGAGAGAGATTGCAGAACTCTGAAGTACAGAGGGATTTGGGTGTCCTAGTACATGAATCACAAAAAGTTAGTAGGCAGGTACAGCAAGTGATTAGGAAGGCAAATGGAATGTTGTCATTTATTGCAAGGGGAATGGAATATAAAAGTAGAGATGTTTTGTTACAGTTGTACAGGGCATTGGTGAGACCACATCTAGAATACTGTTGGCAGTTTTGGTCTCCTTATTTAAGAAAGGACATAAATGCTTTGGAGGTGGTTCAGAGAAGGTTCACTCCACTGATTGCTGGGATGAGGGGTTATTTTATGAGGAAAGGTTGGACAAGTTGGGCCTGTATACACTGGAGTTTAGAAGAATGAGAGGTGATCTAATTGAAACATATAAGATCCTGAGGGGACTAGAAGGAGTAGATGCTGAGAGGATGTTTCTGCTTGTGGGAGAGACTAGAACTAGGGGCCACAGTTTAAAAATAAGGGATCTGCCATTTAAGACGGAGATGAGGAGAATTTTTTTCTCTCAGAGGGTCGTGAGTCTATGGAACTCCCTTCCACAGAGAGCAGTGGAGGCAGGGTCATTGAATATTTTTAAGGCTGAGTTAGATAGATTCCTGATTAACAAGGGAGTCAAAGGTTATAGTAGGTAGATGGGAAAGTAGGGTTAAGGTCGCAATCAGATCAGCCATGATCTTATCAGGCCTATTCCTGCTCCTAATTCGTATGTTCGTAAGCTGGGTTGTTCTCCTTAGAGTAGAGAATGTTAAGAGGAGATGTGATAGAAGTGTTCAAAATCATGGAGGGTTTAGATAAAGTAAATAAAGAGAAACTGTTCCCATTGGCAGAAGGGTCAAGAACCAGAGGACACAGATTTAAGATGATTGGCAAAAGAACCAAAGGCGATATGAGGAAAAACTTTTTTACGCAACGAGTGAGTTATAGTCTCGAATGCGCTACCTGAAAGGGTGGTGGAAGCAGATTCAATCGTGGCTTTCGAAAAGGAATTGGATAAATATTCGAAGGGGAAAAAAATTGCAGGGCTACGGGATTAACTCGATTGCTCTTACAAAGAGCCAGCATGGGCTCAATGGCCTCCTTCTGTGCTGTGACCATTCAATGATTCTACAATTCTACAACAGTGGTCCAAGCACCGATCCTTGTGAAACACCACGTCCATCTTCTCCCAGTCTGAGTAACTTCCTTTAACCCTTACTCTCTTCTGTTTTGTAGCCAGCTTGCTATCCATTCTGCTACTTGTCCCCTGACTCCACATGCTCTGACCTTGGTCATGAGTCTACTATGCGGTACAAAGGCCTTTTGAAAGTCCATGTATATTACAGGCACTGCAATACGCTTGTCTACTCTTTATGTACTTCTTCAAATAATTCAGTAAGTTTGGTCAAGCATCACCAACCCTTTTGAAATCTGTGCTGACTATTCTTTACTTTATTTTCAGGTCGGTTATTGGCGGCGGCGGCGGGGGTGATAATGGGGCCGTGGGTTTCCCTCGATGGTTGAGCTGAACGCCGTTTCTTTTTCATATCCATCCGGTGATTTGCTGCTCTTTCAAATACTAAACACAAGATCTCGATAGAGTCACACTTCCTCCGATTGATCTTTGAAGCACTTTCAAAGTTTCGATTCCCCTCCACTTATATTGCTGAAATATGCCATAAAACAAAGCGAGAGCTCTATGCATAAGGTACAAATCATTACATTTTAAATATATGTATATATATATTCACCTGCAAAAGCCATTGAAGAATTCCATTCGATACTAATTCCAGACGAAATCAACAGCTCGGAGGCGCATCTGCCTATCTGGTGCAGCCTTTAACACCTTCCCACCAGCCACGTACGTTATCGGACAACCCTTGTAACCGCAACGACAAAAGCAAACGTCGCAAGAATAACAATAAATATTGGATTTTAACTTTTTTTTAGAATCGTGCAAGACACTAAAGGTCCTATATCTTCCGGTTACAGTTAATGCCTCTGTTTGTGAGTCAATGTTATAAACCCTCAAAGAGCCTGTTTGCTTTCAGGACGTGTTTTCCAGGGAACCACCGTCACAACAAGAGCAGATCACTCGGGCGCGAGGGATGAGACGTGAAGAAATAAAGTAAAATTTCGGGGTGTTCCTTGGGGAGCCGCTGGAGTAACTGGATATTTTTGGAAACAATGTTTTCATAGGCAGTGCTTCCAAATATTGTTGTTTTTTTTCTCCGGAGTTGATATTCCATTGCGTTTGTAGTCCGGCTGGGTCCGGGACTGCTTCCTACCCGCCGCCCCCCTCTCATTGGAACGGAACTTGAGCTCTGTAAACATGGCGGTAAATTCAGGCCGTGGCTGCGACCGTTGGTGAGGAGCGCGAGCGCGCGCGCGCGCAGATTCCGGGAGTTTGAACGGGGCTTGGCTCGAAACCGCCGCGATGAGCAACATCTACATCCAAGAGCCGCCGAGCAGTGGGAAGGTAAAGTAATGTCCGCAGCTTGGTGTCCCAGAGCTCAGGACTCCAGTTAGTGTCTTCCGTAGATCATGTGCTTCTCGGGTCCCGGTGGGGTGATTCATGTAAACTCGTTCAATAATTAGGCCGTTTCACCAATGGGTCTAGTTTCTTCGACAGACCATGTACAAATTGCCCCTACGATCATGGACTTTATCTAATTTAATTTCTTGAAGGTGTTGTAAAACAAAATAATCTCTTCCCTTCCAAAAAGGCGATCGAGCAAATTCTCTAATGGACTTGGTTATTCATTTGTGACCGGTTGCTTTCGGTGGTGCCCTGGTAGCTCCGGTATTGCTGTGTTCCATAGAGAGTTTGATCACCTCTATACATCATTACAACCTTGATATCAGTTGCCTGTACACCTAACTTTGCTATACATGGACACAGGAGATGTTACTGGATGGATGTAGGAAGAAAGACTTGCACTTATATATGGCCATTCACGACCTCAGGACACCCCAAAGTGCTTTACAGCCAATTAATTACTTTTGAAGCCAAAGCAAAATACTGCCAATGCTGGAAATCTGAAATGAGAACAGAAAATGCTGGAAATACTCAGCAGGTCAGGTAGCATCTGTGGAGAGAGAAACAGAGTTAACGTTTCAAATCAGTGACCTTTTGAAGTGTCATCACTGTTGTAATGTAAGAAACACGGCAGCCAATTTGTGCACAGCAAGGAGGTAATGACCAGATAACCTGTTTAAGAACATAAGAAATATGAGCAGGAGTAGGCCGTGAGGCCCCACGAGCATTCGATAAGATCATGGCTGATCTTCAACCTCAACTCCACTTTCCTGCCAGATCCCCATATCCCTTGATTCCCTTAGAGTCCAAAAATCTATCGATCTCAGTCTTGAATATACTCAACGAGTGAGCAATCCACAGCCCTCTGGGGAAGAGCGTTCCAAATATTCACGACCCTCTGAGTAAAGAAATTCCTTCAAATCTCAGTCCTAAATATCTGACCCCTTATCCTGAGACAATGTCCTCTAGTTCTAGACTCTCCAACCAGGGGAAACGTCCTCTCAGCATATACCCTGTCAAGCCCTCTTAGAATCTTGTACGTTTCAATGAGATCACCTCTCATTCTTCTAAACTCTAGCGAGTATAGGCCCATTCTACTCAATCTTTCCTCATAGGACAACCCTCTTATCCCAGGAATCAATCTCGTGAACCTTTGTTGCACTGCCTTTAAGGCAAGTATATCCTTCCTTAGGTAAGGAGACCAAAACTGCACACAGTACTCCAGGTGTTGACGCTGCATAAACATATTATGATTTTTCTAAGTGCTCTGTTATTACGTCCTTAATAATAGATTCTAGCATTTTCCCGACTACTGATGTCAGGCTAACTGGCCTATAGTTCCCTGCTTTCTCTCTCCCTCTCTTGAATAGCGGAGTTATATCTGCTACCTTCCAATCCACGGGGACCGTTCTAGAAACTAGGGAATTCTGGAAGATCAAAACCAATGGGTCCACTATCTCTGCAGCCACCTCTTTTAGAACTCTGGGATATGGGCCATCAGGTCCAGGGGATTTGTCGGCTTTTACTCCCAACAATTTTTCTAAAACTTTTTCTTTACTAATCTTAATTACTTTAAGTTCCTTCCTCTCATTAGACCCTTGGTTCCCCACTATTTCCAGTACGTTTTTTGTGTCTTCTGCTGTGAAGACAGATATAAAATATTTGTTTAACGTCTCTGCCATTTCCTTATTGCCCATTATAATTTTCCTGTCGCTGCATCTAAGGGACCCATGTTTACCTTCGCTAATCTCTTCCTTTTTATATACCTGTAGAAACTCTTACACACTGTTTCTAAATTTCTTGCAAGTTTAGTCTCATGTTCAATTTTCTCCCTCTTTATCAGTTTCTTTGTTATTTGCTGATTTCTAAAACCCTCCCAATCCTCAGGCTTACTACTCTTTTTGGCAACATTATAAGCCTCTTCTTTTAATCTAATACTATCCTTAACTTCTCTAGTTAGCCATGGTTGGATCACTTTTCCTGTGGAGTTTTTATTCCTCAAGGGTATGTATGTTCATTGGGAATTATGAATTATTTCTTTAAATGTTCACCAATGCTTATCTACTGTCATATCTTTTAATCTAATTTCCCAATCTACCGTAGCCAACTCGCCCCTCATACCTACATAATTGACCTTGTTTAAATTTGAGACCCTAGTTTCGGACTTAACTACATCACTCTGGAACTCAGTATGAAATTCTATCATATTATGATCACTCTTCCCCAGAGGATCCTTTATTACAAAATTACTAATTAATCCTATCTCATTACACAATACTAGATCCAAAATAGTCTAATCCCTGGATGGTTCCTCGACATATTGTTCTAGAAAACTGTCTCGAATACTTTCCATGAACTCGTCCTCCAAACTACTTTTGCCAATTTGGTTTGCCCAGTCTATATGAAGATTAAAGTCCCCCATGATTATTGCATTACCCTTGTTACATGCTCCTCTAATTACCTGATTTATACTCTGTCCAACACTATGACTACTGTTAGGGGGTCTGTAAACCACTCCCACCAGTGTTTTCTGCCCCTTGTTATTTCTTAGCTCCACCCATACTGATTCTGCATCCTGATTTTCTGAGCTAAGATCCTTTCTCACTACTGTCTTTCTCATCCTTTTTTATCAGGGCTACCCCCCCCCCCCCTTCCATTTTGCTTATCTTTTCTAAAAGTCAAGTACCCTGGAATATTTAGTACCCAACCTTGGTCACTCTGCAACCATGTCTCAGTAATGGCTACTAGATCAAACCTATTTATTTCTATTCGTGCCATTAATTCATCTGTCTTGCTGTGAATGCTTCGTGCATTCAGATACAGCGCCTTTAATTTTAACTTTTTACTTTTTTTCCCTGATGTGACCTTAGTCAATAATGCCCTATTACCTTTGTTAAACTCTCTGTCCCTTCCTGACATTACTTGATTTTACCCAAACCGCTACTCTGCTCTACAGCCTTGACTTTTCTTTTTAGACTGATAAAATTACCCGTTAATGAACCCTTCTCTTCCCCCCGCTCCCTCCCTTATTAATTTAAAGCCCTATCTACCGCCCTAGTTATTTGATTCGCCAGGACACTGGTCCCAGTCTGGTTCAAGTGGAGCCCGTCCCAATGGAACAGCTCCCGCCTTCCCCAGTACTGGTGCCAGTGCCCCATGAATTGTAACCCCTGCTTCCCACGCCACTCTTTCAGCCATGCATTTAACCATCTAATCTGTTTGATCTTTTGCTAATTTGCCCGTAATCCAGCGATTATTACCTTTTGAAGTTCTGCTTTTTAATTTGGTCCCTAGTTCCTCATACTGCCTCAACAGAACCTCATTCCTAGTTCTACCTATGTTGTTGGTTCCTACATGGACCACAACAACTGGATCCTCCCCCTCATGCTCCAAGTCCTTTTCCAGCCGCAAAGAAATGTCCTTAACCCTGGCATCGGGCAGGCAACACAGACTTTGGGACTCCTGATTGCAGCTGCAGAGGACAGTAACTATCCCCCTGACTATACTATCCACTACCACAACCACATTCCTTTTTACTCACAACCCCCCCTCCACTTGAATGGTGCCGTGGTCAGTTTCCCCATCCTCCCTGCAGTCTTTGATCTCATCCATACAGGTGGCAAGTACCCCGTACCTGTTGGATAAGGCCACGGGCTGAGGCTCCTCCATCACTGCATCCTGGGTCCCCATACCTGCCTGACTCACAGTCACACCCTCCTGTCCCTGACCACTGACCAAATCTAAACCGCTGCCTATAACCTAAGGGGTGTAATTGCCTCCTGGATCAAAGTGTCCAGATAACTGTCCCCCCTTCCTGATGCATTGCAATGTCTGCAGCTTGGACTCCAGCTCAACAATTCTGAGCTGAAGTTCCTTGAGTTGCAGACACTTACTGTAGATGTGGTTGTCCGGGATCACATTGCTGTCCATAAACTCCCACATGCTGCAGTTATGACACACCACCTGCCCTGCCATCTCTATCTAACCTTGTTTTATTTATTTACTTAATTAGAATTTTTATTGACTTGATATTTTTAGTTTTATTAACTAATTAGTTAATCTAGTTTAAGTTATTAATTTAATAAAGTAATAGCAAGTTATGGTTTCCCAGCTCTTAGTTTAACCCACTGCCCTAACTTAGAGAGCAAAAAAAATGGTAATATTCACCACCAATCACCTACCTGCTGTCCAGTGACATCACTCTTTCAAATTTCTATCTGTGTGATTTGGCCTTAACTGTAAGTGCTCTCCTCTCGGGCCTCCGCTTCTCTTCTCCTCTCAGGCCTCCGCTCTCGTGGAGTGAATGGAAGTGAATTTTAGTAATGTTGGTTGAGGGATAAATGTTGGTCAGGACAATGGGGCGAACTCCTCTGCTGTTCTTCCAAATTGTGTCATGGGATCCTGTACGTCCACCTGAGAGGGCAGACGGGGCCCCGGTTTGACGTCTCATCGGAAAGATGGCACCTCCAACAGTGCAGTACTGCAATGAAATGCCAGCCTAAATTTTGTGCTCAGGTCCCTGGGGTGGGCCTTGAACTCACAACCTTCTGACTCAGGCGAGAGTGTTGCCATGGTTGACACCTATGTATCTTCCCAGGGATGCAGTGCAGTCAGATAGTATGCAAAAAATTTAAAGGGGAATTGAATAGATATTTCAGACTCCCAAATGTCTAGCCTTTGGCCTTCCATTGGCCATAAATCTTCTGCAGCTACTAATCTGCTCAATCACACCCTCACCTCCACTTTTGATGCCCTTGTCCCCAGTAAAACCCTGATTCTCCCACCTTGCTCATTCCCCTTGGTAAGGCCCCCCCCATCTTAGTT
Organism: Heptranchias perlo; assembly: GCF_035084215.1. Lineage (NCBI taxonomy): Eukaryota > Metazoa > Chordata > Chondrichthyes > Hexanchiformes > Hexanchidae > Heptranchias > Heptranchias perlo. The sequence continues at coordinate 72,333,516 of NC_090325.1, forward strand.
CCCTTAAGTCCAAGGGATGCGATTTGAATGTTTATGGTGCACAACTGTTTAGCCATTCTTCGCCAGATCTGGCTGGACCACATCAGCGGCTATCAGGCCCTGCTTTCCTCTGCCAAAACTGCTAGTTTCTCCAGGATCATCCTGGATGCGAAACCTCGGCTTCTTTTCTCCACTATCAATTGTATCCTTAAACTCCTCTCCCCTGCCCCCTCCACCCTCCCCTCCAACAAGTACGAGGAGCTCATGGACCTCTTTGTTACCAACATTGAGACCCTCTGTTCAGCTGCCTCTGCGCAGCTCTCCCTTCCCCCTGCCCACCAAGCCAAGCTTTCCCCTAAGGTTCTCCCCTGCCCTAGCCCTGAACTTGCATCTTTCTCATGTTTCTCTCCTATCTCTGCTCATGTCCTCTCTGAAATCATCTTGTCCATGAGACCCACATCCTGCTCTCTCAACCCTATTCCCACTAAACTGCTGACCACCCAACTTCCCTCCTGGCCCCCATGCTGATTTGATACTGTATTTCAAATCATACCCCAAGAATTGGTGAAGGGGTGGGTGAACGAGAGTTGGAAAGGCGGGATGGGAGAGCGTGTTGGAGGGGGGAAGAGAGAGAGCAGGTTGGAGGAGGTGAGAGAAAGCTCCTTGCAACACCTGAAATGTTCTATTTGATTTGCACAGAATCAAACACAATCAGGCAGATATTTGTGTGACATCTGGCCTTAAATCAAAGAGTAGTGACTGACAGCTATTTCACAGTTCTTTGAAGAAAGTGGCAGGTCCTTATGTAGTGAGCAAAGATTTCATATCACGGAGTTAAGAAAGTTCACAGAGAGTTAGGCTCAGTTTCTGACAGTGTCTGATTTTCGCAGCAAGAAGGCTAACTGTACTTTAAAACCTTAACCTGCTTAGCCGTGAATGGTTAATCTAGTGTCAATGGCCCATGTTTGGAAAGACAGAAATTTACATCTTTTATTGTTTTTATAAACTGAGGAGTGTAAGAAGGGTATTCTCACTGAAACCTGCGTACTGTTCGTGTATTTTATGTAAATATACCAGGTACTGCAAATGTCAGCTTAAGTCAGTGGTAGCACTCTCATCTGTGATTCATAAGGATTCAAGCCCAACTGGAAGGCTTGAGCACTTATTCTAGGCTGACACTTCACTGAGGGATTGCTACAGTGTTGGAGGTGCTATCTTTTGTTTGAGGCATTAAACCACTTGCCTGCCCGGATGGATCCAAAAGATACCATGGCACTATTCAAAATAGAGCAGGGAAGTTCTTATGGTACCCTGACCAGCACCACCAAAACAGATTAACTGATCATTTGCCTCATTGTTGTTGGTGGGACTTGCTAGTGGGCTGCCATAACAACAGTGACTATATTTCAAAATAAATTCACTATTGGATGTCTTGAGGACCTTGAAGGTGCTGTATAAATGTAAGTGGCTAGTCTCAATGAAGAGCTTATTCAGTCCGCCTTCTATAAGGAGAAGATTTCACTTGTTATACGTCAGTAGCCAATATATGGACTAAGGCTTCTCTAACGATTTCTTAATCATGCTATCGCTTATCTAAATATTGGGCACTCCAGATCATAGGGCGTGCAAGGTCTATTTACAGGAGTGACCGGTGACATTGAACCCAAGAGACTATCTAGCATAAAAATCCAAAACTAAAACTCTATCCTAACTTTCCTCTGACCCATCACATGTCCATAAGGATCATTAAAATCAGTATTTACAGCTGTGCACCAATAAATTCCCAGATTTTGTTTTGGGTAGAGAATTGATTTAAAAAAATTCTCCTGAATTTGAGAACAACCCTCCCCCTCCCCCCCAAAAAAAATTCTCATTATTTTCTTATCAAAAGTCAGTTCCAGAGATTCATTATAGTATGTATTTCGCATGTGGCATGTTCCATACTGATGTCACATGTGATACATGTGCATCTTTGGACCTGATTGTTGGCAAGAAAAGAAACAAAGGTTGTTAAAATTGGGTTTTTTTTTGAAGGGGAACTGGCTTTTTGGGGCACTATACTTTTTAAAAGCTGCAACTGTCAGCCTTTAATTCTTAATTGAGTATGGAGCAAGGACAGCAGTGCACTGACACAGTTACCACATTGATAGTCCTCTGAAGACAAGGGTCATCAGTCAAATGCTGACTCGGGTCATAGCAAGGTATTGTTTACTAAAAGCAAGATCACAGCTCTTACCCTGTGCATAATCTCCAACAGCTTTTATCTTGCCATTTTACTGCCATGTAAGTGGCTGAAGCCACAGCAGTAAACACAGGTTATTCAATATTACTAAGGCGTAATTGAAAGTCTGATTGTGATCTATAAAAGGAGCCTCTTTGAATCGTATAATTATGAATTGTCATTTAGCCTAACTATACCTACCTTTTAAGCCCCTTGATGGTTTTCTTGAGTTTTAGTGATGTTCAAAATAAAAACTTTTTTACTGATTCCAATTTATCCAGGTTTTTGCAAGTCCATTTTTTCTCCACTGATTTTCTCCTGCATTTTCACATTAAAAATAAAACCTACAAAAACCTCAGGTTTTTAAATTGCCAAAACTGTTCACTATCCAGTTGAGATGGCTGTTAAAGTATATGGGATTCCGGGCTTTATTGCTAGAGGCATAGAGTACAAAAGCAAGGAAGTTATGCTAAACCTCTGTAAAATACTGTTTTGGCCTCATCTGTGTTCAATTCTGGGCAGCACACTTTAGGAAGGATGTCCAGGCCTTAGAGAGGGTGCAGAAGAGATTTACTAGAATGATACCAGGGATGAGGGTCTCCAGTTATGTGGAGAAACTGGGGTTGTTCTCCAAACAGAGAAAGTTAAGGGGAGATTTGATAGAGGTGTTCAAAATCATGAACAGTTTTGATTAGAGTAAATAAGGAGAAACTGTTTCCAGTGGCAGAAGGGTCGGTAACCAGAGGACACAGATTTAAGGTAATTGGCAAAGGAACCAGAGGCGACATGAGGAAACATTTTTTTACACAGTGAGTTGCAGTGATCTGGAATGTACAGTGAGGTAGATTCAATAATAACTTTCAAAAGGGAATTAGATAAATACTTGAAGGGAAATAATTTACAGGGCTATGGGGAAAGAGCAGGGGAATGGGACTAATTGGATAGCTCTTTTTAAGAGTCGGCACAGGCACAATGGGCCGAATGGCCTCCTGAGCTGTACCTACTGTGATTCTGAAATGCCAAGATAACCCGCTAGCTTTTTTCCTCCACCATCAAACATCTCCTTAAACCCCACCGCCCCCACCTCCAACAAGTGCAAGTAGCTCACGGACTTTTTTTCACCAAGATTGAGACCATCCGTTCAGCTGCCTCTGTTGCTGCACTCCCCCCCCCCCCCCCCCCCCCACCCCACTGCAGCCAGCCCTGAACTCGTGTCTTTCTCTAGTATCTCTCCTATCTTCCCTCAATTCCTGTCCAAACTCATCTTGTGCATGAGACCCACCTCTTGTTCTTTCGACCCCATTCCCATTAAACTATTGACCATGCAACATCCCTTCCTAGCCCCCATGGTAGCTGACATTGTAAATGGTTTTCTCTCCTCTGGTACTGTCCCGCTCGCTTTCAAAACTGTCGTCACCCCCCCCTCAAAATAACCACCCTTGACCCCTTTCCTTGCAAATTACTGCCCCATCTCCAACCTCCCTTTCCTCTCAAATCCTTAAATGTGTTGTCACCTCCCAAATCTGTGCCCCTTTCCTGCAGTCCTATGATTGAATCTCTCCAATCAGGTTTCCAGCCCTGCCGTAGCGCTAAAATCGTAGTCACAAATTACATCCTCTATGACCGTGATCATGGTGCACTATCTCCCCTCATCCTTCTCAACCTCTCTGCAGCCCTTGACACAGTCGACCACATCCTCCTCCTCCCAACTATTCTCCTCCATTGTCCAGCTGAGTGGGACTACCCTTGCTTGGTTGCACTCTTACCTATCCAAATCACAGCCATAGAATCTCGAGCAATGACTTCTGTTCCTGCCCCCACATCGTTATCTCTGGAGTCCTCCAAGAATCTATCTTTGGCCCCCTCCAATTCATCATCTACATGCTGCCCCATCAGCGATATAAGGATATATGAAGACATAGGCTCCGATATTTGCAAAGAGGGAGCGGGGGAGCGTGTCAGCGGCCAGGAAGCCCGGAAATTTCGGGAAGGCGGAGGTCCTGCCGAATTTAACGGCAGGGCCTCACAAGAGTTGGCAGTTGGAGGGGGGTGGGGGAGGGAGATTGCGGGGTGGGGGGGGGGTGGAACGGACGATCGATGTGAGGGAGAGATCGCAGCATACGGTTTGCTTGATGAGCCAATGAAAGCACTCCCGCTCCTCCTGGCCCACAAGCAGTGCTGGATATGCACCAACCTGCTGGATCCGGCAGCTCTCGGTTGCCAGATTTCCCGAGCCCTGGGAAACCCGTCCTACAGCCATTAAATTCAAATGTCTGCCGAAATCAGAGGAACGGAGCTTCAATTAAATATTAAAATCACTGACCCGCCTCTCCAGAGCGGGTTACTCGGACACCCCCTAATCTGCTGCGGTTAATCCGGAATTAGGCGCCTTCGCAGCGGATTGGAGTTGGGTTTCACATTTTTACCAATTTAATGCCTTTCCCCCCCCCCTCCCCCCTCCCCCTGCCTATTGTGGGGGGTGTTAAAATTCCACTTGGTGTCAAGTTCCACTTGTATACTGATTATACCCAGCTCTACCTCTCCACCACCTATCTTGACCCCTCCATTGCCTCTGTGTTGTAAGCCTGCTTGTCCAACATCCAGTCCTGGATGAGCCATAGTTTCCTTCAGTTAAACATTGGGAAGACTGAAGTCTTCGGACGACCCCTCACCCCCTCCCCCCCACCCCCAACAAACTCTGTTCACTCGTCACCGATTTCATCCTGCCCCTTGGCAACTGTCCCAGGTTGAATCAAACTGATCATAACCTAGGTGTCCTATTTGACTTTGAGCTGAGCTTCCGACCCCATATCCTCTTCCAAAGATCACCTACTTTCACCTCTGAACTTTGCCCGTTTCCGCCACTCCCTCAGCCAATCTGCTGTCAAAACACTCATCCATACTTTTGTCACCTCTGGACTCAACTATTCTAATGTTCTTCTGGCCAGCCTCCTATCCTCCACCCTACATAAACATCAGCTCATTCAAAACTCCGCTGCCTGTATCCTAAACCACACCAGGTCCTGCCCGCCCATCACCCTTGTGCTCACTGACTTACGTTTGCTCCCGGTTCCTCAACGTCTCCAATTTAAAATTCTCAACCTCATGTTCACATCCCTTCATGGCTTCGCCCTCTCTATCTCTGTAACCTGGCCTCTTGCGCATCCCCCACTCCTGTCACCCCACCATTGGTGTCCATGCCTTCAGCTGTCTAGGCCCTAAGCTCTAGAATTACCTGCCTAAACCTCTGCTCCACCTCTTCTCCTTTAAGACCCTCCTTAAAACCTACCTCTTTGACCAAGTTTTTAGTGACCCCTTCTAATATTTCCTTCTTTGGCTGTGTCAACCTTTGTCTGATCAAGCTTCTGTGAAGCATCTTGGGATCATTCAAAATGCTTTTTGGAAAAATAAATCATCCAGCATTTTTTCTTTCTAACTGAAATTTGTAAGTCTAAGATTTTAAAATTTTAAAACTACTTATTTCAAAATAACATGATTAAATGTCTCCATTGAATTGTCTTATGCGTCTTTAATGCCTTCATTAAGGTTTCTACTTGAAGACCACAGCCTCTCCCAAAAGCCTGGGCTTGGACTTGATATTTTTGTCTAGAGTTCTGATTCTGTTACGTGAATTTGGATTGTGCAGTCTAAATATGTGCAGTGTACCTAATTTCCCAGTATACATCAGTACTGTTCACAGCTGAACTGCTGTCTTTTTTTTCCTTCAGTTGTTTTTCAAAATTATTTGAAGATGAGCAAGATGACACATTTCAAAATCACTAATCAGGCAAAGTTTATATTGTCTTTTAAAATGTAGAGATTATGTGTGTGCATATGTACTGATTACACACTGTATATTTTCATTGGTGGTCTACAAACTTTTGAAAGCATAATAACCCTTTCCTCATCCTAATTTGAGTTAATTTTAAAAAAAAAGTTAATTATTGAAGCTAACAGACTCCAATTAGCATTTGTGTTTTGCTCATAGAAATGTGAACATTTTAATTACCCATAATCGGTAATCGAGATTACAGTGAGGCATACAGTGTCTTTTCTCATCTTAATTTGATTTCATTTTTTTTACATAAAGTTGAATTTTGAAAGCAAACAAAGTCTCAGATAGGAAGGGAGGAGAGAAGCAGATTTAGATCCTGCCACCCATCCTTGGGCAGGTGTGAGTGGGATTGAGGGGAAGTGTATGGAAGGTTAAAGGTGACGTCAGTAACAGGAGAGCGGTGGGGGGGGGGTGGAATACAAAGGATGAATGGAAAGTTCAAAACAGAAGAGAAGGGGCTGTTAGGAAGGGGAGGGGTTAGTGGAAAGGTGAAAGGGACATGATGGGAGTGAGGTGATGGAGGAAGAATGAGTCAGGATGGGTGCCTCCTGCAGTCACCCCCAGAAAATGCAGCCTGCAGTTGTCGGTGGCTCTTTTTCTGCCACACCACGCTACTCACCACCTCCCACCCAAAAGTAAAGAAAAAGAAAGAAAGAAAGAAGCAAAAAGAATTAGAGAGAGAGAGAAGCAGAAGAAGATGGATAGAGAGAAACAGCAATCCAAAGACAACAGAGACAGGTAAGGGAGAGACCATACTATCCAATTTAACATGTAGAATGCCTTAGGAGATCCACTAGTGTTTTAATTAACACTCACTTATCACTATTATTTTTCATGCCACTAGGTGGTGTGATTTTTTTTTCCCCCAAAAAATGCTTCCTGAATTGTTTTTGTGTAAAATTACTTGAAGATCTCAGCCTCTCCCAAAAACCTAGGCTTGGATTTGATCTTTTTGCCCAGTGTGGTGACTCTGTTAGCTGAAGGCAGTCTGAGCATGTGCAGTGTGCATGGTTTCACAGGCTGCATCAGTAGCCTTTAAGCTAACCAAATAGTGGAATGCTTTTCTCTGTCTCTAGCACATTCTATTTGTTGTTTTTCCAAAATTATTCAAAGAAAAGCTAAAGGACATAATGGAGAGCTATGTTGGTGAGTGAGGAGGAGAGAGAGAAACAGAAAATATACCTGTTGCAGTTTTTGAATTATACTGTAAACTTCAGAATGCATATTAAACATAGAGAGACAGACAGGCTAGAGTGTTGTTCCTCATCCTATCTTGCATTCTTAAAAAAAACACATATCCATTCAATTTTGAACAAAGCATCACATTATCACCTGTGCTTTGTTAATAGAAAGTGCAAACATTCCAAAGACAAAGACAAAGTGTCTTTCTTTATCCTAATTTGAGTTACAGTATTTAATTAAAAAAGTTAGAATTTTGAAAGTATACGGAGCCACTAATTATCACCAATGTTAGAAAATGTAAAAGTCTCATATCTAAGTTTGCCGATGACACAAAGATTGGGGCATTGTAACAATGTAGATGAAAACATAAAATTACAAAGCGATATTGATAGATTAGGTGAATGGGCAAAACTGTGGCAAATGGAATTCAATGTAGACAAATGTGAGGTGGAGTCACAGTGGTATACAGTCAGGGGAAGAGGCCCTGGGAGTCCTGAACATTGACTGCAGACCCGATGAAGTCTCATGACTTCAGGTTAAACATGGACAAGGAAACCTGCTGATTACTACCTACTGCTCGCCCTCAGCTGATAAATCAGTACTCCTCCATGTTGAACACCACTTGGAGGAAGCACTGAGGGCAGCAAGGGCACAGAACATACTCTGGGTGGGGGACTTCAATGTCCATCACCAAGAATGGCTCGTGAGCACAGTCCCTGGGATTCCTGGGACATTGGGACCGGTTCTGGGGAAGGTGTGACCTGTGCAAGCGGGATGGGTTACACCTGAGCAGGACCGGAAACTATGTCCTTGTGGGGGTGTTTGCTAGTGCTGTTGGGGAAGGTTTAAACTAGAATGGCAGAGGGATGGGAACCTGAGCAGGGAGACAGAGGAGGGGGAAACAAGGATGGAAACAAAAGACAGAAAGGGAAGAAGCAATAGTGGAAGGCAGAGAAAACAAGGGTTAAAAACAAATAGGGCCAGAGTGCAAAATAAAACTAAGATGGCTAGCAGTCTTAAAAAGACAAGTCTAAAGGCATTGTGTCTTAATGCATGGAGCATTTGCAATAAGGTAGATGAATTAACAGCACAGATAAATATTGATGGTTATGATATAGTTGCGATTACGGAGACATGGCTGCAGGGTGACCACGGATGGGAACTGAACATCCAGAGGTATTCAATATTTAGGAAGGACAGGCAAAAAAGGAAAGGAGGTGGGGTAGCGTTGTTGGTAAAGGAGGAAATCAATGCAGTAGTGAGGAAGGATATTGGCTCGGAAAATCACGATGTGGAATCTGTATGGGTGGAGCTAAGAAACACCAAGGGGCAGAAAATGTTGGTGGGGGTTGTCTATAGGCCCCCAAACAGTAGTGGAGATGTAGGGGAGGGCATTAAACAGGAAATGAGAGACGCATGCAAGAAGGGTACAACTATAATCATGGGTGACTTTAATCTACATATAGATTGGTCAAACCAAATTCGCAATAATACTGTGGGGGAGGAATTCCTGAAGTGTGTACATGATGGTTTCCCAGACCAATACGTTGAGGAACCAACTAGAGAACAGGCGATCCTAGACTGGGTATTGTGCAATGCGAAAGGATTAATTAACAATCTTGTTGTGTGGGGTCCCTTAGGGAAGAGCAACCATAACATGATAGAATTCCTCATTAAGATGGAGAGTGAAGTAGTTGAATCCAAAACTAGGGTCCTGAATCTGAATAAAGGAAATTACGAAAGTATGAGGTGCTAATTGGCTATGATAGATTGGGGAACTTTACTAAAAGGGATGATGGTGGATAGGCAATGGCTAATATTTAAAGAATGTGTGCAGGAATTACAACAATTATTCATTCCTGTCTGGTGCAAAAATAAAACAGGAAAGGTGGCTCAACGTGGCTTACAAAAGAAATTAGGGATAGTATTAGATCCAAAGAGGAGACATATAAAATTGCCAGAAAAAGCGGCAAGCCTGATGATTGGGAGTAGTTCAGAATTCAGCAAAGGAGGACAAAGAGATTGATTAAGAGGGGAAAAATAGAGTATGAGAGTAAACTAGCAGGGAACATAAAAACTGATTGTAAAAGCTTCTATAAATATGTCAAGAGAAAAAGATTAGTGAAGACAAATGTAGGTCCCTTACAGTCAGAAATGGGGGAAATCATAAATTGGGAACAAAGAAATGGCAGAACAATTAAACACATTCTTTGGTTCTGTCTTCACAAAGGAGGACACCAATAACTTGCCAGAAATGTTAGGGAACCACGGGTCTAGTGAGAGGGAGAAACTGAAGGAAACCAGTATTAGTAAAAAAAAATAGTGCTCGGGAAATTAATGGGACTAAAGGCTGACAAATCCCCAGGGCCTGATAATCTACATCCCAGAGTACTAAAGGAAGTGGCCCTGGAAATAGTGGATGCATTGGTGATCATCTTCCAAAATTCTATAGACTCTGGAACAGTTCCTACAGATTGAAGGGTGGCAAATGTAACCCCACTATTTTAAAAAAAGGAGGGAGAGAAAAAGCAATGAATTACAGACCAGTTAGCCTAACATCAGTAGTGGGGAAAATGCTAGAGTCTATTATAAAAGATGTGATAACAGAACACTTGGAGGGCATTAACGGGATTGGACAAAGTCAGCATGGGTTTATGAAAGGGAAATCATGCTTAACAAATCTACTGGAGTTTTTTTGAGGATGTAACTAGTAGAATAGATAGGGGAGAACAAGTGGATGTGGTGTATGTGGATTTTCAGAAGGCTTTTGATAATGTCCCACACAAAATTAAAGCTCATGGGATTGGGGGGGGGAAATATACTGGCATGGATTGAGAATTGGTTTACAAACAGGAAACAGAGAGTAGGAATAAATTGGTCTTTTTCCGGGTGGCAGGCAGTGAGTAGTGGGGTACCGCAGGGATCAGTGCTTGGGCCCCAGCTATTCACAATATATATCAATGATTTGGATGAAGAACTAAATGTAACATTTCCAAGTTTGCAGACAACACAAAGCTTGGGTGGAATGTGAGCTGTAAGGAGGATGCAAAGAGGCTCCAATGTGATTTAGACAAGTTGGGTGAGTGGGCAAGAACATGGCAGATGCAGTATAACATGGATAAATGTGAGTTTATCCACTTTGGTTGTAAAAACAGAAAGGCAGATTATTATCTGAATGGTGATAGATTGGGAAAAGGGGAGGTGCAACGAGACCTTGGGTGTCCTTGTACTTCAGTCGCTAAATGCGAGCATTCAGGTGCAGCAAGCAGTTAGGAAGGCGAATGGTATGTTGGCGTTCATTGCAAGAGGATTTGAGTACAGGAGCAGGAATGTCTTACTGCAGTTACACAGGGCCTCGGTAAGACCACATCTGGAATATTGTGTGCAGTTTTGGTCTCCTTATCTGAGGAAGGATGTCCTTGCCATGGAGGGAGTACAACGAAGGTTTACCAGACTGATTCCTGGGATGGCAGGACTGACGTATGAGGAGAGATTGGGTCGACTAGGCCTATATTCACTCGAGTTTAGAAGAATGAGAGGTGATCTCATCGAAACATATAAAATTCTAACAGGACTAGACAGATTGGATGCAGGGAGGATGTTCCCGATGGCTGGGGAGTCCAGAACCAGGGGTCACGGTCTCAGGAAACGGGGTATGCCATTTAGAACCGAGATGAGGAGAAATTTCTTCACTCAGAGGGTGGTGAACCTTTGGAATTCTCTACCACAGAAGGCAGTGGAGGCCAAGTCATTAGATGTATTCAAGAAGGACACAGATATATTTCTTAATGCTAAAGGGACCAAGGGATATGGGGAAAAAGCAGGAACAGGGTACTGAGTTAGACGATCCGCCATAATCTTTTTGAATGGCAGTGCAGGCCCGAAAGGCCGAATGGCCTACTCTTGCTCCTATTTTCTGTGTTTCTACGTCCCCACTGCTTATCACGGGCATGTTGGTGTTAAAGCGATTTGCCAGCTATATGTGGTGAATGGTAAGACCGAAAAGGAACTAACCAACATATTTTTTGAAAAATGGAAATCTCCACTTAGCAACGCCTCACCTAATTGTTAGCAATTGTATCCAGAATCTCATCACTAAGGTAACCACACTTTAATGAGGTGCAAACAGCTGATTGAAACTGCTTGAAGACCCAACTTTGCTTGATACTAGTACAGCCTTTTAAATTGTTAAGGAACATAGGAACAGGATTAGGCCATTTAGCACCTCGAGCCTGTTCGACCATTCAATGAGATCATGGCTGATCTGTGACCTAAATCAGCATACCTGCCTTAGCTCCATATCCCTTGATAACCTTTGGTTAACAAAAACTATCAGTCTCAGATTTAAAATTAACCATTGAGCTAGCATCAGGTGCCGTTAGTGGAAGAAAGATCCAAACTTTTACCACCCTGTGCGTGTAGAAGTGTTTCCCAACTTCACTCCTGAAAGTCCTGGCTCTAATTTTTAGGCTATGTCCCATTGTGCTAGACTCCCCAACCAGCGGATATAGTTTCTCTCTATCTACCCTATCAGTTCCCCTTAATATCTTGAAAACTTCGATCGAATCGGCCCTTAATCTTCTAAATTTCAGGGAATACAACCCTAGTTTGTGTAATCTCTCCTCGTGATTTAACCCTTGGAGTCCAGGTATCATTCCAGTAAATCTACGCTGCACTCCCCCCAAGGCCAATATATCCTTCCTAAGGTGCGGTACCCAGAACTGAACACAGTACTCCAAGTGTGGTCTAACCAGGCCTTTGTATTGCTGTAGCATAACTTCTACCCCTTGTATTCTAGTCCTCTAAATATAAAGGCCAGCATTCCATTAGCCTTTTTGATTATTTTCTGTACCTGTCCATGACATTTTAATGATCTACGTACATGGACCCCTAAGTCTCTTTGGACTTCCACTGTTTTGATCTTTTCACCATTTAGAAAGTACTCTGATCTATCCTTTTTAGGTCCAAAGTGGATGACCTCATACGTGCCTACATTGAAATCCACTTGCCATAGTTTTGCCCATTCACTTAATCTATTACTATCTCTCTAATTTTATGCTTCCATCTACACTGCTAACAATGCTGCCTTTCTTTGTGGCATCAGCAAGCTTGGATATGTGGCGCTCTATCCCGTCATATAAGTCGTTAATAAATACAGTGAATAGTTGAGGCCCCAACACAGATCCCTGTGGGACACCACTGGTCACATCCTGCCTATCATCCCCACTCTTTGTCTCCTGCCGCTCGGCCAATTTCCTAACTAGCTCAATAATTTGATCTCAATTCCATGAGCTTCAACTTTAGCTGACAGTCTCTTATGAGGGGCTTTATCGAATGCTTTCTGGAAGTCCATATAAACAAAATCCATAGACATTCCTCTCTCTACTACGTTAGTCGCCACTTCAAAAAAAATTCAATCTGGTTCATCAGGCTTGACCTACCCTTTACAAATCCATGCTGGTTCTCTCTGATCAGCTAAAAATTTTCAGGTTGTTCAGTCACTCTTATCCTTAATTATAGACTCTAGTAATTTCCTGACAACAGATGTTAGGCTAACTGGTCGATAATTACCTGGCTCCCCTCTCTTACTTTTCTTAAATAGCGGAGCGACATGTGCAATTTTCCAATCTTAGGGAACGGTTCCTGAATTGAGAGAACTTTGTAAGATTATAGATAGGGCTTCTGCAATATTCTCACCTACTTCCTTTAAAACCCTGGGATGAAAACCATCTGGTCCTGGGGATTTGTAACACTTTAGTGCCATTATTTTCTTCATTACTGTTAATTTTTTTACGTTAATTATGGTGAGTTCCCGTCCCTGATTCAAAATTAGTTTCCTTGGGGTGTCCGGCATGCTATCCTCTTCCTCTACTGTAAATACTGACTCAAAGTAATTATTTAACAAAAGAACATAAGAAGCAGGAGTAGGCCAAACGGCCCCTCGAGCCTGCTCCGCCTTTCAATAAGATCACGGCTGATCTTCGACCTCAATTCCACTTTGCTGCCCAATCCCCATATCCCTTGATTCCCCTCGAGTACAAAAATCTATCGATGTCAGCCTTGAACATATTGAACGAGTCAGCATCCACAGCCCTCTGGAGTAGAGAATTCCAAAGATTCACAACCCTCTGTGTGAAGAAATTCCTCCTAATCTCAATCGTAAATGGCCAACCCCTTATCCTGAGACTATGCCCCCAGTTCTAGACTCTCCAGCCATGGGAAACAACCTCTCAGAATCTTATATGTTTCAATGAAATCACCTCTCATTCTTCTAAACTCCAGAGAATATAGGCCCATTCTACTCAATCTCTCCTCACAGGACAATTCTCTCATCCCAGGAATCAATCTAGTGAACCTTTGTTGCATCACCTCTAAGGCAAGTATATCCTTTAGATAATGAGACCAAAACTGTACACAATACTCCAGGTGAGATACAATTGTAGTAAGATTTCCTTATTCTTGTACTCCATCCCTCTTGCAATAAAGGCCAACATGCCATTTGCCTTCCTTATTGCTTGCTGTACCTGCATGCTAACCTTTTGTGTTTCGTGGACAAGGACACCCAAATCTCTCTGAACACCAACATTTATTAGCTTCTCACCATAAAAAATATTCTGTTTTTCTATTCTTCCTACCAAAGTGAATAACCTCACATTTCCCCACAATATACTCTATCTGCCACCTTCTTGCCCACTCACCTAACCTGTCTATACCCCTTTGTAGACTCTTTGTGTCCTCACAACTTACTTTCCCAGCTAGCTTTCTATCGTTATCAAACTTGGATACGTTACACTTGGTCCCTTCACCTAAGTCATATAGATTGTTAATAGCTGAGGCCCAAGCACTGATCCTTGCGGCACTCCAGTAGCAAGGGCTTGCCAACCTGAAAATGACCGATTTATCCCTACTCTCTGTTTTCTGTCCGTTAACCAATCCTCTATCCGTGCTACTATATTGCCCCCAACCCCATGAGCCCTTATCTTGCGTGACAACCTTTTAAGTGGCACCTTATCAAATGCCTTTTGAAGATCCAAATTTATTACATCCACAGGTTTCCCCCTTATCTACTCTGCTAGTTACATCCTCAAAAAACTCTTGATAAACTTGTCAAACACGATTTCCCTTTCATAAAACTGTGTTGACTCTGCCTAATCCTACTATGATTTTCTAAGTGCCCTGTTACCACTTCCTTAATAATGGATTCCATCATTTTCCCCACTACTGATGTCAGGCTAACTGGCCTATAGTCCCCTGTTTTCTCTCTCCCTCCTTTCTTGAATAGCGGGGGTTACATTTGCTACCTTCCAATTCGCTGGGACCGTTCTAGAATCTATGGAATTTTGGAAGATCACAACCAATGCATCCACTATCTCTGCAGCCACCTCTTTTAGAACCCTAGGATGTAGGCCATCAGGTCCAAGAGATTTATCGGCTTTTAGCCTCATTTGTTTCTCCAGTACTTTTTCTCTACTGATATTAATTACTTTAAGTTCCTCACTCTTGTTAACCTCTTGGTTCCCGACTATTTCTGGAATGCTTTTTGTGTCTTCTACTGTGAAGACAGATACAAAATATTTGTTTAATGTCTCTGCCATTTCCTTATTCCCCATTATAATTTCTCCTGTCTCAGCCTTTAAGGGACCAACGTTTACTTTTGCTGTTCTCTTCCTTTTTACATACTTGTAGAAGCTCTTACTATTTCTTGTTTTTCTATTTCTTGCTCGTTTTCTTTTATAATCTATTTTCTCCCTTTTTTTATCAATTTTTTGGTCATCCTTTGCTGGTCCCTTAAACTCTCCTAATCCTTAGGTTTACTACTCTTCTTGGCAACATTTAGGCCTCTTCTTTTAATCTAATACTATCTTTAACTTCTTTAGTTAGCCACGGATGAATCACTTTTCCCATGGAGTTTTTATTTCTCAATGGAATGTATATTCATTGTGAATATTGAAATATTTCTTTAAATGTTTGCCATTGCTTATCTACTGTCATACTTTTTAATCTAATTTCCCAATCTACTCGCCCCTCATACCTATGTAATTGGTTTTATTTAAGTTTAAGACTTCAGTTTTGGTTCTTAAGCATATCACTCTCAAACTCGGTATGAAACTCTATCATATTACGATCACTCTTCCCCAGAGGATCCTCTACTGTGAGATTACTAATTAACCCTGGCTCAATACACAATACAAGATTTAAAATTGTCTGTTCCCTGGTTGGTTCCATTAACATGTCCGCCATTTCCTTATTTTCATTTACAATATCACCATCACCAGCTTTTAAGATGCCCACATTGTTCTTGACCACCCTTTTTCCTAATATAATTGTAAAACAATTTTGTGTTGATTTTGATATCCCTTGCAAATTTCTTTTCATACTCCCTTTTTATAGCTCTTACTTTCTGTTTTGTCATCCTTTGCTGTTTTTTTGTATTTCTCCCAGTCACCAGGATCTGTGCTATTTTTGCATTTTTGTATGCTTTTTCTTTTAGTTTTATGTTGTCCCTTACCTCTTTTGACATCCATGGCTGTTTTTTTAGCAAGTAGAGCTTTTGCCCGTTAGGTATAAACTGATTCTGTAACACGTTAAATTCCTTTTTGAACACCTCACTGATCATCTGTCATTTTACCCATTAACAGATTTGCCAGGATCCCGTATGCTTTTTTAACCGCTTTCTCAACCTGCCCTACCACCTTCAACAATTTGTGTATATATACCCCCAGATCTCTCTGTTCTGTCTCATGCCATTGAAGTCGGTCTTACCTAAATTTAGAATCATAGTAGCTGTTACGGGTTTCTCCCTTTCAAACATAACATTGAACTCGATCATATTACAATCGCTATTAGATAAATGTTCACGTACCGTTAGTCTGTTAACTAAATCTGGCTCATTATTAAATCTAATATGGCCTGGCTCCTTGTTGGTTCTAGGACATATTGTTGCAGAAAGCAATATAAACTAAAAGGCACAATTCTAAAAGGGGTACAGGAACAGAGAGATCTGGGGGTATATATACACAAATCGTTGAAGGTGGTAGGGCAGGTTGAGAAAGTGGTTAAAAAAGCTTACGGGATCCTGGGCCTTACGAATAGAGGCATAGAGTACAAAAGCAAGGAAGTCATGATGAACCTTTATAAAACACTGGTTCGTCCACAACTGGAGTATTGTGTCCAGTTCTGGGCACCACACTTTAGGAGGGATAGAAACATAGAAAATAGGATTAGGAGTAGGCCATTTGGCCCTTAGAGCCTGCTCCTCCATTCATTATAATCATGGCTGATCCCCTATCTCAATACCATATTCCCACTCTCTCCCCATACCCCTTGACGCCTTTTATGTCTAGAAATCTATCCAGCTCCTTTTTAAATATATTCAGTGACTTGGCCTCCACAGTCTTCTGTGGTAGAGAATTCCACAGGTTCATCACCCTCTGAGTGAAGAAATTTCTCCTCATCTCAGCCCTAAATGTCTTATCCCGTATCCTGAGACCGTGACCCCTCGTTCTGGACTCCCCAGCCGGGGAAACATCCTCCCTACATTCAGTCTGTCTAGCCCTGTCAGAATTTTATATGTTTGAATGAGATCCCCTCTCATTCTTCTAAACTCGAGTGAATACAGGCCGAGTGGACCCAGTCTCTCCTCATATGACAGTCCTGCCATCCCAGGGATCATTCTGGTGATCCTTCGCTGCACTCCCTCTATGGCAAGTATATCCTTTCTTAGTTAAGGAGACCAAAACTGCACATACTACTCCAGGTGTGGTCTCCCAAGGCCCTGTATAACTGTAGTAAGACATCCTTGCTCCTATACTCAAATCCTCTTGCAATGAAGGCCAAAATACCATTTGCCTTCCTAACTGCTTGCTGCACCTTTGTTTGCTTTCAGTGACTGGAGTACAAGGACACCCAGGCCCCTTTGTACATCAACATTCCCCAATCTATCACCATTTAAATAATACTCTGCCTTTTGGTTTTTCCTTCCGAAGTAGATAACTTCACATTTATTCACCTTATACTGCATCTGCCATGTATTTGCCCACTCACTCAACTTGTCTAAATCGCCTTGAAGCCTCTGCATCCTCCTCACAACTCACGATTCCACCTAGTTTTGTGTCATCAGCAAACTTGGAAATATTACATTTGGTTCCCTTAACCAAATCATTGATATATATTGTGAATAGCTGGGGCCCAAGCACTGATCCCTGTGGTACCTCACTAGTCACTGCCTGTCATCCTGAAAAAGACCCATTTATTCCTACTCTACGTTTCCGGTCTGTTAACCAAATTTCAATCCATGCCAGTGTATTTCCACCAATCCCATGTGCTTTAATTTTGCACACTAACCTCTGATGTGGGACTTTATCAAAGGCTTTCTGAAAATCCAAATAAACCACATCCACTTGTTCTCCCTTATCTATTCTACCAGTTACATCCTCAAAAAACTCCAGTAGGTTTGTCAAACATGATTTCCCTTTCATAAATCCATGTTGACTTTGTCTAATCCCGTTGATATTTTCTAAATGTCTAGTTATCACATCCTTTATAATAGACTCTAGCATTTTCCCTACTACTGATGTTAGGCAAACCGGTCTGTAGTTCCCTGTTTTCTCTCTCCCTCTTTTAAATAGTGGGGTTACATTTGCCACCCTCCAATCTGCAGGAACTGTTCCATAATCTATAGAATTTTGGAAGATGACAATTAATGCATCCACTATTTCCATGGCTACCTCTTTTAGTACTCTCGGATGTAGATTATCAGGTCCTGACGATTTATCGGCTTTCGGTCCCATTAATTTCTTTTATTTTTTTACTAATACTAATTTCCTTTAATTCCTCCTTCTCACCAGTCCCTTGGTTCCTGAGCATTGCTGGGAAGTTATTTGTGTCCTCTTCTGTGAAGACAGAACCAAAGTATTTGTTTAATTGCTCTGCCATTTCCCTGTTCCCCATTATAAATTCTCCCGTTTCTGACTGTAAGGGAGCTACATTTGTTTTCACGAATCTTTTTCTTTTTACATGCTTGTAGAAGCTTTTACAGTCCACTTTTATGTTCCTTGCAAGTTTACTCTCATACTCTATTTTTCCCCTCTTAATCAATCTCTTGGTCCTTTTTTGCTGAATTCTAAACTGCTCCCAATCCTCAGGCTTGCTACTTTTTCTGGCAACTTTATATGAATCCTCTTTGGATCTAATACCATCCTTAATTTCTTTTGTTAGCCATGGTTGGGCTGAATTTCCTTTTGTGTTTTTGCACCAGAAAGAAATGTGTAATTGTTGCAATTCATGCATTCGTTCCTTAAATGTTAGCCATTGCCTATCCACTGTCATGCCTTTTATCGAAGCTTCCCAATCTATCATAGCCAACTCACTCCTCACACCTTCGTAGTTTCCTTTGTTTAGATTTAGGACCCTAGTTTCGGATTGGACTACTTCACTTTCCATCTTAATGAAGAATTCTATCATGTTTTGGTCACTTTTCCCTAAAGGACCCCGCACAACAAGATTATTAATTAACCCCTTCTCATTGCACAATACCCAACCTAGGATAGCCTGTTCCCTGGTTGGATGTGCAGGCCTTAGAGAGCGTGCAGAAGAGATTTACTAGAATGATTCCAGGGATGAGGGACTTTAGTTATGTGGATAGACTGGAGAAGCTGGGGTTGTTCTCCTTGGAACAGAGACGGTTGAGAGGAGATTTGAAAGAGGTATTCAAAATCATGGGTTTATACACAATAGATAGAGAGAAACTGTTCCCACTGGCAGAAGGGTCAAGAACCAGAGGACATAGATTTAAGGTGATTTGCAAAAGAACCAAAGATGACATGAGGAAAAGCTTTTTTACACAATGAGTGGTTAGGATCTGGAATGTACTCCCTGAGGGGTTGGTGGAAGGAGATTCAATTATGGCCTTTAAAAGGGAACTGGATAAGTACTTGAAAGGAAAAAAATTGCAGGGCCAAGGGGATGGGGCTGGGGAGTGGGACTAGCTGGATTGCTCTTGCATAGAGCCGGCATGGACTCGATGGACCTAATGGCCTCCTTCCATGCTGTTACCTTTCTATGATTCTAAAGATGTCCTGAACACACTCAAGAAATTCGTTACCTTTCTGACATGAGCTCGTCTGCATGTCCCAGTCAATATGAAAGTTTAAAATCTCCCCCATTAAAACAACTCTACCTTTGCTACATGCTTGTCTAATCTCTGCATTTATGCATTCTGCCACTTCACAGCTGTTACCAGGGGGCCTATACACAACTACCACTACAGTCTTAAATCCTTTTCTATTTCTTAATTCTACCCATAAAGTCTCCACTGCCTGCTTACCTCTCATTATATCCTCTCTTATCATTGACATAATTTCATCCTTAATCATTAAGGGTACTCCCCGTTCCCCCCACCACGACCATTTTCCCTATCCTTCCTATATAGACCTTATAACCTGGTATATTCGGTTCCCAGTCCTGACCGTCTTTTAGCCTTGTCCCAGTAATGGCTACAATGTCGTACCCTCTAAGTTGAATTTGCGCCTGTAATTCATTCAATTTGTTCCTTATACTCCGTATGTTTGTATAAATAACGCATATTTGGCCCACACACCCTAACCTGTCCTTCTGCTCTAATGTTGTTTTTCTCACACATTTCTTATTTCTCTCTTCTAATTTAATTACTTGATATCTTTTAGTTTTCCCTTTACCTGTATGCCTAAAGTATAATTTCTGATTATCACTCTACTCTCTTTTCGTTTGTAAGTACTCAGTAAACTTCCCAAAATAGTAACCGGGCTTAATACGTTGTAACCGGCGCCTTTGTAATTGACTCCTATGATACAGGCAACTGCCTGTGATAAGCATGGATGGTGTAAATGGTAAGGACTGTACCACCACTAACCAAGCAGTCTGAGTCATGAAGGACTGGGTGTGTAGCAGGTGGTGAGAGAACCAACACGAGGAAATAACCTACCTGACCTCGACCTCACCACTCTAGCTTTTGTGGATGCATCTGTCCATGACAGCATTGGTAGGAGTGACCACTTCACAGTCCTTGTAACCGAGTCCCCTCTTCACAGTGAGGACACCCTCCATTATGTCATGTAGCACTACCACCATGCTAAATGGGATACATTAAGAACTGATCTAGCAGCTCAAAACTGGGCATTCATGAGGTGCTGTGGGCCATCAGCAGCAGCTAAATTGTACACCACCACAATCTATAACCTTATGTCCCGGCATATCCCTCACTTCTCCAACACCATTAGGCCAGATGACCAAACTCAATGAGGACTGCAGAAGAGCAGAACCGAGGGTACTTGAAAATGAGGTGCCAACCTGTTGGCAGGTCAAACATCTTACATTAAATATAACAAATATACAAATACGTCACAGATGTTAATATTTGTCAAGCTTAAAATGCGTGCTACTTCAATGGTGAAGTTACAGTACAGAACTACACGTATGCTAAACAGTGGAAGCAGCATGCTATAGACAGCTAAGCGATCCCACAACCTACAGATTAGGACAAAGCTCCGCAGTCCTGCCACATCCACCTGCTAATGGTGGTTGGCAATTAAGCAACTAATGGGAGGAGAAGGCTCTATGAACATCCCCATCCTCAATGATGGCAGGGTCCAGCATATCGGTGCAAAAGACAATGCTGAAGTGTTCGCAACTGTCTTCAGCCAGAAGGGCCGAGTGCATGATCCTTCTCTGCCTCCTCCTGAGGTCCCCCCATCACAGATGCCAGTCTTCAGCTAATTTGATTCATTCCATGCGACATCAAGAAATGGCTGAGTGCACTGGACACAAGAAAGGCAACAGGCCCCGATAATATCCCGGTTGTAGTGCTGAAGACCTATTCTCCA
Organism: Heptranchias perlo; assembly: GCF_035084215.1. NCBI lineage: Eukaryota > Metazoa > Chordata > Chondrichthyes > Hexanchiformes > Hexanchidae > Heptranchias > Heptranchias perlo. Next base: position 72,354,592 of record NC_090325.1, read on the forward strand.
GAACTAGCTACGCCCACCAGCACCTTCTCGAGCAACTGAATGGGTAACAAATGTCAGCATTGCCAGCGACGGCCACAGCCTGAGAATGAATTAAAAAAACTTGCATTAACCTTGACAGCATTTCACCTTGGGGAAGCAGGGCAGGGATTTAAACTCACATTCTCTGGATTATTAGTCCAGGCCTCTGGATCATGAGTTCAGTAAGATAACCACTACCCTACTGTACCTGCAACAGTTGTCCTTATTATCATAACTGGGAGATTCCAACACTGAATTTTATTGCTGTGATAAGCTATGGAGTCCATATTTAGATTGGACAAATCAAATCGGCAAAAGTAGCCCTGAGGAGGAGTTCATAGAGTGCATTAGGGACTGTTTCTTAGACCAATACGTCAGGGAACAGGCCATTTTGGATCTGGTAATGGGTAACGAAACAGGATTAATTAATGATCTCAAAGTAAAGGATCCTTTGTGAAGCAGTAATCATAACATGATAGAATTTCACATCCAGTTTGAGAGCAAGGATCTTTGGTCTGAAACTACTGTATTAAACTTAAATAAGGGCAATTATAAAGGAATGAGGGCGGAATTGGCTAAAGTGGACTGGGTAAACATTAGATAGTATGATGGCGGATAAGCAGTAGTACAATCTAACAGGTTCTGTGACATACTAGAATACTGTACAATGTTGATAAATTGGAGCTCAGACCATATTCTTCATTGTGGAATTTTATTTTTCAGGTCCTTTTGAAGACCACTGCAGGTGACATTGATATAGAGTTATGGTCCAAAGAGGCACCAAAAGCATGCAGAAACTTTATCCAACTCTGCTTGGAAGGTATTTTTCAAAAATTGTAACATTTAACAAGATTGGGAAGTTTTATTCCTATTATATGTTACAGTGAAGCAAAGGTTCGTTCTGATTATGTAAACTACAGTATTGAAGACTTGTTTGGTATTGAAATCAGGATATTGTTGGTGCTAATTGCAGCCTTGATGACTTTTACTGGTAATATTTTTTATGCACAAATTATATTACCAGATGAATCCCTAAAACATTTATTGAAACAGTTTCTGATAGTTTAATGTAGCTTTCCAGCTGCAAAAAGCACAACGATATGTGCTTTCAATTATATATTCTTGCTGACATCTGGTGCTGTAATCCAGGCTGTGCATTCAAACTCAACATTTATATCACTGAGCAACCAGAGAGGGGGCTATGCAAAAGGCTGGAGTCAGAGAAACAAAGTATTTGGGGGAAGATTTTGGATTGGAGAAAATTTTAGAGGTAAGATGGGATGAGGTCATAGAGAGATTTAAAGACAGGTTTTGGACAAGTTGTAGGGTAGAGAATGGGAGGCCAGGAAGGAGAGTGTTGCAGTTGTTGAGTCTGGAGGTGATAAAGCCATGTACAAGGGTTTCAGCAGTGAATAGTCTAAGGTAGGAATGGAAGCAGGCGATGTCATGAAGGTAGAAGAAAGTGATATTTGTAATGGAGAGAGTATAGGCAACTTGGGATGGACAATAAAAAAACAGCCTTTCCAGTGTCATCCAGATGCTGAGAACAAATGCAAAAAGGGATGAACAGGGTGGTCAGACTGAACAGTCTGGTTCAGCCTGAGACAGTGGCTGGGGAAGGGATGGAGTTGGTGGTAAGAGTGGAATTTGTGGCGGGGCTGAAACTGGCTTTGGTTTTCCCACCGTTGAGATGGAGATTCACAACTCATCCACGGACTGTTTTGATAGTGCTGGAGGGACTTTGGATTTCAGGATAAATCAACTCCCTTTTTGCCACTAGAAGAGACTTTTATTTTTTTTGACTTGGATCCACTGAATCTTCTCTTCCTGTATGATATGATGGTGAAATAATGACAAGAGAAAATCATGTTGATGGCCCAGAATTTAGTGTAGCTGGTCAACGTATGGCACCCACCGTTAGTTAGACTTGCCCATGCCCGTTTAATCTCTGTGATATTTTGCACTACAAGTTGCTGGAAGTGGGAGATGGAAATGGTGCGGCGCCCTCTACAGGGCATCTGGGATTTGTGTGAATAGGGCAAGCAACTATGTATGTCCTTAACCAATAAGATTGAAAGCTTGTTAAATGAACAGCACATGGTCTGAACAAGGAAGTGTAAGTTAGTGGGTGCATTCAATGTCAAATCAGGTACAGAAAGAGAAATAAAAAGAGGGAAAGAAAGATTGGACTAAGAAAAAGTTTTTAAAAATTTTTTTAAATCTTCAACAACAATTATTATCTGAAGGAATGAGACACCACACTTGTAATAGTTAATTTTCAGTGCCTGAGAGGTTATTTGGCAATAATTAACACTATCATGCCATTAAAAAGGGTACTTAGACTGAAATGGACAAGCTCTAACTTCCTTTGGCGAGTTTAGTTTGTATCTACCATTCAAGTACAGGAAATTCACGCTGTTCAATGCATTTGAATGGTAAATTAGACAGCAATGCCGTTTTCGCAAAGCTAATGGCGGAGCGGCACATCTCGGACAGCAACTTTCGGATTTTCCCGTTTAACTGCGCATCTGCCCTCGCCTGAAGTTGCTGTGCGATTTGCCCAAAAATAACAGTGAGCGTCGTTAGCCTCACTGTTATTTTGACAGCAAATACTGGGCCGTTGTTTTGGGTGTAGACCTTCATTAAAACCGTATGTAACATTGCCCTCGGTGGCTCTCCAGCTTTTTTTGGCTACCAGAAGCAGTAGCATGACACCATTGAATCACCAGCAAAGTCTTTACTACATAATGTTTTACAATTTAAGCCAACTGAACGTTTAAATTATATATATCATGGGCACAATTTTGCATGAAGGGCAAAAATGGGGTAGTGTTGATCCATGACACAGGCAGATTTGTGTTAGTTGTTCAAGAGGTGGGCTGTGCCAAATTTTATGATAGGAACCCCTCCACTAATTGGAACAGCCTATTGGTATAGAAAATGTTTAGCCTGTAGCATACTTGGCTGGGGAGTGTAAAATTTAGTGGAACAGAAGCTCCTAAGGAGCTGCTATTTGCCATGAAAGGGAAGCGTGTGAGGTCGCAGTAATGTGGATTATAACAACAGCTTGCATTTTGTATAATAAAACGTTTTACAGACAATTAACAAACCTGTGCCATGGAAATTAGGTTAAGAGAGGTGACTGAAGACTAGTTTGAAAAGATGGGTTTTGAGAAGGTTTTTAAAGGAGGACAGAAAAAAAAGGCAGAGCAGTTTAGGGAGAGAGTTAACAAAGATTAGAGCCAAGGTGACTGTGACTAATAGTGGGATACAGGATGCCGAAGTCAGCAGGTTCAAGGACACAGATGGGGAGGTAAGGGAGGAAATGGTTGTAGAGGTTGTGAGGAGCTAGGGCATGGAGGCATTTGAAGCCAAAACAAGGATTTAAACTGTATGAGTTGGGGAATACAGTTAGGAGGGAGTGGCCCTGGGAGTCCTCGACATTGACTCCGGACTCCATGAAATCTCATGGCATCAGGTGATTACCACCTACTGCCCTCCCTCAGCTGATGAATCAGTCCTCCTCCATGTTGAGCACCACTTGGAGGAAGCACTGGGGATAGCAAGGGCACAGAATGTACTCTGGGTGGGGGACTTCAATGTCCATCACCAAGAGTGGCTCGTTAGCACCACTACTGACCGAGCTGGCCGAGTCCTGAAGGACATAGCTGCCAGATGGTGAGCGAACCAACACGAGGGAAAAACCTACTTGACCTCGTCCTCACCAATCTACCTGTCACAGATGCATCTGTCAATTACAGTATTGGTAGGAGTGACCACCTCACAGTCCTTGTGGAGACCAAATCCTGTCTTCACACTGAGGACACCATCCAACATGTTGTGTGGCACTATCACCGTGCTAAATGGGATAGATTTAGCAGCTCAAAACTGGGCATCCATGAGGCGCTGTGGGCCATCAGCAGCAGCAGAATTGTATTCCAGCACAATCTGTAACCTCACTGCCCTCATATTCCTCACTCTACCATTATCAACAAACCAGGGGATCAACCCTGGTTCAATGAGGAGTGTAGAAGAGCATGCCAGGAGCAGCACCAGGTGTACTAAAAAAGAGGTGCCAACCTGATGAAGCTACAACACAGGACTACATGCATGCTAAACAGCGGAAGCAACATGCTAGACAGAGCTAAGCGATTCCACAACCAACGGATCAGATCAAAGCTCTACAGTCCTGCCACATCCAGTCGTGAATGGTGATGGACATTTAAACAACTAACGGGAGGAGGAGGCTCTGTAAACATCCCCATCCTCAATGATGGCAGAGTCCAGCACGTGAGTGCAAAAGACAAGGCTGAAGCATTTGCAACCATCTTCAGCCAGAAGTGCCGAGTGGATGATCCATCTTGGCCTCCTCCCGATATCCCCACCATCACAGAAGCCAGTCTTCAGCCAATTCGATTCACTCCACGTGGTATCAAGAAATGGCTGAGTGCACTGGATACAACAAAGGCTATGGTGCTGAAGACTTGTGTTCCAGAACTAGCTGCGCCTCCAACCAAACTGTTCCAGTACAGCTACAACACTGGTATCTACCCGACAATGTGGAAAATTGCCCAGGTATGTCCTGTTCACAAAAAGCAGGACGAATCCAATCCAGCCAATTACCGCCCCATCAGTCTACTCAAGTGGCACTTGCTCACTAATAACCTGCTCACTGATGCTCAGTTTGGGTTCCGCCAGGACCACTTGATTCCAGACCTCATTACAGCCTTGGTCCAAACATGGACAAAAGAGCTGGATTCCAGAGGTGAGAGTGACTGCCCTTGACATCAAGGCAGCATTTGACAGAGTGTGGCACCAAGGAGCCCGAGTAAAATTGAAGTCAATGGGAATTGGGGAAAACTCTCCAGTGGCTGGAGTCATACCAAGTGGTGGTTGTTGGAGGCCAATCATCTCAGCCCTAGGATTAATTAACAATTTTGTTGTGCGGGGTCCCTTAGGGAAGAGTGACCAGAACATGATAGAATTCCTCATTAAGATGGAGAGTGAAGTAGTTGAATCCAAAACTAGGGTCCTGAATCTAAATGAAGGAAATTACGAAAGTATGAGGTGCGAGTTGGCTATGATAGATTGGGGAACTTTACTAAAAGGGATGACGGTGGATAGGCAATGGCTAACATTTAAAGAACCTGTGCAGGATTTACAACGATTATTTATTCCTGTCTGGCGCAAAAATAAAACAGGAAGGGTGGCTCAACCGTGGCTTACAATAGAAATTAGGGATAGTATTCGATCCAAAGAGGAGACATATAAAATTGCCAGAAAAAGCAGCAAGCCTGAAGATTGGGAGCAGTCCAGAATTCAGCAAAGGAGGACAAAGAGATTGATTAAGAGGGGAAGAATAGAGTATGAGAGTAAACTAGCAGGGAACATAAAAACTGACTGTAAAAGCTTCTATAAATATGTCAAGAGAAAAAGATTAGTGAAGACAAATGTAGGTCCCTTACAGTCAGAAATGGGGGAAATTATAATGGGGAAAAAAGAAATGGCAGAACAATTAAATACATACTTTGGTTCTGTCCTCACAAAGGAGAACACAAATCACCTGCCAGAAATGTTAGGGAACCACGGGTCTAGTGAGAGGGAGGAACTGAAGGAAACCAGTATTAGTAAAAAAAAATGCTCTGGAAATTACTGGGGCTAAAGGCTGACAAATCCCCAGGGCCTGATAATCTATATCCCAGAGTACTAAAGGAAGTGGCCCTGGAAATAGTGGATGCATTGGTGATCATCTTCCAAAATTCTATAGACTCTGGAACAGTTCCTACAGATTGGAGGGTGGCAATTGTAACCCCACTATTTTAAAAAAAGGAGGGAGAGAAAAAACAATGAATTACAGACCAGTTAGCCTAACATCAGTAGTGGGGAAAATGCTAGAGTCTATTATAAAAGATGTGATAACAGAACACTTGGAGGGCATTAACGGGAATGGACAAAGTCAGCATGGGTTTATGAAAGGGAAATCATGCTTAACAAATCTACTGGAATTTTTTGAGGATGTAACTAGTAGAATAGATAGGGGAGAACCAGTGGATGAGGTGTTTTTGGATTTTCAGAAGTCTTTTGATAAGGTCCCACACAAGAGGTTAGTGTGCAAAATTAAAGCACATGGGATTGGGGGGGGGCGGGAAATATACTGGCATGGATTGAGAATTGGTTAACAAGTATGTCTTTTCTTAAGTATGGAGACCATACAGTTTGGTCTCCATACTTAAGAAAAGACATACTTGCTCTCGAGGCAGTACAAAGAAGGTTCACTCGGTTAATCCCGGGGATGAGGGGGCGGACATATGAGGAGAGGTTGAGTAGATTGGGACTCTACTCATTGGAGTTCAGAAGAATGAGAGGCGATCTTATTGAAACATATAAGATTGTGAAGGGTCTTGATCGGGTGGATGCAGTAAGGATGTTCCCAAAGATGGGTGAAACTAGAACTAGGGGGCATAATCTTAGAATAAGGGGCTGCTCTTTCAAAACTGAGATGAGGAGAAACTTCTTCACTCAGAGGGTGGTAGGTCTGTGGAATTTGCTGCCCCAGGAAGCTGTGGAAGCTACATCATTAGATAAATTTAAAACAGAAATAGACAGTTTCCTAGAAGTAAAGGGAATTAGGGGTTATGGGGAGCGGGCAGGAAATTGGACATGAAGCTGAGTTCGGATCGGTCAATGCCCTGTGGGTGGCGGAGAGGGCCCAGGGGCTATGTGGCCGGGTCCTGCTCCGACTTCTTGTGTTCTTTAGATTTGTGGTTGGGATCAGATCAGCCATGATCTTATTGAATGGCAGAGCAGGCTCGAGGGGCCGATTGGCCTACTCCTGCTCCAATTTCTTATGTTCTTATGAAACAGAGTAGGAATAAACGGGTCTTTTCCGGGTGGCAGGCAGTGATTAGTGGGGTACCGCAGGGATCAGTGCTTGGGCCCCAGCTATTCACAATATATATCAATGATTTGGATGAGGGAACTGAATGTAACATTTCCAAGTTTGCAGACGACACAAAGCTTGGGTGGAATGTGAGCTGTAAGGAGGATGCAAAGAGGCTCCAATGTGATTTAGACCAGTTGGGTGAGTGGGCAAGAACATGGCAGATGCAGTATAACATGGATAAATGTGAGTTTATCCACTTTGGTTGTAAAAACAGAAAGGCAGATTATTATCTGAATGGTGATAGATTGGGAAAAGGGGAGGTGCAACGAGACCTTGGGTGTCCTTGTACTTCAGTCGCTAAATGCGAGCATTCAGGTGCAGCAAGCAGTTAGGAAGGCGAATGGTATGTTGGCGTTCATTGCAAGAGGATTTGAGTACAGGAACAATGATGTCTTACTGCAGTTGTACAGGGCCTTGGTGAGACCACATCTGGAGTATTGTGCGCAGTTTTGGTCTCCTTATCTGAGGAAGGATGTCCTTGCCATGGAGGGAGTGCAACGAAGGTTTACCAGACTGATTCCTGGGATGGCAGGACTGACTTATGAGGAGAGATTGGGTCGACTATATTCACTAGAATTTAGAAGAATGAGAGGTGATCTCATCGAAACATATAAAATTCTAACAGGACTAGACAGATTGGACAGGGCAGCAGGCACATTGGAACAACACCACATGCACGTTCCCTTTCAAGTCACACACCATCCCGACTTGGAAATATATCGCCGTTCCTTCATTGTTGCTGGATGAAAATCCTGGAACTTCCTACCTCACAGCACTGTGGGAGAACCTTCACTACACGGACTTCAGCGGTTCTACACGGACTTCAGCGGTTCAAGAAGGCGGCTCACCACCACCTTCTCAAGGGCAATTAGGGATGGGCAATAAATGCTGGCGTTGCCAGTGACGCCCACATCCCATGAACGAATTAAAAAACAAAAGCGAATTGAGCCAGTGTAGATCAGCGAGGATAGGGGTGATTGAAGAGTAGTAGGACTTGAGTGCAGGATAAGATACAGCCAGCTATGTTTTGGACAAGTTAGGTTTTATGAAAGATGAACGATGGAAGTCCAGCGAAGAGGCTTTGGAACAATTGACTCGAGGTGAAAAAAACCTGGATAAGAGTTTCAGTGGCAGAGGGGCTGAGGCTAGAGAGTTGAAAATAAAGGAGAGGATGTGGAGTTTGATGCTCAGATCAGGATTGAACATAATGAGATTGCACACTTTTGTTTAGCCTGATTCATTGGCCAGGGAAGGGGTTGAAGTCAGAAGGAAGGGACACAATTTATGGCAGATACTAAAAATGATGACTTCAGTATTCCCTATGTTCAGCAGAAGAACATTGTGACACATCCAATATTTGATGACCGGAGGATGTCGTCTGTGACTTTGGTTGAGGTCATTTCAGTGTTGGGAAATGCACAGCCCGGCTACAGTTTTGGCCACCACATGACAGGAAAAATGTGATTGCCAGGGCTGGAGAATTTTAGCTGTGAGAAAGGATTGGATAGACTGGTGTTGTTTTCTTTGGAACAAAGGAGGTTGAGGGCAGATTTAATTGAGGTATATAAAAATATGACTGGACTAGATAGAGTGGATAGGGAGAACCTATTTCCCTTAGCAGAGGGGTCAGTGATCAGGGACCATAGATTTAAAGTAATTGGTAGAAGAATTAGAGGGGAGCTGAGGAGAAACATTTTTACCCAGAAGGTGGTGGGGGTCTGGAACTGCCTGAAAGGGTGGTAGAGGCAGAAACCCCCAACTCATTTAAAACATACTTAGTTGTGCACTTGAAGTGCCGTAACCTACAGGGCTACGGACCAAGTGCTGGAAAGTGGGATTAAACTGGATAGCTCTTTTTCGGCCAGCACGGACACAATGGGCTGAATGACCTCCTTCTGTGCTGTAACTTTCTATGATTCTATGTGCAGAAGTTAGACTGAAGAGATTCAAACAGGAAGTTTTGAGAGAGATGCGCATGGAGTCGAGAGACGATGATACGTTTGAGGACCTTAAGAGAGAAAGGGTGGTTAGCTGAAGAGGGTTGATGGATCAAGGGTTGGTTATTTTAAGGAAATTATGACAGTTTTGAAAGGGAGAGGAAGGAGAACTGTTAACATTGTCAGTTACCCTCGGGCCAGGAGGGGTAGTTGAGTGATCTGTTGTTGAGTGGGCAGGAGATCAGAGGAGCAGGAGATGGGTTTTGTGGAAGAAATTAGTTTGGAAAGGGTGGGTTGGGAGATGGGATAAGAAACTGCAAAGTGACGAGGGTTCTGAGCTGGAGTGGTTGGGAGGACTGGATGGCAGTTAGGGGAGAGGAAGCAACAGAGACATCTGTGTCGATGGTTTCAATTTTAGAGATGAAGACTACATGAGTTCCTTACATTTGGCATTGGAGATGAGAGTGGAGGGGGCAGAAGAAAGATTGATTTTAGGCTGATGGGTGGTTTTGGCTGAGGAGAGCAAGGCACAGTAAAGCTTGACATGGTCAAGCCAAATCTGGCAATTTCTGACTATGCTAATGGTATATCAGATATGCTCAAGTTTGCACCCCTCTGAATTCAGGACAAGAAGTTTTTGGATGTAGGGGGAGTGATGAGGATGGAAGGCAGTGATCAATTTGCTGGGAGCAAGGACGTTGGAGGCGAGGGAGTGGCTTAATAGGTTGACCGTAGCAGAGATGTCATGTTGGGTGGAGGGCCAGACGAGGGACTTGAGAGTTGGAGAGAGAATTAGTGAATTAACTAGGGAAGTGTTTTTATTTTGTGAACAAATGGTAAGGGTTTGGAATTCAGAGAGAGTAGGGAAATGTGGATATTAAGGTAGTGGTCAGAGATGGTCTTATCAGTGATCGAGACTTTGTTTGCACAGAGGCCACGAGAGATGTTGAGGTTGAAGGGGTGGCAATGGGTATAGGTGGGGGAGTTTATATGAAGGGTGCAACTGAGTGAGGATTGGAAAGCAGAGAAGTTTGAGGAGGGAGACTTGGGGAGTTTAGGTATAGGCTGAAATCACAGAGGATAAGGGAGAAGAGGAGGGAAATTATCTGAGAGAGGAGTCAGCATGTTGTTTTGGAAGATCGTATGTGACACAGTTTTTAAATAATAGGTGGTAGGAATGGAAGAGGGTGAGTTACGTGAAGGAAGAGCAGGTGACAAAATAGTAGCGGGAAAGACCGAGGTAGAACTTGGCTGGAGAGCTACACCGCTGCCGTGGCAGTTTATGTCTAACATGCTGTCAGATGGGAAGGCTTTAGTGCAGAATAAGGATTTGCTAGCATAAGCAAGGTTTCTGTCAGCACTGGGATATCAATAGAGTCATCCAGGATAAGATCATGGATGGTGAGGGCCTTATTTGTGAGGGAATGAATTTTCTAGATTCTGAGTGGGACTCCGATGGAAGAAACCTTGGCATGGTCGAGGGTGGGGGGTGATAGTAGATAAGGAGAGGAGAATGGGGATGAGGTTAACCCCTCGAGTGAGGAGGGCGGGATGATAGAAGGGAGTGGAGGGCGAGGCAGTTGGAGTTGCTGCTCTGGGAGAGCCAGTAATGGTTTCCAGAGTGGACATGGCGAAGGATACCAAGGGAGGCAAAGCGGGAAGCCGTGGACTCATTCAAGAGGGACCAGATCCTTGGATGGCGGCAGTAGAGAAAGTAGTCTGAGGAATAGTATCAAATGAGAGTAATGATCAAGGGACGCTTGATGCTGGAGAAGGGGCAAGTGAAAAGGGCATGGCTGGTTGGGGAGAAATGAAGGCCAGCAGGACGGGGCTGAAACTTCCTGAGAGGAACCAGTTGATTTCAGATTTGTCACCGTAATATATTAAACAGTATGCCAGCATGTACAGATATTACATTTTGTTACAGATGTAAAACTATCTTAAAATGTCTACAATGGACAACTTGCTTTTTCAAAGTCAAGGGCTGAGTAGGAGAATTAGTTTCTATTTTCTGTTAGTTTTGGATAAGAGCTAAAAAAGCAGTTGATTGAAATTTACTGAAGACTGCTAACTTGTAAATAAACCCTTCTGAAAGCTTGTTTATTTTTTATTCCAATCAGGTTATTATGATAACACAGTATTTCACAGGGTCGTACCGGGCTTTATTGTGCAAGGAGGGGATCCTACAAGAACTGGAACAGGTGGTGAATCAATATATGGGCGGCCATTTAAGGTCTGAATCTTTTTTTCAATTTTCTCACTTCCTCTCTTTAAGGTACTGATTAATGCTGGGATAAATTCCATGGTGCTGGCACCCTTTTGCTACTGCTTCCAGAGGGCTATTCTTAATGTGAGACTCTAGGAAGGATGTTCCACCATAGAAGCATCACAGCTGAGGTTGATTGCTGTCTTCATCTTCCTGCTTTTCAGTAAGGGGCAGGGATCATAGGAGTTGGAATGATTGTTGATTCCTTCTCCTCCCTCAGCCTATACATGCTTGAGGCCAATTGTAGTGTTCCCGCCATCAAGTAACTCAGCACAGATCAGCGATCAAACCTGGGACCTGTCTGTGTGATACGGTAATACACTGCACTGTTCATTTATCTACTAAAGCTTTGAGGGAGCTGGGATGTCTGAATTTTCTATGTTTGTACATTTTGTATTAAAAAAATTTCTGTGTTTTTTCTTTGTGTTCTGATTGAATAAGTATTAATAACAATTACATTACAGTCTATTTGAAAGTTTTTCATATAAGTAATGCCAATTGGATTCTTTTGATTGTAAACTATACTTTGGGCATGATTTTAGCCTGGAAAAATGGGTGGGTTGGGGGCGGGGGGGGGGGGGGTTAAAAATTGCAACAATTTCAAACCCGCCTCTAACCCACCGTTTCCGGTTTTCATGGGGGCGGCACGAGAGATAGGTAACCAACCCACTCTCAGGAGGCGCGTTGGTCATTAAAACCTTTCAAGGAGGCTGCGGGTCTCCATTTTTTTCAGGTTTTGTGATTTTTATCCTCTGGGAGCCGGGATTCCCGGGCCTTCTCCTTCATGCCATGTGAGAGGAGGTGAGATGGCCCGAAAATGCAGGTTAGCGCCTTTATGGCACAGCTTGTGGGCCTGGAGGAGCAGGAGTGCTTCCTCTCGGTCCAATAAGTCTACCTGCAGCAATTCCCCCACCCCACCACCAACGACCGCGACCTCCGTGATGATCCTGTTTCTCTCCCCCCCCCCCCCCCCCCCCCCCCCACCCCCCCTCCCCCCAGATGACTGACCTTCGATTCCGGCCCCCTGAGGACTGACCTGATCCCCGCACCCACTTTCGGACTAAAATTATGCCCTTTGTATTTCTTGAAATCTCCAGTTTTCAATAAGCTTAATTTTTTTTTATTGTTGTTTTAACTTGCAGGATGAATTTCATTCTCGTTTACGTTTTAATAGAAGGGGATTGGTCGCTATGGCAAATGCTGGACCTCATGATAATGGCAGCCAGTTTTTCTTTACATTGGGACCTGCAGATGAACTCAATAACAAACATACCATCTTTGGAAAGGTTAGATTATGAGCATAAAGAAATTTTGCTATTGCATTCCAGTTCTATCTACTGACATGTCCAAGGATAAGACTCACACTAACACTTACACTATTCAAATAAGCACACACACACTACATGTACTTGTACACATTACCCTTGCTCCTGGTGTTGCAATTTTTCAGTAACACTTTATAATATAAGTTTCCTATGTAAACATTTTAGTGGAATTCCTGTATTAACAAGTTCAACATTGTCCCTTGTGCTCTAATTTCATTTCTCCAACCACTTGGTGCTGTTGCACCTTCCTTTTCCGTCTCCCACCTCTGCTGTACTAGCCACAGAACTGAAACCTGCTTTCAAGTGGTTTGCTGTTAACTGTAATTATCATATTCATTTTCTTATGATCTAATCTTTCCTTAAGTTGTTTAAGTGCTTTTACTTTCATAGTAAACTACTTAAAGCTGGTTCCTGGTTATGGCTGGGAATGCAGCTTTACTCACTGCTGGAGCTGGAAAAAAAATCTTCCAGACCATATTGGGCTTCAAGTCCTGCTCTTGGCAACCAGCCTCACTGATTATTTAAAAAAGAAAGCGAATCTTCCGAGCCCTGTTGGGCCTCAGGTCCTGCTCCCGGCAACTGACAATGCTTTTTAAGCACACCTTCCCCTTTTGCTCCTGCTTGCCAACTGAGGACAGCTTCCATTCATCCAACCCACACTCAAAAGCCCATATCGGGTCTTTAGCTGGGAACTGGCTTTTTAAATACCAGACTAGGATTCCCTGTTATTCAACATGTTTGGAGTTCAAAGTAAGGGGGGAGCCCTACACTGAATCCTTCCCCACACTTCAAAAGCCAGTTCCTGATTACGGCTGGGAACCACCTTTTCTATTATTTGGAGGGAATTCTTTTAAAGGCTTCTGCATAACTTTGGGGAAATCTCAGTTATTTAAGCTGCAAAAACTTTAAGTAATAGTGGCTAACATTAAGTAATAGTGCTAACGTTGTGCCGTTGTTTAAAAAAGGAGCGAAGGATAGACCGAGTAATTACAGGCCAGTCAGCCTAACCTCGGTAGGCAAATTATTGGAATCAATTCTGAGAGACAGGATAAACTGTCCCTTAGAAAGGCACGGACTAATCAAGGACAGTCAGCACGGATTTGTTAAGGGGAGGTCGTGTCTGACTAACTTGATTGAATTTTTCGAGGAGGTGATGAGGAGGATCGATGAGGGTAGCGTAATTAATGTGGTCTACTTGGATTTTAGCAAGGTTTTTGACGAGGTCCCACGTGGCAGATTGGTCAAAAAAGTAAAGGCCCATGGGATCCAAGGGAATGTGGCAAATTGGATCCAAAATTTGCTCAGTGGCAGGAAGCAAAGGGTAATGGTCGACGGACGTGTTTGCGACTGGAAGGCTGTTTCCAGTGGGATGTCGCAGGGCTCGGTACTAGGTCCTTTGCTTTATGTGGTATACGTTAACGATTTGGACTTAAACATAGGGGGCATGATTAGGAAATTTGCGGATGACATAAAGATAGTCCGTGTGGTTGATAGTGAGGAGGAAAGCTGTAGGCTGCAGGAAGATATTAGTGGATTTTTTTTTTATTCGTTCATGGGATGTAGGCATCGCTGGCCAGGCTAACATTTATTGCCCATCCCTAATTGCCCTTGAGAAGGTGGTGGTGAGCCTCCTCATTAGTCAGGTGGGCAAAAAAGTGGCAAATGGAGTTCAGTCTGGAAAAGTGTGAGGTAATGCATTTGGGGAGAGCAAACAAGGCATGGGAATACACAATAAATGGGAGGATATTGAAAGGTGTAGAGGGAGTGAGGGACCTTGGAGTGCATGTCCACAGATCCCTGAAGATAGCAGGACAGGTAGATAAGGTGGTTAAGAAGGCATATGGAATGCTTTCCTTTATTAGCCGAGGCATAGAATCTAAAAGCAGGGATGTTATGCTGGAACTGTATAAAACACTAGTTAGGCCACAGCTTGAGTACTGTGCACAGTTCTGGTCACCACATTACAGGAAGGATGTAATTGCACTAGAGAGGGTGCAGAGGAGATTTATGAGGATGTTGCCAGGACTGGAGAATTTTAGCTATGATGACAGATTGGATAGGCTGGGGTTGTTTTCCTTGGAACAGAGGGGGCTGAGGGATGATTTGATTGAGGTGTATAAAATTATGAGGGGCCTAGATAGAGTGGATAGGAAGGACCCATTTCCCTTAGCGGAGGGGTCAATAACCAGGGGGCATAGATTTAAAGTGATTGGTAGAAGGATTAGAGTGGAAATGAGGAAACATTTTTTCACCCAGAGGGTGGTGGGGGTCTGGAACTCACTGCCTGAGAGGGTGGTAGAGGCAGAAACCCTCAACTCATTAAAAAAAAATACCTGGATGTGCACCTGAAGAGCCGTGACCTGCAGGGCTGTGGACCAAATGCCGAAAAGTGGAATTGGGCTGGGTGGCTCGTTTCTCAGCCGGCGCAGACACAAGGGGCCGAATGGCCTCCTTCTGTGCCGTAAATTTTCTATGATTCTATGGCTTCCCCAAATCTGAGGCTGAGGAGACAATTAAAGGTATTCACATAATCCTGCTGCACCAAGCAGTTGTTGATTTCTTCCTCTTACCCTTTCCTTTTCCCTCCTACACTGAGCACCTGCTCCTCACCTTTTTTTCTCTCTCCTGCCTTCCCTGACTGTGAGCCACATTCATCACGAGAAAATACAGCTTGCCTTCCAACCACAGTTCAAAAGGCACCCGCAATTAGGTGACTTGCAGCACTCTGCCCAGCACTCTGCTGTTGCCACTACAAGATGCTAGCTTGTCGTCCATACCTCCCACTTGAAAGGACAGAAGAGGTCAGAAAATGGTAGAAGGGAGAACAAAAAGACAAAGCACTAGAAAAGAAGAGCACGGGAGAGAGAATCAGAGGAGACAGAATAGATGAGACTGTAAAAGGAAGATGAGCAGAAGAGGAGAAAAAGAAGTGGCCACATGAAGGTAAGACAGGTAAGAGAGAACGCACCCTCTGATTTACTGTGAGTAACTCCATAAACGATCCACTATATAATACAGTGCACAACAGTTAAATGAACAATGATTTTGCCAAGTAATTTTATTTACTTAACGGTTCTATTCTTTTATCCGTTTTGACTGTTGTATCAAGTTTGGCAAGAAGCTAACAATAGAATGCAAACAGGATTGCAATTAAAGCACTATAAATACAGTCACACAGTTATGGATAACAAAGTATATTTATATCATTTGCTTCATTGCAAAAAAGCACTTAAAAATCTTTAAGAAAGGACTTATAAAATATTCACGGAGACAGAGTTTCTGCCACAGTTTGTTGCCGAAGGGTTTATGCTTCGCTAAAATATGAGTAAATTATAAGCATCACAAAGCTTGAGCATTGGCACCTGATGAGGCGGTTCCACATTGATTACCAAAAGTGCTTGCACCCTAGCATCTGTAGTGGTGAAAAAGACTGAAACATCACTGATTTGGTGACTAGGCAATTTTCACAACTAAACAAAGACACTTGTAAAAAGAGCTAAACGTATTCATTGGCAAAAAGGGCTTACACATTGGCTTTAGCGAGGCAGTGTAAGGCTTAAATGAATAAATCCAGACTTTCGCAATTCACTTAAGTGTTTTATTCATTTAACAGGGACAGCTACCTTTGTAAAAGATCGAAAAGGGATTTGTGCATGAAGATTTTATTCTCAAACGTTTTATTCTTTTATCAGTTCATTTAAGTGGGCTTAACTGTATTAAAAGTCTTGCATACTTACCGTTGAGCCGTCCTAGCTTCATCTCCAAGGAAGGTGGCACAGTTCTCCAGTGCCAGCCATCTCAGACTTGTAAAAGTCAGGCTTGTCACCTGATCCTCCCTCCTTGTCGCTTCTTGCTGCTTTCTCTTGCCACCTCTTCTGCTGCTCAATCTCCAAGCTGGCCTATCCCCACTTCAAGAGTTGGACTTTCTTTTTTCTCCCCACTGCCACCCCTGCCCTGAGCACCAGTTCATTTCATCCCATGCCCTGCAACGAGATAAGCCATTATTGCTGGCTGTGCCTGCGAACCAGTTTTAAGTTGTTTGTGTGCTTATGATGCTTTTACTTTCATAGTAAATCACTTAAACTCAGGCCCTGGTTATTGCTGGGAACGCAGCTTTTCTCATTGCTGTAGCTGGTTTCCCAAAAGGGTTTTCTCAAAACTGAGCTGGGGCAAGTCTCTGTTACTTAAAGCATATACTTTGCTTATGCTGTTTGTTGATTTACCCCTGTAATTGCTTTAGAGATGGAGCTAGAAGGGCTTAATGGTAAGTATGCAAGACTTTTATATAGTGGATCGCTTTTGCAGTTGCTCACAGTAAGTCAGAGAGTGTGTTCTCTCTCTTACCTGTCTCTCTTACCTTCATGTAGCTACTTCTTTCTTTTTCTCCTCTTCTGCTCAACTTTCTCTTTCTATCATGGAAAGCCTTTTTTAAAACCTTGCAAGGGGAAGGGAAACATATGATTTTCCTTCATTCCGGACCTGCTCGGAGAGCCTGTGCCTTTTCCTGCTGTTTTTTACTGTGTAATACCACTCCTGTATCCCCTGCCCTGAGCACCCATGCCACCCCACCAATCCCCACTGCCAACTCACCCCCAACAAAACTCATCACTTTGTTCCCAACCATGGCCCTCAAACTGGCATTAAGTTCTGTAAAGTTTTTATTCTGCCTTTACTAAAATAATAAGAGCAATAAGTGCATTGAAGATGTATGTGTATATATATATTTATATGTATGTATGTATATTTAGGTCAGAACTATGTTATAGCTTTGAAGATGCTCTACATTAATAATACATTTTATATACATATATGTATACAAAATTTAATTAATGTAGATCACATTCAAAGTTATGAGAGTTGTGACTGATCCATGCAATTGAATTTCATCAACAGTACGTTGTAGAATAAGAATCTAATAAGATAATCCTGTTTTGATTATTGGTGGGAAAATTATTATAGATTTTTTTTTACAGGTGACTGGTGATACTATTTATAATATATTAAGATTAGCGGAAGTAGAAATTGATAAAGATGAACGACCAATCAGTCCCCACAAGATTAAATCTACAGAGGTGAGATGACCAATTTGAAATTCATATTTTAATTGTTTGTATGATACCAAATTTAAGTAGGGAGTCCATAGTCATTACATCAGAAGTACTTTTTGGATACAGTTCTTCTATTTAATCCATCAATCTGTTCTATGAATGTGGTGCTGTGAGGGTATAAATTTATGCCACTTAATGTTGTTACCGTCAATCAACTGAACTCCAGCCCTTTGTGTTAATTCTAACTGCGGTATTTAACATTCACCACAGGGTGGATCTGTAACAGTACATTTCCGGTCTTGCTAAAGGTAAGTTACAGCAAATATGTTGTACTTACCCTGGGGCCATGAGAAATCCACAACCACAACCACTAGGCTACCATCTGGCCTTGTATGTAGCAGCAATAAGATATTATTGTCTTTGTGGAGGTTCAAAAAACTTGAAGAGCATACTGCTCAGACAGAAGCTTTTAATAAACCAATTCACTAAGACGATATAGTCTCTATTATGTCGACGAGCTAATGATTTAGTTGCAGGTATAGATGGTATTCATGCTAAATTCCTAAAATGAGCGCTTTGAGGGGAACTCTCAGAGTTGGAACACATATTGTCAAGAACTGCTGATTTGCCTTGCAGCTACTTTTCTGAGGCCTGAGAATAGGATTCTGTTTGAGATGTACAGAGTGCAGTTGTGATCCCTAGCCACAAGAAGGGGGATCCTTGTGAGACTGAAAACTAAAGGAATCTTGCTGATATCAGTAGCTGTAAGATTGTTCTTCAGATCATTGTGGCATTTAATTTGGAGGCCCGGGGTGAATCAAAAAAGGATCAAGCTGAATTTTGTTTTTGTGAGGATTGCGTTTGGCAACTTCATAAAGTTTTAGGAGCGATCCACTTGCGTTGCCTTTATCAAAATACTGAAACCTTCAGGAGTAGATGGCCAAATCTTGGATTTTATCTGGGAACTTTAACCAATGGAAAAATGGTTTAGGATCATTGTTGTGTAACTGCAAAGCCTTGTGGGTAGATGTAACCCACAGGTCCTCTTCCAGCTCCCTAATGACTCTTTTACCCTTTACACTCTCCATCATACTCTACCTTTATAGCCAAAGAGAATTCAAGCACTATTTTAAAGGCCCTCTGTTTTCAATTAACAGCTTTCCTTTCCATCATAGTTATTTAGCAGAACCTTATTTTAGTGGATGTGCAGTTAGGAGGAAAATTAGAAACTCCTTGAACCATTTTCACAAAAGAAGAGTGAGGTAATTTGCACAATGTCTATTAATGATGTGCCATTCTGGACAGCCACAAGAATGTTCTGGAAATTTCTGAGTTGGGATGAAGAGCAATCCTAAATAAATATTTTAGTGACATTGGCCTATAAATTGCTCTGAGCGGCAAACGAACACCGCTCGCCATTCCATAGATTTATACTCACCCACTAACTTTATTGCGGGCACTTCCTCTAATAGGAAGCTGAGAAGAGCCCAGCATTAACTCCAGTGAAGCCAGGACCCATGGAAGAAGCAAGAGGATTGTTCTCTCCCCTCGACCAATCAGATTGCAGCATCCTTGAAAAGCTGCAAAGAGTCAAAATCTTGAAGTACAAGCTGCAATGTAAAAACCAGAAAGTGAAAGTTACCACAATAAAATCATTTATAAAAACTGTTATAGACAGCGAGAAAAAGAGAGGGTAAGAAATAGTCGCATTAAATAAATGAGACAGAAAGAAAAAGTTAACAAAAAAAATTTTAATGACCAAAAACTATTAAAATATGGAGTAATGAGACTCCACATTTTAAAAGTCAATTTTTAGTTGTTTGGCAGTCATTAAGACTCACCGCACTGTTAAAACTTAGTTTAGACCTGGTATATTTAAGTATACCTGTTTTGTGGCAATATTAGTTAGTTTCCAGCTCTCCAACAGAAGAGCGAGTTGGCGCTGGTCCGTTGATTCTGTTGATTGCAGATGTCAATATCCCTTTAAGGCGAACCTGTCAAATCACCAGCGAGCCAGTAAGAGCAAGTTCCGGATTTCCGCGTTTGCCTGCGCATATGCTAATGCCAGAACTTGCTCTTTCATTTAGCCACCAACAATGGTGAGCACTGTTGAGCTCACTGTTCTTTTTAAAACAATTTCTGGCCCTATATTCTGACACATTTACGATCCAGCAAGTCCTTTAAGGAATAAGGATGATGGAAATATCCTGGAGGATTCAGCAATGATAGAAATGTTAAATGGATTCTTCACAAATTAAGATGTTATGTTTTTGGCTTTTAAGGTACTGTTTTCTTTTTCAATGTTTTCATAGAACTTCTGTTGATCGTGCTTTCTCCCACATGAACAGGAAATGCGCTTCCTGAGTGTTCTTCCCTTGCAGAGGGTAACATGGGTTGGGTCTAATAATTAACCTAACTGCAGTAAATTGAATACTAGAACTTGCGTAAGGTTTCCATTATCTCTTCAATCAATTCAGAAAGTGAAAATACTACATCAAGGAACAGACTGATACAAGCTAAAATACCTAATTATTTACAAATTAGATGACACGGTGAAGCATGAGAAATGGGTATGCACTACATTGTACAGTCAGTAAGCTCAAAACATTTGGAAAAACATCCAGAGGGCTAATTTACTATTGTGCTGTCTGCACGGTAGAACTTCGAAACAATCATTTGATGAAGAAGTAAAGTTCTAGGGAAAGATTCAGGATTGCTACAGACTAGGTCTCCTCTTTTAACGTGGCATTTTCATTCTCCTGCACAGTGCTTTGGTAACAACCCCCTTCCTCTGAAGGACTAGCCAGATGAACTCTCTTTCAGGGTACCATTGATGACTCCTTCAGCATCAAAAGCCTCCAGTTTATAAATTAAACATTTCTTTGATCTCAGGATAGCAGATCAAAGGCTCAATATTATTTTGACATCTAAAACAGATCATTTTAAAATTAAATGCAATGTAACAACTACTTGGCAGAATATGAACTCTATTTAAAATAGTGTAAGAAATAATTACTACTAATGTGAATCTTAATTGTAAACAATTTTACAACACCAAGTTATAGTCCAACAAATTTATTTTAAATTCCACAAGCTTTCGGAGGCTTCCTGAGGAAGGAGGAAGCCTCCGAAAGCTTGTGGAATTTAAAATAAATTTGTTGGACTATAACTTGGTGTTGTAAAATTGTTTACAATTGTCAACTCCAGTCCATCACCGGCATCTCCACATCAATGTGAATCTTAAGAAGTGTAAACAATTTTACAACACCAAGTTATAGTCCAGCAATTTTATTTTAAATTCACAAGCTTTCGGAGACTTCCTCCTTCCTCAGGTAAATGTTTCAGGAGCTCCTTGAAGCCTACGCATTTATACATATAGAACAATACATGGTGTTTACAGACTGCCCCTGCAACTGCCCGTTGCCAAGGCAATCACCGTGTTCAGACAGAGAGGTGTCACCTGCAGAACCCCCGAATACACATTCAACAAAAAAACAAACAGGGAAAAAAAACAGAGAAAAAAAACAGAGAGAGGCAGAAACATCCGGAAGGCAGAGAGAGCCAGCAAATGACCCATTATATTAAAAACAGATAACATTTGTTCGCTGGTGGGGTAACGTGTAGCGTGACATGAACCCAAGATCCCGGTTGAGGCCGTCCTCATGGGTGCGGAACTTGGCTATCAATTTCTGCTCGACGATTTTGCGTTGTCGTGTGTCTCGAAGGCCGCCTTGGAGTACGCTTACCCGAAGGTCGGTGGATGAATGTCCATGACTGCTGAAGTGTTCCCCGACTGGGAGGGAACCCTCCTGTTTGGCGATTGTTGCGCGGTGTCCGTTCATCCGTTGTCGCAGCGTCTGCATGGTCTCGCCAATGTACCATGCTCTGGGGCATCCTTTCCTGCAACGTATGAGGTAGACAACGTTGGCCGAGTCACAGGAGTATGAACCATGCACCTGGTGGGTGGTGTCCTCTCGTGTGATGGTGGTATCTGTGTCGATGATCTGGCATGTCTTGCAGAGGTTACCGTGGCAGGGTTGTGTGGCGTCGTGGACGCTGTTCTCTTGAAAGCTAGGTAATTTGCTGCGAACGATGGTCTGTTTGAGTTCCCCTCCCAGTCGGGGAACACTTCAGCAGTCATGGACATTCATCCACCGACCTTCGGGTAAGCGTACTCCAAGGCGGCCTTCGAGACACACGACAACGCAAAATCGTCGAGCAGAAATTGATAGCCAAGTTCCGCACCCATGAGGACGGCCTCAACCGGGATCTTGGGTTCATGTCACGCTACACGTTACCCCACCAGCGAACAAATGTTATCTGTTTTTAATATAATGGGTCATTTGCTGGCTCTCTCTGCCTTCCGGATGTTTCTGCCTCTCTCTGTTTTTTTTCTCTTTTTTTTCCCTGTTTGTTTTTTTGTTGAATGTGTATTCGGGGGTTCTGCAGGTGACACCTCTCTGTCTGAACACGGTGATTGCCTTGGCAACGGGCAGTTGCAGGGGCAGTCTGTAAACACCATGTATTGTTCTATATGTATAAATGCGTAGGCTTCAAGGAGCTCCTGAAACATTTACCTGAGGAAGGAGGAAGTCTCCGAAAGCTTGTGAATTTAAAATAAAATTGCTGGACTATAACTTGGTGTTGTAAAATTGTTTACAATCTTAAGAAGGGCTTTTGACTTGTTTGCTCAGCTACAAGAGCCTACAATCACACGTACTTAACCATTGTCTTGAATGTTATGCAGAAATTTACACTTCACAGCAATGTCCTAATTAAACAGCAGGTCACAGGATGAGCTAGCTGCCTTGGCAGACAGATTGGCTCTGATCTGCCATCTTAATCTTAGGAAAAGAACAGAATCTGCTTTCATTGAGCTTTTAAAAATACACATAACCATGACAGGATGAAATCTCACTTTTCATCACTTTAGACTGGAGATAAATTTCACATTCACATGTAGTAACTTCAGATATCCAAGATGTTTTATAAAAAGTTGCAATACCAATTTTCTGCCACTTGATGTCACCAATGTAATTTGTGAATGCAAGCAACTTCTAATGATTCAAGTGCATACCAGAGAAACTTAAGGCATAATTGCATGTTTATGAAAAGTAGTACATTGTTGTAGCCACTATGATTTCCATTGTCCTACAGAAAAATATGATTAGTGTTCATGGACGCCTAAATTAGTGAGTCAACAAATGTTTACGTAAATAACTGTGAGGTCTGTTTCTAAGTTAGAATGCATGTGTATAAATATTTACATCCCTGGAACTTTTGAAAACCAGATATAACTTTGGAACGATGCTTTTCTCTAACATTTAGGGATTGACCTCAGTCTCAGTGTTGAAAGTATATAAAAGCAAATTCATTGTTTGTTTCTAAATATTTGCTTTTAAGCTGAACATTTATCAAAATACTTTTCTAGGTGCTGCACAATAGCTTTGATGACATTGTTCCAAGAGTATTGAAAAAACACAAAAAGGAAAAGAGAGAGGAAGAAGTGAAAAAATCTCATTCCAAAGGCACAAAGTAAAAAAAAATCTTTGTATCATTCTTGTTGCCCATTTCTAATATACCTAACCTCTTTTCTATTTTCATATACAAACCTGTGTAAACTCTTTCTGTCATTGGTATGCATGTTGAGTATTCTTTTTATTTTTGAGCTATAGTCACATACTTTAATTGAAAGCTTCATCTTAGATGTGACTTTCCCACCTCCTTCCTTTATCAAGTGATAAAGTAGTGTGTGCTGTGTGCAGTTCAAGAAAAAAATGTGTCTACATTTGGCATCTTCTCACTGAGAGGGTTGCTTGCAATGTTGGACCATTTGTATTGCAGTATAGAAAATTTTGCCGTTTGCATACAAAAAATTAGAGTTTGGGGCTTTATTGAAGTCGATTAGTATTACAATTCAAGAAGAAAAAATGTGCAAAACTTGGAAGTGAAATAAAATTGGAATCAAAGGTATGGAATGCTTTTAAATGCTCTTTTTTGAGTGAAGAGCAGCAAGCATACCACAAATTGCATATTCGTTCTCTGGTTCAGAAGCTAAGTGCACATTTTTTTGAAATTTTAAGAACATTTCTGCTTGAAAAAACATATCTCCAGTTTCTTTTTCAGTTTTAAAAAAAAATGCAGGGATAATTTTACTTTTTGACACATGGACAGCATTTATGTAGTGGTGGTTTTGTAGCATTTAATCCACAAAATATAATTATCAAGCTGAGTCAGTAGCTGAAAAGTAATGTATTGAAATTGCTTCAGCTTTCTAATCCTACAGCAGAGACTGATTTAACAAGAGCTCAGGTGTATGTTCTAAGATAGAAAAATGATGTGCGAAACAAAGCTTGCAATTAATGGAGAACATCATAATTTTCCTGAGTCCCAGCAAGCACTGGCACATCTATAAACCCATACATAGAGGATCTCCAGACTCAGATGGACAGTCAAATTTGATACAGTGATCTCTAGAATTAGTCATGGGAGTTTCAGAATTTTTATCTGGCACCTCATCAAAGTGAAGTATCATTTCAGTAGTATAAACAAGAGTACATCAGCATCTGAAAAGAGGAGAGGTTACTGTTCCAGCTTGAGATCCTTCATCTCGGCTTGAAGTGTCAACTTTTCTTTCTCCAGATCCTGAGAGATTGGCATGTATTTCTAGCTTTAATGTTTTTATTTCAGATTTCAGTTTTTTTTTATACATGTTCAGAGAAGAACTAGCCTTTTAGGTTGATAGCATTTTCATGAATCAAGACCGAAGCCATTGTCTTTGGTCCCCGCCGCAAACTCCGTTCCCTAGACACTGACACCATCCCTCTCCCTTGCCACTGTCTGATGCTGAACCAGACAGTTCACGACCTGAGATGAGCTTCCGACCACACATCCGCTCTATCACCAAGTCTGCCTACTTCCACCTCTGTAACATCGCCCGTCCTCCGCCCCAGCTTCAGTTCATCTGCTGCTGAAACCCTCATCCCCATACCTTTGTTACCTCCAGACTGGACTATTTCAATGCTCTCTTGGGTGGCCTGCCATCTTTCACCCTCCATAAACTTGAGCTCATCCAAAACTCTGCTGCCCGTATCCTAACTCGCACCAAGTCCTGTTCTCTCATCACTCCTGTGCTCGCTGACCTACATTGGCTCCCGGTCGGGGAAAGCCTCGATCTTAAAATTCTCATCCATGTTTTCAAATCTCTTCAAGGCCTCGCCCCTTCCTATCTCTGTAACCTCCTACAGACCTCCGAGATCTCTGCACTCCTCCGATTCTTGCCTCTTGCGCATCCCCGATTTTAATTGCCTTCAGCTGCCTATGCCCTAAGCTCTGGAATTCCCTCCTTAAACCTCGCCACATCTCTACCTTTCCTCCTTAAACATGCTCCCTAAAACCTACCTCTTTGACCAAGCTTTTGGTCACCTGTCCTAATACCTCCTTATGTGGCTCGGTGTCAAATTATGTTTGATAACATTCCTGTGAAGCGCCTTGGGACGTTTTTGCTACATTAAAGGCGCCATATAAATGCACGTTGTTGTTGGAAGGAAAACTTTTTAAGTAAACCCACTGCACAGATGACACAGTAAATAGTGTAGACGGGGGCAGAATGTTGCAAAGGGACATTGATAGATTAAGTGAGTGGGCAAAACTGTGGACGATGGAGTTCAATGTGGGAAAGTGTGAGGTCATCCATTTTGGACCTAGGAAAGATAGTTCAGTATACTTTCTAAATGGTGAGAAGCTAGGAAGTGTGGATGAACAGAGAGATTTAGGGGTCCAAGTACAGAAATCACTAAAAGCTAATGGACAGGTACAAAAAATAATTATAAAGGCTAATGAAATGTTGGCCTTTATCTCAAGAGGGCTGGAATACAAAAGGGTGGAAGTTATGTTACAGAGCTCTGGTTAGACCCCATTTAGGGTATAGTTCAATTCTGGCCACCACACCTCAGGAAGGATATATTGGCCTTGGAGCGGGTGTAGCCGATACCGAGGCTAAAAAGTTTTGATTACGAGGACAGATTGCATAGACTAAGCTTGTATTCCCTTGAATATGGAAGATTAAGGGATGATCTAATTGAGGTGTTTAAGATGTTCAAAGGAATTGATAGGGCAGATGGAGAGAAACTATTTCCTTTGGCATAGCCTTAAAATTAGAACTAGGTCGTTCAGGAGTGATTTCAGAAAGCCCTTCTGCAAACAAAGGGTAGTGGAAATTTGGAACATTCTCCTCCAAAAGCTTTTGAGGCTAGGTCAATTGAAAATTTCAAAACTGAAGTTGATAGATTTTTGTTAGGCAAGCGTAGTAAGGGGTATGGAACCAAGGCGGGTAGATGAAGTTAGGATACAGATCAGCTGTGATCTAATTGAATGGTGGAACAGGTTCAAGTGGCTTAGTGGCCTACTCCTTTTCCTATGTTCCTATGCAAGCAAAGGTTAGTAAATTGGTAGAGTTATCTCCTGCTGTACTCCTTGACAGGGCAAGACTCATGATAAGTCAGAGCTAACACTTTTACAGTGGTTACTATTTGAGGCTGTCTGGACGGCATCTACCTTAAACAGTTTGCACGCTTTCCCTAATCTTCACTAGCTTCACTTGCAAGCTTAGAATCGGAGAAATCTGAGGTAGTACATTTTGGTGGAAGAATAAGGAGAAGGAATAAATGGTAAAAGTTTAAAAGCAACAGATGAGCAGAGACTTGGGGTTCAGATACACAAATTTTTACAAGGGGGGAACAAGGTGATTGAGCTGTTTTTTTTTAAAGCATATGGGATCCTAGGTTTTATACTAGGGGTATAAAATACAAAAGCAAAGAAATAATGCTAAACCAATATAAATCATTGGTTAAGCTACAGTTAGAACATCGTGTCGATGCTAAATCTCTTCTGTAAATGATATAGGTAAACCAGTATCAAAAAAGGCTATATCTTTAGTGGGAGCTGGCCATGTTAAGAAATATAGAAAATGTCAAGTTATAGTAAGAAAATACTTTTAATTGCTGGCTGTTTGTTTCTGTTTCAGAAATTTCAGTTTACTTTCCTTTGGCGAAGAAGCAGAGGAGGAAGAAGAGGAAGTGAACAGAGTTAGCCAGGTGGTAATCTGATTTTACACATTTGGTTGTTAAAAGCTATTGAATTGATTTTAATTTTTGTTGCTGAAGTTGAGATGTGGAGTAAAGTTGCCATGTCTCAGGCATAGCTTGTTGGTGCTTCACTTTGTCACTTGTTACTTGTCATTTTTGTTAAATCTTTCCTTCTTCTCTCCTGGAAACTATTTTTTCTGTTTTCCTTTAAAGACCCAATTTGTTTTCTAATCCTTAACCCCCTTACAAACATAACTTTTTTTTTAGTCTCTTTTTATGTTTGGGGAAGTTTTTTTTAAAAAAAAGTCTTTCCTTTTTCTCTCCTGGCGGTGTTGACTCCTTGCTTGTGGTATGGATCCAGGGGTGCTTGGTGCCATTTTGGTACGCTTCCTAAGTGGTCAGTCACGTACCAGCAGATGACCATGATTCTGTGGTCATCTGACCTGTCCACACATGCACTTTCAGCAAGAGCAGATAACTGTCTGGAGTGGGAACCTTAGCTTCTTTTACTCTCCTTAATCCAAGGGGACTGAGCTCAATTTTAGTCCTTCCATTGTTGCTCTGAGGACATAGCTCTCACAGTCATGTTATACTGGCAGGAAAATAACTCCTGGTAGGGCCACCCAAGCTAGATAGATCGAAAGGTAGGAGCCAGACTAAAGGCAATCCACCGGTCCTCCTGGTAGGGGGTTTGAATCAGGCTGATGACCTGTCCGCAAAAAAAAACCTTTTGTTACGGAATCAACCCAGAGACAAGACGTGTGTGTTACAGACTTGCAAGTCATAGTAGGGTATAGCGCAGCAGGAGGTCATTCGGCCCATCATGCCTGTGCTGGCTATTTGAAAGACCTATCCAATTAGTCCCATTCTCCTGCTCTTTCCCCATAGCCCTGTAAATTTTTTCCCTTCAAGTATTTATCCAATTCCCTTTTGAAAGTTACTATTGAATCTGCTTCCATCACCCTTTCAGGCAGTGCATTCCAGATCATTACAACTTGCTGCATAAAAAAATGTTTCCTCTTTTGCCGATCACCTTAAATCTGTGTCCTCTGGTTACTGACCCTTCTCTCACTGGAAACAGTTTCTCCTTATTTGCTCTATCAAAACCGTTCATGATCTTGAACACCTCTATCAAATCTTCCCTTGGACCTTCTCTGTTCTAAGGAGAACAACCACAACTCTTCCAGTCTCTCCACATAACTGAAGTCCCTCATCCCTGGTGCCATTCTATTAAATCCCTTCTGCACACTTTCTAAGGCCTTGACATCCTTCCTAAAGTGTTGTGCCCAGAATTGAACACACGACTCCAGCTGAGGGATAACAGATGTTTTATAAAGGTTTAGCATAAATTCCTTGCTTTTGTACTCTGTGCCTCTATTAATAAAGCCCAGGATCTCTTATGCTTTTTTAACAGCCATCTCAACTTGTCCTGCTACCTTCAACGATTTGCGCCTCCAGGTGTCTCTGTTCTTGTACCCCCTTTAAAATTATACCATTTAGTTTATATTGCCTCTCCTCATTCTTTCTCCCAAAATACAACACTTCAAACTTCTCTGCATTAAATTTCATCTGCCATGTATCTGCCCATTTCACCAGTCTGCCTATGTTCTTCTGAAGTCTTTTACTATCCTCCACATTGATAACTACATTTCTGCAAACTTTGAAATTATACCCTCTATATCCAAGTCCAGGTCATTTTTATATATATATATATAGTGGTCCTAATACTGACCCCTGAGGAACACCGCTGTATACCTCCCTCCAGTCTGAAAAACAGCCGTTCACCATCACTATCTGCCTTCTGTTCCCCAGCCAACTTTGTATCCATGCCGCCTTTAATCCCATGGGCTCTAACTTTGCTAACAAGTCTATTATGTGGTACTTTATCAAATGCCTTTTGAAAGTCCATATATGCCTTCATCAACCCTCTTTGTTATTTCACCAAAGAACTCAATCAAAGTTAGTACACTATTTTCCTTTAACAAATCTGTGCTGACTTTCATTTATTAGCCCATACTTTTCCAGGTGCCAATTAATTTTGCCCTGGATTATTGTCTCTAAAAGTTTCTCCACCACCGATGTTAGGCTGACTGGCCTGTAATTGCCAGGCTTATCACTCTACCCTTTTTTGAATAGGGGTGTAACATTTGCAATCCTCCAGTCCTTCAGCACCATCCCCATATCTAAGGAGGATTGGAAGATTGTGGCCAGAGGCTATGCAATTTTCACCGTTACTTCCCTCAGCAACCTAAGATGCATCCCATCTGGATCTAGCATTCGTCATAAGCCTCCTTTTTCTGTTTCATTTTAATCTCTACATCTTTAGTCATCCAGGGAGCTCTAGCTTTGGATTCCCTTCCTTTCCCCTCGTAGGGATGTTTCTACTCTGTATCTGAACCAACTCCTCCTTGAAGGCCTCCCATTGTTCAGTTACTGTCTTGCCTACCAATTTTTGATTCCAATCTACCTGGGCAAGATCCCTTTTTAACTCACTGAAATTTGCCCTCCTCCATTTTCACATTTGAGTGTTCCTTGTCCTTTTCCATAACTATTCTAAACCTAATGATATTATGATCATTGTTTCCAAATGCTCCCCACTGATGCATGCTCCACCTGCCCCACTTCATTCCCCAGAACTAGATCCAGCACTGTTTCCTTCCTGGTTGGGCTGGGATCACACTGTTCCAGAAAGTTCTCTTGAATACATTTCAGGAATTCTTCCCTTCTTTGCCCGTTACACTGTTACTGTCCCAGTCTATATTGGGATAATTGAAGTCCTCCATTATCACTACTCTATAGTTCTTGCATCTTTCTGTAATTTGCCTGCAAATTTTCTCCTCTGTCTCCTTCCCACTATTTGGTGGCCTGTAGCGTAATAGCTCCTCTTGTTCCTTAATTCTAACCAAATAGATTCTGTCTTTGACTCCTCAACTACATCACCCCTTTTCAGTGCTATAATAGTTTCTTTGATCGATACTGCCACTCCCCAATCCTTTCTTTCTTTCCCCTTCTTTCCTGAATACGTTGTAGCCAGGAATATTAAGTACCCAATCCTCCCCTCCTTTGAGCCAGGTCTCTGTTATTGCCATTATTGACGACACAAATAGAATAAATGGGTATGATCTAATTCCCATTACGAAGACTGGACTGCAGGGTGGCCAATGCTGGGATCTGAATATTCAAGGGTTTTCGACATTTAGGAAGGACAGGCAAAAAGGAAAAGGAGGTGGGGTAGCGCTGTTAATAAAAGATGAGATCAATTCAATAGTGAGAAAGGATCTTGGCTCAGAAGATCAAGATGTAGAATCAGTTTGGGTGGAGCTAAGAAACAGCAAGGGGCTGAAATTGGTAGGAGTTGTTTATAGGCCACCAAACAGTAGTGGTAATGTAGGGCACAGTATAAAGCAGGAAATCAGAAGTGCATGTAACAAGGGTGATACAGTAATCATGGGGACTTTAATCTACATATAGATTGGGCAAACCAAATTAGCACTAATTCTGTGGAGGACGAATTCCTGGAATGTATACAAGATGGTTTTCTAGATCAGTATGTTGAGGAACCGACTAGGGAACGGGCTATTTTAGATCTAGTATTGTGCATTGAGACAGGGTTAATTAATAATCTTGTTGTAAAGGAGCCCTTAGGGAAGAGTGACCATTACATGATCGAAGTCTTCATTAAGTTTGAAAGTGATGTAGTTCAATCCGAAACTAGGGTCTTAAATCTAAACAAAGGAAACTACGAAGGTATGAGACGCAAGTTGGCTGTGGTTGATTGGGGAACTACATTAAAAGCTATAACAGTAGACAGGCAATGGTTAGCATTTAAAGAATTAACACATAATTTGCAACAAATATATATTCCTTAAAGGCACAAAAACCCAACAGGAAAAGTGGTCCAACCAAGGCTAACAAGAGAAATTAAAGACAGTATTAAATTGATAAAGAAAGGGAAAATAGAATATAAGAGTAAACTAGCGAGAAACATAAAAATGGAATGTAAAAGCTTCTATAGGTATGTAAATAGGAAAAGACTTGTGAAGGCAAATGTGGGTCCCTAACAGTTATATAAGGTATTGGTGAGACCGCACCTGGAATACTGCATACAGTTTTGGTCTCCATACTTAAGAAAAGACATACTTGCTCTCGAGGCAGTACAAAGAAGGTTCACTCGGTTAATCCCGGGGATGAGGGGGCGGACATATGAGGAGAGGTTGAGTAGATTGGGACTCTACTCATTGGAGTTCAGAAGAATGAGAGGCGATCTTATTGAAACATATAAGATTGTGAAGGGGCTTGATCGGGTGGATGCAGTAAGGATGTTCCCAAAGATGGGTGAAACTAGAACTAGGGGGCATAATCTTAGAATAAGGGGCTGCTCTTTCAAAACTGAGATGAGGAGAAACTTCTTCACTCAGAGGGTGGTAGGTCTGTGGAATTTGCTGCCCCAGGAAGCTGTGGAAGCTACATCATTAGATAAATTTAAAACAGAAATAGACAGTTTCCTAGAAGTAAAGGGAATTAGGGGTTATGGGGAGCGGGCAGGAAATTGGACATGAAGCTGAGTTCGGATCGGTCAATGCCCTGTGGGTGGCGGAGAGGGCCCAGGGGCTATGTGGCTGGGTCCTGCTCCGACTTCTTGTGTTCTTTAGATTTGTGGTTGGGATCAGATCAGCCATGATCTTATTGAATGGCGGAGCAGGCTCGAGGGGCCGATTGGCCTACTCCTGCTCCAATTTCTTATGTTCTTATGTTCTTATGTTCTAATTTATAATGGGGAATAAGGAAATGGCAGAGAAATTAAACAAATACTTTGGGGCCGATTTTCGGATGGCCGAGCGGGTGCATTGGGGGGGCTCGTAAAATGGGCGAATCCCGGAGCGGGTCCGGAGCCTGGCTCCAACCCTCCTACTTCCGGGTTCCCCAATGACGCGTTCGGGTGCATGCGCAGCTCCCACATGCGGGACTCCCACCAGCAATTAAAGCTGGCGGGATGACAATTCACATACTTATTTAGATAGTTGAGGTCCTTGACAAACCTCATTGACAGGAGATTTTGGCAGGGGTGCAATTTTCAAGTATCCTCAGCGTGTTTCCCAAAGCTGTGGGAAACACTCCCTGTTGGAGCAGACGTGTTTCAGCCAGCAGCCAGTGTGAGATGCAAAGGATTCTTTGAGAGGTGGGGGGAAATGTTCATTTATTGCAACAGGGCACCCTGTCACTTTAGACAGAGTTTTGGCTGCAGCACCTTTTGTCTTTCCACTCAAAATTATTAATCTATACCCTAAACTCTGCTGTGCAAACACATTTACCTATTTTGCAGACCCCCTCAAACTCTCACCGTCAGGATGGGGGACGCCATAGCTGCATTCATCACTTCATCCGAGGACGAGCAACATCATCAGCCTCGCCAGGCACGCCGTCCACCTCTGCCACGTGGAGCTCCACAACACAGTGCTGCATCACACGCACCTGCACAACAGCACGGAGTGCAACAACAGAGAGAACGGCGTCGCAGGAGGCACTACCGACTCAGTCTACAGACTGAGGCTCGGCTTCCTGGACCTCTCTGAGGAGCAGTGCATACGGAGGCTCAGACTCAGTCGCCAGGTAGTCGCGGACATCTGTAGCCTCCTTCATACCGAGCTGCTCCCGGCTGGCCCGAGCAGCATCTTACCTGTCGCTGTCAAAGTCACGACTGCCCTCAACTTCTTCGCCTCCGGATCCTTCCAGGGTGCCACCGGGGACATCGGCGAGGTCTCTTGGTCGTCTGCACACGTGCATTAGGCAGATCACCGACGGCTTTTTTCGCAGGGCCTCTTGCTATATCAACTTCCCCATGGATGACCTCAGCCAGACGGAGAGGGCAGTTGGATTCCACGCTGTGGCCGGCTTCCCACGGGTGCAGGGTGTAATCGATTGCACCCATATAGCAATACGAGCACCTCCGCACGAGCCAGGACTGTTCATCAACAGGAAGGGCTATCACTTCATCAACACTTAGCTCATCTGTGACCATCTCAAGAGATTCCTACATGTGTGCGCCAGATACCCTGGCAGCTGCCACGATTCCTTCATCCTCCGGGAGTCCAACGCACCGAACACCCGCAAGCGCTGGCTCCTCGGGGACAAGGGATACCCCCTGCACACATGGCATGACACCTCTGAGGAACCCTACCACCGAGCAATAACGACAGACACATTGTTACTAGGACTACAATTGAGAATGCTAGAGTGCTGCTCAAGATGCGCTTCAGGTGCCTTGATCGTTCTGGGGGAGCGCTTCAATATGCGCCAGATAGAGTGGGACGCCCTGCACAACATGGCACAATAGAGAGGGGTGCCGCTGGAGGAGGCCCCATCCACATCTGCCACCCATATTGAGGAGGAGGAGGAGCAACCCATGGGCAGAACAGCGGCTCATCTGGCTGCTCATGAGGCCAGGGAGTCACTGATATGTGAATGGTTCTCCTAACATCAGACAGTGTGAAGAGTCCAGTCCTCACCACCTGGACAGAGCAGCGGTCACACCAGCCCCCTCCCCCGCCCCCTGCACAAAATAGTTGTGCAACTACACCTACACCCACTGTAGAGTGACCCAATGGGTGGCATTAAGTGTGGTTGTTCATGGTGAACCTCATGAAAGGGACGTATTGCACAAGCCAGTCAAGAATGGGCAAGACGTGGCAGTAGCGGTGATAACAATAAGATTTATTGTGAGTGGGAAAAAAATCAAATATAAATAAAAAACATGACAAACCGTCAAACACCCTTGTGCATCCCCTTTGTGCTCACAAAACCTTTGCCTTACGCTTCCGGCTACTCTTACGTGGTGCTTCCCCTGTGGCTGCAGCAGAGGTAGTGGCAGGTTGCTCTTGTTCATGCCCTGACCAATTAGATGCTTTGGGCTGATGCCCTCTGGGTTTCAGTGCCCGTGAGGGCCCCTCCAAAGACTGCTGCACCTGCACCTGTGCAGGGGCAGACTCGACCACCTGGAGAGGAGGCAGCATTGCGGGTACTGGTTGAGAGGGGGGCAACGGGTGAGACGTGGGAGCGCTTTGAGTGGCGTCCCCACTTCCATGTCCCCTTTCGTCATCATCCCTCTCCTGGACCAGGCCCACATCACTCCTATCACTCTGCTGGACGACAGTTTGGAGGACGTGTGTGAAGCCTTGTAAGGCCAGTGCTAGTGTATCTGCCTGCCTGTTTAAGGCGGCAGAAAGTTGCTCGCCCTGTGTCCGAAAGGCCGTTGTCAGGGTCTCAATGGCCTCGTTGTTGAGCTGTGCTTGAAGCTCGATGGAGGTTAACCTTCCCTCCATCGCAGACATTCATGCACTTACCCGCAACACTATCTCAGAGATGCCCTCACGTCCCTGTGACAGTATCTCAGAGATTCCCTCCTGTACCTATGCCACCATTCCACTCATGCAGGAGTTGGACTCCTCCATCCTCTGCGCGATTGTGGAGAGTGTACGTGGCACCTGTTCCAGCACCTCGCAAATGTGCTGCTGCCCCTCGATCATTTTCCTTTTCATGGATGGCCCCCAGGGTTCAGCATCTGTGTCCAGCTGAGCAGAGCCTGGAGAAGAATGCTCCCACTGACATGGACTCTCCACAGCTGACCCGGCCACCAGTGTGTGCTCGTGCTCACGTGTGGTGATTTACCATGTGCAAGCCCAACTAAGTGAGGACGGGGACCTACCGATGTGTGTATATCTGTGCTGGTGGATGGTTTGCTCAGATGTGACTGTGCCCCCTCAGAGGCCGGTAGGTCCTCTGAGGAATCGCCCTCCGCCATCATGGCAGTCGCTGAAGGCCCTGTAAGAGAACAGAAGGCAATATTAAGCATGATGACAGATGTTGAGGTGCTGAAGATGGCAAGGCATGTTAACATCATTTGCTATTGTGAGTACTGGATGTTAAAGTTCTGTCACCAGCCGTTTGTCGGGTGACAGTATCGATGACCCCAATGGACAGGCAGTTAAGGGTGCGGCTCAATTCGAGAGCCTCCTGCTCCGCATCCGTGAGGACGACCTGATGTTGCGGCCGTCCTCCAGTCTTCGCCCTCTCCCTTGCATTCTGGATTCTGTTCTCCTATAAGGGGAGAAAGTAGAGAGGCGTGAGTGAGGGATGGTGATGTGGCCAACCGCTGAATGCATTGGTTTGGTTGAGGCTGACCGTGAAAGAGATGCATCAGAGGGTGAGTATGAGACAGTGCCATGACATTGTATGAGGATTGGGTTGAGTGGTAGTGGTGGGATGAATACTGGGGAGATGAGCAAGTGCAGGTAAGTTGAGGATGAGGTTTGAGTGGGTGTGAGGAGTGATGTGATAGAGTAGTGTTGACAGTGTAGAAGGAGTTGCAGGGTTTTTTTTTTATTCGTTCACGGGATGTGGGCGTCGCTGGCAAGGCCGGCATTTATTGCCCATCCCTAAGAGGGCAATTAAGAATCAACCACATTGCTGTGGGTCTGGAGTCACATATAGGCCAGACCGGGTAAGGACGGCAGGTTTCCTTCCCTAAAGGACATTAGTGAACCAGATGGGTTTTTACGACAATCCGGTAGTTTCATGGCTATCATTGCTGATACTAGTATTTTAATTCCAGATTTTTATTTAATTAATTGAATTTAAATTCGCCAGCCGCCGTGGCGGGATTTGAACTCGTGACTCTGGATTTTAGTCCAGGCCTCTGGATTACTAGCCCAGTAACATAACCACTACGCTACCGGGGTGGGGGCGGTGATGTGGAAGATGGAGTGTAGGAGAACGAGTAAGCGTACTCACTTCGGCTGACCTAGTTAGGTCATTGAAGCGCTTCCTGCACTGGATCCAGCTGGGGGATACGTTGCTGCTGCTGCTGACCTCCTCTGCCACCTCGAGCCTCGCCTTCTTGGTGGCAGAGGCAGGCCACTTCTTCCTGTCCGTCGGGTAGAATATCTCTCCTCCTCCTCACCCCATCCAGTAACACCTGCAGTGAGGCATCATTAAACCTGGGAACAGCCTTTCCCCTGGGCTGCTCCAAGCCGCTCTTTAGGTTCTTTGCTGCAGGAGCAGCATTAGCGGACTGCCCCTTTAAATAGGGTTCCTCCAGCTGACAGCCTGTGATGCGGGTGCGCAGTCTGCTCGCTGCGCAGGTTTCCAATGGGAAACCCGGAAGCTTAAGGTAAGTGGCTTCAATTTACCTGCGATCACGTGGGGAACATATTGATTTTACTGGGCGGGTCACCCCCGCGCCCAGTCGCCCGCCCCCGCTGCCAACTCGCCTCCCTGGTAATATCGGGGCCTTTGTGTCTGTCTTCTTGGAAGAAGACACAAAAGACCTCCCAGAAATACTAGAGAACCAAGGATCTGGCAAGAATGAGGAACTGAAAGAAATTAGTAAGAGTAAAAAAAATAGTACTAGAGAAATTAATGGGACTGAAAGTTGATAAATCCCAAGGACCTGATGATCTACATCCCAGGGTTTTGAAAGAAGTGGCTATAGAGACAGTGAATGCATTGGTTGTCACCTTCCAAAATTCTATCGATTCTGGAATGGTTCCTGCAAATTGGAGGGTAGCAGATATAACCCCACTATTTAAGAAAGGAGCGAGAGAGAAAACGGGGAACTACAGACCTGTTAGCCTGACATCCGTAGTAGGGAAAATACTAGAATCTGTTATAAAGGATGTGATAACAGGACACTTAGAAAATAATAATAGGATTTGGCAGAGTCAACATGGATTTATGAAAGGGAAATCATGTTTGACAAACCTATTGGAGTTCTTTGAGGATGCAGCTACTAGAATCGATAAGGGGGAACCAGTGGATGTAGTGTATTTGGATTTTCAGAAGGCTTTTGATAAGGTCCCACACAGGAAGTTGGTGAACAAAGTTAGAGCACATGGAATTGGGGGTATACTGACATGGATTGAGAATTGGTTAACAGACAGAAAACAGAGAGTAGGAATAAACTGATTTTTTTTTTCAGGTTGGCAGACTGTGACTAGTGGGGTACCGCAGGGATCAGTGCTTGGGCCCCAGCTATTCGCAACCTATATCAATGATATGGATGAGGGGACCAAATGTAATATTTCCAAGTTTGCTGACGACACAAATCTAGGTGGGAATGTGAGTTGTGAAGAGGATGCAAAGATGCTTCAAGGGGATATGGAAAGGCTAAGTGAGTGAGCAAGAACATGGCAGATGGAATATAATGTGGAAAAATGTGAAGTTATCCACTTTGTTAGGAAAAACAAATGCAGACTATTTTTTAAATGGTGAGAGATTGGGAAATGTTGACGTTCAAAGGGACCTGGGTGTCCTTGTACATGTCACTGAAAGCTAACATGCAGGTGCAGCAAGCAATTAGGAAGGCAAGTGGCATGTTGGCTTTTATTACAAGAGGATTTGAGTACAGGAGTTAAGATGTCTTACTGCAATTATATAGGGCCTTGGTGAGACCGCACCTGGAGTATTGTGTACAATTTTGGTCTCCTTACCTAAGAAAGAATATACTTGCCATAGAGGGAGTCCAACGAAGGTTCCCCGGACTGATTCTTGGGATGGCGGGATTGTCGTATGAGGAGAAATTGAGTGGACTAGGCCTGTATTTTCTAGAGTTTAAAAGAATGAGAGGTGATTTCATTGAAACATACAAAATTCTTACAGGGCTCGACAGAGTAGATGCAGGGAGGATGTTTCCCCTGGCTGGGGAGTCTAGAATCAGGGGTCACAGTCTCAGAATAAGGGGTAGGCCATTTAGGACTGAGATGAGGAGAAATTTCTTCACTGAGGGTGGTGAATCTTTGGAATTCTCTACCCCAGAGGGCTGTAGAAGCTCAGTCATTAAGTACATTCAAAACAAAGATCGATAGATTTCTAGATATTAAAGGCATCAAGGGATATGGGGATAGTGCAGGAAAATGGCGTTGAGGTAGAAGATCAGCCATGATCTTGTTGAATAGCGGAGCAGGCTCGAGGGGCCGGATGGCCTACTCCTGCTCCTATTTCTTATGTTCATATGTTCTTAAGGGGGCATCATAGTCCAACGTGGCAACTTGAGCCTGCAGCTCACCAACCTTTTTTACCACGCTACTTGTGTTTACGCACATGCACTCTAAACTCACCTTAGATTGCCTCACATTTGCGCCCAGTCTGATCAGCTGTGGCAAATGATGCTCTGCTGAATGTAAGGCAAAATGATACTCCAGTTGGAGTCAAATATCTTGCTGTGGACAGAAAGCAAGATATTTGAGTATTGATCTATTCTTGACCCAAGAAATGGGTTTCCTCAATTGCCACTAAGCAAAGGAGATTCTAACCAACTAAGTAACTCACTGAGATTAGTGAACTCAGTACAGAGTAGAAATTGAGCCTGGGACCTTCCTGATCTGTACTGCTCAGCTACTCATTGCTTTAAGCAGTTGACCCATTGCAGGAGCTAGAAGTTTCTTACTTTCAATCTTTTATTACCTAATTATTAATTTAATTTCAAAGAAACATGAGTGCAGAGTGACAGCTGTATCTGTTTACAGCCTAAAATATTGTTGTGTCCTGTACAATTTTTCATAGATGTCTATTTTAATATATTATTCATTGAACTCAGTTCTATTTTAAAAAAAAGTGATCTATAAAATTTAATTAAGTTGTACACTTCTGTTTCATAGAGTATGAAAGGAAAAAGCAAAAGTAGTCATGATTTGTTGAAGGATGACCCTCGGCTAAGCTCTGTTCCAGTTGTTGAAAGGTGAGTCCTATTATTTAGCTGTTCTTAGCTCCCCTGAAGGCTCAGTTGGCGAATGCAATAGTCAGGGTGAAAACTGAGCTTTTTAGACCAGAACGGCCGTGGACATGACCCGTGCTCTGTGTTGAGTTAGCTGATCTCAGCTGGGATGGCAGATTAGGAGCTACAGTGCCCCAGGAATAGGAAGGGGAAATTGCTGCACTAACTATTAACTCTTGCTGTAAATTGCATGTGAATAGACCTCGAATGAGGGCATGATTGCACTTGGCTGTGGTGCCTCCTGATTGAATAGTCTGACAACACTCACTGTCTCGGTTTATACATGAACAATGACCATTTTGATCATGTACCAGTGGGTGCCCAGAATCATAAGTTGGTGACTTTGTTGGAAGGGGCTCTTTTTTTAAATTATTATTACTGCAATAATCATGTTTTAAGTCATTTGGTGAAAGTTACTTTTCAGGGTGTAAAAACTGAATTAAATAGTAAACAAAACCTTATTTATGCACACTAAAATAATGTTGCGTCCCCTAGCTATGGTACAACTATCAATAAAAGATGAATATATTTTATAACTAAGGTAATATTTGTGGGAGTAGTCTGCATGCCAAAAGATGTACTTTAAACTGCCATTGATCTTTAGCCTTCAGTAGTAAGCAGAACACCATTAATTTCTTTCAGTGCTGCAAAGACTCTTTAGCCTGGATTTTTCAATTGGTGTTATTATAATGCTGGCATTTTAGTGCTAGTGTTAATCTGTTCAAAATAAATAAATTAGATGGGTTGATGCTGGGGTTAAAATAACAGGAATAACGTGGAGTTACTAACAAGCGTGAAAGATTTATAACCAAAATTTTGCTTGAATAAAAAAAAATCACTTATGCTAAATATTGGTGAATTATGTGCTTGGTAAGTGAAATGTTGGGATGTAGAATATTTTCACAGCCAATTTTAGAATAAAGCACTTCAAGTCAGGACAAGTATACTGCATTATTTGTGTATATTAACTTGACTCAAAAGGAGTGAGAAATGTATAGAGCAAGTACATTTCAGTTATTTTCTAAGCCTGGGGTTGTCAGCCTTGGCTCAGTGGTAGCACTCTTGCCCCTGAGTCAGAAGGATTGTGAGTTCAAGTCCCACTCCAGAGACTTGAGCACATATCCAGGCAGACACTTCAGTGCAGTACTGAAGGGAGCACTGCATTGACGGAGGTGCCGTCTTTCGGATGAGAGGTTAATCCAAGATCCCATCTGCCCTCTTGGGTGGACAAAGATCCCGAGGCACTATTCGAAGAAGAGCAGAGGAGTTCTCCTTGTCCTGGCCAATATTTCTCCTGCAATCAACATCACTAAACCAAATTTTCTGGTCATTACCTCATTGCTGTTTGTGAGATGTTGCTGTGAGCAAATTGGCTGCTGCATTTCCTTCATTACAACAGTGACAAGACTTCAGAAGTACTTCATTGGCTGTAAAGCGCTTGGGACATCCTGAGGCCTTGAAAGACACTATATAAATGCAAGTTCTTTTTTTCTTTCTTTTACTTTTATGATTATCTGACTGATATGATCAGTGGCTGTCGCATGGACAGTGGACTCAAGCCCACTAGGAACTGGGTTGGGATTAGGAGCTTTAAAACACATATTGAGAAAAGCCATTTAGCCAATCTAGCTCTCTTCCACAGACAATGAGCTATTTATCCAACTTGTTTAAACCTCCTGTTGAAAAAAAAACATAATTTCACTGAACGTAATCAAGTGAATGTGTATCCCATCAAATCAAATACTAGAGAATTTGTAGAAGAAAATGCAAACCTACCATCTTGTCTCAGACAAAACGCCTTAGAGCTGTATAACACCTTCTAGGACTAATGTAACTCCCATGACAAGACTGTCCATGCCCTGGGGGTTTTAGTAAAGCTAGTGACATGTCCAAGATCTTCCTTGTCAAACTACAGACAGTTGAGAAACAAGACTGTGTGTGTGTGTGTGTGTGTGTGTGTGTGTGTGCGCGCGCGCGCGCCTTAATATACTTGATTTAGCGATTCCTGATGCAGGAGTGAAACCAGTCCCCAGATCTCTTGTATACTGCATCAAGCAAGTTTTATTGGGTTCATCTTGGCCCTGTCCCTGTGGAATATGGTTATAAAGATGTGTGCCGCCATACATAAGCTATCAGCATCAAACCTAAGAATAGACTGAGTATCAGGATCTGCTGAAATTTAGCTGAATCTATGTATAATACCCAATCCCAGATTCAACACTTGTACTTCAGGCTCTCTCCCACCATGAAAAATCTGACACATCAAATGCACGCTGCCGTCCAGACCATCGGGTGCCAGGCTAGCTGATTGGGGAAAAGGGGTATCCCCTCTATACATGGCTCATGACTTCAGTCAGGAACTCGAGCACAGATTCAATGGAGCGCTACAATCAGAGTCACCATGGAGTATGTGGTCACCTCTATGACACTGCATCGGATCCTTCAGTTACTGTCGTTGAGGCTCTGGGTTCCGACATCTCCTCCATTTGCTAAGCGTGAAGGAAAATAAGGAAAGGGGCTTACAAACCATCACGTCACTTTTCTTGCGCAGAGCAATGGGCATGCTAAGGCACAGCCCCATGCGAGTGGCAGTGATGCAGTGGGAGAGACACATGCTGTCTTCTCTCAGGATGATAGCATGCCTGCTACTCCGCTATCCCCTCAACCAGTTCCAGAGCTCTGTTTGAGCAAACCGTCGGCATGCTGAATCAGAAGATCCACTGCTTGGGTAGGTCTGGAGCCGTTCTGCAGTATAGCCCTGAGCGTGTCTCCAGATTTGCTGTATGATCTGTAACTTATCCCTGCAAAGGGGCAACCCTTACAGCCACCTGTGGAGGAAGGTGTAGAGGTGCAGGAGCAGGGAGAGTAGCAGGATGCCGAGGAAGAGCAAGGGCCACTAATCCTGCCAGCTGCCAGATATGTACACCAACAGATCATCAATGAATGTTTTGGTTGAATCATCCCTTCTTCTACCTTGCACCAACAGTCTCTCCTGCTATCAGAACCAGTTCTTCCATTCTTTAGATGGATGCCCTCAACTTAAATTTCTATCACTAGGCATTTTCAACAAACACCAGTTCAAAGAAAGTCTGCACAACAAGAATTTGGTGCAAAATGGTGATTTTTAAATTGCCATCAAATAAATTTCAAAACTAATGGTCACGTTGTGCAAACCCCTAGTACCTGTTTTATGTGCTCAACACGGGAGATGGAAGGCTGCTGATCATTCACTGAGGGCACTTGAGATGGCCATGGTGGGCAATCTCGAGGAACTCTGGCCTGAGCGGGCCCAGTTACAGACTACAGCATCTCGACTGCAGCCGTGGTAGTCTAGCCACGGTGGCTTTCTAGCACTAAACCGGGCACTGGTTGAGGGGCTGGTGGAGGAGCAGGCGTGCTGTCATCCTGATAGAAGACAGCATCTGTCTCTTCCATGGCGTCACTGCCACTCGCATGGGGCTGTGCCTTAGCACTCCCACTGCAGCAGTGTCAGGACTTCTGGATATATGTCCATTAAAATGTTAATTTTGTAACTGAACATAAACTTAAACAATAAAAAACTTTTCTGCAATCATAGCTTTTAATGTTCTCCTAGAAATAATTAGACATAGTAAGATGTGTTTCAGGGTCCTATTCGTTGTGATATTTGTCCAGTGAGTGAACTCAATTTATTAATGCAGGAGCTGATCCATGTGAGACAAACTGGGACATAATGTGGTTTGAATTATATGCAATAACAGATAGATAATAAATGATTCTCAGTGACTCACTGTACTCGAAATAAGGATATGCCATTGTCATAGTTTGTGTAACTTAACTGGTGGAGTAACACTTGAGGATTCTTTGTATGCACTTGTGTGTTTAATTAGTCTCTCAGCTACATGCCTATTCACAGAATTAAAAATGATGCCATTGAAAATTGTGTCTAGTGGGTGTTATCCACTGGGTATAGAAACCTGAACTATTTTATTACTGAGTGTATATCTAACATACTTCCTTATTGTATTCTCTCCAGTGAACCAGCAACAATGAAGATAAAAAGGGGATCTGACAAGGTATGGTGATAGGCATTATTTACAGAGAAAGTATTGTAGAATCTTACGGAACAAAAAGAGACCATTCGGTCCTTCGTGCCTGTGCCAGGTCTTTGAAAGAGCTATCCAATTGCTTGAATATTAAATCAGTATATTAGTTGTCTCCCAAAGTGCTGGTCATAGAATTGTATGAATTGGATTCTTATCTCTTTTCAACTGTTGTCAGTCGGTGATGCAACCAGGCCCCGAAGCCCTCATGATCACAGCATGGAAGGGACTAGGGACTAGTCAAGACAATGGGAGCTACTGATAGTGGCAGCTGAGGAAAATTATTTAAAAGGGTTTCCCATTTAGTAACCTGAGGAAACCAATGTTATTCAAAATAAACACTCAGCTATACTTTAAATAATACATGTTTTCCCATATCACTGTATTGAAAACCCTTTTAAGAAATTTCCCCAGTCAACCTGCCAGGATCAATGTGCGCCTCTTTTCTCCCCTCCCCACCCGCCACCCTTTCCTACAGCCAACTGCCATTCCTAGACTCCCCGTGCTGACCAACTATGCCTTTGGGACACCTGTTTGGTGAGTGCAGCTAGCTGCATATATGCTAATGAGACTCAGTCCTCAAAATGGGCTGGGGCTCCTGTCGGCGCTATTGTGCGACTGACCAGCTGCCCGATGGTTAAAATCTACCCCTGTATCTTCCAGCTAATGTTGGTCAATGTCACGGGAGATCCACTTTTAATATATTAAAAGTCTTGTGTTTAGTGCACACAGTAAAATTGTAATATTTATATCCTGTAATACCTTCTTATCATGCTATTTCTGTCCACTTATCTGTCATGTTTAAGCTTACCCATTTATTAACAGCTCTGAGCCCTCCTGGCTATGTCTTCAAGGGAGGTGGCGTGGTGGTACTGTTCTCCACTGTGCCATATACCTGAAGCTAATAAAGGTCAGGCATCTGTCCCAACTCTGCTGCATCTCCTGCTCCTC
This sequence comes from Heptranchias perlo, assembly GCF_035084215.1. NCBI lineage: Eukaryota > Metazoa > Chordata > Chondrichthyes > Hexanchiformes > Hexanchidae > Heptranchias > Heptranchias perlo. The sequence continues at coordinate 72,398,015 of NC_090325.1, forward strand.
GGCTGAGCCCTGAAGTGGTTGCTTCCCTGCTGACCACTCCTAGCTCCCCTCCTGCAGTCGCTCCCAAGCGCCCTTCTCTTTCGTATGTTACCCATTCCCTGCTACTGACCCATCTCCAAGAAAAGTGCAAAATGACCAGGTACCTGGCCATGATCTGGGAACCAACTATAAGTTTTCTTTTCAGGTGCTTACTGCACTTTCACTAAGATAGTTGGGGACGTGATAATAGCGCATTTCTCGGTAGCAGGAGCCAAATATCCAGCAACAGCCTTCCCAGCACTTAAGTTTGGGGTCGAGCTTAAAGCACTTAAGTGCATTTATACTGTAATTGACGCCATACAGCCGACATTAATGGTACGGTAGCGTAGTAGTTATGCCACTGGACTAGCAAACCGGAGGCCTGGACTAATAATCTAGAAAATGTGAGTTCAAATCCCACCATGGTAGCTTGAGAATTTGAATTCAGTTTAAAAATCTGGCAATAAAAAGCAGGTATTAGATTGTTGTAAAAACCCAACTGGTTCACTAATGTCCTTTTAGGGAAGGAAACCTGCCCTAAGTGGCTTTAAATAATCAAAACGGGCTTTCCAGATCAGTACTGAGAATATGCTTTTGGAAAACTTGTATGGGTGAAATCATGAAAGCCTACAGCCTTCATTCTCCTTTATCCTTTTACCCCACCAAAATTCTACCAGCTCAAATCTCCCTGAACACAATAACATCCCAGGCACCCTAAATAATTCTGGACCCTTCCTACACTCCAATCCTCAGACATTTCACACTCCAATCATTGGATGCTCTCCCACCCTTAACACTACTTCTGCACTGTGCAATCACCCTTTCCACGTCCCATGACCCCCTCCCGCCTTTCCAATGGTTGCAGACCCCAGTATCCTCCTCTTCTCCAATCTTCCAAAAGCACAGCATCCCATTTGCTGCTCCCACACCCTGATATCCACCTATCATTGTTCCCCGAACAGCTAAAGCGCACAACCTTCCTCCCAGCACTCCCACACCCCAAGACTACGCTCCCAGCATTGACACACCCCAGCACCCTCATCCCACCACTTCCCCACTCCCAACACACCATTCTCAGACCCTGAAACTCTCCTCTCACCACTCCTAGATACAAGCATCCTGCCCTCACCCAATACTCCTGGCTCTCAACAGCCCTCTTCTCCTCCCACACCCCACCAGCCTTCTCTCACTGCGTTCAGAACCTTGGAACACCCTCAAAACAGCAATAAACTACATGACCTCTCTTCCCCTCCCCAGTAATTTTAAGTGCCTCCTATCCATCTACAAGCTAGAACATCTTCCCTACCATCTTCTTGTATTCTGCACTTTTATTGAAAAAGGCAAGATAGTAAATTGATTACATAGGTAAACAATCAAACTATAATAATAAAAGCCATTGATTTACAATTTCCATGAAGATATGGACATAATCACTTATTTCAAACCAGAAAACACAGCTAACAGTCTCATAATATTTTGTAAAAAAAATCACCATTTCACTTATTCAATCCCTGTAAATCAGTGGCCCTGCTAATATAATATATATTATGTAACATAAAGCATAACCTCTGGCAGACCATGAACAAGGCCATGAGAGATTTACAAATTATTATATTAGAAAGTCTGTACGCACACTTCCTCTGTAACATCTTAGCTGAGACTCTTATGATATTTGGAAACAGTGTCACATTTGTACCTGATTAGCTCAGATTTTGTATTTATACATCAGCTACAAAGCACAATTGGAACAGGCTATACAACTCCAGTAAGAAAAGCAGGTAGCTAAACTTCCAAAGAAAAGCTGCTGAGGAACTAAGGAAATAAACAATCTTCAATGAACAGTCAGACAAATTTTCCAATGAGTGAAAGAAGTTGAATCAATCAAATCGCTCAAACACTTTTTTGAAGATGTTTTATCCACATTTTCTCCCCTTAGTGAGCCAGCTAGTTGCAGGCAAAAAATACAATTTTTAATGCAGCTAACACAACATTGAAAATTTGCAAAAAAAAATCACCTTACCAACTGTAAATCCTATTAACCTTTGTCCCTAAGGCCTAATTTTTGAGGGACCTGCCCATTGTTAGAGCGCAACCTCTTACCTTTCCAAAACTTGGTGATTTTTATTTAGTAAAGGAATCATGGATTGATTTATTGTTACGAGTAATTCTGTTGGAATGTGGTAGTGTGAATGAGCACAGTCAGTTAGTATTAGCTTTAGGCTCCATTCCGTGTAAAACAAATCCGGGCAAATGTGACATGCAGTGGCTTCTACATGTTGACAGTGAGTGAAAGAAAGCATTTAATGCTGAACATCATCAATGAAATGAGCCAGTGAGACACTGACACAACACACTCACTCATCGGAACTGATTACCAGAGTTATGCCATAATGGGTTAAAGCTCTGACTGATACTGAAGTGGTGAGAGAGGCCAGAGATGGAAGCGCAGAGGATGTATGTTTGGTGTAGGGCTGGAGATGGTTGCCAAGATTGAATGGACGAAGCCATAGACAGAAGAGCACCAACTCCTCCAAAACTCTACCTATTCTGGATTAACTCCTATCGCCCATTTCCTCACTGACCCCATTGGTTTCCCATCCTCCAATGCATTGATTTCAAAATCCCTCAGTTGTGTGCTTGTACTGTGAACATTTGTGGTACCTTTACATTGGCAATGTGTCATAAGCAGCATCGCAGTCCAGCCAGTGGTAGTCTATCAGTGTAATGGAGGTCAACTCTGTGCCCACAGTGGCATCCTGGACCTGACTTTTTAAGTCCCAGAGGCTGTTCAAAATACAGGTCTTCATCCATTGGCCCTGTAACAGCCCCAACAAGGAACACTGGCTCTCTACTAAAGAAAGCAAGGGAAAGCGGCCTCATAGGTAATAGCTATTTGCTTTAATGCCACTCTCCCACTGACCAAATCTTTTGTTTAAAGATATATATTTTGGCGTAAGTACACTTTGCAACACATTGACTAAATCTGCAGACGAGAAGCCTATACATTCCAAAACAGAATTTTGAGTATAAGTGTATAACTGGCTTGATCTAGGCAGTCCGTGTAAATCAAGTCACAGCCTGAAACCAGCATATAAGTATGTGATTGACATTAAAGTTTGGATTAGAAGCCAACTATTTTACAGCAATTTTACAAATGTAGAAAACAAAATTAAGAAAACAATTGCTTTTCCAGGAGGAGGATGATGAATCTGGCAGTGAAGAGTGGGAACAAATGAAAGAACAAATTGCTAAGAAATTGAAGAAAGATAAAAATGAGGATGTTAAGCCTCAGCTCAGAGAAGATGATGATGATGATGATGATGAGAAAAAGAAACTCAGCCGCAGGTCAGTGCAGCATTTTTAATCAGTTTTCATTTTTGTAAAATTTATGTTACATCTGAAATACTGTATTCAGTCTAAGATTACAGCTGATCATAAATCTAGTGATGAAATTTGTGCAGAGCTGAATGATGTATTGATACGTGTCTTTTCATCTTTAAGATTGCTTGTATTTTACACGACAGCTTTTGAAGAAAGATTGATCAATCTTGTTAACATGATGCAGATTCCATTGCTTTTCAACCTGGCAGTGGTTAAGGAGTATATTGTAATTATGGATGCAACAAAGATTCTTTTATTAGTGAACCAAAATTCTCAGCTTTTTTAGATGGGATTTTTCTTCCAAATTAAAATTTCTAACATGACTATCTTCCTTGTAGTTAGAATTCTCCACCCTCATATGCCTTCACTATCCAGCTACTGGACGCTGGCTAGAAATGTTGTAGTTTACCTTTATATTTTGAGAATTTCGCTCTTTACACCTTTTTCTTGTTAACAAATATAGAATGTTTTATCAGTTTTTCCTCAGTTCTTTTTCTCTAAAGTTACTGTACTATTTGTTCAACTGTTTACTTGGCAATTTCAAGTACCGCACACCCTACATTAGGTTATATTTGCAGTGGGAAAATATTTATTTTAAATTCCTCTTGGTATTACATTTCGGGGATAGTTATTAGAAAATTGGCCTTTGTCTTCAATGTAGTGTGTTCTTTTCCATGTTGGTCGTGTCCATGATAATATTGGATAACTCTAGAAACCTTTTAATGAACAAGAAAATCTTGGGGAAGATGTGGCACGAGGTTAATGCTGACTCCGGTTTATCTGTAATCAGAAAAACAATTATTTTAAATTTTATTTTTAAATACTAAATTAGGATGGCAGAAAACGTGCATAAACCATCAAGTAAGCGTACATAATTTAGCAACTTATTTGATTCAACATGGTGAGGAGCCAAATGTGTGAAAAGTTGGCAAGTGAGTGAAGTATTGTGGTCTGGTTCTCAGTTGAGCTAGCTTTAAAATGTTAGCAGAGTGTATTTAAATTCTACAATAAATAACAAACTGTTCTTACTTGGGAAAAGATATGAATGATCTTAAGTATATATAGTAATAATCCCATAAATTGTAGTAATGACCAATGTGTCTATGATAGTGTTTACTTACTAGCAAAGTCCGATTCAGAGATTTTCTTGAATACATATGGATTCTCAATCATTTGCAGTGGATTACAGCCATTTAGCCTCAGTAGTTTTTTGTGCAGTCAACTTTGAAACAGTCTATTTTAGATGAATACTGCTGTGGAAGAAGCTTTTACTTGATCCTTATTTTAAAAACCCACAGATAAAACTAGTAGTAGCTTAACTATATTTTGACCATTAGAAAATTTTACATTTGGATGCACAATAATATTGGGGCATATATGGAATATGAAATTAATTGCTCAGAATGTAGTGAGACTCTGCACGCCTTGGATATCATAGATATGATGTTGCAATGAGTATAGCCATGGATGAATGAGGATACTCAAGGTCTTGGAAAGGAGAACTTTTTCTGCAGAACCTAGATCCCAATCCAATTCTAATGAACCTAAAGAGCCTGTGGATTGCGCTCATCATCATGTAGCCCAATGCTGTTGGTCACAGGCTGTTATCATACTTACTAATCTCGTCACTCTTACTGTCTGCATCTTTTTAGCGTTCTAAAATTGAGCAGAAAACATTTGAATGTGCTTAGCTTTTACAAATGAAGTGACTCCACTCTTGATATACAGCTGTCAATGATGTAAGAGTTATGAATCTCATGCTGTTTACAAGTTTTTTTGAGCTTATAAATTATAATATGCCTGTTGTTTCTGTTTACTTATGAATAGACGATTCACAGTAGAAAACGTTAATATTTTATGCTTCTAACTTGTTGATGTCGAAACATTAACAAATTATCTTGTATTTCAAGTTTTAGTGGATCATCACTAATTTGTAGCTATTTTGCATGGGAAATATGTTAGTGAATAAGTCTACTGATGTTTCACTTTCACTTTTATGGAGCAGCCTATGGTTCACAGGTATTTGTATTTTAAATAGAAAAGTTTAAAGGCCATTTTCTTTGGTAGCTACCTGTTCCAGGAAAATGTATTACAGATTTACATATTTTGGTCATGGGAAAAGACTAATAGGCAGTTTACTGCCAATGTTGCCTTATTTAAATGCTGAGCATGTGTAGTGTTTGAGGTACATATACAATTCATTATGTAAATATTGAGCTTTGGAGTAATTGAAGGATAGATTTATAATATCCTGAAACAACTTAAAGTCATATCTATTCCTACTTGGACTTTAAAAAGAAGAGAAAGTGCTTTCGTAAATCAGTCTAAAATAAAACTTATAAGTAGTTGGGCTTTTAGAATATATATTACCAAAACTGCTTGGAAAAACATTGGAAATTGTTCTGCTTTGTCAGCCTTTTTTAAGGGAAAATACTGACATTGTTAAAAGCAGCCCAATAATTTGATAGCAACAGCAGTAGTTATATGACATAATCTTGCAACTTTTGCTCACTAGGAAACCATATTGGAGTCAATTTTTATTTCTGTAGTTGATTTTAACACAGACTGTAAAGTTAGTGTACCACTACACTTCAAAAATTATTCAAAGCTACAGATTACAGCCTTTGGGCTATTTTTGGGTGCACCAGTGTGTTTTCACTTGAACGTGAAAGTGGAATGGCTATACTTGCCAAAAGTGATGCAAGTGGTCACCTCCCGAGCTTTAGTCTTTGACCAAAAAATTCTTTTTGCTTAAATTAAAATGAATGGCAGGGTAATGCCACCACTGAGGCGATGTTTTGCTGATGCAAGAGCTTATTTTTTTATACAAGGCGCCTGTATGATTGTGAAAAATATCCAAAATTTTATATGCTGCCCTTTAATGATATGTTGTTGAAATCTTACAACATTGCTAAGTAGTGGGATGAAATCTGCAGCTTTTTTGCCATGTCCTAATGTAGTATTAGTGAATTAAAATAAATAATTACCTTCAATGGTAAAATTTATAAAAGAAACCAGAATATTCCTACAATTTTATTCTTTAGAAGGTACTTGCATGGGTAATGAGTTACAGTTCCTCTTCTTGCACTAACTGGCATTTATACTTCTGTTGCACTATACTGTACTTTTGGGATTGGAAGTAACGTTTGCTACACAAGTGTAAGGCAACGACCATCTCCAACAAGAGAGAACCAGACCATCTCCATCAAGAGCGAGCCTAACCACCTCCCCTTGACATTAAATGGCATTACAATCACCAAGTCCCCATCAACATCCTGGGGGGTCATCATTGACCAGAAACTCAACTGGACTAATCACATAAATCCTTGACAACTAGATCAGGCACAAATGTTACTTTCAATCAGAGACTGGATATTCTGCAGTGAGTGGTTCCCCTCTTGACCACCTACAAGGCACAAGTCAGGTGTGTGATCCACTTCCCTGGATGGGTGCAGCTGCAACAATACTCAAGAAGCTCAACACCATTCAGGAAAAAGCAATCCACTTGATCAGCACCTTATCCACTAGCCTAAACATCCACCTCCAATGTGGTGGATGCACTACAGCAATTCGCCAAGGCTTCGGTAGCACCTCCCAAACCCGTGATCTCCACCACCTAACAGGACAAGGGGAGAAAGTGCATAGGAACACTATTAACTCCAAGTTCCCCATCAAGTCACACACCATCCTGACTTGGACATACATCACTCACTGTTTCTTTATCATCGAGGGTCAAAATCCTGGAACTCCTTACCCAACAGCATTGTGAGAGCACCTTCACCACACGGACTGTAACAGTTCAAGAAGAAGGCGTGCCATCATCTTCTCGAAGGGAAATTAGGGATGGGCAATAAATTGCCAGCGATGCCCACTTCCTGAGAAGGAATGTTTTTAAAAAATGTGGGAATTTGTATGGGTAAGAACATAGGCATGTTGAGAGAGCTGCAACATGTGGATAGTTGAGGTGGGGAAGGCGGTTAGGAAACCCTTCCCAGCTTAAGCCTTGGTGATTAAGACATGGCTATGGTTTCAGTGATGGTGTGGAAGAGGAAATGGTGGAGGAGGGCAATGTTGCAAAAGTCGAAGAAAGTTGTCTTGGTAATGGAACGGATGTAGGGGAGGAAGGTTTAAAAAGGTGGAAGATGGGTATTGAGCCCATCAGTAAAGAAACATGTATGAGAGCTACATGTAGCCATACAAAGAAAAAGGACAGAGGTGAGGAGATTGACAGATTAAATGAGACAGAAGCAATGAAAAAAGCTGCCAGTCAGAGTGATACTGTTACAAATTTAGGTCTGCGGTAGATATCTTCACGGGTTCAGTGACTTCAGTCCCTGCTGTAATAATCTTTGCATCTTACTTTTATTGGAGTTCACTCACCCTGCCCAATTTCTACTTGTGTAGTAGCAGAATAACCACTACCCCCCCGCCCCGAACCCCGTGACTTGAACCGGATACCCATACCTTTTTCATGTATGTTACTTTAATCTATCCAAAGGCAGACCTAGTTTACACTAGATGAAATGAGGTTTGGTTAGAATAATCAGCCGCCTTATTCCACAGTAAGATGAAACATACAAAACAATAGGTATGGTCAGAGTTGATGTAAGAACCTAAGAGATAGGAGCAGGAGTAGGCCACCACCTGTTCCCCATATCCTTTGACTCCCTTGCTGATCAAAAATTTGTCTAACTCAGCCTTGAATATATTCAATGACTCAGCCTCCACCGCTCTTTGGGGAAAAGAATTCCAAAGGTTCACAACCCTGAGAGAAGAAATTTTTCCTTATCTCCGTTTTAAAATGGGCGACCCCTTATTCTGAGACCATTCCCCCTAGTTCTAGATTCCCCGATGAGGGGAAACATCCTCTCAACATTTACCCTGTCAAGCCCCCTCAGAATCTTATATGTTTCAATAAGATCTCCTCTCATTCTTCTAAACTCCAGTGAATATGGGCCCAACCTGCTCAATCTTTCCTCATAAGAAAACCCTTCCATACCCAGAATCAACCTAGTGAACCTTCTCTGAACCGCCTCCAATGTAAGTATATCCTTTCTTAAATAAGGGGACCAAAACTGTATGCAGTACTCCAGGTGTGGTCTCACCAGCACCCTGTACAGTTGTAGCAAGACTTCCCTGCTTTTGTACTCCAGCCCCCCAGAAATAAAGGCCAATATTCCATTTGCCTTCCCAATTGTCTGCTGCACCTGAATGCTAACTTTTTGTGTTTCTTGTATGAGGACACCCAAATCCCTCTGTACTGCAGCATTCTGTAGTCTTTCTTCATTTATGTAATATTTTGCTTTTTTATTCTTCCTACCAAAGTGGATGACTTCACATTTTCCCACATTATACTCCATCTGCCAAATTTTTGCCCACCTTTTCTATATCCTTTTTCAGATACTTTGTGTCCTTCTCACAACTTACTTTTCCACCTATCTTTATATCATCAGTAAATTTGGCCACAGTACACTCGCTTCCTTCATCCAAGTCATTGATATAGATATATGACCACTTTATCCCCACTCTCTGTTTTCCATTGGTTAGCCAATTCTCTATCCATACTAATATATTACCCCCAAAACCATGCGCTCTTACCTTGTGCAGTAACCTTTTATGTGGCACCTTATCGAATGCCTTTTGGAAATCCAAATATACTACATCTACTGGTTCCCCTTTATCCACCCTGCTCGTTATTTCCTCAAAGAACTCTAATTTTCAATCGATACAATTTAGCTTTACATAATAATATCAGAAATAATGAATGCCTGACGTTATCTCACTTTCAAATTGCGCTATGGCTTTTCCTTACCCTGTCTTAGTGATCGCTTCCATCTTTTAATGAGGCGTTAAACTGAAGCCCTGCCATCCTGTTCAGGTGGACGTAAAAGATTCCATGGCACTATTTGAAGAAGAGCAGTGAGTTCTTTTGATGTCCTGCCAACATTTATTCCTGAATCAACGCCACCAAAAACAGATTAACTGGTCATTATCTCATTTGTTGTTTGTGGGACTTCGCTGTGTGCAGATTGGTTGCTACGTTTGCCTGCATTACAACAGTGACTACACTTCAAAAGTATTTCATTGGCTGTGAAGTGCTTTGGTATGTCCTGAAGACATGGAAGATGCTATATAAATGCAAGTGTGTATTTCTTTCCAGCCTTACATCACTGTATACACTCTCCACACCTGTTATTCCTTGTTCTCTGCATCACCATTAGTGCCTGTTTCTTCAGTCATTACACTCAACTGGACTATCTGCTTCTTTCACTCCACATTTCCACCGCACCACCACCCCCCCCCCCCCCCCACCGCTTTCAAAAACTGCAAAACCTTTCTTTTCCACTGCACTTTGCCACCGATCGGCAGGACAGAAAGGATTTGAAGGAGGGCTACAACTGGGAAGAAGCAGGGTTTGGAACATTGGAGGGAGAAGAGAAAGGGGACAAGCACAGGTAAGTATGAGTCCTTCATCTCTTGGAGGGATTGGTATTTTGTTGAAGTAAAATCCTAAAGCTCGAGAGAAATTTATTTTGTTTTTATATTTTTATACTCATGGCTCGCTTGAGGAACATATCCACCATTGATAAATATACCTAAAAACTATCTAATTTAATAGTTATAATTTTTTTGGGCCAAGGCCCAGAGCCTCTTGTATCTGTCTAGCTAAGGATACTGGTAAATCTGCAAAATTCTTATACGCAGCTCCCTTTCTTCTCTTCGTTTGTCTTCCTATCCCTCCTCCACTAATTCTGTTCTTATCTTATTTCTCTCTCTCTCTCTTCTTACCCCTTATCCTCCACTTCTGTCTCATCAGAGATCATTTAAGATTTTGAGGACAGGTTGGTAGAACCGTTTTAAAACATTGCTTTTTAAAGGTGTGATGTGATGGACATGAGCTAGCTGCAAGACCTTTATTTATATAGATATAACATCCATGATGTATACTTCTAACACCAAAACTTCAGTTCAGGATAAGGTGCAAAGCACTTGAAATCATATTCCGATCAGTTCTGACTTTTAATCGCCAACTAAATTATACCATCTTTGTTATTTTATTTTTGAGGGAAAATCAAAACAGGGTACTCCTAATGCAAATTTTCTTTTGGCTGCCTTAGTTTGATTTTGTATCCTTGTGTTTTCATTTCCAAATGTTTATCTCGTTGTGTTGAACATTTCTGATAACTTTATTTGTGGGAAAAGAGGTGAAAACTAACTATCATTTTAAAGAATAATTTCATATGGTTTTAATATTTAACAAAATGAATGCCATTTATTTTCTTAATATCAGGAATACTATATATTTTTAAATGATGTAATGTTAATAAAGGTGGAAATTTCACATTCTGCAATAAAGCCTCTTACCGGATAGACTTAACTATCCATGCATGGCTACACAACCTTTATTTTGGGATATTTTTACAGATTATTTACAGCTATCGCATTGAATGTATACAAAAAAAATGCATAAACTGATCTAATTTTAATGGGGTATCTGGTATTTGGGAGGATGAATTAAGAAGATCGTTTTGTTATGTAGGTGTTACCTAATTTCACAACTGCTGCTTCCTATTGAATTAAGCATTTAAATGTATTGGTTGTGTAATTTTCTTGCTGTTGCGTTCCTATTCTCAATTGGGTTGTTTGAGAAGTCCATTTGTTCTTCTCTCACAGAACTCATAACAGTTAGTTCAAAGTAGCATTGGCGGAGATTTGGAAAATTTAACAGGCACTGAAGGATAACTATACATTGGTGAAACAGTAAGATTATATATAACACGTGATAGTCATATGGCCCAGCGTCACCTGTAGCCTACAGTTTGCTCACCTTTGTCCCTTAGCAAATTTGCTACTTCATGTGTCTCTGGGCTTACTTTCTCACCCAGCAGCCCTGGGATGTTTGAATTGTGATTTGGGTGGATGAAGTGACTGCATTTAATAAGAGAAAAAAAGAGTACATTTTCAAAAAATAAAGTGGATTTGCTTTACAGTAGGTGTCTTGAGAGGGGCCTACAACCAAATTAATGCTCAGGATAATGACCTTAGATGAACTGTTAGTGAGTACTCTTGTTTATATAAGATAATTGATATTGAACAGTAAGTTACAGGGCACAGATTCAAATAAACTGTTCTGATATCCTAAGTTGCACCTCAAAGATTTATTAATTATTTTAGCAGACTGCTGAACATTTGTTTTTATTATACATTCTGGGCCAGATTTTGCTGGAGCGGGGCATCTTGTGGCGTGCCTCATTAGTTAGATTTGTTTGTGCAAAAAAAAATTGCCCATAAGGTCACTGGAAGTGTGAGCTGATAATGGCACAGTGAGGGCAGTAGGGCATCTGGGACCTTGGTGAATAATAGGACAAACAGTGTATCTCCTTAACCAATGAGATTTAAGAATTGAGAAATAATCAGAGGAAGGACTTAGAAGGAGGGCGAATTACAGTGGATGAATTCAATGTCAAATCAGGTACAGAAAGAGAAATAAGGAAAGGGAACAAAAGATTGGATTAAGAGAGAGAAAAAAGAGACAGAAAGGAAAAGTAAGAAAAAAAAATAATATTTGACTTTTTTAAAATCTAAAACAATTCACAACCTGAAGGAATGAGACTACACTTATAATTGTTTACTTTCTGGGCAACAGAGGTTGATTGGCAGTTATTAACAATTATCACATTGTTAAAAAGGAACTCACACTGTCAATTACAAGACTTTCTGTGGCGAGTTTAATGGGCAATTAATGTACAAATGCAGCAACTTCATGAAAATCACAAGGAGGTTAAGGGCGAGATGCCGCTTTCGCGAAGCTAACGGTAGAATGGCACAAATCATCCAGCAACTTGTGGCAATTCTCAATTCACGGGGTATCTCTTCCCTGCTAAAAGTTGCTGGCCGATTTGCGCATTAATAACGGCGTACTTCGTTCAGACGCCATTATTTATTCAGCAAAATTTGGCCCTCTATTTAAAAATAACATTCAATTTTTTTTGTTAACTAACATATGCAGCTACGACAGCGTAGCTTAAAGAAGGAAAGACTAGGAAGAGTATAACTTTTTTCATGACTGGTAACATAATACATTCTTCTTTTGTTACTGGATTAATGTGCATTATTATACAGGGAGCATAATTTTGTTTAAGTTGTTCTGCAAACCAAATAAAAAATGTTAACATAGCTGTATATAACTCTTTTATATTTCCTTTCATTCCTTGACATTCAGACACAGGAAATTGATAAATTTATGTTTATATAAAATGTCTTTTTTTCTGGTTGCAAGTAGACAAGCTTGGTTTTTGATTAGAAATTGTAAAAATAGTTAGTTATTTTGTTCTCCCCTGACTTTAGCAAATCCCCAGAGAGATCAGGAGATTTTGTAAAAAAAATCACAAAATCACTGGTTCTTAATGAATACTTTGCATCTGTCTTCACAAAAGAGGGGGATGATGTGGAGATTGTAGTTCAGGAGGAGAAGGAGTGTGAAATATTGGATGGGATAAACATAGTGAGAGAGGAAGTATTAAGGGGTTTAGCATCTTTGATAGTAGATAAATCGCCAGTCTCGGATGAAATGTATCCCAGGCTATTAAGAGAAGCAAGGAAGGAAATAGCGGAGGCTCTGACCATCATTTTCCAATCTTCCCTGGCTACAGGCGTGGTGCCGCAGGATTGGAGGACTGTTAACGTTGTACCATTGTTTAAAAAGGGAGAAAGAGATTGGCCTATAATTACTCGGCCTTTCAGTCTAACTTCAGTGGTGGGCAAATTATTGGAATCATTTCTGAGGGACAGCATAAATCGTCATTTAGAAAGGCACAGGTTAATCAAGGACAGTCAGCATAGATTTACTAAGGGAAGGTCGTGTCTGACTAACTTGATTTAATTTTTTGAGCTGGTAACAAGGAGGCTTGATGAGGGTAACTCGTTTGATGTAGTGTACATGGATTTTAGCAAGGCTTTTGACAAGGTCCCACATGGCAGACTGGTCAAAAGAGTAAAAGCCCATGGGATCCAAGGGAAAGTGGTTAGTTGGATCCAAAATTGGCTCAGTGGCAGGAAGCAAAAGGTAATGGTTGACGTGTGTTTTTGTGACTGGAATTCTGTTTCCAGTGGAGTTCCGCAAGGCTCGGTACTAGGTCCCTTGCTTTTTGTGGTATATATTAATGATTTGGACTTGAATGTGGAAGCTTTATCAAGAAGTTTGCCGTATGGTTGATAGTGAGGAAGAATGCTGTAGACTGCAGGAAGATATCAATGGACTGGTCAGATGGGCAGAAAAGTGGCAAATGTAATTCAATCCAGAGAAGTGTGCGGTAATGCATTTGGGGAGGTCAAATAAAGCAAGGGAGTACACAATAAATGGGAGGATGCTGAGAAGTGTAGAGGAACAGAGGGACTTTGGCGTGCATGTTTACAGATCCCTGAAGGTAGCAGGACAGGTAGATAAGGTGGTTGAAAGGCATACGAGATACTTTCCTTTATTAGCTGAGGCATAGTATATAAGAGCAGGGAGGTTATGCCAGAACTCTATAAAACATTAGTTAGGCCACAGCTTGAGTACTGCGTACAGTTCTATTCAACACATTACAGGAAAGATGTAATTGCACTAGAGAGAGTACAGAGTAGATTTACGAGGATGTTGCCAGGGCTGGAGAATTTTAGTTATGAGAAAAAATTGGATAGGCTGGGGCTGTTTTCTTTGGATCAAAGGAGGCTGAGGGGAGATTTAATTGAGGTATATAAAATTATGATGGGACTAGATAGAGTGAATAGGGAGGACCTATTTTCCTTAGCAGAGGGATCAGTGACCAGGGGGCATAGATTTAAAGTAATTGGTAGAAGGATTAGAGGGGAGCTGAGGAGAAATTTTTTCACCCAGAGGGTGGTGGGGGTCTGGAACTCACTGCCTGACAGGGTGGTAGAGGCCAGAAACCATCAACTCATTTAAAAAGTACTTGGATGTGCGCTTGAAGTGCTGTAACCTATGGGCTATGGACCAAATACTGGAAAGTGGGATTAAGCTGGAAAGCTCTTTTTTGGCCGGCACGGACATGATGGGCCAAATGGCCTCCTTCTGTGACTTTCTATGATCACAATTAAAAATGATCCTTTATAACATTCTTGTTTTGGTAATGCACAAAATTGATCTATTTAAAGTGTTTATGCACTAATTATAGAAGTTATCAAAATAATGAAGAAACTGAGACATGAAATATTTCGCTATTTTCAATAATGCTTGCAGCTAAGCAGGTTCGATTACCCTAGATGTGATTTTCTCTTAATACACTCGGTTCCGTTTTAAATTCTATTAGATTGAAGCCTTGTACGATTTATTCTGAGGTGCCTTTTTGCAATTTTAATTTTCTGTGTCTACTGATGTTACCTCACATATTATTAATTTACATTTGAATTACTGTATTTCAAATGTATTTGAATAATATATGTATCTTTAGAAAAACTAATAATTTTCCTAACACTTTGCACTTTGAACCTCTACTTACAAATTATTGCTTTACTGTTCAAATTGAATTGCAAATGCACTTGTTCACTGTTAAATATAAAAACCCAGACAACATGCCCTTGCAGATGATTGGCAGTGATTTAAAGGCAGACAGACTGAAGTATATTAAACACAGAATAGATTGTTTGGGCGTAAGTACTGTAACCCTGTACTGAGATTTTTCTTGGCTGTGCATCATACGCTGTTACTGGGTATAATATGCGCCAGGGACAAAGACTTAATTGTTGCTGTGGTGTACTTCATCCTGCTGCCGTTTGGCAGCATTTAATCTGTGTTTAGGTAAGACTGCACTCGTCTAGTCACCTGGAAAAAAAATGTTTAAATGACCTGTGAGTGCACATTTGATTTGGTTGAAGGTGTGAGTGTATTGTCCTATTTATAAAGTGGATTAATTTTGTGGAAAGTAAGATATTATCTCAAAGCATCACACACCTGCTTTCACTGAGTTCAACATATATTTTTGAAATTTATATTTGAAAGCATTTAGCAGGAAGGTTTTAATTGTAGCATGGCAGTCCTTTCCTCTCATACTCACACGTTATTTATATGATTTTAAAAAAAAGCAAAATACTGAGGATGCTAGAAATCTGAAATACAAATAGAAAATGCTGGAAACACTCAGCAGGCCAGGCAGCATCCGTGGAGAGAGAAGCAGGATTAACGTTTCAGACCCATGACCTTTCATCAGAACTCCGAGAACTCAGATATTGTGCATGGAACTGTCAGTAATGTAGGCCTGTAAGAAATGCACATGTGTATTGCCTTATTTTGTAATATGTGGTTCTTCAACTTTGTTAAAATACCGTTTTTGTATAATTCTAGTTCAGGGCATTGTGCACTAGGGTACTGTTTCCTGTAATCAAATATGGTAAGGATTATGTTACCTACTTAAGTAATTTGTTGATGGCACATATAGAGTATCAAAAAGAGAAAAAGTATATTCAAAATCTCCATTTTTGTTTACAACCCTATTCCTGAAGGTGAAGAAAACGGTGCAACATATGACATACCTTTGCCTGTCAGTTTTTCCAATACTTGGGGGGAAAAAAGAAGAAAAATGGGCAGACCTGTAGTCAGACCATAGTGATTGCATTCTCTGGGGTGTCTAAATATAAAGATAGAACTTGCCTTTTATAGTGCCTTTCATGAACTTAGGATGTCCCAAAGCACTTAGCCAATGAAGTACTTTCTTGAAGTGTAGTCACTGCTGTAATATAGGAAAACATGCATCTCTTTTTTGGTTAAGATGTTGTTAGATTGAATTCATTCAACTTTCATTAATGCTTCTCAATGGCTATTGTATCTATAAGAGATGTTGCATAACATGACTGCACTTCAGGTCAATGTTGTGATTCATACCTTATGTCAGAGGTTTGAATGGATCCTAAACAAAATATAGTTTTTATTTGAAAGAAAAATATGTTTACAAAAGCATATGCCTACACTTTATATTTGCGCATCTTTATATGATTGCTATCCAGTGACTCCTGCTTTGGATGTCTGCTGAGGACAGATTGGACTCGGCTGCGATGTCTCCCATAGTTGAATAGCTTTCTGACTCTTACTATCTAGGATCTTTACAGTCAATAAGAAAGAACTTGCATGTATATAGTGCTGTTTACATCTTCAGGATTTCACAAAGAGCTTTACAACCAATGGTAAAGCTTTTTACCATTGGTTGTAATGCTCTTTTCAAAGTATAGGTAATCATGATAGATATTTGTGCTGTATTTGAACTGAGAATGCTCTTTGATGATAATTGGTGCTAAAAACGAAGCTGATATCCTTTAGCTCGACATTGAACAGGCCACAGAGTATATGGGAGAATGCAACACTTTTTTATACAGTGCTCTGGCCTGACCACATCTTGACTTTCATACGTCTGTGGCATAAAGGTGTCATTCTAGCTTCTGCAAATAACAAATTTGTTTTTGATTGGTGTTGGTAAAGGAAACTGGGAGAACTACCTCTTCTTTGAATAGTGCCATGGGATCTTTTACATCTATCCAACTAGGTAGGCAGAGCCTTGATTTAATGTCTCATCTGAAAGATAGCACTTCTGCCAGCCCTTCCTCAGCCTAGATAGTGTGTTCACATCCATTGTGGGATTTGATCCACAACCTTCTGTCTCGGAGAAAAGAGTGCGACCAGCTGTTTTAAGAAAATAATGCAGTGCAGAGATTGTAGGTTTTCTGAATACAGCTGAAATTAATGGTTGAAGTAGATGTCCAGATTCTTAACCAGGAATTAAATGTTAAACTGGATTTATTTTAAGAAAGCACAGTTAATGCATTTATTTTTACAGACCTCACTAAAAGAATTACTACATTTTCACTAAGTAAAAAATGTCCAAATTCTTAGTGAATGTGTAAGATGCAAAGTTTTCCCACCGGTTTTGCAAGTCGTTTTCTGCCATGTCCATGTCATGGGTTCTCTACAAGGCTAAGTAGAAAACTAATTTTAGGCTTCTGTCATTCTGAAGCTCACCACTGGGAGGCATGGAATAGCAATATAATTGTTCTCCAATACAGAGGGAATGACTGAACAAATGTTTCATTAACTGACATGAATTGAACTAGTTATAGGATGCACTGTATGGTACAGAATCTGAGACCTAAGTTCTGATCATTTATGTAATTAAAAGAATTGCATTTAGTGCAAGTAGGTTACATCACATCTCAAAAGCATCACATCTTAGGACAAAAAAATTGTGATTGTTACTTTTCTGTCACATTACCAAGCATATATCTGATTGACTAAATGCCAATGTGTCAAAAGTAGAAAAAATATTAGACGTAACCAGCAGAAAACCAAGCAATCAAATCTCTTATTTTTTTCTCCCGAAGCTCCAATTCATGAAATAGCAAGTACCACAAAACTGCTCAATCAAATTGCTTAAATAATTTCTTCACACTGTTTTCAGGCACCATTTTCCTCCTTCCCTTAGGTCAGCTCATACAGACAAAAATAACATCTGCAACATAAACATACAAAAATATACAATTATGAAAAAAATTGCTAACCTTATCCATAAAATTGGTTTTCTTCAATGTCTAAAATAAGTTTCCTCTGCATTAGCCTGCCCTTCTGTTCAGAGCCTGGGCTTGAATTGGAAATTTCATCTGGCCCTTGGGATTTCTAGTTGCTGTGGGCAGATTCTCTGTCTGCGAAAGAGGCTTCATGTAGTTATCACCCTGCTCCAGCAATACTACAATATTCATAGTACACCATAATAACCTACGTTGCATGACACCTAGGTAGAAAAGGACCAGGGAGTTATACCTCCTGTATCAAATTCTGTGTGTAAAAGAGAGCTGAATTGTATGGCTTGCACTTTTCACCCTACTCTTGTGAACCTACAATATCCAATGAAGTAGAAATTAGCAAATATAAACTGACCGCAAAAAAAATTAAAAATTAGAATATTTAATTTTTTCCAGCATTTCATAAAGTTAAAGCCATTATGTTAGAGAAATCTGATCTGGTGTTTGAGATGAGTTTTTTCTATCGCTGAAGGAAGTGATGTTGCTCCTGGATGGGAGGGAGTGCTTATGAGGCAATTTGTTGCTGTCCCCTGATATTATGGCAGACCATGGTGACTGCTTACCTGTTCAGGTGCTTGTCATTGGGACAATGGAAAATCTTCCTTGGGCAGTGCTACTCTAACAACAGCTTGTGCAAAATCTACAAATCCACCATGGGAAGTAAATGGGAGAAAATATCTCATATACTCTTATAAATAACTGAAGAAGGAGGGAGGAATAATTAACAGGTATTATACTTGCATGTTAAGGGAATACTACAAATCTACTGTGGGAGGTAGAGCAAATAATATAAAGAATGAAAGTAACTAGGAATAAGAGGTTTTGGGGAAGGAACAACAACCTTGTTATGTTCATTTAAGCAAGTAAAGTGATATGTAAATAGTATTACAACAGCAGGTCCAAAGTTTATCTCCGAAGCTTATATTTCTGAATCTAATTCGTAAGGTATTTTTTATTTTAAGGTATAATATTTTTACTTTGAGTTAGCCATATCATATATTGCTTTAACAAATTTGTTATAGTCACTCCTGTTGCCAAACAGCCTATGAGCAATGTCATGGGAGAGCTACTAGTTAACTCCTTAGTGAATGAAGACCTTTTTATATTTGATGTATATGTTTATAGTTGACACGTTCTTTCTTAAGTTATATTAAAGCACTTTTATTTATAAAAAGTGTGATAACCAAAACATTATGCTATTTTATTTTCTGGCAACTTTGCCGCTTTTTAGCGATGAGACAGCGAGTGGTTAGGATCTGGATTGCACTGCCCGAGGGGATGGTGGAGGCAGATTCAATCATGGCCTTCAAAAGGAAACTAGAAAAGTACTTGAAAGGAAAAATTTTGCAGGGTCACGGGGATAGGGCGGGGGAGTGGGACTAGCTGGATTGCTCTTGCATAGAGCTGGCGCGGACTCAATGGGCTGAATGGCCTCCTTCTGTGCTGTAACTTTTCTATGATTCTATGATAGTCTGTCGGAGCCTACATTTAAATCGGGATTTTTGTATTTAATTGTTTAGAATTTATTTCTTTTAATAGTGGTTATAAATTTCAAACTTTTTTCACAAGAAAAAAGTAATATTATGTGCCTAAAATAGTCTAGCAATATTTATTCATGTCTGATTTCCAAACTGAAAAGCAGACTGGCAAAGTGTTTTCTAAAAGTACAGCATAGGATACATAGAAAATATATGGGTGAACAATTAATTTCCCCCCTCAGGAAATGGGTGACATCCACAAATTACCAGATTGTTTAAATTCACAATTTTCTATGGTACCATAAACCACTACACTTTCATATTCTTTTGCTACATTGTAAGGATGTTTGGCAGGGCCATTAGTCTAAAAGCTATAATTTTATTTAATGAGTTTTGGTGTAAAACAGCCTTATGTTGTACTATAACATTTTTGAGTGTTTTTAAACTTCTCTCCATAGTCTCATAAGCTACTGACAATCAGGCATTACAAAATGTATCGATAGTTGTCTACTAGTTGTTAACAAGTGGCTGTTCTCTCAAGTAAAACCATTCTGGAGTTGCATAATGTTAAATCATACACAAATAAACAGTTGTGATCTGGCTGCTGACTAAGGTTGAGATGTCTAGGTCACCCATACCAGCATTGAAGGTGGTGGTGAGCCGCCTTCTTGAACCGCTGCAGTCCGTGTGGTGACGGTTCTTCCACAGTGCTGTTAGGAAGGGAGTTCCAGGATTTTGACCCAGCGACGATGAAGGAACGGCGATATATTTCCAAGTCGGGATGGTGTGTGACTTGGAGGGGAACGTGCAGGTGGTGTTGTTCCCATGCGCCTGCTGCCCTTGTCCTTCTAGGTGGTAGAGGTCGCGGGTTTGGGAGGTGCTGTCGAAGAAGCCTTGGCGAGTTGCTGCAGTGCATCCTGTGGATGGTGCACACTGCAGCCACAGTGCGCCGGTGGTGAAGGGAGTGAATGTTTAGGGTGGTGGATGGGGTGCCAATCAAGCGGGCTGCTTTATCTTGGATGGTGTCGAGCTTCTTGAGTGTTGTTGGAGCTGCACTCATCCAGGCAAGTGTAGAGTATTCCGTCACTCGCCGCAGAATACCCAGCCTCTGACCTGCTCTCGTAGCCACAGTATTTATATGGCTGGTCCAGTTAAGTTTCTGGTCAATGGTGACCCCCAGGATGTTGATGGTGGGGGATTCGGCGATGGTAATGCCGTTGAATGTCAAGGGGAGGTGGTTAGACACTCTCTTGTTGGAGATGGTCATTGCCTGGCACTTATCTGGCGCGAATGTTACTTGCCACTTATCAGCCCAAGCCTGGATGTTGTCCAGGTCTTGCTGCATGCGGGCTCGGACTGCTTCATTATCTGAGGGGTTGCGAATGGAACTGAACACTGTGCAGTCATCAGCGAACATCCCCATTTCTGACCTTATGATGGAGGGAAGGTCATTGATGAAGCAGCTGAAGATGGTTGGGCCTAGGACACTGCCCTGAGGAACTCCTGCAGCAATGCCCTGGGGCTGAGATGCTTGGCCTCCAACAACCACTACCATCTTCCTTTGTGCTAGGTATGACTCCAGCCACTGGAGAGTTTTCCCCCTGATTCCCATTGACTTCAATTTTACTAGGGCTCCATGGTGCCACACTCGGTCAAATGCTGCCTTGATGTCAAGGGCAGTCACTCTCACCTCACCTCTGGAATTCAGCTCTTTTGTCCATGTTTGGACCAAGGCTGTAGGGTTGAGTCTACCCAAGCCTTTAGTAGGAAGAATAGAAAAACAGAGTATTTTTTAAATGGTGAAAAACTATTAAATGTTGGTGGTTGGAGAGATTTGGGTGTCTTTGTACACAAAGCACAGAAAGTTAACCTGCAGGTACAGCAAGCAATTAGGAAGGCAAATAGCATGTTGGCGTTTATTGCAAGGGGGTTGGAGTACAAGAGTAAGGAAGTCTTGCTACAATTTACAGGGCTTTGGTGAGACCACACTTGGAATTCTGTTACAGTTTTGGTCTCCTCAGCTAAGGAAATATATACTTGCCTTAGAGGTGGTGCAACAAAGGTTCACTAGATTAATTCCTGGGATGAGAGGGTTGTCCAATGAGGAGAGATTGAGAAGAATGGGCCTATACACCCTCTGGAGTTTAGAAGAATGAGAGATGATCTCTTTGAAACATACAAGATCCTGAGGGGGCATGGCAGGGTAGTTTCCCCTGACTGGAGAGTCAAGAACTAGAGGGCATAGTCTCAGGATAAGGGGTTGGTCATTTAGTACTGAGATGAGGAGAAATTCCTTCACTGAGAGGGTTGTGAATCTTTGGAATTCTGTATCCCAGAGGGCTGTGGATACTGAGTCATTGAGTATATTCAAGGCTGAGATCGATAGATTTTTGGACTCTAGGGGAATCAAGGGATATGGGGATCGGGCGAGAAAGTGGAGTTGAGGTCGAAGATCAGCTATGATCTTATTGAATGGCGGAGCAGGCTCAAGGGGTCGTATGGCCTACCCCTGCTCCTATTTCTTATGTTCTTATTCCATGTAGGATCCTTACACTCTTTCAGTGAAAGAGACTTTCATCCCGTCAGTCTGAACTGATTTGAAAGCCAGGTCCCAGAGGGGAAAGGACAGCATGCTAACTCACTGTTTATTTTCATCTTTTTCATTTACCTATTCTCTTTATTCTTTGCATTTATTTGAAGGGATACTCCACAACAACATCCTAAATGGCTTCATCCTGAAATAGTAATCATACATAATTTTTATAAAAATTACTATTTTTAATTCACCATGAGGTGACTGGCCTCTTAATCAGGGTTGCCATCTTTGTTACTTGTTCAAAATTAGATGTAGAAACTTGATCTGTCTTTGTCTGGCACCAGCTCCTGGAAATCCTTCTCCCTTCATTGCTCCACTAAAAACCATCAATTTTTCATTTATTTCACTTTGTTATTAATGACAGTAAGATTGAATGATGAGGAAAGAAATTTAAAGGTATGGTGGAGAAACTACAATAAAGTAGTTGTAAAAGTACTGGGAGAATAATAGATTAAAAGAGAAGTGTGTTTTAAAATGCCTTTCTGGAAAATTGAGAAATGCAAAGAAAGAAAAGCATAACTGGAAAGAATACGTGAATGGGGGAAAGAAAGATGATGAACATTTTTGATGTAACGATGAATAGCAGATATCTGTGTTTGTCAATACATGGCCTTGACTTTTTTTTTCATCATAAAACTTTTGGTGATAATTTCACTGATTAACTATTTGCATCGTAAAGATGATATCACTTAAAGGCGTATATCACATGTTGAGCTCTGGAAACTGTTCCCAAGTATACAATGCAACATCACTGTCCACATATTACCAGCATTTCTTTGTCACATGAAAGACCAGTATACATTACAAATGTTTGGGGTCAATATTCTCTTCTATCTCCTGGTGTTAACGGGGTGGTAACGGCCTCAAAATGGGGTCAGTAACCTTTCCGCCCTGTTAACAAGACAAAGCGGCCGGCATAAATTTTGAAAGGAGCCTACCGCAGAGTGCCTGAAGTGCCCACCTGTCTCAAGCTGTAGGTCCCTGTTAATAGGAAAATCGGGGTCCTAGGAATGGAATGGAGATATGGCTCATAAACAATCTCTGCCCCCAAAATATGCCGTGTTATCGGTATCTCTCGTTATGATTGCAGCTTTGGAGCAAATCAGTTTTATACAAGTGGAGGCAGAGTTTACCTCTAGTGCTCAGCAAGAGTGAAATTGTCCTAGGTTATAGACTAATTTGATTGTCGCTAAAGAATATAAGTAAACTGTCCCTCAATTAGTACGAAATTATTGTTCAAAGAGCACTGAGTTCCCTCATCCTAACAAATTCCACTCTAAGCACTGTTTACATTACTATTCATACCCAATTCCCATGATTTTAGATCCCCATTCATAGTAACTGATGCCACATTTCTTCTAGGGAAAGGTGGTCTGGGCTATAGGCTTAGCTACTGCCACTATAAGTACTTTATCATGAGCCATCTTCAGGAGCATGGTTTTGCAGGCAGGACTAATCCTGTCAATCTTCTCTCCTGGCACCCCCAAAAACAAAATACAAAAGTGCTCAACCAATGATCTGTTCAAGAATGACCAAACTCATTACGTAACAGTTCAGTTTGAGATTCAAGCTTGTGTCTGTTGTAAGAGTTATAGATTCTACTGCTAAAGCTACTATCCATCACTAACCTAATTTTTACTACTTTTGTTTTCAAAAGTGAAAACCTTTTATTAGCATGATGGTTTAAATAGGTTGTCAGGAGTTACAAATGGGCTGAATTGGTGAATTCTCTCACTGATAAGAATAGAAGATGTGCCATCTTCCTCAGTCGTGTGGTGAAGAGCTTTAAAATCTGATGTATTCACAATGTATACAAACATCATTCAAGCTTTTGTAAAAAGTCTGAAACAATGCAACATTTATTTAGGTGATAGCTCATAAATTCCTTATTGTCATTGTAGGAGACACTCCCACTCATTTGCTGCCTGTGTAGTTATTCCTTCCATGAATCACCAATAAAAAGGCACATGTTCAACCAGTTAAATATTTTTGCACCAGCTATATCAAAAGTACATTGCTTTTAAATGTCACTGGTTTCATTTTAAACTCCATAGCTTGGAACTGGATCCACTTGTAGGCCAGATGGTAGGTGTGTAGGTTTCCTTTTCTGAAGGATATTAGTGAACCAGTTCGTTTTTTATGACAATGTAGCAGTTTTCTTGGTCAGTTTCATCATTGCCAAGGTAGATTTTGAACTTGCAACCTCAGGGGTGCTAGTCAAGTGTCATAACCATTAGCCTACCCATACCTTACATAAAATATTATTACAGGACCACAAGATATGTGACATCACATGATGCTTTAGTAGCTTTTGATCTAATGTCACAATATTTGTTCTACTGTTAAGTGTGCTCATTGCATATTTAACGGTTTTAAAAAATGGCCATGTATGCAGAACAAATAGCAGGCAGTAGTTCAATCACATAGTTCTGGTTGTATTCATAAACTTAATGAACTTTGCTCTCAGTCTAACTTATTTGGATCGGCTCTCTTAAATAGCTACTTCATAAATTAGCGCCAGCTGTCAATTATTTTAAATAAATACAAAATTTAGGTAAATTCATTGATCCTGTGCTCCCAGAGAGTGGGTTGGAGCACATTTTTCTGACTCAAGCTCCCTAGGAGCGCAGCTTCTTGCTGGGAATGCAAGATTGATGAATTTACCTGTAGTGTGTTGTACTTTCTTAGCTGTTCCCAATTGTGAGCTGTAGGAAAGGAGAGAACATGAAAAGAAAGAAAGAAGTTGCATTTAAGTAGCGCCTGTCATGGCCTCAAGACGTCCCAAAGTGCTTCAGAGCCAGTGAAGTACTTTAGCAGTGTAGCCCCTGGTTTAACGTCCAATCCGGCCACACGTTCCAATATCTTTCGCAATAACCCTCAGTTCCTGTACCCCAAGTGGGGTGGAATATGTCATATCCTGACCATCTTCCCCCATCTGTGCTCTAGTGGTTACAAGGGGGGGGCCATTGGGGCAGACGGTTTTTTCTGCTCTGGAGCATATGCTGGCGGTGGGTCCCCTAGTGGAGGTTCCCCATCACCGCTGCTGTATCTATCCGTCTTGTCTGCTAAATCATCCCAATCTACATCCCCTAGACCACTTTCTTCACCTCTTCCGGGTGCAAAAGCACACAATATGCCCCTCTATGCGGCTAGCTGATCTTGTAGCCTCCCTATCACTTTCTGACACGTTGTGTGATCGCCAGTACTACTCCTCTTCTCCTGAGCTGATCTGTGAATCACATTCATAGCAGTTTTTAAATCACTACATTGTTGTTTCCATCTCTACACCTCAGCTTTAGCTGCTTGGGCTTCTCACTCTTTTCATTAGTCAATTTTTCGCACTGTAACTGATATTGGTTCATGTGCATCAAATCTGCACTTCTCTGTCCCTGTAGATCAGTTACCTTCTCACTAAGGCGGGCGATCTCCTCACGGAGTTTTTTATTCTCTACTTCTAATTCGTCGTGGATTTTCTGAGTCTCTTCTTTCTCTCTCCTAGCCTGCTGTCGGCATTCTATCCATTCCTCAAGTAAACATCCGATCGTTACGGACTTCTGTATCTTTTTAAATTTCCTATCTGACACCTTTGTTTGCGCAATTTTCCAAAGGACCTCCCCAACAGGCGTTCCCTTGTCTCCAGTGTGACCTTCATACTCCCCGTATTGTGGCCACTTCCCTATTACGTATTTTTGAAGGAGTCCCTTCCAATCAAAACAGTCCAAGTCCCCAGGGCTTGGTGATTTCCCTTTATTCGTCATCTTGTGTTATTAACTATGAATTAACCCAAACTCCTGTTCTCTGTATACTTTGCCAAATTCGGTTCGCCTCGAGGCTCCCACTGACGCAACGGAGAGATTTATCCTCGAGCCCACCCAGGGACGCCAAAGATGTTGACCGGAAGTCACCGGTTAACGGTTTTGGCTTAGTACACAGAGGAAGAGTCAATTCTCTCTTAATTCTCAATTCGCTTTATTAACGTGATTAGATCATGTACATACCGCTTATACGTCTAGTTAGATATAGGCATGCAGTTTACAGCAGGTTATACAGTTTTATACTCAAACTAGGATTTAAACGCACACCCACCAGGTTTCTCTGCTAACACTCCCTGAGTGTTAGGATTTAAACGCACACCCACCAGGTTTCTCTGATAACACTCCCTGAGTGTCACAGAATAGAAAGGATATTATATTACCCGGAAAGGAGAGATACTGCTGGCCAGGCAATTCGCTCCCTCACTCTTGACGTCGTCTCTACGTCCCGGACGTAGGGTTCTCACTTCCACAATGGTTAGTCTCCGGAGTCTCCCTCACAAACAAAGACACTGGGACCAAGCCAACAATTCTTCAGTTTTATTCCCAAGTCCGTCTTTTCGAATGATGCTGTCTTCTCTGGTTGGCTCAAAGTTGCTGGAGTGATCGATGTCATCCCCTGATTGGCTCTGTTCCAAGGGCCTAGGTAGCATCACATCAATACTCCTTTTCTAAATAAGGACTGGTGTCTCATCACAGCTCCTTTGTCCTTGTAAGAAGCGGAACGAATTCAAACCGGTTCTGGCCAGTTCAGACCAGTGACTGAACTCCAGGTTACCTCAGTTCAAAAGGTCAGTGTCTTTGTTAGCACTTCGAATTAAGCTCAATAAGTTTCTGCAGCCTCTGGCCAACAGGCTGATAAGTGGCAAGTAACATTCATTTGTAAACAATTTTACAACACCAAGTTATAGTCCAACAATTTTATTTTAAAATCCACAAGCTTTCGGAGGCTTCCTCCTTCCTCAGGTGAATGTGGAAATGAAATCCTCGAACCTATCGCATTTATAAATCACAGAACAATGCCTGGTGATTACAGATAGTCTTTTCAACTGCCTGTTGCCAAGGCAACCAAAGTGTTCAGACAGATAGGTGTTACCTACAGGGCCACTGGATATACAAACGGCCAGAACTAAAAAAACAGATGATGTGGAGATGCCAATTAAAAAAAACAGAGCGAGAGAGGCAGAAACATAGAAACATTCGGAAGGAAAAGACAGCAATTGACCCGTTATATTAAAAACAGATAACATTTGTTTGCTGGTGGGGTAACATGTAGCGTGACATGAACCCAAGATCCCGGTTGAGGCCGTCCTCATGGGTGCGGAACTTGGCTATCAATTTCTGCTCGATGATTTTGCGTTGTCGAGTGTCTTGAAGGCCGCCTTGGAGTACGCTTACCCGAAGGTCGGTGGCTGAATGTCCTTGACTGCTGAAGTGTTCCCCGACTGGGAGGGAACCCTCCTGTCTGGCGATTGTTGCGCGGTGTCTGTTCATCCGTTGTCGCAGCGTTTGCGTGGTCTCGCCAATGTACCATGCTCTGGGGCATCCTTTCCTGCAACGTATGAGGTAGACAACGTTGGCCGAGTCACAGGAGTATGAACCATGCACCTGGTGGGTGGTGTCCTCTCGTGTGATGGTGGTATCTGTGTCGATGATCTGGCATGTCTTGCAGAGGTTACCGTGGCAGGGCTGTGTGGTGTTGTGGACGCTGTTCTCCTGAAAGCTGGGTAATTTGCTGCGAACGATGGTCTGTTTGAGGTTGGGTGGCTGTTTAAAGGCGAGTAGTGGAGGTGTGGGGATGGCCATAGCGAGGTGTTCGTCGTCATTGATGACATGTTGAAGGCTGCAGAGAACATGGCGTAGTTTCTCCGCTCCAGGGAAGTACTGGACGACGAAGGGTACTCTGTTGGTTGCGTCCCATGTTAGTGTTCTGAGGAGGTCTATGCGATTTTTCGCTGTGGCCCGTCGGAACTGTCGAGCGTCATATCCCGTTCTTACTAGGGCGTCTTTCAGCGTCTGTAGGTGTCCATCACGTTCCTCCTCGTCTGAGCAGACCCTGTGTATTCGCAGGGACTGTCCAGAGGGGATGGCCTCTTTGACGTGGTTAGGGTGGGAGCTGGAAAAGTGGAGCATCGTGAGGTTGCCCGTGGGCTTGCGGTAGAGTGAGGTGCTGAGGTGCCCGTCTTTGATGGAGATTCGTGTGTCCAAGAAAGAAACTGATTCTGAGGAGTAGTCCATGGTGCGCTTGATGGTGGGATGGAACTTGTTGATGTTATCGTGTAGTCTCTTTAGTGATTCTTCGCCGTGGGTCCATAGAAAGAAAATGTCGTCGATGTATCTGGTGTATAGTGTTGGTTGGAGGTCCTGTGCAGTGAAGAAGTCCTGCTCGAACTTGTGCATGAAAATGTTGGCGTATTGGGGTGCGAATTTGGTCCCCATGGCTGTTCCGTGTGTTTGGGTAAAGAACTGGTTATCGAAGGTGAAGACATTGTGATCCAGGATGAAGCGGATGAGTTGTAGGATGGCGTCTGGAGATTGGCTGTTGTTGGTGTTGAGTATTGATGCTGTCGCAGCGATGCCGTCATCGTGGGGGATACTGGTGTAGAGAAATCGTCGAGCAGAAATTGATAGCCAAGTTCCGCACCCATGAGGACGGCCTCAACCAGGATCTTGGGTTCATGTCACGCCACACGTTACCCCACCAGCGAACAAATGTTATCTGTTTTTAATATAACGGGTCAATTGCTGTCTTTTCCTTCCGGATGTTTCTATGTTTCTGCCTCTCTCGCTCTGTTTTTTTTATTTGGCATCTCCACATCATCTGTTTTTTTAGTTCTGGCCGTTTGTATATCCGGTGGCCCTGTAGGTAACACCTATCTATCTGAACACTTTGGTTGCCTTGGCAACGGGCAGTTGAAAAGACTATCTGTAATCACCAGGCATTGTTCTGTGATTTATAAATGGGATAGGGTCGAGGATTTCATTTCCACATTCACCTGAGGAAGGAGGAAGCCTCCGAAAGCTTGTGGATTTTAAAATAAAATTGTTGGACTATAACTTGGTGTTGCAAAATTGTTTACAATTGTCAACCCCAGTCCATCACCGGCATCTCCACATCATAAGTAACATTCATGTCAGACAAGCACTAGGCAATGACCATCTCCAACAAGAGAGAGTCTAACCACCTCCCCATGACATTCAACAGCATTACCATCGCCGAATCCCCCACCATCAACATCCTGGGGGGGTCACCACTGACCAGAAACTTAACTGGACCAGCCACATAAATACTGTGGCTACAAGAGCAGGTCAGAGGCTGGGTATTCTGCGGTGAGTTTCTCACCTCCTGACTCCCCAAAGCCTTTCCACCATCTACAAGTCACAAATCAGGAGTATGATGGAATACTCTCCACTTGCCTGGATGAGTGCAGCTCCAACAGCACTCAAGAAGCTCAACACCATCCAGGACAAAGCAGCCCGCTTGATTGGCACCCCCATCCACCACCCTAAACATTCATTCCCTTCACCACCGGCACACTGCAGCAACTCGCCAAGGCTTCTTCGACAGCACCTCCCAAACCAGTGACCTCTACCACCTAGAAGGACAAGGGCAGCAGGCACAAGGGTGGAATGGGGCTTGAACCCATGACCTTCTGACTGAAGCAAGAGTGCTATCAACTTGTATTTTGATAGTGCTTTACTGTGTCCTCAGAATATACCAAAGCACTTCACATCTGATGAATTACATTCCATGATGTCCCTTCTTAAAGACATAGGGTAAGCAAGCTATGAAGTCCTTGGTGACTTCAGTGCCAATCTGTTGTATTTGGGAAACGAGGTGAGTTGACTTGTGTGTATTGTTTTGTCTCTGTTAATTGTGGTTGAAAACACTGCATTGGCAAGCAATTATAGGAAGCTGGCTGGAAAAGAACTGATGAAACTCACCAGAAGTGTGGCTAATAAATTTAGGTAGAACTAGGATTTGAACCTACCATTCCAGAATTGTGAAATGTCTTTACTGCTATGCTGCAGTACAGATGGATTTCTTTAGTCCCAAACTATTTGAATTGCCAGAACTAAGCAAAAGACCTGTGAATTGTGGTTTCTGGGAAATGAAGTTGAATTTGTGTGTATTATGTGAAGCCTTCCAGGCTTATCCATGCTTTGTTATTGCAGTGATTGGTGAAATGACAGTTGCTGCCTGTTAGCAGAATAGAAGTTTGAATGGTGCTTATTGTTCTCTTTATTTCAGTACCTCTGGCTAATGGTTAGGGAGAGTGCTGGCTGCAAGAATGACAGTGCCTCCTCCTGTGTTCAAGGACTTACTTTCTAATAAATTATGACATAGACTTGTACAAAAGTTCACTTTTCTTGCAGAGGCAATTCATTTAATGTTGAAAGGAAATTGTTCATGCTTTATTTTTTCACTGGGAACTGATTGGGACCTCCAGTACTGCTTTAACCCTCAAAGCACTTGTCACTGCATTCATTTGCCAACCTTAAGGAGTTCCTGTATGTTTAGCAGGGTAAGAGTTAATGAATAAATAATGGTTATGGTTATTAAGAAGTAATATTCAGGGTTGAACTTTGAAGCTAAATTAAAGTAATCCCAATGTGTGTTGGTTTGTAGAATAGATATTTAATCCACTTTATAATTGTTATTAAATAATTAATTATATTTTATGTTTAGTTTCATAACCACAGAATAAACAACACCCGGGAGTGAGTTAAGGCCGTAATTCAATCAATTGGTTCCAATGACTCCCATTATTTAACCCTTTAATTTCCTCATGGGTTTGCATTTAACATAATACATACTATTTTTTTTTGCCATTTTATACACCATGCAAGGTGAGAGGGTAATTACAAGTTTGAGACAGTATGTAGGAATTGAGGGTATACTGTATAAATGATGTGACTGGTTCCATCAGTACTGGGTCCACTTTTGTTCTCAACATATATAGATGATTTGGACTTGGGCATAGGGAACACGATATTAAAATATGCTGATGACACAAAAGTAGGGAATTGGGCAAGCAGCATGGAGGACTCAAAGAATTTATAAGACAAATATTAGTGAGTGAAAACCAGGTCTTATTTTTTATTTCGCTAATTTAATAAAGCAACCGTTACTGTATTCTGATTGTGTATTGGTTCGACATGGGATAGTGGAATGGGCAGAGAGGTGGCTGATGCAACTTAACGTGGAGAAGTGTGAGGTAATACATTTTGGAAGGAAAAATGAGTAATGGGATATGTTATCAGGACAGGCTTAGAGAGCTGGGGCTTTTTACTTTAGAAAAGTGTAGATTTCAAGGAAATATGATTGAGGTCTTTAAAATAATGAAGGGATTAGATTCTGTCCATATGGATAGGCTATTTGAACTAGATAGGCAGAGGAGACATGGGGACATCAGTGTATGTTACAAAAGCACTGAACTAGGTTAGATTTTTTTGGGCACAGAAGCTCAGGAAAGATATATTAGCCTCGGAAGAGGTACAACACATATTCACCAGAATGATACCACAGTTTAAAGGGTTAAAATTATGAGGACAGGTTGCATAAACAAATATGAGGAGTGTAGGAGAAAGCTTACAAAGAACTGATATTCTGTAATGGCATTTTTTTACTGGTATGGAAGACATCATAGATCTACTTCTCCCAATAAGAAAAAGAACTAAGGGTACAACTTAAATGAGATCTTAAATACAGCAAAGCAGATGAAGATTGCCTGGCTGCTCAGAGAAAAAACTTAATTAGAAGGTCAGCATTTTTTCCATGTTTCTTAAGTTCTGTTTTTAGTTCATTTTCAATGTTTTTTTGCCTTTTTTTTAATCAATGCTATCTTGAGTAGTAACACACCGCAGCCTATCCTAGTCAAACAGTCTCCAGTCAACCCTGTCTCAACTTGTTTTTGGTTTTGAAATGTATTTGATTATTGCAGATCTTTTCCAATGATATGATTCATATGACACCTATATTTACCATCTACCACCATTTGACTTTTTAATAAATGTGAAGCCAGCTCAATTTGCTGGAAGGTGCCATAACCACATCAAAGAATGATTCTTCTCGATAAAGAAACAGTTTTGTACTCCCAGGTTAGATGGAGAATAGAGGGTGGACAGCGGTAAGTGTGTAAAGATACACCTGGTATAGGTGTGTTCTGCTTTGGTTCATACAAACACAAGCATTTGCGAAACATCTTTGTCCAGCTTCCAGTCTGCTGTTGACAGTCATCTGTTCACAGCAGACAGGTTGCCAACAGCTACTTAGATAATTTCATTGCTCCTACGGGCAGAGCCTTTGCCTACTATATCTAGGAATATTATATTAGCCAGACACTGAAACTGGCATAACAATCAACCGTTGATGTTTTCCAGGAGTTTTTCTCTATGTTGCTTTGTATATCTGAAAATCAGTCTTTTTGCTCGATTTACAGAAATGGTTACTGAGCTTCCTATTCAGATGGCAGCTTATTTGTGGACCAGATTTTAAGCTCTCCAGGGCAGCTTTTAAAGCGCCAACAAAACTTCCAAGCTATTCCAGTTAGGTCCTGAAAGGAGTCATCTTGGCCGCCACAGTGTTTGACCAGACCCCAGAAGAAATAATTGCTCTTTGGACCAAGAGGATACTTAACCAGAGATTAGGCATTTTCTCAGGGTAGTTAACAGAGGCCCAGGAAGAAAATGGCCATTGCCTCCTCCATCTCTGGCTCCACAACCCAGCCACTGCACCCTCCATCACTGTAGGATACTCCATTGTACACATCAAAAGATTTCACAAGCGACATCAGATGTTGTCAGATGTCAGAGTGAGGGAGACTGAACATGTTGTAAGGTTCCTTATAAACTTCATGGAAGTTACTTTCTTAAGATAGTCCCAGCATTTCCAGACAAAGGACCTTTTGAGCAGCAAGTTGGGAAGCTGTTACTTACTGAGGCTATAGAAATTATTCTGTCAGACCAGAATAATTCACATTTTTGCACCCTTCACCTTTTAGCCCCTAAAACAGTGTTGTCCAATATGTTAGTCACTAGCCACATGTAGCTAATTCGGAATCTAGATGTGGCTAATTGCATGACTGATTAGGAAATAAAAAATGAGTAATATACACCTTTATTGCGAATGTGATCTAATATTCATATTCGCAAAGTGCATGCTTGTGCACTTTAACTATTTTGTGTGTTTGTTGATAATCAGACAAAAAAATTGACATTGAGCCAAAGAAGACGACATCAGGACAGGTGAACAAAAGCTTGATCAAATAGGCAGGTTTTAAGGAGTGTCTTTAAGGAGGAGAGAGAGGCAGAGAGGTTCAGGGAGGAAATTCCAGAGCTTAGGGCCTAGACAGCAGAAGGCAAGGCTCTCAATAGTGGGGTGAAGGAAGTCAGAGATGCACAAGAGGCAAGAACTGGAGGAATGCAGCATTCATGGAGGGGTGTAGGGCTAGAGGACGTTACAGAGATAGGGAGGGGGAGACGTTGGTAGACCGTGAGCCAATGTAGGTCAGCGAGCACAGGGGTGTTAGGTGAATGGGACTTAGTGCGAGATGGCATACAGCTAGCAGATTTTTGGATGAGTTCAAGTTCATGGAGGGTGGAAAATGGGTTGCCAGCCAGGAGAGCATTGGAATGGTCGAGTTGGAGGTAACAAAATCATGGATGAGGGTTTCATCAGCAGCTGAGATGAGCAATAGTATGGAGGTGAAAGTAGGTGGTCTTAGTGTTGGAGAGGATATGGGGTTGGAAGCTCAGCTCTGGGTTAAATAGGATGTCGAGGTTGCAAACAGTTTGGTTCAGTCTGAGACAGTGGCCAGGGAGTGGCATGAAATCGGTGGCTAGGAAACGGGAGTTTGTGGCCGGGGCCGAAGACAACGTCTTTGATTATCTCACTGTTTAATTGGAGAAAATTTCTGCTCATACATGGATGTCTGACAAGCAGCCTGAGAGCACAGAGGCAGTGGAGGGGTCGAGAGAGGTGATGGTGAGGTAGAGCTGAGTGTCGTTCGTGTACGTGGAGTCTGCCGTTGCAGTTCAGATGATGTCGGAGGGGCAGCATGTAGATGAGAAATAGAAGGGGTCAAGGATAGATGGACTACAGTGGTAACGGTGTGGGAGTGGGAAGAGAAGCCATTGCACAACTGGATAGATAAAAATGGAATCAGTTGAGGACAGTTCTATTCAGCTGGACAACGAAGAAGAGGTGTTGGAGGAGAATGGTGTGGTCAGTTGTGTCAAAGTCTGTAGACAGGATGAGGAAGGATAGTGCACCATTTTTGCATCATTTGTGACTTTGATTGTAGCCGTTTCAATGCTGTGGCAGGGGTGGAAACTGATTGGAGAGGTTCAAACATGGAGTTGTGGAAAAGATGGGCACAGATTTGGGAGGCGACAACATGTTCAAGGACTTTGGAGAGGAAAGGGAAGTTGGAGATGGGGCGGTTATTTGCAAAGACAAAGGGGTCAAACGTGGGTATTTTGAGGAAGGGGTTGGTGATGGCAGATTTGAAAGGGAGCGGGACAGTACCAAAGCAGAGAGAACTGTTTACAATATCAGCTAGCATGGGGGCCAGGAAGGGAAGTTGGGTGGTCAGCAGTTTAGTGGGAATAAGGTCGGGTAAGCAGGAGGTGGGTCTCATGGACAAGATGAGCTCGGAGAGGGCATGAGGGGAGATAGAGAAACTAGAGAAAGATGCGAATTCAGGGATAGGGCAGGGAGTAACCTTGGAGGTCATTTGGCTTGGTGGACTAGGGTAAGGGAGGGATAGGGTAGAGGCAGTGGAGAAAAGAGGCTGGGGTTTTCTTTGCATTCCAGGATCATCCTAGATTAGTGAGCAGTTTTGGCAGAGGGAAGCAGGACCCAATAGTGCTTGATGTGGTCCAGTCAGATCTGGAGATGAATGGCTAAACCATTTGTCTGCCATAAATGTTCAAATCTGCGACCCTTGGGCTTAAGGGAGTGAAGATGGGGGCTGTACCAAGGCATACAACCAGGGTAGAGAGTAAGGGTTTTACCAGGGACAAGGGCATCAAAGGTAGAGGTGAGGATGTGATTGAGCAGATTGTTAGCTGCAGAAGTATCCTGGCAAATGGAGGTCCAAAGGCTAGACAGTTGGGAATTTGAAATTGACATGGAGAGTTTTTTTTTCCAGGGGCTGATGCAGAGGGAAGTGGGGTTGGAAGGGGGAAGGAGGATGTGAATGGTGAGGGATAGAAGGAAGTGATAAAAGATAGTCTCAATCACAGATAAGGCTATGGAAGTGGAGAGCCATAAGAGATGGCAAGGTCGAGGGGGTGGTCATGAACATGGATAGGAGAGTTTATATTTAGGGAGAGTTTGAGGGAGGACAGGAGGGCAGTGAACTTGGAGGAGAGAAAGCAAGATGAATGAAATAAAGGCAGAAATCACCGAGGATGAGAAGTCGCTCGATGCAGACGCCTATTCCACCTTTCAGGGTGATCATGGCTGATCAGTGACCTAACTCCACATACCTACCTTAGCCATATATCCCTTAATACCTTTGGCTAACAAAAATCTATCAATCTCAGATTTAAAGTTAACAAGTGAGCTAGCATCAACTGCCATTTGCAGAAGAGAGTTCCAAACTTCTACCACATTTTGCATTTGGAAGTGTTTCCTAACTTCACTCCTGAAAGTCCTGGCTCTAACGTTTAGGCTATGTCCCCTAGTCCTGGACTCCCCACCCAGTGGAAATAGTTTCTCTCCATCTGTCCTATCGGTTCCCCTTAATATCTTGAAAACGTCAATCAAATCACCCCTTAATCTTCTAAATTCCAGGAATACAACCCTAGTTTGTGTATTCACTCCTCGTAATTTGACCCTTGGAGTCCAGGCACCATTCCAGTAAATCTACGCTGCACTCCCTCCAAGGCCAATATATCCCTGCCCAGTACTGAACACAGTACTCCAGGTGTGGTCTAACCAAGGCTTTGTATAGCTGCAGCATAACGGTGTATTCTAGTCTTCTAGATATAAAGGCCAGCATTCCATTAATTTTTGATTATTTTCTGTACCTGTCCATGATATTTTAATAATCTATGTACATGGACCCCTAAATTTCTTTGGACTTCCACTGTTTTGAGCTTTTCGCCAATGAGAAAGTACTCTGATCTATCCTTTTTAGGTCCAAAGTGGATGACCTCACACTTGCTTACACTGAAATCCATTTGCCACAGTTTTGTCCAATCACTTAATCTATTAATATCCTTTTGTAACTTAATGCTTCCATCTACACTGCTTACAATGCTACCTGTCTTTGTGTCATCGATAAACTTGGATATGTGGCTCCCTATCCTGTCATCTAAGTCGTTAATAAATACAGTGAATAGTTGAGACCCCAACACAGATCCCTTTGGGACTCACTAGCCATATCCTGTCATATTTGAGTACATAAGAACATAAGAACATAAGAAATTGGAGCAGGAGTAGGCCAATCGGCCCCTCGAGCCTGCTCCGCCATTCAATAAGATCATGGCTGATCTGATCCCAACCACAAATCTAAAGAACACAAGAAGTCGGAGCAGGACCCGGCCACACAGCCCCTGGGCCCTCTCCGCCACCCACAGGGCATTGACCGATCCGAACTCAGCTTCATGTCCAATTTCCTGCCCGCTCCCCATAACCCCTAATTCCCTTTACTTCTAGGAAACTGTCTATTTCTGTTTTAAATTTATCTAATGATGTAGCTTCCACAGCTTCCTGGGGCAGCAAATTCCACAGACCTACCACCCTCTGAGTGAAGAAGTTTCTCCTCATCTCAGTTTTGAAAGAGCAGCCCCTTATTCTAAGATTATGCCCCCTCGTTCTAGTTTCACCCATCCTTGGGAACATCCTTACCGCATCCACCCGATCAAGCCCCTTCACAATCTTCTATGTTTCAATAAGATCGCCTCTCATTCTTCTGAACTCCAATGAGTAGAGTCCCAATCTACTCAACCTCTCCTCATATGTCCGCCCCCTCATCCCCGGGATTAACCGAGTGAACCTTCTTTGTACTGCCTCGAGAGCAAGTATGTCTTTTCTTAAGTATGGAGACCAAAACTGTATGCAGTATTCCAGGTGCGGTCTCACCAATACCTTATATAACTGCAGCAATACCTCCTTGTACCTGCCCATTATCCCTTCTCTCTGTCTCCTGCCGCTCAGCCAGGTCAATAATTTGCCCTCAATTCCATGAGCCTCATCTTTAGCGAACAGTCTCTTATGAGGGACTTTATTGAATGCCATCTGGAAGTCCATATAAACAACATCCGTAGACATTCCCCTGTCCACTACTTTAGTCACCTCTTCAAAAAATTCGATCAGGTTCGTCAGGCGTGACCTGCCCTTTACAAATCCATGCTGGCTCTCTGATCAGCTGAAAATTTTCGAGGTGTTCAGTCACTCTATCCTTAATTATAGACAGATAACTATAGCGGAGTGACATGTTCAGTTTTCCAATCTAAAGGAACGGTTCCTGAATCAAGAGAACTTTGGAAGATTATAGTCAGGGCTTCTATGATTTTTTCACCTACTTCCTTTAAAACCCTGGGATGGAAACCATCTGGTCCTGGGGATTTGTCACTCTTCAGTGCCATTATTTTCTTCATTTCTGTTAATTTGCTTAATTATGGTGAGTCACGTCCCTGATTCAAAATTAGTTCCCTTGGGGTGTCCGGCATGCTATTCTCTTCCTCCGCTGTAAATATTTACAGACCAAAGTAATTATTTAACATGTCCGCCATTTCCTTATTTTCGTTTACAATATCACCGTTATCAGTTTTTAAGGGACCCACATTGCTCTTGACCATCCTCTTTTCCTTAATATAATTGTAAAAAAAATTTCAAGTTGATTTTGATATCCCTTCCAAGTTTCTTTTCATACTCCCTTTTTGTAGCTCTTACTATCTGTTTTCTCGCCCTTTGCTGTTCAACGTATCTCTCCCAGTCGCCAGGATCTGTGCTATTTTTTGCATTTTTGTATGCTTTTTCTTTAAGTTATATGTTGTTCCCTACTACTTTTGTCGACCATGGCTGTTTTTTTTGGCAAGTAGAGCTCTTGCCCCTTACGGGTATAAACTGGTTCTATATCACGTTAAATTCTTTTTTGAACACCTCCCACTGATCTTCTATCATTTTACCCATTAACAAATTTGGCCATTTTACTGTGGACAGTCTCTGTCTCATCCTGTTGAAGTCGGCCTTACCTAAATTTAGAATCTTAGTAGCTGATAACGGGTTTCTCCCTTTCAAACACAACATTGAACTCGACCATAGGATTGCTGTTATTTTTTTATTCGTTCATGGGATGTGGGCGTCGCTGGCAAGGCCAGCATTTATTGCCCGTGCCGAATTGTCCTTGAGAAGGTGGTGGACAGCCGCCGCCTTGAACCGTTGCAGGCCATGTGGTGAAGGTTCTCCCACAGTGCTGTTAGGTAGGGAGTTCCAGAATTTTGACGCAACGATGATGAAGGAACAGCGATATATTTCCAAGTCGGGATGGTGTGTGACTTGGAGGGGAACATGCAGGTGGTGTTGTTCCCATGTGCCTGCTGCCCTTGTCCTTCTAGGTGGTAGAGGTCGCAGGTTTGGGAGGTGCTATTGAAGAAGCCTTGGCGAGTTGCTGCAGTGCATCCTGTAGCTGGTACACACTGCAGCCACGGTGCGCCGGTGATGAAGGGAATGAATGTTTAGGTGGTGGATGGGGTGCCAATCAAGCGGGCTGCTTTGTCCTGGATGGTGTCAAGCTTCTTGAGTGTTGTTGGAGCTGCACTCATCCAAGCAAGTGGAGAGTATTCGATCATACTGTGCCTTGTAGATGGTGGAAAGCTTTAGGAAGGTGTATCACTCGCCACAGAATACCCAGCCTCTGACCTGCTCTTGTAGCCACAGTATTTATGTGGCTGGTCCAGTTAAGTTTCTGGTCAATGGTGACCCCCAGGATGTTGATGGTGGGGGATTCGGCGATGGTAATGCCGTTGAATGTCAAGGGGAGGTGGTTAGACTCTCTCTTGTTGGAGATGATCGTTGCCTGGCACTTATCTGACGTGAATGTTACTTGCCACTTATCAGCCCAAGCCTGGATGTTGTCCGGGTCTTGCTGCATGCTGGCATGGACTGCTTCATTATCTGAGGGGTTGCGAATGGAACTGAATACTGCAGTCGCCTAGGACACTGTCCTGACGAACTCCTGCAGCAATGCCCTGGGGCTGAGATGATTGGCCTCCAACAACCACTACCATCTTCCTTTGTGCCAGCCACTGGAGAGTTTTCCCCCTGATTCCCATTGACTTCAATTTTACTAGGGCTCCTTGGTGCCGCATTCGATCAAATGCTGCCTTGATGTTAAGGGCAGTCACTCTCACCTCACCTCTGGAATTCAGTTCTTTTGTCCATGTTTGGACCAAGGCTGTAATGAGGTCTGGAGTTGAGTGGTCCTGGCGGAACCCGAACTGAGCATCGGTGAGCAGGTTATTGGTGAGTAAGTGCCGCTTGATAGCACTGTCGCCGACACCTTCCATCACTTTGCTGATGATGGGGTGATGGGGCGGTAATTGGCCTCATTGGATTTGTCCTGCTTTTTGTGGACAGGACTTACCTGGGCAATTTTCCACACTGTCGGGTAGATGCCAGTGTTGTATCTGTACTGGAACAACTTGGCTAGAGGCGCAACTAGTTCTGGAGCACAAGACTTCAGCACTATAGCCGGGATGTTGTCGTGGCCTATAGCCTTTGCTGTATCCGGTGCATTCAGCTGTTTCTTCATATCATGTGGAGTGAATTCATTTGGCTGAAGATGGTCGGGATATCGGGAGGAGGCTGAGATGGATCATCCACTCGGCACTTCCGGCCGAAGATGATTTCAAACGCTTCAGCCTTGTCTTTTGCACTCACGTGCTGGACTCTGCCATCATTGAGGATGGGGATGTTCACGGAGCCTCCTCCTCCCGTTAGTTGTTTAATTGTCCACCACCATTCATGACTGGATGTGGCAGGACTGCAGACCTTTGATCTGATCCGTTGGTTGTGGAATCGCTTAGCTCTGTCTAGCATGTTGCTTCCGCTGTTTAGCATGCATGTAGTCCTGTGTTGTAGCTTCATCAGGTTGGCACCTCTTTTTTAGTACACCTGGTGCTGCTCCTGGCATGCTCTTCTACACTCCTCATTGAACCAGGATTGATCCGCTGGCTTGTTGGTAATGGTAGAGTGAGGAATATGCCGGGCCATGAGGTTACAGATTGTGCTGGAATACAATTCTGCTGCTGCTGATGTCCCACAGCGTCTCATGGATACCCAGTTTTGAGCTGCTAGATCTGTTCTGAATCTATCCCATTTAGCACGGTGGTAGTGCCACACAACACGTTGGATGGTGTCCTCAGTGTGAAGATGGGACTTCATCTCCACGAGGACTGTGCAGTGGTTATTCCTACCAATACTGTCATGGACAGATGCATCTGTGACAGGTAGATTGGTGAGGACGAGGTCAAGTAGGATTTTCCCTCGTGTTGGTTCACTCACCACTTGTCTCAGGCCCAGTCTGGCAGTTGTGTCCTTCAGGACTCAGCCAGCTCGGTCAGTAGTGGTGCTACCGAGCCATTCTTGGTGATGGACATTGAAGTCCCCCACCCAAAGTACATTCTGTGCCCTTGCTACCCTCAGTGCTTCCTCCAAGTGGTGTTCAACGTGGAGGAGGACTGATTCATCAGCTGAGGGAGGGCGGTAGGGGTAATCAGCAGGAGGTTTCCTTGCCCATGTTTGACCTGATGCCATGAGATTTCATGGGGTCCGGTGTCAATGTTGAGGACTCCCAGGGCCACTCCCTCCTTACTGTATACCACTGTACCGCCACCTCAGGTGGGTCTGTCCTGCCAGTGGGACACGACATACCCAGGGATGGTGATGGAAGAGTCTGGGACGTTGGCTGAAAGGTATGACTCTGTGAGTGGGACTATGTCAGGCTGTTGCTTGACTGGTCTGTGGGACAGCTCTCCCAATTTTGGCACAAGTCCCCAGATGTTAGTGAGAAGGACTGGGCTTCGTTTGTCTGCTGTCTAGTGTTCCGATGCCGGGTGGTCTGTCCGGTTTTATTCTTATTCGTATTGTGACTTTCTGTAGCGAGATTGTACAACCTGAGTGGCTTGCTAGGCCATTTCGGAGGGAGATTAAGAATCAACCACATTGCTGTCTTGAATCACATATGGGCCAGATCGGATAAGGACGCTAGGTTTCTTTCCCTAAAGGACATTAGTGAACCAAATGGGTAGTTTCATGGCCACCATTACTGATGCTAGTTTTTTTAAATTCAGATTTTATTAATTAATTGAATTTAAATTCCCTAGCTGTCGTGGCTGGATTTTAACTCATGACTCCAGATTATTAGTTCAGGCCTCTGGATTACTAGTCCAGTAACATAACCACTATGCTGCCGTACCCATTATATAAATGTGCATGCACCAGTAGGCTATTAACTAAATCTGGCTCATTACTCACTATTAAATCTAATATGGCCTGCCCTGTCGTTGGTTCTAGGACATATTGTTGCAGAAAGCAGTCCTGAGCCCACTAAAAAAATTCACTACCTTTCAGTCATGAGTTCCTCTGCTTATCCCAATCAATATGAAAGTTAAAATCCCCCATTAAAACTGCTCTGCCTTTGCTACATTCTTGTCTAATCTCTGTGTTTATACATTCTGCCACTTCACAGCTGCTACCAGGGGGCCTATACATAACTCCCACTACAGTCTTAAATCCTTTTCTATTTCTTAATTCTACCCATAAAGTCTCCACTGCCTGCTTAACTCTCGTTGTATCCTCTCATCATTTAAGTAATTTCATCCTTAATAACTAAGGCTACTTCTCCCCCCCTATTAGTCTTCCTATCCTTCCTATAGACCTTATAACCTGGTATATTCAGTTCCTAGTCCTGACCATCTTGCAGCCAAGTCTCAGTAATGACTACCACACTTCTTTTTTATTCGTTCATGGGATGTGGGCGTCGCTGGCGAGGCCGGCATTTATTGCCCATCCCGAATTGCCCTTGAGAAGGTGGTGGCGAGCCGCCTTCTTGAACCACTGCAGTCCGTGTGGTGAAAGTTCTCCCACAGTGCTGTTAGGAAGGGAGTTCCAGGATTTTGACCCAGCGACGATGAAGGAACGGAGATATATTTCCAAGTCGGGATGGTGTATGACTTGGAGGGGAACGTGCAGGTGGTGGTGTTCCCATGTGCCTGCTGCTTTTGTCCTTCTAAGTGGTAAAGGTCGCGGGTTTGGGAGGTGCTGTCGAAGAAGCCTTGGCGAGTTGCTGCAGTGCATCCTGTGGATGGTACACACTGCAGCCACTGTGCGCCGGTGGTGAAGGGAGTGAATGTTTAGGGTGCTGGATGGGGTGCCAATCAAGCGGGTTGCTTTGTCCTGGATGGTGTCGCGCATCTTGAGTGTTGTTGGAGCTGCACTCATCCAGGCAAGTGGAGAGTATTCCATCACACTCCTGACTTGTGCCTTATAGATGGTGGAAAGGCTTTGGGGAGTCAGGAGGTGAGTCACTCGCCACAGAATACCCAGCCTCTGACCTGATCTTGTAGCCACAGTATTTATATGGCTGGTCCAGTTAAGTTTCTGGTCAATGGTGACCCCCAGGATGTTGATGGTGGGGGATTCGGCGATGGTAATGCCATTGAATGTCAAGGGGCGGTGGTTAGACTCTCTCTTGTTGGAGATGGTCATTGCCTGGCACTTGTCTGGCACGAATGTTACTTGCCACTTATCAGCCCAAGCCTGGATGTTGTCCCGGTCTTGCTGCATGCTGGCACGGACTGCTTCATTATCTGAGGGGTTGCGAATGGAACTGAACACTGCAGTCATCAGCGAACATCCCCATTTCTGACCTTATGATGAAGCAGCTGAAGATGGTTGGGCCTCGGACACTGCATTGTCCTGGGGCTGAGATGATTGGCCTCCAACAACCACTACCATCTTCCTTTGTGCTAGGTATGACTCCAGCCACTGGAGAGTTTTCCCCCTGATTCCCATTGACTTCAATTATACTCGGACTCCTTGGTGCCACACTTGGTCAAATGCTGCCTTGATGTCAAGGGCAGTCACTCTCACCTCACCTCTGGAATTCAGCTCTTTTGTCCATATTTGGACCAAGGCTGTAATGAGGTCTGGAGCCGAGTGGTACTGGCGGAACCTGAACTGAGTGTTGGTGAGCAGGTTATTGGTGAGTGAGTGCCGCTTGATAGCACTGTCGACGACACCTTCCATCACTTTGCTGTTGATTGAGAGTAGAGTGATGGGGCGGTAATTGGCCGTATTAGATTTGCCTGCTTTTTGTGGACAGGACATACCTGGGCAATTTTCCACACTGTCTGGTAGATGCCAGTGTTGTAGCTGTACTGGAACAGTTTGGCTGGAGGCGCAGCTCGTTCTGGAGCACAAGTCATCCGCACTATAGCCGAGATGTTGTCGGGGCCCATAGCCTTTGCTGTATCCAGTGCACTCAGCCGTTTCTTGATATCACATGGAGTGAATCGAATTGGCTGAAGACTGGCTTCTGTGATGGTGGGGATATCGGGAGGAGGCCGAGATGGATCATCCACTCGGCACTTCTGGCTGAAGATGGTTACTGTCCCCTCAAAGTTGAATTTGAGCCTGCAATTCATTCAATTTGTTCCTTATACTCCATGCGTTTGCATAAAGAACACATCCTTGAGCCACGCACCCTAACCTGTCCTTCTGCTGTAATGTTTTTCTCATACGTTTTTTATTTCTCTCTCCTAATTTATTGACTTTACATCTTTTAGTTTTCCCTTTACTTGTAGTGCCTAAAGCAAAATTTCTGATTTATCATTCTACTCTCTTCCTTTTCGTTTGTTTTAGAATTATCATTTATACCAGTTTTTCCACCTGAGCCCGTCCCCTCCCCTCTTCTCCCCCGCCCCCCCCCCCCCATTTACTAGTTTAAAAGTCCCTGTGACCACCCTATTTATCCTTTCCGCTAGGACCCTGGTCCCAGCCCAGTTCAGGTGGAGCCCGTCCCAACTGCACAGTTCCTTCTTGTCCCAGCCACTGGTGCCAGTATCCCATGAAATGGAATCCCTCTTTCCTGCACCACTCCTTCAGCCACATGTTCACCTCCCTAATCATCTTATCCCTATGTCAATTTGCACGTGGCTCAGGTAGTAATCCAGAGATTATAACACTTGAGGTCCTTTTTTTAATTTAGCTCCTAGCTCCTGATACTCTCTGAACAGGACCTCTTGCCTATGTTGTTGGTCCCAACATGGACCACAATGACTGGATCCTCCCCTTCCCCCTCCAATATCTTTTCAAACCGGTTCATGATGTCCCTCACCCTGGCACCGGGTAGGCAACATACCATGTGGGACTCTTGATCCTGCTTACAAAGGATGCTGTCTGTCCCCCTAATTATTGAATCCCCTACAACTGCCACATCATGCTTCGCCTCATCCTCCTCCCTTTAGACAGCCTCCTGCTCCGGGATGCCACAGTCAGTATTTTAGTTGTCCTTCCAATAGTCTTTATCCTTATCCTCACAAGTAGCAAGTACATTTCACCTGTTGGATAGGATCAGTTTCTGCAGTTCCTCGTTCTCAACCTCACCTGCATTCCCCTTACTCTGTACACTATGACTCTGAGCTGGAGAGATTCGAGGCGGAGACATCTACTGTAGATGTGTTCGCTCAGGACATTCTCGCACATACTGCAGTCCAGACACACAACCAGCTCTGTCATATCTTTAGTCTATATTTTTTTACAGATAATTACTTTTTAGTCTGTTTTGTGGTTTTTTTCACTTAAAAAAAAATTTAACACCTCCTCCGCCCTCTACACCTAATTCCCACTCTCATCAAATTCTCAAGTTCCCACTTGGTTCACGATCCAATCTGTTCAATGCCCGTTCTGTGCTTCAGCTCTGAGGGAGG
The DNA here is from genome assembly GCF_035084215.1 of Heptranchias perlo. NCBI lineage: Eukaryota > Metazoa > Chordata > Chondrichthyes > Hexanchiformes > Hexanchidae > Heptranchias > Heptranchias perlo. The sequence goes on from NC_090325.1 coordinate 72,442,813, forward strand.
GAAGCAGAGAGGATATATCAGTGAGAAACTTGGCTTGGGTCTTGCGTGGATGGTAGAGAACAAGGATTTTGAGAAAGATGCAAGAGGGGTGGAAGAAGGTGAGGTGCTCAATGCAGGAGAAGATGCCAGAGGAGTAGGGACACAGACCAAGGTGAGAATCGGTGATAAGATCCACACCGTCACTTCGGCAGTTTGCGCGGGGCAGGTGGTGGAAGGTATAGCTAGGCAGGGAGGGTTCAGTAAGGGAGAAGATGTCATCACCCATGAGCCAAGTTTCCTTCAAGGTCATGATATCGATGCAGTCATCCACAATGGATGGCAAGGGCTTCGTTCACAAGTGAACGGACATTCTGGAGGAAGATGCGGAGAGGGGCGGTGATTGTTGGTCTGCTGGCAGAGTCCTGCGGTGGACGGGATGAATGGGATTGGAAGAGAGTTGGCAACATTATCCCCCAGTGGGTAGGCTGGCTGGGAACATCGGTGAGAAGATAGAATGGTGCAGTTGGGGTTGCTGCTCGTAAGGAGGCAGCGATGAGTGCCTCGATGGGCCCTTCGGAGAATGCCAAGAGAGGCACAGAGGGAAGCCGTGGGCTTATCCAAGAGAGATTCAAGCCTGGAATGGCAGCAGCATAGTAGGATGGTTGAGGAGTAATGATAGATATGTGTGCATAAAATATGCCACTCATTTGTATTTTTCACAAATCAACAGAATCGTGGAATTCCACTCTCAAAGCACCAGTAAAAATCCCAGAATGACTTATTGTTAATCAGTGGCATAAACAGCCTTACTGATATACAACAGTGTATTCTCTGATGATGAGCAACACCACAAGAGATTTGCTAATATATATTAAAAAAAACTATTCCAAAATGCTGATAAATGCATGAAATAAAAGAAACGCTAGGAAATAAATCCTGTACTCGGTACAGAGTACTCTTTTGAAATGATCACTACACCACTGGTAGTCATCACACACTATCTAGTTAGTGCAGACCAATCAAAAAGTAATGTAAATACTACATTCATACAGATGCAGGAATTTTACTATAACAGAGGATTTTATTTTCAAGAATTCCTGGCTTTCTCTTTTCCAGGTCTTGCAGTAATTCCGTCTCATTCCTGTGGTCTAAAATTTATTTTACATAAAAGCATTTTAAAATTACATTTTTATAAGTAAAGTAATTGTACCTGATAATTTTGAAGTACTTTACCACTCGGTGTTTGAGGAGACTATGGCTGAGAAATTAGTTTCGGCTGGGAATCAGAGGGAAGTGGGCGGCGCGTGCTCTGCCCTGTTTCTGCTTAATATGGCAGCAGGGTTCCTACTGTCGCTATAATCCCTGATTAGCATATTCAAGGAGCCTAATGTCTATTTTAGGCAGGTTCCCTGGGCACTGGGAAGTCGCCGGCTGCAAATTTATAAGCTGGCACACTTCCAGGGGGGGGAATCGGGTGTGGGAGATCGTTCATGCAAATTGGTCATTCCAAAGTGAATTTTGTACCCCAAAAAATGGGCCGCCGGGGACCAATTTCTTCCCCCATATTTCTAAATATATATTTTCTAATTGTTCTTTGTTTAAAAAGTATAGTCTGAACAATTTGGTAGCACAAGCGTTTGAACATATCACCAGCAGTCAAAAGATCACAAGTTCAAGTTCCTGGGCTGTTATCACACACACTTCTACAGTGTGGGGCTTCATACTGGTTTTTTTCTTTGCCATGGGTTGGCAAACAGAGAAGGGATGGGAGGTTGATGGGATTCACCTCATTCAACTTGAATTGTGCCTTGCACTGCCGTAATATGGTGTAGGATTAACAGCTGATGAGCTGCACTCGTAGGAGTGGAGAGGAAGGAGGAAAGGGGAAAAACTGCAGTTACAAGCTAAATTTGTTTATCTCACAGCAATGTTGACCTGATTTTTATACCTGTTCATTTAATTTAAGCAGGAAAGTAAAATGTAACAGAAAATAGAAGATGCTCAGTTGGGTTGCTAAATCTTTGTCTGCAACTGTTTGAGATTTATAACTGTATTACTGTAGAATCCTTCTAATTATCCTCAGAGGAATATATAAACAGAAGCTGTTCAGGAAATTAAGCCTTAAGTGAAGCTGTGATCTCTTTTACACCTGGAGGATGGTTATTTTAATCATATGAGTTAATGAAGTGTACTAGCCACTTAGTAAGTGGTCATTTTCCTCCAGGCTGAAACAATTTGTGTCCCATAATTTATGGATTATATGTTATTTAACATATTGTATTTTAACAGATTTAAATGATTGCACATGCATACTGCTCATTTGCAATTGTGTATATGTATGTGTGTGTGTATATGTTTGGACTGAATGCTCGTTTCTGTATAATTTCAATGTAATTCTATGCAATGAATTCAGAGTAATACATGTATTTGTTTTACATTTCTGTTTTTTAAAAAAAATCCAGACTTTTTTTTCACAACTCATTTTCTTTACATGGCATGAGCACAAAGTAAATATAGTAATGCCAGTACGATTGGAGCACCAATGAGAGGGAGTTTTGCATGGTGCCTTTAACTGTTGTGTCTCAACAGTGGCAAATACAGCCAGGGGCAGGGAGTGGTACTGAGTCATAAAATCACAGAAGGGTTACAGCACAGAAGGAGGCCAATCGGCCCATCGAGTCCGTGCCGGCTCTATGCAAGAGCAATCCAGCTAGTCCCACTCCCCCGCCCTATCCCCGTAGCTCTGCAAACTGTTTCCTTTCAAGTACTTATCCAGTCCCCTTTTGAAAGTTATGATTGAATCTGCCTCCACCACCCCCTCGGGCAGTGCATTCCAGATCCTAACCACTCGCCATGTAAAAAAAAGTTTGTCCTCATGTCACCTTTGGTTCTTTTGCCAATCACCTTAAATCTATGTCCTCTGATTCTTGACCCTTCCGCCAGTGGGGACAGTTTCTCTCTATCTATTCTGTCTAGACCCTTCATGATTTTAAATACCTCTATCAAATCTCCTCGCAACCTTCTCTGTTCCAAGGAGAACAAACCCAGCTTCTCCAGTGTACCTGCGTAATTAAAGTCCCTCATCCCTGGAATCATTCTCGTAAATCTTTTCTGCACCCTCTCTAGGCCTTCACATCTTTCCAAAAGCGCGGTGCCCAGAATGGGACACAATACTCCAGTTGTGGTTGAACTAGTGTTTTCTAAAGGTTCATCATAACTTCCTTGCTTTTGTACTCCATGCCTCTATTTATAAAGCCCAGGATCCCGTATGCTTTTTTTAACCGCGTTCTCAACCTGCCCTGCCACTTTCAACAATTTGTACACATATACCCCCAGATCTCTCTGTTCCTGTACCCCTTTTAGAAATGTGCCCTCTAGTTTATATTGCCTCTCCTCGTTCTTCCTACCGAAATGTATCACTTCGCATTCTTCTGCGTTAAATTGGGTTTGGCTGTGAATTGGCTGACTTCTCAGCATGCATTCTCGGCAATGCACTTTTGGCATTATTGGCATAAATGGACCATCATGCAACAAAGGTTAAGGTCTGTGGTCCATATGGCAAAATGTAAACAGAACTTTGGAACAAATGCACAAGCAGCTATCTATTGAAGCCACATCCACCCCACAAGCTATATATATTTTTTATATATATATATATATATATATATATATATATATATAGGACATGTTTGATACGAACATACCAAATTGATGGGCAGGAAGAGGCCAGCTGGTCCAACAAGCCTGCCCCACTTCTCATGATGGCTGGGGCATCATGACTAGATACTTCCCACTCACCCCCTCCCCCCCCACCCCTCACCCCTCACAGCCATGTCATCTCCTGGAAGAGGCATAAAAACAGAGAAAAACCCAGGTCAATGAGGGAATAAGACTCCTGAACGTTACTTTCCAACCCCCTCAGGTGAGCAAAACCAGCCCAGGAACTAACGTGGACCAAGTATTATCTTTAAAGCCACTTACCTTCTCTATTATGTGATCGCTGCCCCAGTCAAGAACTGGTTCAGCTCCCTCTTGAAGGCACGCAGAGAGTCAGCACCCACCACACCAGCCGGCCGTGTATTCCAGAGGCTTACCTTTCTATGGGTAATAAGCTCATATAACAACTGCTTCTATTCAAAATGGTTCAGCAATATAAATGGAGTAAAGATTACTCGAGTCACATTTTAGAATAGGCAGCTAATTTCTTTTCCTCACCATCTGGGTTTGCTTGAATAACTTAGTTTAGTCTGGTTTAGTTTTGAAAAACTAATAAATTACTTTCAATTAAAATCTTGGTATATTTTGACATTGGCAAGCTAGAAACTGTAAATCATCTGATGCCTTCAAAGTCTTACCGTAGTAGCTATTTTTACACTTGCTCCTGAGCATATGCCACTAGTAAAATGTATTATCACGGCATTGCCTTCCACTTTCTCTTGCTACTAAACCCATATAAAAAATGGTGTTTAAATTGGAGGAGATCATGCATATAATTCAGTTATGCATTAGAATTATACACAATGCTTTGTAAATTTTATGTAATTTAAAGGAAAATGTCAGTAAAATGTATTCATATTGCACTTCTCTTCTTTTGTGGTCAATTTGTGATTTAATGTGGAAAGAAAGTAATCAAAATCTCGAAAAAAACTTAAACCCTGACATTGTTTTTGTTATAGTGGTTCATATGGTGTTTTCCTTAAGAAAATATTCACTATCAAAACTAGTGCACAGAGGGCTCGATGGTACTTATACTTTCTCACCTCTGTAGCCAGTAAGCCTCTCTTTTTAATAAAATACTTTATCACCGATACTGCTTGATAACAGGTCAAAACTACAAATGCAATGACCACATGAAAGTTCATCGTAGAACCTCCCATAATGGCCTAGTGGGTAAGGCACAGCTTAGTCTGATACTAAGGCACACAGACCAGAACTCCCAGATTTGGAATTCCAGTCTGTGCGGAGTTACGTGATCTCAGTTGGGGTGCAACAATTGGCTTTGGCATTCCTGGGATAGTAAGGGGCAAATGCTAGCCAGGGATCCTACTTTTGATTGCTATCCATTGATTCCCACTGGTAGATGCGTGCGTGTGTGTGGATATTGGATGAGATTGTGCTTATCTGTGACATACTCCATGGTTGAATAATCAGCTAATACTCACTGTCTAGGCTCACACATCACTGAAGTTGAACTGTACCTCAGCAAGAGTCGGATCTTCCAGGAGAGGAGGGAAGAAATTATAAAGGAACAATAGATCATTATAATTTTATAGTTAATAGTGCTGAACATTGCTATTTATTAGTATATTAAATTTGGTATGTGACACATGTCTAATTGAAAACTTTCATGGTTACCATGCCCCTATGGACAAACCCATAGGAAGTTTCAATAGCAAAGGTGTCACACCTTGCCTAACAAAGACTCGCTCAACCTGGCGTCCCAAACAGAAGTGATTGTACTGGTAGTGCTTTAAATGGTATTCCAATACCAACATAATTAAACTAATGTAAATTAGTCTTTTTTTTAAGTTCAATCTTCCCATCACTTAAAAACAGCAGCCACTGAAAAAATCCTAGACCCCCAATTCTTTGATCTCTACTGGTTCTCACAGTTTGAACCGCCACATTCCACATCTTTCCCACCCCCATATGTCCCCAAACCAAAAACACATTCGTACTTTGGGTGTCAGAGATGCATTAGTTTTTTGTTAATATTCATTCTCAGGATGTTGACCTTGCTGGCATGGCCAACATTTATTGCCCATCCCTAGTAGCCTTGAGATATGATACAACTGAGTAACTTGCTGGGCCACTTCAGAGCGCAGTTAAGAGTCAACCATGTTGGTGTGCGACTCAAGTCACATATGAGCCAGACCGGGTAAGGATGGCGGATTTCCTTCCCTAAAGGACATTAGTGAACCAGTTGGGTATTTACAACAGTCCAACAGCTTCTTGGTCACTTTTATTGACTCCCAATTAGAAGGACCTCAGCTACCACTGAACCAAATTTAGTTTCCTAACTGCAGTCCTCTCCACCCACTAAAAATTTCTGGACTTGGCAGGATGGAAGTTTTATACTGCCACAAACCCCCTGCCCCTCCCCCAAACTTGTCAGCTCTGTCCCCACTGAGGAATGTTAGGGTTGGGGAGAGGCCAAGTTTAACTCACCTCAAACCCTCGCCCCAGTGAATATTTTTGGGGCCTATTAGTGAGGCGCCCCCACCACAGGTTTTGCATAACCCCTCCCACTCAGATGAAAATCTGCTGCTTTGCTTTCTTTTGCTTTTCTTGTCTCCATCCCTCTATCTCCTGCTTCCTTTCTCATTGTCTGCTTCTCCTCTTCCCCTTCACCTTCGCTCCTCCTTCCTCAAACCACCCTCTTTTTCTGCTGCTTCTCCCTCATCCCCTTCACTTGAGTCCAATTATCCCCCTGCCCTCTGACCTCACATGAACAGAATAGTGCACTTGGTCTTGACTGTCCATGTGCAATGCCACAGGAGATTGCGTAGTATGTATTGCTAAAGGTCTTGCGAATGGTGCACATTTCCTGTCCACAAACCCAATTTTCACGGTTTTAAGATACTTTTTTATTTCATCATTTATAGTTGACATGCCTATTTAAAATTTATAATGGAAACTGTGTAAACATTTATAATGGAAACTGTAAACATTTATAATGGCATTTCCTGTGTAAAAAGTTGTTTGCCATAATGTAGCTTTGGGTTCTGGCCACTAGCTGCTACTGTGGTACAAGACTCTACATATGTCTTGGCAGGTACGTTTTTGCTTTCAACTTGATCACTTATTTTTACAAATTTATTTTGAATTATTCCCCTTGCTGTCCTCCTCTGGGACCCCTCTTCATCCCACCAGGACCTGCACCGTTCCCCTTTTTGCCGCCTCCCAAATCCTATAGCCTTCTTCCCCCTCCTTTCCCTGTCCTCACCACATTGCTCCTGCCCTGACAGCCTTTCCTGGCTTTGCCAATCTGGGCTTCCCAAGCTATTGTCTCCATCCCTATCTTTCCTACTGGGTGACCTGATCTTTCCCTCACCATAGGAAATTGATACATTGTTCATTTTATGGTGTAACATTTCACAGCAATGAACACCTGACTGTGAGCAAAGCAACAGGAGATCCACTAGTATATCATGGCACACTATTTGCATCGTGGCTGGGAATTAGTTTTAATTTGTAAGATATGTATCAGGCATGAAGACATACCACATACTTAACTTTCAGTCTTCCCAATGCTAGGCGGTGCTGCTGCTCCACCAAGCTCTTTCTCGTACTTTTGATCCTCTAGATGGTGTTGTAGGTAAATGTTATATTTTTAACTTTCTGGTCTATCTTGATTCCTGATATTATTGCAATCTCCAATGGAAAGAAAACAGCTTTTGTTGTAGACATCATCTCTACCACCACAGTAATAAGTTTAAGCTGTAGGACATCAATGCTAGTTGCTTAAATGTTTATACTAAGACACTAACAACAAAAGTTTTTCAACCTGAACGTGTGAGATATATCCTTTTCTATACACCAGTGGCTGAACAAGTGACATGTTCTATTCAGATGGTCAGTGGTGACAATTACCTATTTTCTGTCCTTTGAACGTATGACCAAACTTGGAGTGTGGAGATTAGCTGGCATGAATCTGTTTCCTATCTTTGTCATTGAACATTCATACACTGATATACTGCACTTCCTTCCAATTTTTTTTTCTTTTTCACTCTGTTTCCTTGAGCGAGAGAGAGAAAGTGAGATAAAAAGGAATCAATGAGGGATGGAGAGAAAACCTCTGACAGCATTTCTTCTGTCTTCCTCAGTCTCTGCTTCTACAAGAAAACGATTCAAAGAATGATATACCTAGTATGAAAGCTCTAACAAAAAGCCAACACAGATATGATGGACCAAATGGCCTTCCCCTATGTTGTAAGCGCCTATAGAAAGTGCTTATCTTCAATATCTAGCTAGCTAAATAGACATATTTTCATCCTTGCTGTGCTCTGCCATGCATGCGCTGCTGCTGAAACTAAGTCGCATCTTTGGGGTAGGGGATGGAGGGAGGGAAATGCTTTTGAAATATATGAATACCTTGACAGGCTGGTTCAAAATGCCTATTGGAGTGCATTCAACCATTGGGTTGCATATTGTGCTCCCCTACAATAGAGAAACACTATTACAGAATCTGTAAAACTGGAAATGGAGAAGGTACTGATTTATGCTGTTGTATTTTTGTTGCAATCAGGTTTCAACTTCAGTCTTTATACCAGTTTAGCTTTTACACCAGTGTAAACTGGGCTATGTCAACACTTTCAGAATCCCGTTTATTTGTGATTTAGGTGTGATGTCCTCTGCAGTACTGCTCAGAGAGAAGAAAGTTGAGGCAGGATAACAACTATAAAAAGATAAAGATTGAAAGTATGTGTTTCATAGAATCATAGAGTTATAGAATGTTACAGCATAGAAACAAGCCATTTGGCAAGTGAAGTCTCCATGATGTTTTTCTCCACATGAGCCACCGAATCTAATCTCATTCTCCTGCTTGCTCCCCATATCCTGTTTTTAAGCAACTATCTAATTCCTTTTTAAAATAATATATGGACTCTGCTTCAACAATAGTTTATAGTAGCAAATTCCACATACTAACAACAACTTGCATTTATATAGCACCTATAACGTGGTAAAACGTCCCAAGGCACTTCACGGGAGCGTTATCGAACAAAATTTGACACCAAACCACATAAGGAGATATTAGGACAGGTGACTAAAAGCTTGGTCATTGGTAGGTTTTAAGGAGCTTCTTAAAGGAGGAGAGGCAGAGAGGTTTAGGGAAGGAATTCCAGAGCTTAGGGCCTAGGCAGCTGAAGGTACGGCTGCCAATGCTGGAGCGATGAAAATTGAGGATGCACAAGAGGCTGGAATTGGAGGAGCACCGAGATCTTGGAGGGATATAGGGCTGAAGGTTACAAAGATAGGGATGGACGAGGCCATGGAGGTATTTGAAAATGAGGATGAGAATTTTAAAATAGAGGCAATGCTGGACCAGGAGCCAATGTAGGTCAGCGAGCACGGGCTGATGGGTGAATGGGACTTGGTACGAGTTAGGATACGGGCAGCAGAGTTTTGGATGAGCTCAAGTTTACGGAGGATGCAAGGTGAGAGGCCGGCCAGGAGAGCATTGGAATAGTCGAGTCTGGAGCAAAGGCATGGATGAGAGTTTGAGCAGCAGATGAGCTGAAGTAGGGGAGGAGACTGGCAATGTTACAGAGATGAAAGTAGGTGGTCTTGGTGATGGAGAGGATATGGGGTTGGAAACTCAGCTCAGGGTCAGATAAATCGCCATGGTTGTGCACAGTCTGGTTCAGCCTCAGTTACCAGGGAGAGGGATGGAATCGGTGGCTCGGGAACGGAATTTGTGGTGGGGACTGAAGACGATGGCTTTGGGTCTTCTCAATAATGAATATTAATTGTATCCATGTGATTTATATCAATTAGTGATAATTGTATTCACGTGGGTATTAATTGGGAACTGTTGTATCCATTTATATGAGAGCTTCTCTAGGGTGTGGGGATGTTGATCTCTGAGAATAAAAGCTTGGAAGCAACTGAAGACCAGGCTGTAGTATTCTATCCTTCATCACCTGGCTATCCAACTTTTAACATGGTAGCAGAGGATAGTTGGCGGTTGGAAACTATGACATAAAAAAAAACTTGAAAGCTTAGTGGCCGTTGTGGAAAATGGCAGAAAACAAGTTTAAATCGTTGAGGTACGATTTCCCTCCGATGTTCTCGGAGTTTGAACTGTGTGACCGGTGTGAGGTTGATATGTGGACATGGGTTACTACTCTGCCAAAAAGAAAACGAGGCATGGCCTTGGTGTTGTCGCTTCCTGAATGAATTAAAATCAGAAGTAAGGTATTTTCTGAGATGGATGCAGATCTTTTGGATAATAAATATAAAAGTTCTACATGTTTTAGGTTTGGAGATGACAACACCTTGAGGTCACTCGTGGTAATTCCACGTAAGATAGTTGGAGTAAGCCATTTTATAAGTACGGATGAAGTCTCTAGCAAGACAGCTATGCTTTTGGGTAAACCTTCCATGAAAAAGGCAAAAATGAAACTTGACGTGGAACACAATGAGGCAATCATTTTTGGGAAATCGGTTGATTTGCAGTTTACCTAGTCAGGACATTATTGTATCCCCTTAATAAAACCTGATGTTTCTGATCAGCGTGTTAGGCAAATATTAATGGCATCAGGCGATAAGGATAAGAGAGAAAAAACAAATTGTCTTAAAGTTACATAGACAATTTGCCCACCCTAATTATCAACGTTTAAAAATCCTGCTAAAAGATGCAGGTGTAGTTGATGAGGAGTACACGAGGCTAATAGACAAGATTAGTGAGAACTGTGAAATCTGTAAAAAGTATAGACTGACGCCCCCATGTCCTATTATAAGTACTCCATTAGCACATGACTTTAACGAGGTAGTTGCCATGGATCTAAAGGTATGGGACAAAGACAGAAATGATTTCATCTTACATTTTATTGACCTGGCTATGAGATTTAGTATTTCAACACTAATATATAGTAAGGAGAAGAAGGCTATTCTAGATCAAATTATGGGAAAATGGATAGGGACTGGACTTAGGACACCAGCAAAGTTTTTGACCGATAATGGAAGTGAATTCACTAACGTGGAGTTCAGAGATATGTGTGAGAATATGAATATAACTCTCATAAATACAGAAGCTGAGTGCCCTTTTAGCAATGGTCTTTGTGAAAGGAATCATGCTGTGATTGATAGCATGGTGCATAAAATTTTGGTTGATCGACCAGAGTGTAAATTGCCAACTGCCCTAGCATGGGCAGTTCATGCAAAGAATTCTCTTCAGATGGCTGGAGGATATAGTCCTTACCAACTAGTCTGTGGGCGCAATCCCAAATTCTGTTCTTTGTGATAATCCTCCTGCTCTAGAAGGTACTACAATTAGTGCCATTTTTTTCTGAGCTATGCATGCAGGGAGACAGGCTTTTATCAAGGCTGAGGTATCAGAGAAAATTCGTAGAGCACTGAGGCATCATATTAGACCATCTGAGACAGAGTTCAATTCAGGAGATTTGGTATACTATACACGAGATGTCATATGGAATGGAAAGGCCCTGGTAAGTTAATAGGTTGGGATGGTAAGGCAGTACTTGTTCAACATGGCAATCAAACTGTTAAGATTTATTCCTCACAATCAATTGGAATTAATTATAAAATCTCAGATTCAGCAGTTAATAGAAATAAATGAGGCACCTTGTACCTCAGATGTTCATGATTTTTTTGAAGAGGTTCCTGAGGTACAGACTGAGGTAGATCAAGGGTTGGACATTGGTAATGTCAGTGATCAAGGAACACATGACAGCTATCACATCCACAGAACGATTACCCAAAGTGGGTACACAGGTGACCTATGTTCTAGAAGGGACTAATGAATGGAGGAATGCAACAATTTTGGGATGTGCAGGCAAAGTTTAAAAGAGAAATAAAGAAGGGGAGAAGAAAGATTGGATTAATTGAGAGAGAAAAAAGAGACAGAAAGGAAAAGCAAGAGTTTTTTTTAATTAAACAGTTTAAATTGTTTCCTTTCGGGGCCAGAGAGGTTGATTGGCAATGCATTGTTAAAAGTATACTTACACTCTTGATTACCAGCCCTAACTTTCTGCAGCGAGCTTAATGAGCAAATAATGTGCAAATCCAGCAAGTTCTTACAATGGGGAGGGGCTAAGGGCGAGATGCCATTTGTGCAAAGCAAATGGCAAGGCAGCGTAAATCAAACATCAAATTCTAGAGATTAGCAACTCACGGTGTATCTCTTAATACGCAGAATTTGCTGGCTGATTTGTGCATTAATAATGGCGTGCGTCATTAACGCTCCGTTATTTTTCCAGCAAGATTTGGCCCATATAGTTTAGCCTTCTGTTTGCCTTGATAATTGCTGTATTATCTTCCATCATTTTTTCTTATTGAATTCTTAAAATTATATTCACAAATGTATTTTATGAAGCCATTGTGCATTTCGATTGTACTGTTTGAGGGAGGAGTGCATTGATACATCCCTCCCTATCTCTGTAACCTCCTCCAGCCCTATAACCCTCTGAGATCTTTGCGCTCCTCCAATTCTGGCCTCTTGTGCATCCCCGATTTCCTTTGCCCTACCATTGGCGGCCGTGCCCTCAGCTGTCTAGGTCCTAAGCTCTGGAATCCCTCCCAAAATCTCTCCGCCTCTCTACACCCCTCTCCTCTTTGACCAAGCTTTTGATCACCTGTCCTAATATCTCCTTATGTGGCTCGGTGTCAAATTTTGTCTAACAACGCTCCTGCAAAACGCCTTGCAACATTTTATTACGCTAAAGGCGCTATATAAATGCAAGTTTCTGGTTTCTTGGCATGACTACTTGTGCTCTGAGCAATCAAGGGCTGAGGAAACTTATTTGGTCTTAGCTCTTGGAGATTCTGGAGAAGCCTGGGATAGGTAAGGAAGAAGACCCTGGATATTAGTGGTCACGTCTCTTGGAGTTGTAATCTTTATGGTCAATGGATAGGATGTTGTCCTGGGAGGGGAGTGGAATATAGTTTTGTGCTGAGTGAGTGGCCAAGTATAGGCCCCAGACGGCTTGTTGTTTTGAATGATCCTCGGGTTTTCCTCATTTCTTTTTTACTTTGACAAATTTAAATTTATGTCCTCTGGTGCTACTTTCTTATAATTTGATACACCAATATCTCAATGAGATGCCCCATTTGTGTCCGTGAATGTCCAGGGTGCTCTGAATTTTGAAGGAAACAGGACTTCTTGAGTTTACCGACTATACACTGGAGCTGGCATAATGCTACTTTGGTGATCTCACTGGAGAAAGAGTAGCTGAGTCAGAGTGCAATCAAGCTGTTCCATGCTAAGATTTTTTGTTAACATTTCTACTCCTACTGGCAGTACAAAAATCCGAACACATGAACAGCATCAGGATAAATGATGCATGTGTGAGAGTATACCTCCATAGGATTAAATAATTGCAATGGATATTTTTAAATTTACATTTTACAGCTTGAATAGAATCAATTAAAAGCATGTAAATTCAGAACAGAACCCTTTTGTATAGTTTCTGGTCTTTTCAGGGGTTTCATTACACTATGTTAGAATTAGGATTCAGGGGATGGCATTGTCACTCCCAATTAAGATGCAGCAAGATTTTCTTACCCCTCAGTAATATGTTGTTTATTTGTTGAAATAACTAATTTCAGATTATTGCATTCCTCATGAGTTACAAAGTCAGATTATTTGGTGATTTTAAATTGACAAAGTGCAAGAGACAGATAGCTGGGTTTTGAGGGGAAAGGTGATATCAGGAAGATGCAAATACGTTAACTTGGTTGGCCATGATTACTTGGCTTCTAGTTGCTTTTTAATAAAAATTAAAACTACATTGATACATTTAAGTTAGTTCAGCCAAAAATATATCATAGTAGGTACAGCACAGGAGGAGGCCATTCAGCCCATCGTGTCTGTGCCGGCTCTTGAAAGAGCTATCCAATTAGTCCCATTCCCCTGCTCTTTCCCCATTGCCCTGTAATTTTTTTCCATTCGAGTATTTATCCAATTCCCTTTTGAAAGTTGCTATTGAATCTGCTTCCTCCACTCTTTCAGGCAGTGCATTCCAGATCATTACAACTCACTGCGTAAAAAAATGGTCCCTCACCTTAAAATAAAATGCTGATCACCTTAAATCTGTGTCCTCTGGTACTGACCCTTCTGCCACTGGAAGCAGTTTCTGCTTATTTACTCTGTCAAAATCATTCATGATTTTGAACACCTTTATCAAATCTCCACTTAACCTTCTATGTTCTAAGGAGAACAATCAAAGTATTTTCAGTCTTCCCACATAACTGAAGTCCCTGTTCCCTGGCACCATTCTAGTAAATCTCATCTGCACCCTCTCTAAGGCCTTGACTACTTTCCTAAAGTGTGGTGCCCAGAATTGAACACAATACTCCAGCTGAGGCCTAACCAGTGTTTAATAAAGGTTTAGCATAACTTCCTTGCTTTTGAACTCTCTACCTCCATTAATAAAGCCCAGCATCCCATATGCTTTTTAACTGCCTTCTCAACTTGTCCTGCCACCTTCAAAGATTTGATTATGTGCACCCTCAGGTCTCTCTGTTCCTACACCTCCTTTAATATTGTACCATTTAGTTTATATTGCCTCTCCTCATTCTTCCTACCAAAATGCATCACTTCATACTTCTCTGCGTTAAATTTCATCTGCCATGTGTCTGCCCATTTCACCAGTCTGTCTATGTATTCCTGAAGTCTATTACTATCCTCCGTATTGTTTACTACATTTCTGAGTTTTGGATCATCTACAAACTTTGAAATTATACCCTCTATACCCAAGTTCAGGTCATTAATATATATCAAATAGAGCAGTGGTCCTAATACTGACCTCTGGGGAACACCACTGTATACTGCCCTCTAGTCTGAAAAACAATTGTTCACCATTACTGTCTGCTTTCTGTCCTCTAGCCAATTTTGTATCCACGCTGCCACTGACCCTTTAATCCCATGGGCTTTAATTTTGCTAATAAGTCTATTATGTGGTACTTTATCAAATGCCTTTTGAAAGTCCATGTATACAACATCAACCGCACTACTCTCGTCAACCCTCTCCGTTACTTCATCAAAGAACTCAATTAAATTAGTCAAGCACAATTTTCCTTTAACAAATCCATGCTGACTTTCATTTATTAGCCCATACTTTTCCAATTGCCAATTAATTTCGTCCCGAATTATTGTCTCTAAAAGTTTCCTCACCACCGATGTTCGGCTGACTGGCCTGTAATTGCCAGGTTTATCCCTCTCCCCTTTTTTGAACTATGCTTAATCTGCTTGGAGCTGTCACTTTGTACTTTCATAATCTCAAACATCTGACAACTAAACTTGCAGTGGAGCTTGTTAAGTGCTGCAGCATTCTTTTCCTCCACAATATCATGTCAAATATATACATTGAATGATTTGTCTAACTGCATTTATTTATTTTTCTGATGCCCTTTTTTTCAATTTTTTTGGATGTCCGTTTCCCATTTTAGTAGCTTTTTGAATATAGGTTCTATTATTGGAAAAAAAATTCTATCCTTTATCCAGCTGCAGCATTCCTGCCAGGAGGAGGGTGAAAACACTGACTAATGGATGAACTGTGATCAAATGATAAAAGATGCCTTTTTTTTAATAACGGATATGCAGAAGTTGGCCTGAGATACAATATAGACTAGCAGAAATCACACTAGTTTCATTCATATTTCACAGCACTGAATCCCTTCTAAGATGCCTTTCACATAAAACATGACATCTGCCAGGAACCTTTTCATAGGTTGTCTGTATTGAAACCTGAAAGGACAGACTCTAAACTTCATCCATCTATTTTACAGCTGTAAGTGTGCAATACACACAAAGGTGAACAAAATGTTTTCTATTTCACTTTATCAACTACAGCAGTGGATATCTATAGTGGTGATGCTCCTGTGTGTAAATGTAATGTGCTGAAAGCAGTCATAGAGATTGATGGCACTTGTGTATATTTTCCTCTGTTTGTTTATAAAATTAAACAAACAATATTTTAGTGAACCTTTTTTGTATGGGAATGGCAATTCAGTAAGACCTTTCTTTTATTTTATACACAGAGGAAATATATGCTCCATAGTGAGTTAGCACACTGCAATTTCACTGTTGGAATTTGGGTTGAAATCTAGCCCAGCCCAGACTAATGGACTGAAAAACCCACAATTTGGCCCAAATTGATAATTTCATTCAGAGACACTATAAGCATGGCTGGTGTAGAAAATAGAAACAAATCACACTTTTACATTAAGAAGTGCTCTTTTGAGGTTGGGGTTACGATTCATTGTTTGGCTAAAGTACAAAGAGTTTAATGTGGCATCTGGCTAGCATTATACCTGGCAAGCTCTGCCCAGTTTTTGCCAAATTTGGCATCGGAGTCCTAAATCAGGCGTTGGGCCCCTGATTATCATATTCAAGGGGCCTATTGCCTGCTTTAGGTGGCGACCCAGGGACTCCGAAGTCGCCAATTTGGCAGCTGGCGCACTTCCGAGGGGGATTGGGCACAGGGATTGTGCCCGGAAATTGGTCCCCCCAACTCCAATTTTTCGCCCAGAAATCAGGTGTGATGGATCAATTTCTTTCCCTTAATATTGGTGACATTGGTAGGATTAGAATATCACTCAGACCAACAAACTAGTCAAACGTTTTAAATTTAAAAGGAAGTTGTATAATAGCAGACAGCAGTAATTAAAAATGTATACAAGGGCTCAAAAAGAAGTATAGAGAGAGTGTTAGAAATAGCTTATTTGGCTGCAGAGGTGAAAACAAAGGAACATGTATTTAAGTGCTGCAACAAGAGGCTGCAAAGGAGTAACATGAAGAGATGGAGGAGAAGGAACACAGCAAGTTTGAGGTTGATGAGACGAAACATCAGTGCCAATACTAGGCAGAGGAACTGGCAAAAGAGTAATAAGTAAAGGCTCTACACAAATATGAGGCAGAGCAAAAAGAGAGTGCACTGATTTGCTCTTACACTGGCAGAGAAAGGAGTATTTACTGCGAGTACAGTAAGTAGGAATATAGTTCATCTAGCCCACTACTCTAATAATTTCACTAAATCCAATCTGATACCAAATTTTAAAGAAGTGGATGACACAGATAGATTTATAAGAGCTTTTGAATTATTAACAAATCACAATAAATGGAATAAAGAAGTTTGGGCAGAAGACTGAATTTCGTCACGTAGCAGTGAAAACTCATTGCATTTTCTCTTGTGGATCTAATGGACAGCGCAGACTATGTAGTATGTGTTATTCTTACAGCTTATGACTTAACATGTGAAGCATACAGGCAAAATTTAAGTAGTTGCAGAAAGCTATCTATGATCCTTCCAGAGTATTAGTCATAAAACTAGAAGCTATTTGGAAATTGTACCAAGACAGGGAGAATATAACAGATTATAAAGATCTGTGTTAATTGATGTTACAGGATTGATTCCTGGAAGTGGTTCCAGACAATCTACGGGTAGTCCAGGAGTGCAAGACCCTGAGACAGTTAGACAAACACGATGATCACTTTGTGACCTCATGAGCATCGGGGTCCTCGTGACTGAATGGCAGTTGTTTTTACCTTATCAGTCAGTTGTGGGAAAACCCATCTAGCTGGGCATACATCGATGGCCCCAAGGAAAAAAAGCAGGTTCACACCCCCTGTGCTTTGATGAAGGCTCTACGACCAAAATGTTGATCCTCCTTCTCCACCCCACCCCCCCCCCCCCCCCAGACAATGTCATTCCCACATCAAGAGCACCCACTGTGGCTAAGTTCTGAAGTTATTAAAGACAATATTCAGACCAGAGGGCTCCAGAGTACCCAGCAGGAAAATGAAGTACTGTTTCTGAAACTTGCATTGAGCTTCAATGGAACAGTATAGGAGACTGAAGACAGAGTGGGATGGGAGGAAAGGTAAAGTGGTGAACTACTGGCAGGACACTTGCAGACAGAATGGAGATGATCAGTGAAATGGTCATCTAATCTGCGCTTGATCTCTCCAATATGGAGGAGACTGTACTGTGAGCAGTGAATACAGTACAACAGACTACATGAAGTACACATGAATTGATGTGTCACATGGAAGGAGTGTGGGCCCTGGACATTATCAAGCACTGGACCCTCCCCTTGACTAAGAAATTTACAGTGGATTACTTTGCAATATCTCAATCACAAAATATAACAGGTGATCCATCCAGGGAGAGAATACAATGTTAAGATGTCAGTTGTGGCTCAGTGGTAACACTCTCACCTCTGAATCAGAAGCTTGTGGGTTCAAGTCCCACTTCAGAGACTTGCACACATAAGCTAGGCTGACACTTCATTGCAGTACTGAGGGAATGCTTCACTGTCGGAGATGGCGTCTTTCAGATGAGACATTCAACCGAGGAATCTGCCCTCTCAGATGGACGTACAAGATCCCATGGCACTTTTCGAAGACGAGCACAAATGTTCTCCTGGTGTCCTGGCCAACACTGATCCCTCAACCAACATCACTAAACCATATTATCTGATCATTTGTCTCTTTGCTGTTATTGGGACCTTGCTATGCGCAAATTGGCTGCCGCATTTCCCGACGTTACAACGGTGACCACACTTTAATAGTGCAAGGGGTTTGTAGTATAAGAGTAAGGAGGTCTTGCTACAATTATACAGGGCTGTGGTGAGACCACACCTGGAGAACTGTGTACAGTTTTGGTCTTCTTATCTAAGGAAGGATATACTTAGATGGCTTATATGCATCGAAGATTCACTATTTTGATTCCTAGGATGAGAGGGTTGTCCTATGAAGAGAGATTGTGTAGAATGGGCCTTTATTCTCTGGAGTTTAGAAGAATGAGAGGTGGTCTCATTGAAACATATAAAATTCTTAGAGGGCTTGACAGGCTGTTTCCCCTGGCTGGAGAGTCTAGAACTAGGGATCCTAGTCTCAAGATAAGCGGTCGGCCATTTAGGACCGAGATGAAGAAAAATGTCTTCACTCAGAGGGCTGTGAATCTTTGGACTTCTCTACCCCAGAGGGCTGTGGATGCCCAGTCGTTGAGTATATTCAAGACTGAGATCGATAGATTTTTGGACTCTAACGGGATCAAGAGGTATGGGGATAGGGCGGGAAAGTGGAGCTGAGGTAAAAGATCGGCCATGGAAAGGATGCCCCGGAGCATGGTACATTGGCGAGACCATGCAGACACTGCGACAACGGATGAACAGACACCGCGCAACAATAGCCAGACAGGAGGGTTCCCTCCCAGTCGGGGAACACTTCAGCAGTCAAGGACATTGAGCCACCGATCTTCGGGTAAGCGTTCTCCAAGGCGGCCTTCGAGACACACGACAACGCAAAATCGTCGAGCAGAAATTGATAGCCAAGTTCCGCACCCATGAGGACGGCCTCAACCGGGATCTTGGGTTCATGTCACGCTACACGTAACCCCACCAGCGAATAAAAGTTATCTGTTTTTAATACAACGGGTCATTCTCTGTCTTTCTCTTCCTTTCGGATGTTTCTCCCTCTCTCTGTCTTTTGTTCTGGCCGTTTGTATATTCGGTGGTCCTGTAGGTAACACCTCTCTGTCTGAACACTTTGATTGCCTTGACAACGGGCAGTTGGAAAGATTATCTGTAATCACCAGGTATTGTTCTCTGAATATAAATGCGAAACGTTCAAGGAATCCCACACTCACCTGACGAAGGAGACAATCTCCGAAAGCTTGTGATTTTCAAATAAAATTGTTGGACTATAACCTGGTGTTGTAAGATTCTTTACAATGATCTTATTGGATGGCGGAGCAGGCTTGAGGGGCCGTATGTACTACTCATGCTCCTATTTCTTATGTTTTTCTGTTCATTAGCTGTAAAGCTCTTTGTCGTGTCCTGAGATCGCGAAAGGCGCTATATAAATGCAAGTGCTTTACTTGACTACTTTTACAATAGATTGCGCATCTCTGAAAAAAGGAATATATTGAGGGCCCCCTTCCAATGAGGATGGCAGCTTGTCAATACCAATAGCTCAAATACATCTTTCAACGTGTGGCTCAAAAAAGTGCATGTCTAGGTTACTGACCACTCACAAAAAATATTGTTCATAAAGTTAATTTTACTTTATATTTTGAAACCTTGAGACAAATAATTGGAATCTGTTTATTCAAGAATGTACCTTGCAGTACCAAAGTGACTTAAATATTTAAATGTTGAGCTATTAATTAATGTCTCATTTGTTATTTACTGAAATTTACATGGATTTTTGAAGATATGTGTGAACCGTTTATGAAGAAAAAATAAAATATCTTTCCCCCGCCACCTCCCCCCCCCTCCAAATGTACTACACAAATAATTCTTAAGCTATTTTATCCAGAAAACGTCGGTGTCTATAAGTTTGTTAGGAATTCTAGTTGGGATGGAGTGATATAAACAAAGTCCAACTTCTTTATGCTTGTTCAGTAGACTCTCACTAATATATTTGGATATGCTACATCTTCTTGATATCGCGTTCATTATTTGTATTTTGAGCACTAGAGTCATATTGAAACAGATTACACATCCCTCAGTATAATATGCTTTTTGCATAGCTCCCAAAACCAACTTTTATGCAGAGGGCCCAGTGAGGCTAGAAGTAAATATTGTCTCAAATGTTTTAATGTAAGTTAATACAAGTTACTATAAACTTGGCTTGCATTAGTGATGATCTCATATCAAACTTGTAAAACGTACTGGCATTGTGTTAAAGAAAAAAATCAGTGCAGCATTTGCTTGCCACCTTTGTTTTTATGACAAGCTAGTTTTAAAGACTAATTGTTCCCAGCTCCGTGGGTGAAGGAAGAAATCATTATATATGGCAGAGGTGATCAGCTTGTTCATCTTTCACCTGCATATTGTCAGAAAGAATAGCTTCTGCCAGGCAAAGTAGTGCAAAGTTTAATTTTAGATGTTAAATGGAGAGGGTTTGAATATTCTGAATAAGCTGTTGTTTTTCTGCCTTGTCTTTCTTGATCTCTGAGCATGATAGCCTTTCATGCACGAAGCAGGTATAAAATGAAGCGTGACAGCCAGGCTGAGCACAAAACCAATAACATAGTGGCGCTGAAAGATATTTCTTTACTGCTGTTTTCTTCGAAATTTTCATTTTCAGGGAACAGAAGTTTATGTGTTCGTAGTGATTGCTTACATTTTAAAACTACCATCCTTCCACACCCCCCCCAACCCATGAAACTACAAGGAAGTTAACTATTGTGATACCTGCAATCCATTGCTAATTTTTTTTTATTCGTTCATGGGATGTGGGCGTCGCTGGCGAGGCCAGCATTTATTGCCCATCCCTAATTGCCCTGGAGAAGGTGGTGGTGAGCCACTGCCTTGAACCACTGCAGTCTGTGTGGTGAAGGTTCTCCCACAGTGTTGTTAGGAAGGGAGTTCCAGGATTTTGACCCAACGACGATGAAGGAACGGTGATATATTTCCAAGTCAGGGTGGTGTGTGACTTGGAGGGGAATGTGCAGGTGGTGTTATTCCCGTGTGCCTGCTGCCCTTCTCTTTCTAGGTGGTAGAGGTTGGGGGTTTGGGAGGTGCTTGCCTAACAAAAATCTATCGGTCTCTGTTTTGAAATTTTCAATTGACCTAGCCTCAACACCCTTGTGGGGGAGAGAGTTCCAGATTTCTACTACCCATCGCATGAAGAAGTGTTTCCTGGCATCACCCCTGAACGACCTAGCTCTAATTTTAAGGTTATGCCTACTTGATCTGGACTCCCCCACTAGAGGAAATAGTTTCTCTCTATCTATCCTATCAATTCCTTTAATCATCTTAAACACCTCAATTAGATCACCCCTTAATCTTGTATGCTCAAGGGAATACAAGGCTAGTCTATGTAAGCTGTCCTCATAATTTATTCCTTCCTGATTTTGTTCAAGCTACTTCCCTTTCATGGTTCCTCTCCACCACTGTCCTTGACTCCATGAATTTGTCATACTGACTGACATCAAATTGTCGGTGAGCCAGAACGATCTCCAACTAAAGATTGACACAACCAGAGCCATCCTTTTTCGTTCTTGACAGAAACTGCCTCCTAGCCCCTGATTCCATCTTCTTACCTGGCTGCTCATTGACGCTAAACCAGATAGTGCACCATCTCAGTGTCCTGTTTGACCCTGAGTTGAGCTTCAAACTTCACTTCCTGTCCATCAGACAACTTATCTTTACCATCACCATATTACCTTCCTCTTCCATTATCTCATATCCACCAGCTGTGCAACCCTTATCCATGCTTTGCCAAAGCCAGGCTTGAACTTTTTTTTTCTACTGTCTTCTCACTGTCCTTCCAAGCTCTACCCTACACAACCCCAAGTCATTCAGAACTCTGTTGCCTGCATTATTTCCTATATTAAATTCTGCTTACTCCATCCTCGCTAATATCCACTGGTTTCCCATCCCCCAATGTGTTCGTAGAATCATTAAATCTTACAGCACAGAAGGAGGCCATTCAGCCCATCGTGCCTGTGCCAGCTCTTTGAAAGAGCTATTCAATTAATCCCACTCCCCTGTTCTTTCCCCATAGCCCTGCAAATTTTTCCTTATCAAGTATATATCCAATTCCCTTTTGAAAGTCACTATTGAACCTGCTTCCACCACCTTTTCAGGTAGCCCATTCCAGATCATAACACTCGCTACGTAAAAAAAAATTCTCATCTCCCACCTGGTTCTGTTGCCAGTGATCTTAAATCTGTATCCTCTGGTCATCGACTCGCCTACCAGTGGAAAAAGTTTCTTCCTATCTACTCTATCAAAACTCTTCATAATTTTGAACACCTCTATTAAATCTCCGCTTAACTTTCTCTGCTCTAAGGAGAACAGTACCAGCTCCTCACTTCAATTTAGCGTACTGTATTCGCTGCTCACAATGCGGCCTCTACATTGGGGAAACCAAACGCAGATTGGGTGATCACTTTGCCGAACATCTCCACTCAGTCCACAATCGTAACCCTGACCTGCTGGTCACTTGCCACTTTAATTCCCATCCCACTCCCACTCTGACCTCTCTGTCTTTGGCCTCTTACACTGTTCCAATGAAGCTCAATGGAAGCTCGAGGAACAGCACCTCATCTTTCGATTAGGCACTTTACAACCTTCTGGACTCAACATTGATTTCAATAACTTCAGACCATAACCACTACTCCCATTTTTTCGGACAGCAGGTGCTGGTAATGGTTTTGATGTTGCCATTTACAGCTTCTCTAGACCTATCTTTCGTTTCTTTACTTGTCCTATTAACACCTTCCTTGTCTTGCACCATCATCCGTTTTGTCATTTAGTCACTCCTGCCTTCTACCCTATCACAGACCTTCCCTGTTTCCCTGGCTCTGTATTGCTTAAAAACTGTTTAATCTTCAACTTCTTCCAGTTCTGACGAAAGGTCATCGGCCTGAAATGTTAATTCTGTTTCTTTTTCCGCAGAAGCTGCCTGACTTGCTGAGTATTTCCAACATTTTCTGTTTTCATCCCAGCTCTTCACTATTTACTACATTTCCAAGTTTTGTGTCATGTGCAAACTTTGAAATTATGCCTCCTACGTCCAAGTCCAAGTCATTAATGTATATCAAAAATAGCTGTGATCCTAATATCGACACCTGGGGTACACCACTGTAGACCTCCCTCCAGTCTGATAAATAACCGTTCATCACTACACTCTGCTTTCTGTCTCTTCGTCAATTTCATATGCACACTGCCACTGCCCCTTTAATCCCATGGACTTCAATTTTGCTATTATGTGGCACTTTATAAAATGTCTTTTGAAAGTCCATATAAATAACGTCACCTGCCCTACCATCATCAACTCTCTCTGTTATTTCATCGAAGAACTCAATCCAGTTTGTCAGAAACGATTTGCCTTCGACAAAACCATGTTGGCTGTCCTTTATTAACTCATGTTCTTCCAAGTGACAATTAATTTTGTTCCAAATTATTGTCTCTAGACGTTTTCCCATCGCTGATGTTAGGCTGACTGGCTAATTTTGAAATTCCTCGTTCTCACCTACATCTATATCCCAGCTTACACCCTCCATTCTTCTGAGTCTCCACTTCTTTATGTTACCCTCTTCCCCCCCCCCCCCAAACTTGCTAATCACCTCCTGATTGAAGTTATTTTTGTTTTTAATCTTTTCATCCTTGGTGGTGTCCGGTACTGTAGGCCTTGGCCTTTCATCTCAGTTTCTCAATAATTTTTTTGAAATGGCACCCTTCCTGTGTAGCCTTGAGAAAACTGTAATTATTCTTTTTTCTTTTTAAGTAGAAACATCATCTTCATCAGTTCTATGCAACATTATCCACAACTTTTTAATGAAATGTCCCCAACCTCATTTCCTTGGGAATTATTAGTACTCCATTTTCAAAAGGATCACTTTTCCCCCCTTCAATTCATTATTGTTTTGTGTAATTAGAGGAGAGCATTGGAATAATTGAGACTAAAAGAAACAAAAATATGTATAAGAGTACAATGGTGGAGGGGCTTAGTTAGGGGTGGAGGTAGGTAATGTGTAGGTGGAAGTGTGCAGTCTTGGATAGGATGTAGAGTTTGAAGTTTAACTATGGTTGACCAGGGTGCTGAGGTTTCACGCAGTCTATTTCAGCCTGAGCGAGTGGGCGGGAAGGGGAACAGAATCAGTGGCAGGGGAGTGGCGTTATATAGTGGGGCGAAACACAATGGCTTCTGTCTTCTCGATATTAAGTTGGAGGAAGTTGTGGTTTTTCCATGACTTGATAGCAGACCTATGGTACAGGGGTGGTCATGGAATCAAAGGAAGTGGTGGTGAGGTACAACTGGATGTAATCAACATACATAAAGAACTTGACCCCATACCTGCCGATGCTATTACTGAAAGGCAGCAAGTAGATGAGTAAGTGGAGGGGTCAAGGATAGAAACCTGAGGGACTCTGAAGGTGATGTGATAGCGTCAGGAAGAGAAGCTATTGCTGGTGGTATATTGGCCACATTCAGATATAAAGAAATAGAACCATGCAAGGACAGTCACTACAAAAATATTCATTGGGATGGTTTTTCTAACTGCAGCTACACGTTATCCCGCCCACTATAGTAGTTGGTTAAGATTGACCTTCAAATTTCCAGGCCTGATGATGTAATTACCTGCTGGTTAGAGTTAAAAAACAATAGAGGTGCCATTATACTACTGGGTGTATTCTATAGACCATAATAAGAGACCATAAAAGATAGGAGCAGGAGTAGGCCATTCGGCTCCTCGAACCTGCTCCGCCATTTAGTGAGATCGTGGCTGATCTGACTTTTACCTCAACTCCACTTTCCTGCCCTTTCCCCATATCCTTTGACTCCCTTGCTGATCAAAAATTTGTCTAACTCAGCCTTGAATGTATTCAATGACTCAGCCTCCACAGTTTTTTGGGGTAAAGAATTCCAAAGATTCATGACCCTCTGGGAGAAGAAATTCCTCCTCATTTCCGTCTTAAACGGGCGACCCCTTATTCTGAGACTGTGCCCCCTGGTTTTAGATTCCCACATGAGGGGTAACATCCTCTCAGCATCTACCCTATCAAGTCCCCTCAGATCTCCTCTCATTCTTCTAAACTCCAATGAGTATAGACCCGACCTGTTCAATCTTTCCTCATAAGACAACCCTTCCATACCCGGAATCAACCAAATGAACCTTCTCAAGTGCCTCCAATGCAAGTATGTCCTTCCTTAAATACGGGCACCAGAACTGTATGCAGTACTCCAGGCGTGGTCTCACCAGCACCTGTACAGTTGCAGCATGACTTCCCTGCTTTTATACTCCATCCCCCGAGAAATAAAGGCCAATATTCCGTTTGCCTTCTGGATTACCTGCTGCACCTGTATGTTGACTTTTTGTGTTTCATGTACGAGGACACCCAGATCCCTCTGGACTGCAGCATTTTGTAGTATTTCTCCATTCAAATAATATTTTGCTTTTTTATTTTTCCTCCTAAAGTGGATGACTTCACATTTTCCCACATTATATGCCATCTGCCAAATTTTTGCCCATTCGCTTAACCTGTCAATATCCCTTTGCAGGCACTTTGTGTCCTCATCGCAACTTGCTTTTCCACCTATCATTGTATCTTCAGCAAATTTGGCCACAAGACACTCTGTTCCTTCATCCAAGCCATTGATATATATTGTAAATAGTTGAGGCCCCAGCCCTGAGCCCTGCGGCACCCCACTAATTTCAGATTGCCATTTTGAAAATGACCCTTTTATCCCGACTCTTTGTTTTCTGTTAGTTAGCCAATCCTCTATCCATGCCAGTATATTACCCCCAACACCATGAGCTCTTATCTTGTGCAGTAATCTTTTATGTGGCACCTTATCGAATGCCTTTTGGAAATCCAAATACTACATCAATTGGTTCCCCTTTATCCACCCTGCCTGTTAGTATAGGCCACCAACTAGTGGGAAGGAGATAGAGGAGCAAATTTGTAGGGAAATTACAGAGAGGTGCAAAGGCCATAGAATTGTGATAACAGCGGACTTCAACTACCCTAATATAGACTGGGATAGTAATAATATAAGGGGCAAAGAGGGGAAGTGTATTCAAGAGAACATTCTTAACCAGTACATTTCCAGCCCAACGAGGAAGGAGGCATTGGTGGATTTGGCTCTGGGGAATGAGGTGGGCCAAGTGGTGCAAGTGTCAGTGGGGGAACACTTAGGGAACAGGGATCACAGTATCATAAGGTTTGGAATAGCTATGGAAAAGGACATGGCCCATTCCAAATTTAAAAAAAAACTATTGGAGGAGGCCAATTTCAGTGGGATGAGAACAGATCTAGCCCAGGTAAATTGGAATCAAAGATTGGCAGGCAAAACTGTAATTGAACAATGGGGGCGGCCTTTAAAGAGGAGATGGTTCGGGTACAGTCTAGGTACATTCCCACGAAGGAGAAAGGTAGGGCAACTAAAGCCAGAGCTCCCTGGATGACAAAAGCGATAGAGAGTAAGATGAAGCAGAAAAAAAAGGGCGTATGACAGATGTCAGGTTGACAACACAAGTAAGATCCAGGCTGAATATAGAAAGTTCAGAGGGGAAGTGAAAAAGGAAATAAGAGTGGCAAAGAGAGAGTTCTAGAATAGACTGGCGGCCAACATAAAAGGGAATCCAAAAGTCTTCCACAGACATGTAAACAGGTAGTAAGAGAAGAGGTGGGGCCGATCAGAGATTAAAAAGATCTACTCATGGAGGCAGTGGGCATGGCCGAGATACTAAATGAATACTTTGCATCTGTCTTTACCAAGGAAGAAGATGCTACCAGAGTCTCTATAAAGGAAGATATAGTTGAGATACTGGATGGGCTAATAATTGATAACATAGGAACAGGAGTAGGCCATTCAGCCTCTCGTGCCTGCTCCGCCATTTGATAAGATCATGGCTGATCTGTGATCTAACTCCATATACCTGCCTTTGGCCCATATCTTTTAATACCTTTGGTTGCCAAAAAGCTATCTAACTCAGATTTAAATTTAGCAATTGAGCTAGTGTCAATTGCCGTTTGCGGAAGAGAGTTCCAAACTTCTACCACCCTTTGTGTGTAGAAATGTTTTCTAATCTCGCTCCTGAAAGGTCTGGCTCTAATTTTTAGACTGTGCCCCCTACTTTTAGAATCCCCAACCAGCGGAAATAGTTTCTCTCTATCCACCCTATCCGTTCCCCTTAATATCTTAAACTTCGATCAGATCACCCCTTAACCTTCTAAACTCTAGAGAATACAACCCCAATTTGTGTAATCTCTCCTTGTAACTTAACCCTTGAAGTCCGGGTATCATTCTAGTAAGCCTACGCTGCACTCCCTCCAAGGCCAATATGTCCTTCCGAAGGTGCGGTGCCCAGAACTGCTCACAGTACTCCAGGCGTGGTCTAACCAGGGTTTTGTATAGCTGCAGCATAACTTCTGCCCCCTTGTACTCGAGTCCTCTAGATATAAAGGCCAGCATTCCATTAGCCTTATTGATTATTTTCTGCACCTGTTCATGACACTTCAATGATCTATGTACCTGAACCCCTAAGTCTCTTTGGACATCCACAGTTTTTAATTTTTTACCATTTAGAAAGTACCCTGTTCTATCCTTTTTTGATCCAAAGTGGATGACCTCACATTTGTCTACATTGAATTCCATTTGCCACAATTTTGCCCATTCACCTAATCTGTCAATATCCCTTTGTAATTTTATGTTTTCATCTACACTGCTTACAATGCCACCAATCTTTGTGTCATCGGCAAACTTAGATATGAGACTTTCTATGCCTTCACCTAAGTCGTTAATAAATATTGTGAATAATTGAGGCCCCAAGACAGATCCCTGCGGGACACCACTAGTCACATCCTGCCAATGTGAGTACCTTCCCATTAACCCTACTCTCTGTCGCCTTTCGCTCAGCCAACTTCTTAACCAAGTCCGTACTTTTCCCTCAATTCCATGGGCTTCTATCTTAGCTAACAGTCTCTTATGTGGGACCTTATCAAATGCCTTCTGGAAGTCCATATAAATAACATCCATTGACATTCCCCTGTCCACTACTTTCGTCACCTCTTCAAAAAATTCAATCAGATTTGTCAGGCACAACCTACCTTTCACAAATCCATGCTGGCTCTCCCTGATTAACTGAAAATTCTCGAGGTGTTCAGTCACCCTATCCTTAATTGTAGATAAAGATGAGGTACTAGAAAGGCTAGCTGTACTTTAATTAAATAAGTCACCCGGTCTGGATGGGATGCGTCCTAGGTTGCTGAGGGAAGTAAGGGTGGAAATTGTGGAGGTACTGGCCATAATCTTCCAATCATCCGTAGATACGGGTTGGTGCCAGTGGACTGGAGAATTGCAAATGTTGCACCCTTTTTCAAAAAAGGGTGTAAGGATTAACCCAGCAACTACAGGACAGTCGGTTTAACCTCGGTGGTGGGGACATTTTTAGAAACGATAATCCGGGACAGAATTAGCAGTCACTAGGGCAAGTGTGGATTGATTAGGCAAATTGTGTTTAACTAGCTTGATAGAGTTTTTTGATGAGGTAACAAAGAGGTTAGATGAGGGCAATGCGGTTGAAGTGGTGTAAATGGACTTTCAAAAGGTATTTGATAAAGTGCCGCATTGTCATCAAGATTGAAGCCCATGGAATAAAGGGGACAGTAGCAGCATGGATACAAAATTGGCTAAGTAACAGGAAGCAGAGAGTTGTTTTTCGGACTGGAGGGAGGTGTACAGTGGTGTTCTCCAGGGGTTGGTACTAGGACCACTGCTTTTCTTGATATATATTAATGACTTGAACTTGGGTGTACAGGGCACAATTTCCAAATTTGCAGATGACACAAAACTTGAAAGTGTAGTGAAAAGTGAGGAGGTTAGTGATAGACTTCAAGAGGATATAAACAGGCTGGCGGCATGGGCTGACACGTGGCAGATGAAATTTAATGCAGTAAATTGCGAAGTGATACATTTCCGTAGGAAGAACGAGGAGAGGCAATATAAACTAGAGGGCACAATTCTAAAATGGGTACAGTAACAGAGAGATCTGTGGGTATATGTGCACAAATCGTTGAAGGTGACGGGGTGGTTGAGAAAGCAGTCAAGAAAGCATACAGGATCCTGGGCTTTATAAATAGAGGCATAGAGTACAAAAGTAAGGAAGACATGATGAACCTTTATAAAACACTGGTTCGACCACACTGAAGTATTGTGTCCAGTTCTGGGCACCGCACTTCAGGAAAGATGTGAAAGCCTTAGACAGGATGCAGAAGAGATTTACTAGAATGATTCCAGGGATGAGGGACTTAAGTTACGTGGACAGACTGAAGAAGCTCGGGTTGTTCTCCTTGGAACATAGAAGATTGAGAGGAGATTTGGTAGAGGTATTCAAAATCATGACTGGTCTAGACAGGATAGATAGCGAGAAACTGTTCCCATTGACGGAAGGGTCAAGAACCAGAGGACATAGATTTACGGTGATTGGCAAAAGAACCAAAGCTGACGTGAGGAAAATCTTTTTTACGCAGCGAGTAGTTAGGATCTGTAGTGCACTGCCTGAGGGGGTGATTGAGGCAGATTCAATCATGGCTTTCAAAAGTGAACTGGATAAGTACTTGAAAGGAAAAAATTTGCAGGGCTGCGGGGGAGTGGGACTAGTTGGATTGCTCTTGCATAGATCCGGCATGGATTCGATGGGCCAAATGGCCTCCTTCCGTGCTGTAACCTTTCTACGATTCTATGATTTTTGCAGAACAATGGCACACACCCATATTTGGGTCTTCAAAATCCGAAAGGCTTGCTGAAGTCACTCAAGTAAAAGCTAAATTCAAATCTTGGAACCCCCAAGTATAATATCGTTAATCTTTTAAAGAAGGAAGTTGTTTGAGTTATTCTCGTTCAAGAATTAATATTTTCCTGGTTACTCCTTCCCAACATTTTCCTGGTTATTCGTTTCCTGGATTCACACTCTCAGTGGGGAATGAATGAGTAATCTGCAATGAATGAGTAGAGATTTATGTCTGCTTTAGAAAAGCTATGTCTGAGATTGGTGTCTTTGATTTTGGTATCTTTTTAAAATAATCATTAACTTTCAGATGATGAAACATTTTCATCCTTTGCTACTATATGTAAAACTATAGAATTTCTTTTGCTTACTCTTGAGCTTTAAAAGGTGGCCCACACTTTATCTAATATCTTTACCAACAAAGAGAAGGTGTGGACAGCAGTCTTGTGATCCTAATTGTTGTGCACTATTGGTAACTAGATCCATAATATATATTTCTTTTAAAGACTGTTTGGGAAATTGTCCTTGGGGAGTGGATCCTTGAACTTAAAAGATGAAAGGTCAATGTGTCCTCCAGAAGTAGATTACCACATACCAATTTACTAGCCAAGATTTATCGAGGATTAAGTGTTGCAGATCTATTGATACTGGTGAAGCTCCAGTGCTCCATTTGAAGGGAAAACAGCTTTTGAGGAGGATATAAAGATGTTGGAGCTATATAAAGGGAAGCAATAAACCTTTAAGGTTATCCATGACATGGAAAGATAGGAATGTTTTCAGATAAACCAGCCATCGTAGGAAAAAAAACAATATGGAAAGTACCATGAAATGCTTCACTTTTTGGGAAAGATAACTTTCATTTTCCCAATTTATTCAACCTCCATATACAAATACTGTCATCCTATGAGGAAAAATTACCTGGGACATTGACTTTTAAGAATTGACTGCCTTGGGTAGCCAGTTGGTCATACATAATATATATACATAAGGCCTTGTTCTGGGAAATGCTGTTAGTTTCCTCCATTTCTATTCCCCCCTTGATATCAGCAGTAGAAATCTTTTAAATCCCACACCAGAAAAAGTTCAAATCACTTTTGATCGCTTTTCAATTAGCTGCAAATAGTTCTAATAGTTCCTGCAGTCTTTGGGATTATAGAGAACATGTTTTATTCAAAAATTATTATTTGTTCATTTTATTTTGTAGTTTAGTTAGCAGAGGTCTTTTTCAGAAATGGCACTTGAGTAGTAACCTCCTGTGGCCTACTTTAACATCAGTTGTCTGTCTTCAAAACTTGCATTGAGTGCCATCAGTCTGTCCTGGCAACTAACTACCATGACACTTTGATCATCCAACAACATTTTAAACTGTGAAGCCTGCTCTTGACACAAGCTCTGAATGCCCCTAACCTGAAAGATGGTTATCCTACCACAAATCATCTGGAAATTAGGTAATCTAACATTAGGGTACTGTTTTCCTTTAGGAGGAAAATTAGATAAAAGTAACCAGGTGGCCAGTTGTTGAATATCAAAAGAAAACATTCATCAACGACCAGACTATCATAATTCATGGTAATGGGAAAAATCCTTTTCTATTGGAAGAGAAAAAAGTTCTATTCCTTTCTTCAAATGTAACCTAAACAAAAATGTACGGTGCTTCATCAGTCAAGGCAGGTTTAATTGAAAGGCAAAAAAGCTTTGTCTGTCCCCAGAATTAAACTTGCCCACTCTGTTCAAAGAGTCCGGGGGAGAT
The DNA here is from genome assembly GCF_035084215.1 of Heptranchias perlo. Taxonomy (NCBI): domain Eukaryota; kingdom Metazoa; phylum Chordata; class Chondrichthyes; order Hexanchiformes; family Hexanchidae; genus Heptranchias; species Heptranchias perlo. The sequence goes on from NC_090325.1 coordinate 72,474,478, forward strand.
TTTGAGGCCTCCCACCTGGTGGGAACAGACCGTAGCACCACAAAATAGTGGGGAATGATACTGTTGTGCACACCGATGGTGTGGCCGTCCCTATCTTCACCCGGGCCTATCGGTGGGTAGCCCGAGCACCCTCCTGAGTCATGCAATAGGCCCTACTAATATGCAAATAGGGGTTCTATGATTTACATAGGACTCCAATTGCCATTTTCGGACTCAACTGGGCGGAGCATGTGCCATGCACACTCCGCGCAATTTCATCTGGCAGACCAGCCGAACAGGACCCCAGAATATAAGTTTTAATTTATATTTGTAGCACCAGGAGGGCCACTGCTGCACCGGACCCCCACCCCAACCGTACCCAACTTTTGGCCTGGAGGCCGCCCAATATATGGTGGACCTGAGCTAAACGGCTGCCCCCGGGCGCTCATTTTCTGCCCACAGCTCACCAGCCCTATGCTAACTAGGCACGGCCCTCAAAATAGACCAGAGCTGATAACGGAACTATCGGGCAGCCGAACACCGCCCGGGAGGAAATTCTACCCTTCATGCCTGCCTTCCACAGATACATTTATGTAAGTTTGAAATGTTTTAAAATTCGCTGAGGGCACCAAGCTAAATAACCAGATGACCAGTATGATCGTGATTGGTAATACTTTGATGTATCTAGACCAATTAAATGGATGGGTTGAGGAGAACTAGATAAATTTTAATGTGTCCACCTCTGGACTCGGCAAAGGTCCCGGCAGATTGGAAAACTGCTAATGTAACACCCTTATTTAAAAAGGGTAGCAGGCAGAAGGCTGGAAATTATAGACCAGTTAGCCTAACATCTGTGGTGGGTAAAATTTTGGAATCTATTATTAAGGAGACAGTAGCGGAACATTTGGATAAACATAATTTAATAGGACAAAGTCAGCAAGGCTTTACGAGGGGGAAGTCATATCTGACAAATTTGCTTGAGTTCTTTGAGGACATAACGTACAGGGTGGATAAAGGGGAACCAGTGGACGTAGTGTATTTAGACTTCCAGAAGGCATTCGACAAGGTGCCACATAAAAGATTATTGCTCAAGATAAAGAATCACTGGATTGGGGGTAATATTCTGGCATGGGTGGAGGATTGGTCATCTAACAGGAAGCAGAGAGTTGGGATAAATGGTTCATTCTCGGACTGGCAACCAGTGGCCAGTGGTGTTCCGCAGGGGTCGGTGCTGGGTCCCCAACTCTTTACAATCTATATTAACGATTTGGAGGAGGGGACCGAGTGTAACGTGTCAAAGTTTGCAGATGATACAAAGATGGGAGGGAAAGTGGAGAGCAAGGAGGACATAAAAAACCTACAGGGGGATATAGACAGGCTGGGTGAGTGGGCAGAGATTTGGCAGATGCAATACAATATTGGAAAATGTGAGGTTATGCACTTTGGCAGGAAAAATCAGAGAGCAAGTTATTATCTTAAAGGCGAGAAACTGGAAAGTACTGCAGTACAAAGGGATCTGGGGGTCCTAGTGCAAGAAAATCAAAAAGTTAGTATGCAGGTGCAGCAGGTGATCAAGAAGGCCAACGGAATGTTGGCTTTTATTGCTCGGGGGATAGAATATAAAAACAGGGAGGTATTGCTGCAGTTATATAAGGTATTGGTGAGACCGCACCTGGAATACTGCATACAGTTTTGGTCTCCATACTTAAGAAAAGACATACTTGCTCTCGAGGCAGTACAAAGAAGGTTCACTCGGTTAATCCCGGGGATGAGGGGGCGGACATATGAGGAGAGGTTGAGTAGATTGGGACTCTACTCATTGGAGTTCAGAAGAATGAGAGACGATCTTATTGAATCATATAAGATTGTGAAGGGGCTTGATCGGGTGGATGCGGTAAGGATGTTCCCAAGGATGGGTGAAACTAGAACTAGGGGGCATAATCTTAGAATAAGGGGCTGCTCTTTCAAAACTGAGATGAGGAGAAACTTCTTCACTCAGAGGGTAGTAGGTCTGTGGAATTTGCTGCCCCAGGAAGCTGTGGAAGCGACATCATTAAATAAATTTAAAACAGAAATCGACAGTTTCCTAGAAGTAAAGGGAATTAGGGGTTACGGGGAGCGGGCAGGAAATTGGACATGAATTTAGATTTGAGATTCGGATCAGATCAGCCATGATCTTATTGAATGGCGGAGCAGGCTCGAGGGGCCGATTGGCCTACTCCTGCTCCTATTTCTTATGTTCTTATGTAAGTAAATAAATGCTTACACATTGGAACAGGAAACATGAAATGTGTATGTAATTAAGCGAGTCCTTTAACAAAGATAAAAAGGGAAAATTATTCAGGGTGATTATTGGTTATTAACAGAAAATAAACTAAGAACAGAAAATACTGGAAAAACTCTGCAGGTCAGGAAGCCTCTGTGGAGAGAGAAACAGAGTTAACATTTCAAGCCGATGACTGTTCATCAGAATTTGCTTTTCTATTAATAGAAAGTAACTGGCCAATGTGAAACCATTACCAACAAAGCTAATCATAGAATCATATAATGGTTACAGCACAGACGGGGGCCTTTTGGCCCATTGAGCCCGTGCCGGTTCTTTGTAAGAGCAGTCCAGTTAGTCCCATTCCTCCGCTCCTTCCCCATAGCCCTGTAAATTTTTTCCCTTCAAGTATTTATCCAATTCCTTTTGAAAGCCATGATTGAATCTGCTTCCACCACCCTCTCAGCCAGCGCATTCCAAATCATAACTACTCGCTGCGTAAAAATTTTTTCCTTATGTCGCCTTTGGTTCTTTTGCCAATCACCTTAATTTGTAGCCTCTGGTTCTCGACCTTTCCGCCATAATCATGTACCAGAATGCATCTTAAGGACATTTGATTATAAGTCAAAGCAAATTATTATCTTGTATAGACCATTGATGAAGTTACATTTTGAATAATGTTAAACTTTTGGACACTATTTCTTGGAAAGGACATTTATGTCTTTAAGAAGGTTCAAAGAAGAACAAGAATGACTGGGTTTATGGGCTCCAAGTTATGAAGAGAGATTCACAGAACTGAACTTGTTTTAGATAAGAGAAAATGGAGAGGAAACATAATAGTTTTTTTTCAAATTAATGAAGTATTTTTAGAGGTTTACAATTAGGATTATCGGAGCAAAACTATTGGGTACAAAATGAACAAGCCTCAAACAACGCTTGAAATTGGAAGGAATTCCTCACCCACTGCTCAATTTTGAAATAAACTCCCAGCTAAAGCAGTTAAGCTCTATATCGGTTAATTTCTTTAAAGCATGCTGGGAACATGAGTGATTACAGAAGAATAGAGATGATCAAATTCTGTATGGAACATGATTTTTCCTGAATTGCTGTGACTATGAAAATGCCATGGTAAGGAAGCCAAACCAGCCAAGGATATTTAAAATAGAATGATGTTAGATGGATATTCTCGAGTTTTGTTTGACTTATTTGGGATGGGGTGGGGCGGGGCAAAGAGAAATTTGCTTTTGGGAGATTAAATGGGATGGGTAAATCCATGTTGAGAGTGAATTGTACACAGTCTCTGGAAGAGATAGGCTGAATAGTTTTTTCTTGTTCCACGCTTTCTCATATTCTTATGGGACATAAGAAGCTAGACCATTATCCAATTATATGTTTCTGGCTTAGAAACTAGTGCTACATAAGCATGTAACAACCATTTGAGCCCATGGGCTTTTGTAATCTAAAAAAAATTGGTTTGGAATGACATTGGTGCAGGACAAGAGTATCAGGTTGTCAATCAGCATATGAACAGATGTGAAGACTTGAGTCATCCAATTATTTCTCGTAGTGCTTCAGTTCTGTTTGTCCCTGCACATTTCCTATTCTGTTTTATGCAGCGCCATGCCTTCTGACGTAGAATGTAGATTGCAGTCAGGTATATTTGGAGAGTTTTGTGTTTCTATGAGAATAGAACTAAAACCATTGATCAGTCAAGATGGCATTGTCTCACATATGACTCAGACTTTAGGTCAACCATTATTAACCCAAGATGGTTTAGGTTCATACAATGCATTCTGCTCTTTCATCAGAGAGAGAGAGAGAGAGAAAGAACACTCTTGAGTGAGCTGATGGACATTCAAACAAAGATGTGGTTACTATTGGAGCCAAGTTTTAAAAAAATTAACTTAGACAGGCTATCTGTCAGATTCCTCTCTGCCCCCTAATATGGAGCAGAGCTAGAAGTTAGAGTCTGAGGTCAGCATTTTTTTTCAAACAGGTCACTAGGAAAATTGGTCTGTTGGCCAGTAACCATAATTGGACACACACAGAGGAGTATTTTACAGGGAGTGACTGGAGGACTCTGAGCAGCTGGGAAAACCAATCCATTATGTAAAGTTAAGCAACAGTTGATTTTATTTTAGCATAGTTTTAGAATTATTAAAAACAGATTCTTGGAGCAAAAATATGGCAGAAAGACTGAGGTGGGAATTAATGGCAGGCAAGCTAAAACACAAGAGATCACATTATATATTTTATGAGGGAAATACATTGACTGATTAAAATATATAGATTTTGTTTAAAGTTTGGTGATGTCATTGAGACAGATAAATTAAGTTAGACTTTATTTTAATATGAGAGACAACAGATTAATTTTAAATTGTATGGATTTTCTATTTGGTGGTGGTGCACATTCTGTTACATGTGACTCCAAGGATCCTGGGTGTACATATATTTTACACTAGTTTTTTGGTGGGTCCAAGAGACTTGAATTTTTACAATACACCAGTCCAGTAGTTTTTACTGCATTTGTTATCTGCTGGTCTGGTGTCCTACATCAGACCTAATTTCTAGTAGTATCAGATGATTTCAAAAAAGGATATTTTTTTTTGGTTACATTTTTTAAAATTTTACTTCTTTGAGCAAATTAGCTGAAGTGTAGAAATTTGAAATCTATTTGTCTCTCTTAAATATATTTTAATTGCATGGGGAGGGGAAATCATGTGGCTAACATTTCAAAAGTATCAAAAAGGGCTGTACTCCTGTTGGACAACTGGACTTATTTTATACTATTTGAAAAATAACTTTGCTTAAAAAAAATAAGGAAGCCTCTACTTCAAGTAGTTAATGCAATTTTTCGTTTAATGGAAGATATCACTCTACCAAATGAGTAGGAAAATAACAGCAGTATGGCAGAAAGAACACAATCACTTTTTAGTAATAGATTTTTTAATAAGACAAAATGGAATGGGAGGAAAGAGAAGATTTTTTTTTAAATAAGTGAAAATAAAAGGTTGTACCCCAATATTGAGGAAACTAAAAGAAATAAAGAACTTGCATTTATATAGCATTTTTAACATCCTCAGGTCATTGCAAAGGATTAATTTTGCTACAGTGAATTAATTTTACTACAGTGGATTCTTTTTTGGAGTGCAGTCACTGTTATAAAGGCCATTTGTATACAAAAACAGCAAATGAATGAATAACCATATAAGGTTTCTGGTGATGTTGGTTGAGTATGCCGAGAGAACTTCCTGCTTTTCTTCAAACAGGTGCTATGGGATCTTTTATGTCCACTTGAACAGGCAGGTGGGCCCTCATGCACCAAAAAAATGGCATCTCCAACATTGCAGCACTTTGTCAATACGGTGCTGGGATGGGGCTTGAACCCACAAGCTTCAGAGATGACAGTGCTACTAGTTTAGCCAAACTGACACTAAAATCAATGATGGACTACTTTAAAACATATTCTCACAAGTTATTTTGTACAAGCCATTTTTTTTAAATCACCACTTTTAGATTTTGTAAATGACTCTAGTCCTGTGCCTCCTGTTGGTTATCTTGATATAAATAGAATACTCAGTTGATCCATCAAGTAATAATTAATGAGAAGGGTGGAATTATTGTGATTTTGGATGCACCAAGATTTTGTTTTTATCATTGTGTACCAAAACCTATAATGATCACCTTGTTCATTTTGCCTGAATAATAATTTTCTATGATAATAATCAGTTGTCATAATTCGGGACACATCTTTCCTTAGTTCTTGAGTTCATGAAAAATGTGGTATCACTATCTGTTTGTTAACTGTAAACAATTTTACAACACCAAGTTATAGTCCAGCAATTTTATTTTAAATTCACAAGCTTTCGGAGATTTCCTCCTTCCTCAGGCAAATGTTAAAACATTTGCCTGAGGAAGGAGGAAATCTCCGAAAGCTTGTGAATTTAAAATAAAATTGCTGGACTATAACTTGGTGTTGTAAAATTGTTTACAATTGTCAACCCCAGTCCATCACCGGCATCTCCACATCATGTTTGTTAACAGCATTAGGACACTTCTTTAACATTGTTGGAATTAATTTCAAATTTTAACAAAGGCTAAATCTCCAATCCAAATTTGTCATTAGTACAGTAGTACATTGCCATCAACACAGTTTTAATTTAACTTTCTTACAAGTCAATTGTTTTGTTGTTTCTTAACACTTGATTGTAAAATAGCGAAGACACTAAGGCCCCCATTTTTGACTTTACCACTGGGCGGAAATGGGGCGGTAACGTGAAGAAAATCCCATGCAGCACTTACCACCCGATCCCCACCGAAGTCTAGGCCTCCATTTGATGGGGTCATTGACATGGGCAACTCAAGTGGCCACCGAAAACAGGCAGGTGTCTCATTAGCCCATGGAAATCGTGGCCCTATGATACCCTGTTGCAATTTTCAGCAACCAATGACCAATGTGTGCAAGCTCCATCCATTGGTGCTTGCATTGAGCTGCCTAACTCGTGACCTTGAAAAGGGCTGCTTCAGAACACTCAGATAAAAGGTAAGTTAAATGTTTTAAAATTATTTTTGCGGGGTCAGGAGGCGCCCACCACCTGCCCGATGTCCATCAAAACCAAGAATCTGTCCTAAGATTTCACACGTTGCTAGCAGCAGTTCCACTGGTGGTTTGTTATTAATGCTACAAGTGAAGCAGACTGTCATGGCTAGCTTGTGATTTTGATGCTTGTTGGTTATGCTTGTGATGTAAAATTCACTCGTGCATATGTTGTAAACTACTACTTTTACTGTTGGCTAGAGAGGGTAGGATACCAGTGTAATAGAACAGGCAAAAAGAGACGTCAATCAAAACCCGAACTACTGCTTAATCTCTAATAGTTCTGAGTACTGTCACTTTAGGGTATGCATTTTACCAGGTTAAGATTATCTCATCATTCTTGTGTTAGATGTCAATCTTCAACAATGGTGAAGCTGTAACATTTCATTGATGAAAATTACAGTGCTGTGGTAGGATCAGTAGACTAGAGCAGTTCTTCTTTACAGTGTGTTACTAAAGTTATTATTTTTGAATAACAGCTTTCAGTTTTTCTCTAAATCGCCAATAAAAATGTCATATTTATATTCTTCTAATTGCTATTGAGTATAACTAATATTTTGCTCCATGTGTTAAAAGTCTGGACCCCAGCATACTTTTATTTTATTCATTCTCGGGATGTGGGCATCATTATCCAGGCTGTCATTTATTGCCCATCCCTAGTTACCTTAGGAAGGGGGTGCTGGGCTGCCTTCTTGAGCTGCTGCAGTCCGTGCAGTGAAGGCACTCCCACAATGCTGTTAGGTAGGGAGTTCCAGGATGTTGACCCAACAACGATGAAGAAATGGCAATATATGTCCACATCAAGATGGTGTGAGACTTTGGAAGGGAACTTGGACCAAGGCTGTAATGAGATCTGGAGCCAAGTGGCCCTGGCGGAACCCAAACTGAGCATCAGTCAGTGGGTTATTGGTGAGTAAGTGCCTATTGATAGCACTGTTGACGACTCCTTCCATCACTTTGCAGATGATTAGGAGCAGGCTGATGGGACAATAAATGGCTGGGTTGGATTTGTCTTGCTTTTTGTGCACAGGACATACTTGTGCAATTTTCCACATATTCGGGCAGCTGACAGTTTTGTAGCTATACTAGAACAGCTTAGCTAAGGACAGGGCTCATTCTGAAGCTAGTTGGAAGTTAGCTGAAATTGGCAGATTCAGCACACAAAAGGGACTAAACCTGTAATTTTCCTGGTCTGTATAGCTCAGTACTACAATACATGGTGTATTTACCAACATCTAGAGAATAAAATATACATGTGATATTTATACGAATTAGGGAATGATGCAAATGCTTTAGGTGCACTTCATTCTCCTACTTCATTCCCCATGCTGTGCCTCTTGTAGCTTGCCTGTTTTGTGGAGAAAATGCAAAATGTCTTACCATTATATGACTACTGGAGACAGACAGTAGGTTTTAAAATCTCTAAGCTTTTTTAAAATGTTAAAACAAGATTTTCTGTCCTGCTACTTTCCTTACATCAACTTAATGTAGCATCTTCATTGAGTCCACTTAAGATATAGCAGCAGCGTTGTGCAGATCCAACACGAGCGTGAAAGTGCCATACCATAATGAAATTCATGCTCTTCCCAATTTGTGTACTCTGGTGGGGGAAAGAGCATGTTTGAAATGTTTTTTTTGTTAATTGTCAGAAGGGACTTTGGAAAGTAGACTAGAATGAAGATGATCTCTCCTGCTGTTCATCATTTGATTGGATCAGCCCCAGTTGCCTGATCAATATAGTGTTGATTTCTTTGACCCTAGGCATTTCCTACTTTGTTCCTTAATAGGAACTTTTTCTAAATCATGCTTATTGATTAGTACTTCCACGTTCAACATCTAATACTGTACTATTGATTAATACTGATAGATCTTCAACAACTACTTTGCACACGTGAAGACTGGACCAATGACAACAGAACTGTTTATTGTACTTCAATAAATGTCCTAAGCTGTATTATTTTATCAGAAACTTTTGAAAAGTTATCAAGTTGACAGATTTAAGATAGTAATCCTTTCATAACACTAATAATGTTGGGCTGGAGCAGTCTAGAATACAAAACTAACTCAGTTGGGTGTCATCCAGTTCATAAAGTTCACGGGAGTTGTTTATATATCAGATGTCTGGTTTAAGCAATTTTATTATTTATAACATCCTTTTTGTAAACTGAGCATGATATTCCTGGTTTGCATTACTTCTTTGACTTTTTGTTTAATTTCAAATAATTTGTTGCCTTTCCCTTGCCTATTCTCACATGAGCTGGTTAACGTTTGTAGGATTTTTTGACTATTGAGGATATATTGGCAAAAATCTTGCTGGATTGGGGCATTGGAGTGCGGCATTAGTTAGACTTCTTCTTGCACCCTTCAACTTCAAAAGATTTTGCCCTGGAAATTGCTGGAAATGCAAGCTGATAACGGCGAGGGCAACGTGGCATCTGGATGAACGACGGTTTCAACAGTCTTTAACCAATGAGATGTTGGGATTGAGAAAGAAACAAAGGAACCACGGAGAAGGAGGGTGAATTAGAGTCAAATCAGGTACAGAAAGAGAAATAGAGACGGAAAGAAAGATTCGATCGAGAGAGAAAAAAAGAGACAAAAGAAAAGTAAGAAAAAAAAATAATGTTTTAAATCTCTAAGAAGACTACTACATGCAGAAGTGTAACTCAGTAGTTTAAATTGTTTCTTTTCTGAGCCAGAGAGGTTGATTAGCATTGCATTAACAATTATCATGTCGTTAATAGGGTACTTACGTCAAGTATGAGCCCTAACATTCTGCGGGTGGTTTAATGTGGAAATCCAGCAAGTTCTTCAAAAGAACATGGAGGTCGAAGGCGAGCTGCCCTGATTGAATCTGCCTCCGCCATCCCCTCGGGCAGTGCATTCCAGATCCTAACCACACGCTATGTAAAAAAGTTTTCCCTCATGTCAGCTTTGGTTCTTTTGCCAATCACTTTAAATCTATGTCCTCTGGTTCTTGACCCTTCCGCCAATGGGAACAGTTTCTTTCTATCTACACTGTCTAGACCCTTCATGATTTTGAATGCCTCTATCAAATCTCCTTGCAACCTTCTCTGTTCCAAGGAGAACAACCTCAGCTTCCCCAGTTTATCCACGTAATTAAAGTCCCTCATCCCTGGAATCATTCTAGTAAATCTCTTCTGCACTCTCTCTAAGGCCTTCACATCCTTCCTAAAGTGTGGTGCCCAGAACTGGACACAATACTCCAGTTGTGGCCTAACCATTGTTTTATAAAGGTTCACCATGACTTCCATACTTTTGTACTCTATGCCTCTATTTATAAAGCCCAGAATGCTTTTTTAACCACTTTCTCAACCTACCCTGCCACCTTCAACGATTTGTGCATATATACCCCCAGATCTCTCTGTTCCCGTACCCCTTTTAGAATTGTGCCTTCTAGTTTATATTGCCTCTCCTCGTTCTTCCTACTGAAATGAATCACTTTGCATTTTTGTGCGTTAAACTTCATCTGCCACATGTCCGCCCATGTCACTAGCCTGTCTATATCCTCTTGAAGTCTATTACTATGCTCCTCACTGTTTACTACCCTTCCATGTTTTGTATCATTTGAACATTTTGAAATTGTGCCCTGTCCAAGTCATCTAATATATATCAAGAAAAGCAGTGGTCCCAGCACTGACCCCTGGGGAACACCACTACGCACCTCCCTCCAGTCCAAAAAACAACCATTGACCACTACTCTCTGTTTCTTGTCACTTAGCCAATTCTGTATCCATGTTGCTACTGCCCCCTTTATCCCATGGGCTGCATTGGTGACAAGCGTACCATTCGGCACTTTATCAAATGTCTTTGAAAGTCCATATACACCACATCAACTGCATTGCCTTCATCTACCCAAAAGCACAAAGACACAAAGCACAAGACCCTAGATACAAAAAGCATACTAGAAATAGTTAGGAACCAAGGGGCTAATGAGAGTGAGGAACTTAAAGTTTATAATATCAGTAAAGAAAAAGTACTAGAGAAACTAATGGGACTAAAAGCTAACAAATCCCTTGGACCTGATGGCCTACATCCTAGGGTTCTAAAAGAGGTGGCTGCAGAGATAGTGGATGCATTGGTTATGATCTTCCAAAATTCCTTAGATTCTAGAGCGGTCCCACCGGATTAGAAGGTAGCAAATGTCACCCTGCTATTCAAGAAAGGTGGAAGAGAGAAAACAGGGAACTACAGGCCAGTTAACGAGACATCAGTAGTTGGAAGATGCTGGAATCCATTATTAAGGAAGTGGTAACAGGGCACTTAAAGAATCATAACATGATTAGGCAGAGACAACATGGTTTTATGAAAGGAAAAATGTGTTTGACAAATCTATTAGAGTTTTTTGAGGATGTAACTAGCAGGGTAGATAAAGGGGAAACAGCGGATTTCGTATATTTGGATTTTCAAAAGGCATTCAATAAGGTGCCACATGGAAGGTCGTTACGCCTCCCGATGAGGAATTTCTTCACTCAGAGGGTCGTGAATCTTTGGAATTCTCTACTCCAGAGGGCTGTGGATGCTTAGTCTATTCAAATGTAAGGAATCTTACAACACCAGGTTATAGTCCAACAGTTTTATTTGAAAATCACAAGCTTTCGGAGCTTACCTCCTTCGTCAGGTGAGTGAAGGGTTCTAAAAACGCATATCATATATTAGGCTGGGAGACGATCACAGCAATCAAAGGTGTCGTTGGTGTTCAGACAGGTTAGCCACGGAAAACATTACATCCCAGTATACTGAATACACAATGGGTCAGATTACAAAGACAGAGAGAGAAAGAGACCCGAAAGGCAGAGAGAGAGAATGTCCAGTTGTATTAAAAACAGCTAACTTTTTTTTCCGCCGGTGGGGTTACGTGTAGCGTGACATGAACCCAAGATCCCGGTTGAGGCCGTCCTCATGGGTGTGGAACTTGGCTATCAATTTCTGCTCGACGATTTTGCGTTGTCGTGTGTCTCAAAGGCCGCCTTGGAGAAAGCTTACCCGAAGATCGGTGGCTGAATGTCCTTGACTGCTGAAGTGTTCCCCGACTGGGAGGGAACCCTCCTGTCTGGCGATTGTTGCGTGGTGTCCGTTCATCCATTGTCGCAGTGTCTGCATGGTCTCGCCAATGTACCATGCTCCGGGGCATCCTTTCCTGCAACGTATGAACCATGTACCTGGTGGGTGGTGTCCTCTCGTGTAATGGTGGTATCTGTGTCGATCATTTGGTATGTCTTGCAGAGGTTGCCGTGGCAGGGTTGTGTGGTGTCGTGGGCGCTGTTCTCCTGAAAGCTGGGTAATTTGCTGCGAACGATGGTCTGTTTGAGGTTGGGTGGCTGTTTAAAGGCGAGTAGTGGAGGCACGTGGATGGCCTTAGCGAGGTGTTCGTCGTCATCGATGACATGTTGAAGGCTGCGGTGAACATGGCGTAGTTTCTCCGCTCCGGGGAAGTACTGAACGACGAAGGGTACTCTGTCGGTATGCTTCTTTGCAATAGTCCGTTCTGTTCTGTATGACGTTGGCTCCTCCTTTGTCCACTGGTTTGATGACTATGTTACACCACCCACCAGGTACATGGTTCATACTCCTGTGACTCGGCCAACGTTGTCTACCTCATACGTTGCAGGAAAGGATGCCCCAGAGCATGGTACATTGGCGAGACCATGCAGACACTGCGACAACGGATGAACGGACACCGCGCAACAATCGCCAGACAGGAGGGTTCCCTCCCAGTCGGGGAACACTTCAGCAGTCAAGGACATTCAGCCACCGATCTCCGGGTAAGCGTTCTCCAAGGCTGCCTTCGAGACACACGACAACACAAAATTGTCGAGCAGAAATTGATAGCCAAGTTCCGCACCCATGAGGACGGCCTCAACCGGGATCTTGGGTTCATGTCACGCTACACGTAACCCCACCGGCGGAAAAAAAAGTTATCTGTTTTTAATACAACTGGACATTCTCTCTCTCTCTGCCTTTCGGGTCTCTTTCTCTCTCTGTCTTTGTAATCTGACCCATTGTGTATTCAGTATACTGGAATGTAATGTTTTCCGTGGCTAACCTGTCTGAACACCAACGACACCTTTGATTGCTGTGATCGTCTCCCAGCCTAATATATGATATGCGTTTTTAGAACCCTTCACTCACCTGACGAAGGGGGTCAGCTCCGAAAGCTTGTGATTTTCAAATAAAACTGTTGGACTATAACCTGGTGTTGTAAGATTCCTTACATTTGTCCACCCCAGTCCATAACCGGCATCTCCACATCATCGTCTATTCAAGGCTGAGATAGACTTTTGGCCTCTAGGGGAATGAAGGGATCTGGGGATCGGGCGGGAAAGTGGAGTTGAGGTCGAAGATCAGCCATGATCTTATTGAATGGCGTAGCAGGCTTAAGGGGCCTTATGGCCTACACCTGCTCCTATTTCTTATGTTCTTATGATTCCAGGCAAGCAACCTCCACTGCTCTATCTGGAAATCCATTCCATGTACTGATGACTCTTGTGTAAAGAAGACTTCTTGATATCAATTCTAAATTTGCCTTTTACTAGTTTGAACCTATGACCCCTTGTACTAATCTCATAATTTAATTTGGAGTAATTTTCCAGATTTACCTTTACCATACCATTTACTATTTTCTACACCTCCAAAACATTACCTCTCAGATGCTTCATTTAAAAGCTGAAATGCCCAAATTCCTCTAGTCTTTCCTCATAACTTGGACCTCTAACACTAGAGATTGGACATGTGACTCTTCTCTGCACTGCTTCCAATACTTGACAATCTCCCTTTTGTCTGAGTGAGCAGAACTCGACACAGCATTCAATGTGTGGTCTGACCAGAACCACTTTGGTCATGACTTCCTATAACTTATATTTTACTGTTTTGGCTATATAATTCTATCAGTTTTATTGATTGCTGCTCTGCAGTGGCTAGATATGTTCACTGCCAAGTCTACGAAGACCCCTAGGTTTCTTCAATCTTCATCCTTACCTATTTCAATGATATGTAGTTTGCATGTTGCCCATTTTTCCTTCCTATATACAGTATTTTGCTCTTTAATTAAATTGCACCTGCCATTATTCATTGGTGGTGAGGTTGGCAGAGAGAGGGGAGCAGTGCAGGAAAGGAGGACTATGGAGAAAGAGGGACAGGTAGGAGAGAAGGACTTCAAGAAGGCGAGGGGTAGTTGGGGAGAATGGGGGCAGGAAGAGAGGAGGAGAAGAGAAGAATCGCTCTGGATTGATTGCATTGCAAAAACAGCTTTAAATTTTCAGCCTAGGGACTCGTGTGTCCTGGCAGTGATGAAGGTTTAAATGAGGAATATATGTTGAATTCCATTATAATACACTTGCCCAAAAATGCACGAGCATGTTATGGGCCTCGCCCCCAAAAGTGCCAGGTTTTCTGATGGAGCCAAAAAGAGGTGGCACCCTGGTGGATCTGGGTTCTTCCCCAAATCCCAGCCTCTCCATTAACAGTCCACCAAAAAAACACTTTCCTCAGCCCCAGGAATTTAAGGGCCATAGACCTTAGATATTTTTCAGGTAAATACCTAAGAATACATGTATGTTTATGTAGATATACATACATACAATATACTAGTTGATTTCCTATGGAGTTGCACGTGGGAGGTCAAGACCAAATGTAGTCTTCAGGCGAACCCCGGTGAGAGAGTGAGGGATCATTGGACCATGGTGTGCAAACGTAATTCAGTCTCCTCCCCATTCTAAAGTGATACATTCTGTCTTTGTTTCTATAAAATACTTTGATTTGAAATTATTAGTTAAATAGCAAAATTCATAGCAACTTGAGAAACAGAAATAGAGTTGATTGGAGTATAGGAACTTCTCTGCAGTACATGCTGAGGAGCTGGGAGATGCACAACTGAGGCATTACAGTGCCACCATTGGGAAGGGTGTAATTACAGCATGACAAGTTGACATTGGTAATTTCCATTATAAATGTAGTCATTGAAATTTATAATGACAGAAAGTTGATACAAAAGCTTGTGGAATCAGGAAGTAAAGTTTTGTGCAGAGGAAGTGTGCAGATGTAAGATTTTTAATTTATTATATATACTTGCATTTTCAGTACTCAGATGAGCAACATTATTTAGTCTTAACACATATCTATTATCCAAGGACCTAAAAGAAAAGAACAATGTGACTATTGTCTTGAGTGTTGATGAGTGGCAACATAAAAACGATGCAAAACGTATGATGAAAGCAATTAGTGAAGGTCCAGTGATTGTTTCAGATTAGAGAGCTGAGTGTAAAGTAACAGAATTATCAAAAGACTAGGTAAAGTGAGCAGAAGAGGAGATGGTGGGAGGAGAACTAAAAAGCAAATAACATGTGGGAGAGGAGGATTGCAAGAAGTGGGAAGAAAGGTGAGAAATACTGCAGAGAGAGAGGGGGAAGAGAAGAACATCAGTGAGAGAGGAAAGGCAGAGCAAGGCAGAAAATAATCAATAAGGCTAATGGAATGCTGGCCTTTATATCTAGAGTACAAGGGGGCAGAAGTTATGCTGCAGCTATACAAAACCCTGGTTAGACCGCACCTGGAGTACTGTGAGCAGTTCTGGGCACCGCACCTTCGGAAGGACATATTGGCCTTGGAGGGAGTGCAGCGTAGGTTTACTAGAATGATACCCGGACTTCAAGGGTTAAGTTACGAGGAGAGATTACACAAATTAGGGTTGTATTCTCTAGAGTTTAGAAGATTAAGGGGTGATCTGATCAAAGTTCGTAAGATATTAAGGGGAACAGAAATGGTAGATAGAGAGAAACTACTTCCGCTGGTTGGGGATTCTAGGAGTAGGGGGCACAGTCTAAAAATTAGAGCCAGACCTTTCAGGAGTGAGATTAGAAAACATTTCTACACACAAAGGGTTGTAGAAGCTTGGAACTCTCTTCCGCAAACGGCAATTGATGCTAGCTCAATTGCTAAATTTAAATGTGAGATAGATAGCTTTTTGGCAACCAAAGGTATTAAGGGATATGGGCCAAAGGCAGGTATATGGAGTTAGATCACAGATCAGCCATGATCTTATCAAATGGCAGAGCAGGCTCGAGGGACTGAATGGCCTACTCCTGTTCCTATGTTCCTAAATGACCGTGGAGAGGGAACACAAATACTGCAGCAGAACAACTAAATAGAGAGGGGCCAGGAGGAGGACTGCAGAAAGCAAGTGAGGGGGAGGAAGAAGACTGCCGAGACATGAAGAGGAGAAAGAGTGCAGAGAGATAGTGAGGAGAGGGTGGACCAGTAAAGAGCAGCACAGGAAGAGCAAGGAGAAGGTTTGCAGAGATGGACGACTGCAAAGTGGGGAAGAGACAAACATGCAAAAGATGGTTTAAAAAAAGTCTTATAGTCTTTCCCTCCTCCCACCCCTATTTACATGTCCCTTTCAGTTCTTGCTTACCAAAACATCAGGAAGGGTAATAACAGTTGTTTTTTTCCCATAGGAAACTGTATATGATTTTGAATTGTTGATTAGAGGAAGTTCTAATGTGTAAACTGTTGTAATTTACAATTAATAAGTATGAATGTGAGTGTGTTTTATATAAAGTGTGCACAACCATTAGTCTGAAATTGGAGCTAATGGTGTAGTGTACTTGTTAACTAGGCTGACCAGAATACATCCCAGTGAAATCACTGGGTACCTGGTACAAATAGGACTTTTAGGCATGCATATCAGATGTAACATTGTAAGTTAACATGTATTTGTCTGTTGCAGGCACATTTTAGTTGTATGAGCAATATCAAAAGAGTTACATAGGTTCCAAAAACTTGCTAGCTCGAGTTACAGATGTGAGAAACAAAGCTAGAGATTGTTTCGCTGCAGGATTCTTTTAAATGATGCGAGGTGTTGGCCCAGACACTGCAACTTACCTGTGGTACGCAAGCAGGCCAGAACTGAGCACAAAACAGAGTTGTCAGACCATTTGAAAATAACGGTGTTTTTCTGACACAAGATCCTGTTAAGTGAATGGTATCGATTATACCTATTAAACTGAACAATAGGTTCTGAAGCTTTGGCGGACTGCAATCAGGCAGGCTTTCTTTCCAAGGCCTTTGGAAACATGCCAAGTGTTTGCCGCTATCCAGGGAGATTATGTTCCATCCAGTTTTACAAAAATGGGTTTTACTCCAGATCTTAATTCTGTTTAGTTGAAGAGATGCAATTAGGCTAAATTGCCTGAGGACGTGGGAGTTTGGACTGGTGGTGTCACAACTATAGTAACCTTGAAGTAAGTGGAATGCTGTAACCAGATTGAGCACATGCTATATGTAGTGGTTGTTCTGATCCGCTGCAAGTGCAGTCAAGCAGGACTTCTGGCCACCCCAACCCAGTCCCAGATCCTGGGATCGGAGTCATTTGCATCTCACGCAGCAGATGCCCATGCCATTTGCAGCATTAGGGTGGCCATATCTGTCAGGGCAGGAAGTTGGAATGATGTCCGGCTGCAGCATTAAGGCTGCGTGTTGTCTAAAGATGGCCAGAGAAGTAAGCAATTTCATACCTCTGATAAGCCCCCAAGCCTGGGACATTTGGGCCCCTTGTTTCTTATCTCATTTTGTGTTTCCACATCGGATTCTCCCTTAGTTATCCTCCATCTACCAATCTAGCGAGTTAAACCACCACTGGAAAGCCTGCCACTTTTAATGTTTTGCCTTATGCCACATGATATCCTTTTTCACCACCGAGGCATTAGGTAAGTAAATACATAATTGGATCAACAGATGATCCAGGTGGTTCTGTGGGGAGAAGGGTGGAGATTAGGATACTATGTAAAGGTATTATGACAGGGTCTGAAATATTGTTCATATGTTAGTACTGTGGGACATTTAATGTTATCCATAAACCAAAGCCTGATGGCTGACAGCAAGTATTCTGCCTCTTAGTACAGACTGCACTCCCTTTCTAGTAAGGTGAATAGGAAAATGTAATGTAGAGCTGAATCTGCCATTGTGTCCCTCCTATCAGTTACTTTCACTCACTCAATGATTTTTAGGGCAAGTAGTTCTTCACTATATTTTTCTAACGGTGTCAATGTTTTAATCTCATGTGCCTCACCACTTGTAGTCTTGTGCATCTGCTCATTAAAAGCAAGATTTTTTTTACATCATGGAATCTTTTCCAGACCTCCTGTTATGTTCTCTTGGAACTATATAAACTAGACTTGTATTCTATGGAATATGGAATGTAAAGGGGTGATTTGATTGAGGTTTTTACAATTTAGAAAGGAATTGATAGGGTAGATAGAGAGAAACTTTTTCCACTGGTGGGGGAGTCTAGGACAAGGGGACATGACCTTAAAACCCAGAGCCAGGCCATTCAGGATAGAAGTTACAAAACACTTCTTCACACAAAGGGTGGTAGATGTGTGGAACTCTCTCCCATAAAAAGCAATAGATGCTAGCTCAATTAATCATTTTAAATCTGAGATCGATAGATTTTTGCTAGCCAAGGTTATTAAGGGATATGGAGCCAAGATGGGTAAATGGAGTTAGGATACTGTGGGGGGATTAAAAAGGAATGTGGTTGTAATAGGCAACAGTATAGTTAGAGGGATAGACACTGTTCTCTGCAGCCAAGAGCGAGAGTCCTGAAGGCTATGTTGCCTACCCGGTGCCAGGGTTAAAGACATCTCAGGGCTGGAGAGAAAGTGGGAGGGAGAGGATCCAGTTGCCATGGTCCACGTAGGTACCAACGACATAGGTAGGACTAAGAAAGAAGTTCTGCTGAGGGAGTTTGAGCAGCTAGGGACTAAAAAAGCAGAACCACAAAGGTGATAATCTCTGGATTGTTACCTGAGCCACGAGCAAATTGGCACAGGGTAAATCAGATTAGAGAGATGAATGCATGGCTCAAAGATTGGTGTGAGAGAAGTGGGTTTCGATTCATGGGGCACTGGCACAAGTACTGGGGAAAGAGGGAGCTGTTCCGTTGGGACGGGCTTCACCTGAACCATGCTGGGACCGAATAACTAGGGTGGTAGAGAAGGCTTTAAACTAAATAGAGGGTGGGAGGGCTCAGGTGGGTGAATTTTAGATTGATAAAGAGAAAAGACAAGGAAGTAGTACAGGAAAGTGAAGGGGGTAATGATAAACAGAGTGTGTCAGGAAGGGATAGAGCGTACAAATATAAGAGTGTACTAGCAAATGGGGCCGGGGTAGGAAAGAATGGTAAAAAGACAAAATTGAAGGTTCTTTATCTGAATGCGTGCAGCATTCGTAATAAGATAGATGAATTGACGGCACAAATAGAAACAAATGGGTATGATCTCGTGGCCATTACAGAGACGTGGTTGCAAGGTGACCAAGGTTGGGAGCTAAATATTCGGGGTTATTTCACATTTCGGAAGGATAGGAAAAAAGGTAAAGGTGGTGGGGTAGCTCTGTTAATAAAGGATGAAATTGGTATAATAGTGAGAAATGATCTTGGCTCAGAAGATCAAGATGTCGAATCAATTTGGGTGGAGGTAAGAAATAGCAGGGGAAATAAATCACTGGTGGGAGTAGTAGATAGGCCCCCTAACAGTAGCTACACTGTAGGGCAAAATATAAATCAGGAAATAAGGGGGGCTTGTAAAAAAGGTAATGCAATAATCATGGGCGATTTTAACTTTCACATAGATTGGACAAATCAAATTGGCAAAAATAGCCCTGAGGAGGAGTTCATAGAGTGCATTAGGGACTATTTCTTAGACCAATACATTGGAGAACCAACCAGGGAACAGGCCATTTTGGATCTGGTAATGGTTAACGAAACAGGATTAATTAATGATCTCAAAGTAAAGGATTCCTTGGGAAGGAGTAATCATAACATGATAGAATTTCACATCCAGTTTGAGAGCGAGGATCTTGGGTCTGAAATCACTGTATTAAACTTAAATAAGGGCAATTATAAAGGAATGAGGGTGGAATTGACTAAAGTGGACTGGATAAACAGATTAGATGGTATGATGATGGATAAGCAGTGGCAAACATTTAAAAAGATATTTTATGACTCGCAACAGAAATATATCCCTGTGAGGAGGATAGACTCCACAAAATGGGTGAACCAACCATGGCTAACTAAGGAAATCAAGGATGGTATCAGGTTAAGAGAAAAAGCATACAACATGGCAAAGATTACTGGTAAGCCCGAAGATTGGGAAAACTTTAAAAACCAGCAAAAGATGACTAAAAGAATAATAAAGAGGGAGAAAATAAATTATGAGAGTAAACTAGCAAGAAATATAAAAACTGACAGTAAAAGCTTCTACAAGTATATAAAAAGGAAGAGGGTAGCTAAAGTAAACATTGGTCCCTTAGAGGATGAGACTGGGGAAATAATAATGGAAAACAAGGAAATGGCAGAGGAATTGAACAGATATTTTGTATCTGACTTCACAGTAGAAGACATTAACAACATACCAATAATAGTAGAAAATCAAGGGGCAAAGGGGAGGGAGGAACTAAAAACAATCACTATCACTAGAGAAAAAGTACTTGGTAAACTAATGGGTCGAAAGGCTGACAAGTCCCCTGGACCTGATGGCTGGCATCCGAGGGTCTTAATACAATCAAGGAGGGTCAACATGGTTTTATGAAGGGGAAATCGTGTCTGACAAATTTATTATTAGAATTCTTTGAGGAAGTAACGGGCAGGGTGGATAAAGGGGAACCAATGGATGTAGTATATTTGGATTTCCAAAAGGCATTCGATAAGGTGCCACATAAAAGATTACTGCACAAGATAAGAGCTCATGGTGTTGGGGGTAATATACTGGCATGGATAGAGGATTGGCTAACTAACGGAAAACAAAGAGTCAGGATAAAAGAGTAATTTTCTGGATGGCAATCTGTAACTGGTGGGGTGCCACAGGGCTCAGTGTTGGGGCCTCAACTATTTACAATATATATCAATGACTTGGATGAAGGAACAGAGTGTCTTGTGGCCAAATTTGCTGATGATTCAAAGATAGGTGGAAAAGCAAGTTGCAATGAGGACGCAAAGGGCCTGATATTAGGAGGGCGGCGGGTTGGCAGCGGGGGGTTGACTGGGCTCGTGGGTAACGCGCCCAGTGAAATCGGGGTGCTCTGCACACAATCACAGCTTGATTCAAGGTACTTACCTTTGCTTCTGGGTTTCGCGCTGGATAGCTGCATAGCGGGCGGACTGCGCATGCGCAGCATAGGCTGTCAGCTGGAGGAGCCCTATTTAAAGGGGCAATCCTCCACTGACGCTGCAGAAAATAGGCAAAATTACAGCATGGAGCAGCCCAGGGGAAAGGCTGCTCCCAGGTTTAATGATGCCTCACTCCAGGTATTATTGGATGGGGTGAGGAGGAGGAGGGGGAAGGACAGAGATCTTCTCCCCGGCGGGCGGGAGGAAGCGGCCTGCCTCTGCCACCAAGAAGGCCTGGCTCAAGGTGGCAGAGGAGGTCACCTGCACCACCAACATATCGCGCAGCTGCATACAGTGCAGGAGGCGCTTCAATGACCTAAGTAGGTCAGCCAAAGTGAGTACACTTACTCATTCCCCTACACTCCGTCTGCCACATCACTGCCCCCACCCCACATCTCCTTCTGCACTGCCAACACTACTCTATCACATCACTCCTCACACCGACTCAAAGCTCATCCTCATCTTACCTGCATTTACTTACCTCGCCAGTACTCATCCCGCCACTACCACTCAACCCAATCCTCATACAATCTCATGGCTCTATCTCATACTCATCCTCTCATGCATCTCTTTCACGGTCAGCCTCACTCAACCTGCCACTAACTGTGCTGCAGCCACAGGGCATGCATCACATATATATAGTAGGAAGCGTAAGGCAAATGTGTCCCAGCATGAAGGGGATGCACAAAGGTGTTTGAGGGTTTGTCATGGTTTTTACTTATATTTGATTTCTAATCAACTCACATTACATATTATATTGTCACCACTACTGCCACGTCTTTGCAAATCTTGTCTGGTTTGTGCAATAATGCCCTTTCCTGAGGATCACTATGAAGACCCACAACTGATGCCACCCATTGTGTCACTGCAGAGTGGGTGTAGGTGTATTTGCAGGGCTCTTTTGTGCAGACGACTGAGAGACGTCAGCGATGTCCCCGGTGGCACCCTGGAAGGATGCGAAGGAGAAGTTGTTGAGGGCAGTGGTGACTTTGACAGCAACAAGTAAGAAGATGGTGCTCGGGCCAGCCGGGAGCAGCTCGGCATGAAGGAGGCTGCAGATGTCCACGACTACATGTGGAGTGACTCTGAGCCTCCATGTGCACTGCTGCTCAGAGAGGTCCAGGAAGCTAAGCCTCGGTCTGTGGACCCTGTGGCGAGGGTAGTGCCTTCTGAGACATATCTCTCTCTGCCGTTGCCCTTCCTCCTGCTGTGCAGGTGGATATGTCACAGCACTGTGTTGTGGAGCTCCACGTGTCAGAGGTGGACGGCGAGGCTGGTGATGCTGTTCGTCCTCCGAGGAGGTCATGACTGCAGCTACGGCGGCCCCCATCCGGAAGATGTACGTTTGAGGGGGTCCGCAAGGTAGGTAAATGTGTCTGGACACCGGGGTAAGTGTGCAAGTTTGTGAATTTTATTGTTAGGAGGAGGGTGGTTGAGGCCAAAGTGACAGAGTGGCCTCCTGCAATGAGTGAGGGTCTCTCCACCCCCCCCCCCACCACCACCTGTCAAATGGACCTTTGCAGCTGCCACAGGCTGATGGCTGCAACACGTCCATTTCAACTGGAAGTGTTTCCCCCAGTACGGGAAAAAGTCCCAGTTGACTTGAAAATCCCACCCCTCCTAAAATATCATGTTAATCTGGTCTGTAAATGACCTGAAGTACCTAAATAATTACCTTAAGTGGCATCCCGCCGGCAATTAAAGCCGGCGGGAGTCCCACATGCGGGGGCTGCGTGCGCATGTCAGCGCTTCACTGGGGAACCCGGAAGTGGGCGGGTTGGAGCCGGGCTCCAGACCCGCCCCGGGAATCCCCGATTTTCGCAACCCCCCCCCCCCGCCACGAACGCACCCGCTCGGGGGTGCGAAAATCGAGCCCAAAGTGTCTGCAAAGGGATATTGACAGGTTAAGCGAATGGGCAAAAATTTGGCAGATGGAATATAATGTGGGAAAATGTGAAGTCATCCACTTTGGGAGGAAAAATAAAAAAGCAAAATACTATTTGAATGGAGAAATACTACAAAATGCTGGGGTACATAGGGATCTGGGTGTCCTCATACATGAAACTCAAAAAGTCAACATACAGGTGTAGCAGATAATCCAGAAGGTAAATGGAATATTGGCCTTTATTTCTAGGGGGATGGAGTATAAAAGCAGGGAAGTCATGCTACAACTGTACAGGTGCTGGTGAGACCACACCTGGAATACTGCGTACAGTTCTGGTGCCCTTATTTAAGGAAGGACACACTTGCTTTGGAGGCAGTTCAGAGAAGGTTCACTCGGTTGATTCCGGGTATGGAAGGGTTGTCTTATGAGGAAAGATTGAACAGGTTGGGTCTATACTCATTGGAATTTAGAAGAATGAGAGGAGATCTTATTGAAACATACAAAATTCTGAGGGGACTTGATAGGGTAGATGCTGAGAGGATGTTATCCCTTATGGGGGAATCTAAAACTGGGGGGCATAGTCTCAGAATAAGGGGTCGCCCGTTTAAGACGGAAATGAGGAGGAATTTCTTCTCCCAGAGGGTTGTGAACCTTTGGAATTTTTTACTCCAAAAAGCTGTGGAGGCTGAGTCATTGGATTATTTCAAGGCTGAATTAGACAAATTTTTGATCAGCAAGGGAGTCAAAGGATATGGGGAAAGGGCGGGAAAATGGAGTTGAGGTAAAAATCAGATCAGCCACGATCTCATTAAATAGCGGAGCAGGCTCGAAGGGCCGAATGGCCTACTCCTGTTCCTTGAGACATTTAAGAGTGTGTCAAACAGCCTGTACAGTTCATGGGCATTTATGGAGGAGCCCACAATCTGCCTCTGTATAACCATTTAACGAAGTTGCAGACCGCCATGGAGAAATCTGGGGCCTTCTGCAGTGGAGCCTCCATTGGCTGAGGTCACGAGATACAGACCTTGAGCTCTAAACTATGCATTCTGTCCTGTCTCGAATCACCACATTAGGGTCTAAGATTGAGGTAATTTAAACTTGTCATGAACCTGTTCAGTTTATTCTTACACAGATCTCCAACCATGCTAAAAGAATGCCCAGCAACAAGCTGTAAGAAGCTGGCATGGATGAACTAGTAATGTGTCATATACTGCCCCAAACAGCTACCACAACAGTCCCTGGCACTTGAAGTTTCAGAACCATTTAATGACCCAGCACAAGGAAGTACTGGATCACTTCCATCCCTAGCGGCAGATATTTGACACGCAGCACTTATCCACCTTATTTCCTCCTCCCACTGGAGAATACAGGAGCTTTTGGTTAGGAAGTAGATGGCACGGGGTATTAAGAGAAGGCACCAAGGCAAAGCACTGAACATACCTGTACCATGCACTGTAAGGTTTCATAAAATTTTAAATTGGCTGATATTGGAAAGCCTTTTCGACAATTATTATGAGGCAGATCAAAGTAGTTGGGGAGAAATTGTATATCATTCATGGGCCTTGATGTACAGCTGATCCAATGGAGCATTGCTTTATTTGATAAGGGTATTGGGTACTTGTGGAGATGCTTTTTGCACATTGGAGGTGTAAGGCACTTAATTAAGGACTTGGTCTATTAGACCCTGCCTGATGACTCTTGCTGAGTGAAATGTTGGAGTTCAAGAGTAAGGAAGTCTTTCTGCAATTGTACAGGGCTTTGGTGAGACCACATCTGGAGTACTGTGTACAGTTTTGGTCTCCTTATCTAAGGAAAGATATACTTGCCTTAGAGGCGGTGCAATGAAGGTTCACTAGACTGATTCCTGGGATGAGAGGGTTGACCTGTGAGGAGAGATTGAGTAGAATGGGCCTATATTCTCTTGAGTTTAGAAAAATGGGAGGTGATCTCATTGAAACATATAAGATTCTGAGGGGGCTTGACAAGGTAGATGCTGAGAGGTTGTTTCCCCTGGCTGGAGAGTCTAGAACTAGGGGGCATAGTCGCAGGATAAGGGGTTGGCCATTTAAGATTGAGATGAGGAGGAATTTCTTTACTCAGAGGGTTGTGAATCTTTAGAATTCTTTACCCCAGCCGGCTGTGGATGCTAAGTCGTTGAGTATACGCAAGGCTGAGATAGATAGATTTTCGGACTCTAGGCGAATCAAGGGATATGGGGATCGGGCAGGAAAGTGGAGTTGAGGTCGAAGATCAGCCATGATCTGACTGAATGGCAGAGCAGGCTCGAGGGGCTGTATGTCCTGCTCCTATTATGTTCTCATCAGGTGTTCCACAGACTTCAGCACCCCATAAGCTGGTGAGCCAACATCCAGTGTGCAGCAATGCTTCTGATGACCACGGTTGTATTATCAGCCCTTTTTTAATAGGATCAAAAGGTTTATTTACTAATTGTTAATTGCGATGATCTGTGATTGGTTCAATAATGTTTACTAAACTCTGTGAACAGTAGGTTCTACAGAGCTGCTGAGAGGAAGCTTTAGTGTTCCTACTTGTTTGTAAATTCTTCGAATTGGATAACAATTGGGTGCATTAGAAGCCCAGATTTCACACCTGGAAATTCTACCACCCGCCCCCCCGTCCCACCAAGCAGCCTGGGCTGAACAACCACTCCAGTAGCATGCAGCAGTATATAGTATAACATGTAAACCAGACACAGGATACTTTTTCTTGAAGGTTTCCATTGAACTCAACATTCTAGAAGAATGGCCAATCCTTAATGTTTGTCAAATCAAGCAAATATGAAGTATTCATGTCGAAAGAATTGGAAAAGACCAATAATTATATAGGAAGAATTGTATCAAGATTTACAATTTGTCTCGAAGTTTATGTATGTTGCAATATGACTCTAAAGTTCTCTTCCATAAGCCATTAACATACATGTAATGCAGTAGTGCAAAGGTTCACTTTTAACTCAACACATTTGGAACACCTTAAGCACTTGAGGCAATTTTCAATTTACTTACTAATACTGCTTTATTTAACTGCTTCTGTAATATAATTAGCACCATTTTACGGTTCAGTATCATTGGTAAGGATAAAACTGATACCTAGTATAAATCAACCATTTAAATCACATAACAGCATTAGCTGGGTTTAACCTAACACTAGCAGTAAAATTCAATTTCCAACAATTCATGTACTTGATATAATTCAAAGTAGCATTTGAATGCCTTCAGGTTAAGTCTCCTTCAGGTTAACTTTGACTTTTCATTACAAAAGTTACAACCACTCGTTTGGAAGCAGATTAGCTGGAGTTTCGAACAGTCCATTTTAAGTGATGCTCTGATTTAGCTTTTGCTAAGTCTCTTCCTGTTTGGTAATCTAATTTCTTCTTCAGGATCTCCCCAAAATCTTTTTTTTTTAGTGCTCTGGAAACTTCTAAATCTTCACACTACTTCTAAAACATTTAAAAGTTTTCTGAGTTAGATGAATGACATTCAACCTTAAATACCTTTCATTACTACAATTCAACATTAGTTCACACAATTGGACCATTACAAATAAATCCATTGTTGTTACTTATTCAAAAAGAGATCAATCACCTGGGAAAGAAGTCATGGAAATTGTATGAGAATAGTTAACTTTACCTATGTAAACTTTTCACCCTTGCATTTTCATGTGTGAAAATATTCCTGGAATGGCATAATTTTACTGAATATTTTGTTTCTAGGCTTTTACTGCATCATGTTATTAGCCACAAGACCATAGAGAATAATTCTCTTTTGTCTTTTACTGAGCTAGACAGACACGTCCTGTAAATTGTAGTCATCATGTTCACTTTATCTACATAAACTTTTCAACCATACATGTTTGAGGTATCAAGCATAAGATGAGAGAAAACAAATGGACATTGCTTTAGTTGTGTTGCTTGCTCATCACTCTTGATAGTACAGTTTCAGTATTGCCTGTACAATGGCACCAATATTATTTGAAGTAATTTGAACTTTTACAGTATTATTAAAAGCCATTTTCAAAATGAAAAGATGAACCATAGTACAGGCTGAACATTTGTTCAAATCAAGCAACTGGACGAGTCATTAATAATAATCAAGTTGCAGTTTGGAGAAGGGAACATAATCTCACATTTTATGGAAACACCTGAAGTTATATATATGTTGGTTAAAATATTAGTCAACAGTAACAAACTACTTCAAGTCAAATTGTGTTTCTCAGTATTGAAAATTACAGTAGGAATACATATTTTAATTAGGTTGCTGTGCTTTAGAGAACTCTAATATATACAGAGTCACTGGGGAAAGGCTTCAAAGTGGTCCATGCACAGTTAATGGCCCAGATTTTGCTGTCAAAATAATGGTGAGGCTAGTGGCGCTCGCCGTTATTTATGTGCAAATGGTACAGCATCTTCAGACGAGGGGCAGATGCGTGGCTAAACGCGGATATCCAAAAGTTGCTGTCTGAGTTGCGCTGTTCCGTCGTTAGCTTAGCAAAAACGGCATCTCGCTGTCTGCTTCACCATTGAAATGCATTGAATGGCGTGAAGTTGCTATATTTGCATGGTAGAATATAAGAACATAAGATATAGGAGCAGGAGTAGGCCATCCGGCCTCTCGAGCCTGCTCTGCCATTCAACAAGGTCATGGCTGATCTTCTACCTCAACGCCATTTTCCTGCACCATCCCCATATCCCTTGATGCCTTCAATGTCTAGAAATCTATTGATCTCTGTTTTGAATGTACTCAGTGACTGAGCCTCTGCAGCACTCTGGGGTAGAGAATTCCAAAGATTCACCACCCTCTGAATGAAGAAATTTCTCCTCATCTCAGTCCTAAATGGCTTACCCCTTATTCTGAGACTGTGACCCCTAGTTCTAGACACCCCAGCCAGGGGAAACATCCTCCTTGCATCTACCCTGTAGATACAAACTTAACTCGCCACAGGTTCATTCAAGTCTAAGTACCCTTTTAACGACATGCTAAGTGTTAATTACTGCCAATCAACCTCTCTGGCACTGAAAATTATGATGTGGAGATGCCGGTGATAGACTGGGGTTGACAAATGTAAACAATCTTACAACACCAAGTTATAGTTCAACAATTTTATTTGAAAATCACAAGCATTCGGAGGCTTCCTCCTTCGTCAGGTGAATGTCAGGAAATCCTTGAACCTTTCGCATTTATATTCAGAGAACAATACCTGGTGATTACAGATAATCATTCCAACTGCCCGTTGTCAAGGCAATCAAAGTGTTCAGACAGAGAGGTGTTACCTACAGGACCACCGAATATACAAATGGCCAGAACACAAAACCGAAAAAGAGGGAGAAACATCCGAAAGGAAGAGAAAGACAGAAAATGACCCGTTGAATTAAAAACAGATAACTTCTATTTGCTGCTGGGGTTACGTGTAGCGTGACATGAACCCAAGATCCCGGTTGAGGCCGTCCTCATGGGTGCGGAACTTGGCTATCAATTCCTGATCGACGATTTTGCGTTGTCGTGTGTCTCGAAGGCCGCCTTGGAGTACGCTTACCCGAAGATCGGTGGCTGAATGTCCTTGACTGCTGAAGTGTTCCCCGACTGGGAGGGAACCCTCCTGTTTGGCGATTGTTGCGCGGTGTCCGTTCATCCGTTGTCGCAGTGTCTGCATGGTCTCGCCAATGTACCATGCTCCGGGACATCCTTTCCTGCAACGTATGAGGTAGACAACGTTGGCCGAGTCACAGGAGTATGAACCATGTACCTGGTGGGTGGTGTCCTCTCGTGTGATGTTGGTAACTGGCATGTCTTGCAGAGGTTGCCGTGGCTGGGTTGTGTGATGTCGTGGACACTGTTCTCCTGAAAGCTGGGTAATTTGCTGCGAACGATGGTCTGTTTGAGGTTGGGTAGCTGTTTAAAGGCGAGTAGTGGAGGTGTGGGGATGGCCTTAGCGAGGTGTTCGTCGTCATCGATGACATGTTGAAGGCTGCGGAGAACATGGCGTAGTTTCTCCGCTCCGGGGAAGTACTGGACGACGAAGGGTACTCTGTTGGTTGCGTCCCGTGTTAGTCTTCTGAGGAGGTCTATGCGATTTTTTGCTGTGGCCCGTCGGAACTGTCGATCGACGAGTCGAGCGTCATATCCCGTTCTTACACGTTCCTCCTCGTCTGAGCAGATCCTGTGTATTTGCAGGGCCTGTCCATAGGGGATGGCCTCTTTGACGTGGTTAGGGTGGAAGCTGGAAAAGTGGAGCATCGTGAGGTTGTCCGTGGGCTTGCGGTAGAGTGAGGTGCTGAGGTGCCCGTCTTTGATGGAGATTTGTGTGTCCAAGAAAGAAACCGATTCTGAGGAGTAGTCCATGGTGAGCTTGATGGTGGGATGGAACTTGTTGATGTTATCGTGTAGTCTCTTCAGTGATTCTTCGCCGTGGGTCCGTAGAAAGCAAATGTCGTTGATTGCCCTACGAATACACAGGATCTGCTCAGACGAGGAGGAACGCGATGAACACCTACAGACGCTGAAAGGCGCCCTCGTAAGAACGGGATATGACGCTCGACTCGTCGATCGACAGTTCCGACGGGCCACAGCGAAAAATCGCATAGACCTCCTCAGAAGACTAACACTGGACGCAACCAACAGTGTACCCTTCATCGTCCAGTACTTCCCCGGAGCGGAGAAACTACGCCATGTTCTCCGCAGCCTTCAACATGT
The DNA here is from genome assembly GCF_035084215.1 of Heptranchias perlo. Lineage (NCBI taxonomy): Eukaryota > Metazoa > Chordata > Chondrichthyes > Hexanchiformes > Hexanchidae > Heptranchias > Heptranchias perlo. The sequence continues at coordinate 72,504,097 of NC_090325.1, forward strand.
CATCGATGACGACGAACACCTCGCTAAGGCCATCCCAACACCTCCACTACTCGCCTTTAAACAGCCACCCAACCTCAAACAGACCATCATTCGCAGCAAATTACCCAGCTTTCAGGAGAACAGCGTCCACGACACCACACAACCCTGCCATGGCAACCTCTGCAAGACATGCCAGATCATCGACACAGATACCACCATCACACGAGAGGACACCACCCACCAGGTACATGGTTCATACTCCTGTGACTCGGCCAACGTTGTCTACCTCATACGTTGCAGGAAAGGATGCCCCGGAGCATGGTACATTGGCTAGACCATGCAGACACTGCGACAATGGATGAACGGACACCGCGCAACAATCGCCAGACAGGAGGGTTCCTTCCCAGTCGGGGAACACTTCAGCAGTCAAGGACATTCAGCCACTGATCTTCGGGTAAGCGTACTCCAAGGCGGCCTTCGAGACACACGACAACGCAAAATCGTCAAGCAGAAATTGATAGCCAAGTTCCGCACCCATGAGGACGGCCTCAACCAGGATCTTGGGTTCATGTCACGCTACACGTAACCCCACCAGCGAATAAAAGTTATCTGTTTTTAATTCAACGGGTCATTTTCTGTCTTTCTCTTCCTTTCGGATGTTTCTCCCTCTCTCTGTTTTGTGTTCTGGCCGTTTGTATATTCGGTGGTCCTGTAGGTAACACCTCTCTGTCTGAACACTTTGATTGCCTTGACAACGGGCAGTTGGAATGATCATCTGTAATCACCAGGTATTGTTCTCTGAATATAAATGCGAAAGGTTCAAGGATTTCCTGACATTCACCTGACGAAGGAGGAAGCCTCCGAAAGCTTGTGATTTTCAAATAAAATTGTTGGACTATATCTTGGTGTTGTAAGATTGTTTACAACTGAAAATTAACTATTTCAAGTGTAGAGTCTCATTCCTTCAGGTATTGTTGGAGATTTAAAAAATGTAAAATTTTAATTATTGTTACGTGGTGGCCACTCCATCAGTTGATGAAAATAAGAAAGCAGAGCAAAATATAAAAGTTGAAAGTTGGGCTGAGTGGGATTCATTCCATGTTGGGGAGTAAGAAACTATGTTGAAGCAAGCACATGAGAAACGCACAGACAGAAAGACACAATTAAAAGCAGAGGGGATCAAGAAAAAGAAATAAGATTGGAAAATAGATAACATACAGAACAAGATATAAAATAGTCATACTTCAGAAGGGAAATTACATGCATTGGTGCTTGAGGTAGATACCTGACAACTGAAAATATTATACCTAGAATTTATCTAGCATTGACAACTCTGGAAATGTCAAAGAACGGAACTCAGTACCCTTAAAGTGGCAGCTGCATAAATCGTTTCTTGTGGGAGTTAAGACATCAGAGCGTTAAGCAAGTTAAGTGGATGATACCTTCAGTTGATAATTAAAAGTATTACTATTACTACATGCTGAGTAATAGATGATTTGTTTTTTTTTCTCTAAGTACACTTTCATCTTTGGAATAGTACGGTATGGTTCCATCTCCACAGTTGGGCAGAGATTTTGTATTCTTCTAAAATACCATGTAGTCATTTTTTTAATTTTAAAAAAAGAATCATTCAGAATATTTCTCTGGAAACTTGAGATTAAAACATCATGCAACTTTTGTTCTTTGATGAGGAATGAGGAAATTATTTATTTTGTTGATGTCAGAATGTTATACCCCATAGTCAATATGTTGCAATATAGCTTTTTTAAAACCATATTAAATGGCACAGAGTGTTCCACCAATGCATTATTCCACTGAATGGGTGATGTGGATTCATTTCTAGTTTTCCCAGAGTTCCCAGGCTCGGCCTTCAAGGGAAGCTTTCAACAAAGAAGGAGGAAAATTGCCAGGAGTGTCACCTCAGCTGCAGTCGTAAGTCTTCTGTTGTAAGGCAGCATTTACTGTTGCCTGTGAGTAGGTCCCCTTGATGCTTTCTTAGCTGGGAAATGTTGCATGCTGCATAGACACCCAAGAATGGAAGAAAAGTTAAATTATTTTAAATGGGGGCTAAAACAAATAACACTTTAGATCTGCTTTTATCACATCAACACAATCCTACTTCTCCACCCTCCATAAACTTTGAATCGGCCAGAGCTCTGCCACTCGCATCCTGGCCCACACTAAGCCCTGCAGAGCCAGGGGGGACCGAAGTTCCCAAGTCACAGTCTTCCTATGTCTTCCTGATCTATAGGATCTACTCCTTTTCTCATCCAGTGTTGTAGGCTCCACTCTCCCTCTCTTCACAATCCACAGTCTGGCCTCCCCTGACTTTCTGGCCCAACCTGCAGCCTATTGGATCCATTGTGCGCAAGCACGACTCTTCCAGACCCACAGGCTGTTCTCAGCCTGACCTTTGCTCCAACCTGCAACAGTGAATGAGAAAAGGTGGGAAGTGGTGTTCCACAGGGATTGGTGCTGGGACCACTGTTGTTCACCATTTACATTAATGATTTGGATTCGGGAATTGAAGTACAATTTCAAAATTTGCTGACGACACCAAATTGGGGGGTGTAGTTAATCCAAAAGAATAATGCTTCAAAATGTAAGAGGACATTAATAAACTTGCAGAATGGGCTTGTAATTGGCAAATGAATTTAATATAGATAAGTGTGAGGTAGTGCATTTTGGTAGGAAGAATACGGAGGCCACATACTGCTTGGATAATAAGAGTCGAAATGGGATGGAGGAGCAAAGGGATCTAGGGGTACAGATACAAAATCATTAAAAATAGCGTCGCAGGTTAATAAGGCCATAAAAAAGGCAAATCAAGCAATAGGGTTCATTTATAGAGGGATAGAATTGACAAGCAAATAAGTTACATTAAACTTGTATAGAACTTTGATTAGACCACACTTGGAAAACTGTGCACAGTTCTGGTCTCCATATTATAGAAAGAATATAGAGGCATTGGAAACGGTGCAAAAAAGATTCACAAGGATGATACCAGAACTGAGAGAATGTCCTGATCAGGAAAGGCTGAACAGGCTGGGGGTCTTTTCTCTAGAAAAGAGAAGGCTGAGGGGTGACCTAATTGAGGTCACTATTAAGATTAAGATAACTATAGAATTTGATAGGGTAGAAATAGAGAAAATGTTTCCACTTGTGTGGGAATCCAAAACTAGAGGTCATAAATATAAAATAGTCACTAATAAATAGGGAAATCAGGAGAAACTTCTTTACCCAAAGAGTGGTAAAAATGTGGAATGTGCTACCACAAGGAGTAGTTGAGGCAAAAAGCATAGATGCATTTAAGGGGAAGCTAGATAAGCACACGAGGGAGAAAAGAATAGAAGGGTATCCTGATAGGGTTAGATGAATTCTGGAGGGGGGAGGCTCATGTGGAGCATAAACGCTGGCATAGACCAATTGGGCCGAATGGCCTGTTTCTACGCTTTAGTTTCGATGTAACTGCTAATAGTAAAAATGTGCTTCATGGTTGAGAGAAACCTGGATATAATAAAATGCAAAAGAAGTTTATGTTATCTTTTTGGATTATAGTCAAAGTCATGAAGAGTATATTACCAGGTGCACAAACCTTTATGTACTGTCCTGAAATCATTTAAACATGTAAAGTTTTACATAAACATAACCAAGTGTATAATACATGTTTGACATCCAGATTTGACAATGTCTGGTTTTCCTGGGACATTCAATGATCTCATTGACAACAGAGCTATTGTTGTTTGATTATAAACAGACCCAGGTTTTTGTGATTAATGCTTTTGAATACAGAGCATGAAGGGTGCTGTTCATTTTGCAATCATTTCCAGCTGTTATAAATTCTTATCAGATGTCATAGAGTAGTGTTTATTAACACACGGCTTCACTGTATCATTGTTCAGATAAACAGTATTACTTTAAGTGTATGCATTACTACATACTGGTTTTGTCTGTGGTAGCCACAGACTACCAGCTCCAAATCTGTAGCCAGCATTCCAATTTTACATTGCTTCATGGTTTGCCTTTTGATGTCAGAAGAAACTGTGACTATAAACAGTGGTCCTGATGGTGTTTGAGGCCATGCACGCTGCCACTGATGGTCGTAGAAATGCAAAGTGGGTTTGCTGACAATGGCAGCAATGCTTTTTTTTAGCCACCAGTGGGCTGAGAGGCTGAAGAGGTCCAACTCACCTCTGTAGAGTGCAGCTTAACCTGTACAGACCCATGTAGATGTGAAATTGAAATGGAACCAGTTGCTGTTGGAACTGTCCTAAAATGTGAACAGGGCAGTTTCCTAAGCAACTGGTATTGGGGAACTATTTAATTACAACATTACTGGGAAAATTAAAATCTTTCCCAGCCACACCCAGAACAAGTATGACAAAGGTCAGATGCAATGTTGACCTCTATCTAAAAATGCACTTCAGTAGTAAACTTGCAGAAGAACTACAGAAGTCTGACAATTCAATTTTCTACATTCTGGCTCTTTAAGATTAATCTAAACCATTTTGCTCAATTAGTGTCAGACATGGAGAGCTTTAAATGTAATCTAGTCACATCCCAAAAGCATAGGAGTTTAGATAGCCAATGAGAGAGGAAGTTTTATTCCCCTTTCTAGGGCGTTTAAACCCATCAACATCACAGTTCACCATGAAGTTTTTGTTCGCAAGTTGTTTTTTCATTGCAGTGGATCTTCTGTGGTACTACTCACAGATAAATATTAAAAAAGTAATCAAGTGCATAAATAAATCTGTGGCCCTTACCCACCCCACTTAAATTAACCATTGTATCTACTGACTGTCTCTTTCTGTCTTTCCTTGCAAGCTGATTAGTCAGTGAGAAGATGTGGCCACCAGATTGTTTGAGAGCATGTGGCAGCTGAATCTTTCCTGTTTATTGGTGTTTTGAATTATGTCACCAGGGTAACAGCCTCTAAGCTCTTCACACTGGTCACTGGTAACCTGTGACAGAAGGTTGCACGGCATTAATGACTGACGAGCTTTTCTCTGCACTTCAAAAACTGCCAACCAATTTGTCAAAGTGCAACATTTCTCTAACATGAATCAAGCTTACACGCTAACCTAGAAAACCAGCAAAAGCTGACTAACAGCTTTAAAAGAAGCAGACAACTCAAAGGTGGACCTGAATAAAAACCTATGACAAGTGAAAGTAAGTAATTAAACTGAAATTGCAGTGGAACATGGGCTTGTCACTTAAATCCGCAGATATACCCAGCATTCCTTCACTTTAGGTACATAAAAGCCTGAAAGAAGATGCAAGTTTTAATGTCAGAAGATTTATTTTCAACAGGGGTCTATTGAGCATGTCCCGTCTCCTGGTATTTTGGAATGTACACTGAAAGTGGGCGTTGCATTTTTTTCATCTAAAAAGGAAAGGACTTTGCCCAATTTACTGATAAGTATTTTCATTTAGGAAATTAATTATTTTCCTTTATATTTTTACATTTCATTCTCCCAGTAGCAACAGTAATCTATTACTGGGAGAAAAAAGTTTTAATTTCCTTTTTCTAAAAAAAAGGCCTAATTTTGATTCAAACCCTGCATTATAGGCCATAGATAACACATAGATGACACGGTTAACCACACCATTCTCCTCTAACACCTCTCCTCCGTTGTCCAGCTGAGTGGGACTGCCCTTGCCTGGTTCCACTTTGACCTATCTAGTTGTTGCCAGAGAATCTTCTCTTTACATCCCGCACTGTTACTTCTGGGGCCCCTGAAAGATCTATCCTTGGCTTCTCCTATTTCTAAGCTATATGCTACCCCTTGGTGACATCATCCGAAGACACAACTTCAGGTTCAACATGTATGCTGACGGCACCAAGCTCTACCTCATCACCACCTCTTTTGATGCCTCCACTGCCTCTGCATTGTCAGATTGCTTGTCCGACATCCAGTCGTGGATGAGCCGCAATTTCCTCCAATTAAAAATTGGGAAGATCAAAGCCATTGTCTTCAGCCCCTGCCCCAAACTCCGTTCTCTCGCCACTTATTCCATCCCCCTCCCTGGCCATTGTCTCAGGCTTGGCGTCCTATTTAATCTTGAGCTGAGCTTCCAACCCCATACCCTCGCCATCACAAAGACCGCCTATTCCAGCTCCGTAACATCACCTGTCTCTGCATCTACCTCAGCCCATCTGCTGTTGAAACCCTGGTCCATGCTTTTTTTACTTCCAGACTGGACTATTCCAATGCCTTCCAAACTGGCCTCTTCCACCCTCCGTAAACTTCAACTCATCCAAACCGTTGCTGCCTGTATTGTAACCCACACCAAGTCCCGTTCACCCATCAACCCTGCGCTTGCTGATCTACATTGGCTCCTGGTCCACTAACTCTCTCCATGGCCTCACCCCTCCAGACCTCTGTAACCTCCTCCAGGCCTACAATCCTCCAAGAACTCTGTATTTCTCCATTTCTGGCCTTGTGCATTCGCCAGTCCTTTTGCACCACCATAGGCTGACGTGCCTTCAACCGTCACTGTAATTCCCTTCCTAAACCCCTCCTCTTCTCCCTCCTTTTAAGGTGATCCTTAAAACCTACCTCTTTGACCAAGCTTTATTACATTCCTGCGAAGTGCCTTTACTACGTTAAAGGTGCAACATAAATGCAAGTTGCTCTTCTTGTAGGATCATTCCAGTCAGGGATGTATGGCAGCAAATTATCAACAGTCTTTCCGAATACTACCACCTTGAACTGTTGGTGAATTTCAAAGCGGGGTGGGGGGTGGCGGTGGTAGAGTCTAGGTAATGCTCCCCTGGAAAATGTAGAATTTTTATGTTTTATACTTGCTAACCTTTTCTAAAATTTAAGACATTTGGGTTATCAATAGATCAGTTAGACCCTGTTATCCCAAGGCACCATTCCCAGCTTCTCACCTTTCCCGTTGCTGCTCTAACCCTTCCTACCCAGGACTAAGTTCTTTTTCTCTCTGTCATTTCTCAGAATGGTGCCGCTGTAGACTAGTGGTGTGAGTTTTAAGGTTGAGCCACGCTCAACCAGTTTTGAGATCAGATCAGCTGACTTTGCAATCGCTAATCTGTTATTTCTCCACATTAATTTTAGATGATTTATTGGTCCCTGAAGTTGAGCTGGGCTGTTCACTCAATTAAAATTCATATTTGGAGTCCCCATTAATAATCATTAAGAGTATAATAGATTGCAACCCCAAGAGTGAAGGCAGGCAGTCAGGTGCACCTGAAAGCACAAATTTTAGACTCCATTTTTGTGTATTTTAATAATTATAGTTGCAATGGTTTTTGTTTTCAGTACAAAATAACAAGCTATTTTGACAGAAAAAACAATATAGGCTAGAAATTACTGTTGGTGATCATAGCAGAACAACGCTTAACATGTTTTTTTTGTTTGATTACAGTTCTGTGAAGTGCCTTGGGCCATTTTTCTATGTTAAAGGCGCTAAACAAATGCAAGTTATTGTTGTTCGAATGTCTTTCTACTGTTCATTATTTTAACGGTGGTATTAACTCATTTATGTTTAAATAAAATAACTCTAACCCTTCCAGGAGAAATTGTCTTTGGCTTGAAAGACACAATTACAATAGATGCTAAACTGTCAGAAACTACACCAAATAAACTGTCAAAATCAAAATTTTCTGGGGATATTCCCAGGTTTCCCCTAGAAAATAAATCTTATACATTCAACACTCACATCTCCCTTCAATAAGTTCTAAATCCAGCACTGTTGCAAACTGGTTTGCTGTACTTTTTAAGTTTTTTTCTCCAACAATAAAGGTGATAGGATTCAATCACTTTTATTGCACGAGTAGAAGTAACAGACTTGCATTTAAACAGCACCTTTCACGTCCTCACAAGATCCTAAAGTGCGACACAATCAGTGAATTACATTTGAAGTGTAATCACTGTTGTTTTGTAGGCAAACGCAGCAACCAATTTGCGCACAGCAAGACCGCACAAACAGCAATGACATAAATGACTAGTTAATCTGTTTTGGTGGTGTTGGTTGAGGGATAAATATTGTCTTCGACATCAGAGAACTTCGCTGCTGCTCCTCATGTACTGCATGGGATCTTTTACGTTCACTTGAACAGGCAAACAAGGCCCTTGGTTTAATGTTTATTATTGTTATAAATTTTATATTTAGGGATACATACTGGGTTGGAGGGGAGCTGTGAATGAAGCTGTATATTGGGGAGGCTTTTTTGCAACATGATTGAGGGAGACATTTTGAGGGAAGAATTTAGAAGAAAGGTTTTGTGTAATTTGGCAAGGAAACAAACAGAAAATAACTATTTAGAAATGAGAAAAATGCAAGATTATACATGCTTAACATCATACAAAAACAAAAGTAACACAGTCATGATGAAAGTTATTATATAATTGTGTAAAAATGAATATTGTACAACTTTTAATAAACTAGTCTATCACCCGTGGTGTTACACATGGGGACTCAAGGCCAAGTGTAGTCATCAGGTGAAGCCAGGATAAAGGCTTGGGAATAATTGGACCAGGGTGAGCAGATGTAATTCACTCACCATTTTAAAGTTGTATATTCTGTCCTTATTTTGTATAATACTTTGAACTTGTATGGGAATTTATAGTTAAATAGCAGAACTTAAAGCAACTTGGGAAGCAGAGAAGTGGAGCTTCAGAGTTTCTTTACAGTACAGGTTAAGGAGCTGGGAAGCACATAACTAAGACACTACAGAGCTACCATTGGTAGAAGGGTGTAATTATAGATTGACAAAGTTATATACGCAGTCTCAATTATAAATGTGGACACAGGAATTTATAATGGGAAAAGCTGACAACAGGAGGTAAGGTTTTATAGACAGGAAGTGCACACAGACGTAAGAGTTTTAATATATTATATAGAAAGTTTGTCTGCCACCAGCATAATTTGAAACAACCCTATCTGATACAGCCATGGAAGTGTGCAACTCCCAAAACACTCATTTCTCATGCATTGATCTGCAATGTCACCTGCCTCTGCCCAACTGATGCTGAAACACTCATCCATGCCTTTGTCACCTCCATTTGACTATTTCAGTGCTCTTGTGGCTGGCCTCCCATCCTCACCCTCTGTGAAGTTAAGCTCATCCAAAACTCTGCTGCCCACATCCTATCACCAAACTATGTCCCACTCACTTATCACCCCCCTCTTTTCAGACCTACACTGGCTCCCAGTCTCCCAAGGCCTCCAACTTAAAATGCACATCCTCGTGATTAAATCACTTAATGGCATCGCCACTCCCTACATTCAAAATCCCTTACAGTCATATAACCCCCTCCCCCTACGAACTCTCCATTCCATGATTCTGGCTTCTTGTTCAACCCCCACTGCCTTCGCCCATTAGCAGCCGTGCCTTCATGACCTAGGACCCATGCTCCTGAATTCCCTACCTCAGCCCCTCTGCCTTTCGACCTCCCTCTCCTCCTTTAAGACCCTCCTTAAAACCCACCTCCACCACCACTCCTATGATCATCTTCTTTGGCTCAGCATTCATTTATTTTGGATTAAACCTCTATTGGGAAGTTTTTCTACATTGAAAGTGCTATATAAATGGAAGTTGTTATTGTTATGCCAGTTCAGCACTTGCCCAGTGACTGAAGTTACATACATTAGTTTACCAGCAAACAACCAATTTTTTTATTGTGCACACTTGTCTCTTAATCTGCATTGATGCATTAGAAATTGTCCAAAAAAGATGGACAAGAATGATTCCAGTACTTGTACTAGTTAGGAGGAAGGGGGTTACAGAATTAGCTTGACTTTTCAGCTGGAAAGAACATAGGAACAGGAGTAGGCCATTCATCCCCTCGTGCCTGCTCCGCCATTTGATAAGATCATGGCTAATCTGTGATCTAACTCCATATACCTGTCTTTGGCCCATATCCCTTAATGCCTTTGGTTGCCAAAAAGCTATTTATCTCACATTTAAAATAATCAATTGAGCTAGTATCAATTGCCATTTGCGGAAGAGAGTTCCAAACTTCGACCACCCTTTGTGTGTAGAAATGTTTTCTAATCTCGCTCCTGAAAGATCTGGCTCTAATTTTTAGACTGTGCCCCCTACTCCGAGAATCCCCAACCAGCGGAAATAGTTTCTCTCTATCCACCCTATCCGTTCCCCTTAATATCTTACAAACTTCGATCAGATCACCCCTTAACCTTCTAAACTCCAGAGAATACAACCCCAATTTGTGTAATCTCTCCTCGTAACTTAACCTTTGAAGTCTGGGTATCATTCTAGTAAACCTACGCTGCACTCCCTCCAAGGCCAATATGTCCTTCCGAAGGTGCGGTGCCCAGAACTGCTCACAGTACTCCAGGTGTGGTCTAACCAGGGTTTTGTATAGCTGCAGCATAACTTCTGCCCCCTTGTACTCTAGTACTCTCGATATAAAGGCCAGCATTCCATTAGCCTTCTTGATTATTTTCTGCACCTGTTCATGACACTTCAATGATCTATGAACCTGAACCCCTAAGTCCCTTTGGACATCCACTGTTTTTAACTTTTTACCATTTAGAAAGTACCCTGTTCTATCCTTTTTTGATCCAAAGTGGATGACCTCACATTTGTCTACATTGAGTTCCATTTGCCACAATTTTGCCCATTCACCTAATCTATCAATATCGCTTTGTAATTTTATGTTGTCATCCACAATGCTTACAATGCCCCCAATCTTTGTGTCATCAGCAAACTTAGATATCAGACTTTCTATGCCTTCATCTAAGTCGTTAACAAATATTGTGAATAATTGAGGCCCCAAGACAGATCCCTGCGGGACTCCACTAGTCACAGCCTGCCAATGTGAATACTTACCCATTATCCCTACTTTCTGTCGCCTTTCGCTCAGCCAATTTCCGAACCAAGTCCGTACTTTTCCCTCGATTCCATGGGCTTCTAATTTAGCTAACAGTCTCTTATGTGGGACCTTATCAAATGCCTTCTGGAAGTCCATATAAATAACATCCATTGACATTCCCCTGTCCACTACTTCAGTCAGCTCTTCAAAAAATTCAATCAGATTTGTCAGGCACGACCTACCTTTCACAAATCCATGCTGGCTCTCCCTGATTAACTGAAAATTCTCGGTGTTCAGTCACCCTATCCTTAATTATAGACTCCAGCATTTTCCCCACAACAGATGTTAGGCTAACCGGTCTATAATTCCCTGGTTTCCCTCTCTCTCCTTTCTTAAAAAGCAGAGTGACATGTGCAATTTTCCAATCTAGAGGGACAGTTCCTGAATCTAGAGAACTTTGAAAGATTATAGTTAGGGCATCTGCAATGTGCTCACCTACTTCCTTTAAAACCCTGGGATGGAAACCATGTGGTCCTGGGGATTTGTCACTCTTTAGTGCTATTATTTTCTTCATTACTGTTGCGTAACTTATGTTAATTTTATCGAGTCCCTGTCCCCGATTCAATATTCGTTTTCTTGGGATTTCTGGCATGCTATCCTCTTTCTCGACTGTAAATACTGACGCAAAGTAATTATTCAACATGTCCGCCATTTCCCCATTGTCAATGACAATATCCCCACTTTCAATTTTTAAGGGGCCAACACTGCTCCTGACCACCCTCTTTTTCCTAATATGACTATAAAAGTATTGGTTTTGATATCCCTTGCAAGTTTCTTTTCATACTCTCTTTTGGTAGCTCTTACTATCTGTTTTGTGACCCTTTGTTGATCTTTGTATCTTTCCCATTCGCCAGGATCTGTGCTATTTTTGCCTTTTTGTATGCCCTTTCCTTATGTCTTATACTGTCCCTTACCTCTTTAGTTGTCCATGGCTGTTTTTTTTTGGCAAGTAGAGTTCTTGCCCCTCAGGGGTATAAACCAGTTCTGTATCTCGTTAAATGTTTCTTTAAACATTTCCCACTGATCATCAATCGTTTTACCCATTAATAGATTTGCCCAGTTTACTGTGGACAGTCTCTGTCTCATCCCATTGAAGTCGACCTTCCCCAAGTCTTAGAATCTTAGCAGCTGACTCACTTTTTTCCCTTTCAAACACTACATTGAACTCGATCATGTTATGATCGCTATTGGATAGATGTTCACGCACAGTTAAGCTGTTAACTAAATCTGGTTCATTACTCATTACTAAATCTAGTATAGCTTGCCCCCTTGTTGCCTCTTGGACATACTGCTGTAGAAAACTATCCCGGACACACTCAAGAAATTCACTACCTTTCTGACAGTTGCTAGTCTGCTTTCCCCAATCTATGTGAAGGTTAAAGTCCCCCATTAAGACCACTATGCCTTTCTTACATGCTTGTCTAATCTAAGACGATTGAAAGGAAACAATCTAAAAGGCATGGATAATATAATGTAATAAAGTTACTGTGATTACAGAACCAGAGGGCACAAGTACAAAATTGGCTAACGTCAGGTAAGGCTAGATGAAATTAATGCAGCGTTGATTAACTCCTTTAAAAATAATAGGTAAATGTCTGGTTAAGAATAGTATTGAACATTTATGAGGATAAGTGTAAACATGGATCAAATAATACATGGTACACAACATTCAGAGCCCAATGGGATCATGAGGATATCCGTAGAATGCCACTGGTCAGAATTGATTAATGTAGATGATATATTGTGGAATTTTTCTCAAATGTCTTCTGGCAGGTCTGGCAGAAATTTTACCTAATTTATCTTCTTGGAACTTTTATCCGTCATTACTCACTCCTCTGTAGAGATTAAGTTTGTTGGGGAAGTTCAACAATGATGCAAATTGTACGTGCTCTTTTGGAAGGAGTGGCTAGATAAAGTAAATGACCTTTCTTTGTATGTATTGCAGCTTTACACTGGTATAGGCTAAAGTAATTAAGCCTTGCCCTCTTTGGAAAAAAATGCTTCCATTAAAGTGAATAGTGCTAGTTGGAAGTCTTCTGGTAAAAGCAACAGGCTAAATGGGGAAGAACCCTGTGGTGTGAACATTTAATTACATATGGGAACTGTATGGACTATGATTGTGTCACAGATGGAAGCTTTTTGAGTTAAATAGCAAAAGCCAGTGTTTCGCAATGTGTTGAGATTAGAAGAGCACAGGTAATTAATTCAATATGTTTTGGTTTTTATTTGGCATTATTTCTTTTTTTAATGCCAAATACAAGTAGAGGTCTTTTTGCTTGTTTTATGTAGCTTTTCTATATATTTCTGTATACAGTAAATCCATGTGAATTCAATTCTTATTGTCTCAGAAACAGTGACTTTTAAGTGTAATATGATCTGTACAGTTAGGTTTTTGCAGCAATAAAGAAATGGTGAATCTAGTGCTTCCCCTAGATGTCTCTAGTTACCTTTACAATTACATAGTTATAAGATGTGGAGATGCCGGTGATGGACTGGGGTTGACAATTGTAAACAATTTTACAACACCAAGTTATAGTCCAACGATTTTTATTTGAAATCTACAAGCTTTCGGAGGCTTCCTCCTTCCTCAGGTAAATGAGGAAGAGGAAGGAGGAAGTCTCCGAAACCTGAGGAAGGAGGAAGCCTCCGAAAGCTTGTAGATTTCAAATAAAAATCGTTGGACTATAACTTGGTGTTGTAAAATTGTTTACAATAGTTATAAGAAAAGGGTGCTCACTAATTCTTTACCAAGGGCTAATTTCTGGTAATAACGTAAGCAAGGGCTGTTTTGTCCATTGCTGAACAGGAAAATATGGCATTGCATATTCAGAAAGATGTTTTGTACCTTTCAATATATACAATAGCTCTCTTTTTGCAGTGGGTTGCGGGGTGGGGGGTTAGCCACATCAAAACCCTGAAAGTGTTAAAGTTGTATCAAATTCAGTGAGCTTCAAGTTTTAAATCTAGTTCACCACTCCTGATTAAGGTTTCTATCTTACACTTGCTCTGCATTTTTTCAATCTGCCTCACCCCGTGTTTCTTTGCTGCCTCTAGTGCATTTCATTTAATACCAGAATCTCTTTCACTGCTTCCATAATGATGCTTTAGTGTGTCTGTGTTAGATTTTCTGCTCATTGACTAAGTAGGCAGAAATATTTTTCACTTTGTTTCTTCTCCCATCTGTCTCAATCGTCCCTGCTTCCTACGGTCTTCAGACTTTTAAAACCCAAGTTTAACATCATACAATCTCTCCTTGGTTTATCCCCTCTCCGGCTTTTTCCAGTCTTGGTACCATCTACCATCATGGACTCCAATCCACCCAGTTAGTCTCCCGAGGGAATGTTTTGTTAAATATTCTCTGATCTCCAAAAGTAATAATGCAAAACTCCATTATATTCATCCATCTCCACATCACCCCTGTATAGCCCCGCTTTCATCTCTCTGCAGATCATCATTGACTTCCACCCTATCCCCAGCAGTGGGCACCATTATTTTTTTCTGGAGCTTTGGATCATTTTATTCCATACCTATAACTATAACTTCCGATCTGTTTCCAGACAGATTTTTTTTCCTTCAGTAAGAAATGCAATATAGGGGGTTATGCAGATTGTTGGCAGGCTGTAAGCGGCCTAGGGTTGGCACTTAGACTTTTGGAAAGGGCCTAGAGAGCTGCCCCCCAGCCCCATTAAGAATGTATGCTGAATTTTCTAAATTGCATAATACTTTTGACAATTACAGCGTGACGCAAGAGTATAGATAGAGAATATGCACATGTGCCATGAAACAATCATCCTACCATCTAGACTCACATATGAGATGATAAATTTATGTCACTGGGAGCTGAAATGAGAGGGCAGTTTTTTATGCAGGTAATCGAGGTTATGCTATTTTGTTGATGCAGAAACAGAGCTGAGTCTCTCAGATGTCTTAAGCTGAATTTAAAATGTGTTCCTATCTCAACATCTGGAATAGTTGATCTGGTATCATTCCTGCCCAAGAGCGACTGCTGCTTGCTTTTAAAAGCTGCACAAATACTATCAGCTACCAGAAAAGAATGAAAGACTCTAGGGGAAGGGCATACCATCCGTGGCTAACTAAGGAAGTTAAAGATAATATCAAATTGAAAGAAAAAGCATACAATTCCGCAAAGATTAGTAGCAGGTCAGAAGATTGGACAGAATATAAAAACCAGCAAAGAATGACTAAAAGAATAATAAGGAGGGAGAAATTAGAGTTCGAGAGAAAGCTAACTAGACATATAAAAACAGATAGTAAGAGTTTCTACAGGTATTTAAAAAGGAAAAGAGTAAGTAAAGTGAGCATTGGTCCTTTGGAGATTGAGTGTGGGGAATTAATAATGGAGAATAAGGAAATGGCGGATGAATTGAACAGATATTTTGCGTCCGTCTTCACTGTAGAGGATACAAATAACATGCCTGAAATAATTGTGAATCAAGAGGTTAAAGGGAGGGAGGAACTTAAAACATTTACAATTACCAGGGAAAGGGTTTTGAAAAAATTATTAGAACTAAAAGCTGACAAGTCCCCAGGTTCTGATGGACTTCATCCTAGGGTCGTAAAAGAAGTGGCTGCAGAGATAGTAGATGCATTGGTATTAATTTTCCAAAATTCCCTAGAATCTGGAAGGGTCCCATCAGATTGGAAAATAGCAAATGTAACTCCTCTATTCAAGAAAGTAGGGAGACAGAAAGCAGGAAACTACAGGCCAGTTAGCTTAACATCTGTCACAGGGAAAATGCTCGAATCTATTATTAAGGAGGTTATAGCAGGGCATTTAGAAAATCTCAATGCAATCAGGCAGAGTCAACATGGCTTTGTGAAAGGGAAATCGTGTTTGACTAATTTATTAGAGTTCTTTGAGGAAGTAACAAGCAACATGGATAAAGGGGATCCTGTGGATGTGGTGTACTTGGATTTCCAGAACGCTTTTGACAAGGTGCCACATCAAAGGATACTACACAAAATAAAATCTCATGGAGTAGGGGGTAACACATTAGCATGGATAAAGGATTGGTTAGCTAACAGGAACAGAGAGTAGGCAAAAATGGGTCATTTTCAGGTTGGCAAGATGTAACGAGTGGAGTGTCACAGGGATCAGTGCTTGGGCCTCAACTATTTACAATCTATATCAATGACTTGGATGAAGGGAACGAATGTATGGTTGCTAAATTTGCTGATGTCACAAAGGTAGATGGAAAGTAAGTTATGAAGAGGACATAAGGAGTCTGCAAAGGGATATAGATAGGTTAAGTGAGTGGGCTAAAATTTGGCAGATGGAGTATAATGTGGGAAAATGTGAACTTGTCCATTTTGGCAGGAGGAATAGAAAAGCAGTATATATTTAAATGGAGAGAGATTGCAGAACTCTGAGGTACAGAGGGATCTGGGTGTCCTAGTACATGAATCACAAGAAGTTAGTATGCAGGCACAGCAAGTGATTAGGAAGGCAAATGGAATGTTGTCATTTATTGCAAGGAGAATGGAATATAAAAGTAGAGATGTTTTGCTACAGTTGTACAGGGCATTGGTGAGACCACATCTAGAATACTGTGTGCAGTTTTGGTTTCCTTATTTAAGAAAGGACATAATTGCTTTAGAGGCGGTTCAGAGAAGATTCACTCGACTGATTCCTGGGAAGAGGGGGTTATCTTATGAGGAAAGGTTGGACAAGTTGGGCCTGTATACATTGGAGTTTAGAAGAATGAGAGGTGATCTAAATGAAGCATATTAGATCCTGAGGGGACTTGAAGGGGTAGATGCTGAGAGGATGTTTCCCCTTGTGGGAGAGACTAGAACTTGGGGCCAAAGTTTAAAAATAAGGGATCTCCCATTTAAGACGGCGATGAGGAGAAATTTTTTCTCTCGGGGACATGAATCTGTGGAACTCCCTTCCCCAGAGACCAGTGGAGGTAGGGTCATTGAATATTTTTAGGGCTGAGTTAGATAGATTCCTGATTAACAAGGGAGTCAAAGGTTATAAGTGTAAAAGGGGGGGTCCGAGAGGTGAGTGCAGTGCTAAAGGTGAGTGTAGTGTAAAAGGAGAGTCCGAGAGGTGAGCGCAGTGTAAAAGGAGAGTCTAGAGGGCGGGGTGAGAGTCCAACAGGTGAGCGCAGTGTAAATCTAAGGCAAGTGATGGCAGCAGAGCTCGCAACTGTGATATGCTCCTCCTGCACTATGTGGGAAGTCATGGACACTACAGGTGTCCCTGGCGACCATGTGTGCAGGTAGTGTGTCCAGCTGCAGCTACTGACTAACCGCATTTCGGAGCTGGAGCTGCGGGTGGATTCGCTGTGGACCATCCGCGATGCTGAGATTATCGTGGATAGCACGTTCAGTGAGGTGGTCACACCGCAGGTAAAGATTACGCAGGGAGAAAGGAAATGGGTGACCGCCAGGCAGAGTAAAAGGACTAGGCAGGTAGAGCAGGAGTCTCCGGGGCCATCTCCCTCTCAACAGATATACCGCTTTGGATACTGTTGGGGGAGATGGCTTATCAGGGGAAAGCAGCAAGAGCCAAGTTTGTGGCACTACGGGTTGCTCTGCTGTACAGGAGGGGAGGAATAATAGTGGCAGGGTTATATTGATAGGGGATTCAATTGTAATGAGAACAGATGGGCGTTTCTGCGGCCGCAAACGTGACTCCAGGATTATATGTTGCCTCCCTGGTGCTAGGGTCAAGGATGTCACGGAGCGGCTGCAGGGTATTCTGGAGGGGGAGGGTGAACAGCCAGTAATCGTGGTCCATATTGGTACTAACGACATAGGTTTAAAAAAAAGGGATGAGGCCCTGCAAGGTGAATTTAAGGAGTTAGGAAATAAATTAAAAAGCAGGACCTCAAAGGTAGTGATCTCAGGATTACTACCAGTGGCACGTGCTAGTGCGTATAGGAACAGGAGAATAGACCGTATGAATGCGTGGCTGCAGGGATAGTGTCGGAGGGAGGGATTTAGATTCCTGGGACATTGGGACCGGTTCTGGGGAAGGTGGGACCTGTACAAGCTGGACGGGTTACACCCGAGCAGGACCGGGACCGATGTCCTTGCGGACGTGTTTGCTAGTGCTGTTGGGGAAGGTTTAAACTAGAATGGCAGGGGGATGAGAACCTGAGCAGGGAGACAGAGACGGGGGAAACAAGAATAGAAACAAAACACAGAAAGGGAAGAAGCAATAGTGGAAGGCAGAGAAAACAAGGGTTAAAAAACAAATAGGGTCATAGTGCAAAATAAAACTAAGATGACTAGCAATCTTAAAAAGACAAGTCTAAAGGCATTGCATCTTAATGCACGGAGCATTCGCAATAAGGTAGATGAATTAACAGCGCAGATAGATATTAACGGTTATGATATAGTTGCGATTATGGAGACATGGCTGCAGGGTGAACATCCAGGGGTATTCAATATTTAGGAAGGACAGGCAAAAAGGGAAAGGAGGTGGGGTCGCGTTGTTAGTAAAGGAGGAAATCAATGCAATAGTGAGGAAGGATATTGGCTCGGAAAATCACGATGTGGAATCTGTATGGGTGGAGCTAAGAAACACCAAGGGGCAGTAAGCATTGGTGGGGATTGTCTATAGGCCCCCAAACAGTAGTGGAGATATAGGGGAGGGCATTAAACAGGAAATGAGAGTCGAATGCAAGAAGGGTACAACTATAATCATGGGTGACTTTAATCTACATGTAGATTGGTCAAACCAAATTAGCAATAATACTGTGGGGGAGGAATTCATGGAGTGTGTACGTGATGGTTTTCTCGACCAATACGTTGAGGAACCAACTAGAGAACAGGCGATCCTAGACTGGGTATTGTGCAATGAGAAAGCATTAATTAACGATCTTGTTGTGCGGGGTCCCTTAGGGAAGAGCGACCATAACATGATAGAATTCCTCATTAAGATGGAGAGTGAAGTGGTTGAATCCGAAACTAGGGTCCTGAATCTAAATAAAGGAAATTACGAAAGTATGAGATGCGAGTTGGCTATGATAGATTGGGGAACTTTACTAAAAGGGATGACTGTGGATAGGCAATGGCTAATATTTAAAGAACGTGTGCAATTATTCATTCCTGTCTGGTGCGAAAATAAAACAGGAAGGGTGGCTCAACCGTGGCTTACAAAAGAAATTAGGGATAGGATTAGATCTAAAGAGGAGACACATAAAATTGCCAGAAAAAGTGGCAAGCCTGAGGATTGGGAGCAGTTTAGAATTCAGCAAAGGAGGACAAAGAGATTGATTAATCGGGGAAAAATAGAGTATGAGAGTAAACTAGAAGGGAACATAAAAACTGACTGTAAAAGCTTCTATAAATATGTCAAGAGAAAAAGATTAGTGAAGACAAATGTAGGTCCCTTACAGTCAGAAATGGGGGAAATTATAATGGGGAACAAAGAAATGGCAGGACAATTAAACACATACTTTGGTTCTGTCTTCACAAAGGAGGACACAAATCACCTGCCAGAAATGTTAGTGAACCAACGGTCTAGTGAGAGGGAGGAACTGAAGGAAGCCAGTATTAGTAAAAAAAAGATAGTGCTCGGGAAATTAATGGGGCTAAAGGCTGACAAATCCCCAGGGCCTGATAATCTACATCCACAGTACTAAAGGAAGTGGCCCTTGAAATAGTGGATGCATTGGTGATCATCTTCCAAAATTCTATAGACTCTGGAACAGTTCCTACAGATTGGAGGGTGGCAAATGTAACCCCACTATTTAAAAAAGGAGGGAGAGAACAAACAGGGAATTACAGACCAGTTAGCCTAACATCAGTAGTGGGGAAAATGCTAGAGTCCATTATAAAAGATGTGATAACAGAACACTTGGAAGGCATTAACAGGATTGGACAAAGTCAGCATGGGTTTATGAAAGGGAAATCATGCTTAACAAATCTACTGGAGTTTTTTGAGGATGTAACTAGTAGAACAGATAGGGGAGAACTAGTGGATGTGGTGTATTTGGATTTTCAGATGGCTTTTGATAAGGTCCCACTCAAGAGGTTAGTGTGCAAAATTAAAGTACATGGGATTGGGGGGAATATACTGGCATGGATTGAGAATTGGAATCCATGCCAGTAGGAATAAATGGGTCTTTTTCCGGGTGGCAGGCAGTGACTAGTGGGGTACTGCAGGGATCAGTGCTTGGGCCCCAGCTATTCACAATATATATCAATGATTTGGATGAGGGAACTAAATGTAACATTTCCAAGTTTGCAGATGATACAAAGCTGGGGTGGAATGTGAGTTGTGAGGAGGATGCAAAGAGGTTCCAATGTGATCTAAACAAGTTGGGTGAGTGGGCAAGAACATGGCAAATGCAGTATAACATGGATAAATGTGAGTTTATCCACTTTGGTTGTAAAAACAGAAAGGCAGATTATTATCTGAATGGTGATAGATTGGGAAAAGGGGAGGTGCAACAAGACCTGGGTGTCCTTGTACACCAGTTGCTGAAAACGAGCATTCAGGTGCAGCAAGCAGTCAGGAAGGCGAATGGTATGTTTGCCTTCATTGCAAGAGGATTTGAGTACAGGAGCAGAGATGTCTTGCTGCAGTTTTTTCAGGGCCTTGGTGAGACCACGTCTGGAGTATTGTGTGCAGTTTTGGTCTCCTTATCTGAGGAAGGATGTCCTTGCCATGGAGGGAGTGCAACGAAGCTTTGCCAGACTGATTCCTGGGATGGCAGGACTGATGTATGAGGAGAGATTGGGTCGACTAGGCCCATATTCACTAGAGTTTAGAAGAATGAGAGGTGATCTCATCGAAACATATAAAATTCTAACCGGATTAGACAAACTAGATGCAGGGAGGATGTTCCCGATGACTGGGGAGTCCAGCACCAGGGGTCACAGTCTCAGGATACGGGGTATGCCATTTAGAACCGAGATGAGGAGAAATTTCTTCCCTCAGAAGGTGGTGAACCTGTGGAATTCTCTACCACAGAAGGCAGTGGAGGCCAAGTCATTAGATGTATTCAAGAAGGGGATAGATATATTTCTTAATGCTAAGGGGATCAAGGGATATGGGGAAAAAGCGGGAACAGGGTACTGAGTTAGACGATCAGCCATGATCATTTTGAATGGCGGAGCAGGCCCGAAGAGCCGAATGGCCTACTCTTGCTCCTATTTTCTATGTTTCTATGTTGTGGTAGGTAGATGGGAAAGTAGGGTTGAGGTCACAATCAGATCAGCCATGATCTTATCAAATGGCAAAGCAGGCTCGAGAGGCCAAATGGCCTACTCCTGCTCTCAATTTGTATGTATGTATGAGTTGTGGGGAGTTGGCCTGTCACTGAAGACAAGAATGTTGACCTTGCCTTATACTTGGTTCATTGATCTTGGGAGCAGGGTATTTTTGGCTGGAAACTAGCAGGAGCCATCTTTTCCATGAAGCAGGCAAGCAGAAAAATAAACAATGCTGCTGAAAAAAATAGAAAGAAGGAAGGAAATTGACAGAGGAGAGAGAGAAGGTGAAAAGAATTTAAAGTTGGGCAGATGGTAATAGTAGGAAAAGGACAAAGAAAACAATAAAACACTAATTTGAGAAAACAAAAAAATTTAACAAGTGAAAAATTGAAGAATTTCAGAAAAGATTGAGCAGTTAAACAAATTTTGAAACTAGTATATTGTTATTTTCTGTTATGGTTACTGTAAATTATTAATATATTATGCGTGTTTGAAGATGTTGATTGGGTATTTGCGGAATAGAGATGGATAGTAAGTGTCTAACAATGAAACTGCTGACAATGGTACAATTTTAAAGGGGGCATCGGAACAGAGAGTCCTGGGGATTCACATGTACAAATCTTTGAAGGTGGCAGGACAAATTGATAAAGCTGTTTAAAAAGCATATGGGATCCTTAGCTTTATAAATATAGGCATAAGAGTACAAAAGCAAGGAAGTTATGCTAAACATTTATAAATCACTGGTTAGGCTTCAGCTAGAGTAGTTTTCCCAATTCTGGGAATCACACTTTAGGAAAGATGCCAAGGCCTTGGAGAGAGTGCAGATAAGATTTACCAGAATTATACCACAGGTAAAGGGCTTCAGTTATGTGGAGAGACTAGAGAACCTGGGATTGTTCTCCTTCGAGCAGAGAAGGTTAAAGGGAGATTTAGTAGAGATCTTCAAAATTATATGGGGTTTTGATAGTGTAAATAAGAAAAAATTGTTTCCACTGGCTGTGCATCGGTAACCAGATATAAGACTTAAGACTTGTAAAAGAACCAGAGGGGAGATGAGGGGAATGTTTTTTCCGAGCGAGTTATGATCTGAAATGCACTACCTGAAAGGGTGATGGAAGCTGGTTCAATAGTATCTTTTAAAAGGGAATTGGATATATACTTGAAAAGGAAGAATTTGCAGGGCTATGGGAAAAGGACAGGAGAGTGGGACTAATTGGAAAGCTCTTTCAAAAATGGCCTATTTCTGTGCTGGAAAATTCTATGAATTGAAAACAAGTCACTCACGATGAAATACAGATTATCAAAGTTTGGAGTACAGTCTACTCCTGATGATGCAAAGTCAATTTTTACACCAAAACCACAAAATTGTTCAGTAATTCAAGTTAAGCAAAGTAAATATCAGGAAAGTATGAATTTAGTCAAAATATGTGAAATGTCAGATAATTTGAAATAAGAGGAATAGACGTTATTCAGAGGGAATTCTATCACGAGATAAAAAGCTATAGTTTCCCTCAGACTCCAATCTCAGCTGTTTCATAAATGATTCCAAGGATTTTCCACCACTCCCCCACTTGGAGGTCCAGCCCATCTTTTTGTTACTCTTGGTGAAGAAGAGCTTTTTGGCTTCTTTCCTCAATTTGCCTTTAGTAATTTTCAGCCTGTGCTGTCTTGTCCTGTTGCCATGAAATATTGCCGCAGATTAATTTTTCCATACTGTTTGCTATCTCCTATAAAAACCTCTCTCTGTTACCTCCTTTCTGATTTTGGGACTAAATGTCATGACAGCCATTTATTCCATTATTTCTGAATTGATCTTATTCTCGGATCTAGAGCCAAAATAGATTTGGGTCAATTTGGAAAATATATAATATGGAATTCTGATCATTGACTATAAGAAATGGAAGTCAGACTCTCCTGAATCCACAACTTTTTTGTATTTTAAAGATGCTAATAAAGTACAAAGAATATGACAATAACAAAAATACTGTTTTGACACTAAAGACTCTTAAAAATAAACTCCTTATCATATAAAGCTTGGTTTTCTTTTTGTTGTGAAGAGGGATGAAGTCAATTTTCCTAGTTTCAGATTTGGAACTTATTAGACAATGGTAATACTTCAGGTGTTGATATTCAGAGATAGTCATATTATCTTATTAGTATCCTTATTACTTATTACAAATTACTATTCATCATATGAATCTAGCAATAAATTTGTACGGATACAACACTTTTAATACTCTTTTTCTTAATCAACTCATTCATCTTGAGTTGATTAAGATAAAGAGCATAATTTTCAAACAGGGCTTGATAGTTTACAAGTAGTTGGAGGAGGTAGGGTTTTTACGTCAAAATGGAGCATCATTTAAAATTGCACTGAATGAGAGTGGAATGGTTCGGAAAGAAATGTATACTTTTGAATATATTGATGTACAGAATATTAGTTACAATAAAGTTCCTGTGGTAATATTCACTTTTACTGTTAGTTCTTCAAAAAAAGAGCAAAACTTTTCCCTTTACTTATTGGAAACACATGCACACCCAGAATTTGGACCCAACAAGAATACATTTGAAGCCCTGCAGTGTTTTTGTACTATTTTGCAACATGTCTGCACCATGGCCATAGTGACTGTTCTTCCTGAGGAGGAGCATGAAAATTGAGAGACTTAGCAGGGCCTGCATTCTGCAGTTTCACGTGAGGTATCGTAATCTCTCCCATATCTAAATCGCAATATCATTACTCAATGGAAGGTACCAGCAGTTCTTAGATTTATAGTCTAATGTTTTACTTCTTTCTCTCACTGTGAATCACAATATCATTATTTGAGAGCACCATGGGACTACCTTGCATACCTGCCAAGTTTCCAGCACTGTTTTCAGGACAGGAAAACAGCTGACCTGACTCAGTTTAAATTGCCTCATAATACATCACAACTCACCTCTTCTGCACCTGCACAGAAGTGATAAGGTGTCAGCCTTGGCTCAGTGGTAGCACTCTCACCTCTGAGTCAGAAAATTGTTGGTTCAAGCCCCAAGCCAGAGAATTGAGCACATAATATAGGCTGACACTCTTGTGAAGTACTGACAGAGTGCTGCACTGACAGAGGTGCCATCTTTCGAATTAAATATTAAACTGAGGCCTAGCTGCTCTCTCAGGTGGACGTAAAAGATCCCATGGTATTATTCAAAGAAGAGCAGGGAAGTTCTCCCAGGTGTCTCTGGCCATCATTTATTCCTCAACCAACATGACTAAAAGAAATAGATTATTTGGTAATTTTTCTCATTGCTTTTTGTGGGACCTTGCTGTATGTAGTTTGGCTGCTGCGCTTACCTACATTACAATGGTGACTACATTTCAAAACTACGTCATTGGCTCTGAACTGCTTTGGAACATCCTAGCCTGAAAGGCGTTATATAAATTCAAGTTCTTTGATCAATCCATTTACTTCATCTGCTCTAGTTTCAAATAGAACTTCCACATCTCCATTGTTTAAGCTGCCTCCAAAAAAAACTCAGTTTCTTCGTACATTCCAAATACTGTTTTTCTCCTCAACTACCGTTAACTCTCTATAAAGCCCAAGACCATCCAAGACTTTACTATTACTCCATGTCTGAAGTGGCTCTTCTAGCACCCCTCACACTCTTGGACTGAATGCAAGGGACTGATAGACAATCCCTCTTCCATCTTTAGCGTCCAATCTCGCTCCCATTTTAGTTTTTCTTTGTTATTCATGTTACTGTGGTTCATTTTTTTTTATCAGTTTTCCTCTCTCATTCCTTCTAAGCTCCAAATATGTTATCCTATATGGTCTCCCTCCTCCCTACAACTCAGTGTTGAAACCAAGGCTCACTGTATAGTCTCCAACTCTAACTTATATTTTAAGAAATCAAAATTTAAAAGTCCTTACCTATTTCAGTGTTTCTTTCCCCTAACAATCTTCAAGTTTTTAAAATTCAAGCTTGGTATTAACCTAATCATCACACCTTGATTTACTTCATCTTCTCTTTCATTCTTTTCAATCTTGGTATTGTACAGCACTATGGGTTTTGAGGATCTTTTATATCCACCCGAGAGTACAGACATTACTGGTTTAATATATCATCCAAATGATGGCACCTCTGATAGTGCAGCACTCCCTCGGTACTGCATTGAAATGTGAGCCTAAATTATGTAGTCAAGTCTCTGGAACGGGGCTTGAACCCCCCCAACCTTCTGACTCGGAGGAGAGAGTGCTACCACTGAGCCAAGCCTGGCACCCCAAAGGTGAGACGATCAAAGATAAGAGGTAGTATCTGTGCATTGGACGAGTGAGAAACTGTGCCTGAAGAATTGAATGAGATTTTTATTACTCCATTGAAGGACATTGATATAAATGGAGGTTATAGTGATACAGCCATTGTACTGTGAGAGGACTGGAGGTTGTGAGCACTGAGCACATGTGATCTGAAGGAAGTTAATGAATATACAGTGCAGCCATTGGCAAGGATGGGGTTGGATGATGAGTGGAGAAAATCATTGATGCAAAGAAGTAACAGAATGAAAGAGAATACAGAGCCCTTGAATTAATGAAAAAGTAAAAAATGAGAGCAATTTCATGGACCCTGCAGTATTCAAAAAAATTATTTTTAAAAATTCATTATTATAGATTTGAGCAGCTTTAAACTGAAAATATGCCAATGTTTCTTGAGTTGATGGTAATAAATTATGGCACATGTTTCTAATAACTACATTCCCTTTGTTTATAGCTCTGAATTTCTAAGCATCTGCTTGGAACTCGTTCTTCTAAGTGGTTTTATTACAGAGCAAATTATATGCTTATGTAAATATTGTTTTCATGCAGTGAAGAGCTACGCAAAGAAGCACGTCAGCTAAAACGGGAACTATTGGCAGCAAAACAGAAGAAGGCAGAAATTCTTAAAAAGGAAGAAGAAGAGGAGTCACAAGGTAAGAATTAATAATATATTTATGCCTATTGCTGAAATTTGGGATTTGTATAGCTGTTTTGGTTGAGAAATCAGCCGAGCCTCCCTGCTACCGCACACAGATGAGCAGGCCACTCGATTTGTCATGTTCCCGCCTGGGAGTTAAAATCAAACACTTAGTCAGGTTTTTCATTAAAGTTACCCAGTTTCATAAGAATCCAGCAAGTGAGCCATTTTCATTTAAAAAAGTAAGACCCGTTCATTTTACTTACTTATGGGTTAGCATTGCCTGATATAGGGTGGATGTGCCTTGGCTATACTTCAAGGCTGATGCCCCGCCAAGGCAGTTTTAACTGCAGTCTGTTGTTATGTCTTCCCGTTACAGACAGAGACTAAAGGCTTTCCCGTTACAGACACATTATTGCCCAAAATATTTATCTATAGGACATGATTTTGAACAGTTAAATAATATCAGTAAAAAGACTAGTGAGATTTTAAGACCTCTGTACTTGCTGAAATCAGTGTGACTCATGGACCAATGAGGCTACAACGATTGATACAATTGGGTACAGGCAATGAATGAACTTCACTACACACCCTTTGGCTAGTGATCCAAATGTATGGTCAATTAGGATGGTATTCCCTCATGATACAAGCTTTCAATGCCTTAACGTAGCCATGAGAAAATTAGCATATGGATGGTAATTGGATCTGTCCCAGATCAGTTCACTGTGATTTTGTTTTTCTCCCCCCCCCCCCCCCACCTTTCTCTCCCTCCTGCTCTTTCCCCTTCCCCTCTGCCCCTGTACCCTTGCTCCCTATCCCTGCCATCTCCCCTTTCCTCTCTTCCTCCTTCCCCCTCCTCCTCTTTCCCTTTCCCTCTCATTTCCTCTCCCACCTCCCTCTCCCTCCCTCCCTCATAATTTTGAATCAATCAGATCGCCTCAATCTTCTTTGTTCTAATGAAAAGAGCTCCAATTTCTCTATTCTCTTTTCATTATTAAAATCTCTCTTCGTAACTAAAACTTCTTATTCCTGGTTTCATCTTCCTAAATCTGTGACATCTTTCCTAAAATAAGGCATCCAAAACCTGCGG
Organism: Heptranchias perlo; assembly: GCF_035084215.1. Lineage (NCBI taxonomy): Eukaryota > Metazoa > Chordata > Chondrichthyes > Hexanchiformes > Hexanchidae > Heptranchias > Heptranchias perlo. The sequence goes on from NC_090325.1 coordinate 72,531,151, forward strand.
CCTAACCAATGATTTGTAAAATTATCTTTGTTTTTGTACTCATTATTCCTACTTGTATTATAGCTTTACTGAAAAAATTTACAGGGGTACAGGGAAAGAATGGGACCAATTGGATAGCTCTTTCAAAGAGCTGGCACAGGCACTATGGGCCGAGTGGCCTCCTCCTGTGCTGTACCTACCATGATACAATGTCCTCCTACTTTTAAAGATTTGTATATCTGAACCCCCAACTCTCTACTCCTTTTAAAGCTTTACCATTTAGTTTATATGTCCTATGTTTATTCTTCCTCACAAAATGTATCACCTCATATTTCTCTGGATTAAATTTTATCTGACATCTTATCTGCCCAATTTACTAACTTGCCTAGTCTCTTGAAGTTGCTTACAGTGCTCTTAACAATTAACCATTGTTGGGTTCAGGATAATCCTTATCCTTCACTTTTAATACAGGCTTGTGGACTCAAGAGGTAGAGAAACATCTGATTCATAATCTTTATCAATACACCAGTACAAACCCAGTACACGCATTGACATGAGATTGACATCAATTATACTCACAGGCAACAAACTCATCGGGCCTCGTGAACCGCATCTTCTCACCATTCACAGTAGTCTCATCATATCTACTTAGTTCCTAAAGGTGTGTTGTACCTTTATACAGTTAATTACGAAAAGTAACCGTGCTGTTAGTAAGCGTCCATAGTACGTATAGTTAGTACGTAAGTATGTAAGGTTAGTACGTAAGCACGTTGGTGGTTACGCAGACCACTTCACCCCCTTTCGCACGTGCTTATTAGCAACACCATCAGTTTATTATTCTCTGGACAATTCATATGCATGATTAGCCAAGGGTGGCCTTCAGAATCATCGCTTCCTTATCTTTTTTTTAGATATTTATTTTACTGAGGCCTTTCTCCATCTCCCAACACCTCCGCTAGACATCTGGGCATCTGTCCAACAATTAACATTCCATTCTCAGACCATCCTACACTTAACTTCTCAGTCTTATATCAGCATTGTCTAGAGTGTAATTTAATCCAATTTAACCCTTACCTCTATCACAGCCTACCATACTTATATGCTGCTGACTATTCTACCTGGCTAACCATGCTTCCTACTTTTGTGTCATTGTAAATTTTGATATTGTGCCCTCTATATTCACATCCAGATCATTTATATAGAGAAGAGCAATGGTCTCAACACTGACCCCGGGGTTATCACTGTTTACACCCCTTCAGTCCGAAAAACACTACTTTATGTTTCCAACCTTTAACCAATTTCCTATCGCGCTGCCACACTCCCTGTATGTTTTCATTTTATCTACAAGCCTTCTATACCGCACCTTATCAGATGCCTTTTGAAAATCCAAATATACAACATCCACACCATTTCCTTTTTCACTACACTCCATTCTTTCCTCAAAGAACTCTATTACATTTGTCAGATTTGCTTTTTACAAATCCACGTTGGCTGTTCTTAATTAACCCATATCTTTCTAGATGAGTATCAATTTTATCCTATATTGTGGCCTCTGGAAGTTTACCCACAATCAATGTTAGGCTGATTAATCTGTGATTACCTGGTCTATCCATTTCCCTCTTTTTTGAATAGAGGTGTTACATTCCTCTCTGACTTCCCTCAGCATTCTAGGATGTGTGCCATCATAGCCTGGTGCCTCAAGTTTAAAGCCTGATGAAGGATACACACTTTAAGAAATGCTAAGTGTCCTGTGCATTTCCAACATTTTCTGCTCTTATTTCAGATATCTAGCCTTTGCAGTTTTATTTTTATTAATATGCTTTGGGTTAGTAAAGTCATAGCTATGTTTACAATTGAATTAGTGAGTACACAAGAATAAAAAAAAGTATCGGCAGAGAAAGAAACTTGAAAATGGAGGGTTTCCCAGGAAGCAGAACGCAGCAGGTGAATTACATAGAATTTTTAGCTCTCGGCACTACCAATGTTCCAGCTTTTATGGGCAAAGCTCATACTGTGGGTGGAACTTCACCTCAATTCATAAAATTGGGAGTGCAAAACTTTTGTATTGTATTTTAATATTTAAATGAATCCACGCATGCTAGTAGCGCAGCCTCATTATTTGGCCCCAAATCATCCCTTGTAAAATTGGGCATGAATTGAGTTTATGACCTCTTGGATTGGAAAATTGCCAATGTCACTCCACTATTTAAGAAGGGTAAGAGATATAAATGAGGAAATTATAGGCCTACTAGTCTAATGTTTGGTGTAGGGAAGTTACCAGAATCTATTATTAGGGACAGAGTGATTGAGCACTTGAACAGACATGAACTGATCAGAGAGAGCCAGCATGGATTTGTAAAGAATAAGTCATGTCTAACAAACGTAGTTGAATTTTTTGAGGAGGTAACTAACATGGTGGATAAGGGAGTGTCAATGGATGTTGTTTATATGGACTTCCAGAAGGCATTCAATAAGGTTCCACATAAGAGACTGTTAACAAAAATGAGAGCACATGGAATTTGAGGCAGCTTATTGACATGGGTAGGGAATTGGTTAGGACATGGGAGACAGAGAGTAGGGATAATGGGTATGTACTCCAATTGGCAGGATGTGACCAGTGGTGTCCCTCAGGGATCTGTACTGGGGCCTCAGCTTTTCACTGTATTTATAAATGACATAGATGAAGCAATAGAGAGCCATATATCCAATTTTGCTGATCACACCAAGTTAGGTGGCACAGTAAATAATGTAGATGGGAGCAGAAAGTTGGAAAGGGACATTGATAGATTAAGTGAGTGGGCAAAAATGTGGCAGATGGTGTTCAGTGTGAGGTCATCCACTTTGGGCCTAAGAAAAATAGATTAGATTAGAGTATTTTCTAAATGGCGATAAATTAGGAATTGTGGAGGAGCATTGAGATTTAGGGGCCCAAGTACAGAAATCACAAAGTTAGTGGACAGATACAAAAAATTATTAAAAAGGCTACTGGAATGTTGGCCTTCATCTCAAGGGGCTGGAATACAAAGGGGTGGAAGTTATGTTACAGTCATATAAACAATAACAGCAACAATTTGCAATTATATAGCAACTTTAACATAGTAAAACGTCCCAAAGTGCTTCACAGGAGCGCTATCAAACAGAGTTTGAGATCGAGCCACATAAGGAGGTATTAGGTCAGGTGACCAAAAGCTTGGTCAAAGAGGTAAGTTTTAAGGAGCGTCTTAAAGGAGGATAGAGAGGCGGAGAGGTTTAGGTTGGGAATTCCAGAGCTTAAGCATGGCTGCCAATGTTGGAGTGATGAAAATCGGGGATGTGCAAGAGGCCAGAATCGGAGGAGAGCAGAGACCTCGGAGGGTTGTAGGGCTGGAGGAGGTAGGGAGGAGTGAGGCCATGGAAGGATTTGAAAACAAGGATAAAAATTTTAAAATAAAGGCGTTGCCGGTCAGCGAGCACAGGAGTGTTGGTAAAGGAGGGCCCGAAAGCGGGAGAGCTGAGCTAAGCAAGATCGGAGGCGGATAAAGGAGGGTCGAAGAGCGGGAGGGGAGAGCTGAGCTAAGCGAGATCGGAGGCGGATAAAGGAGGGCCCGAAAGCGGGAGAGCTGAGCTAAGCAAGATCGGAGGCGGATAAAGGAGGGCCGAAGAGCGGGAGGGGAGAGCTGAGCTAAGCAAGATCAGAGGCGGATAAAGGAGGGCCGAAGAACGGGAGGTAAGAGCTGAGCTAAGCGAGATCGGAGGCGGATAAAGGAGGGTCCGAGAGCAGGAGAGCTGAGCTAATCGAGATTGGAGGCAGATAAAGGAGGGTCCGAGAGCGGGAGAGCTGAGCTAATCGAGATCGGAGGCAGGTAAACTGGGATCAACGGCGGAGTTCCAGAGGTGACGCGGCGCAGGGGAGGCAGCTGATTGGTAAGTAGGTGCAGCTGAGTATTTCTACTATTCTAAAATGCAGCAACTAAAGTAAAAAGAAAGGGAAGGTCTGCAGGTCTTATAGCAAGTAGCGTTTTTTTAGTGAATCAAGGTCCCGAGTGTAGTTAACATTCTCTAAATTAAGAGTAATTTAAAGAAGTAAACTCCTTAAAGGGAGTAACTAACGAGCTTAATCTAAGGCAAGTGATGGCAGCAGAGCTCGCACCCGTGATGTGCTCCTCCTGCGCTATGTGGGAAGTCATGGACACTACCGGTGTCCCTAGCGACTACATGTGTGTCCAGCTGCAGCTACTGGCTAACTGCATTTCGGAGCTGGAGCTGCAGGTGCATTCACTGTGGAGCGTCCGCGATGCTGAAATTATTGTGGATAGCACGTTCAGTAAGGTGGTCACACCGCAGGTAAAGATTACGCAGGAAGAAAAGAAATGGGTGACCGCCAGGAAGAGTAGAAGGACTAGGCAGGTAGTGCAGGAGTCCCCTGGGGTCATTTCCCTCTCAAACAGGTATACTGCTTTGGATACTGTTGTAAACAATTTTACAACACCAAGTTATAGTCCAGCAATTTTATTTTAAATTCACAAGCTTTCGGAGATTCTCTCCTTCCTCAGAGAATCTCCGAAAGCTTGTGAATTTAAAATAAAATTGCTGGACTATAACTTGGTGTTGTAAAATTGTTTACAATTGTCAACCCCAGTCCATCACCGGCATCTCCACATCTTGGATACTGTTGGGGGAGATGGTTTATCAGAGGAAAGCAGCAAGAGCCAAGTATGTAGCACCATGGGTTGATCTGCTGCACAGGAGGGGAGGAATAAGAGTGGCAGGGCTATAGTAATAGGGGATTCAATTGCAAGGGGAACAGATAGGCGTTTCTGTGGCCGCAAACGTGACTCCAGGATGGTATATTGCCTCCCTGTTGCTAGGGTCAAGGATGTCACGGAGCGGCTGCAGGGCATTCTGGAGGGGGAGGGTGAACAGCCAGTAGTCATGGTTGATATCGGTACCAACGACATAGGTTAAAAAAAGGGATGAGGTCCTGCAAGGTGAATTTAAGGAGTTAGGAGATAAATTAAAAAGCAGGACCTCAAAGGTAGTGATCTCAGGATTACTACCAGTGCCACGTGCTAGTGAGTATAGGAACAGGAGAATAGACCGTATGAATGCATGGTTGCAGGGATGGTGTTGGAGGGAGGGATTTAGATTCCTGGGACATTGGGACCGGTTCTGGGGAAGGTGGGACCTGTACAAGCTGGACGGGTTACACCCGAGCAGGACCGGGACCGATGTCCTCGCGGGGGTGTTTGCTAGTGCTGTTGGGGAAGGTTTAAACTAGAATGGCAGGGGGATGGGAACCTGAGCAGGGAGACAGAGGAGGGGGAAACAAGCATAGAAACAAAAGACAGAAAGGGAAGAAGCAATAGTGGAAGGCAGAGAAAACAAGGGCGAAAAACAAATAGAGCCATAGTGTAACATAAAACTAAGATGACTAGCAGTCTTAAAAAGACAAGTCTAAAGGCATTGTGTCTTAATACGCGGGGCATTCGCAATAAGGTAAATGAATTAACAGCGCAGATAGATATTAACGGTTATGATATAGTTGCGATTATGGAGACATGGCTGCAGGGTGACCAAGGATGGGAACTGAACATCTAGGGGTATTCAATATTTAGGAAGGACAGGCAAAAAGGGAAAGGAGGTGAGGTAGCATTGTTAGTAAAGGAGGAAATCAATGCAATAGTGAGGATGGATATTGGCTCGGAAAATCACAATGTGGAATCTGTATGGGTGGAGCTCAGAAACACCAAGGGCAGAAAACGTTGGTGGGGATTGTCTATAGGCCCCCAAACAGTAGTGGAGATATAGGGGAGGGCATTAAACAGGAAATGAGAGACGCATGCAAGAAGGGTACAACTATAATCATGGGTGACTTTAATCTACATATAGAATGGTCAAACCAAATTAGCAATAATACTGTGGGGGAGGAATTCCTGGAATGTGTACGTGATGGTTTTCTAGACCAATACGTTGAGGAACCAACTAGAGAACAGGCGATCCTAGACTGGGTATTGTGCAATGAGAAAGGATTAATTAACAATCTTGTTGTGCGGGGTCCCTTAGGGAAGAGCGACCATAACATGATAGAATTCCTCATTAAGATGGAGAGTGAAGTAGTTGAATCCAAAACTAGGGTCCTGAATCTAAATAAAGGTAATTACGAAAATTATAATGGGGAACAAAGAAATGGCAGAACAATTAAACACATACTTTGGTCTGTCTTCACAAAGGAGGACACAAATGACCTCCCAGAAATGTTAGGGAACCAAGGGTCTTGTGAAGGGAGGAACTGAAGGAAACCAGTATTAGTAAAAAAAGGGAAATTAATGGGGCTAAAGGCTGACAAATCCCCAGGGCCTGATAATCTACACCCCAGAGTACTAAACGAAGTGGCCCTTGAAATAGTGGATGCGTTGGTGGTCATCTTCTAAAATTCTATAGACTCTGGAACAGTTCCTACAGATTGAAGGGTGGCAAATGTAACCCCACTATTTGAAAAAGGAAGGAGAGAAAAAACAGGGAATTACAGACCAGTTAGCCTAACATTAGTAGTGGGGAAAATGCTAGAGTCTATTATAAAAGATGTGATAACAGAACACTTGGAAGGCATTAACAGGATTGGACAAAGTCAGCATGGGTTTATGAAAAGGAAATCATGCTTAACAAATCTACTGGAGTTTTTTGAGGATGTAACTAGTAGAATAGATAGGGGAGAACCAGTGGATGTGGTGTATTTGGATTTTCAGAAGGCTTTTGATAAAGTCCCACACAAGAGGTTAGTGTGCAAAATTAAAGCACATGGGATTGGAGGGAATATACTGGCATGGATTGGTTGACAGACAGGAAACAGAGAGTAGGAATAAATCAGGCAGTGATTAGTGGGGTACTGCAGGGATCAGTGCTTGGGCCCCAGCTATTCACAATATATATCAATGATTTGGATGAGGGAACTAAATGTAACATTTCCAAGTTTGCAGACAACACAAAGGTGGGGTGGAAGTTGAGCAGTGAGGAGGATGCAAAGAGGCCCCAATGTGATTTAGACATGTTGGGTGAGTGGGCAAGAACATGGCAGATGCAGTATAACATGGATAAATGTGAGGTTATCCACTTTGGTTGTAAAAACAGAAAGGCAGATTATTATCTGAATGGTGATAGATTGGGAAAAGGGGAGGTGCAACGAGACCTGGGTGTCCTTGTAAACCAGTTGCTGAAAGCGAGCATTCAGGTGCAGCAAGCAGTTAGGAAGGCGAATGGTATGTTTGCCTTCATTGCAACAGGATTTGAGTACAGGAGCAGTGATGTCTTACTGCAGTAATACGGGGCCTTGGTGAGACCACATCTGGAATATTGTGTGCAGTATTGGTCTCCTTATCTGAGGAAGGATATCCTTGCCATGGAGGGAGTGCAACGAAGGTTGACCAGACTGATTCCTGGGATGGCAGGACTGATGTATGAGTAGAGATACAGCAAAGGCTATGGGCCCCGACAACATCCCAGCTGTAGTGCTGAAGACTTGTGCTCCAGAACTAGCTGCACCTCTAGCCAAGCTGTTCCAGTACAGCTACAACACTGGCATCTATCCGACAATGTGGAAAATTGCCCAGGTATGTCCTGTCCACAAAAAGCAGGACAAATCCAATCCGGCCAATTACCGCCCCATCAGTCTACTCTCAATCATCAGCAAAGTGATGGAAGGTGTCATCGACAGTGCTATCAAGCGGCACTTACTCACCAATAACCTGCTCACCGATGCTCAGTTTGGCTTCCGCCAGGACCACTCGGCTCCAGACCTCATTACAGCGTTGGTCCAAACATTGACAAATGAGCTGAATTCCAGAGCTGAGGTGAGAGTGACTGCCCTTGACATCAAGGCAGCATTTGACCGAGTGTGGCACCAAGGAGCCCTAGTAAAATTGAAGTCAATTGGAATCAGGGGGAAAACTCTCCAGTGGCTGGAGTCATACCTAGCACAAAGGAAGATGGTAGTGGTTGTTGGAGGCCAATCATCTCAGCCCCAGGGCATTGCTGCAGGATTTCCTCAGGGCATTGTCCTCGGCCCAACCATCTTCAGCTGCTTCATCAATGACCTTCCCTCCATCATAAGGTCAGAAATGGGGATGTTCGCTGATGACTGCACAGTCTTCAGTTCCATTCGCAACCCCTCAAATAATGAAGCAGTCCGAGCCCGCATGCAGCAAGACCTGGACAACATCCAGGCTTGGGCTTATAAGTGGCAAGTAACATTCGCACCAGATAAGTGCCAGGCAATGACCATCTCCAACAAGAGAGAGTCTAACCACCTACCCCTGACATTCAACGGCATTACCATCACCGAATCCCCCACCATCAACATCCTGGGGGTCACCATTGACCAGAAACTTAACTGGACCAGCCATCTAAATACTGTGGCTACGAGAGCAGGTCAGAGGCTGGGTATTCTGCGGCGAGTGACTCACCTCCTGACTCCCCAAAGCCTTTCCACCATCTACAAGGCACAAGTCAGGAGTGTGATGGAATACTCTCCACTTGCTTGGATGAGTGCAGCTCCAACAACACTCAAGAAGCTCGACACCATCCAAGATAAAGCAGCCCGCTTGATTGGCACCCCATCCACCACACTAAACATTCACTCCCTTCACCACCGGCGCACTGTGGCTGCAGTGTGTACCATCCACAGGATGCACTGCAGCAACTCGCCAAGGCTTCTTCGACAGCACTTCCCAAACCCACGACCTCTACCACCTAGAAGGACAAGAGCAACAGGCACATGGGAACAACACCACCTGCACGTTCCCCTCCAAGTCACACACCATCCCGACTTGGAAATATATTGCCGTTCCTTCATTGTCGCTGGGTCAAAATCCTGGAACTCCCTTCCTAACAGCACTGTGAGAGAACCGTCACCACAAGGACTGCAGCGGTTCAAGAAGGCGGCTCACCACCACCTTCTCGAGGGCAATTAGGGATGGGCAATAAATGCTGGCCTCGCCAGCGACGCCCACATCCCATGAACGAATAAAAAAAAAAGATTGGGTCGACTAGGCCTCTATTCACTAGAGTTTAGAAGAATGAGAGGTGACCTCATCGAAACATATAAAATTCTAACAAGACTAAACAGACTAGATGCAGGGAGGATGTTCCCGATGGCTGAGGAGTCCAGAAGCAGGGGTCACAGTCTCAGGATATGGGGTATGCCATTTAGAACCGAGGTGCGGAGAAATTTCTTCACTCAGGGTGGTGAACATGTGGAATTCTCTACCACAGAAGGCAGTGGAGGCCAAGTCATTAGATGTATTCAAGAAGGATATCGATATATTTCTTAATGCTAAAGGGATCAAGGGATATGGGGAAAAAGCGGGAACAGGGTACTGAGTTAGACGATCAGCCATGATCATTTTGAATGGCGGAGCAGGCCCGAAGGGCCAAATGGCCTACTCTTGCTCATGTTTTCTATATTTTCTATGTTTTTCTATGGTACGAGTTAGGATACGAGCAGCAGAATTTTGGATGAGCTCAAGTTTATGGAGGGTGCAAGGTGGGAAGGCAGCCAGGAGAGCATTGAATAGTCGAGTCTAGAGGTAACAAGGGCATGGATGAGGGTTTCAGCACCAGATGAGCTGAGGCGGGGGCAGAGACGGGCGATGTTTCAGAGGTTACATAAAGCTCTGATTAGACCCCATTTGGAGTGCTGCATTCAGTTCTGGGCACCGCACCTCAGCCTTGGAGGGGATGTAGCGCAAATTCACCAGAATGATACTGGGGCTAGTCTTGTATTCCCTTAAGGATAGATATAATTGAGGTATTAAAAATGATTAAAGGAGTTGATTGGGTAGATAGAGAGCAACTATTTCCTCTGATGGGGAAGTCCAGAACAAGGGGGCATAACCTTAAAATTAGAGCTAGGCTGCTCAGGGGTGATGTGAGGAAGCATTTCTTCAAACAAAGGGTAGTGGAAATCTGGAAACCCCCCCCCCCCCCCCTCCCAAAAGAAAAAGTGCTGTTGAGGCTAGGTCAATTGAAAGTTTCAAAACTGAGATTGATGGATTTTTGTTAGGCAAGGGTATTAAGGGTTATGGAACCAAGGCAGGTAGTTGGAGTTAAGTTACAGATCAGCCATGATCTAATTGAATGTTGTAACAGGCTCGAGGGGCTGAATGGCCTACTCCTGTTCCTATGTTCCTTCGCTTGCAGAGTGTGAGGTCTCGCCAGTGGCGTGGGACTTCACAAAATTTACCTTCATTTTTTCTGAGAGCAACTTTCTGCATGTGTGCAAATTTAAATATGTTTGTGTGCATGTATATTGGTAAGTGCCTGAGCAGACAGCTGCCTCCCAGCCCTGGTCCCTATTCCACTTTCTGCTTTGTACCTAGGGAGAAAGAGGATAATTTCTGCAACTTTTACAGAGCAAGAGGCCCAATTCTGTCTCCTGATATCTCTGAGTTGAGAGAAACAAATGGAGAAAGAGATTCAAAAAAAAGCAGAAACTATGTGACAGGATTCAGCAACAGTGAATGATGCAGAGAAAATAGAGGAGACAGAGTGAAATATAAACAAACAGAAAGAAAGACAATTAGAGAGCAGAAGATGAGCAGAGACATAGTTACAGAAAGAGAGACCTTGGGCTCGATTTTAACTGCCAGGCAAGAACGAGGCAAAACAAGCGGTGTGCCCGTCTGGGAGCGGCAGCAGGCAGGCTCGGCCGGGTCTCCATTAGCATGCCATTTGCCAACTTTCTGACCAAAATGGGACGACAGAAGACTGCTGCAAGATACCCAGGAGTACAATCCCCAACATAAGGTAAGTGCTCCAGGAGGAGAATCATGGTTGGGGGTGGAGTGGTTGAAGCCTGATGCAGGGGAGGCCCAAGGTTTCCTTGTGAGGCCCAGAAAAGCACTTCTGCTCCTCTTGGCCCACAAGGAAACTAAAAAATAAAATGTTTAAACTTGCTTTACTCGGCTTCTACTGGCCCTGGCTACTATTCTCAACCAGGTTTGCCCTGGCAGGGAAGCCACCACTGCTCCTCCACTCAGACCGTGGGTTAAAATGGCAGATCGAGCTCTGATGACATAATTGGAATCAATCTGCATTTATAAAGAGGACCCTGATGACTTGGGGCAGTTATTCTTACCGCATACAATTTAAAATTGCAATAGCCAGATCAGGGCAGGAAAGGAGTGGACAAGCCCCCCACACTTTTTTGACTGCACCCCCGCCCCGTCTGGTTTTTGCCAGGTGAGGTGAGTTAAAATCGAACCCATTATTTTGTCCATGAGCAATGCCACAGGAGATTATCTAGCAATTATAGAAGAACATAAAAATCAGGGATACAAAAAGAAATCAGGTACTCAAAAAGCCATTCGGTGCATTAATGCATATTTCTTTGGAATGAAGCCTTTTTGTATAAGAGCAAGCATAGTTTCAGCTTCCTTAATTCTGTCATGGTATGTAAGGGGTTGGAAACTACATTCACTCAAAGAAAACAAAATGTCCTAGTTTTTGATATAATTGTTGCTATCAGTCGTTTGTCTGAGCCGTATGTCTGAGGGAGGTGCCAAGCCATTCAGTTTAAATTTAAACATTTTATGGGATTGGTTGGAATATATTTTTAATTGGCTGCTCTTTTGGAATAGTGTGTTACTGCTCATATTCATTTATTTGTATTCTTTTGCATTTTAACAAATTTGTTTGACAGTTAAAGCCTAAGTCACAATCCAGTGTATAAATGCAAGTTGTTGTAGTGTGGGAGGCCAGCCTTATTTAAATCTTTTATGTAGGTTCCCAACAAAATTCCAAACTAGGAGCTCACTTTTGGAGAGGGGTTAGATGGGAATGGCTCTGCAGGCAGGTGCTTGCAGCAGCTTAGAGGTTGAGCAGCCTCAAAGACCAAAAATAAAAGGAATTTCCTTTGTCTTATCAACTGGCAAAATCTTCCACTCCTTTGGCACTAAATGAATGTATTGTTCTTCCCTGTACCTTTTAAATTGTTGGTAGTGTTGCGCCTCTTTTGGAATTATGGCCCTCTCTCAAGTGAATAGCCCTGCACCTCTCCATCACCTCTCCCACCATAGTGTTTTATTATCTTTCTTGGTAGATTATTCCAAATATTTCTCACTCTTTGGCTAAAGAAGTTTTTCCTGATGAAGGTCAGTTTGGCTCACTTGGTAGGACTCTTGTCTCTGAGTCAGAAGGTTACGGGTTCAAGCCTCACTGCAGGATTTCACAATATAAAAGAAGTTAACAGTTCAGTGCCATACAGAGGGTGCTGCGTTGTCAGAAACTTTAAACTGAAAGAAAGGCCTGTTCAGATGAAGCTTCCATAGAACTTTTTCAAAGAGTAGGGACTTCTGATATCCCTTCATTTCCCCCCAGCCAACACCATTAAAAACAGATTAGCTGATTATTTGCAGACGACACCAATTTATGGGGTATAGTTAATACTGAGGAGGACTGCGACAAAATACAGGAAGACATTAATAAACTTGCAGAATGGGCGTGTAATTGGCAAATTATTTTCAATAGAAATAAGTGTGAAGTGGTACATTTTAGTAGGAAGAATAAGGAGGCTACTTACTCCTTGAAAAATAAGAGCCTAAATGGGGTAGAGGAGCAGAGAGATCTGGGGGTACAGATACACAAATCACTAAAAGTAGCGACGCAGGATAATAAGGCCATAAAAAAGCAAACAAAGCACCGGAGTTTATTTCTCGAGGGTTAGAATTGAAAAGCAGGAAAGTTATGTTAAACCTATATAGCACCTTGGTTTGACCACACTTGGTGTACTGTGAACAGTTCTAGTCTCCATATTATAAAAAGGATATAGAGGCACTGGAGAAGGTGCAAAAAAGATTTACTAGGATAATACCAGAACTGAGAGGTTATACCTATCAGGAAAGATTGAACAGGCTGGCGCTCTTTTCTCAAAATAGAGGTCTTCAAGATTATGGAAGGGTTTGATAGGGGAGACCAGAACAAGGGGTCATAAATATAAGTTAGTTACTAATAAATCCAATATGGAATTCAGGAGAAATTTCTGTACCCAGAGATTGGATTCAGTGTGGAACTTGCTACCACAAGGAGTAGTTGAGGCGACTTGCATAGATGCATTTAAGGGGAAGCTAGATAAACACATGAGGGAGAAAGGAATGGAAGGATATGTCGATGTGGATAGATGAAGATGGGTGGGAGGAGGCTCGTGTGGAGCATAAACACTGGCATGGACCTGTTGGGTCGAATGGCCTCTTTCTGTTACATTCTATGTAATTTATCCCATGTGCTATTTGTGGGACCTTGCTGTGTGAAAATTGGCTGCTCTTTTTGCCTACAGAACAATAGCAACTGCTTAGCAAACAGTCTGAACAGAAAATGCTGGAAATACATTGTAACATTGAGATCGCTGTGCATTTTCAACATTTCCTATTTTTATTTCCGATTTCCAGCATTTTCAATTTGGTGTTCTTTTTATGTTTATCAGACTGAATCTCTTTCCCAGTGGGTGCGAGTTCGCAGCACAAAATTGCTCCGAATTGGCACTAGTTCGTCAGTTTCACCGAGTTCTTCAGGAAATGTTACACTACTACAGTGAGGGGTGTTCATTTAGATCAGGGTAAGCACATTGGTCAAAGTAGAAGATTCCTCAAAATATAACCTAATGTAGGAGTGCTTGATGCTGATATTGTGCAAAAGTGATGAAATATTTGATTCCCCAAAATGAGTAGCCGTCACCTTAATGAGCATAAAATTCATTAAAGGTTTATAATGAGAATAAATCAGAATATGAGTTCAATTAATAATAAATGTTTGTGATTAACTTAAAAAGTGAAGATACTATAACTATGGTAATGCTTGACAAACTTGTTTGGCTGTAAAGGTCCTATGTGAAATGAGTTTGGACAGTCTCAATCCAGTTCCAGTGGCCATGTGCCGACAGCACAAAACTGTCCCTAATTTGACACTAACTGACAATCACACTTTGAGAGGAAAAGGGATGAGAAACTATGGTAACGAGAAGAGGCTTCAGATACTGGGACTATTTCCACTTAAACAGAGAAGGCTAATAGGTGATTAATTAGAGGTTTTTTAAATTATGACAGGTTTCAAAAGGGTGAATAGAGAAAGACTATTTCCAGTGATTGAGGAGTCAATATTTAACAGTTATCAATTTAAAATTGTTAGTGGAAGAGTGAGGAGAGATGTCAGGAGAAATTTCTTTACTGAGTTTTTAGAGCATGGAATACTTCTCCAGTAGTAGTTGAGGTAAAGACCATTGTATCTTTTAAGGAAAGAATAAATAAACATTTGAAGCAGAAGATGATACAGCACTTTGCGGAGAGAATGAGACAATGGAATTAGTTTTGGATTGCTCTAAGGAAAAGCCGACACAGGCATGGTGGGCCAAATGACCTCCTTTTGTCATGAAACCTTCTACAGTTGCTGGTGTGGGAAAGACGAAAAATGGCACACTGATACTCTTCTGAGGTTGGAACTGAGACATTGTTGAGACATGGTAGAGGGAGCTTTACTCTGCATCTGGCTTTACCTCACCTGAGAGTGCTTGATGCTGTTACTTGATACCTGAAATAGGAGAAGTTCTATTTCCCAGCAATATCATCCCTCACACTGGTGAGCATTAATATTTAAATTAAAAGAAATGCTTCACTGGTTTAAGTCTAGGTGAAGAGATGTTTGAATACAGTACTTTAAAGTGTAACTGTTTTGCCTCTACTTCATTATATGACTGTGTTGATCTTGCACTGCTGTATTGTGCGCTAACACAATCTGAATAATATTGTTAATCATTATTATATGTGGTTCTGGTCAGCAGTGTACAAAAAGGATATTGCAACTATTAAAAGGATACAGAAGAGAGCAAGCAGAATGACTGAGGGGTTGGAGGGATTGGATTTCGAGGAACAATTATGTAAATTGGGCATGTTCTCACTGGAAAAAAGAATTGTAAACAATTTTACAACACCAAGTTATAGTCCAACAATTTTATTTGAAATTCACAAGCTTTCGGAGGCTTCCTCCTTCCTCAGGTGAATGTTGTGGAAAATTTTCCACAACTTTCACCTGAGGAAGGAGGAAGCCTCCGAAAGCGTGTGAATTTCAAATAGAATTGTTGGACTATAACTTGGTGTTGTAAAATTGTTTACAATTGTCAACCCCAGTCCATCACCGGCATCTCCACATCATGGAAAAAAGAAGGTTGAGAGGTGTTGGAAAAGCACTTACCTGCTAGATGTGGCCATTCTCACCTCCCTTTGGCTGCCAGGTTTCCCGAGCCCAGAGCTGTTAAAAGTAAAACTGTGATAAAGTTTGAGGCACACAGTCTCATTAACATATTTAAATAATTGACCCGACTCTCGAGAGCAGGTTAGTTTCTCACCCCCCCCAACCCGCCTTCATTAAAACCAGAAATTGGAGGTGGGTTGGGGCCGGGTTTCCTATTTTTGAAATTTTAAGCCCACTTCTCTCCTCTTTCCCCCACCCCCCCCCCCCCCCCCTGTCCACCCTGAGGGGTTAAAATTCCCCCAGATATTTCAGTGAGCGAGTGGTCAATCTATCTCCATAGGGAGATGGTGGAAGCATAGTATTGATTCATTCAAATACAAATTACGTAGATTTCTTTCAGAAAATAACATTTTGGGATACAGTATATGAGTAATTTGAGACATGGCATATGGTAAGTGCAGCCTTCTTGGGAGGAATAGGTGACTTTGGACCTATTTTTCCTAAAGCACTCCACCACTGGAAGTTTCCTCGCCTTGTGTCTAGGTCTGTTTAGACTAATTAATAGAGATTGATAGTTATGATTAGTCAGCAACTCTATTATCATTGTATCATGCGACTACCTGGATGCTAGAAGGCGAATTAGATGGACCTTGATCTTTTTTCGTCTAGCAATTCCTGTGTTCCTATGTTATACACTTGAATATCGTATTTCACATCGATAGATCTGTACTGTTAAGGCAATTAAGGATCATGAATAAGTCTAACTTAGTTTTAATGTCTAATATTTGCAGCATTAAGCATTTGCAATGTAGGATTTTTTTTAAAACTATTTTCATATACTTAACGACCGATTCTAAAGGTAGTTGTATTAGTGAGACAGATTTCTCAGTGTCTCCACCAATCTAATGAGAAAAATCTGAAGTCTATTTGACAGACAGGCTTTTCAAACGGATTTGCTTTGTATGCTTTAAATCCTGAGGAAAAATCAGAAAAGATTATGAAGTTAAAGGCATTTGAACAACTTCAAAGACTTTTAAGTCTGATTCATTTGTTAAAGCGAGTGCAATAAAGCACAGCTGCAACAGCTGTTTCAATAGCTTTCATCAACACTAAAGGATTAGATACTCCTAATGTTAAAATCTTTTCTAAACTATACAATCCTTAATAATCCTTAAATTCTGATCCAACAAAAAGTGGAAGTTCCAAACAGTAACCTAGTGGTTATGGTGCTAAACTGGCCAATCAGACAAATTGAATTCAATAAATCTGCTAATTTGTGGGCTAGCGCCAGAATAAATGACCATGTAAATTGCCTGATTGTTAGAATAAACCAAATGGTTCACGAGCATCCTTCAGGGAAGGGAACCTGCCATTCCCACCTGGTTTGGCCTACATGTAACTCCACTCTCACGCTTCGTCGTTACTTCTTAATACCCTCAGGGCACCTACGTATGAATAATAAATGCTGCTTTGCCAGTGTCACACACATCTCAAGCAAAAAGAAACAAAAACAAAATACCTGCACAGTGGCTGAAAAAATGATATTGATAAATTTCTATCTATAATTTTTACTCCATATGATTTAGGTAAAACATAATGGACCCAAAATTCCACCCTGGGTGCATCTTGGATATAGCTGCCAGAAGGGGAGCAGACAGAATGAGGCATAACCCAATTCCATTGGGATTCCACCCCATGGAAAAAAGGCCAAGAAATTCCATTGTGGAGAGGCTTGGACAGATCTAACACACACCCTCACCATGCCAAGCTGACATAGTTGGGGGAGTTCCCAGGATTTCATGGGAAATTCCACCTAGCTGGTCACTTGATAGGCCCAACTGAACCTACGTCTGCTGAGAGCAGATGTAGATTCTGTTATAGGACTAGTAAAGGGCCTAGAATGCCAATGAAAGCATGTGATCCTTGAGGGGATTGAATTCCTTGCAGGGATGACCTGATAATTCCTTTGGGAGCTGCAGAGTTGGAGCGGCTGTTCCTGAAAAGTTGTTCCTGGGCCACATCGCACAAATGGCACTTTGCCCTTAGCCTCTCTGTTATTTTTAAGAACTTGCTGGATTTGCACATTAACTGCCCATTAAACTCACCACAAAAAGTTAGCGCTAGTGAGTAAGAATGTAAGTACCCTTTTAATGATAATTGTTAATGCAATGCTAATCAACCTCTCTGGCCCAGAAAGGGAACAATTTAAACTGCTCAATCTCATTCCTGCATGTAGTAAATTCTTAGAGATTTTTAAAATGTCAAATTTTAATTTTTTTCCTTACTTTTCCTTTCTATCTCTCTTTTCTCTCTCTGTTAATCCAATCTTTCTTCCTCTCTCTTTATTTCTCTTTCTGTAACTGATTTGACTCCAATTCACCTTCCTTCGCCGTTGTTCCTCTGTTTCTTTCTCAATCCTTAAATCTCACTGGTTAAGGAGATACACTGTTGGTCCCGCCATTCATTAAGGTCCCTGATGGCCTGTTGCCCTCGCTATGCCATTATCAGCTAGCACTTCCAGCAAGTTATGGCCCAAAAAAATGTTGAGCTTAAGGGAGCAGGAAAAAATCTCCGCGAGATGCCTTGCTCCAGCAAGACTTGGCCCAACATATTGGTCTTTAAGTCTGTTACTATCTTGTGTGTTACAATCCATATTAGTGAAGTGTCCTAAAATCTATCTTATTGCATGTCATCGTTTTATTTTTCTTTATTTGTACTTCACGTATGTATTCACCAGAGCTAGCATAGCGTATGGGAGGGATTTGGGAGAACGATTCCATTGGTAGATGGCCTTTAAGAGCATGTCACATCATTCTTCTGGCCAACACTTTGTTCTGCTCACACCTTTGAGAAGAGGAAAAGTAATTTTCAACATTGTAGACCCATTTTTAAGATTTTGTTTCTTCAAATTAGTTAGGATTTTTTGATGAGTTTCTGTGTAGATTTCTACATAACAGTGTGCTGCAGCTTAGAACAATATTTGAGTTTGCAAACTTGTTGTCAAATGCTAATATCAGAACAAGTAGAGAGATTTACCAGGCCAAGGAAAGAGAAAGGAGTGTTGCAACTAATGAGCAGATCTGGCTTTTATCAAGTAATTAAAATGTGCTTATTTTACGTTCTTGGCACTAAAAAAAGAATCCTTGCAATAAGGTATTAAGATTGAAATTAAAAGTCACAATTAAAAGATTGTGTTGAAGGAGATTTACTTTGAGAATAAAAGATGGTGGTTTTAACACAAAAAGGAGAGAAGTCAGAGATCAGAGAAGTTTGGTGGTTTCAGACGGATAGAAGGCTTTTGATCAGGGGTGTCAAACTCAATTTACGTGGTGGGCCTCATCCGACATCCTGGCATTTGGCGTAGGCCACAGTCAGCAGTCATTTGGACACAGAGGTAGAAATTAGTATGTGTTCTGCCCTTTTTTTGGGCGAAAAATGGGTTCAATGTATACCAATTTCTGGGCGCATGGTCTTGGACCTAATCTGTGCCAGCATGGCCGCTGCCATATTGGTCCTCACTGATTTTAGACATCCCTGGTGGCTGCCTTAAATCAGCGTTGGATCATTTTAAATATGCAAAGAAGGGCCTTGCGCCCATTATAGGACTCTTCTGTAAAATGCGTGAAAAACTAGGTGGAGTATGCAAGTTCTGACTAGTTTTTCCAGTTCTACAGCGGCCTATACATGCTCCTTAAAGAACTTCACTTCCCCTTCCTCCCAATTCCACAGCATTACTATGGCCTGCTGCCGGCTGTACTCGGCCCTCCTGCACCTCCTCTATTGGAGCTTGTGATGTTCCGTGAATGCAGTGAGAATCCTCAATTGAGACAATCTTTCACGATCACAATCAAGAAATAATAGGAGCTTCTAACAAAGATAAAGCAATAATCATGGGGGACTTTAATCTACATATAGACTGGACAAATCAAATTGGCGAAGGTAGTCTGGAGGACGAGTTCATTGAATGCATTCAAGACCGTTTCCTAGAACAACACATCATGGAACCAACCAGGAAACAGGCTATTTTAGATCTTGCATTGTGTAATGAGACAGGGTTAATTAGTAATCTCACAATAAAGAATCCCCTGGGGAAGAGTGATCATAATGTGATAGAATTTTACTTTCAGTTTAAGAGTGACGTACTTAAGTCAGAAATTAGACTCTTCAACTTAAATAAAGCCCATTACATAGGTATGAGGGGTGAGTTGGCTGAGTTCAACTGGGAAATTAAATTAAAGGGTACGACAGTAGATAAGCAATGGCAAACATTTAAAGCAATATTTCAACATTCTTAACGAATATACATTCCATTGAGAAATAAAAACTCCACTGGAAAAGTGATTCATCCGTGGCTAACTAAAGAAGTTAAGGATAGTATTAGATTAAAAGAAGATGCCTATAATGTTGCCAAGAAGCATAGTAAGCCCAAGGATTGGGAGAGTTTTAGAAACCAGCAAAGGATAACCAAAAAATTGATAAAAAGGGAGAAAATAGAATATGAAAGTAAACTAGCAAGAAATATAAAAGCAGATTGTAAGAGCTTCTACAAGTATGTAAAAAGGAAGAGAGTAGCAAAAGTAAATGTTGGTCCCTTAGAGGCTGAGACAGGAGAAATTATAATGGGGATAAAGGAAATGGCAGAGATGTTAAACAAATCTTTTTTATCTGACTTCACAATAGAAGACACAAAAAAATACCAGAAATAGTGGGGAACCAAGGGGCTAATGAGAGTGAGGAACTTAAAGTAATTAATATCAGTAGAGAAAAGAAAGTACTGCAGAAACTAATCGACTAAAAGCCGATAAATCCCCTGGGTCTGATAGCCTACATCCTAGGATTTTAAAAGAGGTGGCTACAGAGATAGTGGATGCATTGTTTATGATCTTCCAAAATTCCCTAGATTCTAGAACAGTCCCAGCGGATTGGAAGGTAGCAAATGTAACCCTGCTATTCAAGAAAGGAGGGAGGGAGAAAACAGGGAACTACAGGCCAGTTATCCTGACATCAACAGTCGGGAAAATGCTGGAATCTATTATTAAGGAAGTTGTAACAGGGCACTTAGAAAATCATAATATGATTAGGTAAAGTCAACATGGGTTAATGAAAGGGAAATTGTGTTTGACAAATTTATTAGAGTTTTTTGAGGATGTAACTAGCAGGATAGATGAAGGGGAACCAGTGGACGTAGTATATTTGGATTTTCAAAAGGCATTCGATAAGGCGCCACATAAAAGGTTGTTACGCAAGATAAGGGCTCATGGGGTTTGGGGTAATGTATTAGCATGAATAGAGGATTGATTAACAGACAGAAAACAGAAAGTAGGGTCATTTTCAGGTTGGCAGGCTGTAACTAGTGGGGTGCCGCAAGGATCGGTACTTGGGCCTCAGCTATTTACAATCTATATTAATGACTTAGATGAAGGGACCAAGTGTAATGTATCCAAGTTTGCTGATGATACAAAACTAGGTGGGAAAGTAAACTGTGAGGAGGACACAAAGGGCTCAATTTTAAAAGCTTGCGGGATGGCAGTTGGGGGGTGAAGGTGCACGTGGTAAACCAGAATTTAAAAAAAAACTTAGGTTTTCCAACGCTATCATGATGTAATTGATGATGATTAAAGTTGTTTCCCGATTTCACGCCCACCAGCCAGCCTGATTGACAGGCTGGAATAGAGAGTGGTGTGTGCTGAAGTTCGGTAGAGGGGGGGGAAGAGAGAGGGGGATATCGGGGGGGCGGGGGGGGAAAGAGAGAGGGAGAGATCGGGGGGGAAGAGAGAGGGGAAGATTGGGGGGGAGACATTAGGGGCTGAGAGGGACATCGGAAAGGGAGACATTGGGGGGAGAGATAGACATCGGAGCAGGGTTGTTTAGGTGACGTGTGCAAAGGTAGTTTTATTTTTTTTTTACTTTCACCAGGCGTGAATTGGAAGCCATTGGAAAACTGCCCAGGTAAGTTTAAAATCATTTTAACTATCTACTATGTCAGAAATAAAGTACCTTAAGTACCTCAAAGTGGTACATTTGGTTCTTTAACTATCCATCCTGCCGGCTTTAATTGCCGATGGAACTTCCGCATTCAGGACGCACGCGCACACAGGCATGTCTGTGGGAAACCCGGAAGTTAGCGGGTTGGAGCAGGCTTCCTTGCCCGCTCGGGATTTTCCCGATTTTTCGCAGCCCCCAATGCACCCGCAATTTGATTTGAAAATCGGGGCCCAAGAGTCTGCAAAGGAATATAGACAGGTTAAGTGAGTGGGCAAGAAGGTGGCAAATGGAATATAATATGGGGAAATGTGAGGTTATTCACTTTGGTAGGAAGAATGAAAGAACAGAATTTTTTTTTTAAAGTTGAGAAACTATTAAATGTTGATGTTCAGAGAGATTTGGATGTCCTCATACAAGAAACATGGAAAGTTGGCATGCAGGTACAGCAAGCAATTAGGAAGGCAAATGGCATGTTGGCCTTTATTGCAAGGGGTTTGGAGTACAAGAGTAAGGAAGTCTTACTGCAATTGTACAGGGTTTTGGTGAGACCTCACCTGGAGTACTATGTATAGTTTTGGTCTCCTTATCCAAGGAAGAATATACTTGCGTTGGAGGCGGTGCAACGAAGGTTCACTAGATTGATTCCTAGGATGAGAGGATTGTCCTACGAGGAGAGATTGGGTAGAATTGACCTATACTCTCTGGAGTTCAGAAGAATGAGAGGTGATCTAATTGAAATATATAAGATTCTGAGGGGGCTTGACAGGGTAGATGCTGAGAGATTGTTTCCCCTGGCTGGAGAGTCCAGAACTAGGGGGCATTGTCTCAGGATAAGGGGTCGGCCATTTAAGATTGAGATGAGGAGAAATTTCTTCACCTGAGGGTTGTGGAATTCTCTACTCTAGGTGAATCAAGGGATATGGGGATCAGGCTGGAAAGTGGAGTTGAGGTCGAAAATCAGCCATGATGTTATTAAATGGCGGAGCAGGCTTGAGGGGCCGTATGGCCTACTCCTGCTCCTACTTATGTTCTTATGTTCACTATTTACCCATAGTAAGGTCCCCAAATTTCCCTCACCCCTTTACTGGCTGCTTCTCTCTCAGCGTTGCTGCAGCTCACCATGTTGCTGCTGCTCCCAGATGCCGGGCCCCACGGCCACCCCACCCCATCCCTCTCTCCACCCCCCCCCGCCCCCCCAGTGCCTAGTCTCGCTCTCTTACCCCGAGCCGGCATCCCTGACTCGTATTTCCCTAGACTCCCTCTCTCTCCTGAACCCGCAATTCCCAGTCTCAGACCCCCTCGAGCCATCTCCCGATCCCTATAATCCATTCTCCCTTACTCTCCCGAACCCCTCTACCCCAACCTTGGTCCCCGTCACCCTCCCCGACTGCCAGTCCTGTCTCCCTCTCTTCCCCCTGCCCCCAGCCCCAATCTCCCGGCTGCCCCCCAGTCCCAATCTAAGTCGCACTTTACTGGCACTTCTCATTCCACCCGTCTCTCACTGTCAAGATTAATTTCTTGCTGGTATACTCAAATTTATGTTCTTTTAAATTACATAATAGTCCAATTGCTGCAGGAAAAAACAGTCAAACAGAGAACAGCTAATCACACCACTTACATAATCAATCAACCAACCTATTATCAGCTTAAACCCACTCATAGGTAGGGACCAGATAAACAAGTTTAAATGGTTCTGAGTATTGAACAGTGAAAATGAAGTAAATTTAAGTTAAAATTCAATACAGTAAATAAATAAGTTTTAAAAAATAGTACTTGCCCAACTAACTCGCAGTGAGGTTAAATTCCACAATCTGTTGGCTGTTTGCTTTCTATTAGTTCCATTGCTCAAGATTAGTACGCTCAAATTTGTGACTACGTCAGTGAATATTGCTCAAATTGGAAGACACATCGTAAGGATTACATCTTAGAACTGTTTATATTCACTCATAAAATAGTAGTGCCAATTCTGGCCTCATTTCACAGCCAAAAATGAATCAGTGATAATTGGGAAGAAAAAATGCCATTTAAGCTAAGTAAAATAACATCCTTATCTACTGTCTTTCTTGACCACTAACTTTGATGGTTGCGTCTCTGCTTTTCTCTCCACTGATTAATTAAAATTGAGAATTTATCATTTGTAGACCCTGTGTTAACATTTGCATCAGAACATCAATATACTATGTATCCAGACCCCCCTCCTCTAGATTATCCCTATCTTTGTTTGATAAGATGTCATTCCTCTTGTAGTTGCCAATAGAGGACACAAACACAATTTAAATTTTTTTTTAAAGTGACACCTATTACTGAAAAATGTACTAAGCATCAAATGTAATATTTTTAAAGAATAATAGGGTTATCTGGTGGTACAAAGTGTACTCGGCATAATTGTTTTATATGCTTAGTTTTAAACCTCTTGGCATATTGCTTTGGCATGTAACCTATGTGAAAGCTGTTTATTGCCTTGCGCTCCATTCAACGAGACATTATCGCTTAATTATACCAACTGGTGGGTTATACTAACAGTTTCATTTTTCCATGTGTCATGTTTGACAGATTATATGTAATTATTTGACTATTATAATGGAGAAAGTATCTTTTGTCCAATGATACCAAATGCTGGAATATGGGATTAGAGTAGACAGGGCTTGATGGCCGGCGCGGACACGATGGGCCGAAGGGCCTCTATCCGTGCTGTATAACTCTATGACTCTATGGCTCTATGATGTAATAAACTAAACTGCAGTCTATATAGGACAAACATAAAATCATGATATTTTGCCACTATCGCAATTTTCTTCATTATTGTATCAAAAATATCACTTAAGATGTGAAAATGAATTGGTCTATTCATATTCCTATTTTTTTTAAAAGGAGAATGAAGTCTTTTTATTCTATGTACTCCCTCTTTATAAATTGTACGAGTCAATATCCCATGGCATTGCACACACACAGTTGAGACCAAGCACGTGATTTTAGTTCGGAGCTGAGATAGATATTCATAGATATTCGCTTGGGGAAACTGGAAGTCAAGTGAGTGTGTTGCAATCTGCGATTGCAACCCAATTGAAGATAAGTATTTGTGCTTCTGGGTTTCCAATGCGCCAGGCAGCCCGATTTACAGGCTGGCTGTCTTGTCAGGAGGGAAAGGAGCCGCAAATCGGAGAGGAGGGAGAGAGAGAGATCGTGACCGTGGAAGAAATCAGAGGTGGGGAAGTGGGACTAGCTGGATTGCTCTTGCATAGAGCTGACACGAACTTGATGGGCCGAATGGCTTCCTTCCATGCTCTAACCTTTCTATGATTCTACATGGATGACATAGGATGGGCCTTGGAGAAGATCGGGGAGGGGGTCCACCATCGTTGGGAGTCGGCCGATCACAGGGGTCCACTCAGGCCAAGTGAGCTTGTTGGGCCTGGATGAAGCACTCCTGCTCCTCCTGACCCACAAGCAGTGCAATAAACGCACTCACCTCATGGATCCAGCCCTTATCGCCTGCTTTCATCTCACGTGAATCAGAGGCGATGGGAAACCCAAACAGGTACGGTAAAATTCGTTTGACGTTTCTAATACACAAAAAATTAATGCCTCAACTATCGCAATGTGGTACGTTGCTTCTTTAAGTATTGGCCCGCCGGCTTTAAGTGGGGACAGGACTTCCGGATTTCTGTTGGGCGCATGCATCCAAACGTGCCTGGGTTAAACCCGGAAATGGGCGCGTTGGAACCAGGATGCATTCCCACTCCAAAAACAAACTAATTTTACTGCCCTCCCACGCCCAGCACACCCGTTCTTGGGGTTTAAAATTAACCCCCAAGTGTAGCTTTCAAGTTAAGCGGAGTTAGAGGGTGGGGAATGATTTGACCAGGGCATTCAGATGTAATCCTGTCCCCATTTAAAAGTCGTGCGTTCTGTTCCTATCTTTAGATAATACTTTGATTTTATCTCATTAGTTTTTACAGTTAAATAGCAAAACTAATGGGAAGTTGGGAAGCGGAGGAGTGGTGTTGGTTGGAGCATAGTAGTTTCCCTGCAGTACAGGCTGAGGAGCTGGGAGATGGAAAACTGAGGCACCGCAGGGCCACAACTGGCAAGAGAGTCTAATTACAAGGTGGCAAGTTTGCATAGCCAGCTTCCATTATGAATGCGGACATAGCAATTTATAGTGGAAAAATATGATTTCACACAAAGAGTAATGGAAATCTGAAACTCTCCTCCCTCTAAAGGGCTGTGTATGCTCGGTCGTACGAACATACGAATTAAGAGCAGGAGTAGGTCATTTGGCCCCTCGAGCCTGCACTGCCATTTGATAAGATCATGGCTGATCTGATTGTGACCTCAATCCTACTTTCACGCCTACCAACTATAACCTTTGACTCCCTTGTTAATCAGGAATCTATTTAACTCAGCCTTAAAAATATTCAATGACCCTGCCTCCACCGCTCTCTGGGGAAAGGAGTTCCACAGACTCACAACCCTCGGAGAGAAAAAAATTCTCATCTCCGTCTTAAATGGGAGGCCCCTTATTTTTATAAATGACAACATTCCATTTGCCTTCCTAATCACGTGCTGTACCTGCATACTAACTTTTTGTGATTCATGTACTAGGACACCCAGATCCCTCTATACCTCAGAGTTCTGCAATCTCTCCATTTAAATAATGTACTGCTTTTCTATTCCTCCTGCCAAAGTGGACAAGTTCACGTTTTCCCACATTATACTCCATCTGCCAAATTTTTGCCACTCACTTAGCCTATCTATTTCCCTTTGCAGACTCCTCATGTCCTCTTCACAACTTACTTTCCTACCTGCCTTGTGTCATCAGCAAATTTAGCAACCATACATTCAGTCCCTTCATCCAAGTTATTGAAATAGTTGAGGCCCAAGCACTGATCCCTGTGACACTCCACTCGTAACATCTTGCCAACCTGAAAATGACCCATTTATGCCTACTCTCTGTTCCTGTTAGCTAACCAATCCTTTATCCATGCTAATGTGTTACCCCTACACCATGAGATTTTATTTTGTGTAGTATCCTTTGATGTGGCACCTTGTCAAAAGCCTTCTGGAAATCCAAGTACACCACATCCACGGGATCCCCTTTATCCACGTTGCTTGTTACTTCCTCAAAGAACTCTAATAAATTAGTCAAACTCGATTTCCCTTTCACAAAGCCGTGTTGACTCTGCCTGATTGCATTGAGATTTTCTAAGTGCCCTGCTATAACATCCTTAATAATAGATTCTGGCATTTTCCCTATGACAGATGTTAAGCTAACTGGCCTTTAGTTTCCTTCTTTCTGCCTCCCTCCTTTCTTGAATAGAGGAGTTACATTTGCTATTTTCCAATCTGATGGGACCAGAATCTAGGGAACATTGGAAAATTAATACCAATGCATCTACTATCTCTGTAGCCACTTCTTTTAAGACCGTAGAATGAAGTCCGTCAGGACCTGGGGACTTGTCAGCTTTTAGTTCAAATATTTTTTTCAGAACCCCTTCCTTGGTGATTGTAAATGTTTTAAGTTCCTCCCTCCCTTTCACCTCTTGATTCACAATTATTTCAGGCATGTTATTCGTATCCTCCACAGTGAAGACGGACGCAAAGTATCTGTTCAATTCATCCGACATTTCCTTATTCTCCATTATTAATTCCCCACACTCAATTTCTAAAAGACCGACGCTCATTTTACTTACTCTTTTCCTTTTTAAATACCTGTAGAAACTCTTACTATCTGTTTTTATATTTCTAGTTAGCTTTCTCTCGAACTCTAATTTCTCCCTCCTTATTATTCTTTTAGTCATTCTTTGCTGTTTTTTATATTCTGCCCGATATTCTGACCTGCCACTAATCTTCGCGGAATTGTATGCTTTTTCTTTCAATTTGATATTATCTTTAAATTCCTTGGTTAGCCGCGGATGGTACGTCCTTCCCCTAGAGGCTTTCTTTCTCTGGAATGTATCTTTGCTGAGTGTTATGAAATATCTCATTAAATGTCTGCCACTGCATCTCTACTGACACATCCCTTAACATAAGTTCCCAGTTCGCTTTAGCCACTCTGTCTTCATGCCCTCATAATTGCCTTTATTTAAGTTTAAAACACTAGTCTTAGACTTACTCTTCTCTCCCTCAAATTGAATGTGAAATCCAATCATATTGTGATCACTGCTACCTAGAGGCTCCTTTGCTGACAAAGTCACCATGGGTTTATGAAAGGGAAATCATGGTTAACAAATCTACTGGAGTTTTTTGAGGAGGTAACTAGTAGAATAGATAGTGGAGAACCAGTGGATGTGGTGCACTTGGATTTTCAGAAGGCTTTTGATAAGGTCCCACACAAGAGGTTAGTGTGCAAAGTTAAAGCACATGGGATTGGGGGGAATATACTGGCATGGATTGAGAATTGGTTGACAGACAGGAAACAGAGAGTAGGAATAAATGGGTCTTTTTCCAGGTGGCAGGCAGTGACTAGTGGGGTACCGCAGGGATCAGTGCCCCAGCTAGTCACAATATATATCAGTGGTTTGGATGAGGGAACTGAATGTAACATTTCCAAGTTTGCAGACAACAGAAAGCTGGGATGGAATGTGAGCTGTGAGGAGGATGCAAAGGGGCTCCAATGTGATTTAGACAAGTTGGGTGAGTGGGCAAGAACATGGCAGATGCAGTATAATGTGGATAAATGTGAGGTTATCCACTTTGGTTGTAAAAACAGAAAGGCAGATTATTATCTGAATGGTGATAGATTGGGAAAAGGGGAGGTGCAACGAAACCTGGGTGTCCTTGTGCACCAGTCGCTGAAAGCGAGCATTCAGGTGCAGCAAGCAGTTAGGAAGGCGAAATGGTATGTTGGCCTTCATTGCAAGAGGATTTGAGTACAGGAACAGGGATGTCTTACTGCAGTTGTACAGGGCCTTGGTGAGACCACATCTGGAGTATTGTGTGCAGCTTTGGTCTCCTTATCTGAGGAATGGTGTCCTTGCCACGGAGGGAGTGCAACAAAGGTTTACCAGACTGATTCCTGAGATGTATGAGGAGAGATTGGGTCGACTAGGCCTATATTCACTAGAGTTTAGACGAATGAGAGGTGATCTCATTGAAACATATAAAATTCTAACAGGACTAAACAGACTAGATGCAGGGAGGATGTTCCCGATGGCTGGGGAATCCATAACCAGGGGTCACAGTCTCAGGGTACAGGGTATGCCATTTAGAACCGAGATGAGGAGAAATTTCTTCACTCAGAGGGTGGTGAACCTGTGGAATTCTCTACCACAGAAGGCAGTGGAGGCCAAGTCATTAGATATATTCAAGAAAGAGATAGATATATTTCTTAATGCTAAAGGGATCAAGGGATATGGGGGATAAAGCGGGAACAGGGTACTGAGTTAGACGATCAGCCATGATCATTTTGAATGGTGGAGCAGGCCCGAAGGGCCGACTTACTCCTGTTTTCTATGTTTCTACAATGAGGTCATTAATTAATCCTGTCTCGTTTCACATTCCAGATCTAGAATAGCCTGCTCTCTGGCTCTAGAACATGCTGCTCTAAGAAACTGTCCCGAAAGCATCTTCCAGGCTACCTTCCAATCAGATTCTTCCGATCTATATGTAGATTAAAATCACCCATGATTCTCACTGTTCCTTTCTCACAAGCCCCCATTATTTCTTCCTGTATACCCTGTCCTACAGTGTGGTTACTGTTAGGG
The DNA here is from genome assembly GCF_035084215.1 of Heptranchias perlo. NCBI lineage: Eukaryota > Metazoa > Chordata > Chondrichthyes > Hexanchiformes > Hexanchidae > Heptranchias > Heptranchias perlo. The sequence goes on from NC_090325.1 coordinate 72,560,034, forward strand.
GGCCTATAAACTACTTCCACATGTGACTTCTTGCCTTTACTATTTCTTATCTCTACCCAAACTGATTCTACATCTTGGTCTTTAGAAGTAAGGTCATTTCTCTCTATTATACTCCTGTCATCCTTAATTAACAAAGCTACCTCTCCACCTTTTCCTAGCTTCCTGTCCTTCCAAAATGTCAAGTACCCTTGAATATTCAGGTTCCAGCTTTTGTCATCTTGCAGCCATGTCTCTGTAATGGCTATCAGATTGTACATATTTATTTCTATTTGAGCTGTCAATTCATCCATTTTGTTACGTATGCTACGCGCATTCAGATACAAAGCCTTTAGTGCTGTCTTTTTACTATTTTTGCAACCTCTAGCCTTATTTGCTGGCGCACTCTTTAAGTTTGCATGCTCTGTCCCTTCCTGCCACTCTCTGATTATCATTTCCCTTATTGCTGCCTTGCTCTCTTGCCTTGTCTTTTTTTAATTTATCACATCTTCCCTTACTTGATTCCTCGCCCCCACTATTTAGTTTAAAGCCTTCTCTACCCCCCTAGTTATACGATTCGCCAGAACACTGACCCCAGCAAGGTTCAGATGAAGGCCGTCCCAACAGTTCAGTTCGCACTTTCCCCAGTACTGGTGCCAGTGCCCCGTGAATCGAAACCCATTTCTCCCACACCAATCTTTGAGCCACGAAGTTAACTCTGTAATCTTATTTACCCTATGCCAATTTGCTCGAAGCTCAGGTAATAATCCTGAGATTATCACCTTTGAGGTTCTGCTTTTTAATTTACCCCCTAGCTGCTCATACTCCCGAAGCAGAACCTCTTCCCTTGCCCTGCCTATGTCGTTGGTACCTACATGGACCACGACAACTGCATCCTCCCCCTCCCACTGCAAGTTCCTCTCCAGCCCAGAGCAGATGTCACGAACTCTGGCACTGGGCAGGCAACACAGCCTTCTGGACTCTCGTTCTCGGCTGCAGAGAACGATGTCTATTCCCCTGACCACACTGTCCCCTACCACCACTACATTCCTACTAACTCCCCCCATTTGAGTGGCTTTCTGTACCATGGTACCACAGTCAGTTTGCTCATCCACCTTGCAGCCCCCACTTTCGTCCATACAGGCTGAAGCACCTCCAACCTGTTGGACAATTGCAAAGGTTGAGGCTCCTCCACTTCTACCTTCTCGATCACCTTACCTGCCTTGCTCGCAGTCACACCCTCCTGTCCCTGACCACTGACCAATTTAACTGACCTTATCCTAAGGAGTGTGACCGCCTCCTGGAACCGAATGTCCAGGTATTTTTCCTCCTCCACAGCCATGGACAACTAAAGAGGTAAGGGACAGTATAAGACATAAGGAAAGGGCATACAAAAAGGCAAAAAATGGCACAGATCCTGGCGAATGGGAAAGATACAAAGATCAACAAAGGGAATATGAAAAGAAACTTGCAAGGGATATCAAAACCAATACGAAGAACTTTTATAGTTACATTAGGAAAAAGAGGGTGGTCAGGAGCAGTGTTGGCCCCTTAAAAACTGAAAGTGGTGATATTGTCATTGACAATGGGGAAATGGCGGACAAGTTGAACAATTACTTTACGTCAGTATTTACAGTAGAAAAAGAGGATAGCATGCCGGAAATCCCAAGAAAACTAATATTGAATCGGGGACAGGGACTCGATAAAATTAATATAAGTAAAGCAACAGTAATGAAGAAAATAATAGCACTAAAGAGTGACAAATCCCCAGGACCAGATGGTTTCCATCCCAGGGTTTTAAAGGAAGTAGGTGAGCACATTGCAGATGCCCTAACTATAATCTTTCAAAGTTCTCTAGATTCAGGAACTGTCCCTCTAGATTGGAAAATTGCATATGTCGCTCCGGTTTTTAAGAAAGGAGAGAGAGGGAAACCGGGGAATTATAGACCAGTTAGCCTAACATCTGTTGTGGGGAAAATGCTGGAGTCTGTAATTAAGGATAAGGGTGACTGAACACCTCGAGAATTTTCAGTTAATCAGAGAGCCAGCGTGGATTTGTGAAAGGTAGGTCGTATCTGACAAACCTGATTGAATTTTTTGAAGATGTGACTGAAGTAGTGGACAGGGGAATGTCAATGGATGTTATTTATATGGACTTCCAGAAGGCATTTGACAAGGTCCCACATAAGAGACTGTTAGCTAAGATAGAAGCCCATGGAATCGAGGGAAAAGTACGGATTTGGTTAGGAAGTTGGCTGAACGAAAGGCGACAGAGAGTAGGGATAATGGGTAGGTACTCACATTGGCAGGATGTGACTAGTGGAGTCCCACAGGGATCTGTCTTGGGGTCTCAATTATTCACAATATTTATTAGATGAAGGCATAGAGAGTCTGATATCTAAGTTTGCTGATGACACAAAGATTGGTGGCATTGTAAGCAGTGTAGATGAAAACATAAAATTACAAAGCAATATTGATAGATTAGGTGAATGGGCAAAACTGTGGCAAATGGAATTCAGTGTAGACAAATGTGAGGTCATCCACTTTGGATCAAAAAAGGATAGAACAGGGTACTTTGTAAATGGTAAAAAGTTAAAAACAGTGGATGTCCAAAGGGACTTAGGGGTTCAGGTACATAAATCATTGAAGTGTCATGAACAGGTGCAGAAAATAATCAAGAAGGCTATTGGAATGCTGGCCTTTATATCTAGAGGACTAGAGTACAAGGGAGCAGAAGTTATGCTGCAGCTATACAAAACTCTGGTTAGACCGCACCTGGAGTACTGGGCACCGCTCCTTCGGAAGGACATATTGGCCTTGGAGGGAGTGCAGCGTAGGTTTACTAGAATGATACCCGGACTTCAAGGGTTAAGTTACGAGGAGAGATTACACAAATTGGGGTTGTATTCTCTGGAGTTTCGAAGGTTAAGCGGTGATCTGATCGAAGTTTATAAGATATTAAGGGGAATGGATAGGGTGGATAGAGAGAAACTATTTTCGCTGGTTGGGGATTCTAGGAGTAGGGGGCACAGTCTAAAAATTAGAGCCAGACCTTTCAGGAGCGAGATTAGAAAACATTTCCACACACAAAGGGTAGTAGAAGTTTGGAACTCTCTTCCACAAATGGCAATTGATGCTAGCTCAATTGCTAAATTTAAATCTGAGATAGATAGCTTTTTGGCAATCAAAGGTATTAAGGGATATGGGCCAAAGGCAGGTATATGGAGTTAGATCACAGATCAGCCATGATCTTATCAAATGGCGGAGCAGGCACGAGGGGCTGAATGGCCTACTCCTGTTCCTATGTATCACAGTGTCTGCAGCTCGGCCTCCAGCTCAATAACTCAGGTCAATTGAAATTTTCAAGACTCAGATCGATTTTTGTTAGATAAGGATATCAAGGGATATGGAGAAAATTGGACCAGGTCGTGCAAACGTAATTCAGTCATCAGTTTGTAGTCGTACATTTGTCCTTTTTATATTTTCATTATAAATTCCTATGTTCAAAATTTTAAATGGAAATTGCTTATGTAAACCTAACATCCTTCCACCGGTGGTGACACTGCAGTGGCTCCACTGGTAGGAAGGAATAATTACCGACTGACAAGTTTACGTAGGCAGTTTCTTTTTTAAATCTGGAAATAGAAATTTATAATGGGAACAGGTTGACAGGAAATGCACGGGAATAAAAGATTTACAATGGCATGATAAGTCAAACTCCACCTTTATTAAAATGTATTCTGGGATTTTTATTAGTGCTTTGGAGACTGAATTTCACAACTCTGCCCATTATTCTATTAATGTATTCTGGGATTTTTATTAGTGCTTTGGAGACTGAATTTCACAACTCTGCCCATTATTTTATCAAAATTGTAAATTAATGGCCTTTATTTTAAATGTATTCCTTTACCTATGTATTTCATTTTTATCCCTTCCCATTTTAAAGCTGAAAATACTCAGCAAGGTGGTATGTAAAATGCACCAAATAGAAATAATACCTGATTGGGGGAGGGTAAATTTTTGGGGGGCATCTCCCGTTCTGCTGCCATAAATTTTGCGGAAGTTTGGCTGAAACCCCGTTTACTCGTATAAATGGGTTTTCTACCAAAGTTAGGGCGGTGGAGCAGGAGAAGCCTCAAGGAAATTAACCCACTTGGTATTTAGTGGTACTGGTGAGGGGGAGTTGGGTTTAGCTACATTTGGGGACAGTCCTGTGCTCCGGTAGCAAATGGAGGCAGACTTGGTAGCACTCAGGAATGGTACTGGAGTGGAGTCTTAAAGTTTGAAAGTACTGTAGTGGGGCTGCTCGCGTTTAGCAGCATGGGGAATCCTTTCATCTGGGATCACCGGAGGGAGAACCCGGGGTTTGTTAGAACTGTGGAAGGTGGAGCTGAGGTTTAGCACATTTAAGGGTTGACGGTGAGGTTGAGCTCACTGGTAGATTCCTGGTGACTGAACTGATGCATTCAGGAAAATGAGGTAATTTGCACAAATTCCGACTGCACAATCTAAATTCAACTCTGTGTCACAGCCCTGGTCAAAATATGAAGTTGAAGCCTAGACTTCTGGGAGAGTAAAAACGTTAATGAAGCTATTAAAACACACAAAATAGAATTCAGTGGATATATTTAATAATATTATTGTGAAATACATAATCTTATGAATTTTATTTGGGCATTGGATATTTCAGTTCCTAGGGGGGGAAATGGTGGATGAAAAAAAATTTTAGAAAGAATTTTAAATGTTTTTTGGAAGATTGCGCAATCACAGTGACAAGTTTATATAGCCAAAACCCATTCATTCTAAATGTGGACATAGAAATTTATAATGAGATAAGATTGGCACAAAAATGTGAAAAGTTGTACACACAGGAAGTATGCATAGAGGTAAGATTTTTAATAAGATATATAGAGAGATTTACGCTGATATCTCTTCGAATTTTTTAAAACACCAATTTTGTTGCTACATAGAGACCCTCACATACGTTTCCAACTTGGCCAGTCTGATGAAATCAGATACAGGGAGCGTCCCAGACTACAGACTAACTCTATTACAAGGTATAACTTCAAACCGCCTGGGACCCACTCCAGAGGTGGCAAAAACGAGGATACCACTCCACAGGCTGGGAATTTGTGATCCAAGTTAACCAGAGATTGAAAATGGTTCTGCAATATGTTGGGGCTACTTGTGTTCTAAATTCACCCCATTTAGCTGTGGAGCTGATTTAGTGCACTCGCCTATTTTTAAATCTTACCTGATGAGCTTGAGCATAGAGGTTGGGAAAGACAGAGGGTGGGATAGACAGAGATTGAACCTGTAACGGAGTGAAACGCTAACAGGGTGATGACATTCAACTGGGAATTTGGTGAGTGTGGGAATTAGGTGAAGAGGAGGAAGGAGGTGCTAAGTGATTGAAACCAAAGAATTATATACTAAGACTGAGCAGAGCATAAAGGGAGCTGCATGAGGAATCAGAACAAGGCAAGGAGGAGCACCGAGGGTAAGTCAGTAAGTATTTAGTTCATTGGTTAGTGTTTTTTAGTGGTTAGTGTTTTAGTGTCAGATAAACAGATGGTCACCCTGCAGCTGTGGAGAGGGATTGGATGACCACCAGACAGACGAGGAGCAACAGGCAGGCTGTGCAGGAGTCCCATGGGAGTGTGGCACTCACAAACTGGGGGACTCCGGGTGTTGACACCTCAGGGGAGTGAAGTCAAGAGCAAATCCACACCACTGTGGGAGACTCAGCTGCACAGTAGGGCAAAAGAAATGCAGTTGTTATAGGGGATTCGACAGTCAGGGGGATAGACAGGCGTTTCTGTAACCGCCAACATGAGTCCCGAATGATGTGTTGCCTCCCTGGTGCCAGGGTAAAGGACATCACTGAGCGGGTGCAGAACATTTTGAAGCGGGAAGTCATGGCCCATGTGGGAACCAATGACATAGGAAAGAAAAGGAGCGAGCTCCTGCAATCAGAGTTTCAGGAGCTAGAAAAGAAGTTAAAAAGCAGGACCTCAAAGGTAGTAATCTCTGGATTACTCCCAGTGCCCCATGCTAGTGAGTACAGGAATAGTAGGATAAGACAGGTTAATGGGTGGCTGGAGCAATGGTGCAGGAGGGAGGCACAAGTAGCACTAGAGTAAAGAATAGTTCAGAAATAGGAGGGATCAGACAGAGGGCAAATGCAAGGCCAATCAGCCTAATATCAGTGGTGGGGAAACTTTTAGAGACAATAATCCGGGACACAATTAATTGGCACTTGGAAAAGAATGGGCTAATAAATGAAAGTCAGCACAGATTTGCCAAAGGAAAATCATGTTTGATTAACTTAATTGAGTTCTTTGATGAAGTAACGGAGAGGGTTGATGAGGGTGGTGCGGTTGATGTTGTGTATATGGACTTTCAAAAAGCATTTGATAAAGTACCATGTAATGAACTTGTTAGCAAAATTAAAACCCATGGGATTAAAGGGACAGTGGCAGCGTAGATACAAAATTGGCTAGGGAACAGAAAGCAAAGAGTAGTGGTGAATGGTTGTTTTTCAGACTGGAGGAAAGTATACAGTGTTACTCAGAGATGAGTATTTAGGACCACTGCTCTTTTTGGTATACATTAATGACCTGGACTTGGGTATAGAGGGTATAATTTCAAAGTTTGCAGATGACGTGAAACTCGGAAATGTAGCAAACAGTGTGGGGGATAGCAACAGACTTCAGGAGGACATAAACAGACTGCTGAAATGGGCAGACACATGGCAGATGAAATTTAACGCAGAGAAATGTGAAGTGATGCATTTTGGCAGGAAGAATGAGGAGAGGCAATATAAATTAATGGTACAATTTTAAAGGGAGTACAGGAATAGAGAGACCTGGGGTGCACATACACAAATCTTTGAAGGTGGCAGGACAAGTTGAGAAAAGCATATGGGATCCTGGGCTTTATTAATAGAAGCATGGAGTACAAAAGCAAGGAAGTTATGTTAAATCTTTATCAAACACTGGTTATGCCTCAACTGGAGTATTGTGTTCAATTCTGGGCACCACACTTTAGGAAGGATATCCAGGCCTTCGAGAGAGGTTTTTTTTTATTCGTTCATGGGATGTGGGCGTCACTGGCAAGGCCAGCATTTATTGCCCGTTCCTAATTGCCCTTGAGAAGGTGGTGGTGAGCCGCCGCCTTGAACCGCTGCAGTCCATGTGTTGAAGGTTCTCCCACAGTGCTGTTAGGTAGGGAGTTCCAGGATTTTGACCCAGCGACCATGAAGGAGCAGCAATATATTTCCGAGACGGGATGGTGTATGACTTGGAGGGGAACGTGCAGGTGGTGTTGTTCCCATGTGCCTGCTGCCCTTGTCCTTCCAGGTGGTAGAGGTCGCGGGTTTGGGAGGTGCTGTCGAAGAAGCCTTGGCGAGTTGCTGCAGTGCATCCTGTGGATGGTACACACTGCAGCCACGGTGTGCCGATGGTGAAGGGAGTGAATGTTTAGGGTGGTAGATGGGGTACCAATCAAGCGGGCTGCTTTGTCCTGGATGGTGTCGAGCTTCTTGAGTGTTGTTGGAACTGCACTCATCCATCGTACTGTGCCTTGTAGATGGTGGAAAGTCAGGAGGTGAGTCACTTGCCGCAGAATACCCAGCCTCTGACCTGCTCTTGTAGTCACAGTATTTATGTGGCTGGTCCAATTAAGTTTCTGGTCATTGGTGACCCCCAGGATGTTGATGGTGGGGGATTCGGCAATGGTAATGCCATTGAATGTCAAGAGGAGGTGGGTTAGACTCTCTCTTGTTGGAGATGGTCATTGCCTGGCACTTATCTGGCGCAAATGTTACTTGCCACTTATGAGCCCAAGCCTGGATGTTGTCCAGGTCTTGCTGCATGCGGGCACAGACTGTTTTGTTATCTGAGGGGTTGCGAATGGAACTGCACACTGCAATCATCAGTGAACATCCCCATTTCTGACCTTATGATGGAGGGAAGGTCATTGATGAAGCAGCTGAAGATGGTTGGGCCTAGGACACTGCCCTGAGGAACTCCTGCAGCAATGCCCTGGGGCTGAGATGATTGGCCTCCAACAACCACTACCATCTTCCTTTGTGCTATGTATGACTCCAGCCTCTGGAGAGTTTTCCCCCAATTCCCATTGACTTCAATTTTACTAGGGCTCCTTGGTGCCACACTCGGTCAAATGCTGCCTTGATGTCAAGGCAGTCACTCTCACCTCACCTCTGGAATTCAGCTTTTTTGTCAATGTTTGGACCAAGGCTGTAATGAGGTCTGGAGCCGAGTGGTCCTGGCGGAACTCAAACTGAGCATCGGTGAGCAGGTTATTGGTGAGTAAGTGCCGCTTGATAGCACTGTCGATGACACCTTCTATCACTTTGCTGACAATTGAGAGTAGAGTGATGGGGCAGTAATTGGCCGGATTGGATTTGTCTTGCTTTTTATGGACAGGACATACCTGGGCAATTTTCCACATTGTCGGGTAGATGCCAGTGTTGTAGCTGCACTGTGCTTGTCTAGAGGCACGGCTAGTTCTGAAGGACAATTCTTCAGCACTACAGCCAGGATGTTGTCGGGGCCCATAGCCTTTGTTGTATCCAGTGCACTCAGCCGTTTCTTGATATCACGTGGAGTGAATCGAATTGGCTGAAGACTGGCATCTGTGATGGTGTGGATATCGTGAGGAGGCCGAGATGGATCATCCACTCGGCACTTCTGGCTGAAGACGACTTCAAACGCTTCATCCTTTTCTTTTGCACTCACATACTGGACTCTGCCATCATTGAGGATGGGGATGTTTGCAGAGCCTCCTCCTCCCGTTAGTTGTTTAATTTTCCACCACCATTCACGACTGGATGTGGCAGGACTGCAGAGCTTTGATCTGATCCGTTGGTTGTGGAATCGCTTAGCTTTGTCTATGGCATGTTGCTTCCGCTGTTTAGCATGCATGTAGTCCTGAGTTGTAGCTTCACCGGGTTGGTACCTCGTTTTTAGGTATGCCTGGTGCTGCTCCTGGCATGCTCTTCTGCACTCCTCATTGAACCAGGGTTAATCCCCTGTCGGGCCATGAGATTATAGATTGGGCTGGAATACAACTCAGCTCCTGCTGATGGCCCACAGCGCCTCATGGATGCCCAGTTTTGAGCTGCTAGATCTGTTCTGAATCTATCTCATTTAGCACGGTGGTAGTACCACACAACGCGTTGGACGGTGTCCTCAGTGTGAAGATGGGACTTCGTCTCCACAAGGACTGTGCGGTGGTCACTCCTACCAATACTGTCATGGACAGATGCATCTGCAACAGGTAGATTGGTGAATACTAGGTCAAGTAGGTTTATCCCCCGTGTTGGTTCGCTCACCACCTGCTGCAGGCCCAGTCTGGCAGCTACGTCCTTCAGAACTCGGCCAGCTCGGTCAGTAGTGGTGCTACCGAGTCGCTCTTGATGATGGACATTGAAGTCCCCCACCCAGCATACATTCTGTGCCCTTGCTCCCCTCAGTGCTTCCTCCATGTGGTGCTCAACATGGAGGAGAACTGATTCGTCAGCTGAGGGAGGGTGGTAGGTGGTAATCTGCAGAAGGCTTCCTTGACCTGATGCCATGAGATTTCATGGAGTCTGGAGACAATGTTGAGGACTCCCAGGGCCACACCCTCCTGATTGTATACCACTGTACCGCTACCTCCGGTGGGTCTATCCTGCCGCTGGGACAGGACATACCCAGGGATGGTGATGGAAGAGTCTGGGATGTTAACTGAGAGGCGTGATTCTGTAAATATGGCTACGTCAGGCTGTTGCTTGACTAGTCTGTGGGACAGCTTTCCCCATTTTGACGCAAGTCCCCAGATGTTAGTGAGGAGGACTTTGCAGGGTCGACTGGGCTTGGTTTGCCTTTCTCGTGTCCGGTGCCTAGTCGTCCGATGCCGGGTGGTCCGTCCGGTTTTATTCTCATTGTGACTTTCTGTAGCGAGATTGTACAACTGAGTGGCTTGCTAGCCCATTTCAGAGGGCAATTAAGAATCAACCACATTGCTGTAGGTCTGGAGTCACATATAGGCCAGACCAGGTAAGGACGGCAGGTTTCCTTCCCTAAAGGCCAAGGTGCAGAAGAGATTTACTAGAATGATGCCAGGGATGAGGGACTTCAGTTATGTGGAGAGACTGTAGAAGCTGGGGTTGTTCTCCTTTGAACAGAGAAGGTTAAAGGGAGATTTGATAGAGGTGTTCAAAATCATGAACGGGTTTTGACAGAGTAAATAAGGAGAAATTGTTTCCAGTGGCAGTAGGGTCGGTAACCAGAGAACTCAGATTTCAGGTGATCGCCAAAAGGCCAGAGTTGACATGAGGAAACATGTTTTTATGCAGCGAGTTGTAATGATCTGGAATGCACTGCCTGAAAGGGTGGTGGAAGCAGATTCAATAGTAACTTTCAGAAGGGAATTGGATAAATACTTGAAGGGAAAAAATTTACAGGGCTATGGGGAAAGAGCAGGGGAATGGAACTAATTGGATAACTCTTTCAAAGAGCCGACACCGGCACGATGGGCCGAATGGCGGCCTCCTATGCTGTGCCTACTATGATGTTGATCAAAAAAAAATGTTAAAACTTTTGTTGTCTTGAACAATTTGTTTGAGAGATTATTCTGCCCATGGGCAGAATGAAGTGATGATTGTATCATCCAGCAATGGCTGGATATCATCAATTGCGCATTGTTTCAGGATACAGGTTTCCACGGCATCAGGAAATGTTCTGTGCCTCTAGAGGCATGCATAGTGCCTCATTTATAGAAGCAGTTTTGACAGTGTGATTATTGTCATAGGTCCATCTAGAGTGTAAGTGGGTTTAGGGGACTTTGTCCCTTTTAAGAACTTTATTTTGTCCCATGCTCGATAAAGTGTCACTAGTTATCTCTTCGCGCCCAATGGCTTTTCCCTTTTGGAAGTAAATGTTTATTTTTGGGCAAAACCAGCACGTTAGATAATTAATGCATTGCTCCAATCCTCTAATGGGATGCAGGTCAATTTCTTCAACTCCACTGAGCTTCCAGTTTCCCTTATGTGCCATGAGGAGGGAATGTTGAAGGGAGAAAGCACCCTAGACTGCTGTTACATATTTCCTAGCAACTAGGTCAAGTGGCATGGAGCAGAGAGGCAGAAAGAAGGATTCATATCCTTACAAAAAAAAATCAAAAATATAACTGTTAACTTTCAAATAAGTGATAAAGTGTGTGTACACCATTATTCATGGATTTTGGATGTTGATCCTTAATCACCATGTCATTTGTGTATATTTAAATATTGTTGCCAATAAGATTTAATTTTTTGTAGGATAGTTAGGCCGGATTTAAATTCTGAACTTTTTCAAATCCACACGTTAAAGGATTAGGAATTTGGATGCATTGCAAAATATCTATTTCAAATAACATTCCTCTATCAAACTTGATGGATCTGTAGTTAACAGGTTAATGAATGAAAATCCTAGAAAGCTAAATGTGCACCTCCCCTCTAAAGTAATTGCTGTTCTGAAAGAAATAAATCATCTGTATCAGTTAGATGAATAAGTGCATTTTCTTTGTGAAATATTGGGCCAGATTTTGCTGTCAAAATAACTTTGAGGCTAATGGCATTCGCCATTATTTATGCGTAAACAGTACAGCAACTTCAGGCGAGGAGCAGATGCGCGGTTAAATGCGAATATCCAAACGTTGTAGTCCGAGTTGCGCCACTCTACCGTTGGCTTCGTGAAAATGGCATTTCGCTGTCTGCCTCACCATTGACATGCACTAAATTTCGTGAAATTGCTGTATTTGTGCAGTAGATACGAACTATACTCGCCACAGAAAGTTAAATTTTGTCATCATAAGTGTAAGTACCCTTTTAACGATTGCTAATTACTGCCAATCAACCTCTGGCATTGAAAATTAACTATTACAAGTGTGGAGTCTCATTCCTTCAGATATTAATTGTTGTTGGAGATTTTAAAAATGTCACATTTAAATTTTTTTTTTAATTTTACTTTTCCTTTCTGTCTCTTTTTCTCTCTCTTAATCCAATCTTTCTTTCCCTCTTTTTATTTCTCTGATTTGACATTGAATTCACCCACTCTAATTTACACTTCTTTCTTAGTCCTTTTGCTGTTCATTTCTCAATCCTTCAATCTGATTGTTTAAGGAGATACACAGTTGGTCGCCCTATTCACTCAGGTCCCAGATGCCCCATTTCCCTTGCTGCAACGTTATCAGCTCGCACTTTCAGCAACTCAGTGGGCAAAAAATTTTTGAGTTGAAAGGTTGATGGCCAAATCTAACTAACGCCAAGACACCATTAGATGCCCTGCTACAACAAAATCTGGCCCATTACTTAATCTGATACATTATGTAAATTTTTCTGTTCTTATTTTTGTTGTGACAAATTGATATTATTTGTACTTACAACAATGAAAAATTCTTATTCTTCAAAAGCTATTTTTTTGTAAAATGTAAATAATACAAAACAGAGGTTAATTTTTTTATGTTACATATAAATGACCACTGAGGTGAAGAAAACCACATTTCCTGATGGAGATAAAACCATACTACCACCTTAATATTTATTAAAACTTGAAAACATTTTCAAAAACTAGCCACTGAATTTATTGCTTCAGGAATTTCATCATTTTATTATTAGCTTTTAGTGTTATTTTTTTCCATGACCTATTAATTAATGAGAGGCTGACTGCAACCAAACACTAATTTGCAGTATTACTTGACACTTGTGCTAATCTGCAAGAAACTATTAAGTTATTTATGGGAACAGCAGCCTAGGGGTGTTCTTAAGAACACTGGTTTGTTTCTTTGCTGAACTTTCTGATTGGCAAGATGAAATCTGTTTATGCTAAAGAATTCTATGTTTTTTTTCCTGTTGCCACAACATCAGTGGTATGATTTGTAGCTGCCTCAGCCTGAGTGACAGGACAAAGCAGGAATGTTGTCAAATGACCTTCAAACTGCAGAATAGTATTTAGCGACAACAGCTGGAGTGGTAAGATATGTGCCCTTCCGTAGTGCCTGTAGGCAACATCATTCAGCATCCTATATGCTACAGTCAGTTTCTAGTACTAGAGAAGAGACATAAATGAGTTAGTACAAAGATGAAGAGTATTGCTGACAGCTGTGAAGGATCATCCAACAAAAAAAGAGATGATTATAGCTGGTCTTGGCCTCAACAGTCCAAACGGCTGGATTCGATTATGGTATCTCAGATGCAAGTTACGAGGCAGGCTGGTTTCACAGCTGTTCTCAAGCTGTTCGTAAAGCCAGACATTTTTGGGGGTTGTGAGTGGCTGGGTACAGAAGGAAAAGAAAACAAAGTGTGAGAATAGCCCTACAGTCCAAACCAGGTGCCTATGTACCCTTAGAGGATTGAGGGACTTTAGATCAAGTCGGCAGCAAACCAAGGTGGTGCAATTAGAAAGTCCATCCTTTCCTGCAATTACGCATTTAAAACTTTGCACTAATTGATGAAAGATTGGTGTTGCCTAAAAGATCTGTATTTCCGTCATTTTCAGAGACTTGGGTGTCAATTTTAACCACCAGCTGAGGGGGGGCAGGGTAAGTGCAAACATACTTGCAAGCCTAAGTTTGAGGCCCTGTGTATTTTAACTCCTGGGCCTCATCTGCAGGCCACCAGTCAGCTGCCTACTCGAAACGGGCAGAAAGCGCCTGCTAGCCACTGAGCAGGTGTGTAATTCTTGCAGCCAGAAGCCACCGGCCCACACCATAGGGAGGCTCGCCGTCAAGCAGGTAAGTCTTGAATGAAGGGGGAGGAGTCCTGGGCAGGATAAACCGCGACTTTCCTTGTGGGACCCGGGGGAGCTCTCCTGATTCTCCTAGCCCCACAAAGGAAAAATTTCCACTTACCTTGGAGGGTCTTTCCATCTTCCTGACAGCTGCCGAGCTTTCTTCACCTGGAGAGAAAACCACGGCGGCTTCTTCACTCAGGCCCGGGTTAAAATGCAATCACGTACATTTATGAGGCTCCTGCCTGCTTCCGGTGGGCGCCTCAGTCACCTAATTGCAGTTGGCAATTAAAGTGGTGGCCTGCGGGATTCCAGTGGGAATGGGACAGTAAGGTTGAACAGTCCATTTTTAAAGGCCCTGTTTCTAACTGGTGAGGTGGTTTAAAATTCCCCCCTTTAGATAATAAATTCAAAAGATTTTTGGTTGCTACCTTAACTAACCTCTTAGAACTATTGATCATTTTATCTTTCCCAGATTTGCTGCACTGATTCAGGAAACAGACCTGACTTTAGAATTTAATCGTACCTCACATTTTGTCACTTATTAGGGACAACTTTAAAATGATTTACCAGCTCTGCCAATAGCTCTGGTATGCTCAAGAGGAAATTCCTGTAAGTGCAAGGCTTTTATTTTTGCATTTTTCTTCTATATAAATGCTTGAGCAGATATTCAACTTTAAATATGGAGGAAAGCCATCTGTGCTGATAGTGTCATTTTCCCCTGGTCTGCGCATGTAGTCAAACAGTATGGCAATTCAGCAGGACCACCTCCCTATACTGAATCCATTCCACTCCCTCCATAGACTCCCAAAAAAATTGATTTCTTAAATGTGAGAAAAAAACTTCTAACTGTAAATTCAACCAAAAATTCTTTCACAATAAATGTTTTGCCCTAAAATTATCAATTCAACTTTATACCTGGCCCCATATGATGTCACAAGATCCAAACATTTGAAGATGCCATGACTTTCTTTTGCAGTAGCATATCATTGATTAAATTGGGATGGTTGAAAGCTGAGGAAACAACTGGTGTAATAGCGTCGTCTGTGCTGTTATAGGCTGATAAAGTCATGTAGCTTTAGAATCTGATATTGTTGATTTTTTAAATCATGGTTCAACCACTGGATACTCTTCCTTATCTTAGTTTTTGTTTACTCTGCTGTCGGCATTTGGGAGAAAAAAGATTGAAAAACTGTGCATGTATTTGCAACAATGTTCGATACTGTCAGTATGCGGTATTCTTGTAAGGAAAAAAATACATGGTCTTATTTCCAAAAGTATAATTTGTCTTTCAGTTCTGGATTGGAAAATGCATGTTATTATGAGGGGCTGCCTATTATAAGTTTCTTCCTTAATGTCAAAGCTAACTTAAACTACCTTTATAGACTTTTTTATGAATAAATTTACCCCAGAAAGAAGCATACTCATGGAGTTGTGGTGAGAATTGTGACATTAATGCAGAGCTCTTTTCATTAAAAATCTTGTATCAGTAAACAGTTACAAGGTTGCTGGTAGTATCTCTAAAATGGCGACAAATGATTAAGTGCAAAGTAGCCTTCTTAGTTTTAGTAGGTAATAGACACAAGGACTATGTATCTGTTTTCACGTTCCCTTTATTGGATGCCACAACACTGTGCAACCAGAGATGACTATAACAAGGCCAAATGTGTCAGAAACTTGACTTCCAGAGGTGTGTACAGCATCTACCACAGAAATAATTAAGATTTCATCGTTGTTATTTGTTGTGTTGGGGGTATCCATGGAGGAGTATTGTTACAACACATTCCATCAGTTACTTGTGATAAATAGAAGACAGAATTAGTTATGCTGAATACACTTTGCTTCCAGGACACAAAATGCAAAAAAAAGGGAAGTGTAAAGATGTCACTTTTATTTTTATTTGTTGATAGAGACTGAACAGGCTCCAAATACTGCAGTGGCAGAATATTTAAATGAAAGGAAGAAATATGAAGAATTACGAAGACAAAAACCAAAGAACGGACCAACCCGTGAGGAACAGGTAGTGCATCATACACAATAACCTTGATCATATTTTCAGCTTAATACTCTGAGAGAAACCAGTAATAGTGAAATTCAGAGTTCACGTGCAAATGATACATTCAGTGAAGTGTTCAGAAAGTTTTTTATAGTCATGCAACAACATTCTGTGTTAAAAACAAAATGTGCACATTCAATATTTTTATTACCAAAATTTATTATTACCAATATCTGAAAAGCTGGTTACATACTACAAATCCTCTTAACAGACTCTTAGGTCATATAAGGCTGTTACATTGTGAATACTTTTGTCGCAATCACTGACATGTTTGAGTTTCATGGATTTCAATAACTTAATCCCATTACCGCCCCATCAGTCTACTCTCAATCATCAGCAAAGTGATGGAAGGTGTCGTTGACAGTGCTATCAAGCGGCACTTATTCACCAATAACCTGCTCACCGATGCTCAGTTTGGCTTCCGCCAGGACCACTCGGCTCCAGACCTCATTACAGCCTTGGTCCAAACATGGACAAAAGAGATGAATTCCAGAGCTGAGGTGAGAGTGACTCTCCTTGACATCAAGGCAGCATTTGACCGAGTATGGCACCAAGGAGCCCTAGTAAAATTGAAGTCAATTGGAATCAGGGGGAAAACTCTCCAGTGGCTGGAGTCATACCTGGCACAAAGGAAGATGGTTGTGGTTGTTGGAGGCCAATCATCTCAGCCCCAGGACATTGCTGCAGGAGTTCCTCAGGGCAGTGTCCTTGGCCCAACCATCTTCAGCTGCTTCATCAATGACCTTCCCTCCATCAAAAGGTCAGAAATGGGGATGTTCGCTGATGATTGCATAGTGCTCAGTTCCATTCGCAACCCCTCAAATAATGAAGCAGTCCGAGCCCGCATGCAGCAAGACCTGGACAACATCCAGGCTTGGACTCATAAGTGGCAAGTAATATTCGCGCCAGATAAGTGCCAGGCAATGACCATCTCCAACAAGAGAGAGTCTAACCACCTCCCCTTGACATTCAACGGCATTACCATCGCCGAATCCCCCACCATCAACATCCTGGGGGTCACCATTGACCAGAAACTTAACGGGACCAGCCATATAAATACTGTGGCTACGAGAGCAGGTGTTCTGCGGCGAGTGACTCACCTCCTGACTCCCCAAAGCCTTACCACCATCTATAAGGCACAAGTCAGGAGTGTGATGGAATACTCTCCACTTGCCTGGATGAGTGCAGCTCCAACAACACTCAAGAAGCTCGACACCATCCAGGACAAAGCAGCCCGCTTGATTGGCACCCCATCCACCACCCTAAACATTCACTCCCTTCACCACCGGCGCACAGTGGCTGCAGTGTGTACCGGACACAGGATGCGCTGCAGCAACTCGGCAAGGCTTCTTCGACAGTACCTCCCAAACCCGCGACCTCTACCACCTAGAAGGACAAGAGCAGCAGGCACAAGGGAACAACACCACCTGCACGTTCCCCTCCAAGTCACACACCATCCCGACTTGGAAATATATCGCCGTTCCTTCATCGTCGCAGGGTCAAAATCCTGGAACTCCCTTCCTAACAGCACTGTGGGAGAACCGTTAACCACACGGACTGCAGCGGTTCAAGAAGGCGGCTCACCACCTCTTTCTCAAGGGCAGTTAGGGATGGGCATTAAATGCCGGCCTTGCCAGCGACGCCACATCCCATGAACGAATAATAAAAAAAAATTGCAAACATCCCAAAACTTCTTTGGGGAGGGGAAGGAGACTCAATACTTCGCATTCATCAACCTACGCTTACCATTAGAAAGTTTCCCATCCCAACTAAAATTGTTCACACTCTTGGTCGCTTATCTAATCTCTGTCGACTCAGGGCCTTATCTTGTATTGGCTTCTCAATTCTTACTCTGCAAATCAAACAAGACACTTGCTCTAACTCTCCTACGCAGTAGCAAAAAGTTTCTTTTCAGTCATCCTTTGATCCGATGATTTTTTCCTAAGACTCAGTTTCTTCAGTTATCAGAACTTGATACGATCAGTTACCAAGGCGCAGCCCAAATGTGGAGTCAGTTTGATCAGTATGCCGTTCCTGACTTTTCAACATGACTGGTGTTAATACAACTGTCTGACTGAGCAGCTACAGCAGCAGTCACGCAGCATTTCTCTGTGGGAACAGAGTTTTCATGGGAGCCAGATCAGAGCTTTGCAAGGAACAGAACCACTGTTAACAAGCTCTGGCTACAATCAGATAGGTAAGAGTGGAACCAAGCAAAGGCAAGCCAATAAAGTAGAGGCGTTGGCGGAGGACAGTGTCAACCTTGTTAAAGGCCGCTGTAAGGTTGAGGAGGGTGATGGCGGATAATGCACCACATACGAACATACAGAGATGACGGGCAGGAAAAGACAAGCTGGTCCATCAAGCCTGTCCCACATTCATGATGCCTGGAGCATTATGAATAGACACCACCCACCCCGCCCCAGCAGCAATGTAATTTCATGGGAGAGGCAAGAAAACAGGAGAAAAAAAACAGAACCAAAAGAGGAAAACGATCTGGAAATTTCCTCTCCGATCAACTCAGGCAATCAGAACCAGTTCAGGAGACCATATTGACCATGTTAACTGATAAATCGCATATCTTTTATAAGATGTGATCTCTGCCCCAGTCAAGAACTGGTCCAGCTCTCTTTTGAAAGAGTGCAGAGAGTCAGTACACACCACACAAGCCGGCAACTTATTCCAAAGGTCCACTACTCTGGGAAAAGGAGAACCGCCCAACATCTAGCCTGTTCCTACTCTTGGTAGCTGAAATGCATGTCCCCTGGTCCTCCCTGATCTGTCAAATTTAAATAATCTGTCAGTGGGTACGCAATCCAGCCCTTTCATTATTTTATGTAACTGTATCAGTCTATGCTGCTCTAAAGTAAATAGACCCAGCTTTTTATAAGTCTATCTGAGTAACTAAGATTCATTAAGCTGGGAATCATTCTCGTGCCTCTCCTCTGAACCTTTTCCACCATGTGAGGGGTCCAAAACTGGATATAGTACTCTAACAAAGGTTCTGTATAAGGACAAAATGGTGTATTGAATGGTTCTATTAATACAACCCAATACCCTGTTTGTTTTGGCTATGGCTTCTCTGCACTGGTCGTGAACCTTGAGTGATCTGTGCATAATAACAGTTCCTTTTCTCTCTCAACCGATTTTAGTATTATTCCCTGTAAATGGTAAATATATTCTGTGTTGGTCCTGCCTTCATGCATCACACAGCATTTGTCTAGGTTAAATACCATTTGCTACTGTTTAGCTCATTCCCCAGCACATCAAAATCTTATTGCAGAAGATTATACTCCTTTACAGTCTTAACACTCGCACATAGTTTTGTATCATCTGCAAACCTCCTGACCGTACTCCCAACATCAATGGAGAAATGAATGGGACTAAAAGCCGACAAATCCCCTGGACCTGATTGCCTAGATCCTGTGTTTTAAAAGAAGTGGCTGCAGAGATAGTGGATACATTGGTTTTGATCATCCAGAATTCCTTAGATTTTAGAATGATCCCCATGGATTGGAAGGTAGCAAATGTAACCCCGCTATTCAAGATAGGAGGGAGAGAGAAAACAGGGAACTTATGGGCCAGTTAGCCTGACATCAGTAGTAGGGAAAATGCTAGAATCTATTATTAAGAACATAGTAACAGGGCATTTCAAAAATCATAACATGATTAGGCAAAGTCAACATGGTTTTATGAAATCACGTTTGACAAATCTATTCGAGTTTTTTGAGGGTGTAACTAGCAAGGTAGATAATAGGGAACGAGTGGATGTGGTATATTTGGATTTTCAAAAGGCATTCGATAAGGTCCACACAAGATTAGGGCTCATGGGATTGGGGGTAATATATTAGCGTGAATTGGGGATTGGTTAACGGACAGAAAACAGAGAGTAGGAATAAACGGATCATTTTTGGGTTGGCAGGTTGTAACTAGTGAGGTGCCGCAAGGATCAATGCTTGGGCCTCAGCTGTTTACAATATTTATCAATGACTTAGCTGAGGGGACTGAATGTAATGTATCCAAGTTTTTTTTTATTCATTCATGGGATGTGGGCGTAGCTGGCGAGGCCAGCATTTATTGCCCATACCTAATTGCCCTTGAGAAGGTGATGGTGAGCCACCCTCTTGAACCGCTGCATTCCGTGTGGTGAAGGTTCTCCCACAGTGCTGTTAGGTAGGGAGTTCCAGGATTTTGACCCGATACAAAGCTAGGTGGGAAAGTAAGCTGTGAGGAGGGCACAAAGAATCTGCAAAGGTTTATAGACAGGTTAAGTGAGTGAGCAAGAAGGTGGCAGATGGAGTATAATGTGGGGAAATCTGAAATGATCCACTTTGGTAGGAAGAATAGAGAAGCAGAATATTTTTTTAAAAGGTGAGAAACTAAGAAATGTTGGTATTCAGAGGGATTTGGATTTCCTTGTACACAAATCATAGAAAGTTAACATGCAGGTACAGCAAGCAATTAGGGAGGCAAATGGTATGTTAGCCTTTATTGCAAGGGGGTTGGAGTATAAGAGTAAGGAGGTCTTGCTGCAATTATATAGGGCTCTGGCGAGACCAAACCTGGAGTACTGTGTACAGTTTTGGTCTCCTTACCTAAGGAAGGATATACTTGCCTTAGAGGGGTTGCAACGAAGGTTCACTAGATTGATTCCTGGGATGAGAGGGTTGACCTATGAGGAGAGATTGAGAAGAATGGGCCTATATTCTCTGGCATTTAAAAGAATGAGAGGTGATCTTATTGAAACATATAAAATTCTTAGAAGACTTGACAGGGTATATGCTGAGAGGCTGTTTCCCCTGGCTGGAGAGTCTAGACCTAGGGGTCAGAGTCTCAAGATAAGAGGTCGGCCATTTAGGACCAAGATGAGGAACCATTTCTTCACTCAGACGGTTGTGAATCTTTGGAATTCTCTACCCCATTATGTGAATGCTCAGTCATTGAGTATATTCAAGACTGAGATTGATCGATCTTTGGACACAAAGGGAATCAAGGGATATGGGGATAGGGTGAGAAAGTGGAGTTGAGGTAGAAGATCAGCCATGATCTTATTGAATGGCAGAGCAGGCTCGAGGGGCCGTATGGCTTACTCCTGCTCTTCTTTCTTATGTATTTATGTTCTTATCACTGTCTAGGTCTTTAATGATAATAGTGAAAAGTAATGGACCTAACATCAATCCCTGTGGGACACCACTAGTAACCTGCCTCCAGGCTGATCCACAACCATTGACTACAACTATCTGCCTGCGAGATTGGAGCCAATTCCTATTCCATTGTATCACATTCCCACTGATACCACAAGATTCAGAAGGCTTTCTGAAAATCCAAGTAAACAATGTCTATCGGATTACACACTAATCTAGTAACTGCTTCAAAAAACTCGAACGGTCACAGTCACACAAAATGTAATCAGTAAGCGTCATATCATTGAGGAAATGTCTTCAGCTATCAACATAGGTAGTTTCCTTTGTTTTCAGTTGGTATGGGAGGAAGATCCATTGCATGTTAATTATAACAAAAAAGGCTTTGTGTGCACTCATGGACCTAGGCAAGGGAGCTATCTCTCTCTCTAGGCAGTCAGTCAGTGAGAGAGATAGAGACACTCCAGGTTGGTGTAAAAACAGATACAGCCTGTAATAGAGAAAAATGTGACCAGTTAGTTTTGAGATTTAGTTAGCTCAAAATGAGTTTCCACCTAGAACAGAAGCCACTGTGTTCGGCCCCAACCACTAATTTCGTACCTTGTCCCTGATTCCACCCCCTCCCCTGGCCACTGTCTCAGGCTGAAACAGACTGTTCACGATCGCAGCATCTTATTCAATTCTGAGATGAGCTTCCAATCCTCTATATCGCAAAGACCACCTACTTCCACCTCCACAACATTGCACATACCTCAACCTATCTACTGCTCCTCATCCATGCTTTTGTCACCTCCAGACTCAACTATTCTAATGCTCTCCTGACCAATTTCTCCCTCTCTCCACCCTCCGTAATTTTTAAATCATGCAAAACTCTGTTGCTCGTATTCTATCCCACACCATGTCCCATTTATCAATCACCCCTGTCCTCACTGACCTACATTGACTCCCAGTCCAGCAAACTGCTCAAATTTAAAATTCTCATCCTCGTATTAAAATACCTTCATGGCTTCACCCCTCCCTATCTGTCACATTTCAGAATTATTACAATCATGCACAACTGAATAGAAATATGCTTTTAAGGAAAAAAAAAAGTAAGAAACAATGCCTGTCAAAAGCCAGATTGGGTCAAATGCCTGACCATATGACCTGCAATGCAAGCATACTTTTGTTGTTGTTACAGTGAGATTATCACTGTACTAATATCACTACCGGTAGTGGAGTTTCATTATTATTTATCAGAAATTATTAAATTTAGCTTACTGTTATTTCTTATTGTTGGGATCATTGGCATTTTAAATTTTTAATAAAAATAGTTGATGACTGGAATTTTCTTGTCACAATTCTAATCAACAAAATACTGTGCCATAGGCTACAGTGAAGATATTCCTACTGGTATTCCTAAAAGCATATTTTTATTTAAGGCACATTTATGGTAATGGAGTGCCATGAACTGCAGATGTGTTGATGCTGTCTTCTGAACATAAATGACCTGATCTCTATAGAGCCGACAGTAGCAGAGATCCACTTTTGGCGTCACTGCCATTGTAACATAAAAAGGGCCTGAACACCTAAAGGTGTTGTCAAATAAAATTTTCTTTTTCTGGCTCTTAAATTTTGAACAGTAAGCCACCCGTAGACTAAAGTATCTATCATTGCCCAAATAATCTCCATATATTAGCACAACCCTCAACATCCAGCCACTGTATGATCAGTACTGGCTTGTTAATGTTAGCATGTTCCAAGAAACACAAATCTAAGATCAAGGACTTGGCTAAGGAACCACCTACCAAAGACACTTTCAGCTCAGTATGCTTAGTAATGGCATCTCTTACTGAAAAATAGGAACCCTGTCCAGCCAAAAGGGTCTCTTTTAATAGCCATCAGTCTCAATGCCAGTACTAATTAATGACAGAGAGTCCTTGCTTTTGTTCAAGACACTATGAGCCTAGCAAAGTGACCAAAGGATTGGAGTTAAGTCCTCCATTTGAGGAGGACCCCTTCCAAGATTTACTCTTTTGTCTGAAGAGAATAAGGCCACTGACAACTAGAATGGTGCAGGCAATTTTCTAGTCCAAGAACATTTTTAAAGCTCTGCAGGGGAAGAAGGAAATTATAGTTTCCCCCAGACTAGACAGGCTGTACTGGGTCCCACAAGACTTTTTAAAACACCCACTAGCAGATTCTCATGTGGTTGTTCAGGTACAGATTAAGTAAGACATCTTCAGCAAAAGGCCCTAGTAACTCCAGAGTAAAAGTCAAAGCTGTTGGACACCTAGAGCAAAAATTTGTATATGCAAGGCATGCACCTGACATTAATAGTCTCTTACCAGAATCACTGGATACATATTGCTTTCAACTACTCAATTTGACATGCCCGCTGCTCGTATCTCTCCAAAGATGATGATTTAGATTTATGTCAGTGGACAACATTAGCCAGGTGCTTTGCCTTTTGCAACAGTCAACTATAGTTGTCCTGAAAGCAGATGCTGGAAGCACCATCCAAAGGGTTTTTTCTGCCTGTTCACATACTTTATGACCTCGGGTGTCCACAAGATCTACAACAAAGACTGATAAATTCTCTTTCTCGAGAACGAACCTATTTGAGAACGTATCTCTGGAATGATTGTCCAACCAATGTAAAAGATCTCTTCAAACTCTTCTAACTGATCTTGAATAAAAAGGTGGTTGATATGATACAAACATAATGGTGATCATTCTGATTGTGGGAAATATCATGATACCTCACTCCTGACTTGCTAGCAGTCTCTTTGGCAGGGTCCTCCTGAACTGCCTTAGCAAGACCAGTACAAGCAGTTTTCTTTCTGAGATGCAATGTGGTTTTCAACCCAAGCAAAGTACTGTGAACCTAATCTTCATTATAAGACAGGTTCAGCAAAAACACAAGGAACAAGTTTCTGTTCATAGTCGTCTTCAACTTGATAAAGGCAGTTATGGGGAGAGGACAGACGGATTAGGTTTAGATTGCTCTAGCAAACAGCCACCAAGGGCACAATGGACCAAATAGTAGCCTCGTCAATGGCTGTAAAGGCTTTTATAAGCAAACTGAGACTTAAGAAGTTCTTGGCAAGGTTTGGCTGCCCTGATACGGTTATTGATATAATCTGACAGCTATTTGATAGGACCTCGGAAAGAATAATTGCCAAAGCAGTGGTATCTGATGTTTTCCAGAACTGCAACACCATATTGAAATCCTAGGAGTATACTTGTTACAGAAAGTCAGGTGGCAGATGCCACTTTGAGAGACAGTATTGAACTTGTATAGGAGAAAAGGAAAAAGGGAAAAATAATCCATCAACCAGACTACAACAATCGGCTTGGTTATCTCAGTTGATAAAGCATGGGACCTTTAATCTCAAGGTGATGGACATGAGCCCTACTTTGGACAGTTTTATTTTAGGTGTCAGCCTTGGCTCAGAGTTAGCACTCTCGCTTCTTGAGTCAGAAGATCGTAGTACTGCACCATCGGAGGTACCATCTTTTAGGTGAGATGTTAAACCGAGGCCCTGTCTGCTTTCCAGGATGAGCATAAAAGATCCCGTGGCACTGTTTGAGGAAGAGCGGGGGAGATCTCCTGGTGTCCTAGCCAATATTTATCCCTCAACCAACTAAATCAGATTATCTGGTCATTATCTGATTGCTGGTTGTGAACCTTGTTCGGAAAATGGCTGCCACGTTTCCCTACATTGCAACAGTGACTACACTTTTTTTTTTAAAGTACTTAATTGGCTGGAAAGCACTTTGGGACATTCTGAGGCTGTGAAAGGTGCTATATAAATGCAAGTCCTCTCCTTTCCTTTAACAAACTGACAAACTGAATTTATTTGTCCTGAGGGTACTCACATCTGCCATTTGCTTATGAAGGATCCAGAAGGAAGAAGCCCACTGCCTGTGACACTCAGTCATGGTGGAGTCAGCACGTGAGTGCGCGAGGCAAAGCTGAAGTTTTTGAAAGTTTCTTCAGACAAAGCTGAATGGAGGATCATCTGAAAGTTGGTACCATCGTAGATGGCAGTGTCCAGCCAATTTGGCTCACTCCACAAGACATTCAGAAGCAGCTGAGTACACTGGATACAGTGAAGTCTATGGGGCCTAACAAAATTCTAGCTATAGTCCTGAAGACCTACACATCAGAGCTAGCCACCCTCTAAACAAGCTGTTCCAGTACAGCTATGACACCTGTATCTATCTGATCATTGAGGAAGATTGTCCTACCCACAAAAAGGAGGGTAATCTAACCCAGCTAATTGTCGCTGTATCAGCCTTCTCCCAAACATTAGTGAAATAATGGAAGAAACTCCAGCCAGGACAGAGCAGGTCACTTGATCGGTGCCCCTGACTTTGGTCTCAATATCCACCCCCTCCAGTACAGCATGCATTACAGCAACTCATCAAGGTTACTTTGACAACTCCTCTCTTTTACTACGCTAGAGGCGCTATATAAATGCAAGTTGTTGTTGTTGTCGCCATACACTCGCCACTATAGAAGCCATGTATGTGGGCTTCAGTTTTCAATTTGAACAATTTATCCAAAGTTCATTAGTGTAGTTATCTCAGGACAGTCTGAGGTTTCGTGGATGTAATATATTTTGCATGAAGATATGCTCAAGCTTTTTACAGCTGAATTGAAGAGATACCCATTCGAACAAAACTCACAACTTTATTCTTGATATATTGTTGTCATGAAAATAGAAATCTAAATGGGGAAGGGTGGGTCCACACTAAATCTGTGGATCTTTAACTCCCTCATCACTCCCTCATCTTGAACAAAAATTTCAAAAAGGTCTCAGTAACCCAGATATTCCCAGAGGAGAGTGTCCAGCTGTAACCCATGAAAAAGCCTATTTCCAGACAAGCGGACATGGTACTCCTACCAGTGTACTAGTTTGAGGTTATTCGGGCTCGAGGCGTGATTATAAGTCTGGGTTCCAGGCTTTTAGCACAGTGATACCTGCAAAAAAAGTCAGACGATTGTGTGTTCAAGTCCCACTCCAGGGACTTGAGCACAAAATCTACGCCGACACTCCAGTGCAGTACTGAGGGAGTGCTGCACTGTTGAAGGTGCAGTCTTTTGGATGAGACGTTAAACCCGTCTGCCCTCTCAGGTGGACGTAAAAGATCCCAAAGCACTTTGCTAGAAGAGCAGGGGAGTTCATCCCGGTGTCCTGGACAATATTTATCCCTCGACCAACATCACTTTTCAAAAAAACAGATGAACTGGTCATTAGCACCTTGCTGTGCACAAAATGGCTGCCGCGTTTTCTACATTACAACAGTGACTAAACTTCAAATGTACTTCATTGGCTGTAAAGCACTTTGGGACATCCTGAGGTCATGAATATGTAAATCCAAGTCTTTTCCTTCCTTTCCTTGCTCATGCATCCTATGCAGTTAAAAACTTGTGCAGTGTCTATAACACCCTCATCCCTTTCCCGACTTGTTGCTGTATACCAGGCCAGTGACCTAAAGTAGTTCACTTAAGTTAAGAAAATCTTACGGATTCTGCCACTTCCATTGTTGGAAATGGTCACCAACACCTCCCTCACAATGGAGCATCTACATGTAAGAATCTGCATCCAAAGAAATTAACTACTTTCTCACACTTCATGCACAGGCTTGAGTTCAGAGTGCATGCTCTCAACTACCACTCCAAGAGCAGACTGCTGGGCAGCATGCTCAAACTATGGACCACTGATGCAACAGTCATTCAGTAAATGAAAACAAACAGAGAGGGACTTGCTCCCCCATCCTGCACAGACATGCTACAGATCTGGCATTAAAATCAATGAAGTGTCAATGCATCACTTTTCAGGAGTACAGATTGAGACAGCAGATGTCCACAGCAGCACCCTGGTATGGACCCTGTACCAGAAGGGAACTCGAGCCATCTTTAACAAGTGGATTACAGGGGTGGATCTAATAACCACTCTTCAGAACAAGTAGCTTCCAGTGCTCTTCTTCGTATAGTACCATGGGATCTTTGACGTCCACCTGAGAGGGCAGACAGGGCCTCTGTTTAATCCCTCATCCAAAAGGCAGCACCTCCAACAATGCAGCACTCCCTCAGTATCGCTCTGAAGTGTCAGCCTTGATTTTTGTGTCTCTTGAACCCAGAACCTCTGACTCAGAGCCAAGAGTGCTACCACTGAGCCACGGCTGATACCTAAAGTTGTCACTAGTTCAGTAATATGTACGCCAAATTTAGATTGGAATGTTTCAGTGCTCTTGCTAAGCTCAATACAGACAAGAACTGAGAAAAGTGAGACTATTAGTCAGCAGGTATAAGGGAAAATTGAGAAGAGCAGTGTTCCTGAAAGTAATTTTTTCCTTTGGAACACAGGCTTAACTTCATTCAATAAATGAGGTTGACTCTACCCATGATGGGCAGTTTTATCATTTCAATTGACCAGTTTAACAAGGTGAATTTTGGATGGGAAGTGTGAATGCTTCAATTTAATCTTGACTTGTGTAATCTGTCTTGTACGTTTCTCCAGAATGTATGGTACTTGGGAGGGATTAAGCCAGTCTGCAGGAAGAAAATATGTAGAGTGGGTGATATTTTATCGTTTCACAATTCTTCATGTGAACATATTTTGTGCTCATCAAGGTAAGAGATGTTAGTGCTATGGAATAGAACATGTCCATTTCTGAACACCCGGGGCGGGGTTATTTTTAACCCCCAAGAACGGGTGGGTTGAGGGCGGGTGGGAGGTTAAAGTAGCATCTTTTTGAACCAGGACAGCATCTCCGCTTCAACGTGCCCACATCCGGGTTTAACCTGGGCGCATTAGGATGCGCACGCACATCAGAAATCCAGAAGTCCCATCCCCACTTAAAGGCGGAGGGCCAATATTTAAAGGGCCAATTCAGGTAGTTGAAACACTTTAGATAATTTACTTTTTGTGGATTCTGCAACAGAAATGGATTTAACTACTCCTGAACGTGTCTCGTGGCTTCTGAAACACGCCATTGAAACAGAGGCGAGTTGCAGCCGAGGCTCATTTAAACCAGTGATTGACACATCTCAATAAAAGATGAGGTAAGTTCTCTCAGACAAACGTGTGGCTGGGAGTTCTTTGTGTTTAGACTGAGATTTCTTTGATGAGACTGAGAATTCTTGTGTTCAGACAAATTTACCTACATTTTGGAGCCCCTCAAACTGACAAGATCAGGATGGGAGGCACAATGGATCTATTCCACAGTACATCTGAGGAGGAGGAAAATGAAGATGGGGATCCCTTCGCCAGAGCTGCCATGCACATTGATGCCTAGGATACCCTCATCTCTTACAGGTTCTCATAATGAAATGTGCAAATTGAAAACTTTGAAATACTCAGGCCGCCTGGAACAATCGCCACCACCAACTCTTTCCCCCCCCCTCCCGCACAAAACAGTCCTTCAACAACGCATTCACCCTTGCACATACACCCAAAGGGTGGCATCATGTCTTGGCATTCATGATGAAGCACAGAAAAGGGCGAATTCACAAAAGGAACTCAATAATGGCCAAGACATGGCAATGGTGGTGATAATGATCAAATTTAATGTGCCATAGCAAAAAATAAATAAATTAACTACATGGAAGTTTGTCAAAAACCCTTGGTCAATTACAATTGCTTAGCCTTTCTCTTTCTAAGCAATTGTAATTGACCAAGGGTCTTCATGGTGCATCCCCTGTGGCTTCAGCAGAGGTATTGGCAGGTTGCTTAGATCCCTGCCCTAACTGCTGAGATGCTCTCGGCTTACGACCTCTGGGTTTTGGAGCCCTTGAGGGCCCCACCAAAGACTGCTGCACCTGCACTCATTTGAGATCCATGCTTAAAGCTTAATGGAGGCTACTGTTCTCTCCATCACAGACATTCTCGCAATTGGTACCACTAATCCACTAGCAATGGAGTTGAATTCCTCCATCCTCTCCGCTATTGTGGAGCATGTGCATGGCACTTTTTCCATTACCTCACAAAATTGCTGCTGCACCTCTATCATTGTCCTTCTCAATGATGGCCCCAGGGTTCAGCATCTACGTCCAACTGAGCAGAGCTTGGAGAGGAGTATGGCCCCGAAAAAGGACTCTCCACTGCTGCCCCTGCCACCAGTGTCTGCTCGAGTCACCAGATGACAACTCAACTAACCGTCTAACAGGACCCACCAAAGTGCGAGTATCAGTGCTGGTGCACAGCTATATGTCCTGTGACAGTGCACCCTCAGAAGGAATGAGCTCCTCTGAGAAATCACTTTCTTCCATTTCTGCTGATTCCTCGTGAAGACGTGAAGGCCCTGGAAGACAAAAGAAAGCAATATTATTGATTCATCACAAAAGTGACAATCTTTCCAATGACCTCACTGGGGTGTGGCACAGTTACATCATTGATAAAATCAATTCATCACGTGTGTGAAAGATGTTAAAGTTCTGTCACCAGCCATCTGCAGGTTGCATGGAAAGTGAAGGATGGTTGCTGCTGCTGACATTTAAGTTGGTTTAAGGAATTATGGGGTGTGGTAGGCGTGCCGACTCGAGTAATACGGTGCGGGGGGATGGGGTGGGGGTGATGTTGAACAACGCAAGATGTGGTTGAATCAGCAGCTGTACTCACTTTTCCTGACCTGGTTAAGTCAATAAAATGCTTCCTGCACTGAACCCAAGACCCGGGCACTGTGCTCCTGCGGCTCACCTCTTCTGCCACCTCCAGCCAAGCATTTTTGGTTACAGAGCCAGATTTCTTCCTGCCATCCGTTGGAAACATTACCTCCCTCTTGGCTCTCACTGCAGCCAGCAGTACATCCAGGGAGGCAACATTAAATCTGGGGGTAGCCTTTGCTTCCTGCACTCCATTTCTCCTTTCTGCATCAAAAACCATTCTTGGACTGGCCCTTTATATAGTGGGCTTTAAATCGTGTCATTCGGGTGCGGAGTAGGCCCGCTGCGCAGCTTAGAGACAAAGATAATTGACTGCAATCAAGATACGATCGCAGATTTAAACGTGCTCACTTTGCCTCCAGTTTCCCTCAAATCCACCCACCCACCGACTTCACGCTGCTATGCTAAAATCATGGCCCTCCCGCATCAGTCACTCCCGTATTAGCATAGATTGCGGGGTAAATTCCTTCTACCCTACCCCAAGGATATGCCTCAATCACAATCACAGGAGAGCACCCCCTACTGTACCAGTGTAACATTAGCCATCCTGTCGACCCTTAAAGTAAGATTACCAATTTTGTATCAGGTCCCAGGGATAAAAGGCCTGCGTCCAAGCCACTTCACCACCCAGTCCCCTTGGGAGACATTTTTCTCAAGAGCCTCTTTGCTGGTGTGATTATCATAAACAAACTCTCATTTATTTATTCATTTTCCACATAGAATAGGAACCAGGCTGCCTATGTTTAAGTACTAGTCCAACATCAAGTCATGAATTAG
Source organism: Heptranchias perlo (assembly GCF_035084215.1). Classification (NCBI taxonomy): domain Eukaryota; kingdom Metazoa; phylum Chordata; class Chondrichthyes; order Hexanchiformes; family Hexanchidae; genus Heptranchias; species Heptranchias perlo. Next base: position 72,590,415 of record NC_090325.1, read on the forward strand.
TTAAAAGTGTGTCCAGCTTAACATTGGCAAGAGTGAAGCCATCCTGTCAACACAGCAGAAAAAGTTCAGAATATTGTTTATGCTTATTCTTTTGTTTGATATAAACAGCTTCAAATTTTCTCCTGTAGTTGCTGGATTTCATTGAAATTGCCTCAAACTGAACAAATTTACTTCATGATTTTGCTCTATAAAAATTATTGTGCCTTTTTTCACCAATGCATCTTGAGTTGCAGCCTGCCTCAGTTGAACCAATTCCAGTTGCCCCCAATTCCACCACTGCACCTCCCCCTTCAGGACAGCTTCTAGCTTTAAAACTTGCATCCAGTTCCAGGACATGATATGTTTCTTTATTGCCTTCCATCATCTCAAACTTTTGTAACCACTATTGTGAAACCAGTCTATTTAATGATACAAGTGTAGCCCCTCCTCAGGTTGCTACATTCATGCCAGTAAGTAGACTTAAAAGAATGTAACTGGGTGAAGCTGACCGCATACTGGGTGCTCTACTTTTCTTTGAAACGTAGAGATGCACTGCACGTGAACAGGAACACAGAATGTGTGCTGATATGAATGCAGCAACGTTCTTTAAGATATCTGACTCACGCCAATATTCGTATTTTTTTCAGCATAAATCACGCCAAGGTCAGGTATGGAATAACTAGCTGCAGAGTAAACATTTCTTTTCTCTGCCATAACAATGTGCTTTGGGCCCGACCTCACCAGTGTGAATATTTCCACTTCTCACAGCAGCCATCCTTACAGGCAAATTTGAGCTGATGGCATTAGGACCAGGTTGAGACTGCTCAACTCATTTCACATTGTAATCTTAGAGCCAGTTGAGAGAGGAGACCTTAATCACACCAGTCTGGACTGGATTCATATTCAGATCTGAGAGTTAAAAGGCCAATGTGTTACGCTATTCAGTCTCCGAACGGCATGCATGGCAACAGATCACTTGCATGCATTTCCATGTTAAAGAGGAAGGAGGCATTGCTGGACTTGGTTCTAGAGAATGAGGCGGGCCAAGTGGAGCAAGTGTCAGTGGGGGAGCATTTAGTGAGCAGCAATCATAGTATCATAAGATTTAGAATAGCTATGGAAAAGGACACAGACCACTCTAAAGTAAAAATACTCACTTAGAGGAGGGCCAGTTTCAGTGGGATGAGAACAGACCTGGCCTGGGTAAATTGGAATCAAAGATTGGCAGGCAAAACTGTAATTGAACAATGGGCGGCCGTTAAAGAGGAGATGGTTCGGGTACAGTCCAGGTACATTCAAGAGGGAGAAAAGTAGGACAATGAAAGCTAGAGCTCCCTGGATGACAAAAGAAATAGAGAGTAAGATGAAGTGGGAAAAAAGGGAAGTATGATAGATATCAGGTTGATAACACAAGTGAAAACCAGGCAGAATATAGAAAGTTTAGAGGGAAAGTGAAAAAGGAAATAACAAGGGCAAAGAGAGAGTATGAGAAAAGACTGGCAGCCAACATAAAAGAGAATCCAAAAGTCTTCTACAAGCATATAAATAGTAAACGGGTAGTATGAGGAGGGGTGGGGCCGATTAGGGACCATAAAGGAGATCTACTCATGGCGGCAGAGGGTGTGACTGAGGTACTAAATGAGTACTTTGCATCTGTCTTTGGCAGCATCTTCTTCCTTGGTAGAGTCTCAGTAAAGGAAGATATGGTTGAGATACTGGATGGGCTAAAAATTGATAAAGAAGAGGTACTAAAAAGGCTAGCTGTACTTAAAGTAGATAAGTCACCCAGTCCGGATGGGATGCATCCTAGGTTGCTGAGGGAAGTAAGGGTGGAATTTGCGGAGGTACTGGCCATAATCTTCCAAACATCCTTAGATACGGGGGTGGTGCCAGAGGACTGGAGAATCACAAACGTTAAACCCTTGTTCAAGAAAGGGTGTAAGGATAAACCCAGCAACTATAGGCCAGTCGGTGGTGAGGAATCTTTTAGAAACGATAATCCAGGACAGAATTAACAGTCACTTGGATTAGTGTGGATTGATTAGGGAAAGCCAGCACAGATTTGTTAAAGGCAAATCGTGTTTAACTAAGCTGATAGAGTTTTTTGATGAGGTAACAGAGAGGGTAGATGAGAGCAATGCAGTTGATGTGGTGTATATAGACTTTTAAAAGGCGTTTGATGGTACCGCAAGGTGCCGCAAGGTAGGCTTGTCATCAAGGTTGCGGCCCATGGAATAAAGGGGGCAGTAGCAACATGGATACAGAATTGGCTAAGTGACAGGAAACGGAGAGTAGTGGTGAACAGTTGTTTTTCGGACTGGAGGGAGGTGTACAGTGGTGTTCCCCAGGGGTCAGTGCTGGGACCACTGTTTTTCTTGATATATATTAATGACTTGGACTTGGGCGTGCAGGACAGAATTTCCAAATTTGCAGATGACACAAAACTTGGAAGGGTAGTGAACAGTGAGGAGGATAGTGATAGACTTCAAGAGGATGTAGACAGGCTGGTGAGATGGGCGGACATGTGGCAGATGAAATTTAATGCAGAAAAATGCGAAGTGATACATTTCGTTAGGAAGAAGAAGGAGAGGCAATATAAACTAGAGGGCACAATTCTAAAAGGGGTACAGGAACAGAGGGATCTGGGGGTATATGTGCATAAATTGTTGAAGGTGGCAGGGCAGGTTGAAAAGGCGGTTAAAAAAGCGTATGTGATCCTGGGCTTTATAAATAGAGGCATAGAGTACAAAAGTGAGGAAGTTGTGATGAACCTTTATAAAACACTGGTTCAGCCACAACTGGAGTATTGTGTCCAGTTCTGGGCACCACACTATAGGAAAGATGTGAAGGCCTTAGAGAGGGTGCGGAAGAGATTTACTAGAATGGTTCCAGGGATGAGGGACTTTAGTTATGTGGATAGACTGGAGAAGCTGCGGTTGTTCTCCTCGGAACAGAGAAGGTTGAGAGGAGATTTGATAGAGCTATTCAAAATCATGAAGGGTCTAGATAGAGTAGATAGAGAGAAACTTTTCCCATTGGCGGAAGGGTCAAGAACCAAAGGGCATAGATTTAAGGTGATTGGCATAAGAACCAAAGGTGACATGAGGAAAAACCTTTTTACACATCGAGTGGTTAGGATCTGGAATGCACTGCCCGAGGGGGTGGTGGAGGCAGATTCAATCATGGCCTTCAAAAGGGAACTGCATAAGTACTTAAAAGTAAAATATTTGCAGGGCTACAGGGATAGGGCAGGGAGTGGGACTACCTGGATTGCTCTTGCGGTCACGATGGGCCGAATGGCCTCCTTCCGTGCTGTAACCTTTCTATGATTCTATGAAACAGGAGGTGAAAGAAAATGTTGTACAAAGTGGGGAAGAGGTTATTACTTATTTTGTCCAAAAAGGCCAAATATCAAAGCAAATTCATATCTCAGACCTAAGTTATGAGGACAGTCCCAATTCTATGTTATCCAATTACTAATGATTTCTATTGACAGACTTTGGCATTACTTGATCGATTCAAATCAAAGCTAACAAAGGCCATCTCAGAAACTCCAGAGAAAGAAATAGTTCAACCAGAAGGAGAAGATGATCAAGGCTGGTGAGTGCTATAATCAACAAAGTACCCTGTATACCTTTACTTAATTATTGAAGAATTAATCTCTAACTTTAAACTTTAAGTGTTGACAATCTGTCTTAAATAAAAGAAATTAAAAAGTCTTGGCCCAATATTTTGGAAATTGTACATCTTTAGTAGGGTTTTCTCATTGTGCAAACAATGGCCTAGAAATTAGTTTGTTCCATCCTGCCTTTTCGGATGCTTTAACGCCCATCCTATGCCTGTAAAATGGGCACAGCGTCATCGAATTTCTAGGTGATTTTTATGACAAAATATAGTTGGTAATGGCAGTAGAATTGAAATTATACCTGTTAGCTTAGAATTTCTGATCTGGGGACGGTCCCACTGACTTCTGCTCGCCTCAGAGATGCGCCACAGGCCATATTTCCTCTGGGAGTGTGGCACTCACAAACCAGTTTTCAGTGCTGTGAGGGTGGCGACAACTCGGGGGATTGCAGTCTAAATCAAATTCACAGCACCGTGGGGCAAATGACTGCACAGGGAAGTGTAAAAATGCAGTTGTCATAAGGGATTCAATAGACAGGCTTTATGCAACCGTCGACGTGAATCTCACATTGTGTGTTGCCTCCCTGGTGCAAGGGTAGAGGATGTCACGGAACAGGTGCAGAAAATGCTGGAAAATGCTCAGCAGGTCAGGCAGCATCTGTGGAGAGAGAAACAGAGTTAACGTTTCAGGTTGATGACCTTTCATCAGAACTGGAAGAAGTTGGAGATTTAACAATTTATAAGCAAGTACAGAGTCAGGGAAAAGCTGGGGGGGAGGAAAGAACAAAGGGGAAGGTCTGTGATGGGGTGGAGAGCAGGAGTGATTAAATGACAAAAGGGATGATGGTGCTCGGCAAAAGGAGCTGGTAATGGAACAAGTAAATAAACAAAAGATGGGTCCAGAGGAGGTGTAAATGCGTGGCTGAAGAAATGGTGCAGGGGTAAGGGCTTCAAATTGCTGGCACATTGAGTCTGGTTCTGGAGCAGGAGGGACCTGTACAAAATGGACAGGTTGCACCTGAACAGGCCTGGGACCAGTGTCCTCTCAGGGAGGTTGACTAGTGCTGTGGGAGAGGGTTTAAACTAATTTGGCAGGGGTGGGGGAACCAGGATGAAGCACAGAGAGGAGAAACAAGGTGCGTAGAGGACTGGAAGAGATAAACAGCATTGGAATAAAGAGTAGTCCAGAAAAAGGAGGGATCAGACAGGGGAGAAATGCAAAGCAGACTACGGCAGGTTTGAAGTGCATGTGCATAAATGGACGGAGCGTGATGAATCAGGTTGATGAGCTGCAGGCACAAGTTGCCACATGGGGTTATGATATAGTGGCAGAATCAGAGACCTGGCTGAAACAAGGGCAGGAAAGTATATGGAGTTAGATCACAGTATATGGAGTTAGATCACAGATCAGCCATGATCTTATCAAATGGCGGAGTAGGCATGAGGGGCTGAATGGCCTACTCCTGTTCCTATGTTCCTAGGAAAGGGAACTTAACATTCTTGGCTACAATGTATTCAGTAAAAATAGGGATGGAAATAAAGGAGGGGGTTGGGGGTGCCAGTATTGATCACTGTTAATTGTATTGATACTGTTAAAGCCCTGGACAGGGATGATATGCTTGAGGGTTCAAAGACAAAATCTATTTGGTTAGAGGTAAGGAACACAAAAGGAGCTGATACGCTGCTGGATATATTATAGACCACCAAATAGTGGGAAGGAGGTAGATGAGCAAATCTACAGGCAAATTTCAGAAAGATGTAAAACAATAGAGTAGTGATAATGGGGGACTTCAATTATCCTAATATCAACTGGGGGAAAAACAGTGTGGAGGGGAAGGAATTCCTGAAATGTGTACAAGAGAACTTTCTTGATCAGTATATTTCCATCCCCACGAGGAAGGAAGCAGTGCTGGATCTAGTTCTGGGGAATGAAGTGGGGCAAGTGGAACATGTTTCATTGGGCGAGCATTTGGAAAACAGTGATCATAATATCATTAGGTTTAGAGAAGTTTTGGAAAGGGTCAAGGAACAATCAAAGGTGAAGATATTCAACTGGAAGAGGGCTAATTTCAGTAAGCTGAAAAGGGATTTGGCCTAGGTGGATTGGAAACAAAGATTGGCAAGTAAAACAGTAAATGAGCAATGGGAGGCGTTCAAAGACGAGTTGGTTCGAGTACTGACTAGACACATTCCTATGAGGGGGAAAGGAAGAGCATCCAAACCTGGAGCTCCCTGGATGACTAAAGATATAGAGATTAAAATGAAACAAAAAAAGGAGGCTTATGACAAATGTAAGGTTCATAATAGAGTAGAGAACCAAGCTGAATACAGAAACTACAGAGGAAAACCGCAAAAGGAAATAAATGGGGCAAAGAGTGTGTAGAGAAAAGATTAGCAGGTAACGTAAAAGGGAACACTGAAGTCTTTTATAAACATATAAATAGCAAAAGGATAGACAAAGGAAGGGATTTTGGGACTTCAGATATATGGGGAGACCCTAGAGAAGCTGGGATTGTTCTCCTTAGAGCAGAGAAGCTTAAGGGGATATCCATTTGAGATGTTCAAAATTATGAAGGGTGATAAGAGTAGATAAGGAGAAACTGTTTCCATTGGCAGGAGGGTCGATAACCAGAGGACACAGATTTAAGATAATTGGCAAAAGAACCATTGGGAGATAAAATTATAGAATGGTTACAGCACAGGAGGAGGCCCATTGAGCCCGTTCCGGCTCTTTTAAGAGTAATCCAGTTAGTCCAATTCCCCCGCTCATTCCTCGTAGCCCTGCAAATTTTTTCCCTTCAAGTATTTATCCAATTCCTTTTTGAAAGCCACGATTGAATCTGCTCCCGCCATCCTTTCAGGAAGCGCAGTCCAGATCATAACCACTCAATACCTAAAACGTTCTTCCTCATATCGCCTTTGGTTCTTTTGCCAATCACCTTAAATCTGTGTCCTCTGGTTCTGACCCTTCCGCCAATGGGAACCGTTTTTTTTATTCGTTCATGGGATGTGGGCGTCACTGGCGAGGCCGGCATTTATTGCCCATCCCTAATTGGCCTTGAGAAGGTGGTGGTGAGCCGCCTTCTTGAACCACTGCAGTCCATGTGGTGACGGTTCTCCCACAGTGCTGTTAGGAAGGGAGTTCCAGGATTTTGACCCAGTGAGGGTGCAGGAACGGCGATATATTTCCAAGTCAGGATAGTGTGTGACTTGGAGGGGAACGTGCAGGTGGTGTTGTTCCCATGTGCCTGCTGCTCTTGTCCTTCTAGGTGGTAGAGGTCGCAGGTTTGGGAGGTGCTGTTGAAGAAGCCTTGGTGAGTTGCTGCGGTGGTGAAGGGAGTGAATGTTTAGGGTGGTGGATGGGATGCCAATCAAGCGGGCTGCTTTATCTTGGATGGTGTCGAGCTTCTTGAGTGTTGTTGGAGCTGCACTCATCCAAGCAAGTGGAGAGTATTCTATCACACTCCTGACTTGTGCCTTGTAGATGGTGGAAAGGCTTTGGGGAGTCAGGAGGTGAGTCACTCGCCGCAGAATACCCAGCCTCTGACCTGCTCTCATAGCCACAGTATTTACTTCATTTAAACCCTTCATGATTTTGAACACTTCTATCAAACCTCCTCTCAACATTCTCTGCTCTAAGGAGAACAACCCCAGTTTCTCCAGTCTATCCACATAACCGAAGTCCCTCATCCCTGGAGCCATTCTAGTAAAACCTTTCTGCACTCTCTAAGGCCTTCACATCCTTCTTAAAGTGCGGTGCTCAGAATTGGACACACTATTCCTTATAAAGGTTCACCACAACTTACTTGCTTTTGTACTCTGCCTCTGTTCACCACTATCTATTTCCTGTCACTTAGCCAATTTCGTATCCATGCTGCTACTGCCCCTTTTATTCCATGGGCTTCAATTTTGCTGACAAGCCTATCGTGGCACTTTTATCAAACGCTTTTTGAATGTCCATATACACAACATTGCCGCATTGCCCTCATCAACCCTCTGTGTTACCTCATCAAAAAACTCAATCAAGTGAGTTAAACACAAATTGCCTTTAACAAATCCCTGCTGGCTTTCTTTTATTAATCCACACTTGTCCAAGTGACTATTAATTTTGTCACAGATTATAGTTTCTAAAAGCTTCCCTACCACCGAGGTTAAATTGACTGGCCTGTAGTTGCTGGGTTTATCCTTACACCCTTTTTTGAACAAGGTTGTATTTATATTTCTTCAGTCCTCTGGCACCACCCCCCTATCTAAGGAGGATTGGAAGATTATGGCCAGCACCTCTGCAATTTCCACCCTTACTTCCCTCAGCAACCTAGGATGCTTCCCATCTGAACGAGGTGATTTATCTACTTTAAGTACAGCTAGCCTTTCTAGTAGCTCCTCTTTTTCAATTTTTAGTCCATCCTGTATCTCAACTACCTCCTCTTTTACTTTGACTTTCGCAGCATCTTCTTCCTTGGTAAAGTCAGATGCAAAGTACTCATTTTGTGCCTCAGCCATGCCCTCTACCTCCATGCGTAGATCTCCTTTTTGATCCCTAATCGGCCCCTCCCCTCCTTTTACTACCTGTTTACTATTTATATGCCTATAGAAGACTTTTGGATTCCCTTTTATGTTAGCCACCAGTCTATTCTCATACTCTGTCTTTGCCCCTTTTATTTCCTTTTTCACTCCTCCTTTGTACTATCTGTATTCAGCCTGGTTCTCACTTGTATTATCAACCTGACATCCGTCATATGCCCCCTTTTTCTGCTTAATCTTATTATCTATCTCTTTCATCATCCAGGGAGCTCTGGCTTTGGTTGTCCTACCTTTCCCCACCTTTCCCCCTCGTGGGAATGTACCTGAACTGTACCCAAACCATCTCCTCTTTAAAGGCCGCCCATTGTGCGATTACAGTTTTGCCTGCCAATCTTTGATTCCAATTTACCCGGGCCAGATCCGTTCTCAACCACAGAAATTAGCCCTCCTCCAATTAAGTATTCTTACTCTAGATTGCTCCTTGTTCTTTTCCATAACTAATCTAAACCTTAAGATACCATGATTACTGTTCCCTAAATGCTTCCCCCACTGACGCTTGACCTACCTCAACCCCCAGAACCAGTTGCAGCAATGCCGCCTTCCTCGTTGGGCCGGAAACATACTGATCAAGAAAGTTCTCCTGAGCACAATTCAGAAATTCTTTCCCCTCTTTGCCTTTTACACTATTACTATTCAACTATTAGGATAGTTGAAGTCCCCAATTATCACGACTCTATAGTTCTTGCACCTCTCTGTAATTTCCCTGCAAATTTGCTCCTCTATATCCTTCCCACTAATTGGTGGCCTATAGAATACACCCAGCAGTAATGGTGCCTCTATTCTTAACTCCAACCAAATAGATTCTGTCCTTGACTCCTCAAGGACATCCTCTCTCTCCAGCCCTGCAATATTCTCCTCAATTAATACTGCCACCCTCTCCAACCCTTGCTTTCCTTCCCTATCTTTGCTGAACACCTTGAATCCAGGAATATTTAGTACCCAATCCTACCCTTTTTTGAGCCAGGTCTCCATTATCGTCACTACATCATATTCCCTTGTGGTTGTTTGCGGAGGAGAATTTTTTTTGCGCAACATGTTCTGACGATCTGGAATGCACTAACTGAAAGGGTGGTGGAAGCAGATTCAATAGTAACTTTCAAAAGGGAGTGACTCCATTTCATCAGTTAATGCTGTAATTTGTTTTATTTTGTTGCTGGTAAAAAAAGAATGTATTAAATTTGCAGTGGAATATATATACATACTATTGATTTTTTTGTTTACTTCTGTATTGTTTATGCATACGGCCAGGCTTAAATAAACTTTGATTTTGATTTTGTGTTGTCATGATGTAGACTGGAAGAGTTTATGGCATTCAGGTGTAGCTGTCAGAATGCCAGCTGGCCAGGAATGCAAATTATCATGTATCAGATTATGTATTCTATGATATAGCCAGTAGGAAGCAATCTTGTCCTCTTAACAACTAGAATTGTGTTGTTATCTTAATGTAAATAGATATTCTGTATTAAATATTTGGTTTACAAGAAGCACTTGTTTCACTGACAGTTTCAGTCAGAGTCTCTATTTTGTTGGCACTTGAATAGTTGATTAATGTCTGGTATTCATTTTTCATTTACCTCTTGTGACCTCCTTTCACCACCCCCCACCCCCACCCCCCCCCCGCACCTTCCTAAAAAGAATGTACTGTGCCATGAGCATCAAAAAGATTTTTTTCTCTGGAAAGAGTACAATTTCAAAAATGTTAACAGTCAGAATGTAATTGACATGTAATACACAGATCTAGCTTTGTATATTTTAACATTTGTATATTTTATATTTATGTTATACTGATGTTTATAGTTGATGTTTACGAAAGTCCCATGGATATTTTGATTTTTTTTATGTGCAGTTAGTATAAGTAATAAGTAGCAGAGGGTAGCCAGTTTGAGGCTGTAAGTCTAGACAAACAGCTGTGTAGTCTGCCATACGTTTACATAGTGAACGATTTTGTCTGATCTTACTACCCAGATACTTTCATTCCTGATTCTTAATATCAGGTTTAGCTGCAAAAGCTTGGTTTCACTAAGGAAACAAAGCACATTTTAGACATCTTACTTATTTGTTTCGTACTTTCCAAGCTGTTGCTGCTGCATTTGCTTTCAGTAACAAAGTATACCTGCAAGGCTGCATTTAAATGATATCACTTACATTTTGGTGCTTGTACTACTAATGAAAATAACTTAGCTGCCTTGTAATCATAAATTTCCAACTCCAGTTTATATTGCTTCAAAATTTAAAAGAGTTAATGCTAACTTTAGAAGTCCATAGGACAAAACAGACATTAGAGGTCTAACTGGTATTCCAGAAACCCCGTTAAAAATTTTGTGCGTTGGAGGGGTTTAAATATTTTGGTCATTTTAAACACTCGTTTATGTACAAAATTGACTTTACTGTAATTAATTGACATAATATTAGTAATAAAAATGTAGACTTTCTTCAATATTGGGAAATGTTTTTGGTGATGTTTCTTTACTTCAATTTTGAAATGTTTGTTTCAGTTTTCATTTAATGTCAGTCTGACATGCAATTTGGTTAGACTAAGGGAGCCAAGAATTCACTGGAACTAGTAGCTTCTTCTGAGTAGTCTTTTTTCATTTAACTCATTCCCCTGGAAACACAACTTTTCAGCACCAAAAATCATACAATCATAGAAAGTTACGGCACAGAAGGAGGCCATTTAGCCTTTCATGTCAATGCCAGCCGAAAAGAGCTATCCAGCTTAATCCCACTTGCCAGCACTTGGTCTGTAGCCCTGTAGGTTACGGCACATCCAAGTACTTTTTAAATGAGTTGAGGGTTTCTGCCTCTACCACCCCTTCAGTCAGCGAGTACCAGACCCCACCACCCTCTGGGTGAAAGAATTTCTCCTCAGCTCCCCTCTAATCCTTCTACCAATTACTTTAAATCTATGCCCCAGGTCATTGACCCATCAGCTAAGGGAAATACATTCTCCCTATCCACTCTATCTAGTCCCGTCATAATTTTATATACCTCAATTAAATCTCCCCTAAGCTGCCTTTGTTCCAAAGAAAACAACCCCAGCCTATCCAATCTTTTCTTATAGCTAAAATTCTCCAGCCCTGGCAACATCCTCGTAAATCTCCTCTGTACCCTCTCTAGTGCAATCACATCTTTCCTGTAATATGGTGACCAAAACTGTACGCAATACTCAAGCTGTGGCCTAACCAATGTTTTATAAAGTTCTAGCATAACCTCCCTGCTATTATATTCTATGCCTTGGCTAATAAAGGAAAGTATCCCATTTGCATTTTTAACCACCTTATCTACCTGTCCTGCTTCCTTCAGGGACCTGTGGACATGCACTCCAAGGTCCCTTTGTTTCTCCACACCTCTCAGTATCCTCCCATTTATTGTGCACTCCCTTGCTTTGTTTGTCCTCCCCAAATGCATTACCTCTCACTTCTCTGGATTGAATTCCATTTGCCACTTTTCTGCCCACCTGACCAGTCCATTGATATCTTCCTACAGTCTACAGCTTTCCTCCTCACTATCAACCACATGGCCAATTTTTGTATCATCTGTAAACTTCTTGATCAAGCCCCCCACATTCAAATCCACATCATTAATATATACCACAAAAAGCAAGGAACCTAATACTGAGCCTTGCGGGACCCCACTGGAAACAGCCTTCCAGTCACACCCGTCAAACATTACCCATTGCTTTCTGCCACTGAGCCAATTTTGGATCCAACTAGCCACTTTCCCTTGGATTCCCTGGGCTTTCACTTTTTTGACCAGTCTGCCATGTGGGACCTTGTCAAAAGCCTTGCTAAAATCCATGTACGCTACATCAAACGCGATACCCTCATCGACCCTCCTACTCAAAAAATTCAGTCAAGTTAGTCAGACACGACCTTCCCTTAACAAATCTGTGCTGACTGTCCTTGATTGACCCGTGCCTTTCTAAATGACGATTTATGGTGTCCCTCAGAATCGATTCCAATAATTTGCCCACCACCGAGGTTAGACTGACTGGCCTATTATTACTCGGTCTATCTCTCCCTTTTTAAACAACGGTACAACATAAGCAGTCCTCCAATCCTCCGGCACCGCGCCTGTAGCAAGGGAGGATTGGAAAATGATGGTCAGAGTTTCCGCTAATTCCTCCCTTGCTTCCCTTAGCAGCCTGGACTACATTTCATCCGGACCTGGCAATTTATCTACTTTCAAAGATGCTAAACCCCTTACTCTGAACCCCTTGAATGCCTCCCACTCCTTTGACACTGATTTACCTTCAAGTAGCTGTTTTCAGTCCACTTTTGCTAAATCACTTCCCAGCTTAGTAAAATTGGTCTTTCCCCAATATAGAACTTTTACTCCTGTTCTACCTCTGTCCTTTTCCATAACTATGCTAAATCTACCACCAAAATGCCCTCCCACTGGTACTCCTTCACCTTCATTCCATAAAACTAAATCAAACTCTTGTTGTGCTTGCTACATTCTGGCTAAAAAAGTTCTCCTGAATGCAATTTAAGAATTCTGCGCCCTCTACACCTTTTGCACTGATTGTATCCCAGTTAATATTAGGGTGGTTGAAATCCCCTATTACTGCTCTATTTTTTTGCACTTCTCGGAAATTTGCCGACATATTTGCTCTTCTATCTCCCTCTGATTGTTTGGGGGTCAATAGTACACTCCCAGCAGTGTGACTGCTCCTTTTTTGATTTTTTGCTCAACCTCATGGCCTCATTTGATGATACTTCAAACATATCATCCCTCCTCACAGCCGTAATTGTTTCTTTAACCAATATTGCCACTCCCCCTCCTTTTTTATCCCCCTCTCTATCTCGTCTGAAAACCCTATAACAAGGAATGTTGAGTTGCTATTCCTGCCCCTGTTTAAGCCATGTTTCTGTAATAGCTAAGATATCGTACTTCCACATGTCTATCTGTGCCCTTAGCTCATCTGTCTTATTCACTATATTCCTTGCATTAAGGTATATACCATTAAGCACTGCCAAACTCCTTTGTTGTCTAGTTTCTAACCTTTGTTTTTTCTGCCTTCCACTTCCAGCTCTGCAAGTTTTTATTTATTTGCATTTTTGGGATGAGGGTGATGCTGACAAAGCTGCATTCATTGCCCATCCCTAGTCGCCGGGAGACGGTGGTGGTGAGCTTTTTCTTTGAATTACTGCAGCCTTTGTGCTAATGGTGCACCCACAATGATGTTAGGTAGGGAGTTCCTGGATTTTGGCGCATAGATAATGAACAAATAATAATACATGTCCAAGTCAGGATGGTGTGGACCTGGAGGGGAACTCAGAGGTGATGGTATTCCCACGATCTTGCTGCTCTTGTCCTTCTTGGTGGTAGAGGCCAGAAAGCTGGTAGCCATAGAGAGTTGCTGAAGAGTGCCCTGAAGATCGTGCAAACTGCAGCCACAGTGCACTGGGGGCAGATATTACGTCCAGTTGCTTGGGGTGCTAATCAAGTAGACTGGTCTGTCCTGGATGGTATTGAGCTGCAGCAGCAATAACCATCCAGACAAATAGTGAGTATTCCATCACACTCCTGACTTGAGCCTTGTTGATGTTAGAGTGGATTTGAAGGGTCGGGTGTGAGCACTCATCTCAAGAGTACCCAGCTTTGCAGCATGTTGTTGATATGGCTGATCCGGTTAAGCTCTGGTCAACAATGACCCTCGGGATATTGATGCTGGTGCCGTTGTAAGTCAGTAAGTGCTGGTTGGGCTTTTTGCTGTTGGAGATGGTCATTACCTAACGCTTATCTGGTGTAAATGTTACCTGCCATTTGTCAGTCCTTCTGCAGTCAGGCATGACTGCCTCATTATCAGATGAGTTGTGAATGGAGCCAAACACTCTGAAATCATACGCAGACAGCTCCACTCCTGACACCATGACGGTCAGAAGGTCTTCACGACGCATCAGAACTGTATGGGACAGGCTGGATGGACCAGTAGGTCTTTCCTGTCTGTCATTTTTCATTTGTTAATTCTATGGTATGCCTGGTGCTGCTCCTGGCACACCCTTCTACACTCCACATTGAACAGGTTGGTCTCCTAGCTTAGTGATGATGGAGGAGCGGAGGATATACCAGGATTATAGACCACTGCTTTCTTTGATGTACATTAATGACATGGACTTGGGTGTACAGGGCATAATTTCAAAATTTGCAGATGACACAAAACTTGGAAATGTTGTAAAAGTGAGGAGGATAGTGATAGGCTTCAAGAGGACATAGACAGGCTGGTAGAATGGGCTGACACGTGGCAGATGAAATTTATCACCAAGAAGTGTGAAGTGATACATTTTGGCAGGAAGAATGAGGAGAGGCAATATAAACTAAATGGTACAATTCTAAAGGGGGTGCAGGAACAGAGAGACCTGGGAGTATATGTGCATTCATTTTTGAAGGTAGCAGGACAGGTTGAGAAAGTGGTTAAAAAAGCATACGGGATCCTGGGCTTTATAAATAGAGGCATAGAGTACAAAAGCAAGGAAGTTATGTTGGACCTTTATAAATCACTGGTTCAGCCAAAACTGGAGTATTGTGTCCAATTCTGGGCACCGCACTTTGGGAAGCATGTGACGGCCTTAGAGAGGGTGCAGAAAAGATTTACGAGAATGATTCCAGGGATGAGGGACTTCAGTTACAGTGGGTAGACTGGAGAAGCTGGGGTTGCTCTCCTTAGAGCAGAGAATGTTGAGAGGAGATTTGATAGAAGTGTTCAAAATCATGACTGATTTAGATAAAGTAAATAAAGAGAAACTGTTCCCCTTGGCACCAATCTACGTGTCGCAGATGCATCTGTCCATGACAGTATTGGTAGGAGTGACCACCGCACAGTCCTTGTGGAGACGAAGTCCCGTCTTCACACTGAGGACACTATCCAACGTGTTGTGTGGCACTACCACCGTGCTAAATCGGATAGATTCACAACAGACCTAGCAGCTCAAAACTAGGCATCCATGAGGCACTGTGGCCCATCAGCAGCAGCAGAATTGTATTCCAGCACAATCTGTAATCTCATGGCCTGGCATATTCCTCACTCTACCATTACCAACAAGCCAGGGAATCAATCCTGGTTCAATGAGGAATGTCAGGAATCTTACAACACCAGGTTATAGTCCAACTGTTTTATTTGAAAATCACAAGCTTTCGGAGGCTTTCTCCTTTGAGCTTCGCTCACCTGACAAAGGAGAAAGCCTCCGAAAGCTTGTGATTTTCAAATAAAACAGTTGGACTATAACCTGGTGTTGTAAGAATCCTTACATTTGTCAACCCCAGTCCATCACCGGCATCTCCACATAATGAGGAATGTAGAAGAGCATGCCAGAAGCAGCACTAGGCGTACCTACAAAAGGAAGTGCCAACCTGGTGAAGCTACAACACTGGACTACATGCATGCTAAACAGTGGAAGCAACGTGCTATAGGCAGAGCTATGCGTTTCCACAATCAACAGATCAGATCAAAGCTCTGCAGTCCTGCCACATCCAGTTGACAATTAAACAACTAACGGAAGGAGGAGGCTCTGTAAACATCCCCATCCTCAATGACTGCAGAGTCCAGCACTTGAGTGCAAAAGATAAGGCTGAAGCGTTTGCAACCATCTTCAGCCAGAAGTGCCGAGTGGATGATCCATCTCGGCCTCCTCCCGATATTCCCACCATCACAGAAGCCAGTCCTCAGCTGATTCGATTCACTCCACGTGACATAAAGAAACGGCTGAGTGCACTGGATACAACAAAGGCTATGGGCCCCGACAACATCCTGGCTGTAGTGCTAAAGAATTGTGCTCCAGAACTAGCCACGCCTCTAGCCAAACTGTTCCAGTACAGCTACAACACTGGCATCTACCCGACAATGTGGAAAATTGTCCAGGTATGTCCTGTCCACAAAAAGCAGGCAAATCCAATACGGTCAATTACTGCCCCATCAGTCTACTCTCAATCATCAGCAACGTGATGGAAGGTGTCGTCGACAGTGCTATCAAGCGGCACTTACTCACCAATAACCTGCTCACCGATGCTCAGTTTGGCTTCCGCCAGGACCACTCGGCTCCAGACCTCATTACAGCCTTGGTCCAAACATTGACAAAAAGCTGAATTCCAGAGGTGAGGTGAGAGTGACTGCCCTTGACATCAAGGCAGCATTTGACCGAGTGTGGCACCAAGGAGCCCGAGTAAAATTGAAGTCAGTGGGAATCAGGGGGAAAACTCTCCAGTGGCTGGAGTCATACCTAGCACAAAGGAAGATGGTAGTGGTTGTTGGAGGCCAATCATCTCAGCCCCAGGACATTGCTGCAGGAGTTCCTCAGGGCAGTGTCCTAGGCCCAACCATCTTCAGCTGCTTCATCAATGACCTTGCCTCCATCATAAGGTCAGAAATGGGGATGTTCGCTGATGCTTGTACACTGTTCAGCTCCATTCGCAACTCCTCAGATAATGAAGCAGTCCATGCCCGCATGCAGCAAGACCTGGACAACATCCAGGCTTGGGCTCATAAGTGGCAAGTAACATTCGCGCCAGATAAGTGCCAGGAAATGACCATCTCCAACAAGGGAGAATTTAACCACCTCCCCTTGACATTCAAAGGCATTACCATCGCCGAATCCCTCACCATCAACATCCTGGGAGTCACCATTGACAAGATACTTAACTGGACCAGCCACATAAATACTGTGGCTACAAGAGCAGGTCAGAGGCTGGGTATTCTGTGGCGAGTGACTGAACTCCTGACTCCCCAAATCCTTTCCACCATCTACAAGGCACAAGTCAGGGGTGTGATGGAATACTCTCCACTTGCCTGGATGAGTGCAACTCCAACAACACTCAAGAAGCCCGACACCATCCAGGATAAAGCAACCCACTTGATTGGCATGCCATCCATCACCCTAAACATTCACTCTCTTCACCACCGGCGCACCGTGCCTGCGGTGTGTACCATCCACAGGATGCACTGCAGCAACTCGCCAAGGCTTCTTTGACAGCACCTCCCAAACCCGCTAGCTCTACCACCTAGAAGGACAAGGGCAGCAAGCACATGAGAACAACACCACCTGCACGTTCCCCTCCAAATCACACACCATCCCGACTTGGAAATATATCGCCATTCCTTCATCGTCGCTGGGTCAAAATCCTGGAACTCCCTACCTAACAGCACTCTGGGAGAACCTTCACCATACGGACTGCAGCGGTTCAAGAAGGCGGCTCACCACCACCTTCTCAAGGGCAATAAATGCTGGCCTTGCCAGCGATGCCCACATCTGTGAACGAATGAAAACGAAGGGCCGAGAACCAAAGGACACAGATTTAAGCTGATTGGCAAAAGAACCAAAGGCGACATGAGGAAGAACTTTATTAGGCAGCGAGTAGTTATGATCTGGAATGCTCTGCTTGAAAGGGTGGTGGAAGCAAATTCAATTGTGGCTTTAAAAAAGGAATTGGATAAATAATTGAAGGGAAAAAATTTGCAGGGCTACAGGGAACACGCAGGAGAATGAGACTAACTGGATTTCTCCTACAAAGAGCCGGCACTGGCTCGATAGACCAGATGGTCTCCTCCTGTGCTGAAACCATCTATGATTCTATGGTGGTATACAATTATGCTGTTGATGATGGCTCATCGCACCTCATGGATGGCCGGCCAATTTTGGGCTGCTAAATTTGTCCTTGTTCATTCTCACTTTGCATCTTGGTAGTACGATGCTACACAATGGAAGGTGCCCTCACTGTGAAGACAAGACTTTGAGGATGAATTTACACAGGGGTTCTTCAGCTCATCTGCCGTAACTTCAGTAGTGGAGTTGCAGAAACCCTGGGAAAATGGTGTAAATGCCTTTTTTCCGGAGTTTCCGCAGCTGTTCTGCCAAAGTTATGGTGGACATCAGGAGAGCCCTGTGGCTATTCACCCATTTGTCTTCACAAGAACTGTAAGGTGGTCAATGCTGCCAGTACTGTCGTGAAAAAAAGTGCTTTCAAAAGGTAGGTTGATGAGTACAAGTTGAAGTAAGTTACTCCCTTGCATTGGTTTCTTCACAACTTGTTGAATGCCCAGTCTGCCAGCTATGTCCTTCAGGACTCGGCCCACCCAGAGTACATTCTGTGTTGTTGCTTCCCTCGGTGATTCCTCCAAGTGATGTACAATATGGAGGAGTACTGATTCTCCAGTTGAGGGGTACAGTAGTGGTAATCAGGAGGTTTTCTTAGCTGGTTTGACCTGAAGCCATAAGACTTAATGGGCTCCAGTCTCACTGTTGTGAACTCCCAGGAGCCAAGCCCACCCAACTGAAAACCACTGTGCTCCTACCTCTGGTGGGTCTGTCTCGCCGGTGATAGAGGAGTTTGGGATGCTGGCTGACAGATACAACTCTGTGAGGACCACTATCAGGCTGTTACTTAACTAGTCTATCGAGGCAGCTAGCTCAACTTGGACTCCAGTCCGAGATGTTGGTGAGACGGACTTTTCAGGGTCAACTGGGCTGGGATTGCCTAAGCCTTGCCCTGATCTGATGGCTGGATCATTGCCAATAGGTGCATCCAGTATTCCTGTTATGATTGTGTTCTGTAGCAATAGTTTACAACTGATTGGCTTGCTGGGCCACTGCAGCATGCATTAGAAATCAACCACATTGTGTGGGATTGAAGTCACCTGTAGGCCAGACCAGGTAAAGGTGGTAGGTTTGTTTGCCTGAAGGACATTAGTGAACCGGTTGGGTTTTTCCCAATAATCTGGAAGCTTGGATAGTCACTTTTCCTGGCACGAGCCCATCAATTACCAGATTTATTGAAATCAGTACTACAACCTCTACACAACCCTTCCCTCTAGCGGGTATAGTATGGAAAATACACTGGAGCTATCTTAAAAAATATAAAACAGGAATTTGTGTGATATTCATTTTCCACTTCTTTGGTTATTCGTAGCAGTAATATGGATTTAATTTGTGGAATAGGTTTATGAATCTGAACTTGAAATCATTATTTCATTGTTCAGGAACTAGAGACTTTCATAGTTTTGATTTATATGCATCAACTGAAGCTTTCATCTTGTGGCTTCATGCTTAATGAAATGAACTGTACTATTACATTTAAGAATTCTACGTTCTCTCCATTTGAAGTTACTGAAGATACAGAAAATCAGGAGATATAGTTAACCAAACATTAAATGTGTTTCATAGAAAAATGTAGCAGCTGCAAATATTAGGATCCATGGAATTAAGTGCATGGAAGTAAGATTCACATTCTGTAAATCATGAGTGACATCACACACTGAGTATTATATCCAGTTGTGGTCACTGTACTTATGAAAAGATAAAAGGTGGTAGAAACAATTCATGGTAAAGCAGCAAAATGATTTCCAGCTTTTCGATCATTGAGTATTCTGACGTAAAGATACAGAAGCTAAATCTATTCTTGGCAACAAAAAATATTTGACAAATTTATTAGAGTTCTTTGAGTCTGACAAATTTATTAGAGTTCTTTGAGGAAGTAATGGGCAGGGTGGATAAAGGGGAACCAATGGATACAGTATATTTGGATTTCCAAAAGGCATTCGATAAGGTGCCACATAAAAGGTTACTGCACAAGATAAGAGCTCATGGTGTTGGGGGTAACTTACTGGCACGGATAGGGGATTGGCTAACTAACAGAAAACAAAGAGTTGGGATAAAAGGGTCATTTTCAAATGGCAATCTGTAACTAGTGGGGTGCCGCAGGGATCAGTGCTGGGGCCTCAACTGTTTACAATATATATATCAATGACTTGGATGAAGGAACAGAGTGTATTGTGGCCAAATTTACTGATAATAGAAAGATAGGTGGAAAAGCAAGTTTCGAGGAGGACACAAAGGGCCCGATATTACCATGGCGGGGGGGGGGGGGGGTCGGCCACGCGCCCGGTGAAATCAGTCTGCCCCGTGCGCAATCGCAGGCTGATTGGATCCACTTACCTGTTGTTCCGGGTTCCCCGCTGCTGAGCTGCGCGGCAGGCGGAATGCGCATACGCAGTAAGGTCTGTCAGCTGGCGGAGCTCTATTTAAAGGGGCAGTCCTCCACTGACTGATGCTGCAAAAAATAGGAAAAATTACATCATGGAGCAGCCCAGGGGGAAGGCTGCTCCCAGGTTAATGATGCCTCACTCCAGGTATCATTGGATGGGGTGAGGAGGAGGAGGGGGAGGTCCGAGATCTTTCCCCCAGCGGACGGGAGGAAGTGGCCTGCCTCTGCCACCAAGAAGGCCTGGCTCGAGGTGGCAGAGGAGGTCACCTGCACCACCAACATATCGCGCACCTGCATCCAGTGCAGGAGGCACTGCAATCACCTAAGTAGGTCAGCCAAAGTGAGTACACTCCATCTGCCACATCACCGCCTCCACCCCACATCTCCTTCTGCACAGCCAACACTACTCTGTCACATCACTCCTCACACCCACTCAAAGCTCATCCTCATCTTACCTGCACTTACTCACCTCGCCAGTACTCATCCCGCCACTACCACTCAACCCAATCCTCATACAATCTCATGGCTCTATCTCATTCTCACCCTCTCATGCATCTCTTTCACAGTCAGCCTCACTCAACCTGCCTCTACCTGTGCTGCAGCCACAGGGCATGCATCACATATGTGCAGTAGGAAGCGTAAGGCAAACGTGTCGTGAGCATGAAGGGGATGCACAAGGGTGTTTGAGGGTTTGTCATGGTTTTTACTTCTATTTAATTTCTGATCAACTCACATTACATATTATGTTGGCACCACTACTGCCACGTCTTTGCGAATCTTGTCTGGTTTGTGCAATAATGCCCTTTCCTGAGGATCACTATGAAGACCCACAACTGATGCCACCCATTGTGTCACTGCAGAGTGGGTGTAGGTGTATTTGCAGGGCTCTTTTGTGCAGACGACTGAGAGACGTCGGCGATGTCCCCGGTGGCACCCTGGAAGGATGCGGAGGAGAAGTTGTTGAGGGTAGTGGTGACTTTGACAGCGACAGGTAAGAAGATGGTGCTCGGCATGAAGGAGGCTGCAGATGTCCACGATTACATGTGGAGTGACTCTGAGCCTCCGTGTGCACTGCTGCTCAGAGAGGTCCAGGAAGCTGAGCCTCTGTCTGTGGACCCTGTGGCGAGGGTAGTGCCCTCTGTGACACATCTCTCTCTGCGGTTGCCCTCACTCCTGCTGTGCAGGTGGATGTGTCACAGCACTGTGTTGTGGAGCTACACGTGTCAGAGGTGGACGACGTGGCCGGCGAGGCTGGTGATGCTGTTCGCCCTCCGAGGAGTTCATGACTGCAACTACGGCGGCCCCCATCCGGAAGATGTACATCTGAGGGGGTCCGCAAGGTAGGTACATGTCTCTGGACCCCGGGGTAAGTGTGCAAGTTGGTGAATTTTATTATTAGGAGGAGGGTGCTGGAGGCCAAACTTTGTCCAAGGTGACAGAGTGGCCTCCTGCAATGAGTGAGGGTCTCTTTCCCCCCCCCCCACCCCCGCAACCTGTCAAATGGACCCTTGCAGCTGCCACAGGCTGATGGCTGCAACACGACCATTTGAACTGGGAGTGTTTCCCCCAGTACGGGAAACAGTCCCAGTTGTTTGCAAAATCACAACCCTCCGAAAATATCATGTTAATCAGGGGCTCGATTTTACCGGCGCGTTTCCAGCGGGGGGGCCCCAAAAATCCCGATATCCAGGCACGTGACCGGATCGCGCCACGATCCCGCCCACTTCCGGGTTCCCCGATGACGTGCGGGGGTGCGTGCGTAGCCCCCACTGGTGGGAATCCCACAGGCAATTAAAGCCAGCGGGATGCCACTTGAGTGTATTTATTTCGCTTGTTCAGGTCATTAACTGACCTGATTAAGGGACTGTGTGTGATTTTGGAGAAACATGGGACTGTTTCACACACTGGGGGAAACAGTCCTGGTTGAACTGGATGTGTTGCAGCCGTCAGCCTGTGGCAGCTGCAAAGGTCCATTTGACAGGTTGGGGGGGGGGGGGGGGGGCGGGGGGGAGACCCTCACCCATTGCAGGAGGCCGCTCTGTCACTTGGGACAAAGTGTGGCCTCCACCACCCCACTCCTGACGGTCAAAGTCACCAACCTGCACACTCACCCCGGGGTCCGGAGACATGTGCCTACCTTGCGGACCCCCTCAGATGTACATATTGCGGATCGGGGCCGTCGTAGCTGCAGTCATGACCCCCTCGGAGGGCGAACAGCATCACCAGCCTCGCCATCCACGCCGTTCACCTCTGACACGTGGAGCTCCACAACAGAGTGCTGTGACACATCCACCTGTACAGCAGGAGGGAGGGCTACCGCAGAGAGAGATGCGTCGCAGAGGGCACTGCCCTCGCCACAGGGTCCACAGTCCGAGGCGCAGCTCCCCGGACCTCTCCGAGCAGCAGTGCACACGGAGGCGCAGATTCACTCGACATGTAGTCATGGACACCTGCAGCCTCTTTCATGCCGAGCTGCTCCTGGCTGGCCCCAGCACCATCTGCTTACCTGTCGCTGCCAAAGTCACCACTGCCCTCCACAACTTCTCCTCCGCATCCTTCCAGGGTGCAGCCGGGTACACCGCCGATGTCTCTCAGTCGTCTGCGCGGAAGAGCCCTGCAAATACACCTGCACCTACTCTGCAGTGACACAATGGGTGGCATCAGTGGTGGGTCCTCATAGTGATACCCAGGAGCGGGCATTATTGCACAAAACAGACAGGATTCGCGGAGACATGGCAGTGGTGGTGCCAATATAATGTGTGATGTGAGTTGTTCTGAAATTCAATATAGGTAACACCCATGACAAACCCTCAAACACCCTTGTGCATCCCCTTCATGCTCACGACACGTTTGCCTTACGCTGCCTACTGCACATATGTGATGCATGCCCCGTGGCTGCAGCACAGGTGGTGGCAGGTTGAGTGAGGCTGGCCGTGAGGGAGATGCACGAGAGGGTGCGTATGGGATAGAGCCATGAGATTATATGAGGATTGGGTTGCGTGTTAGTGGCGGGGTGAGTACTCGCGAGGTGAGTAGGTGCAGGTAAGATGAGGATGGGGTTTGAGTGGGTATGAGGGGTGATGTGACAGAGTGGTGTTGGCGGTGCCGAAGGAGATGTGGGGTGGGGGCAGTGTTGTGGCAGACGGAGTGTAGAGGAAAGACTACGTGTTCTCACTGTGGCTGACCTACTGCGGTCATTGGAGCGCCTCCTGCACTGTATGCAGGTGGGCGATATGTTGGTGGTGCAGGTGACCTCCTCTGCCACCTCGAGCTAGGCCTTCTTGGTGGCAGAGGCAGGCCGCTTCCTCCCGCCCGCCGGGTGGAAGATCTCTGTCCTCCCCCTCCTCCTCACCCCATCTGGTGATACCTGGGGTGAGGCATCATTAAACTGGGAGCAGCCTTCCCCCTGGGCTGCTCCATGCTGTAATGTGTTCTATTGGTTGCAGCATCTGTCAGTGGAGAACTGCCCCTTTAACTAGAGAGCCTCCAGCTGACAGATCGTACTGCGCATGCGCAGCCCGCCCAACGCGCAGACCAGCAGCGCGGAGCCCGGAGGAGCAGGTAATTGGATCCAATTAGTGGATTGCCTGCTACGATCGCGCGGGCAACCCACTAATTTCACCGAGCGTGTTGACCACGTTCCCGAAACCCAACCCGCCGGAAACCCGCAGGCCTGGTAAAATCGGGCCCCAGGTCTCTAAACAACCTGAAATACCTAAATAAATACCTTAAGTGGCTCCCCGCCGGCATTAATTGCCCGCGGGAGGCCCACATGCAGGGGCTGCGCGCGCATGTCAGCGCGTCAGTGGGGAATCCGGAAATGGGGCGGGTTGGAGCCGGGCTCCCGACCCACCCCGGGAATCCCCGATTTTCGTAGCCCCCCCCGCCAGGAACGCACCCAATCGCGGGTGCTAAAATCAAGCCCAAAGTGTCTGCAAAGGGATATTGACAGGTTAAGCGAATGGACAAAACTTTGGCAGATGGAATATAATGTGGGAAAATGTGAATTCATCCATTTTGGGAGGAAAAATAAAAAAGCAAAATATTATTTGAATGGGGAAATAATGAGGGACTCAATAAAATTAACATAAGTAAAACAACGGTAATGAAGAAAATAATAGCACTGAAGAGTGACAAATCCCCAGGACAAGATGGTTTCCATCCCAGGGTTTTAAAGGAAGTAGGTGAGCTCATTACAGATGGCCTAACTATAATCTTTCAAAGTTCTCTAGATTCAGGAACCGTCCCTCTAGATTGGAAAATTGCACATGTCACTCCTTTTGCACATCCCGGCTCCAACCCGCCCCATTTCCGGATTCCCCACTGACGCGCTGACATGCGCGCACAGCCCCCGCATGTGGGCCTTCCGCGGGCAATTAATGCCGGCGGGGAGCCACTTAAGGTATTTATTTTTAAGAAAGGAGAGAGAGGGAAACCAGGGAATTATAGACCAGTTAGCCTAACATCTATTGTGGGGAAAATGCTGGAGTCTATAATTAAGGATAGGGTGACTGAACACCTCGAAAATTTTCAGTTAATCAGAGAGAGCCAGCATGGATTTGTGAAAGGTAGGTCGTGCCTGACAAACCTGATTGAATTTTTTGAAGAGGTGACTAAAGTAGTGGACAGGGGACTGTCAATGGATGTTATTTATATGGACTTCCAGAAGGCATTTGATAAAGTCCCACATAAGAGACTGTTAGCTAAGATAGAAGCCCATGGAATCGAGGGAAAAGTACAGACTTGGTTAGGAAGTTGGCTGAACGAAAGGCAACAGAGAGTAGGGATAATGGGTAGGTACCCACATTGGCAGGATGTGACTAGTGGAGTCCCGCAGGGATCTGTCTTGGGGCCTCAATTATTCACAATATTCATTAACGACTTAGATGAAGGCATAGAAAGTCTGATATCTAAGTTTGCCGATGACACAAAGATTGGTGGCATTGTAAGCAGTGTGGATGAAAACATAAAATTACAAAGGGATATTGATAGATTAGGTGAATGGACAAAACTGTAGCAAATGGAATTCAATGTAGACAAATGTGAGGTCATCCACTTTGGACCAAAAAAGGATAGAACAGGGTACTTACTAAATGGTAAAAAGTTAAAAACAGTGGATGTCCAAAGGGATTTGGGTTCAGGTACATAGATCATTGAAGTGTCATGAACAGGTGCAGAAAATAATCAAGAAGGCTAATGGAATGCTGGCCTTTATATCTAGAGGACTAGAGTACAAGGGGGCAGAAGTTATGCTGCGGCTATACAAAACCCTGGTTAGATCGCACCTGGATTACTGTGAGCAGTTTTGGGCACCGCACCTTCGAAAGGACATATTGGAGGGAGTGCAGCGTAGGTTTACTAGAATGATACCCGGACTTCAAGGGTTAAGTTACGAGGAGAGATTACACAAATTGGGGTTGTATTCTCTAGAGTTTGGAAGGTTATGGGGTGATCTGATGGAAGTTTATAAGATAGTAAGGGGAACAGTTAGGGTAGATAGAGAGAAACTATTTCCGCTGGTTGGGGATTCTAGGGCGAGGGGGCACAGTCTAAAAATTAGAGCCAGACCTTTCAGGAGTGAGATTAGAAAACACTTCTACACACAAAGGGTGATAGAAGTTTGGAACTCTCTTCCGCAAACGGCAATTGATGCTAGCTCAATTGCTAATTTTAAATGTGAGATAGATAGCTTTTTGGCAACCAAAGGTATTAAGGGATATGGGCCAAAGGCAGGGAAATGGAGTTAGATCACAGATCAGCCATGATCTTGTCAAATGGCGGAGCGGGCTCGAGGGGCTGAATGGCCTACTCCTATTCCTATGTTCCTAGAAATACTACAAAATGCTGCGGTACAGAGGGATCTGGGTGTCCTCGTACATGAAACACAAAAAGTCAACATACAGGTGCAGTTGGTAATCCGGAAGGCAAAAGGAATATTGGCCTTTATTTCTAGGGGGATGGAGTATAAAAGCACGGAAGTCATGCTACAACTGTACAGGTGCTGGTGAGACCACACCTGGAGTACTACATACAGTTCTGGTGCCCTTATTTAAGGAAGATTATACTTGCATTGGAGGCAGTTCAGAGAACGTTCACTCGGTTGATTCCGGATATGTAAGGGTTGTCTTATGAGGAAAGATTGAACAGGTTGGGTCTATACTCATTAGAGTTTAGGAGAATGAGAGGAGATCTTGTTGAAACATACAAGATTCTGAGGGGACTCGATCGGGTAGATGCTGAGAGGATGTTACCCCTCATGGGGGAATCTAAAACTAGGGGGCATAGTCTCAGAATAAGGGGTCGCCCGTTTAAGATGAAAATGAGGAGGAATTTCTTCTCCCAAAGGGTCGTGAATCTTTGGAATTCTTTACCCCAAAAAGCTGTGGAGGCTGAGTCATTGAATACATTCAAGGCTGAGTTAGACTAATTTTTGATCAGCAAGGGAGTCAAAGGATATCAGTCTCCGCCATCTGGGCTTTTGATGGGCTGAAAAACTGGCCTTTACAGCCTTTATTTAAAAGAAAATGTAAAATGGAGACAGTGGGAACCAGAAAAAAAAAAGTTAAATAAAAGTTTTTGAAATTAGGGGTTCAATTAGACTTGAAAAGGTTTTTCAACAAAATTTAAAATTAGTCCAGTGAATGGGAAATAAAAGTAAATGGGCACAAATTGGAATAACAATTTTATAGGGTTAATGTTACAGTAATAAAACTACATCTGACATTTGAGTAGCTTTGTTACTGTGATGTTTGTGTTTGTTTTTTTATTATTATGATTTGTGAGCTCAAACTTTACAAAACCACCTGTTTGGTCATTTCCCTGGATCAGTCGGCACTCTGATGGTTAACGGTGAGCATGATCCTAGTTTTTAAAATGATGAAGAGAAACAATAATGTGAATGTAGGGAGATTTTTCTTCAAAAATAGATGAGGGAAACAGACGACATAACTACAAGCCAAGGAAGCCACAAACTAAATTTTAGGTAAGCAATAACTTTGTCTCTCTTC
Source organism: Heptranchias perlo (assembly GCF_035084215.1). NCBI lineage: Eukaryota > Metazoa > Chordata > Chondrichthyes > Hexanchiformes > Hexanchidae > Heptranchias > Heptranchias perlo. Next base: position 72,617,585 of record NC_090325.1, read on the forward strand.
CTGTCACACTCTGCTTGTTTCTTGCTCTCTCTATGCTTTCTCTCTCATTCTTTGCGTGCATATATGCACGTGAGTCTGTCTGTCTGTCTCTCTCTTTTTCTTCCTCTCTTCAGCTATGTTTTACATTCTGTTCTTCAGCCTCAAAATATTTTACTTGGTATCTGTCAGTTTTGAGATTTTTTGACCATTTTTCCACAGACAGGATTTGGAAAAATGCTGAGGATTTAAAGCAAATTGTAGTCACACAAATTTAGGAAAAACGGCACCTAGGTGGTTAATATCCTAATAGAAGCGGTTTTCCCCAAAGACTAAACAATAAGCAATCTGTTAGCTTGTCTCTGTAATCTATCAACACCTCACATCCATAGTATTGTGAAGTCTATAGTCATGGGCACATGGCAGAGAGTCTGGCAGGTCTTCCCATCCAACTATAAACAGGGAGATAAAAAAAAAACAAAGACACAGGCAGGCAGTCAGGTCCAGGTAATGCTGCAAAGGCAGTCAGACTTTTTAAAATAGAAAGCTGTGAGCGAAAGCTTTCGCCAGGCTGAAAAGAATGGAGAAGCATAAGTTAGAATATAAGAAATAGGAGCAGGAGTAGGCCATATGGCCCCTCGAGCCTGCTCTGCCATTCAATAAGATCATGACTGATCTTTGGCCTCAATTCCACTTTCCCGCCCAATCCCCATATTCCTTGATTCCCCTAGAGTCCAAAAATCTATATATCTCAGCCCTGAATATCATAGAATCATAGAAAGGTTACAGCATGGAAGGAGGCTATTCGGCTCATCGAGTCCGCACCGGCTCTATGCAAGAGCAATCCAGCTAGTCCCACTCCCCTGCCCTTACCCTGTAACCCTGCAAATTTTTTCCTTTCAAGAGTATAAGCAACGACTAAGCATCCACAGCCCTCTGGGGTAGAGAATTACAAAGATTCACAACCCTCTGAGTAAAGAAATTCCTCCTCACCTCAGTCTTAAATGGCTGACCCCTTATCCTGAGACTATGCCCCCTAGTTCTAGACTCTCCAGCCATGGGAAACAACCTCTCAGCATCTACCCTGTCCAGTCCCCTCATAATCTTATATGTTTCAATGAGATCACCTCTCATTCTTCTAAACTCCAGAGTATAGCCCATTCTACTCAATCTCTCCTCACAGGACAACCCTCTCATCCCAGGAATCAGTCTAGTGAGCCTTCGTTGCACCGCCTCTAAGGCAAGTAAATCCTTCCTAGATAAGGAGACCAAAACTTGTACACAGCACTCCAGGTGAGATCTCGCCAAAGCCCTGTACAACTATGATAAGACTTCCTTACTCTTGTACTCCAACCCCCTTGCAATAAAGGCCAACATGCCATTTGCCTTCCTAATTCTTGCTGTACCTGCATGTTAAGTTTTTGTGTTTCTTGTACAAGGACACCCAAATCTCTCTGAACACCAACATTTAATAGTTTCTCACCATTTAAAAAATATTCTGTTTTTCTATTCTTCCTACCAAAGTGAATAATCTCACATTTCCCCACATTATACTCCATCTGCCACCTTCTTGCCCACTCACTTAACCTGCCTATATCCCTTTTCAGACTCTTTGTGTCCTCCTCACAGCTTACTTTCCCACCTAGCTTTGTATCAGCAAACTTGGATACATTACATTCGGTCCCTTTATCGAAGTCATTAATATAGATTGTAAATAGCTGAGGCCCAGGCACTGATCCTTGCGGCACCCCATTAGTTACAGCCTGCCAACCTGAAAATGACCCGTTTATCCCTACTCTCTTTTCTGTCCGTTAACCAATCTTCTATCCATGCTAATATATTACCCCCAACCCCATGAGCCCTTAGGAGTTATTCTATTTAAGATAAGTACGATGACCGACTAATGTGGGGAATTATTTTGTTTTATTATGTGAAGACATGTTGAGCTACTTGAATCTGAACCTGATTGTTGCTCTGTATGTTCACTCCCTATGAAATAAAGCAGCTTATTGATTTCTATCTGGCCCCATCACGCCAATTTGTTTTTTTAGTCCGCCTTTGAAGAGATTGAAGAAGTACACGTGCAAAAGATAGAAATATTCAGTTGGGATCACAAGGGGAGCAATTGTTAACCTCTGGGTCATGTTATCATACAGTTAAATATTTGGCACACCCCTAAATGTTAGACGCTCAGACTGTTTACAGAAGTGACTAGCGCCACTGTATCAGAGAGAATATCTAAGGCAAGACTTGTAATAGTCCTACAGAATTGATATATCTTTTGATCAAGCTTATTCCTTTTACTGATGACATCAACATTATAATTCTTAAAAAAAAATCAACAGTTCTCCCTATTAAATAAATCCCAGTGATGCAAGAACATGCAAACTTCATTATAAAGTAAGAGTATTAACATTCAAAAATCACAAAATGGCTCTTTTTAGAGGCTTATTTTACAATTGTGAAAGAAGCAGCTTTAGAAGTATCTTGATGCTGTTGCTGTTATAATTAAATGGTATGCAATAAAACAGCAGTAAACTCATTTTAATGGCTTGAACTATGAACAAATTATTTCATTGGACATTCATTCAGAGTTCTGAATGTCGGCCTGATTTTAATGCAGGAATTTGTGCAGGTCAAGCTATAGTGTTCAGGGCTAAAAGCTGGCTCCATAAACCAGTTGTTAAGTTAGTCAGAGCCACATCTAGATAGAAGGTAAATAGGTAAGAAATGTATTTAAACTATTAAATGGAGTTAAAAAGTAAAACTTAAAATATAGGTTTTAAGTGATAAACCATGTCAAAAAAAGTATTCGAAAATTGGAGGAAAAGTTTTTGAAGCATTTTATTTTAATTTACATACATTATAATTTAATAATATAAGGTTAATGTGACAATATTATTTACTCCTGACTTTTCAGCAGCTTTATTGCAGTAGTAAAGTTTGTTTCAATGTCACTGTTTGTGAGTTCAAAACTTCCAAAAATTGCAGGCTCAGGGAGGTTCAAATTCCCTAGAGCTGCCTGCAGCCTAAGAGTTAAAAGGAATGCTTTTTGCTTACTGGAGAATAGCCATTTACTCCATCAGGGAGATTATTAGCAGCATTTTGTCACCAGGTGTCATCCTCCTTACAGCTACTGACACTTAGGGAACCTATTAGTGTCAACAGGTAAATTTATGATTGCAAAAAACAGAATAAAAATTTTGTTCACAGATACCTTGATATGGTTCAAAATTCTTACCTCTGTGTCTTAAATCCACCTCAGGTTGGGTTCACCAAATATTGCTTGTGCTTGTGGAGTTTTGTTATCCGGCTGGGCTATTCACATGTTGCAATTAAGGAAGGTGACATCGATGTGTGCTGCTGGGTTCAACTGGGAAAGAAAAAATAGGGATAAATTTGAGGAAATGCAGCATCTCCTTCAGAATTGCACATGAGCATTAACTTACCAAGTTGTAATCTTCACAGTGTAACAAAAGTGTATAAAGTGCGCTGACTATTCAAAAGTACATCCAAGTAACCCTCGTTTGTCATTAAAAGAAAATGTATTTAGATTTCTGTGCCTAGCCCTGTTTGTATTCAGTGGAACAACCTGGAAATGTTTAATGAATTGTTTCTTTAGTTATTAACAGATATTGGTATCCTTTAAGAAGTTTGTCTGATTCTTGTTTGAGATCTGATTAATAAGGGATGGCTAGCAGTAATTTACAAGTCTGTAATTCAGTCAGGATTGTGGTGACAATGAAGTGTTAGTGATTTATGAATATTGACGACCCTAAGATTATATTACACTCAAATTTACATTTGTTGTTTTATTTAATATAAACTAAATGTTTGTTTATGAGGGAAAAACGAGTTGTTTTTCTTACTGTATAGGCTAAGCTCAGATGCAAGATGATATGACAGAAGTGAAATGGTGATGTTCAACCTGAGAGCTTGCAGCTTCACATGACAGCTATTGTAAGATTCATCGCCTCCCCCCCCCCCCCCACTGCAATACTTTTTTGCAGTAGTATTTTTCCTACAGTTTCATCCATAGCAATGTATCTCCATTGCACGTAAAATCTATTTAAATGCTTCATGGGTACTACCAGCCCTCCGGTACTTCAAACTTCTTCCTTTTGAGTTTTGTATTTTGGGATTTTTAACCATTTTTCCACAAGAAGGATTTGGAAAAGTGTAAGAAGTGTGTTTTAAATGAAAGTGGGTATATATAGGTGTAAAAATCTTCATGCAGTCATATGCTGCAGTCATTGAGACAAAGAGGAGTTTGTATGTTTATGAGTCAGGCATTGAAGATGTCTTCCACAACGATCAGCGACAATATGTAATTCTTTATCTCATTTTAGACTTCCTACAAAGATCGGCATCTATTTTTTTCGTGATAACCCTATTCATTTGAGTCTAGCATGGGGTGTCTGACAAGAATCCAGTCTTGGGAAGGGAGGAGAAGGTCACTGGTTTTATTGACAGGCCTATTAACGAATCACTGAATGGGAAGAAGTCAGAGGGAATGCCCCTTCACACTTTCTGTGGTCAAAAGTAACATAAAAGAGAGAAAAACCTACGTTCAAGGTCAGTCAGCTGAAGAAATCTGCTGATAGGGAAGCCAGTAAGGTAGAGGCAGGCCTCCTTTGAGAAAAAAGTCAGCCTAAGCCTAGATAGCTGGCCAGGTTCCAGAGAAAAAGAGTGTTTAAGAAAAGTGATTTCTTTTTAGCCTGCTCGAAGGATCAATATTGTGTATTTTTTTCTTGTAAGGGATGTGAGGTCCGCTTAAGGCAGTAATCGGTAACACTGAACTCAAGATAATATCTAGTGTAATAACCTAAAAACATAACCATTACTTATCTCTTAATATTCTATGGTGGGAAGGGGAACTTTAACTAGGGTAGATATATGAATTGGCCTATGAACATTTAGTTTGCAATCCTGCACATTTTGACACAGAATAAAGCAGATCTTCTGTTGCCACGATGAGTTTTATTTTACTTTGTGTCACCATAAATACAAGCAGTGTAAACAAAATTTAGCCTTTGTCTTGAAAGCATGAGTTTGTCTACTTCTTCCTCCACCTCTCATGAGAACATAAGAATTAGGAGCAGGAGTAGGTCATATGGCCCCTCGAGCCTTCTCCGTTATTCAGTAAGATCATGGCTGATCTTCTACCTCATTGCCACTTTCCTGCCCTATCCCTATATCCCATGATTCCCTTAGTGTCCAAAAATCTATCAATCTCAATCTTGAATATACTCAACGACTGAGCATTCACAGCCCGCTGGGGTAGAGAATTCCAAAGATTTACAACCCTCTGAATGAAGACATTTTTCCTCATCTCGATCCTAAATGGCCAACCCCTTATCCTGAAACTATGACCCCAAGTTTTAGACTCTCCAGCCAGGAGAAACAGCCTTTCAGCATCTACCCTCTCCTATTGAGAAAGGATGCAATTACACTGCACAAATAGTGTCTGCGCAAAGCTGACATTTAATGCTGTAAATCTAGAATTGGGACCCAACCTGACTCCAGAGCAAAGCAGAGTGAGATTCCACTCACTAGGGAGTCTCATTCCACTTTGCTCCAAAGTCAGGTTGAGCCCTGACTCCAGATTTGCACTGCAACTTTCTTGCATGGATACAAAATTGGATTGACGACAGAAGACAGAGGGTGGTTGTAGAGGGTTGGTTTTCAAACTGGAGGCCTGTGATCAGCGGTGTGCCTCAGGGATCGGTGCTGGGTCCACTGTTATTTGTTATTTATATTAATGATTTGGATGAGAATTTAGGAGACATGGTTAGTAAGTTTGCAGATGACACCAAGATTGGTGGCATTGTGGACAGTGAAGAAGGTTATCTAGGATTGCAACGGGATCTTGATAAATTGGGCCAGTGGGCCGATGAATGGCAGATGGAGTTTAATTTAGATAAATGTGAGGTGATGCATTTTGGTAGATCGAATCGGGCCAGGACCTACTTCGTTAATGGTAGGGCGTTGGGGAGAGTTATAGAACAAAGAGATCTAGGAGTACAGGTTCATAGCTCCTTGAAAGTGGAGTCACAGGTGGATAGGGTGGTGAAGAAGGCATTCGGCATGCTTGGTTTCATTGGTCAGAACATTGAATACAGGAGTTGGGATGTCTTGTTGTAGTTGTACAAGACATTAGTAAGGCCACACTTGGAATACTGTGTACAGTTCTGGTCACCCTATTATAGAAAGGATATTATTAAACTAGAAAGAGTGCAGAAAAGATTTACTAGGATGCTACCGGGACTTGATGGTTTGACTTATAGGGAGAGGTTGGATAGACTGAGACTATTTTCCCTGGAGAGTAGGAGGTTAAGGGGTGATCTTATAGAAGTCTATAAAATAATGAGGGGCATAGATAAGGTAGATAGTCAAAATCTTTTCCCAAAGGTAGGGGAGTCTATAACGAGGGGGCATAGATTTAAGGTGAGAGGGGAGAGATACAAAAGGGTCCAGAGGGGCAATTTTTTCACTCAAAGGGTGGTGAGTGTCTGGAACGAGCTGCCAGAGGCAGTAGAAGACGCGGGTACAATTTTGTCTTTTAAAAAGCATTTGGACAGTTACATGGGTAAGATGGGTATAGAGGGATATGGGCCAAGTGCAGGCAATTGGGACTAGCTTAGTGGTATAAACTGGGCGACATGGACATGTTGGGCCGAAGGGCCTGTTTCCATGTTGTAAACTTCTATGATTCTATGATTCTAAGTATAAATGCACCCTTGGACATCAGAAGATTTTCAGTGACTCAGTCTGGCCTCTTTTCCAACAACTTTTTTGTGGTCACACCTTGGTTCCACATTGCTGTGTGATGAATTGGAGGAAAACCATGTTACCAATCTGTGCTACAACACAGTGGTACAACATGCTAAGCTATTTAACAGCCACTTAGAACACAAAATTAACTTATTTTACCTGCAATTTAACACTGCCTAGTAGGTTTAAAACAATAAGAATTCACATTACTGGTTACAGAGAGACCCAAACAAATTAGGAGATCCACAGAGCACATAATGAAACACAGGAGGTGATAGGAGAGCAGTAATGTGGGAGAACGGAAGCATTGGAGAAAGCACTGGTGGGAGGTTTAGAACAAGAAGCATTCAATGACTATAGAGGCCCACTAGCAGAATGTGGGTTATAGTAGGTCAGACACTGGAAGTCAAGTCTGGGCCATGAGTGTAAACTATTCCATCTGTGTGTCTAAACATTCTCTCAAAGGAGATGACTTTTTTTCTTCAAAAGCAAAGAAAACAAACTGTGGTTTGAGGCAGTGTGTCAGAGCACTGCAAAATTAACCGTCAACTAATACTGATAAGCACGTGTAGCACAGTAGGATTTCTTAAGAAGCTATAATTCTAGATGATGAAACTGAGAAGCTGTCAGCAGTGTGACTGCTAAACAAATTAATATGCCTGCCCACTGCCACAACAGGAGCCTAGAGCCATCCAGAGTGTAGTAGTGGCATTCCAAATGTAGCATGTGCACACACATATTTAGCTATATATAATTTATACCTGTTGCAATTGCCAAATAAATTTTCTGAATAACTATAGAGGATTTTAAAGTAATTTAGTTATGGCTGCCTAAAAATGTAACAAGAGGTTTGTAAGACTGCTGTTAATGATTATTTTATATATACAATATATATATTATATATATGGAGAGCAACTGACAGACAAAAGTTCTGATTACTTTAAAACTAAACAGTAGGATTGTGTTCAAAAGCTTTTTTGTGAAGAATGTTGATTTGAAAAGCCTATTGTCATCTGAATCAATGCCAAGACAGCTTGAAAATCAGAAGACTAGACAAAAATTGATGCATGGATCTATGTATACTATCAGAATATTAAGTAATTCAGACCTGCATTAAATTCAACATACTCTGCAGTTTATGCCAGCTTGATGGTTAGAGTTTAAAGACCAATGGGTTGAAATTCTACTGAACAATATTTTTAGTCTACTGGCAAATGTACAGGTGTAAAATCCCTATGTGTACTATTTCAGCAAAGTTGTTAATCTGTATATTTTGAATGGCTTAATGACTGTTAAAATAGCGGGTGTTATGGCTCCTATACTGTTGCCACCTCCTCCTAAACTTATGCAGCTTTGCAATGCTTTTACATTGTATGGACGATACAGAATGAAGAAGTAGGTTACATTACCTACCTTGTTAGTGTTTTACATTCTCTAAATGTAATGCATCCTTCACACAACCACATTCTACCCGTCCACGTGCAGGCCCTGCAAAGATTTCGGGTTTTTTTGGTTGGGGGAGTTTGTGGTTAATTAGTCTCAGTGTAAGTGAACATGAACAGGCACAATGATGCAGATCTTGGAGCCTAACACAATGCAGGAGTGGGAAATGACACACAGGGTTCGATTTTCGCACCCCCGAGCGGGTGCGCTCGTGGCGGGGGGCTCCGAAAATTGGGGATTCCCAGGGCGGGTCCGGAGCCCGGCTCCAACCCGCCCACTTCCGGGTTCCCCGGTGACGCACTGACATGCGCGTGCAGCCCCCGCATGTGGGACTCCCGCCGGCAATTAAAACCAGCGGGATGCCACATAAAGTAATTAACTAGGTACTTCAGGTCGTTTACAGACCTGATTGACCTGATATTTTTGGAGGGGTGGGATTTTCAAGTCAACTGGGACTGTTTCCCGTACTGGGGGACACACTCCCAGTTGAAATGGACGTGTTGCAGCCATCAGCCTGTGGCAGCTGCAATGGTCCATTTGACAGGTAGTGGGGGGGGGAGGGGGAGACCCTCACTCATTGCAGGAGGCCACTCTGCCACTTTGGGCAAAGTTTGGCCTCCACCACCCTCCTCCTAACAACAAAATTCACAAACTTGCACACTTACCCCGGTGTCCAGACACATTTACCTACCTTGCGGACCCCCTCAAACGTACATCTTCCGGATGGGGGCCGCCGTAGTTGCAGTCATGAACTCCTCAGAGGGCGAACAGCATCACCAGCCTCGCCGGCCATGCCGTCCACCTCTGACACGTGTAGCTCCACAACACAGTGCCTTGACACATCCACCTGCACAGCAGGAAGGAGGGCAACGGCAGAGAGAGATGCGTCGCAGAAGGCACTACCCTCGCCACAGGGTCTACAAACCGAGGCTCAGCTTCCTGGACCTCTCTGAGCAGCAGTGCACACGAAGGTTCAGAGTCACTCGACATGTAGTCGTGGACATCTGCAGCCTCCTTCATGCCGAGCTGCTCCCGGCTGGCCCGAGCACCATCTTCTTACTTGTCGCTGTCAAAGTCACCACTGCCCTCAACAACTTCTCCTTCGCATCCTTCCAGGGTGCCACCGGGGACATCGCCGACGTCTCTCAGTCGTCTGCACAAAAGAGCCCTGCAAATACACCTACACCCACTCTGCAGTGACACAATGGGTGGCATCAGTTGTGGGTCTTCATAGTGATCCTCAGGAAAGGACATTATTGCACAAACCAGACAAGATTCGCAAAGACGTGGCAGTAGTGGTGCCAATATAATATGTAATGTGAGTTGATCAGAAATTAAATAGAAGTGAAAACCATGACAAACCCTCAAACACCCTTGTGCATCCCCTTCATGCTGGGACACGTTTGCCTTACGCTTCCTACTGCACATATGCGATGCATGCCCTGTGGCTGCAGCACAGGTAGTGGCAGGTTGAGTGAGGCTGACTGTGAAAGAGATGCATGAGAGGATGAGTATGAGATCGAGCCATGAGATTGTATGAGGATTGGGTTGAGTGGTAGTGGTGGGATGAGTACTGGTGAGGTGAGTAAGTGCAGGTAAGATGAGGATGAGCTTTGAGTGGGTGTGAGGAGTGACGTGATAGAGTAGTGTTGCTAGTGCAGAAGGAGGTGTGGGGTGGGGGCGGTGATGTGGCAGACGGAGTGTAGGGGAATGAGTAAGTGTACTCACTTCGGCTGACCTACTTAGGTCATTGAAGCGCCTCCTGCACTGTATGCAGGTGCGCGATATGTTGGTGGTGCTGTGGACCTCCTCTGCCACCTCGAGCCAGGCCTTCTTAGCGGCAGAGACATGCCACTTCCTCCCGCCCGCCTGGGAGAAGATCTCTGTCCTTCCCCTCTTCCTCACCCCATCCAATAAGACCTGGAGTGAGGCATCATTAAATCTGGGAGCAGCCTTTCCCCTGGGCTGCTCCATGCTGTAATTTTGCCTATTTTCTGCAGCATCAGTCAGTGGAGGACTGCCCCTTTAAATAGGGCTCCTCCAGCTGACAGCCTATGCTGCGCATGCGCAGTCCGCCCGTTGCGCAGCTTTCCAGGTAAATACCTTCAATCAAGCTGCGATTACGTGTGGAGCACCCTGATTTCACTGGGCGCGTTATCCATGGAGATCATTTGAAATATGAAGAAGACCCTTCCACATAGGTAATTTCTCTATACCATTTCTAATTGGAATTTCATTCAGTTAATTTTGAAAGAGTTAGTGAATGCAGCATTAATTGTTATTGTTGAGAGTCCACTACTGCAGGTGGAGATGGGGGGAATGGAACCCTTTCTAAACTCTATTTCACTTGAGGCTTGTTAATTTTGTAGTCATGTCGTCAAATTAAGTAGCTTGCTTATTTCTGCTTATTTTTGGCATTTTAAAGACCTGTGTTATGTCTGCCTCAGACTTATTTTTGTTCAGTAAAAACAACTTTAGTTCTGTAAGTCTCTCTTATCATAACTTAAGGGCCTAAGTCCTGGAATCATCCTTGTTGCTTTCTCTAAACACACTCTTTTGAAGGTAGACGCCGAAACTTGCACAGAATATTTAAAATTTGTAATTGTAATATTACCATTATCTATATAAGATTAACATAAAACATTTCAACTTGTATTTAAATACCCTCAAGTGCAGCACACTACTTGGTTAGCCTTGTTGATAATAGTTTCACATTGACTGGAAGCTTTCTTTGGTCAATAATTTCCTCCCAATCTTTTTTCACAACTTCTTTGCACATGTTTCATTTTCCAATGCGCATTACTTTACATTTAGCCACATTAAAATCCATGACAGTTGATCCAGATCCTGTTAAATGGCATCATTTTCCCTTAAACTTATCACCTAGTCGCTTAGCTTAGGGTCATCAACAAATTTTATATTACAGATAAGCTCCTCCAAATCATTTCTGAATAATGTGAACATACAGTGCAGATTCCTGCAAAACTTCACTAGTCACCGAACATTTGCGTTTTATAATCAAACCAATTTTATATCCAGTAGCTAATGAGCCATAACCTTCTTTAAAAGCTTCTTATGTGGAACTTTATCAAATGCCTTCTGATAATTGAAGTAGATATTCATTAGATTTACTAGATTAAGTTACTTCATCAAAGAATTCTAGTAGATTTGTGAGATACGACCTACTGCTTGTAAAATTATGCTGACTTTTCCTCACGGCCTCTTTAGATGAACATTTATAGCATCCTGTATATTTCTCTCGAGAATTTTCCTAACTATGAATCTTACGCTGCTTTATGATTTTCAGATTCACCATACACTTTTTTTTTAAATCCTGGGATCATATTTATTCTTCTCCTGTAATACAAGGTAGCCCAGATTCAAAATGTTTTAACCTAAAAAGAGCCTTTACACTGGTATTACATGGAAAGGAATGCTGGATGTTGAAGATTGTATGGATGCATTCATATGAATGAATGGGTGTGTGTTTATGAGAGAGAAAGTCCACATAAACGATTTGGACTCGGGAATCGAAAGTACAATTTCAAAATTTGCAGACGACACCAAATTGGAGGATATAGTTCATATCAAGGAGGACTGCAACAAAATACAGGAAGACATTAATTAACTTACAGAATTTGGCATGTAACTGGCAAATGAATTTCAATATAGATATGTGTGAGGTATTACATTTTGGTAGGAAGAATAAGGGGGCCACATACAGCTTAGATAATAAGAGCCTAAATGGGGTAAAGGAGCAGAGGGATCTGGGGTTACAGACACACAAGTCACTAAAAGTAGTATCGCAGGTTAATAAGGTCATTTGGAAAAAACAAACCAAGCACTGGGGTTCATTTCTAGAGGGGTAGAATTGAAAAGCAGAGAAGTTATGTTAAACTTGTATAGAACATTGATTAGACCACACTTGGAGTACTGTGAACAGTTCTGATCTCCGTATTATTATAAGAAGGATGTTGAGACATTGGAGAAGGTGCAAAAAAGATTTACTAGGATGATACCAGAATTGAGAGGTTATACTTACCAGGAAAGATTGAGCAATTTGGGGCTCTTTTCTCTAGAAAAGAGAAGACTAAGGGGTGACCTGATAGAGGTCTTTACGGTTATAAAAGGGTTTGATAGGGTAGATGTGGAGAAGATGTTTCTACTTGCGAGGGAGACCAGAACTAGGGGCCAGAAATATAAGATAGTCACTAATAAATCCAATAGGGAATTCAGGAGAAACTTTTTTTACCCAGAGAATGGTTAGAATGTGGAACTTGCTACCACAAGGAGTAGTTGAGGTGACTAGTATAGATGCATTTAAGGGGAAGTTAGATAAACACATGAGGGAGAAAGGAATAGAAGGATAAGCTGATGGGGTTAGATGAAATAGGGAGGGAGGAGGCTCGTGTGGAGTATAAGCACTGGCATGGACCTGTTGGGGCAAATGACCTGTTTCTGTGCTGTACATTCTATGTAATTCTATATAAAGCTTATTAATTTCTCTCTGCGATGGGTTTGTAGTGTGTTGTGGAGCTGTTTTATAAAGATAGGCTTCTCCAAAATCTAAACTGGCCCCTTCTGGCATTGACCACATAGGTGTAGGATGAATATCCTTTCCTCCAGTATGTATTACTAAGACACTTAATATGTGAAGAGTTCTTGGGTGATTTGTACATGCAGTGTTGTTGTTTGCACTACTGAAAGAGGGTGTTGAAACTGTGTGAGGTACGTGTAGGAAATTCCAGTGGTCTTGTGAGGATACTACTGCTAACTTGCTGTGTTGATAACAATACTTATGATGAATTAGTAAATGATCATATGACTTTCAATCTCTAACAAGTACCAAAATTGGTGTTGTCATGGTGGCCACAAGTCAGTATATGCAATTTAACAATGCATTTCATAATTTTGAGCTCCATGGTGCAAAATTTGTTTAGGTATAGAATTTTGTTTGATTAAGCCACTAATATTTAATCATTAATATAATTAAAATTTCAATTAGTGGACCATAATTTCAGAACCATACTGGACATTTAAATGGCCATTTTCTCCTCCTATTGGCTGTGTACGGTTGGGGGAAGAAGGGAAGTCACCAAGAATGTGAAATCGCCTGCCTTGTCAGGGTCTGATGTGTTTGTCAAATGTTAGTTTTTATTTTTCCCTCATTTCAGCAGCAAATATTAGTCTACTGCCACTAAAATATCTCTGACATGGAGCAGGACTGAGACTGATGCATTTCAAAATGTTTCTAATTTTAAAAATGAATAAAAAATGTGTTCTCTGCAGCTACCCATCACAATATGCTACAGTACCATTTGGGGAGAGTAAAAGTATCATTATTTTCACAGCACTATATAGTACCAGTACCACAAATCAAGATACTATTGCTAGCTAGTGGTGATGCAATTGTTTCTGGTGGTGCAACAGTAGGAAAAAAGTCTAATAATTACATTTGTGGTGAATATCACTTCAAAAAGCTTTGAAGGAATAGGTGTTCGTTCCACTATTAGTAACAGCCCCTCTGAGGAAAATTATAACCTAGGCTCTGCTTACAAGGAATCCATCTGATTATATTTTTAATTTACTTGTGGCATTATTTTTAAAGAAAATAAGGACAGTCAGTTCTGCTATTGTCCATGCTTAGAGATCATATTGTTACACAAAGGATTTTTTTTTGTTTTGTTTTGAAGCTGTCTTTGAATACTGTAGAGGTACATAAATCTAGAACTGTGTACCAGCTATGTTTGTGGCTTTCTAATTAGTGGATTACATGCATTAAAACTTTCTTTGGTGTATAAATAAAGGATGAATGCAACCTAAATTATGTTTAATACTTCTTAAATCTGCCCCATGTCAGTGTTTAATTAATTCTCTTGAAGATTTGTTTACATAGAATATTTAATGTTGTATATTAAAATAATCATAGATGATTAAAGCTACTTTTGTAGTTCAACATGCTACTGTATTAATTTATTAGATGTAAGTGATAAATAACCACCCATAATTTATATGATTGAGTGTGTTTCATTCATATAGGGAAATCTTACATGGATAATTCATGTTTGTCTGATTTTGTTCTAATCTAGGATGTCCCATGTCCTCCAGTTTGAGGAGCAAACACGAAAAGTAAAAGATGCAAACATGCAAGATGAAGACACTTTTGAAATACATGATCCCCGGAATCCAGTGAACAAAAGACGAAGGGAAGAAAGCAAAAAGATCATGAAAGAGAAGAAAGAGAGAAGATGAACCCAACCCCCGCCCCCACCCCCCCCCCCCCCGCCATGAATAGAAGTTGCATGTAAATGATAAGTTCTGTCCTAGTCATATGGCACTTGATGATGTCTGCTAGTATTTAGGCAGCTTGCTGCAGTCTGTAATGTCACAAACTTGCAAGATGACTCTGACTGAAAGAATACCTTTTCTAATGATTTTTCTTCAAATAGCTAGAAAATAAATTTTATTATAGCAGTTTTCTGTCTCCTATTCATAAATTACACTTTGTAGATCCTTGTAAGGCCCGGTAACATAGCTGGTGAAGTACTATGTCCATGGTCACAGATTCTTCTTTCATTCCGTATCTTCGCACACCTTACAAGTAAAGCCTAGATTGGTAGGTTCTGGGAAAACGATATACATAGCAAATATATTGCGACATTGCAGAAAGGCAGGCCACACAAAGTCTCCTACTCCCACATTGTATAAAACTCCAGGGCTGCACACATTTTTAAACAGCTAAACGTTCTTTGCTCCTTGTATCAGGCCTCTTGTCACCAAAGTCTCTGGCCTTTCTACAGGAGTAGGGTACATAAGACAGACATATAGAGTATCAAATATTCTTAATCCAGTCTCCCTGGGCTTATGTGTTTCCTTTTCTTGTTTCCCTGGAGCTTAAGGTGTCAGCACTGGGCAACAAATCTCCACCCAACATAATACTAGATTGTCCTTTTCAGGACAAGTATACAAAAGAAAAATTATGCTTTTTAAGTTTTATGGTAGCACAGGCAACGAACCTTACGCTCCCTAGACTGGCTTATAGTGAGCAAATAACATCTAATATATTTTGCTCACAAAAACAAATCTGTTTGCCCACGTTGCTTTGTTTATATGTTAATAAAGCATCAAAATATTTTCAGAGAGCCCAAAATACACTAGAATCCCTGAACAACACACTTCTATAGTGACCACTAATAATAGCAGCATGTGTCTAAAATATGTTTAAATATAAACAAAGAAGAACATGACAAAAGTCACTCAACACGTCCTTTGATTGACAATGCACATGTTGTATCGTGGAGTCTACTCGATTTACCACCTCGGGTAACATTTATGAAAAGATTTCTGATTTTCCCCAAGCAAAGCTTCGCAGTGTCCATCTACATTTACACCTTCATTATTTATGACTGACTAGTGGCTTTCCACAGATGCATTTCCATGGTCCCAGTAGTATAAAATCAGTGGTGCTTGATGGAGTATTTGGTCATATCTTCATACGTATCCTTATAACTTTCAATCCCAATCCTAACCAGTTTTGAAGATGTTAATCAACATCTTCTGGAAACGTTGCACAAGCTCTGTGGGGGGCAAGGAGGGAATTCTTTTGACCTCAAGTTCAGAATTCAAGTTAAAAACCCCATTAATGCCTAAATTTCCCACAGTCTCTCAGCATTTTAAACATATGCGTTGTTGCCTGTAATGAAAATGAGTTTAGCTTCTCTTCACAGTTTAGAGATCCTTGTCCTGTAATCATTCTTAAATGCGACATCTCCCATTCCCAAAACGTGTCGTGGAGGGCATTTGAAAGTAAATGGACTATACCCACCTTAATTTTTGGTGATGTGGCGATGCCGGGGATGGACTGGGGTTGACAATTGTAAACAATTTTACAACACCAAGTTATAGTCCAGCAATTTTATTTGAAATTTACAAGCTTTCGGAGGCTTCCTCCTTCCTCATTCACTTTCCTCCTTTCCACATTCACCTGAGGAAGGAGGAAGCCTCCGAAAGCTTGTGAATTTCATATAAAATTGCTAAATTTTTGGTGACAAACATATGCTCACTGGGAAACTAGAAATGTGAGCATACACTCATAAACCAGCCCAAACCATCAGCGCGACCTGAGTTGGTCACACCTCAGACCCTACCTGAACCCCATTTGTTGCTATTGAGTCCCGTTGCTGCATAATAAAAGCTGAATTGATTGAACGAGGATAAAATAGGGAACTAGCAGAACTTCAGTATTGGGTCTGACTTGAGCCTTTGGCAGGCAGGCCTTTGATAAAGGGTGAAAGGAAGGGATAGGACAACCTACAAGCAGCCAGCACGCATTGGTGGGTGGGGGGGAGGGGGGCAGCGGAGGTGTGGAGGGTCGCAGTATCAGCATAGAGTATTGTTTCTGCATTCCCAATAAGCAGTAATAATTGCAGTAGTTAATGTATTACTAAGTACAACTGAGTGTCCTTTATATTGCCGTAAGCTAAAAATTGTATTGAATAAAAATACAGGGGGCGATTTCGACTTTTGGACGGCGGAGCGCGTTGGCTGACCTCCCCTTCCAACAGCGAAAAGGCCTCCAAAATTTTGAGGCCCTGGCCTCATTTCAATTTGGCAGGCGAGCTGTGGGGCGCCAAACAGGCTCACTGATTTGAGACCTCCAGATCAGACCGCCAGCAAGGAAAGTTGGGGTGGGGGGGGTTAGCGATCATGGAGGGTGGTGGTCACAGCCAAGGATTATTTTTATTTTTGTGGGTGTCCTCTGTTCCATCGCCCGTGGAACTGATGGGAGCCTGTATTGCACAAGCTCCCACCAGTTCAGACCAAAAATGGCAACCGGCATCTTATTTACATCATAGGACCCAATTTCCATATTAATAGGGGCCTATCGTCTGAAACAGGAGGGCGCTATGGACACCCAGTGGTAGGCCCCTTTCCAAATGGCACTGGCACATCGCCTGTGTTAATGGGGTGGCAAGGCTACTGACCCCATTTTGGGGCCGTTAACGCCAGGTGAAGACGGTGAAAATCGACCTCGTGACTTAAGTGTCCTGTTTAAGTTTGGTGTTTCAAAATAGCTGCCACATAAATTGTTTTTTTAAAGATGCAAAAGTGGCCACCTAATCGGTTAAAAGTGGATATCCAACGTACCAATTTCTGTGTGGATAACATGGGCTGCCTATACCATCATTTATAGCCTATTTATCTCAATGTACTTCTTAGTAAATGTGCATAAGGGAGGTATTGTGATTAGAACATAAGAAATAGGAGCAGGAGTAGGCCATACAGCCCCTCGAGCCTGCTCCGCTATTCAATAAGATCATGGCTGATCTTTGGCCTCAACTCCACGTTCCCGCCCAATCCCCATATCCCTTGATTCCCCTTGAGTTCAAAAATCTATCTATCTGCCTTGAACATATTCAACAACTCAGCAGCCACAGCCCTCTGGGGTAGAGAATTCCAAAGATTCACAAACCTCTGAATGAAGAAATTCCTCCACATCTCAGTCTTAAATGGCCAATCCTTTATCCTGAGACTGTGCCCCTAGTTCTAGACTCGCCAGCCCAGGGAAACAACCTTTCACATCTACCCTGTCAAGCCCCCTCAGAATCTTATATGTTTCAATGAGAACACTTTTCATTCTTCTAAACTCCAGAGAGTATAGGCCCATTCTACTCAATCTCTCCTCACAGGACAACCTTCTCATCCCAGGATTCAGTCTAGTGAATCTTCGTTGCACCGCCCCTAGGGCAAGTATATCCTTCCTTAGATAAGGAGACCAAAACTGTACATAGTACTCTAGGTGTGGTCTCACCAAAGCCCTATACAATTGTAGCAAGACTTCCTTACTCTTGTACTCCAACCCCCTTGCAATAAAGGCCAACATGCCATTTGCCTTCCCAATTGTTTGCTGTACCTGCATGCTAACTTTCTGTGTTTCTTGTACCAGGACACCCAAATCTTTCTGAAAACCAACATTTAATAGTTTCTCACCATTTAAAAAATATTCTGCTTTTCTATTCTTCCTACCAAAGTGAATAACCACAGAATCTGTCTGCTGTCATGCATCAAGAAAATTGATTAACTGAATATGAACTGGTTAGTTGATGGATTGCAGAAGGTAAGCTGCCTGAAATGTTTAGGTAAAATGTTAATTCAATTACACATCTGCTTCATAGGTTATAGGATGGACTCTGATTCAATCAAACTTGGAATTCTCTGCAACTGTGACAACATGCAAAGAACTCAGAGAATTTAGGATAAACAAAGATGCCTCACAGGGATGTATCTCCTTACTCCCAACCTGTTCAGTATCCTTATATTTAGAGAATAGCTCTAACATTTTCAAGTGGGCACACAAGTTAGAAACAGAAAATGTAATAACTAGAGGTGTACAAATGATACCATACTCCTAGTTGAAACACCGAGATCTGTGAAAGCTAAGCAACTATTGAGTGGCTAAAGTGAACTCCAGCAAACAAAAGCAATGGTTTGTAACACGGGATGAACAGGAATGGGCAAACACCAGCAACTTGCATTTATATAGTGCCTTTAACATAGTAAAACATCCCAAAGCGCTTCACAGGTGTGTTATTGAACAAAATTTGACACTGAGCCACATTAGGAGATATTAAGACAGGTGATCAAAAGCTTGGTCAAAGGTAGGTTTTAAGGAGCGTCTTAGAGGAGAGAGAGGTGGAAATATTTAGGGAGGGAATTCCAGAGCTTGGGGTCAAAGCAGCTGAAGGCATAGCCGCCATTCGTGTAGCAGTTAAAATCGTGGATGGGCAAGAGGCCAGAATTGGAAGAGCACCGGACTTTGTAGGGTTGGAGGAAGTTAGAGAGATAGGTAGGGGCAAGGCCATGGACGGCTTTAAAAACAAAGATGAGAATTTTAAAATCGAGGCATTACCAGACCGGGAGCCACTGTAGGTCAGCGAGCACAGGGATGATGGGTGAATGGTACTTGGTGCGAGTTAGGATACAGGCAGCAGAGTTTTGGGTGAGCTCAAGTTTATGGAGAGTGCAAGATGGGAGGCCAGCAAGGGGTACATTGGGATAGTCAAGTCTAGAGGTAACAAAGGCATAGATGAGGGTTTTGGCAGCAGATGAGCTGAGGCAGCAGCAGAAACGGGTGATGTTATGGAGGTGGAAGTAGGCGGCCTTGGTGATGGAGTGGATATATGGTCGGAAGCTTGTCTCAGGGTCAAATAGGACGCCAAGTTGTGAACAAAAAAAGGGAATGAAGTTTTTACAGTGTGTACATGACTCCTTTCTTACCCAATAGGTGAGAAGCCCAACAAGAGAGGAATCACTGCTGGATCTAGTAACGGGAAATGAACCAGAACAGATAAGAGAAGTAAGCGTAGGGGAACATCTAAGCAATAGCAATCGTAACATAGTAAGATTTAAAATAATGATTGAGAAAGACATAAGTAAATCAAACACCAAAGTAATAGATTGGAAAAAAGTTAATTTTGAGGGGCTGAGAATGGAACTAGGGCAGGTAAACTGGAAAAAAATTTGGACAGACAAAGAAATATAATGGCAGTGGGTAATATTTAAATCAATGAGCAATAGAGTTCAGGAGAAATATATTCCCCTAAAAAGCAAGAACCAGTCAATAATGAAACACCATGGATGAATAAAGAGATACGGCTAAAATTGAAACTAAGGAAAAAGGCATACACTAAGTACATAGAGAATAAAGAAGAGGATGACCAAAAGGAAATACAAAAAGGTTAGGAAAGAAGACAAAAAAAAAAATTAGGAAATCAAAGGGTAACTACGAGATTAAATTATCAAGGAATATAAAAAGAAATAGTAAAGTATTCTACAGATGCATAAATAACAAAAGGTCAGAATAGGGATAGGGCCACGAAGGAATGCACACAATAAGCTCAGGTAATGACAGTGAAATGGCAGAAATATTGAATAGTTACTTTGCCTCCATATTTACCAGGAAGACTAACAAGGTGGGCAAGGACATTAGAAGAAGAAATCGAAAAAGACATTAAAACATTTAAGATAAAAAGAGGGGAGATGATTGATAAATAATCAAACTTAGGGAGGATAAGACCCCTGGATTGCATCTGTGAATATTAAAGGAAGTTAGGGAGGAGATAACAGAGGCACTATTAAATATATATAAAAATTCACTAGAAAAGGAGAGTGCCAGAGGACTGGCAGACAGCTAATATTATTCCTATATTTAAAAAGGGAGATAGAACAAGTCCAGGGAACTATAGACCAGTTAGCTTAACGTCAGTGGTAGGAAACACAATGGAATCTTTACTCAAAGATGTTAACAGAAAATCACCTAGAGAATGGAAATGTAATAAAGAATAGTCAGCACGGATTTCAGAAGGGAAAGTCATGTTTGACCAACATTATTGAATTCTTTGAAGAAGTAACAGAAAGAGTAGGCAAGGGTAATGCAGTAGATGTAATATATTTGGATTTTCAAAAGGCCTTCGATAAGGTACCGCGTTGGAGACTCGTGGCTGAGGTGGAGTCAGGGTAGCAGAATGGATAGCAAGTTGGCTACAAAACAGAAAACAGAAAGTTAAGGGTAGCTACTCAGACAGGCAGAAGGTAGGAAGTGGTGTTTCACAAGGATTGGTGTTGGGACCATTGTTGTTCACAATTTACATTAACAATTTGGATTTGGGAATCAGAAGTACAATTTCAAAATATTTGGATGACACAAATTGGGGGTGTAGTTAAAACAAAGGAAGAATGCTTCAAAATGCAAGAAGACATTAATAAACTTGTGGAATGGATGTGTAATTGGCAAATGAATTTCAATATAGATGAGGAGGTGCATTTTGGTAGGACGGATAAGGAGTCCACATGAGTGGAGGACTTCAATGTCCATCACCAAGAGTGGCTCGGTAGCACCACGACTGACCGAGCTGGCCGAGTCCTGAAGGACATAGCTGCCAGACTGGGCCTGTGGCAGGCGGTGAGCGAACCAACACGAGGGAAAAACTTACTTGACTTCGTCATCACCAATCCACCTGTCGCAAATGCATCTGTCCATGACTGTATTGGTAGGAGTGACCACCGCACAGTCCTCGTGGAGATGAAGTCCCGTCTTCGCACTGAGGACACCATCCAATGTGTTGTGTGGCACTACCACCGTGCTAAATGGGATAGATTCAGAACAGATCAAGCAGCACAAAACTGGGCATCCATGAGGCACTGTGGGTCATCAGCAGCAGCAGAATTGTATTCCAGCACAATCTGTAACCTCATGGCCCGGCATATTCCTCACTCTACCATTACCAACAAGCCAGGGGATCAACCCTGGTTCAATGAGGAGTGTAGAAGAGCATGCCAGGAGCAGCACCAGGCGTACCTAAAAATAAGGTGCCAACCTGGTGAAGCTACAACTCAGGACTACATGCATGCTAAACAGCGGAAGCAACATGCTATAGACAGAGCTAAGCGATTCCACAACCAACGGATCAGATCAAAGCTCTGCAGTCCTGCCACATCCAGTCGTGAATGGTGGTGGACAATTAAACAACTAACGGGAGGAGGAGGCTCTGCAAACATCCCCATCCTCAATGATGGCCGAGTCCAGCACGTGAGTGCAAAAGACAAGGCTGAAGCGTTTGCAACCATCTTCAGCCAGAAGTGCCGAGTAGATGATCCATCTCGGCCTCCTCCCGATATCCCCACCATCACAGAAGCCAGTCTTCAGCCAATTCGCTTCATTGCACGTGATATCAAGAAACGGCTGAGTGCACTGGATACAGCAAAGGCTATGGGCCCCGACAACATCCCAGCTGTAGTGCTGAAGACTTGTGCTCCAGAACTGGCTGCGCCTCTAGCCAAGCTGTTCCAATATAGCTACAACACTGGCATTTACCCGACAATGTGGAAAATTGCCCAGGTATGTCATGTCCACAAAAAGCAGGACAAATCCAATCTGGCCAATTACCGCCCCATCAGTCTACTCTCAGTCATCAGCAAAGTGATGGAAGGTGTCGTCGACAGTGCAATCAAGCGGCACTTACTCACCAATAACCTGCTCACCGATGCTCAGTTTGGGTTCCGCCAGGACCACTCGGCTCCAGACCTCATTACAGCCTTGGTCCAAACATGGACAAAAGAGCTGAATTCCAGAGGTGAGGTGAGAGTGACTGCCCTTGACATCAAGGCAGCATTTGACAGAGTGTGGCACCAAGGAGCCCTAGTAAAATTGAAGTCAATTGGAATCAGGGGGAAAACTCTCCAGTGGCTGGAGTCATACCTAGCACAAAGGAAGATGGTCGTGGTTGTTGGAGGCCAAACATCTCAGCCCCAGGACATTGCTGCAGGAGTTCCTCAGGGCAGTGTCCTAGGCCCAACCATCTTCAGCTGCTTCAACAATGACCTTCCCTCCATCAAAAGGTCAGAAATGGGGATGTTCGCTGATGATTGCACAGTGTTCAGTTCCATTCGCAACTCCTCAATTAATGAAGCAGTCCGAGCCCGCATTCAGCAAGACCTGGACAACATCCAGGCTTGGGCTCATAAGTGGCAAGTAACATTCACGCCAGATAAGTGCCAGGCAATGACCATCTCCAACAAGAGAGAGTCTAACCACCTCCCCTTGACATTCAACGACATTACCATCGCCGAATCCCCCACCATCAACATCCTGGGGGTCACCATTGACCAGAAACTTAACCGGACCAGTCATATAAATACTGTGGCTACGAGAGCAGGTCAGAGGCTGGGTATTCTGCGGCGAGTGACTCACCTACTGACTCCCCAAAGTCTTTCCACCATCTACAAGGCACAAGTCAGGAGTGTGATGGAATACTCTCCACTTGCTTTGATGAGTGCAGCTCCAACAACACTCAAGAAGCTCGACACCATCCAAGATAAAGCAGCCCGCTTGATTGGCACCCCATCCACCACCCTAAACATTCACTCCCTTCACCACCGGCGCACAGTGGCTGCAGTGTGTACCATCCACAGGATGCACTGCAGCAACTCGCCAAGGCTTCTTCAACAGCACTTCCCAAACCCGCGACCTCTACCACCTAGAAGGACAAGAGCAGCAGGCACATGGGAACAACACCACCTGCACATTCCCCTCCAAGTCACACACCATCCGGACTTGAAAATATATCGCCATTCCTTCATCATCGCTGGGTCAAAATCCTGGAACTCCCTTCCTAACAGCACTGTGGGAGAACTGTCACCACCGGTTCAAGAAGGCGGCTCACCACCACCTTGTCAAGGGCAATTAGGGATGGGCAATAAATGTCGGCCTCGCCAGCGACGCCCACATCCCATGAACGAATTTTTTAAAAATATACTGCTTGGATAATAAGAGTCTAAACAGGACAGAGGAGCAAAGGGATCTATGGGTACAGATACACAAATCACTAAAAGTAGTGACGCAGGTTAATAAGGCCATAAAAATGGCAAATCATGCACTAGGGTTCATTTCCAGAGGGATAGAATTGAAAAGCAAAGAAGTTAATAAATCCAATAGGGAATTCAGGAGAAACTTCTTTACCCAAAGAGTGGTAAGAATGTGGAACGCGCTACCACAAGGGGTAGTTGAGGTGATTAGCATAGATGCATTTAAGGGGAAGCTGGATAAGCACGAGGGAGAAAGGAATAGAAGCGTATCCTGATGGGGTTAGACAACGTAGGGAGGGAGGAGGCTCATGGGGAGCATAAACATTGGCATAGACCAGTTGGGCCGAATGGCCTGTTTCTGTGCTGCAGTTTCGATGTAACTTGATGTAAATCATCGAGGGTGAGAAGTCGTTTGGTGCAGAGGCTGAGGGAGGAAAGCTGTGAAAATATCTTGATGTGGTATTTGGGTGGGCAGTAGGGAATAAGGATTTTAAAGGAGAGGTGAGAGGTGGAACAAGGTGAGATGCTCAAAAGAGGAGAATTTGCCAGTGTGGTAGGGAGACAGATCAAAGTGTGATTTGGTGATAAGGGCCACACTACCTCCGTGGTGGTCTGAACGGGGCAAGTGGTAGAAGACATAGCCAGGCGGGGAGGCTTCATTAAGGCGGAAGGTGCCACCACCCATCGGCCAAGATGTCGATGCAATCATCCACAATAAGCTCATGGATGGCTATGGCCTTGTTCACAAGTGAATGGATCAAACAATTCAGCAGCTGCTACTTGGGATACTAGGTCACAGAGCACAGATATTCAGAAAAGATAAGAACTAGAGAGAAAAACAGCTGAAAGATTTGGAAGGATAGAGACTTATCTTGCAGAACTAAGATGACTCCTGGAAACTATGATATAGACAAAGCATAGTTAGTAAAAAAAAGGAACACAAAAATATCACAAGCTTTTGCAATGTGGGAATACAGATAGACCCTCAGAGTCCTATGGGCCACAAAGGGTGATTGAAAGGCTACAAACTGGGAATGATGCTCAACAAGATACAGAAAAGGATATTTCAGTGCAATGAACATATAGCCAGAGGGGAGGAGACCACCTAGACAAATCAATCCTGCTGGGAGAACTGGAAGGCCAAAGACTAAGAGGAAAAGCATGGAAATGATGCCAGGATAAGATAAGGAGCTAGACAGGAATATCAATCAGACTGCCAGCAGCAACAGCATGTCACAGGCTTCGTATAGGATCGTGCACATGGTCAGCTAACTTTACATGGCAGCTGCACAAAGGGTGGAAGGAGGTTTAGGTGATATCTGCAAAAACTACAAGTCATTTAGTTCAGCTCAACAGTTTTTCTCAAAATTTAGTATTTTGATTTGCTAATATAGTCCAGCCATTCAGTACCACTCTGAATCTAACACCAGGTTATTGAGTTTCAATGTAAACTGGCTCCAAGAACTGTTTTACAGGAGCAGTAACATCAGTTCACAGCAAATATCTGCAAAGCACACAATAGGCTCTATGTTCTATCTTTACTAGGTACCATAATCAAATGCACCTGACAAATCTTGTATGCAGAGTGAAAGAACAGGGTAAACATATTTTAGAAATACTAGCACTAGAAAGATTCTACATCTTTATATTTGAATATTTGTTGAAATCCCTCATTAATGCACAATGTGCTTTATTGCCTTTACCAAAAGTACCGCAAAATTAATTTTAACAATCACCCTTACAATAAATGTCAACTTAAAATATAGGGGGCGATGTTTGTTTGGAGCGCATATCAGAGCATACGCTGCACCTGTCCAAAGGAGGCCTATGTTATTTTCATGGGCCTAATTTAAATAGAGCAAGGTGGCAGAAAATGTCAATGCCACCAGCTCTGTCCCCAGGTCCTTTGCTGCAAAGCAGAAAAAGTTCAATGATCTGTCCACTCCATTTAATCGCCTTTGCTCCATATCCCTTAATACTCTTACCTAACAAAAATATAGCAATCTCAGTCTTGAAAATTTCAATTGACCCAGTATCCACAGCCTTTTCATAGAATCATAGAATGGTTACAGCACAGGAGGCCAATCAACCCATCGAGCCTGTGCCGGCTCTTTGTAAGAGCCATCCTGTTAGTCCCATTCCCCCGCTCTTTCCCTGTAGCCCTGCAAATATTTTCCCTTCAAGTGTTCATCCAATTCCTTTTTAAAAGCCATGATTGAATCTGCTTCCACCACCCTTTCAGGCAGCGCATTCCAGATCATAACTACTCGCTGTGTAAAAAAGTTTTTCCTCATGTTGCCTTTGGTTCTTTTGCCAATCACCTTAAATCTGTGCCCTCTGGTTCTCAACCCTTTTGCCAATGGAAACAGTTTATCTTTATTTACTTTATCTAAACCCTTCATGACTTTGAGCACTTCTATCAAATCTCCTCTTAACCGTCTCTGCTTTAAGGAGAACAAGCCCAGCTTCTCCCGTCTATCCAAGTAACTGAAGTCCCTCATCCCTGAAACCATTCTAGTAAATGTTTTCTGCACCCTCGCTAAGGCATTCACATCCTTCCTGAAGTGTTGTGCCCAGAACTGGACACAATACTCCAGCTGTGGCTGAACCAATGTTTTATAGAGGTTCAACATAACTTCCTTGCTTTCGTACTTTATGCCTCTATTTATAAAGCCCAGGATCCCATATGCTGTTTTAAACACTTTCTCAACCTGTCCTGCCACCTTCAAAGATTTGTGCACATATACTCCCAGATCTCTCTGTTCCTGCACCCCCTTTAGAATTGTACTATTTAGTTTATATTGCCTCGCCTCTCATTCTTCCTGCCAAAATGTATCACTTTGCACTTCTCTGTGTTAAATTTCATCTGCCATGTGTCCGCCCATTCCACCAGTCTGTCTATGTCCTCTTGAAGTCTATTACTATCCTCCTCACTGTTTACTACACTTCCAAGTTTTGTGTCATCTGCAAATTTTGAAATTGTGCCCTGTACACCCAAGTTCAAGTCATTAATATATATCAAAAAAGCAGTGGTCCTAGTACTGACCCCTGGGGAACACCACAGTATACCTTCCTCTAGTCCAAGAAAACAACCGTTCACCACTGCTCTTTCTTTCCTGTCACTTAGCCAGTTTTGTATCCATGCTGCTACTGTCCCTTTTATTCCACGGGCTTCAATTTTGCTGACAAGCTTATTATGTGGCACTTTATCAAACGCCTTTTGAAAGTTCTTATGCACAACATCAACCACATTGCCCTCATCAACCCTTTATAAGAACATAAGAAATAGGAGCAGGGGTAGGCCAATCGGCCCCTCGAGCCTGCTCCGCCATTCAATAAGATCATGGGTGATCTGATCCTAACCTCAAATTTAAATTCATGTCCAATTTCCTGCCCGCTCCCCGTAACCCCTAATTCCCTTTACTTCTAGGAAACTGTCTATTTCTGTTTTAAATTTATTTAATGATGTAGCTGCCACAGCTTCCTGGGGCAGCAAATTCCACAGACCTACTACCCTCTGAGTGAAGAAGTTTCTCCTCATCTCAGTTTTGAAAGAGCAGCCCCTTATTCTAGGATTATGCCCCCTAGTTCTAGTTTCACCCATCCTTGGGAACATCCTTACCGCATCCACCCGATCAAGCCCCTTCACAATCTTATATGATTCAATAAGATCGCCTCTCATTCTTCTGAACTCCAATGAGTAGAGTCCCAATCTACTCAACCTCTCCTCATATGTCCACCCCCTCATCCCCGGGATTAACCGAGTGAACCTTCTTTGTACTGCCTCGAGAGCAAGTATGTCTTTTCTTAAGTATGGACACCAAAACTGTATGCAGTATTCCAGGTGCGGTCTCACCAATACCTTATATAACTGCAGCAATACTTCCCTGTTTTTATATTCTATCCCCCTAGCAATAAAAGCCAACATTCCATTGGCCTTCTTGATCACCTGCTGCACCTGCATACTAACTTTTTGATTTTCTTGCACTCGGACCCCCAGATCCCTTTGTACTGCAGTAAAACTTTCTGTTACTTCATCAAAAAACTCAATCAAGTTAGTTAAACATGATTTGTCTTTAACAAATCCATGCTGGCTTTCCTTTATTAATCCACACTTGTCCAAGTGACTATTAATTTTGTCCCAGATTATCGTTTCTAAAAGCTTCCCCACCACCGAGGTAATACTGACTGGCCTGTAGTTGCCGGGTTTTGGGGGAAGAGAGTTCCAGATTTCCACTATCATTTGTGTGAAATAGTGCATCCTGATTTCATTCCTAAATGACCTAGCTCTAATTTTAAGATTATGTCCCCCTCGTTCTTGATTCCCTCACCAGATGAAATAGTTTCTCTGTATCTACCTTATCGAATCCCTTTATCATTTTAAAGACCTCAATTAGAACACCCCTCAACCTCAAACTCAAGGAAATACTAGCCAAGTTTATGCAACCTGTCCTCATAATTTAACCCTTTAAATCCTGGTATCATTCTGGTGAATCTGCACTGTACCCCCTCCTAGGTCAGTATATCTTTCCTGAGGTTCAGTGCCCAAAACTGAACACAGTCCTCCAGATATGGCATAAAAGCTCCTAATGTTATAAAACAGCATATCCTCTGACTCCCTATGAGAAATTCCATGAGAGATTTACTAGAATTTGTGTGTTTTTATATATGGTCCCAAGACTTGATGACTGGGCCACCCTGTCAGAATCTCTTTTCAAAGTGAAAAGTTCCCATTGATGACTATCTTTGCTTCCTGTTTGTAAACCAATTTAAGTTTTAAACATCTTATTATACTATTAAAACAAAATGGAATAATCACTGATTTTAACATTAAAATTCAGATTTTTTTTTAAAAACCTATTACTGGCAGACATTGTCCCATACACCCCTCCGAATTTTTAATTCCAAGCACATACAATATGGAAATCAATGTTCTGGCATTATTCATATCCCCATGTGGTTGCATAATCTGCAGATATACAAAAATGCACACATGGAAATTTCTAGCAGTTATCATTCATACAGATATGAATTTTTGTAAACCTCAATTCCTTAATTCACTTACAGTAAATGTCTTTTTTTAATATTAATTCATTGTTTTCCTTTCAGTTTCAAATTTAGTTCCTGTTTATTTGTATAGCGAACTGGGTATACTATTGGATAGAAATGACCACATTCGTTGAATGTGACAAAGTTTTTACCTGCATTTTCACGTATGGTAATCTATCTGTTGTACTGTGCTATTAAGGAATTGTAGACCAGAAGTCATGCACTTCTGCACAGCAGGTATGGGAAAATGTGATGGTGATTTACCCTGGGTTGCTCTCCAAGCAGCTGGGTAGAGAAACAACATTGAAGGAAGCCTAGCTACAGCCCATTTGCCTTTATTTCAGTCTGATGATCCAAATGGGCTTAAAAATCTAAGAAAGTAACTTTAATATGATCCAAAATGATTTCAATTAAGCCAGTATTTTGATACTTAGCATTTTCTGTCAAACTCCAACAGAAAATTATACTAGTATTCACAATTTTACAAAAGAAATGATCAATCATTGGAATGCAAGGTCATTAAGAGGAGCACATGGAGCAATGTGTTGGCATGTTTTCATGGCAGGAGTAAAAGAAAAGGATAAGAGGTTTATCAAAGTACCACCGTAGTATGTTGACAGGTCTGAAGTGTGAAGTACATAAACCTGCCTCATTAAGGCAACACATTTGTGATATGAAGCAACAGATTGGCATAAAAGTATTACCATAATGTGTTGGCAATCAGTTAAATAATAAAGTTTACAAAATGCATGTGTATTACGTAATGTTACTTTGATTTCCCTATAGGTACATAATTCTGAGAGTAAAATCTTAGAATTTCTTTATTATAATCCATGTTTCATAGTCAACCAGAGAAAAAAGTCATAAGGAAGTCTGTCCCTTTAAGGGATTTTTTAAAAATTGAATTAAATGTTCTTTCTTTTCCTGAACATGAGCACATCCTTGGATGACCATCTCCAATTCTTTTTCTCCCATTATTCTTATAAGTCTCTGTAGGATTTCTCATTCCAACAAAGTACCTGGTTTAAGATTTTAAATTAACTAGTAGACCTCCTGTGCTGTTGCTCATGGTGAGTCAGATGATTTGCTTTTTTATAACTTTAAGAGTGTTAATACCATCAGGGACTGAATAAATCAAATTCCATTCCATGAATCTGCAGAAACTGTAAATGTGTGGCCTTAATATTATATATTCCATTATCTATGTATTTAATCTTTATCCCTTACCATTGTAAAAGCTGAAACTACACAGCAATCGGATAGACAAGATGCACCAAATGGAGGTAGACATCTGTACTCAGAAGTTTTGGGATTCTCCGGCAGGAGATCAGTGGATCTGCAGAGAAATTGTGTAATGACTACATGCCAATTCTCCGGGGATTTCACCAATCTGCCATCAAATTTACCGCAGGAGATTGGGAGAGCCACAGAAATTCCGGCCCTTGTATTTGGCATTACTGGGATGGAAATAGGGTTTAGCTGCGTTTGGGGGCAGTCCAGTGTTTGGTAGAACTGAGGGTTGGTCCTGGGATTTGGTAGCACTGCGGATTAGTCCTGGAGTTGGAAGAACTGGGTTGGGAGTCCTGGAGTTTGACAATACTGCAGCAGGAGATCCTTTTTCTGACATTACCACGGAGGTGGGGTGTTCCTACCCTCTTTTGGGGTGTTCCTACCCTTTTTAATCATGCTTCCTCCTCTTTCTGGCAACACCACATTTTCTTTGCTGGAAGTGGCAGATCCCCTCTGTGTTGTGGTATTCCCGCTGGGAGCCCATCAGGAGCTGGTCCTACATCAATGATAAGGTCCCATCCAGGAAAATGGATCAGGATCATGGCAGAGGCGGGCACAAGTACTGACCTGACCCACCTCCAGCAGCGATACTGCCTCAGAGGGAAAGTGTGTTTTACTTAAATATCATTTTTTCACATTTACTGGTATTGAACTTAGTACAAAGTGCTTAATTTAAATATAATTTAACATTACAGTGAAGCCTTTTTACAATCAAATTTTATTTAACTCAGGAAAAATGGATCATGAGTGACAGTCAGTCTTATAGGGTTGGTGATGAAGTAAACGAAGATGATGCAAAACTGTACTTAAAGTGCACTACAGACATCCAGTGGCAGTTAATGACACTGTACAGATTATGGTATAACTGTTGATCAGTAGGTAATTCTGGATTAACTTTTCAAAAGGTCCGCAATTTGCATTTGCAATGTCCATTTTTTTTCTACTCTTTGTGAACTTCAGCAACTGCGATATTTTAGTTGTGCGTTAGTTTTTCAGCTTTACAGAAAGCAAAAAAATCATACATGCAGCTAGATTCGTTAGTCTGGGATGTTGGTCCTGTGTACTATTTCCACACTTCTTCTCACTGCAAAGCCCACAAATGTGTTAATAGCTTGTGACCAGGGGCACTGATTTATGGTCACTAAAGAAGTCAATTTTTATTATGAGATTCCAAGACTTTTAGCAATGTTTTTCAGGTTCAACATTGCAATTCTGCCCATTTTTTTCATGAAAATCATAAATCAATGGCCTTAGTTCTAGCCCTTTTAACTTTTTCTAAATCACCCAGGAAGAGTATCTCTACAATGACAATAGAAAGATCAGTCTCTTTCTGTCAAATGGCAGCAAGACAATGATCCCCAGGAGGCTCAACAAGAAGAGGGGGAGAAAAGGATGTGATTACTCTGGACTAATCAAAGGTTTAAGTTTTGTCTAGATTTTGCCCAGATAAGCAAGTAATAGCTGACCTATGCAAGGAATTGATCTGGAGAGTCCCACTGCCTGAAGTTATGTGTTACCTACAGTTATCAAGTTAATGACAGCACTCAACTTTTATGTCACAGGCTCCTTTCAAATACCCACAAGTGGGTAGTCATTTTTATTAAAAAATTGTATTCATCCCCTGCCAAAAATGTGCAACACCCTGCTGGTGAGATACAGATCTTTTAATCCCAGCCACTTTGCTGTGCGAAGCTGCTCTGGGGAGGTTAGGCACTTAGCCACAGGGAGGGAGGAAAGAAATTAAACCAGATAATCTTTATCCTGGGCCACTTGCACACATCGCCTGGTGAAGTGGATATGACCGAGTATCCACACTGTAATTAAAATGTCCCTCTTAGACACCCCCACCTCAAAATAGTGGCCCCACAATTCCCCCTCACTGGAAAGGAAAAATACTGACATTAGCAACATGTGACATCTGGGTAGACCAGGAACAAAGGCAGATGGATGCATGGAGAGACCAGGTTATGAGACTAGTCTCATGAAACGTACATAAAACGTATGCTTGGTATGTCTGCTGCTGTCCTTGCAGATCTGGCACATGTTCAGTGGTCATGTCATGGTTACTAAATTTACTTATGATATCAACTTTCCCATGACCCAGCCACAGCAACAGAAAACCTAATGATAAGTCTTGTGCTTCAGCAGCCTTATCAATATCTCGAGATCTGTCGACACACACATGATTCCAAGCACCTTCAGAGAGCACAGACATTTGCCAGAGCAGGAAAAGATTTCACTTGATGAATATGTGTCTTTTGTTGGGACTGTTGATACCTCTGTGCACACCAATTCCCTACACAATCTGCAAAATCCTGTCCTTCTATCAAGTTAGTTGTCTCAATGGGAAACTTTCTCCCCCAGCCCCTCCCCCAATAGGCTTCATGCCTGACATTTCTGGAAAAGTTTTCCTTGGCTTCAGTTTTCAGCTTCTAATATTTCTTTGTCTGATCCAGTTTCATTGTATATTATGCACACAGTACTCAGTTTACTGGCAAATTGCTGCCATATCTGTTTTTCTTTTGGCTGCACAGGGTTCACCTTTGAGCAGTTTATCATCCTAAGTATTTCTTCAGGCTTTTCTGACAAGACATCAACATAGCAAGGTATAACACAGGAAGCTCAGCAGTAAAGAAAACAACCAGTATTGTATAAACTATAACACAAAAGTCTTGAGAACTTTCCGTAGTTAGCAAGTTCTTTTGTCAGGGCTAGGAAGATGGGGAAGGATCCTTGGCCTATCAGAGATATATCGTAGAATCATAGAATTCAAAGGACTGATGGAGGCAATTCAGCCCATCATGGCTGTGCTAGTAGTAACTCTTTCATTTGCGCTGTCTATTGTTATTCTATTCCTTGCTCTTCCCCACATCCTTTATGTTCTGCCTATCTTATTGAAACATACAAGATTCTGAGGGGACTCGATAGGGTAGATGCTGAGAGGATGTTACCCCTCATGGGGGAATCTAAAACTAGGGAGCATAATCTCAGAATAAGGGGTCGCCCGTTTAAGACTGAAATGAGGAGGAATTTCTTCTCCCAGAGGGTCGTGAATCTTTGGAATTCTTTACCCAAAAAAGCTGTGGAGGCTTTTTTTTTATTCGTTCATGGGATGTGGGCGTCGCTGGCGAGGCTGGCATTTATTGCCCATCCTTAATTGCCCTTGAGAAGGTGGTGAGCCGCCTTCTTGAACTGCTGCAGTCCATGTGGTGAAGGTTCTCCCACAGTGCTGTTAGGAAGGGAGTTCCAGGATTTTGACCCAGCGACGATGAAGGAACGGCGATATATTTCCAAGTCCGGATGGTGTGTGACTTGGAGGGGAACATGTAGGTGGTGTTGTTCCCATGTACCTGCTGTCCTTGTCCTTCCAGGCGGTAGAGGTCACGGGTTTGGGAGGTGCTGTCGAAGAAGCCTTGGCGAGTTGCTGCAGTGCATCCTGTGGATGGTACACACTGCAGCCACAGTGCGCCGGTGGTGAAGGGAGTGAATGTTTAGGATGGTGGATGGGGTGCCAATCAAGCGGGCTGCTTTGTCCTGGATGGTGTTGAGCTTCTTGAGTGTTGCTGGAGCTGCACTCATCCAGGCAAGTGGAGAGTATTCCATCACACTCCTGGCTTGTGCGTTGTAGATGGTGGAAAGGCTTTGGGGAGTCAGGAGATGAGTCACTCGCCGCAGAATACCCAGCCTCTGACCTGCTCTTGTAGCTGAGTCATTGGGCCCAATTTTAGCACCCGCTACCGGGTGCGTTCTCGGCGGGGGGGCCCCGAAAATCCCGAAATCCAGGTGCGGGACCGGATCGCGCCTCGATCCCGCCCACTTCTGGGTTCCCCGATGACGCGCCGGCGTGCGCACGCAGCCCCCGCTGGTGGGAATCCCGCAGGCAATTAAAGCCAGCGGGATGCCACTTGAGAGTATTTACTTTGCTTGTTCAGGTCATTAACTGACCTGATTAAGGGACTGTGTGTGATTTTGGATAAACATGGGACTGTTTCACACACTGGGGGAAACACTCCCAGTTGAAATGGACGTGTTGCAGCCGTCAGCCTGTGGCAGCTGCAAAGTTCCATTGGACAGGTGGGGGTGGGGGGAGACCCTCACCCATTGCAGGAGGCCGCTCTGTCACTTGGGACAAAGTTTGGCCTCCACCACCCTCCTCCTGATGGTCGAAGTCACCAACCTGCACACTTACCCCGGGGTCCGGAGACATGTACCTACCTTGCGGACCCCCTCAGATGTACATCTTGCGGATGGGGGCCGCCGTAGCTGCAGTCATGACCTCCTCGGAGGGCAAACAGCATCACCAGCCTCGCCATCCACGCCGTCCACCTCTGACATGTGGAGCTCCACAACAGAGTGCTGTGACACATCCACCTGTACAGCAGGAGGGAGGGCTACTGCAGAGAGAGATGCGTCGCAGAGGGCACTACCCTCGCCACACGTTCCACAGACCGAGGCTCAGCCTCCTGGACCTCTCTGAGCAGCAGTGCACACGGAGGCTCAGAGTCAGTCGACATGTAGCCGTGGACATCTGCAGACTCTTTCATGCCGAGCTGCTACTGGCTGGCCCGTGCACCATCTTCCTACCTGTCGCTGTCAAAGTCACCACTGCCCTCCCGAACATCTGCTCCACAGCCTTCCAGGCTGCAACCGGGGACATCCCCGATGTCTCTCAGTCGTCTGCGCAGAAGAGCCCTGCAAATACACCTACACCCACTCTGCAGTGACACAATGGGTGTCATCAGTGGTGGGTCCTCATAGGAGCGGGCATTATTGCACAAACCGGACAGGATTCGCGAAGACATGGCAGTAGTGGTGCCAATATAATGTGTGATGTGAGTTGTTCTTTAATTCAATTGAAGTAAGAACCATGACAAACCCTCAAACACCCTTGTGCATCCCCTTCATGCTCACGACACGTTTGCCTTACGCTGCCCACTGCACATATGTGATGCATGCCCTGTGGCTGCAGCACAGGTGGTGGCAGGTTGAGTGAGGCTGGCCGTGAGAGAGATGCACGAGAGGGTGAGTATGGGATAGAGCCATGAGATTGTATGAGGATTGGGTTGCGTGGTAGTGGCGGGGTGAGTACTCGTGAGGTGAGTAGGTGCAGGTAAGATAAGGATGAGGTTTGAGTGGGTATGAGGGGTGATGTGACAGAGTAGTGTTGGCAGTGCCAATGGAGATGTGGGGTGGGGGCAGTGTTGTGGCAGATGGAGTGTAGGGCAAAGACTACGTGTTCTCACTGTGGCTGACCTACTGAGGTCATTGGAGCGCCTCCTGCACTGTATGCAGGTGGGCGATATGTTGGTGGCGCTGGTGACCTCCTCTACCACCTCGAGCCAGGCCTTCTTGGTGGCAGAGGCAGGCCGCTTCCTCCCGCCCGCCGGGTGGAAGATCTCTGTCCTCCCCCTCCTCCTCACCCCATCTAATGATACCAGGGGTGAGGCATCATTAAACTGGGAGCAGCCTTCCCCCTGGGCTGCTCCATGCTGTAATTTTTGCTGTTTGTGGCAGCATCTGTCAGTGGAGGACTGCCCCTTTAAATAGAGCGCCTCCAGCTGACAGATCTTACTGTGCATGTGCAGCCCGCCCGACGCGCAGATCAGCAGCGGGGAACCCGGAGGAGCAGGTAAATGGATCCAATTAGTGTGTTGCCTGCTACGATCGCGCGTGCAACCCACTAATTTCACCGGGCGCGTTTTCAACGCGCCTGCTGGCCCACCCGCCGAGAACCCGCACCCCTGGTAAAATCGGGCCCATTGAGTACATTCAAGGCTGAGTTAGACAAATTTTTGTTCAGCAAGGGAGTCAAAGGATATGGAGGAAAGGCGGGAAAGTGGAGTTGAGGTAAAAATCAGATCAGCCATGATCTCATTGAATGGCGGAGCAGGCTCAAGGGGCCGAATGGCCTACTCCTGCTCCTATCTCTTATGACCTTATGATCTTATGGTCCTTTTCCAAATACTTTTCCATATTAAATTATATTTTAATCACTGCCTCTTTAATCACTTGTGGTAAAGCATTCAATGGTTCAATAGCTCTCAATGTTCCAATAACCTTTTTCCAAATTTCCCTCTTCATTCTTCTAAGGATAAACCACTTGT
This sequence comes from Heptranchias perlo, assembly GCF_035084215.1. Lineage (NCBI taxonomy): Eukaryota > Metazoa > Chordata > Chondrichthyes > Hexanchiformes > Hexanchidae > Heptranchias > Heptranchias perlo. Next base: position 72,653,584 of record NC_090325.1, read on the forward strand.
TACCTATTCACCAAGCAGCAGAAATAATCTTTCACTGTTCACCTCCCTAATCCTTTCAGAATTTTGAAAACCTGTATTAGATACTCCCTTAACTTGCAAGCCTTTCTTAACAACTATAACTGCCCATTCCTGGTATCATTCTAATGAATCTTCACTCTACCCTTTCCACGGTTCCTTCCGATAATGGTGTGCTCAAAACTGCGCACAATACTCCAACTGTGGCCTAAAAAACATTTTGCACAAAGTAAATATCTAAATTTCTTTCTCATTATATGGTAGTCCATAATCTACTCCTAGCATAGTGACAGATCTCTCATTATTTCCTAACTCAACTCAGACAAAATCCATCTGAGACCCACCATCAATCATGGGATTTCTTCTGTAATCGTATTCTCAATTGATAAGGCCATCACTCCTCTTTTTTCCCTCTATCTCTCCTGAAAAATTTATAGCCAGGAATATTTAGTTCCTCTTTTCACCTTGGCTGATACCAAGTTTTCATCAAGTCTACAGCATCATATCCCTTCATTATTTCATGGTAATCATGGGTGACTTTAATCTACATATAGACTGGCCAAACCAAATTAGCAATAATACTGTGGAGGATGAATTCCTGGAGTGTGTATGAGATGGTTTTTTAGACCAGTATGTTGGGGAGACAACTAGGGAACAGGCTATCCTGGATCGGGTACTGTGCAATGAGAAGGGGTTAATTAATAATCTTGTTGTGCGGGGTCCTTTAGGGAAGAGTGACCATAACATGATAGAATTCTTCATTAAGTTGGAAAATGAAGTAGTCCAATCTGAAACTAGGGTCTTAAATCTAAACAAAGGAAACTATGAAGGTGTGAGGAGTGAGTTGGCTATGATAGATTGGGAAGCTTCATTAAAAGGCATGACGGTGGATAGGCAATGGCTAACATTTAAGGAACGAATGCATCAATTGCAACAGTTATACATTCCTTTCTAGCGCAAAAACACAAAAGGAAAAGCGGCCCAACCATGGCTAACAATAGAAATTAAGGATAGTATTAGATCCAAAGAGGAGTCATATAAAGTTGCCAGAAAATGTAGCAAGCCTAAGGATTGGGCGCAATTTAGAATTCAGCAAAAAAGGACCAAGAGATTGATTAAGAGGGGAAAAATAGGGTATGAGAGTAAACTTGCAAGGAACATAAAAGTGGACTGTACAAGCTTCTACAAGTGTGTAAAAAGAAAAAGATTAGTGAAGACATTTGCCACCCTCCAATCTACAGGAACTGTTCCATAATCTATAGAATTTTGGAAGATGACAACCAATGCATCCACTATTTCCTCTTTTAGTACTCTGGGATACAGATTATCAGGCCCTGGGGATTTATCAGCTTTCAGTACCATTAATTTCTCCAGCACTTTTCTCCAGGACTGTAGGTCCCTTACAGTCAGAAGCAGGAGAATTTATAATGGAGAACAAAGGAAATGGCAGAGCAATTAAACAAATACTTTGGTTCTGTCTTCATGGAAGAGGACACTAATAACTTCCCAGAAATTTTTTTTTCATTCGTTCATGGGATGTGGGCGTCGCTGGCAAGGCCAGCATTTATTGCCCATCCCTAATTGCCCTTGAGAAGGTGGTGGTGAGCTGCCTTCTTGAACCGCTGTAGTCCGTGTGGTGAAGGTTCTCCCACATTCCTGTTAGGTAGGGAGTTCCAGGATTTTGACCCAGCGATGATGAAGGAACGGCGATATATTTCCAAGTCGGGATGGTATGTGACTTGGAGGGTAATGTGCAGGTGGTGTTGTTCCCATGTGCCTGCTGCCCTTGTCCTAGGTGGTAGAGGTTGTGGGTTTGGGAGCTGCTGTTGAAGAATGCTAGGGACCCAAGGGTCTAGTTAGAAGGAGGAATTAAAGGAAATTAGTATAAGTTAAAAAAAAGTGCTGGAGAAATTAATGGGACTGAAAGCTGATAAATCCCCAGGGCCTGATAATCTGAATCCTAGAGTACTAAAAGAGGAAATAATGGATGCATTGGTTGTCATCTTCCAAAATTCTATAGATTATGGAACAGTTCCTGTAGATTGGAGGGTGGCAAATGTAACCCCACTATTTAATAAAGGAGGGAGGGAAAATAGGGAACTACAGAACGGTTAGCCTAACATCAGTAGTAGGGAAAATGCTAGAGTCTATTATAAAGGATGTGATAACAGGACACTTAGAAAATATCAACGGGATTAGACAAAGTCAACATGGAGTTAGGAAGGGGAAATCATATTTGACAAATCTACTGGAGTTTTTTGAGGATGTAACTGGTAGAATAGATAAGGGAGAACCAGTGGATCTGGTGTATTTGGATTTTCAGAAAGCCTTTGATAAAGTCCCACATGAGAGGTTAGTGTGCAAAATTAAAGCACATGGGATTGGGGGTAATATACTGGCACGGACTGAAAATTGGTTATCAGACAGGAATCAGAGAGTAGGAATAAATGGGTCTTTTTCAGGGTGGCAGGCGGTGACTAGTGGGATACCGCAGGAATCAGTGCTTGGGCCCCAGCTATTCACAATATATATCAATGATTTGGATGAGGGAACCAGATGTAATATCTCCAAGTTTGCTGATGACACAAAACTAGGTAGGATCGTGAGTTGTGAGGAGGATGCAAAGAGGCTTCAAGGCGATTTAGACAAGTTGAGTGAGTGGGCAAATACATGGCAGATGCAGTATTATGTGGATGAATGTGAAGTTATCCACTTTGGAAGGAAAAACAGAAAGGCAGAGTATTATTTAAATGGTGATAGATTGGGAAATGTCGATGTACAAAGGGATCTGGGTGTCCTTGTACACCAGTCACTGAAAGCAAAATTGCAGGTGCAGCAAGCAGTTCGGAAGGCAAATGGTATGTTGGCCTTCATTGCAAGAGGATTTGAGTACAGGAGCAAGGATGTCTTACTGTAGTTATACAGGGCCTTGGTGAGACCACAACTGGAGTATTGTGTGCCGTTTTGGTCTCCTTACCCAAGAAAGGATATACTTGCCATGGAGGGAGTGCAGCAAAGGTTCACCGGACTGATTCCTGGGATGGCAGGACTGTCGTATGAGGAGAGATTGGGTCGACTCGGCCTATATTCACTCGAGTTTAGAAGAATGAGAGGGGATCTCATTCAAACATATAAAATTCTGACGGGGCTAGACAGACTGGATGCAGGGAGGATGTTTCCCCTGTTTGGGGGGTCTAGAACAAGGAGTCACAGTCTCAGGATATGGGGTAGGACATTTAGGACTGAGATGAGGAGAAATTTCTTCATTCAGAGGGTGGTGAACCTGTGAAATTCTCTACCACAGAAGGCTGTGGAGGCCAAGTCACTGAATATATTTAAGAAGGAGATAGATTTCTAGACACAAAAGGCATCAAGGGATATGGAGAGAGAGCAGAAATATGGTATTGAGATAGAGGATCAGCCATGGTCATATTGAATGGTGGAGCAGGCTTGAAGGGCCGAATGGCCTACTCCTGCTCCTATTTTCTACGTTTCTATGTTTCATATCCCTGCATATAGACTGGGCAAATCAAATTGACAAAGGTGGTTTGGAAGATGAATTCATGGAATGTATTTGAGATGGTTTCCTAGAGCAGTACATCATAGAACCAACCAGGGAACAGGCAATTTTAGTTCTTGTATTATGCAATGAGATGGGGTTAATTAGTAATCTTGCAGTCAAAGAACCTGTGGGGAAGAGTGATCATAATATTTCACATTCCGTTTGAAAGTAACATACTTAAGTCAGAAACTGGAGTCTTAATCTTAAATAAAGCCAATTACATAGGTGTGAGGGGCAAGTTGTCAAGGGTAGATTGGGAAATTAAATTAAAGGGTTTGACAGTTGAAAAGCAATGGCAAACATTTAAAGAAATATTTCAATTTTCTCAACAAATATACATTCCATTGAGAAATAAAAACTCCACTGGAAAAGTGATCCACCCATGGCTAACTAAAGAAGTTAATGAGAGTATTAGATTGAAAGAAGAGGCCTATAATGTTGCCAAGAAGAGTAATCAACTTGGGGATTGGGAGAGTTTTAGAAACCAACACAGGGTGACCAAAAAATTGATAAAAAGGGAGAAAATAGAATATGAAAGTAATCTAGCAAGAAATATAAAAATGGATTGTAGGAGCTTCTACAAGTATGTAAAAAGGAAAAGAGCAGCAAAAGTAAACATTGATGCCTTTTGTGTCTAGTAAACATTGGTCCCTTAGAGGCTGAGACAGGAGAAATTATAATGGGGAATCAGGAAATGGCAGATGTGTTAAACAAATATTTTGCTTCTGTCGTCATAGTAGAAAACACAAAAAGCTTACCAAAAATAGTGGGGAATCAAGGGGTAAATGAGAGTGAGGAACTTAAAACAATTAATATCACTAAATAAAAAGTACTGGACAAACTAATGGGACTAAAAGCAGACAAATCCCCAGGACCTGATGGCCTATATCCTAGGGTTCTAAAAGAGGTGGCTGCAGAGATAGTGGATGCATTGATTATGATCTTCCAAAATTCTCTAGATTCTGGAAAGGTCCCAGTGGACTGGAAGGTAGCAAATGTAACCCCACTATTCAAGAAGGGTGGGAGAGAGAAAACAGGGAACTACAGGCCGGTTAGCCTGACATCGGTCGTCGGGAAAATGCTGGAATTCATTATTAAGGAAGTGGTAACAGGGCACTTAGAAAATCATAATATGATTAGGGAGAGTCAACAAGGTTTTAGAAAGGGAAATCATGTTTGACAAATTTATTGAAGTTTTTTGAGAATGTAACTAGCAGGGTCGATAAAGGGGAACCAGTGGATGTAGTATATTTGGATTTTCAAAAGGCATTCGATAAGGTGCCACATAAAAGGTTGTTGCACAAGGTAAGGGCTCATGGGGTTGGGGGTAATATAGTAGCAAGGAAAGAGGATTGGTTAAAGGACAGATTCAGTGAGAGGGCAAGAAGGTGGCAGATGGAGTATAATGTGGGGAAATGTGAAGCTATTCACTTTGGTAGGAAGAATAGAAAAACAGAATATTTTTTAAATGGTGAGAAACTATTAAATGTTGCTGTTCAGAGAGACTTGGGTGTCCTCGTACAAGAAACACAAAAAGTTAGTATGCAGGTACAGCAGGCAATTAGGAAAGCAAATGGCACGTTGGCCTTTATTGCAAGGGGGTTGGAATACAAGAGTAAGGAAGTCTAACTACAGTTGTACAGGGCTTTAGTGAGACCTCACCTGGAGTACTGTGTACAGTTTTGGTCTCCTTATCTAAGGAAGAATATACTTGCCTTGGAGGCGGTGCAACGAAGGTCCACTAGATTAATTCCTTGAATGAGTGGGTTGTCGTATGAGGCGAGGTTGAGTAAAATGGGCCTATTTTTTCTGGAGTTTAGAAGAATGAGAGGTGATCTCATTGAAACATATAAGATTATGAGGGAGCTTGACATGGTGGATGCTGAGAGATTGTTTCCCCTGGCTAGAGAGTCTAGAACTAGGGGGCATAGTCTCAGGATAAGGGGTCGCCCATTCAAGACTGAGATGAAGAGGAATTTCTTCACACAGAGGATTGTGTATCTTTGGAATTCTCTACCCCAGAGGGCTGTGGATGCTGAGTCATTGAATATGTTCAAGGCTGAGATGGATAGATTTCTGGACTCAGGGGAATCAAGGGATATGAGGATTGGGCGGGAAAGTGGAGTTGAGGTCGAAGATCTTACTGAATGGTGGAGCAGGCTCGAGGGGCCATTTGGCCTCTTCTTGCTCCTATTTCTTATGTTCTTATAATATGTACCTCTAGTTCTCCAAATTTATTTCTAATGTTTTGCAATTTTTCATACAAACACTGGTCCATTCATACTCCTCAATTCATGTTCATGCTTTTTTTTATTGTTTCCTTCATTGTTCTTCTTAAACTCTCTCCTATCTCTCCCACAATACACCACCCATCTTAAGCTTACTCTGTTAGACTATTTTGATTACACTTTTTCCCTTCACTATACATATTCTTAGCCACTACCTCATATGCTCTAAGATTTGCTCATCCCACATGCATTATGAGTTTAAATCCTCCCCCCACTGTACCATCTCTGCAAGCACAGTGGCATTAGTTAATGAAGCTAATATGTAGTGCCTTCCCTTGCCCCAAAACTTGTCCCAGTGTTTCTAGAAATCTAAAACCCAACCTTGTATTTATATAGTGCCTTTAATGTAGAAAAAACTCCCAAGAATCTGCATAGAGTTGCAAGGAAAAAATGGACATTAAGCTAGAGAACAAGGTGTTGGGAAGATTGACTAAAGGATTTAAATAAGGAATTCCAGGACGTGGGGTTTAAGTGGCTGAAGAAACGGCTGCCAATGGTAGGGTGAAAGGAAGGGGAATGCACAAGAGGCTGGAGTCAGAGGAACAGAGGGGTTGAAATTGGTTGGGTGAACCCAACGGCAACAAGACCTGCTGCACTGAAACTGATGTGCAAGAGGACCGCGCAAAATTGGTCTTCTTGCATCATCAGGACCTACTGGGATATTAGCCATGCCCCAAGAGGCTGATGATAAAGGTCGGTTGTCGGAGATGACAACATGGTAAGTCCGGGGGGTGGGGGAGGGGCAGAGGAGATCAGGAGGGCTGGAGATCAGGATGGATGGAGGAGATCGGGAGGGCCGGAGATCAGGATGGATGAAGGAGATCGGGAGGGGCGGAGATCAGGATGGATGAAGGAGATCGGGAGGGGTGGAGTGGTTTCCGACAGCGGCCACAATTTCAATGTGGATCCTCCTGGCTCCACATTCAGGTAAGTGAAGTTTTCCTTTATTTACTTTTTTGGTAGCAGCCTCCAGTGGCTCATTTAAGGACTGCTGTTTTAGTTGCTTCAAGGCACAAGAAAAGTGATTGCAGTATGCACGGAGCATGATGCTGTCAGATGCTATCTAATTTAGCAAAGGGGCCTGATTGGGCCATCTATTAGCATAGGCAATGGGCCTAACGCTCGTTTCAGGAACATAGGAACAGGATTTGCCCCTCAAGCCAGCTTGGCCATTCAATTAGGTCATGGTGATCTGTACCTCAACTCCATTTATCCCCCTTAGCTTCATATCCCTTGATATTCTTACCTAACAAAAATCTATCTATCTCAGTCTTGAAAGCTCCAATTGTCCCAGCATCCACAGCCTTTTGAGGCACTGAATTCAAAATTTCTATTACTCTTTGTATGAAAGAGTGCTTCCTGATTTCCCCCCTAAATGGCCTAGCTCTAATTTTAAGATTATGTCCCCTGATTCTTGATAGCCCTATCAGAGGAAATAGTTTCTCTGTATCTACCCTTTCGAATCCTTTATACATTTTAAATATCTCGATCACATCATCCCTCAATCTTCTAAACGCAAGGGAATACAAGCCAGGTTAATGCAACTTGTCCTCATAATTTAACCCTCTAATCCCCAGTTTCATTCCGGTAGATGCCTAGGACAACTAAAGGGCAACCTGTGCGTTGCGGTCATATGCGATTGGTAATAAAAATTGGTACGATGTTGATCCATGTCGTGCCTGAAATATGGATGAAGCAAGGTCCAATTTCGCCCCCAGAGAGGTTGGCCAGTTATAGGGCTGGATGAGGTTACATAGTAAGGGAGGGGTGAGGCCATGGTAGGATTTAAACATGAGGATGAGAATTTTACATTTGACGCATTGGGAGACCAGGAGCCAATGTAGGTCAATAAGAACAGGGGTGATGGACAAATAGGACTTGGTGTGGAATAGAAGGACCCCCATCAAGATACACTGCAATGCAAGAAGCCCCTTAATAGTTCAGAACATGTAGTAACAACTACAAGCACTTTCAAATGCTCTAAGGTCAAAAAACTCAGAAGCTACTGCATGAAAAATATCTCAAAAAGCTCTATCCAGCTTTATTTATAAGGACTTATAGAAAGCATTCAACAAGGTTCCACATAAGAGGCTGTTAACAAAGATGAGAAGATAGAATTGAATAGGAAATTGGTTAGGAGGTAGGAAACAAGGAGTAGGGATAATGGGTATGTACTCAAATTGGCAGGATGTGACTAGTGGTGTCACCCAGCGATCTGTACTGTGACCTCAGCTTTTCACTATATTTATAAATGACTTGGATGAAAGAATAGAGAGACATATATCTAAGTTTGCTGATAACACTAAGTAAGGTGGCAATGTAAATAGTGTAGATGGGAGCAGAACATTACAAAGGGACATTGATAGATTAAGTGAGTGGGCAAAACTGTGGCAGATGGAGTTCAATGTGGGAAAGTGTGAAGTCATCCACTTTGGACGAGGAAAGATAGATCAGAGTGTCTTATAAATGGCGAAAAGCTAGGAACTGTGGAGGAGCAGAGAGATTTAGGGGTCCAAGTACAGAAATCACTAAAAGCTAGTGGACAGATACAAAAAAGAATTTAAAAGGCTAATAGAACGTTGGCCTTTATCTCAAGAAGATTGGAATACAAAAGGGTGCAAGTTATGTTAGACCCCATCTGGAATACTGCATTTAGTTCTGGGCACCGCACCGCAGGAAGGATATATTGGCCTTGTAGGGGATGCAATGCAGATTCACCAGAATGATACCGGGACTAAAAGGGTTAAATTATGTGGATAGGTTGCATAGACGAGGCTTGTATTCTCTTGAATATAGAAGATTTAGGGGTGATCTAATTGAGGAGTTTAAGAAGATTAAAGGATTTGTTAGGGTAGCTAGAGAGAAACTATTTCCTCTGGTGGAGGATTCCAGAACAAGGGGGCATAACCTTAAAATTAGAGCTAGGCCATTCAGGGGTGATGTCAGAAAGCATTTCTTTACACAACGGATAGTGGAAATCTGGAACTCTCTCCCCCAAAAAACTGTTGAAGCTAAGTCAATTGAAAATTTCAAAACTGAGATTGATAGATTTTTGTTAGGCAAGGGTATTAAGGGTTACAGATCCAAGGCAGGTAGATGGAGTTAAGATCCAGATCAGCCATGATCTAATTGAATGGCAGAACAGGCTCAAGGGGCTGAATGGCCTACTCCTGTTCCTATGGTCCAATGTTTACATGACTGCAGCTGAGGAGCCTTTAAATAGTATTCAAAATGGCCGGTTCAGGACTTGTAGCGCCCATATTTGGTGGAAGTGAGCAGGAATGGTGTTAGTTAGGCAGTGAAGTCATTAAATGGTGTTGGTGTCATAATGATGTCACTTGACCCCAATTTGAATATATTCATGAAGGAAAGAATCTGGTATCTGCACTTCACACCATGCTTGTGTTTGCATGTGACCAGATATTATCAATATTTTTCTCTTGATTTTTATTCCACTCCCCTCCCATAAGTACTGGATAAAATGATTAGGTAAAGTTGTGGGTGGACAAAGTGACTATAGGAGTGCAAGAGAGTGGCAGCTATGTGTAAAAGTGTTTACGGTTCAGGAGTCTGACAATTCACAGCTCCATTTGGTTTCAGTCTCAGACCAAGGTGAGTTCAAATCAATTCAGAGTTAGGAGTGTCAACTGTTCACTATTACTTGGGTTTATATTGAAAAATGTATTCACCTCAATTTACAAACAAATTCAACATTCCTTTTCTACAGTGAGCATGACAATAGGTAAAGGCACACACATTTGAACAATTGGGCTCGATTTTTCGAAGTCCAAGCCGGCGGGTTCGTGGCGGGGGGCTCCAAAAATCGGGGATTCCCGGGGCGGGTCTGGAGCCCGGCTCCAACCCGCCCACTTCCGGGTTCCCCAGTGACGCGCTTAGATGCGCTCGCAGCCCCCGCATGCGGGACTCCCACCGGCAATTAAAGCCAGCGGGATCCCACTTAAGGCAATTAATTTGATAGTTCAGGTTGTTAGCAGACCTGATTTGTAGGATATTTTAGGAGGGGTGGGATTTTCAACTAAACTGAGACTGTTTCCCGTACTGGGAGAAACATTCCCAGTTCAAATAGACGTGTTGCAGCCATCAGCCTGTGGCAGCTGCAAAGGTCCAGTTGACAGGTGGCGAGGGGAAACCCTCACTCATTGCAGGAGGTCACTCTGTCACTTTGGACGAAGTTTGGCCTCCACCACCCTCCTCCTAACAATAAAATTCACAAACTTGCAACCTCAATCCCGGTGTCCAGACACATTTACCTACCTTGTGGACCCCCTCAAATGTACATCTTCCGGATGGGGGCCGCCATATCTGCAGTCATGACCTCCTCGGAGGACGAACAGCATCACCAGCCTCGCCAGCCACACCGTCCACCTCTGACACGTGGAGCTCCACAACACAGTGCTGTGACACATCCACCTGCACAGCAGGAGGAAGGGCAACCGCAGAGAGAGATGCATCACAGAAGGCACTACCCTTGCCACAGGGTCTACAGACCGAGGCTCAGCTTCCTGGACCTCTCTGAGCAGCAGTGCACACGGAGACTCAGAGTCACTCGACATGTAGTCGTGGACATCTGCAGCCTCCTTCATGCCGAGCTGCTCCCAGTTGGCCCAAGCACCATTTTCTTACCTGTCGCTGTCAAAGTCACCACTGCCCTCAACAACTTCTCCTCCGCATCCTTTCAGTGTGCCACCGGGGACATGGCCGGCGTCTCTCAGTCGTCTGCACAAAAGAGCCCTGCAAATACACCTACACCCACTCTGCAGTGACACAATGGGTGGCATCAGTTGTGGGTCATCATGGTGATCCTCAGGAAAGGGCATTATTGCGCAAACCAGACAAGATTTTCAAAGACGTGGCAGTAGTGGTGATAACAATTTTTTATGATTTTTCGCAAAACAAAGGAAAATAAATCAAAAACATGACATTTTGTCTTATACCCTTGTGCATCCCCTTTGTGCTCACAAATCCTTTGCCTTATGTTTACTGGAACCCCTACGTGGTGCTACCCCTGTGGCTTCAGCAGAGGTAGTGGCAGGTTGCTCTTGTCCAAGCCCTGACCGATGAGATGCTTTGCGTGGACGCTTTCTGGGTTTCGGTGCCCGTGAGGGCCCCTCCAAAGACTGCTCCACCTGCACCTGTGCAGGGGCAGACTCGGCCACCTGGAGAGGGGGCAGCATTGCGGGTACTGGTTGAGAGGGGGGCAACTGCTGAGACGTGGGAGCGCTTTGAGTGGCGTTCCCACTTCCATGTCCCCGTTCACCATCATCCATCTCCTGGCCCAGGCCCACATCACTCCTTCCACCCTGCTGGATGACAGTTTGGAGGACTTGTGTGAAGCCTTGGAAGGCCAGTTGTAAGGTATCTGTCAGCCTGTTTAAGGTGGCAGAATGTTGCTCACCCTGAATCCGAACGGCCATTGTCAGGGCCTGAATGGACTCATTGTTGAGCCGTGCTTGACGCTCAATGGAAGCTTGCCTTTCCTCCATTGCAGACATTCCCGCACCTACCCGCGACACTATCTCAGAGATGCCTTCACGTCCCTGTGACAGTATTACACACATGCAGGAGTTGGACTCCTCCATCCTCTGCACGATTGTGGAGAGTGTGCGTGGCAACTGTTCCAGCACCTCAGCAATGTGCTGCTGCCCCTCGATGACTCTCCTTTTCATGGCTGGCCCCCAGGGTTCAGCATCTGGGTCCAGCTGAGCAGAGCCTGGAGAAGAGTGCTCCCACCGACGTGGACTTTCCACGGCTGCCCCTGCCACCAGGGTCTGCTCGTGCTTACGTGTGCGTGGTGACTCACCATGTGCAAGCCCAACTAAGTGAGGACGGGGACCCACCGAGGTGTGTGTACCTGCACTGGTGGATGGCTGTCTCAGATGTGATGATGGACCCTAGAGACCGGCAGGTCCTCTGAGGAATCGCCCTCCGCAGTCACGGCGGTCGCAGATGGGCCTGCAAGAGAACAGAAAGCAATGTTAAGCGTGCGGACAGATGTTGAGGTGCTGCAGATGCCAAGTGATGCTAAGATCATTCGCTATCATGATTGCTGAGTGTTAGATTTCTATCACCAGCCGCTTGTGCTCTCCCAGTCTCGGCGTCTGTCACGGGCAGGCACTCCAGCGTCCGGCTTATTTCGAGCGCCTGCTGCTCCGCATCTGTTAATGCCACCTGGTGTGGCGGGCCCCCTCCGGTCCTTGCCCTCTCCTGGGCATTCTGGCATCTCTTCTCCTATCAAGACAAAACACAGAGGCGTGATTGAGTGATGGTTGTATGGTGACCCGCTGCATGCATTGGTGTGGGTGGGGTTTAGCGTGAGGGAGATGCCTGGGAGGGTGCGTGTGAGACATAGCCATGAGATTGTATGAGGATTGTGTTGCGTGGTAGTGTTCGAATGGGAGCTGGGGCGTTGAGTATGTGCAGGCAAGGTGAGGATGATAGTTGAGTGGATGTGAGGAGTGATGCGAGAGTGTTGTGGTGGCAGTGCAGAAGGAGTTGTGTGGTGGTGGAGGTGATGTGGAAGACGGAGTGTGCGAGAATGCGTAAGTATACTCACTTTGACTGACCTGGTTAGGTCATTAAATCTCTTCCTGCACTGCACCCAGGTTCTGGACACATTGCCACCACTGGTGACCTCCTCGGCCACCTCCAGCCAGGCCTTCTTGGTGGTGGAGGGAGGACACTTCCTCCCATCCGATGGGAAAAAAAATTCCCTCCTACTCCTCACCTCACGAGCAGCAGCTGGAGTGAGGAGTCAGAGAACCTTGGAGCAGCCTTGTCTCTGGCCTGCTCCATGATCCTAAATTGGTTCTTTGCTGCAGGAGGAGCATTGGAGGACTGCCCCTTTAAATAGGGCTCCTCCTGCTGACAGCCTGTGATGCGGGTGCGCAGTGCGCCCGCTGCGCAGGTCTAGAACAGGAAACCCGGAAGCCAAGGTAAGTGCCTTCAATTAGGCTGCGATCACATGCGGAGCACCCCGAATTCACTGGGCGCGTTACCCACACGCCCAGTCGACCCCCCGCTGCCAACCTGCCTCCCTCCTAATATCGAGCTGATTCTTGCTGTTGGTTGAATGGTATGCTACATTTTTCACTTTGTAATCTGGCAAGAAACAAAGTCTTGAGCTTTGATATACTATTCAGGAATTGACTCTATGGTTCTCAAACAAGCAGAGTTTTCCTTAATGAAACACTGCTCTCATTTTTAGGAGTAGATTCACATACGGAAAAGAGCCCTGGTTATAGCCTTCAACTGCTGAGTGAATCTTTAGAGTGGGGAACAGCAGTTGTATCTATTGCCTGGTTTGTGAAAATTGTGTTTATTGTAACAACCATAAGGGTCATCTGGAGAAACATTTAAAAGTGAACAACGTAACCACATGGGATTTCTGAGGAGATGTTTCCATCAGTAGGTAGAACTCTCGCTTATGACTAGACAGCTGTATGTGTCCTCAGTCCATGCAGATTTGTTTAAATAAAAAGTACAGCATCAGCTCTCAGAACCGCCTTTTTTAGTAGCTAGTAATTTTAATATTAACTCCGGACACTTCCCAACAATCAGTGGAGAGAAGGCTGAATGTTCCGAAGTGATATTTTTTGCTGCCAATTTTCTCCCCTCTCCTCCCCTCCTCAAGGTATTGACTCATGCTAGGGTAAAGTTCCACCCAACTGATCATCCTCCAGTACCTCCCCCAAGTGACTTTTTTTCATGTGTGTCAACCATAGGGGCATCACAGCCAAGACTAATCCTCTTCTCACTTGAAACACACGTATGCACTTCAAGCAGGGGTCACTAGATAGCAATTAAGAATGAAATATCTCCAACATAACTTAGGGGCACTGAGGGCAAATGTACTACCCTTATTGCCATTGTAGTTAAGGTAACCCAGCACAAACTGGAGATTAAGCGTGGGATCTTCCACTTCTGTATTGCTCAGTCGCTTACTGGGTAAATTTGCTGAGCCTTTTGGGGTGCCTGTAATTTCTTTAAGTTGAGTTTCACTGCTTCTATTTTTGATATTGAATTATTAGTGCTATTATTCCTTAATAAATTTAAAACAGAAAATAGTCACATTATGCTCAGTTTTATATCATTATTATGGGTATGAGTCCATTATTGAACATTATTTTGCTTGATCTTGAGCTAGTGCTTTTCCTGTTGGATTACCAAACAATGAATATTATGGTACTTATGATACGTATATAAAACACAGCCCTGGATGTGTCATGTCATTGTAAGAAACTAACTTCCAAACAAGTAACGTGAATAACTCCTCCAATTATCATTTCTTTTACTTTCAAATTCCACTTGTAACTTTCAATTCCCAAGAAGAGCTCATTCTTTCTTTGTTAATTGGATAATGTCAATTTACTATTCTGCTTTTTACTGTTTAAAAATGTTCTTCCAGGTGTAGATTTGGTTGTCATTTTCATGTCACACTGGTCAGATCGAACCCTTGAGTGTATCATTTAAGTGGGCAATGTAGTCAAATTATTTTCAAAAATTCTGTTAAATGGCATCCACATTTTATGGAAAATAGTTTCATTTTAAATTTTTCTTTGATAGAAGCTGCATCAAGGCAAAGTGAAAGCCAGTTTTTAGCATTAACGTGGTTGGAAAATCAAGAAGGACGTGGATCTCAGTTACAAGACTGAGACACAAATGTTTTTAAACATTTCTTGTACAACAAACAGCCATTTAAAATTGCTGAAATGTCTGTAGTAAGCTGCTTAGAGATCTATTAGTATTTTAACACTGATTGCTAAAGGGATGATTATGAATACCGAGTGTCTGAAAAAATAAACTTCTATTACTTGAAAGTATGGGGTGAAATAATATTAACTGACAATTCAGGGGAAGTTTGTCTTTCTCTTCTGTATTTTATGTTACTTTTACATTCTGAGACCCTATAATGACATAACAGTCTGTTAACAGTCTATTTTCAGGCACTGGGTGATATGGTGGGTTTGCACATTGTCTTTTCCATTCTGTGATTTGGTTTCAAATCCATCCTCTCTTTGGTTGTAAGGGCCTGGCACAAAATGAGATTGAGTAAGTTGAACTCAATTCCTAGTGAGCATGGACCCACAGCACAAGATTATCCATAACTTAGCACTAAATTGGTAGTATCCCTCAGTATCCCTCGGTAATATAAACGGTTGGAGTGATGTAACATAAAGATAACCTGAGAGTGCTCAATGCTGTCTCTGCTTTCCTAAAATAGGAACAGCAGACAGAGGGATCCGCGATACAGCAACCGAAGAGGAAAGAGTCTCACTGAACTCCTCCAGAGGGTCGCTGCCCTCAGCTTGACATGTATGCTCAAGCTGTCAGGAAATGCGTCTATGCCAGATTCATCAGCCGCACTCGGAAGACAGTCCAGAATGTCACCCGAGCACAACGCAACGCCATCAAAGCTCTCAAGACCAACCGCAACATCGTCATCAAACCAGCGGACAAAGGAGGAGCCATCGTCATACAGAACAGAACGGACTATTGCAAAGAAGCATACCGACAACTGAACAACCAGGAACACTACAGACGGTTACCTGCAGACCCGACCAAAGAACACACCCATCAGCTCAACAAACTGATCAAGACCTTCGATCCAGACCTTCAAAACATCCTACGCACTCTCATCCCATGTACTCCCCGCGTGGGAGACTTCTACTGCCTCCCAAAGATACACAAGGCCAACACACCCGGACGTCCTATCGTATCAGGCAATGGAACCCTGTGTGAGAACCTCTCTGGATACATCGAGGGCATCCTGAAACCAATCGTACAGGGAACCCCCAGCTTCTGTCGCGACACTACAGACTTTCTACAAAAACTCAGTACCCACGGACCTGTTGAACCAGGAACACTTCTCACCACGATGGACGTCTCGGCACTCTACACCAGTATCCCCCACGATGACGGCATCGCTGCGACAGCATCAATACTCAACACCAACAACAGCCAATCTCCAGACGCCATCCTACAACTCATCCGCTTCATCCTGGATCACAATGTCTTCACCTTCAATAACCAGTTCTTTACCCAAACACACGGAACAGCCATGGGGACCAAATTCGCACCCCAATACGCCAACATTTTCATGCACAAGTTCGAGCAGGACTTCTTCACTGCACAGGACCTCCAACCAACACTATACACCAGATAATTGTAAACAATTTTACAACACCAAGTTATAGTCCAGCAATTTTATTTTAAATTCACAAGCTTTCGGAGACTTCCTCCTTCCTCAGGTAAATGTTGGAAATAAAATTGCTGGACTATAACTTGGTGTTGTAAAATTGTTTACAATTGTCAACCCCAGTCCATCACCGGCATCTCCACATCATACACCAGATACATCGACGACATTTTCTTTCTATGGACCCACGGTGAGGAATCACTAAAGAGACTACACGATAACATCAACAAGTTCCATCCCACCATCAAGCTCACCATGGACTACTCCTCAGAATCAGTTTCTTTCTTGGACACACGAATCTCCATCAAAGACGGGCACCTCAGCACCTCACTCTACCGCAAGCCCACGGACAACCTCACGATGCTCCACTTTTCCAGCTTCCACCCTAACCACGTCAAAGAGGCCATCCCCTATGGACAGGCCCTGCGAATACACAGGGTCTGCTCAGACGAGGAGGAACGCGATGGACACCTACAGACGCTGAAAGACGCCCTAGTAAGAACGGGATATGATGCTCGACTCATCGATCGACAGTTCTGACGGGCCACAGCGAAAAATCGCGTAGACCTCCTCAGAAGACTAACACGGGACGCAACCAACAGAGTACCCTTCGTCGTCCAGTACTTCCCCGGAGCGGAGAAACTACGCCATGTTCTCCGCAGCCTTCAACATGTCATCAATGATGACGAACACCTCGCTATGGCCATCCCCACACCTCCACTACTCGCCTTTAAACAGCCACCCAACCTCAAACAAACCATCGTTCGCAGCAAATTACCCAGCCTTCAGGAGAACAGCGTCCACGACACCACACAACCCTGCCACGGTAACCTCTGCAAGACATGCCAGATCATCGACACAGATACCACCATCACACGAGAGGACACCACCCACCAGGTGCACGGTTCATACTCCTGTGACTCGGCCAACGTTGTCTACCTCATACGTTGCAGGAAAGGATGCCCCAGAGCATGGTACATTGGCGAGACCATGCAGACGCTGCGACAACGGATGAACGGACACCGCGCAACAATCGCCAAACAGGAGGGTTCTCTCCCTGTCGGGGAACACTTCAGCAGTCATGGACATTCGGCCACCGACCTTCGGGTAAGCATACTCCAAGGCGGCCTTCGAGACACACGACAACGCAAAATCGTCGAGCAGAAATTGATAGCCAAGTTCCGCACCCATGAGGACGGCCTCAACCGGGATCTTGGGTTCATGTCACACTACCCGTAACCCCACCAGCGAACAAATGTTATCTGTTTTTAATATAACGGGTCATTGACTGTCTTCCTTATCTCTCTCTCTCTCTTTTTTGGGGGTTTGTATATTCGGTGGCCTTTTTAGGTGACACCTTTCTGTCTGCTCACTGTGATTGCCTTGGCAACGGGCAGTAATCACCAGGCATTGTTCTGTGATTTTAAAATGCGAAGGATTCGAAAATGTAATTTCCACACCACCTGAGGAAGGAGGAAGCCTCCGAAAGCTTGTGGGATTAAAAATAAAATTGTTGGACTATAACTTGGTGTTGTAAAATTGTTTACAATTCCTAAAATAGAACAGTATCCCATACCCCAGTACTGACATCTCTCATCTCAAGAAGTGCAAAAATCACCAGGAACATAACTTTAAAAGTGTATTTTCTATTGACATTGTTGTTTTCTCAATTCAGAGCATTACTGTACATTTTTAGTAAAGTTTTTAAAAATTGCTATTTTGAATAGTTTACAGTTTTATGTGCTGTGACTGGAATTTTGTTCGTTTAACTGACGACAGCTCGTGATCTTACAGCAATTTATAAACATTTTGAAACTCAGGGCACCATTGTGCTGTAATACTGACAGCTTCATGAGCTTCATTGCCATTGTTCCAGTGAGCTCCAAATCTCATCCATTGGCACTGCGGGGAGGCACCAAGTAGGGATTAGTTGCCTACCGAGGAGAAACAGGGCAAGGGGGGTGGAGGAAAGGGAAAGGGAAGGGAGAAAGCCAGAGGGAGTGATATTGTCAGGCCATTCTTTCACACTTCCTAGTAACCAGCTCAAGAACAGCATTGGTGGAGGCCTGGAAACGCATTATCCAGCTGCTCTCTCAACTTCAGGAGGTCTGTAGCTTGGTGAATCCAGAATGTAACAAATAATGTGGGAAAAAAAATTAAATCATAACAGATATTAAAACAAAGTTGTCAATATAACTTTTGGGTTATGTTATCATTGCTGACCTCCCAAGATCCATCCTACATAACCTTCAACTGATCCAAAACTCTGTCACTCACATCCTAACCTGCATTAAGTCCTGCTCACCTAACACCTTGTCCTCAACAATCTCTACCGATTCCCCTGTCCCCCATCGGATTAAATCCGAAATCCTTGTCCTCGTTTACACTTAATTGTTTACTAAGGCCTTGGGATGTTTTTACTATGTTAAAGATGCCATATAAATGTATGTTGCTGTTGTTACTATAGCCAGGTGAAAAGCAGATATCTTAAGGTATATTTTAATACCTTTTGTAGTCTTGAAAACCGGTATTTCAAGTTAATTAAATGGATATTGCCTACATCACATTACCAAATTTTTTTTTGGTTCCTGCCAAGTATTTCTAGTAATATATAAAGTTAACATGTTTTACTGTATTAAAGGTAAAAGATCCAAAATACATTTAAAATAATCATGATCTCACAAAAATGCAAGCATGGATTTATTTACTCGCTTCATGAATTCTGGTATGTAACCTTTAAACTAAGACCTACCTTTGATGGACATAACTTGAAGCCTTATAACTAAAGTGATTAATGGTTGTGCAACAAATGGCTGCTCGTCTTCAATTGGTTGTAAAAACAGCAGCACTCTTCCACAGTATGCATTCAAAATAAAACCTTGGTGCAACTGCAAGGGCAGGTATGTGTGAATCTCTATAGGAATTAAATGAACATACCCTAATACCCAGTGTCACTCGAGAAGTGGGTGGATTAATGATTGGGAAAATGCAGTTGATATTGCTGGTTGCTGACAGACTGTATTGCAATGTTGGATAATTTAATGTTGCCTTCAGAGTCGGTGTATAATCTAAACAACTATAGGCCATAATTTTAAATTCAAACCAGTTTGATCTCTCAAAGCGATTTGACTAATTTTAAGATCCTAATTATTTTTGTAACAATCAAGTGTAAATATGAAAGACTTGTTATGACAGAAGTTATTGTAATTATCCTCCTCTGTGCATTGTGATCTGATCGCAAGTAAAGAAAGAACTTGCATTTATATAGTGCCTTTTTACATCTTTGCTATGCCCTAGTGTTATTTAAGAACCAATTGATTGCTTTTGAAGTGCAGTCACTGTTGTTTTGTAGACAAATATGACACCCTACCACTCACAACAAGGTCCCTCAAACAGCAAATGAGATGAATGATCAGTTAATCTCTTTTGTTGGTGTTGCTTGAGGGAGGAGCTATGGTCAGGACATTTTGAAAAGCTCCCAGCTTTTGTTTTTTTTTATTCCTTCATGGGATATGGGTGTTGCTGGCAAGGCCAGCATTTATTGTCCATCCCTAATTTTGTGTGAATAATGCCATGGGAACCTCTATATCCACTTGAGCAGGTAGGTGGGGCACCTCTGACAATGCAGCACTCCCTCAGTGCTGAAGTCCATTGTTAGTCACCCTGACTTGCAAGTGAGCCAAGCTAACATAACAAGGTAAAAGTATTCCTAAAAAAGGAGCATTAACTCTTTTAATAGCACAGGAAATTTTACTCACCAATTAACATGAAAAATTGAAATCGCTGGCAAGGGAAGGGTTAAAATCATCGGAATAGGAGTAAGCCATTCAGCCCCTTGAATCTGTTCCACCATTCAGTTAGATCATGACTGATCTGTGCCTCAACTCCATTTACCCACCTTTGCTCCATATCCCGTGAAACTCTTACTTAATAAAAATCTACCAATCTCAGTTTTGAAAATTTCAATTGACCCAGCATCCCCAGCCTTTTGGGGAGAGAGTTCCAGACTTACACTACCCCTTGCATGAAAAAGTACTTCCTGATTTCACTCCTAAATGGCCTCGCTCTAATTTTAAGATTATACCCTCTTGTTCTTGATTGCCCCACCAGAGGAAATAGTGGGTGCTAAATTGGGCCGTGTAGTGCCCGTTGTTTCGGCGCTACACGGCCTTTCTGACTTCCAAGATGGCGTCTTGGATGCGCACGCACGTTTCCAGCTTGATGTGCGCCAGACGCCATCTTGGTATAGGAGTTAGCGCAGGCGCAGATAACGAACGCTGGAATCATGTAAAGTAGGGAGAAAATGGCTTCAATCAGTGTGCAAAGCTAATATAAAGTGATAGACACCATTTTGGGACTTAACGCTCAACTCAACGCACAGTCTTAACCCCGACCATCTGAACGTGTCTTAGAGTGCATGGAGGACCCCCTATCAGCGCTATTTAAAGGGACCATGCAGGATTTACAGGTTAGTGGCTGGATTATTGCTTCTGGCTGCCCAGACATTTACAACTGTTTTTGGAGGTCTCCTAGACTTGAATACGAGGACGCAGAGACATAGCCTAATATTTAGAGCCAGGACCCAGGAGTGAAATTAGGAAATGCTTCTACACGCAAAGGGTGAGAGACATTTGGAACGCTCTTCTGCAAACGGCAGTTGATGCTAGCTCACTTGTGAATGGTAAACCTGAGATTAATAGACTTCTGTGCACCAAAGGTATTAAGGGATATGGGGCTAAGGCGGGTATATGGAGGTAGGTCACAGGTCCACCATGATCTCATTGAATGGCAGAACAGGCTCGAGGGGCTAAATGTCACTGCCACTTGCTGCCTCCTGATATGTGCCACCATCTCCTGCAATAAAGCGGGTCGTGTGTCTGGGTGATATGCCTTCATGGTTGAATAGCTGCCAGTGTGTGTGGCCTATGAGTTGTGGGTGGGTGGCTTGCAGCAGTGGTACTGTGTAAGGGTGAGAGGAAGCATTTGGTTGGAAGAGTTGAGTACTGATGGAAAGAGTTTGTTGGTATGTGGGTGATGGGGGTGTAGTGCATGGAGCAGTTGGTATGAGACGCCACTTGACAGTTGACCTCACTCACCTCGACCACTCATGTCAAAGCATTGAACTTCTTCCTGCATTGCATCCATGTTCATGATGCTGTGAGCCTGGCATTGACTTTGTCCCCCACTGTCCCCCACTGCCTTTTGGATATATGTCTGGAGGGCCTCTTGCCACCCCCCCCGCCCCCCACTGAAGGGATTCGCAAAATTTCACATGTTCCCCCCATCCCGAAGATTTATTGAAGTTATTAAAGAAACCCTGGTGTGACTGTTTTAAAAATCCAGGGTCTCTCAAAATGGCTGCGGTCAGACACATGGCCGAGGACCGGCAGATTTGAAATTGCATTCTCTAACAACTCGGCAGGCTTCGTGTCTCAGACAGGTTTCTTTAAACAATGCAGGTGCATTCAAGCCCGGAGGCAAGCCATCAACATGGCCGGCCAACACATCAAAATTCGAGCAGGAAGTGATTGCAGGACAAAAGGTGAACCATCAAGGTACATTCGGAACAATGGTAAAGCAGTTATGGAACAGATCGATACAGGAACCGGCCATTATGTAAATGGACCAGAAATGAGGTCCTTTGTCTTAAAGCAGTTATGAAACTCAGCAATACAGGAACCGGCCATTAATGTAAATGGGCCAGAGATGGGGTCCTTTGTCTTACATTTCGTGCTTAAATCAAACAATGAAGCAAGCTGATGAGGTACGAAAAAAAACCTGTTACCAAGAGGGTATAACTGGGGCTGCCCAGTATCTCTCTCTCTTTTTCTCTTCGCCTCCTGGCCCGGTATCCTGTCTGTCTGCTAGCAGCTAAGAAGGAAGGCCATCCAGTAAACCTCGCAACCACATGTCGACGGCAACAGCAGGCACAGGGGCCAGGCCTTTTCATCTGTTTTCACCGGTGAGCATTAATTTTCTGGCTGCCACAAGACAGCTTAGCATAGGTGTAAGGTTGGGGGTTAAAGGGGATATTGCTAAACTTGTGATTTTAGAATTTTCCCTCGATGTGTCCGTTTCTTCCACTCCGATAAGTGTAAGACTGTATTACATCCATAGCGATTTCTTTCTTTTATCTTCTGTATTATACTGTTTACCTTGTAGTTTTAGTTTTCTTATTAATAAACATTGGTTTTCCTTGTACCAATCCACTGGTCTGTTTGTCTGTCTTTGTTACCACTCGATAAGTCCTCAGCTCAGAATCAGGAAGGGGTAAGCGATTCGCAACCGCACTGCGGGCAGGGCAGCTCAGGAAAACATAACTGGCTGACCTATTATAAGCCCGAGAAACAGTAAAAAAGAAACCTCTTACAGAAATGGTGAGTCAGGTAGGAGCTGAGGCGAAAGTGTGTAACAAGGAAGACAGTGGTGCGGAGGAGGAATCCGCAATGGAGGAAAGGTTGTCTGCCTATGTGTGCGGCAAGGTAAATATCGCGAAAAAGTGGGTGGGCGATATGCTAAAGGCTGAGCGTCCCATAGATGCAGCCATCCAGTGGACAGCAAGTAAACAGTATAAGAAAGGCATTGAGAAGGTGGTCTGGCTCTTGTGTTTTAAAAAGCAGGTCTTTGTACTAGACCGTGCTGTAGCAGCGCGTGCAGCCAAGATTAAACAGTTGACCCTAGAGCTGCAGGAAAAGACAGCAGCCGAAGAGCAAGGGGTAGCAGCGCTCCAGGCAATAAGCCAAGAAAGGGCGCAGATGGCAAGGGACCACCAGGCAAAGGTAGAGCGCCTGGAATACCAGATCGCTGAGCTCAAAAGTAGCACTAGAGGTAGAATGGAACACCTGGAATACCAGGTCAGAGAGGCGAGAGGCAGTGAGGTTAGGTTAATGGATAAGATCCACAGCCTCACGCAAGAATTAAAAGAGCAGGAGGAGAAAGTAGGCGAGGTAAAGGCAGCATATAAGCTGGCCTGCGCCCAGGGGTTTGAGGACGCAGATCATCGCCCCTGCAGGCAAGAAATAGAACGTTTGGGCCTGGCCTTAGCGAGGGCGAAGGGCATGGTATGCCTCCTTAGCCCGAAGGCGGGCCAGTCGGATTTTACCGGCAACCCAAGCAGGAAAGTCCCACAGGCAGCTCCCAGAACGACACTGGTTAGGGAACCAGAGGCTTCACGGCCACCACCCATAGCCCCGAGTTTTCAGGAGGTCTGGCAGCAAGGGGGGGTGGAGGATGAAGCATTAGGGGAGACCCAGCAATTCCTGGTAGATAGACCAGGACTGGGACCAGTGTACCCCCTCCGACAACGGAGGTACGGCCCGCCTGCCGATGGCGAGGACCTAGGGGCCATCCAGAACCAGTTTGTAGTGCCGCATGGCACCCCACAGCTCAGGGCCATGGTTAGCCATATCCCTAAGCTTACAGTGGAGGGAGACCCCTCTCTACACTTCCGTGAGATAGAGCAGGCAGTGTGCGTTAATGACTGCGATGAAGCAGAACAAGCAAAAATGCTGCTGTTTTCTCTGGGGGGTGACCTCCTCCAAACCTTATCAGATGAGTGCAAAAGGGGGCAGAAAGATTACGAGGAGTTAAGGGATGAGATATTGGAGGCCATGGGACTAAATGATGGGAGTCCGTTCGCCCGGGTGGGAAAAACGGTACAGCTCCCTGGGGAGTCCCCACAGGCTTTCGCAGACAGGCTGTGGCCAGTCTACCGGAGCGCATGCCCGGGAATGCCAGGGCGGGCATTCCTGAACAGAGATCAATTGGCCCACTGGCTCCGCTGTCTCATGACAAACTGCCTGCCCCAAATTCGAACACGAGCTGCGGCTTGGTTTGACCCCCGTAGCCCCCAGACCACCGAGGAAACGGTGATCCGCCAGCTCACGATAGCATTTAAAAATATCAGGGGTATCAAGACACCCCAACCCAAGGGGAAAGTCCACGAGGTTAAACCAGGGGCCCAGTATAAAAGGGAATGGCACCAGGAAGGGAATCGTCCTGCCCAGGCTAAGTTAAACTGCTATGGGTGCGGGAAGAACGGCCACGGGCGCAAAGATTGTAAAAACCCCTGGAAGGATACCAAGGGAAAGAATCCCACCGCCCCAGCCCAAAAGGCAGCAATGGGGGAGGCAGAGACAGGAATTGCCCCCGCTGCCATGGAGTCATTTTTTGAGGCCATGCGATCTTTTATGGCCAGCCAGGGAAGAATAGCAGCCACTACCGGTGTGGTAGCTCCCTCAGCCCCCCCTGACGATGCCCCGCTATGACGAGAGAAGAAAGCGCAGGAGGTGAAATTCCTGGGCCTGACCGTCCGCGCAGGGGAACGAGCCATAGACAAGGCTAGGAGGGAAGGGGTCCAAGAGCTACCAGTCCCCAGTACTGCGGAGGCGAAAAAGCAGGCTGCTGGGATCCAACCCGAGGTTAGAAATCCCCAGCTCCCAGCAGCTCCCAGCTCACAGGCAGCACATGCAGGTGCAGTCACGTGCGTCAGGGGAGGAGTCACCCAGACCCCTGTCCAAACCACTCCCCCTCTCTTCTGGGACTCATGATGTGGAGATGCCGGTGATGGACTGGGGTTGACAATTGTAAACAATTTTACAACACCAAGTTATAGTCCAGCAATTTTATTTTAAATTCACAAGCTTTCGGAGGCTACCTCCTTCCTCAGGTGAACGATGTGGAAATGAAGTCCTTGAAATGAAGTCGCATTTATAATTCACAGAACAATGCTTGGTGATAACAGACAGTTTTTTCAACTGCCCGTTGCCAAGGCAATCAGTGTGCAGACAGACAGGTGTTACCTACAAGGTCTCCGAATATACAAATCACCAAAAAAAAAACAAACAACCGGGATCTTGGGTTCATGTCACGCTACACGTTACCCCACCAGCGAACAAATGTTATCTGTTTTTAATATAACGGGTCAGTTGCTGTCTTTTCTATGTTTCTACCTCTCTATCTCTGTTTTTTTTTTGTTTGTTGTTTTTTTTGGTGATTTGTATATTCTGAGACCTGGCAGGTAACACCTGTCTGTCTGCACACTGATTGCCTTGGCAACGGGCAGTTGAAAAAACTGTCTGTACTCACCAAGCATTGTTCTGTGAATTATAAATGCGACTTCATTTCGAGGACTTCATTTCCACATCGTTCACCTGAGGAAGGAGGTAGCCTCCGAAAGCTTGTGAATTTAAAATAAAATTGCTGGACTATAACTTGGTGTTGTAAAATTGTTTACAATTGTCAACCCCAGTCCATCACCGGCATCTCCACATCATGACTACCATCGACACCACAAACTGCCGGCTCACAGTGGAAAGGATATCCAAGAAGATCGCGCATTTAGACACAGACATCAAGTTTTTACAGAGCTGCAAGAAAGCAGACAAGATCCCGAAAGGACTCCAGATCACGAACCCACTCAGGTCCACATACAACTCGGATTATGCTGAGAGACTCTGCCGCCGTACATCTCGCACACTCCGCAACCATCTCGTACACCAACTCTACAGCAGACGCCACAACCTCGAAACCAAGATAGAGTCCATACTCTCAACCTGTACTCAGGACACAGCAGACCAGCTACGATATACCGCCAAACAGACGAGGCAACGGAACTACGCTGCCTACATGAAAACCAAGAGCAGGAAGCTTGAGAAACTCGGCATCACCACCAGCATCGACCAAGCTTCCCCTGGTACCACGGTTGCAACCACAGGGAAGTCTATCGTCAATTTGTCCGACCACACCCTTCAACCAGACGAAATCGAAGTTCTCAGCCGAGGGCTCAATTTCTGCCCCACTACCAAAATGGACCCCACTAGTCTCGCGGCGGACACAGAGGAATTCATCAGGAGAATGAGGCTCCGGGAATTCTACCACAAACCACAAAATTTCAGCAGCGAACCCAATGAGACAATCGACGATCCGGAACAGCAGACAGAGGGATCCGCGGTACAGCAACCGAAGAGGAAAGAGTCAAACTGGACTCCTCCAGAGGGTCACTGCCCTCAGCTGGACATGTATGCTCAAGCTGTCAGGAAATGCGTCAATGCCAGATTCATCAGCCGCACTCAGAAGACAGTCCAGAATGTCACCCGAGCACAACGCAACGCCATCAACGCTCTCAAGACCAACCGCAACATCGTCATCAAACCAGCGGACAAAGGAGGAGCCATAATCATACAGAACAGAACGGACTATTGCAAAGAAGCATACCGACAACTGGACAACCAGGAACACTACAGACGGTTACCCGCAGACCCGACCAAAGAACACACCCACCAGCTCAACAAACTGATCAAGACCTTCGATCCAGACCTTCAAAGCATCCTACGCACTCTCATCCCACGTACTCCCCGCGTGGGAGACTTCTACTGCCTCCCAAAGCTACACAAAGCCAACACACCTGGACGTCCTATCGTATCAGGCAACGGAACTCTGTGTGAGAACCTCTCTGGATACATCGAGGGCATCCTGAAACCCATCGTACAGGGAACCCCCAGCTTCTGTCGCGACACTACAGACTTCCTACAAAAACTCAGTACCCACGGACCAGTTGAACCAGGAACACTTCTCACCAGTATCCCCCACGATGACGGCATCGCTGCGACAGCATCAATACTCAACACCAACAACAGCCAATCTCCGGACGCCATCCTACAACTCATCCGCTTCATCCTGGATCACAATGTCTTCACCTTCGATAACCAGTTCTTTACCCAAACACACGGAACAGCCATGGGGACCAAATTCGCACCCCAATACGTCAACATTTTCATGCACAAGTTCGAGCAGGACTTCTTCACTGCACAAGACCTCCAACCAACACTATACACCAGATACATCGACGACATTTTCTTTCTATGGACCCACGGCGAAGAATCACTGAAGAGACTACACGATAACATCAACAAGTTCCATCCCACCATCAAGCTCACCATGGACTACTCCTCAGAATCAGTTTCTTTCTTGGACACACGAATCTCCATCAAAGACGGGCACCTCAGCACCTCACTCTACCGCAAGCCCACGGACAACCTCACGATGCTCCACTTTTCCAGCTTCCACCCTAACCACGTCAAAGAGGCCATCCCCTATGGACAGGCCCTGCGAATACACAGGGTCTGCTCAGACGAGGAGGAACGCGATGGACACCTACAGACGCTGAAAGACGCCCTCGTAAGAACGGGATATGACGCTCGACTCATCGATCGACAGTTCCGACGGGCCACAGCAAAAAATCGCATAGAACTCCTCAGGAGACTAACACGGGACGCAACCAACAGAGTACCCTTTGTCGTCCAGTACTTCCCCGGAGCGGAGAAACTACGCCATGTTCTCCGCAGCCTTCAACATGTCATCAATGACGACGAACACCTCGCTATGGCCATCCCCACACCTCCACTACTCGCCTTTAAACAGCCACCCAACCTCAAACAGACCATCGTTCGCAGCAAATTACCCAGCTTTCAAGAGAACAGCGTCCACGACACCACACAACCCTGCCGCGGTAACCTCTGCAAGACATGCCAGATCATCGACACAGATACCACCATCACACGAGAGGACACCACCCACCAGGTGCATGGTTCATACTCCTGTGACTCGGCCAACGTTGTCTACCTCATACGTTGCAGGAAAGGATGCCCCAGAGCATGGTACATTGGCGAGACCATGCAGACACTGCGACAACGGATGAACGGACACCGCGCAACAATCGCCAAACAGGAGGGTTCCCTCCCAGTCGGGGAACACTTCAGCAGTCAAGGACATTCAGCCACCGACCTTCGGGTAAGCGTACTCCAAGGCGGCCTTCGAGACACACGACAACGCAAAATCGTCGAGCAGAAATTGATAGCCAAGTTCCGCACCCATGAGGACGGCCTCAACCGGGATCTTGGGTTCATGTCACGCTACACGTTACCCCACCAGCGAACAAATGTTATCTGTTTTTAATATAACGGGTCAGTTGCTGTCTTTTCTATGCTTCTACCTCTCTATCTCTGTTTTTTTTTTGTTTGTTGTTTTTTTTGGTGATTTGTATATTCTGAGACCTTGCAGGTAACACCTGTCTGTCTGCACACTGATTGCCTTGGCAACGGGCAGTTGAAAAAACTGTCTGTAATCACCAAGCATTGTTCTGTGAATTATAAATGCGATTTCATTTCGAGGACTTCATTTCCACATCGTTCACCTGAGGAAGGAGGTAGCCTCCGAAAGCTTGTGAATTTAAAATAAAATTGCTGGACTATAACTTGGTGTTGTAAAATTGTTTACAATTCTGGGAGTCAGGTGGGGAGGAGGAGGAGCCCGAGGCAGGTAGCCCCGCCCCCGACCCAGGTTTTGAACCTGGAGAGGAAGACTCTCAGCAACAGGCAGCAGGCAGCGAAGGGTTGCCTGTCCCCAGCTCAGACTTGGGAAGGGAGGAGCCACAGGGGAAAACCCCCAGCCAGCAAGGACTGCGACCCACAGCAAGGGTCCGCTCGCCAGGGTAGCCCCACCAACAGCACTTCCTCGGAGGTCCCCTCGGACACCCCAGCCAAGGAAGACATGGTCGCCGGCTCCCCAGTTTAAAATGGCTACCTCCTGCGCTAAAGTTAAGTCGAAAGACAAATGTCCTCAGCCAGCAGTCGCGGGCTGTGAGGGACCGGAAGTAAAGCTCAGTACAGCCACGCCGCAGGGAGCAGCCTGCAGCAGTCCTGACAGAATTTGAGCTGGCCGCTCGGAGACTGGCGGCGGATGTATATAACTTTAGCAGTTAAGTTGTAGTTTTAAGTTAAGATGTATAGGTTTATTATAAGGTGTGGAACCGTAATGTAATTTTAAGATGGAACCGTTCCAGTATTGTCTACGTGAGCCGAGGTCGAGGGACCCGCTCACACTTCACCCGAGCCAGGCAGCCTGTATGGGGCCCGGCCAGATGTTAAATTTTATCAGTTTGATTTTTCAGATGGTGACAGAACCAGACTAAACACCCACGAGCTTTTGGACAGGATTGGGAGACAAAGAAGGGGTGTTTTTAACAATGTCTTAACTGGTTTTAACACGGGGTCTTCTGTCATCAACAGCTTAGATGACATCGAGCTGCAGACCCAGATAAATGGTTTAAAAATGCAATTAAAGACAGGGTGGAGAACATTGGTGTCACTCAGTGGGGTGCACACATTCGTTTTACAGTGGTCCCGCCCTACGTCATAAAGTGGGAGCATGCTATGACGGGTACTGACCTCTCGGGGTGCCAGAGCCGGGGATCACACATAATCCTGTGTCCCCAGCACTTGAACGCCTATTCAAAACCGCAGTGCGGGTTCAGAGCTGCTGACGCGAAGCCTATAAACTGCACCATGGAAGCCATGGCACGAGGCCATGTTCCCCCACAGGTGGCGTATATAGGAGGTGGGACATATTGCATCACCACAGCAGCGTCTCACTACCAGCATGGTCAGCACAGCTGGTGCGCAGTGAGTGACAGCAGTTTCTGCTTTAAACCTGAGGCAGAAGTTCAAGTGGCACAGACACGAATTGTCCCCATCCCTGAACCATCCACTGTTCACCTCACTGTGAAAGAGAATTTCACCAACCTCCAAAAGTATGTAGCCCACTTCGGCTACCAGATCCCCCCTTTCCCAGAACACCTCGTTAAATTATTAAAAGCAGCAGGGGTGTCCCAAAAACACTTTTACACACTGGAACAGAAGACTGTCCAGATAGGGGCCGATATTCTGAGTATTACGATCCCACCCTGGTGGGACATCTTTGAGAATATAGAGGTCCCCTCCTGGATTCGTCTGGCATCACACGTGCTAGTAATCTGTCAGCTCGGGATCGTCCTCTACCTGGTTTGCGTCCAGTGTAGGAATAGGGGTCTCGAGGTAGTAGTTAGAACACAAAGGGTATGGAAGGACCAGTATGCTCGGGTAGACGAAACACCCGTGTGAGTTCGGGGACGCATCACTTGCGAGTGATGGCAGCCTGTTTCATTATTTTAATAAAGATGGTCCCTTCCGTTTGTTGTTTTCAATAAAGTAAGTTTATGTTTTGATGTTATTTTGAATAAAGATTGTTCATTGTTGTGTTGTATAGTATGCGAAATATTGTTTCATCCCAAGTGGTGCAGGGGTATTTGGACCCCTCCGTGCTGGGATTGTTGTAATTCAACCTTGTTTTCTATCCGAATGCCTGCCATACACTGGGGTTCTCTCCAAGTAAGGGAATGTATGTGTCGAGGGATTAGGGATAGGTAAATAAAGGGGAAGGTTGTTTGCGACGGTCAGAAATCTTTGCTCACCTTGCATGGACACTTCAAGCAAGTTTAAGTATCCACAGGGGGGAGTGAAGGGATTCGCAAAATTTCACATGTTCCCCCCACCCCGAAGATTTATTGGAGTTATTAAAGAAACCCTGGTGTGACTGTTTTAAAAATCCAGGATCTTTCAAAATGGCTGTGGTCAGACTCATGGCCTAAAAAAAAAGCCTGCAGCATTTCTCTAACAACTTGGCAGGCTTCGTGTCTCAGACAGGTTTCTTTAAACAATGCAGGTGCATTCAAGCCCTGAGGCAAACCATCAACATGGCCGGCCAACACATCAAAATTCGAGCAGGAAGTGATCGCAGGACAAAAGGTGAACCATCAAGGTACATTCGGAACAATGGTAAAGCAGTTATGGAACAGATCGATACAGGAACCGGCCATTATGTAAATGGACCAGAAATGAGGTCCTTTGTCTTAAAGCAGTTATGAAACTCAGCAATACAGGAACCGGCCATTAATGTAAATGGGCCAGAGATGGGGTCCTTTGTCTTACATTTCGTGCTTAAATCAAACAATGAAGCAAGCTGATGAGGTACGAAAAAAACCTGTTACCAAGAGGGTGTAACTGGGGCTGCCCAGTATCTCTCTCTCTCTTTCTCTTCGCCTCCTGGCCCGGTATCCTGTCTGTCTGCTAGCAGCTAAGAAGGAAGGCCATCCAGTAAACCTCGCAACCACATGTCGACGGCAACAGCAGGCACAGGGGCCAGGCCTTTTCATCTGTTTTCACCGGTGAGCATTAATTTTCTGGCTGCCACAAGACAACTTAGCATAGGTGTAAGGTTGGGGGTTAAAGGGGATATTGCTAAACTTGTGATTTTAGAATTTTCCCTCGATGTGTCCATTTCTTCCACCCCCGATAAGTGTAAGACTGTATTACATCCATAGCGATTTCTTTCTTTTTATCTTCTGTATTATACTGTTTACCTTGTAGTTTTAGTTTTCTTATTAATAAACATTGGTTTTCCTTGTACCAATCCACTGGTCTGTTCGTCTGTCTTTGTTACCACTCGATAAGTCCTCAGCTCAGAATCAGGAAGGGGTAAGCGATTCGCAACCGCACTGCGGGCAGGGCAGCTCAGGAAAACATAACTGGCTGACCTATTATAAGCCCGAGAAACAGTAAAAAAGAAACCCCTTAAACCACCCAGCTGCGGATATAGGATGTCCCTCCTTCTGTCCACCTCTTGCACACAAGGTCTCTAGTGCATCAGCAGAGAACCTTGGTGCACGTACTCTCGCAGGTCTGGTACCAACTCAGATCAGCAGATTGGTGAGATCTGACGTGCAGATTGGAGGATGTGGGATTTAGTAGTGTGCAACCTTTATTCAATGTTTTAACATAACTCATCAGTGTGTAAACATAGGGATGGGACCTGCATCTGTGTTTTACGTGTATGATGTCTGATCTCTGTTCCGACTCCGTGCAGACAGTAAACTGTTATTTTCAGCAAATAACAGGTACCAGCTACCTTTAAGAGATTTCTCAGAAACATCCTCCCTTTAAGAGAATGAGCTCCCCTGGTGGTGGAAAGTGCAAATTGCATTGATTCCATGTGCAAGGCCCGGAATGGAACGCTGATTGTAGGTGAGTCCTCAGGCCGGCCGAAACTCGCGTCCTGCCTGCGCAGGGTTCATTGGGTGTGGGGTAATAGCACATCACGCTACCTGGGCCCAAAAACGGCCCCTATCCAATTTTTCCCCCAGTTTCTCTGTATCTACCCAATCAAATCCCTTTATCATTTTAAAGACCTTGATTAGGTTCCACTTTTCCTTGCACGTATGTAAGTCCTTTCATTTAGCTTGTTAGTGTCTTTGACCTTATTTGTTGACCATCGTTGTCTAATTACTCGAGTGGAGCCTTTGCCTCTTAGTACTGGTTTTGTAACGTACCAAATACTTCTTTGAATACTTTCCACTGTTTGTCTGTAGGTTTACCCATTAACAGTTCAGCTCAATTTATTGTGGTCAATTTCATTTCTCATCCCTTTTAAGTTTTCCTTACTTAAATTTAAAACTTTTTGTTTGTGACTCACTCCCTCTCAAAAGCCAATATCAAATTCAATCATATTATAATCATGATTTGCAAGATGTTCCCTTACCATCAGATTGTTAACTAATTCAGATTTGTTTCTCATCACTAAACCTGGTATGGCTCGTTCCCTTGTTGGTTTTAAAACATATTGTTCCAGAAAACTATCCTGAATACATTCTAGAAATGCATTGCCTTTACTACTTGAGCTGTTACGCTTCTCCCAGTCTAAATGAAGATTATAATCTACTATTGTAACCCCATTGTTTCATGGTCGTTTTCTGGTGCTAGATCTTTTGAATTTCATATGGTGGGATTTTAACTCACACCTCTTGGGTGCGAATCCAGTAGGATAACCACTAGGGTACCATACCCTCAGTATACTAATGAAAATTGTTTCCTGTGCACTGTTTTCTTCAGGATAGTTGATGCCTTTTAGAATTTAGAATGGAGGTATTCAGGATTGTCAACATTTGCAAGGATGTCTCCAGGAGTGTGTCAATATTTGCATGCACCTCCCACATAGAAGAGTCTGAAAATCACTGATGTAAATAAATACATTTTAGCGCATGCTAAAAGATGGGTTATATATTGTGAAAATGAATCAATCGAGAACTGTGATGGGTTGGAACAGACCAAAAAAATTACTTATAATCAGACTTGCATTTAACACGAGTGGTGAAACAAGGGACTGGGGTTTGTTAATGTGTTGCTCAGATTAAAGTTATGGGGTTTGTTATCGTGTTGCTCAGATTAAAGTTATGAGTGCAATATGTGAAGTTGTCTGTGTATACTGTAATACGCTGTCATGCATATATCAGTCAGTTGAAGCATACAGAAAATTGAAAAACTGAACTGGGTTTGTTCCCATTCCCTGCCTACCCCTATGCAGATTTCTGTACTACGTAATTTTATCTAGTTCTAATTGTGGTGGTATTGAAGTGGAGACAGTGAGAGCGATAACTTGGGGTGTGTAGAGCTATCCTTATCTTTTTGGCCTGTGCACTGCCAAACAATCTCCAAAACTTTAATTTGGCTGTCAGCAGTTCTCAGTCAGTTTCAGATTTATTCATTTCTGTGTTTGATTCTGCTTTGAGGAGAGGATATGTGCATGTGGAGAACCTCTGCAGACTGAGATTGTAAAATAACCCAAGTAATATGTTACTGTGAATCTGAATGGCTCTGAATCCGAGCAGAAAGCACAGACCCCCAGAGGTTCCAATTTATGGCATTCTACTGACCGTGTGTAAAAGAAGTGATTAAAACTAAACACTTGTCCACAAAATGGTCCAACTGGAGAACAGCTGGATTCTAAAAGTTACTGCAAATAAAATCTTTAGATGAGAAAATCTACCAAACTAAGAAAGAACAGCTTCCACTGAACAATGTTATTCTGCCCTTCATTTTCTGCAGATCACAAGTAATTTCTGTACAAAGAATTGATTTCCTCGTGTAACTCTTGCTCTGCAGTGGGAATGATTGTCTCTTGTTGCTATGTGTAGTGACATTACAAGAACATTTCCTTTGATTGGTATTTCTAAACGTGTTCAAAATTAGTGCAATTATGGTGTTGCTATGCGTAATGTCCAGGGGAAGTCCGTGTGTCTCTGGCATCAAGTTGGAGAGAAATTGACAAAGACCCAGCAGCAAATTGTTGGCTAGCTCAGATTACGTTTGCAAAAGAACAGATCGTTTCTGAAAGTTTAAGCATATCTGACGTTTTTTGTGGTACTATTTAGCCTGTAATTTTTTTCCCCAATTTTCTCCCTTATAATTCTGCAGGCCACAAATTACCTGTGCAAGAGCAAGGAGATAAGTTATAAACTCCCAGGCCCCTGCCATTCTAAACCAGCCTCCAGAAGGCACGTTAGATCAGCCCCGAAATGGCTAACCATCCAATTTTCCTCCTTCTCCGTGGAGAGTTGCATAACCTTGGTAAGCACTTCAGTTGGGAATATGAACTTGGCAGATTGGAGAACTTGTACTTGTACCATGGTACTCCATGGTACCTTGTGTTCATGCTCCAACACTGTGTGCTGAACCACTGGGTTTGCCTTCAAGAAAACTATCTCTATTACAGTTGCTCTTCATTATGACACTATCTCCCATACCACGATCTCAGCTAACAATACATATTGTTTATGGTTCCCTCATTAATAAACCATATAAAACATTCTCTTATAACACTGTTTTGTACCGCACTGCTCAGCACCTTGCTACATGATAGCTCTTTCAAAGAGCCGGCACAGGCACGATGGGCCAAATGGCCTCCTCCTTATGCTGTACCTACTATGATACTATGGAGCAAAGTGAAGAATTAAACCTACTTGTTGGTGCCTCCTCATGCTACACCACCACGCCACCTGCAATTGCCTCTTTTGCTAAGCGCATTTTTAATTTCTCCTTAATTTATAGTACAAAAATGTAAAAAAGAACAAGTTCAGCATGGAATTCTCTGCATTCTTGCTGAGGCACTGCACAACTTGTACAGAGGTATGGAAGTGAAAAGTAGCGTGCAGACTGGGTTGATCAAAGCTAAGATCTACAGCAGGGCCATACTGATTAGAACATTTGACAACACATTAACATAACATTAACACAGTTAAGAACTACCGAGGAAACATTTTTAAAAAACATTTTGTTTCCAGACAGTCAAACTTACTACTTCAGCCTGGAACTCAGTCAACCTCCTAAGAAGTAACTACAAAGATAAGAATTCCATCTGAACTGATGTGATTGTCACTGATTCCCCAGAACTTATCAGCTACATCTGTGTAGAATGCTTTAGATCATTCTATCATGTCTGGACTTTACAGCAGGCCAAGGAAGTGTTTTTTACACAGTCCACATGATTAATAGACAGCTTACGTACTTAAGTATTAAATCCTAAACATATGTGAGCAGTAAGAATTAATTTAAACACCTGTTTCAAAGAAAGGAAAAGATTTGATCATTTCATTAATAATAATCTAAAATGTTGAAGCTGTTGTATTCTTTATCCTGGATATTTTTAATAGGGTGTTATTGAAATGAACCGTGTGTTATGGTATGTAGGTTCCTGCAGTTACAGGAAATATTAATAGCTTTTTGAATAAAAATTACCTGTTTTATAATGGAGACCTTTCCGGTAGGATGTTGGAAAATCTTATGGAAGTGTCTAGAACTAGATGAAATTAAGAAGAGTTAATTACAGCCCTGAGTTCTGTTATTCCCTCCGTAAGTATTCCATGTTCAATTATAAGACTTTCCTGTGTATTTTATGCATAGATGTGAACATGTGACTAAGTGCTGAAAAATTCTGACTGTACATTGTCCAAATGCCCAGTGTTTAGTCCAACATAACAACAGAGAGATCCGTTGGAAGTTTTGAGACTGCATTTACTGAAACTTTAAACTATAAAAAAGTTGCATTGTTCCTAAAGCTCTATTTTTTGAAGTATCTTCTGAATCAAACAATTAATGTTATAATATATTGTCTCCTGTAGTTTAATTATTGTATTTCCAACAGTTTGATTTTAAAATCATTATGTATATTATAATGTATATTATTCATTGAATTATTCAATTTTTTGATTATCCTGTTCCTAAGACAATCAAACTTCACAGATATTATTGGTTAAGAAAGTTTCAGAATCATCACTGTAAAGAAACATTGTCATCAATGAACAATAAAGACTTAATCTTCACTCCTCAAATCCAAGGAATGCAGACTTAAGCATATCTGGCACACAACTGGCTTACCTTTCCATCATTAGATCTGTCTGGACCACATCAAGCTCCATTGGACCTCACTCTCCTCTGCCTAAACTGTCCTCTCCTTTAGGATCAGCCTGGGAAGCAAAGATAATCCCAGGCTTCTTTTCTCCACTACTAACCATTTCCTCCAAACCCTCTCCTCCACTCTCACCTCCTCCAGCCCGACAGTGACTCCCACTTCTTAACTCTCTGTTCCTCTGACTCCGGCCTCTTGTGCTTTGCCAGTCGTGTGAGAAGCTTATGAACTTAGTTTCCAAAATAGAGACTATCCGTTCAACTGCCTCTGCTGCTTTCCCCCTTCCCCTTGTCCACCAAGCCAAACATCTCTCTAGCCCCTAATACTAGCCCTGAAGCCCATCTGTCTCTCTTACACGTCGCCAAGCGCATCCTGTCCATGAAACCATCTCTTGTTCCCTTGAACCCATTCTCACTAATTTGCTGGCACCCAAGTTCCCTTCCTGGCCCTCCTGCTAGCTGACATTGTAAATGGTTCCCTCTCTTGGTCCTCTTTGACCCCTCTGCAGCCTTTCACACGGTCGACCACATCATCCTCCCCCAATGCCTCTCCGTTGTCGAACTCAGTGGGACTGCCCTTGCTTGGTTCCACTATTGCCTTTCCAATTGTAGCAGAGCATGATTATCAATGGATTCTTCTCCCACCCATTACACCATTATAAGGAGTTGCACAACACCAGGTTATAGTCCAACAGCTTTATTTGAAATCACAAGCTTTCAGAGCTTTGCTCCTTCGTCAGGTGAAGTGAGGAGGAGTTGCATAAAGGCACAGCATATATAGCATATATATGCAACTCCTCCTCACTTCACCTGACGAAGGAGCAAAGCTCCGAAAGCTTGTGATTTCAAAGAAAGCTGTTGGACTATAACCTGGTGTTGTGCGACTCCTTACATTTGTCCACCCCAGTCCATCACCGGCATCTCCACATCATTACACCATTACCTCTGGAGTCCCCTAAGGATCCATCCTTGCCCCTTCCTCTTTCTTATCCCCAAGCTGCCCCTCGGCAACATCACCTGCAGACATGGAGTCAGCTTCCACATGTACACTGATGATATCCAGCTTTACTTTTCCACCACCTCTCTCAACACACCCACCACTCCCCCACCCTCTCACTGCCTCTGTGCTGTCAGACTGCTTGTCTAACATCTAGTCTTAGATAAGCTGCAGTTTCCTTCAGCTAAACATAAAGAAGATCAAAGCTGTCACAAACTCCACTGCCTCTCACTGATTTCGTCCCCTCATCGACCACTGTCTCAGGCTGAACCAGGCTGTTTGTAACCTCGGCATCCTCTTTAACCCTGAGCTGAACATCTGTCCCCATATCCTTTTCATCACAAACCTCGCCTACCTCCACCTCCGCAATGTCATCGGACTCCGCCCCTACCTCTGCCCATCTGCTACTGAAACCCTCATCTATGCCTTTGTTATTTCTACGATCAACTATGCCAATGCTCCAGCCTCTGTAAACTTGAACTTATCCAAAACTCTGCTACCCGTATCCTATCCCACACAAAGTTTTGCTCACGGATCACCCCTGTCCTCGCTGACCTATATTGGTGCCTGGCCATAAGAACATTAGGAACAGGAGCAGGCCATTCAGCCCTTCAAGCCTGCTTTGCCATTCAATTAGATCATGGCTGATCTAAACTTCAATTCCATTTAATTGTCTTTGTTCCATATTCCTTGATGTCCTTACCTAACAAAAATCTATCAATCTCAGTCTTGAAAGTTTCAATTGATCCAGCATTCACATACCACAGGCCATTTGGGGGAAAGAGTTCCAGATTTCCACTACCATTTGTGCTTCCTGATTTCACTCCTAAATAACATAGCTCTAATTTTAAGATTGTGCCTCCTTGTTTTAGATTCCCCCATCAAAGGAAACAGTTTCTCTGTTTCGACCCTGTCAAATCGCTTTTTTATTTTAAACACATCGAGTAGATCACCCCTCAACTTTTTTCAGTAGCACCTTCTAAATCTGTGACCTCTACCACCCAGAAGGACAAGTGCAGCAGATGCATGGGAACACCGTCACCTCCAAATTTCCCTTCAAGTCACACAGCATCCTGACTTGGAAATATATCGCCGTTCCTTCATCGTCGCTGGGACAAAATCCTGGAATTCCCTACCCAACAGCACTGTGGGAGAACCTTCACCACACGGACTGCAGCGGTTCAAGAAGGCGGCTCACCACCACCTTCTCAAGGACAATTAGGTATGGGCGATAAATGCCGGCCTTGCCAGCGATGCCCACATCCCAGGATTGAAAAAAAACTTCTAAACTCAAATGAATACAAGCCAGGTTTATGCACCCAGTCCTCATAATTCAACCCTTTAAGCCCCAGTATCATTCTGGTGAATGTGTGCTCCAAGGCAGTTGTTTCTAGGCCTATTCCCATGCCCTTCTTGAGTTAACAAGTACAAGATGAGCAGCACCTACCTGGCAGCAAAGAATATTTGAATTTCCCTGCCATGAGGGGATGATCGTGGCCTTGGCTCAACACCTCCCACAACAGCTTGTCAAAGTTGAAGAACATTCCACCATTTCTATATTTTTATTACATTAAATATGTTGTGTGAAGGGAATGCTCATGATGACCTGTCTATATTTATAGCATAGGTGCCAACTATTCACCTTTTATTTGGGTAATCAGCTTTTTCAGTTTTCATTTACGCTGTTTGAATGGGACCTGGGAAGTCAGTTATTTTCAAAGGAAAGAGGAAGAGTCCAATTTTGGACAACAGCTCTGGCTGCAGAAAGGCCGAGACCACATGTACAACTGATATCATATTGGTCCATATCCTCTTCTCCTTCAGCCTTTATGCTCTCGTAGACTCTTACATTGCAATTACAGAGACATGGGCCGTGATTTTAGCATGGCGTCAGGAAGTCAGTGGGTGGGTGGATTTGCGCATGGGGAACCCGGAGGCAAAGTGAGCACATCTAAATCTGCGATCATATCTTGATTGCAGTCAATTATCTTTGTCTCTAAGCTGCGCAGCGGGCCTACAGTGCACCCAAATGACGCGATTTAAAGCCCACTATTTAAAGGGCCAGTCAAAGAATGGTTTTTGATGCAGAAAGGAGAAATGGAGTCCAGGAAGCAAAGACTACCCCCAGATTTAATGTTGCCTCCCTGGATGTACTGGTTCAACATCCCCCCCGTCCTTCCGCACCGTCACCCTGTGTTGGCACACCTACCCCACCCCATAATTCCTCAAACCCACCTAAGTGTCAACAGCAACAACCATCCTTAACTTTCTATGCACTTCCTCAACTGCCCATTTATTCACCGACCACTGCCACTCACCCCAATCCTGATACAATCTAATGTATCTGTCTGATACTCACCCTCTGATGCGTCTCTTTCATGGTCAGCCTCAACCAAAGCAATGCATTCATAGGGTAACTGCATCATCTTTAGTCACTCACAGGTCTGTTCTTTCTCCTCTTGTAGAAGAGAGGGCAAAACGCAAGGGAGAGGAGCAGAACTGGAAGTGACCCACTAAATAGTGGAGGTGACAGATGTGAAGGAGAAGACCATGGAAATAAGTCGGACCGTCACATGCCTATCCATCGGAGATGTAGACACTGGCAACCCGCAGATGGCTGGTGAAGAACTTTAACATCTTTCACACACGTGATGAATTGATTTTATCAATGATGTAACTGTGCCACACCTCAGTAAGGTCATTGGAAAGATTGTCACTTTTGCGATGAATCATTAATATTGTTTTCTTTTGTCTTCCAGGGCCTTCACGCCTTCACGAGGAATCAGCAGAAATGGAAGAAAGCGATTCCTCAGAGGAGCTCATTCCTTCTGAGGGTGCACCGTCACAGGACATATAGCTGTGCACCAGCACTGATACTCGCACTTTGGTGGGTCCTGTTAGACAGTTAGTTGATTCACTACTCACAAGCAGACACTGGTGTCAAGGGCAGCTGTGGATAGTCCACGTTGGGGGGTGTAATCCTCTCCAAGCTCTGCACAGCTGGACATAGATGCTGAACCCTAGGGGCCATCGTTGAGAAGGACAATGATAGAGGTGCAACAGCAACTTTGCAAAGTAATGGAAAAAGTGCCATGCACACGCTCCACAATAGCGGAGAGGATGGAGGAAATCAGTTCCATCGCTAGTGGATTGGTGGCACAGGTATCATCGTATCATAGCATGTACAGCACAAGAGGAGGCCACTCAGCCCATCGGGCCTGTGCCAGCTCTTTGAAAGAGCAATTCATTTCGTCCCATTCCCCTGCTCTTTCTCCATAGTCCTGTAAAATTTTTTCCCTTCAAGTATTATTCCAATTCCCTTTTGAAAGTTACTATTGAATCTGCTTCCACCACCCTTTCAGGCAGTGCATTCCAGATCATTACAACTCACCGTGTAAAAAAATGGTTCCTCATGTCGCCTTTGGCTCTTTTGCTGATCACCTTAAATCTGTGTCTTCTGGTCATCAACCCTTCTGCCACTGAAAACAGTTTCTCCTTATTTATTCTATCAAAATGGTTCATGATTTTGAACACCTCTATAAAATCTCCCCTTAACTTTCTCTGGTCTAAGGAGAACAACCCCAGCTTCTCCAGTCTCTCCACATAACTGAAGTCCCTCCTCCCTGGTACCATTCTAGTTGATGTCTTCTGCACCCTCTCTAAGGCCTTGACATCCTTCCTGAAGTGTGGTGCCTGAATTGAACACATTACTCCAGCCGAGGCCTAACCAGTGTTTTATAAAGGTTTACCATAACTTCCTTGCTTTTGTACTCTATGCCTCTATTAATAAAGCTCAGGATCTCATACAAACTTGTACTGCCACCTTCAAAGATTTGATTATGTGCACCCCCAGGTCTCTGTTCCTGCACCCCCTTTAAAATTGTACCATTTAGTTTATTTGCCTCTCCTCATTCTTCCTAACAAAATGTATCACTTCACACTTCTTTGCATTAAATTTCATTTGCCATGTGTCTGCCCATTTCACCAGTCTGTCTATGTCCTCCTGAATTCTGTTACTATCCTCCACATTGTTTACTACATTTCCAAGTTTTGTGTCATCTGCAAACTTTGAAATTATACCCTCTATACCCAAGTTCAGGTCATTAATATATATCAAAAAGACCAGTGGTTCTAATACTGACCCCTGGGGGATACCACTGTATACTTCCCTCCAGTCTGAAAAACAACCATTCACCACTACTCTCTGCTTTCTGTCCCTTAGCCAATTTTGTATCCATGCTACCATTGTCCCTTTGATCCCATGAGCTTTAATTTTGCTAACAAGTCTATTATATGGTACTTTATCAAATGCCTTTGGAAGTCCATATACACAACATCAACCGCACTACCCTCATCAACCCTCTCCGTTACTTTATCAAAGCACTCAATCAATTTAGTTAAACACGATTTCCTTTA
The DNA here is from genome assembly GCF_035084215.1 of Heptranchias perlo. NCBI lineage: Eukaryota > Metazoa > Chordata > Chondrichthyes > Hexanchiformes > Hexanchidae > Heptranchias > Heptranchias perlo. Next base: position 72,695,189 of record NC_090325.1, read on the forward strand.
ACAAATTTGTGCTGATGTTCATTTATTAGCTCATACTTTTCCAAGTGCCAATTAATTTTGTCCCGGATTATTGTATCTAAAAGTTTCCCCACCACTGATGTTAGGCTGACTGGCTTGTAACTGTCGGGTTTGTCACACTCCCCTTTTTTGAACAGGGGTGTAACATTTGCAATCCTCCAGTCATCTGGCACCGCCCCATATCTAAGGAGGATTGGAAGGTTGATTGGAAGATTGGAAGGATGTGAAGGCCTTAGAGAGAGTGCAGAAAAGATTTACTAGAATGATTCCAGGGATGAGGGACTTTAATTACGTGGATAGACTGGAGAAGCTGGGATTGTTCTCCTTGGAACAGAGACAGTTGCAAGGAGATTTGATAGAGGTATTTAAAACCATGAAGGGTCTAGACAGAGTAGATAGAGAGAAATTGTTCCCATTGGTGAAATGGTTAAGAACCAGAGGACATAGATTTAAGGTGATTGGCAAAAGAACCAAAGGTGCCATGAGGAAAAACTTTTTTACACAGTGAGTGGTTAGGATCTGGAATGCACTGGAGGCTGATTAAATCATGGCCTTCAAAAGGGAACTGGATAAGTACTTGAAAGGAAAAAATTTGCAGGGCCATGGGGATAGGGCGGGAGAGTGGGACTTTTTTTTTTATTCGTTCACGGGATGTGGGCGTCGCTGGCGAGGCCAGCATTTATTGCCCATCCCTAATTGCTCTCGAGAAGGTGGTGGTGAGCCGCCTTCTTGAACCGCTGCAGTCCGTGTGGTGACGGTTCTCTCACAGTGCTGTTAGGAAGGGAGTTCCAGGATTTTGACCCAGTGACGATGAAGGAACGGCAATATATTTCCAAGTCGGGATGGTGTGTGACTTGGAGGGGAACGTGCAGGTGGTGTTGTTTCCATGTGCCTGCTGCTCTTGTCCTTCTAGGTGGTAGAGGTCGTGGGTTTGGGAGGTGCTGTCGAAGAAGCCTTGGCGAGTTGCTGCAGTGCATCCTGTGGATGGTACACACTGCAGCCACAGTGCGCCGGTGGTGAAGGGAGTGAATGTTTAGGGTGGTGGATGGGGTGCCAATCAAGCGGGCTGCTTTATCTTGGATGGTGTCGAGCTTCTTGAGTGTTGTTGGAGCTGTACTCATCCAAGCAAGTGGAGAGTATTCCATCACACTCCTGACTTGTGCCTTGTAGATGGTGGAAAGCTCTTTGGGGAGTCAGGAGGTGAGTCACTCGCCGCAGAATACCCAGCCTCTGACCTGCTCTCGTAGCCACAGTATTTATATGGCTGGTCCAGTTCAGTTTCTGGTCAATGGTGACCCCCAGGATGTTGATGGTGGGGGATTCGGCGATGGTAATGCCATTGAATGTCAAGGGGAGGTGGTTAGATTCTTTCTTGTTGGAGATGGTCATTGCCTGGCACTTATCTGGCGCGAATGTTACTTGCCACTTATGAGCCCAAGCCTGGATGTTGTCCAGGTCTTGCTGCATGCGGGCTCGGACTGCTTCATTATTTGAGGGGTTGCGAATGGAACTGAAGACTGTGCAGTCATCAGCGAACATCCCCATTTCTGACCTTATGATGGAGGGAAGGTCATTGATGAAGCAACTGAAGATGGTTGTGCCTAGGACACTGCCCTGAGGAACTCCTGCAGCAATGTCCTGGGGCTGAGATGTTTGGCCTCCAACAACCACTACCATCTTCCTTTGTGCTAGGTATGACTCCAGCCACTGGGAAGTTTTCCCCCTGATTCCCATTGACTTCAATTTTACTCGGGCTCCTTGGTGCCACACTCGGTCAAATGCTGCCTTGATGACTAGCTGGATTGCTCTTGCATAGAGCCGGTGTGGACTCGATGGGCCGAACGGCCTCCTTCCGTGCTGTAACCTTTCTATGATTCTAGGTTGTGGCCAGAGCCTCCGCAATTTCTACCCTTACTTCCCTCAGTAAACTAGGATGCATCCCATCTGGACCGGTAGGCTAGATGGACCAATGGTCTTTTCCTGTGCAAAACATTACAGTGTTACTATTATATATAAGGCAAACTTTTATAATCATCAGGTCACCCTCACTAATGGAATAAATGTTCTACATCAATATGCATAATCTCTAGATTGCACATCCCCTATTTATAAAAATAGAATAATACCTGTGGAAATAAAATTATTTTTAAGTCCACAGATTTACATTTCTAATCCACATTTATTAATCCACACTTGTCCCAGATTATCGTTTCTAAAAGGCTGACCGGCCTGTAATTGCAGGGTTTATCCCTCTCCCCTTTCTTGAACATTTCCAATCCTCCAGTCCTCGTGCATATCTAAGGAGGATTGGAAGATTGTGGCCAGAGCCTCCACAATTTCCACCCTTATTTCCCTCATTAACCTAGGATGAATCCCATCTGGACTGGGTGGCTTTTCTACTTTAAGTACTGTCAATCTTTTAAGTACCTCCTCTTTATCTATTGTTATCTTATCCAATATCACTACTACCTCCTCCTTCACTACTACAATGGCAGCATCCTCTTCTCTAGTGAAGATGGATGTGAAATATTCATTTAGTGCCCTCTACCTCCACAAGGTCTCTATTTTTGTCCCTAATCGGTCCCACCCTTCCTTGGACGACCCCATTACCATTTATATGTTTGTAAAAGACTTTTGGGTTCCCTTTTAAGTTAGCTGCTAATCTATTCTCATACACTCTCTTTGCCCCTCTTATTCCCTTTTTTAGATCTTCTCTCTACTTTCTGTATTCAGCCTGGTTCTCTACTGTATTATGAAACTTACATTTGTCATAAGCCTCCTTTTTCTGTTTCATTTTAATCTCTATATCTTTAGTCATCCAGGGAGCTCCAACTTTGGATGCCCTTCCTTTCCCCCTTGTAGGGATGTGTCTACTCTGTACCCAAACCAACTCCTCCTTGAAGACCTCCCATTGCTCACTTACTGTTTTGCCTGCCAATTTTTGATTCCAATCTACCTGGGCAAGATCCTTCTTTAATTCATTGGAATCAGCCCTCCTCCAGTTAAATATTTTCACATTTGATTGTAACTATTCTAAACCTGATAATATTATGATCATTGTTCCCTAAATGCACCCCCACTGAAACATGTTCCATCTGCTCCACTTCATTCCCCAGAACTAGATCGTTTTGGTTGGGCTGGAAACATATTGTTCCAGAAAGTTCTCTCGTACACATTTCAGGAATTCCTCCCCCTCTTTTCCCTTTACACTGTTACTATCCCAGTCTATATTGGGATGATTGAAGCCCCCCATTATCACTACTCTATAGTTCTTGCATCTTTCTGTAATTAGCCTGCAAATTTGCTCCTCTATCTCCTTCCCACTATTTGCTGGCTTATAGTATACACCCAGAGAATGTCTGCGATGGAGAGAATGGTCGCCTCCATTGAGCTTCAAGCATGGCTCTCAAATGAGTCCATGCAGGCCATGACAACGGCTGTACAGACTCTGGATGCTAACTTGTCCGCCGCCTTAAACAGGTAGACAGATACGTTAACCCTGGCCTTACAATGCGGCACATCTGTTCACCAACCTGTTGGCCAGTGGAGTGGTGGGAGTGATGTAGTATTGCCAGGGAGAGGGGTAATGGCAAAAGGGGACATGGAAGTGGGATCTCCACTCAAAGCGCTCCCACATCTCACCTGTTGCCCTCTCCTCAAATAGTACCTGCAAAACTGGCTCTTCTCCCGATGGCCGAATCTGCCCCTGCACAGGTGTAGGTGGAGTCTTTGGAGGGGCACTCACAGGCTTCAAAACCCAGAGGTCATAGGCCGAAAGCATTTCAGCAGTCAGGGCAGGGATCTGAGCAATCTTCCACTACCTCTGCTGAAGCCAAAGGGGATGCACCACGTAGAAGCGATATAAAGAGAAATGCTAAGCAATTGTAATTGACCAATGGTATGTATAAGGGTGTTTGACGATCTGTCATGTTGGCCATTATCGAATCCCTTTTGTGAATTTGTCCTTTCATATACCTCATCATGAATGCCAAGACATGATGCCACCCATTGGGCGCGCAGTGGGTGTATACATGGTTGAAGGACTGTTTTGTGCAAGTAGGAGGTGGTGGGAGTTGGTGGTGGTGATTGTTCCAGGCGGCCTGAGTATTTCAAAGTCTTCAATTTTCATATTTCATTATGGAAAACTGTAAGAGATGAGGGCATCCCTGGCATCACGGGCAGCAATGTGCGTGGTTGCTCTGACGATGGGTTCCCCATCTTTTTTTTCCTCCTCCTCAGATGTACTGTGGGATAGATCTATTGTGCCTCCCCGCCCCCCCCATCCTGATCTTGTCAGTTTGAGGGGCTCCAAAATGTAAGTAAATTTGTCTGAACACAAGAATTCTCAGTCTAAACACAAAGAACTCCCAGCCACCTGTTTGTCTGAGAGAACTGAGTGCCCAGCTGCAATACCTCACCTTTTATTGAGACGTGTCAATCACTGGTTTAAATGAGCTTTGGCTGCAACTCGCCTCCGTTTCAATGGCGTGTTTCAGAAGCCACGGGAGACACGTTCAGGAGTAGTTAAATCCATTTCTGTTGCAGAATCCACAAAAAGTAAATTATCTAAAGTGTTTCAACTACCTGAATTGGCCCTTTAAATATTGGCCCGCCGGCTTTAAGTGGGGACAGGGTTTCCAGGTTTCTCTTGTGCGGGCGCATCCTAGCGCTCCTGGTTTAAACCCGGAATGGGCGTGTTGGAACTGGGATGCGGTCCCGCTCCAAAAAGATGTTACCTTAACCTCCCACCCACCCCCAACTCACCCTTTCTTGGGAGTTAAAATTACTCCCATGGACTATGTGTGAGTGCACTAACATCGTTATAAACCAGGACCTGGACCATCATGAGTCAGTGGGGCAAACATGTCAAAAATTAATTCATATAAAAAATTACCAAATTGTTATATATCTTTAAAATCATAAGTCCTTTATGACAGTAACACATCATATTTTAATGTGTATTATGTGGCTAAAATAATTTTTTGCTGAGAGAAACAATAAGACATCAAATGGAGGCCAATTTTATTCTTGCTCCTGTTGTTACTTAAAATGGAACATTTATTATTTCTTCATCTATTTTTTGGGTTGATGCTTCCTTATTCCCAAAGGTTAAAAAAGTGCACAGCCTAGTTGGCAGGTCTGGGTCAGAATCACAGGAAAAGGTTGGTGGCACTGCAGAGAACAGCTCTAAGATTGACCATATTTACCAACTGACTACTTTTCAGTTTGTTTGAAGCAGTTCATCAGCTTTTCAGAGTTTCGTAGGTCGGTATGTATGCTGCAGAATTTATAGAAACTAATACAAAACGTGTTCTATTTGTGAGGGATAACATTGCATAACTTTATTCCTGGTGAGTTATCAGGTCTCCCTCACTTGGAATAAATTCAACCTTCATCACTAAGCACCTTCTGTAGATCGTGTGTGTATTTATAGGCCACAAAATCAGTTAGAAAGATCTATAAATTCTAGATTCATAGCCTTTCACATAAAATTTTCAAATATCTACAATGAATTCAAGAAATCTTTAAATATCTAATACGTATTAATACAGCCTTGATTCATCACTACCTATCTCACAGTCTAACTTTGAAAGTTAGTCAGATTACAGCTTGGAGATGAATATAGTTAGTTAGAAAGATCTGGAAATAATTTCAAGTTAACTGGAAATGCCAACTTGGCTAACCTTGTAAGTAATAATGATATTTGGAGCTATCTGTAATTAATTCACCAATATCTGTAATTCATTTAGAACTTTCGCTAAATGATTATATGTTATCCCCAAATGACACTTTTTCTCATATGACATGGCTGTTATGTTGAGCTACCTCACATTCATTTGAAGGTATCTGGAACTAATTTAGAAGTAAGAAGTGCTATTTTTGGCCATTGTTGTATCACAAGCACGGATTGCAAACAGTACCCGTCTGGAGTGACATGCGGCAGCAGACCCAAGTTACAATACCAGTTCCATATCATTTTCACGGACAGGAATCTTCTGTGTATTTGCACGATATGAGGAATCCACTCGCCAGCATGCAAATGTCAATTACATTTTAATGTTAACAAAGAGCTGAAAGAGCAGTGAAATTTAAGTTTAAAAAGTTGCAAGGGATTCCAGTTGACTGCCAGGGAAATTTTTTAATTTGGCCTTGCGTAACTGCAACAGATATGAAACCAAAGTGTCTGTGTCCTTGAAATGATCTCATACCATTTGCTTAAATTCGATTTGGATGATTTCACACATTGTTGTGACAAAAAATTGAGTATTTGTCCATCTTTTATAGATTTTCTCCTGGCTTACAAATCTGTTAAGAAAAATACACTCTAAAAATGGCTTTTCAGCTGCAAGCTAAGAGAACAGCTGCGATTCTTTTACTCTGTATGAAGTACATGAAAATTGAGTTAATTATTGGACATATGCGTCTAGAAAAACAAGTCACCAAGCACACCTGAGTGCTAGAAATTATTAACACGTGTCATCAGGCTTTCCATCGAAGACTGGTTTGTCTATTAACCTGTTCATGAACTGATTAGAAGCTGTTGTTATTTGGACTGACTGAAATAACTGGCTGTTTAAGTTTGCACCGATGTGGAGATGCCGGTGATGGACTGGGGTTGACAAATGTAAACAATTTTACAACACCAAGTTATAGTCCAGCAATTTTATTTTAAATTCACAAGCTTTCGGAGGCTTCCTCCTTCCTCAGGTGCATGTTGTGGAAATGAAATCCTCGAAATGAAATCGCATTTATAATTCACAGAACAATGCTTGGTGATTACAGACAGTCTTTTCAACTGCCCGTTGCCAAGGCAATCAGTGTGCAGACAGACAGGTGTTACCTACAAGGTCTCCGAATATACAAATCACCAAAAATAAAACACAGAGATAGAGAGGTAGAAACATAGAAAAGACAGCAACTGACCCGTTATTACCCATTATACCAGGTGCATGGTTCATACTCCTGTGACTCAGCCAATGTTGTCTACCTCATACGTTGCAGGAAAGGATGCCCCAGAGCATGGTACATTGGCGAGACCATGCAGACGCTGCGACAACGGATGAACGGACACCGCGCAACAATCACCAAACAGGAGGGTTCCCTCCCAGTCGGGGAACACTTCAGCAGTCAAGGACATTCAGCCACCGACCTTCGGGTAAGCGTACTCCAAGGCGGCCTTCGAGACACACGACAATGCAAAATCGTCGAGCAGAAATTGATAGCCAAGTTCCGCACCCATGAGGACGGCCTCAACCGGGATCTTGGGTTCATGTCACGCTACACGTTACCCCACCAGCGAACAAATGTTATCTGTTTTTAATATAACGGGTCAGTTGCTGTCTTTTCTATGTTTCTATCTCTCTATCTCTGTGGGTTTTTTTTGGTGATTTGTATATTCGGAGACCTTGTAGGTAACACCTGTCTGTCTGCACACTGATTGCCTTGGCAACGGGCAGTTGAAAAGACTGTCTGTAATCACCAAGCATTGTTCTGTGAATTATAAATGCGATTTCATTTCGAGGATTTCATTTTCACATCGTTCACCTGAGGAAGGAGGAAGCCTCCGAAAGCTTGTGAATTTAAAATAAGTTTGCACCTTTAAAGGACTTGATCTTTCAATAACCTAATTTGGTTATTTAGTCTGTTATGAAAGTGAATAATTTTAATAATCTTCTGAAGTGCCAGGGAAATGTAATGAAAATCCTATGTGTAATTGAGAAACAATGAAGAGGTCTATTTTAGCCCATGGCACGCTATCCCAGATTTCTTATTCACAAGGTTATACCTCAGTTCATAAGAAGCGTGAACATTTCTTATGGGAGATGGCTTTTGTGTTAGATACAAGAGAAAACTATTTGGAGAAGCTCGAATTGTATCAATTTTGGTGTGAAACTAAAACTGCTTTACATAATGAAACCAGTACAGCTTACCTGGTTTTAGGCAAGATTTCTGCCGATCTTCCACCGAAGTTACGTCGGCTGATCAGGAGAACCCGTGCGGAAATTCCCAGCGTGTAAACTGGATGACTGACACAGGAAGAGGTAAATCTGAGCTGTGTATCAAATTTATTTCAAAATATTGTGAACTTAATTTATCTCAGACAAACTGTATCATTGAGAAGTCTCTTAGAATGATTTAAAGATATCTCAAAACCAAATAGGCACCCATTCACACTATATAAAAATATATTTATATAAAATTAAATCTATAATTATCATAGAATGATAGAATCTTACAGCACTGAAAGAGGCCATTCGGCCCATCGTGCCCGTGCTGGCTCTTTGAAAGAGCTATCCAATTAATCCCACCCCCTGCTGTTTTTCCAAAGCCCTGCAAATTTTTCTTTTACAAATATATATCTAATTCCCTTTCGAAAGTTACTATGGAATCTGATTCCACCACCCTTTCAGGCAGTGCATTCCAGATCATAACTCACCGTGTAAAACATTTTCTCCTCATCTCCCCTCTGTTCTTTTGCCAATTATCTTAAAAATATATTTACAAGTTCAATTGAAAAAGATGGTGGATCAAATCCTGAAACATGGGATTAATTGTTTTATCAATTAATCTTTCTTCATTTCTAGCATTCTTTTCTCTATTACTACCCACCTCCTGAAACTCTTCTCTGCTTCCCCCTTTACCTTCACCTCTAACAATAAGTGTGAGGAGCGCATGGATTTGTTCATCACTAAGACACAGACTAAGGCCTAGGAAATCCACACTTTCTTCAGTGTAATTTCAGTGTATAATCGGAGTAAGTAATGTTTTTTGGCAGCAAAATGTGGCAGAAGTCGTTTACACTGGTTTTCTACCCATAATCGATCCTCCTGAATTCCCTTGTGCTTTTTGACCTTTCTCGTCATCTGTCCAACGAGTCCCAAATGAGCTTATTTACATATATTACAATGAGAGCTAGCAGTGCTGTAACTCTTGAGTTTCCTGCTTTTGCATTTGCAATGCACTCAGGGTAAGTTAGAATGAGAACTATAAAGCACAGCTGTTGCCAGGATCAGCTGAGATAGGCGGAAGTGAAAAGTTTGTGAACCTGAAGAGCATAGGAGTGATTTCCGCATCTCTCCACTGGTCCTGGCTCCATTAACAAATGTGTCTACATATCATTGTGTCTCCAATGGCCTGGAAATTGCTCATAAAATAACGGTGATGCTAACAGGGCTCACCGTTATTTCAGGGCAAATGGAAAAGCAAGTTCTGGTGAGCGCATGTGCGCAGTCAAGTGTGAAAATCTGGGAATTTCTCTATCATTTTCCCTGCTCGTTTGAAAGCTGCACGAGAAGGACAGCTCAATGGCTGGATTGAATGGGCCAACGTGAACTTACTCTCCTGCCCAGCTGGAAACAAACTAATCTCTCCATAAAAAAGGTACACTAGGTTTTTCAGGTCTAAACTAACTTTTAATGGCGTGGCAAATCTTAATAACTGCCTAACTCTTTGGCACTGAAAATTAACTTTTAAAAAAAGTGGAGTCTTATTACTTCTGTCTGCCTCTTTTATCGCTGTCTTTTAATTCGATATTTCTTACCATCTTTATTTTGCTTTCTCTAATTGATTTTACATTGAATTATCTGTTGTACCTTTCACTTCCTGGTTCTGTCTGCGTGGCTTGTCAAGGATGCTTCAAGCTGATTGGTTGAGGGGAGAGGGCGATCCTTCCCCCACTCTCATTGCTCACAGAAGCCTGGGAGAGAAGCTGCACCTTTTGCAGCTCACCACTGAAGCAAGCTGGCCCCCATAACTAATGAGCAGCGGGCAAGGTTTGTTCATCGCTTCCCACAATTTCTGGGCTAATAGTGACTAAAATTCATTGTTAGACAAAATAACATGAAAATTTACTAAGCAAATTTAAACAAAAATTTTGCTTAATTTGTTTAAAACACGCCAATGTGAAAAGATGGACATACAGCAAAAATGTATAATACAGTTCATTATATTTTCTTTGATGTTACAAAAGGGAAGCAATATTGGTAATAGAAAAACAATGAGGAATGGCTGCAAATTTGTCACTTAATGAAAGGCAGATGGGAGAAAACAAGCAGAAATAAACCCGAGATGCAAAAAGTGTGAGAGCTTGTGTGTAGTATTCAATATTGCCAGTGATTGGAGTACCCAGGAGAGACTGGAACAGATGGAGGTGATTGGTGAGAAAGGGTAACATATTGAATATCTTGGGGAAATAATTAATATTACCTTGGTCAATGAAAGTGCAAAAGAGAAAAAGTTATTGCACATTCAAGCTTCACTATGATCTGGACAGTGAAGTTAGGAAAGAACATGCATTCATATAGCACCTTATCACATCCTCAGGGTATCACACAGCACTAATGAACTACTTTTAAAAGTACAGTCACTGATGTTATGTAAGTAGCAAATTTGTGCAAAGGTTCCATAAAGAACAAATGAGATGAATGACTAGTGAATTTGTTTTTGCTGATGTTGGTTGAATGTAAGAAAATAGGATTGAACAGGACAGTAAAAGATTTCTGAGGCTCACAGGGCTCAGCTAACTGTCAAAGAAATCTAATTTCTCATAATATCACTCATCTCCCTCTATCAAAGATTTTTGCCAGAGTAGTTAAATTTAAACTGTCTTTTCACCCTCCCTCTTCTATGTTTGTGGCTATACTCTTCTGGCTCAGAGGTGAGAGTGCTGCCAACTGAGTCAGGCTGGCATCCACATTTAGAAGTGGAATGGATTTCATATGCCACAGTTTTCTATATTGTGTTGTTTTTGCTATATGAATAAGAAATAAACATTTTATTTAGAAACATTTACTTCCAGAAGGCATTCGACAAGGTGCCACATAAAAGATTATTGCTCAAGATAAAGAATCACTGGATTGGGGGTAATATTCTGGCATGGATGGAGGATTGGTTATCTAACAGGAAGCAGAGAGTTGAGATAAATGGTTCATTCTCGGACTGGCAACCAGTAGCCAGTGGTGTTCCGCAGGGGTCGGTGCTGGGTCCCCAACTCTTTACAATCTATATTAACGATTTGGTGGAGGGGACCGAGTGTAACATATCAAAGTTTGCAGATGATACAAAGATGGGAGGGAAAGTAGAGAGTAAGGAGGACATAAAAAACCTACAAGGGGATATAGACAGGCTGTGTGAGTGGGCGGAGATTTGGCAGATGCAATACAATATTGGAAAATGTGAGGTTATGCACTTTGGCAGGAAAAATCAGAGAGCAAGTTATTATCTTAATGGCGAGAAACTGGAAAGTACTGCAGTACAAAGGGATCTGGGGGTCCTAGTGCAAGAAAATCAAAAGGTTAGTATGCAGGTGCAGCAGGTGATCAAGAAGGCCAATGGAATGTTGGCTTTTATTGCTCGGGGGATAGAATATAAAAACAGGGAGGTATTGCTGCAGTTATAAAAGGTAAATGGTGAGACCGCACCTGGAATACTGCATACAGTTTTGGTCTCCATACTTAAGAAAATACATACTTGCTCTCGAGGCAGTACAAAAAAGGTTCACTCGGTTAATCCCGGGGATGAGGGGGCAGACATATGAGGAGAGGTTGAGTAGATTGGGACTCTACTCATTGGAGTTCAGAAGAATGAGAGGCAATCTTATTGAAACATAGAAGATTGTGACGGGGCTTGATCAGGTGGATGCGGTAAGGATGTTCCCAAGGATGGGTGAAACTAGAACGAGGGGGCATAATCTTAGAATAAGTGGCTGCTCTTTCAAAACTGAGATGAGGAGAAACTTCTTCACTCAGAGGGTAGTAGGTCTGTGGAATTTGCTGCCCCAGGAAGCTGTGGAACCCACATCATTAAATAAATTTAAAACAGAAATAGACAGTTTCCTAGAAGGGAATTAGGGGTTACGAGGAGCGGGCAGGAAATTGGACATGAATTTAGATTTGAGGTTAGGATCAGATCAGCCATGATCTTATTGAATGGCGGAGCAGGCTCGAGGGGCCGATTGGCCTACTCCTGCTCCTATTTCTTATGTTCTTATGTTCTAAACTGTTTTTTAGCTTTTATCATTCTTACCAACCCGCTCGCTCATCATTATTAAAGTGAAGTGGGTTAATCTTGAAGCATGAATATAAAGGTAGGTCCCTTGCAAGTGTGGTATTCTATCAATATTATCCACAAATTTTAAAAAAATGTGTGCATGGATTGATGTTTGCATTTTTTTCAGTATACCCATTTCTTGGATTCCCCTTTTCTACTGCTGCTGGTCGATAATGTCATGATTCTTCAAGGAGAGGGGCCAAACGAAATTCCAGACCTGTCCACAGTTCTTATGAAAGTCTTCTTTCTTGGATCAGTTAGTAGGGAGTTTGCTGCCCATGGACAGGTATGCATGAACTGGCAGCCTCTTTTTTTCTGTGATTCACCACTATTCAATTCAACTAAAAACGGATAACCTGTCGTACCTATGATGCCCGGGTCAGAATGCAACTTACAGAAGGGCAGCAAATATCATAGAAGATGGACATGTTATTGTGATAATGAAAACTGGAGCAAAATCTTGTTTTTAAAAACTGGTAAATTGCTGTGACATGACAACAGCAATACATTTAGGAACAGGAATGGTTCAGTTACTGGGAATTGCCAATTTTTAGACAGCAAATTTTCTCTGCAGCCTGATGAGTCTGTGTATTTTCCTTAACAAGTAGATATTGGAAGAATGTGCTGATACAAAATATTTTCTGTCTCCAAATAACATGGGATTACATAGACATTACAACACAGAAATGGCCCATTCAGCCCAACCTACCTGTGTTGGTGTTAATCTTCCATATGTAATCCAAGAATAATGGTCAGAACAATATTGTGTATTATATTCAATTTCCAAATTGATATTTCTAATTTTATTTCAAGTTATTAAGACCACTGTTCTTTTTGATATATATTAATAACCTAGTCCTGTGTATAGGGAGCACAATTTCAAAGTTGGAAATGTAGTAAACAATGTGAAGGATAGTAACAGACTTCAGGAGGACATTGACGGACTGGTGAAATGGGCAGACACATGGCAAATGAAATTTAATGCCATGAAGTGTGAAGTGATGCATTTTGGTAGGAATAATGAGGGGCAATTTAATTAAATGGTACAATTTTAAAGGTGGATGCAGGAATATAAAGACCTGGGGGGTTCACATACACAAATCTTTGAAGGTAGCAGTACAAGTTTGTATGGGATCCTTGGCTTTATAAATTGAGTCATAGAGTACAAAAGCAAGGATGTTATGCTAAACCTTTATATATCACTGGTTAGGCCTCAGCTGGAGCATTTTGTCCAATTCTGGGCACTACACTTTAGGAAAGATGTCAAGGCCTTGGAGCAGAGGAGATTTACCAGAATGATAGCAGGGATGAAGGACTTCAGTTATGTGGTGAGACTAGAGAAGCTGGGATTGTTCTCCTTAGAGCAGAGAAGGTTATGGGGAGATTTAATAGAAATGTTTAAAATTATGAAGGGTTTTGATAAGAGTGAATAAGGAGAAACTGTTTCCACTGGCAGGAGGGTAGGTAATTGGAGGACACAGACTTAAGTTAATTGACAAAAAACACAGGAAGGAGATGAGGACAAATTTCTTTACACAGTGGGTTGTAATGATCTGAAATGCACTGCCTGAAAGGGTTGTGGAAGCAGATTCAATAGTAACTTTCAAAAGGGAATTGCATATGTACTTGAAAATGAAAAGCTTGCAGGGCTATGGGGAAAGAGCAATTGTAAACAATTTTACAACACCAAGTTATAGTCCAGCAATTTTATTTTAAATTCACAAGCTTTCGGAGGCTTCCTCCTTCCTCAGGTGAATGTTGTGGAAATGAAATCCTCGAAATGAAATCGCATTTATAAATCACAGAACAATGCTTGGTGATTACAGACAGTTTTTTCAACTGCCTGTTGCCAAGGCAATCAGTGTGCAGACAGACAGGTGTTACCTACAAGGTCTCCGAATATACACAGTGAGTTGTAATGATCTGAAATGCACTGCATTGCAAAGAGCAAGGATTGGGACTTAATTGGATAGCTCTTCCAAGGAGCTGGCACAGGCACAATGGGATGAATAGCCTTCTTCTGTGCTGTATGATTCTATGATATTTAAAGAAGATAGCCTGATAAAGTGGTATTTCTCAGGATATGATGTTCTCCATTGTTGGCATAGTTAATCAGACCGAGACAAAATTTGTTAGTGGGCAGAACTATAGCAAATGAATTTCAATTGAAGATAAGTGCAAGGTAGTACAAATTGGAAGAAAGAATGAGAAACTCACTTACTCAGTGAACGGTGTGAACTATCCAGGGCAGGTATGTCCAACCTCTCAGAGCTGGATGCCAGATACACCTGCAATAACCAATGAGTGGGCCGCATATGACTACATAATGTGAGCTGTCAGACAAAAAATGAAACCTCTTACCTAAAAAAAGTGACAACCCCATTTACAAAAATATAAGACTCCCAATATGCAAAATAATACAAGATTACTCATACACAAAAAAGCGATACCATGCAAGGCCCCATTCTTCACCTCACCCAAAGTCTTGTTCCCCTTGGCTTTTCTCTCTCCCTTTTAGGTAACAGTATATCTTTAGAGAGATTTCATTATTTTAAAGAATATGATGCTCGCTTCAAAAAGCATTTCCTCTGTGAACACAGACAGCAGGAGAGATCTGGCTGGGCCAGTAAAACAGCAAGGGGAGCGGGAGAGATCTGGCTGGGCCCAGTAAAACAGCAAGGGGAGCGGGAGAGATCTGGCTGGGCCCAGTAACACAGCAAGGGGAGCGGGAGAGATCTGGCTGGGCCCAGTAAAACAGCAAGGGGAGCGGGAGAGATCTGGCTGGGCCCAGTAAAACAGCAAGGGGAGCGGGAGAGATCTGGCTGGGCCCAGTAACACAGCAAGGGGAGCGGGAGAGATCTGGCTGGGCCCAGTAACACAGCAAGGGGAGCGGGAGGGATCTGGCTTTTTTAAAATTCGTTCATGGGATGTGGGCGTCGCTGGCAAGGCCAGCTTTTATTGCCCATCCCTAATTGCCCTTGAGAAGGTGGTGGTGAGCCGCCTTCTTGAACCGCTGCAGTCCGTGTGGTGACGGTTCTCCCACAGTGCTGTTAGGAAGGGAGTTCCAGGATTTTGACCCAGCGACAATGAAGGAACGGCGATATATTTCCAAGTCGGGATGGTGTGTGACTTGGAGGGGAACGTGCAGGTGGTGTTGTTCCCATGCGCCTGCTGCCCTTGTCCTTCTAGGTGGTAGAGGTCGCGGGTTTGGGAGGTGCTGTCGAAGAAGCCTTGGCGAGTTGCTGCAGTGCATCCTGTGGATGGTGCACACTGCAGCCACAGTGCGCCGGTGGTGAAGGGAGTGAATGTTTAGGGTGGTGGATGGGGTGCCAATCAAGCGGGCTGCTTTATCTTGGATGGCGTCGAGCTTCTTGAGTGTTGTTGGAGCTGCACTCATCCAGGCAAGTGGAGAGTATTCCATCACACTCCTGACTTGTGCCTTGTAGATGGTGGAAAGGCTTTGGGGAGTCAGGAGGTGAGTCACTCGCCGCAGAATACCCAGCCTCTGACCTGCTCTCGTAGCCACAGTATTTATATGGCTGGTCCAGTTAAGTTTCTGGTCAATGGTGACCCCCAGGATGTTGATGGTGGGGGATTCGGCGATGGTAATGCCGTTGAATGTCAAGGGGAGGTGGTTAGACTCTCTCTTGTTGGAAATGGTCATTGCCTGGCACTTATCTGGCACGAATGTTACTTGCCACTTATCAGCCCAAGCCTGGATGTTGTCCAGGTCTTGCTGCATGCGGGCTCGGACTGCTTCATTATCTGAGGGGTTGCGAATGGAACTGAACACTGTGCAGTCATCAGCGAACATCCCCATTTCTGACCTTATGATGGAGGGAAGGTCATTGATGAAGCAGCTGAAGATGGTTGGGCCTAGGACACTGCCCTGAGGAACTCCTGCAGCAATGCCCTGGGGCTGAGATGCTTGGCCTCCAACAACCACTACCATCTTCCTTTGTGCTAGGTATGACTCCAGCCACTGGAGAGTTTTCCCCCTGATTCCCATTGACTTCAATTTTACTAGGGCTCCTTGGTGCCACACTCGGTCAAATGCTGCCTTGATGTCAAGGGCAGTAACTCTCACCTCACCTCTGGAATTCAGCTCTTTTGTCCATGTTTGGACCAACGCTGTAATGAGGTCTGGAGCCGAGTGGTCCTGGCGGAACCCAAACTGAGCATCGGTGAGCAGGTTATTGGTGAGTAAGTGCCGCTTGATAGCACTGTCGACGACACCTTCCATCACTTTGCTGATGATTGAGAGTAGACTGATGGGGCGGTAATTGGCCGGATTGGATTTGTCCTGCTTTTTGTGGACAGGACATACCTGGGCAATTTTCCACATTGTCGGGTGGATGCCAGTGTTGTAGCTGTACTGGAACAGCTTGGCTAGAGGCGCAGCTAGTTCTGGAGCACAAGTCTTCAGCACTACAGCTGGGATGTTGTCGGGGCCCATAGCCTTTGCTGTATCCAGTGCACTCAGCCCAGTAACACAGCAAGGGGAGCGGGAGAGATCTGGCTGGGCCCAGTAACACAGCAAGGGGAGCGGGAGAGATCGTTTAAAATGGCTGGATCTGCAGAATGGTAAAAACCCTGATTGGTCAAAATCCACCGAGTTGCTTAAATTTAAAGTTGCTGAAGTCAGCTTTGTGAAGGAACCAGCAGTAGCTCACAGGCCGGATGAAAGTAGCTCACAGGCCGGAAAAAGGCTCACGGACCAGATCAAAGGAGCTCATGGATCGGATCAAAGGAGCTTCACAGGGTGCATTTGGCCTGTAGGCCATATCTTGGACATTAAGCGTCGAGGCTGAGAGAGACCTGGGAGTAATAGTAAACTCAATAATGAGTATGTCGAGTCATTTCAGAGCAAAAATCAAGAAAACAAACAGAATACTGGGCTACATTTCCAAATGACTAGAGTGTAAGTGCATGATTTTGACCCCGAGCGGGGAAGGGGGTGGGGGGTTCAAATTGCGGGTGGGAAATCCAGAAGTACGGGTTTCCTGGACATCCTTACGATTTTGAAATAAGGACGTCTTTTATTTTTTTGTCAGTTTGCGTCTGACTGACCGGCCTGATTGACAGGCTGGACTCAGTCAGACGGGAGAGCAGGCAGGTAGAGGACATGTTCAGTTAAGTTTGTATGGATGGGGGGGCACGGGTGGGCACAGGGGTCATGTGTGGGCATGGGAGCATAGGGCACAGGGGCATGGGGGTCATCAGTCATGGGGGGAGGGATCAGGGTTCAGTAACGGGGGGGGGGGGGGGGGTGTTGGGATCGGGGGTCAGCGTGGGGGTCCGGGATCGTTGGGGGGGGATTGGGATCAGGGGTCTGCGATTGAGGATCGGGGGAGGGGGGTTGTCTGCGATCTTTGGGGGGGGGGGCGGGGGGGGCGATTGGGGATCCGCGATCGGGGGTCCGCGATCGTTGGTGGGGGGACAATCAGGGGCAGAGGTCTGCGATCATTGGGGGGTCCTGGTCCTCCACAAGCTGTGCCAGAAAAGCACTTACGTGTTCGTCTCAGGTCTTCTCGCCTCCTTTCACGAGGCATGAAAGAGAAGGCTGGGAATCCCGGCCCCCTGGGGTTGAAATCGGAACTGTGGGAAAATGGAGACCCGAAGCCTCCTTGAAAGGATTTAAGGCCTGACCTGCCTCCTGGGAGCGGGCTGGTTGCCCGTCCCTCGTCCCGCCCTGGTGAAAACTGGAAATGGGCGGTTGGAGGCGGGTTGGGGGGAGGCTGAAATGGTTGCAATTTTGAATGCCCCCCCCCACACCTGTTTTGCACTATTAAAATCGTGCCCTAAGTCTGAAACAGTTGTGGTGAAACTGAACAGTGCCTGATCAGTCCACACCTTCTGTGTCCAATTTGGATCACCAAGGGAAACTATGCAGGACATCTATGCCCAGTAGACAGTGAAGAGAAGGGCCATAAGGCTGATCCCTAGTATTATAAGAATGAGCTATGAAGCTAAGCTAGAAAAACTGAGTATTCAGCTTCGAAGGGAGGCAAATTAAACGGAACCTTATGATATAAAATAGCAAACAGGATAATTAAATCTGGACCACTATTTTAAGTTAAACTACAAATGCAAAGTAAGGTGATAAAGGTACAGGCAACACTTCTCTGCACCGTGATCAATACCTGGCAGACAATTCCATAGCATCGTGGAAGCAAAAACTCTGGAATCAACCAAGAGCCAGTTCTGTGCAGTGATAGGAGGAGCCATAGATTTCTAAGGAAGGATGAGTTAGAGGGGTCGAATGGCCTCCTTCATTTGTACTTACCTTTGTGATCCACCAAAATGGTAAGACCAATGGGACCCTACTTTCACAGTTCAATCTGTTCTCACTCGCACTGCACTGAAATGATTGTATTAGATGTGATCTGGAATTGCTTACTGGGACTTGGCCCAATAACTTTATGAATCCGAAATGTGTCAATAGCAAATTAAATTGGGGAAAAGGTCTAAACTATTTACTTCAAGTGGTAATTTGATCAAACCACAGAAGTAAGTTTGAACTCCAGACATAACTGACATTCAAACTCATGACCTGGGATTTTTAATGGGGAGAAAGGGGGAATTAACAAAAAATTGACAGATACAGCTCTCCCCCCACCCTTTAGAAGCTTCAAGTATATCTCCCGTCGTTCACAGGCTGGACTCAGCTTCCTGCCTGAGGAAGGAAGTGTAGCAGCAGGATAGAGACCCGAAATGAGGAAAATGCCAGAATGAGGACCAGTTAGATGAATGATGAATGGGGCTGATCGTCAGTTTTTCAGCCGATCCTTGTTAAGGCAAAATACAAAATCAATTTTTGGCATTCAATTACACTCTTTTGGATTTCAGTTCCATATTTTTTGTGGAGAGGTGCTATTTAAAGACAAATATTGTGCTGTTTTTAAAGTTCTATCTTACTGTTCATATTAAGCACAACATCACAATAGCACAATTAAATAATCCTCAATCAACAGAGGATACTTTAAAATCAGCTTTCACTATTCCAATGAAAAAAGACTGATTACATATAGAATTACTACACTATATATATGTGGAATATAAGTACACATTTAGATCCATTACAAGACACATATTCAGTGAAATAAATCTGTATTGTTGCAAATATGCAATGTGACAATAAATAAACAGATTTATAAATCAGGGTCAAAGTCACTTGTACAGTGGAAGAGCTTAACCCTAATGTTAATTGCACCCCTATTGTATTTCTTTAGGTAAATTAAAGAAATGTGAAATAAATTTGCCAGGGCGAACAGCAGCACCATAACATATTATCAAATACATTGATAGCATTATTTAGAGGAAAATGTCATTTGGAAAACATCCTTCATATCCATTCACTTTACAAACTTTAACAAGTACAGAACCACCAAGTAAAGCAGAAAGTTTGGAATTTAATTTCCACAGGATTGCATTGGAAAAGAATAGTTCTCGACTCCACCTGCTTTTAACTATGGCTCTGCAAATGAAGTCTGAACTAGGGATTGTACCAAATAGTTTTATAGTGTTGCTTCAGGGCATATATACCAACTATGCATATATATTACCAGGCTATATTACTCAGTTGATGCTTTATATAATTAATTGACCAAATAAACAACAGGGTAACAGGAATTCTTCTACTTTTAGAAGCTGCATTTTTATTGTTTTAAATTACCTAGGAAAAAAACAATTCTGTGTCACAAATATGGAATACCATTTCACTGCATTCAGTATTACCTTTCAATATATGCAGTGAAATGAATGTAGAACAAGTGTCTTGAAACATGGCAATAAATTAGCATATAATTTACAAAAAAGGAAAATATTTAGTAACAGTGTACCACATTAATACTGAATATAAAATATAAGCAACTAATCACAATAATACAATGCTAGTTCCATTCTGGATAAGGATATTTATGTGACATTCAGTGATTAATAGAGTCCATAATTAAGTGTACCGCTCCATGAAGTATGCACCTTGGGGGTATGTATATCTGTGGACAAGCCCTTTCTTAGTCTCTATGACCAGATGCTGATAATACTGCAGTGTGTGCCTTGGGCTCTTCATTGTACTGGCTACAATGTACTGTTCTTCTCAGCATGGCAGGCCTGTCAAACTCCTTTACAGCTTGCGCAATTAGTTCTGTTATCAGTTTGAAAACTACAGAAAGGATTCAGCTTTGATATTAAGGTGGCTACAAAGTAGCAGCAGCAATGCACTGTGCTATTTGAACACTTTTTTTCTTTCTTTCTGGTCCAATTTCAGTTCCATTCATTTGGGTCCCAGTTTGAAGTTTTTTTTCTCTCAGTTTATTAATTCAAACACATTTTGCGTTCTGTTCCCTTTAATAATGCAATCCAATGTTGCTTGAGGGAGTTGCTTTGATTCCACTCAGTGCTGTTCTATAGTGTAGATATACATTCAACTCCCTGGTTATATAGCACCAGTACCACAGAACAAAAAATAAATCTGTGGAAACAGTCTTTGCAATGTAAATACCTAATCTGAGGTAAAGAAGAGTTCTTTAAATAAAGTTCCTTGTTGAAATGAAACATTTACTGATAAACACAATCATGCCCTGGAGTATTAAGCACTGATATGAGGGCCCCATTCTTGGGATTGTCATTGCAACACTGTTCCCTTTATGATAACTTAGACTTCTCAAGGCATGACAGCACCAAGGTAGACTGAATAGTTTTGTTCAGAAGGATGTCCAATGTTTGGAACTAGTTTGTTAAGCATACCTAGTGATAGGCATTCGAACAAACACCACGCTGGCATGGCAAGTTGTGGAAGAAAGCAGTTTAAAAATACTGTCGAGAGGTAGTAGATGACAGACAAGATTTTCATGGTCATGACCGAGTGTGCAGCACAACATCCTATACAGATTGTCAAAAACCTTGTTGGTCTGCATTTACATCAGAAAGGTTTTTTTTTGTAGCAATGACTTCAGATCAAATGTGTGACATGACAATTTCCTGTGTAGACCGCCGTCAAAGAAACTTGTCAACTTGCACGTTTTTGTGTAACAAATCACATCCTTGCTTATGTATTTTAGCTGATGTATAATTAGCTGGTTAGTTCTCTTTATTTAAAAAAAAAACAAATCACATTTTTCATGAAAATTACTTTAAAATTATTCCTTTGAAATGAAAATAAATGTACTCTACTAAACATTTGTCTCATTCAAAATCTACAGAATCTCACCTAACTGATGAAAAGTGCCCTGTTTTGCATGTTAATGGATTTTGTACACAATGATTTACAAATATTCTCACTTAAGATAGGTTCATTGCACTAGACAAAAGAGGCACAGTTCAACACAAATGCACATTCATTAAAGTACCTGCTGCAAACTGCAAGTGTTCAAGTACTATAGGAATATGAACAAGTATCCTCTTTTATTATCTCAATATTGAGTCTTTAATCAAGCTAGGCCATTTACTCTGCTCGCACTGGGCTTTGGAATCATATCTGTTTTTAGCTTTAGTGTAGAAATACTATGTGGTTTCACATTTAAATATTATTAAGATAACAATAGAATGTCAAATCTAAAAGTAATGTATTGCTTAATATTCCTAGTGAGAGTAGTGCTACCTAAATATTCTAACATCATTTATATTTTCTCTTTTGCAAATATTATTTGGCTGCATTTATCTGTTTAGCAGCACAGAAATGATTTTGAAACAGGTGTTTCCCCTTTCAAAACAGAAGAGCATCTGGAGCATTTTTTTCCTTTTTTTATTACAAGCTTTGCTGAAAGGTGTACCTCATTTCAAAGTAGATAGTCTGTCTTTGCATCATGCCTAGCATGGTGGTCTTGACTAGAACTGCTTGAATGGAGCCTGGTTTAACAAACTGGATGCCTGTGTGGTCGAGGCCACACCAAAACCCGTGGCGTAAACAAAGGCGGTTAGAGTGGTACAATTCAAGCTGTAGGCATCATTTACACTGGCAGAGCAGTGCTCGAGTACGTGATCTCTGCCTCCCCTTATTTCACAATGGCTTCAACAGAAAGATCTGCGTTTCCCTTTTATTTTATAAGAAAAATTCTAGTGAATAGAATGGTGTTAAAATTATTTTGTCAACAAGCCTTAATTTGAACTTTCAACTGCAGCTGGCTACAAGAAACCTTCATTGATTTTGATGCACTCCTGTATCCCTACCGGACAAATGTTTCATTTCACTTTAATTTATTCAATGGAGTAATTCTCCTGATCGAGAATTCCAGTGTTGGTGTATAATTTTTCTTTTAACCATGTAACCTTGAAAATAGGAATTTCAGCAGAAGGTACTAGAAATTTAGCACAAAATACAGAAGAAATCTGTTCCATTTTTGGTTCCTTTTTTTAAAATAACTTATCAGTTGATACTATAAATCTTTTTTGGTCACCGTTGAGTGAGATAAATAATTGCAATGTTTTTGAAGTGTGTTGAAAACATCATATCTTTTGGAGTTTTTATACAGCTAGGCAAGCTCAGATAATTATTATTATTTCCTGCTTTATCAGCTTTTGAACATATATGAACTGTTCTCTCTCTTATTTAGGTCCAATATATATTACATTAACTTCCTGGTCCCTGGAGATGAACCAACTATTCAATTTGTTCAAGTGAACATGCATGTTCTGTAACAGCTGAGTGTTTTGCATGTTGCAGAGCAGAAAACTTAGAACTGGCATCTCCTCCTCTCTGTGTCCAGCACTTTTGTTTAAAAAAAAATCCCACTTCACAGAAGTTAAAATAACAGCAAATTATTGTCAGCTGAAGCTGACCAGTGGTTACATTTTCCACAGGGTAAAGAGTTTGTGGGACATCAAATCCCATTCCTTTGTGTGAATTCAGGGCAGGCACGTTTTCCATGATAGAATTAACGAGGCTTGCTTTGGGTCAGTGTCCTTGGCAGGTCTTACAGCACATCTGTCTAAAGTACGCTCTGCTGCAGAACTTGAACTTCAGCACCAGTGGGCAGTAAGCCACTTTGTTCACATCTTTGCATTCTATGAAGTAAAAGAATTGACAGCACTGAGTAAGGCAATGAAACTGATATGACTCACTTTCAAGACGTACATGCCTCTACTGGAAGTACCCCACTTATCCTCCAGATGGATGAAGCAAATCTTTGTTGAACTGCTGTGTCATTTGCTCCATTTGTTTTTTTTATTTCCAGTTTGTAAGCCATTTAAAAAAAACTTTATGTTGCATTTTCATATCATTCATGTGGTACACATGTGGATAAATTCTCTGATCCTGTACTCCTTGTGAGGAGCCCGCTTAAAGGGAGCACAGGTCGGAGATAGGGTTACAACATTCTTGCTCTGACTCTCCGAACCGTGTTCCGGTCGAGCGCAGGTCCCCAATGGAATTTACCCTATAATTTGTTGCTATGAGAACAGCTGCTTGATCAACATACACAAGCTTCATATTAGAGTTTCTGAAAACAATCTAAAACATGTTTTTTGTATATGATATTTGGCTTTGTCCAACCAGATTAAATTGATTCCCCTTTAAAATGACATTAAATTTTCATCATTGGTCAGAATACAACATAAACCATAAAATAATGTCAAAATTAACTTCTCCCTAACAAAAAAAAGCTTTATAAGCTGATAAAGGATCCCATCCAAAACATTAACCTGTCTTTCTCTTTCAGATGCTAGCTGCTGCTGTTTATTTCCAGCATCTTCAGTTTTTACATTAGATTTCCTACATCATGGTTTATCTTTTGTTTTATGATTTACTTTTGAAAAATGTACCATAACCATGAGTGGAACATTCTCCATGGAACTTGCCTAACCATTGGTTAAAAGAATACTTAGTCTGGAATCAATGAACCGTAAGGAATATCCACCTCTTGATTTACAGATGTGGAATACACCAAGGATATACGTTACGGTCAAAACAATAAATACCAAATGACAAAGTACTTGTAGCTACTGTGAGAGGTGCATGAACACGCTACATGAACTACAAGGAAACTTGAAACTGCATGAAAAATGATTAAAATGGCATTTTGGTTCAAGTTTCAGATGACCTTGGACTGTCTGGATCCTGCAACCACACACGCACTTTAAAAGAAATGGGACAGAACTGTATTTCATACACTATAGTTCAGGCTGGACAGTTGGTGTTTGTACTATAGTATAGTCTCAACAGCAAATGTAACATTACACTTAACAGAAGCAATCCTTCAAAGTCTGGCTTCAAAAAAATACGTAATTCAAAAAGCACAACACAAGAACCCAAACAGATGCTGAGTTCGACATCACGTCTTTCATTGGTGTAAACTTTCACAATTGTTTGAAATTGTTCCGCTAAACGCAGCCTCACTTCTGTCAGCAATTGAGAAAACATACATACGTTTCCTCAAAAAAAGATTTTTTTTTAAAAAGTGATTTATTGCAAGGAACTTATTTTGACTATTTGCAACTGCCCGATCTGCTTCCAAACCAAGTACCATATCTGACACTAAACATGGAGTGCTGAAGAAGCAGGCTTTGCAAGTAGTTCAAAATTAGAACAAAACACTTGTTCAGATTGTCTTTTTAAAACAGCAACCCAGCATGTGTCTAGGATGGTAGGTTCTGATTTTTCATATTTCTGGTTGCTAAAATCTGGGGATTATTTATAATTATATGGTGAAATTATCCATCAAAATTGTGTATGTCAAAGAAAATGTCAACTAATTAAATTCTTGAATGGACTGACCTTTACCAGTACAATGAACTCATTTTTGCCATTTGACATTTGGAATAAAAAGCCTACGTTAATGGACATAAATCTGCTGTTTCTTTGCAAAATAATATGTAAGCTTGATCTGCAAATTTGTTTCCTTTTGAAACAGCACTTAGGAAAAGCCCAATGTTTTCAAATTCCATGGTTTTCACTTGGCAGAAATTCTTTTGGCACAACTAAGAGATCCACACATTCTAACCAGCAAGCAACACACTATACTGGACCAATTTAAAAGTTCCAGTATCTCTTACAAGAGAAATCACACATAAAAATACCTGAAACAATTCAAACTGAAGAGATTCTAAAAGTGTAATTCCTGAAATGCCATCCAATTCAACTGTGTACTTTTTAAGTACCTACCTTCTGCATTGGTGATGGGAGTAGCATCACATTTGCTCTTACACTGTTGCATTGAGGGTGGTCGAAGGGTTTCAGGACACTCGCTGGATGGTTGACCAGTATATGAGAGACACTGGACTGTCCTCATCTGCTGGCCAAGACCACACTGTGCAGAACACTGCAATAAATAAGGAACAAAAATGCATGTTGACTGTTTAACATTCGTACACGGCAAGTAGATAATGAAAACATACCGCAGCGTGGCCAGCGGTCTTCGTGCAGCCCTTAAAAGTCATTTTTTTTTTATTCTAAAGAGGCACTTTAGTGGTCAATCGATTGACTTGTGATAGATTACATGGGGTTTTGGCTCCTTAAAATTTTATAACCCCCATTGGCTACTTATAACAATGTTCGATGTCAGGGATGAACAGATGTCCCTTGTACTCAATGACACTCTGGCACAAATGACGGAAAATATATTGGATGATGTATTTCCATAATTTGTCCTTAAAGTTGCATTAAAATATATTATTCAATATAAATCAACGATACACTGGAGAGACTCCACTTACTACTGCAAACTTCTAAGAGAATAAAGTCAGTGTGGTGTGTACCAAACTCATTTGTATTAGATTGTAATACTTTTTGACCCAGAAATTCAGTTTATTTTTTGATTCCTTAAAATATAAGGTGTGTATAGGACCCCTGGCAGCAGCTCTGAAGTGCTAGATTGTATAAATGCAGAGATTAGACAAGCGTGTAAAAAAGGCATAGTGGTCTTAATGGGGGACTTTAACCTTCACATAGATTGAGAAAAGCAGACTAGCAACTGTCAGAAAGGTAGTGAATTTCTTGAGTGTGTCCGGGATAGTTTTCTATAGCAGTATGTCCAAGAGGCAACAAGGGGGCAAGCCATACTAGATTTAGTAATGAGTAATGAACCAGATTTAGTTAACAGCTTAACTGTGCGCGAACATCTATCCAATAGCGATCATAATATGATCGAGTTTAATGTAGTGTTTGAAAGGGAAAAAAGTGAATAAGCTGCTAAGATTCTAGACTTGGTAAGGCTGACTTCAATGGGATGAGACAGAGACTGTCCACAGTAAACTAGGCAAATCTGTTAATGGGTAAAACGATTGATGATCAGTGGGAAATGTTTAAAGAAACATTTAACATGATACAGAATCAGTTTATACCCCTGAGGGGCAAGAACTCTACTTGCAAAAAAAACAGCCGTGGATAACTAAAGAGGTAAGGGACAGTATAAGACATAAGGAAAGGGCATACAATAAGGCAAAAAATGGCACAGATCCTGGCGAATGGGAAAGATACAAAGATCAACAAAGAGTCACAAAACTGATAGTAAGAGCTACAAAAAAAGAGTATGAAAAGAAACTTGCAAGGGATATCAAAACCAATACGAAGAACTTTTATAGTTATATTAGGAAAAAGAGGGTGGTCAGGAGCAGTGTTGGCCCCTTAAAAACTGAAAGTGGGGATATTGTCATTGACAATGGGGAAATGGCGGACATGTTGAATAATTACTTTGAGTCAGTATTTACAGTAGAAAAAGAGGATAGCATGCCGGAAATCCCAAGAAAACTAATATTGAATCGGGGACAGGGACTCAATAAAATTAACATAAGTAAAGCAACAGTAATGAAGAAAATAATAGCACTAAAGAGTGACAAATTCCCAGGACCAGATGGCTTCCATCCCAGGGTTTTAAAGGAAGTAGGTGAGCACATTGCAGATGCCCTAACAATAATCTTTCAAAGTTCTCTAGATTCAGGAACTGTCCCTCTAGATTGGAAAATTGCACATGTCACTCCGCTTTTTAAGAAAGGAGAGAGAGGGAAACCAGGGAATTAGAGACCAGTTAGCCTAAAATCTGTTGTGGGGGAAATGCTGGAGTCTATAATTAAGGATAGGGTGACTGAACACCTCGAGAATTTTCAGTTAATCAGAGAGATCCAGCATGGATTTGTGAAAGGTAGGTCGTGCCTGACAAACCTGATTGAATTTTTTGAAGAGGTGACTAAAGTAGTGGCCAGGGGAATGTCAATGGGTGTTATTTATATGGACTTCCAGAAGGCATTTGACAAGGTCCCACATAAGAGACTGTTAGCTAAGTTAGAAGCCCATGGAATCGAGGGAAAAGTACGGACTTGGTTAGGAAGTTGGCTGAGCGAAAGGCGACAGAGAGTAGGGATATTGGGTAGGTAATCACATTGGCAGGATGTGACTAGTGGAGTCCTGCAGGGATCTGTCTTGGGGCCTCAATTATTCACAATATTTATTAACGACTTAGATGAAGGCATAGAGAGTCTCATATCTAAGTTTGCCGATGACACAAAGATTGGTGGCATTGTAAGCAGTGTAGATCAAAACATAAAATTACAAAGTGATATTGATCGATTAGGTGAATGGGCAAAACTGTGGCAAATGGAATTCAATGTAAACAAATGTGAGGTCATCCACTTTGGATCAAAAAAGGATAGAACAGGGTACTTTCTAAATGGTAAAAGGTTAAAAACAGTGGATGTCCAAAGGGACTTAGGGGTTCAGGTACATAAATCATTGAAGTGTCATGAACAGGTGCAGAAAATAATCAAGAAGGCTAATGGAATGCTGTCTCTTATATCTGGAGGACTGGAGTACAAGGGGGCAGAAGTTACGCTGCAGCTATACAAAACCCTGGTTAGACCGCACCTGGAGTACTGTGAGCAGTTCTGGGCACCGCACCTTCGGAAGGACATATTGGCCTTGGAGGGAGTGCAGCGTAGGTTTACTAGAATGATACCCGGACTTCAAGGGTTAAGTTACGAGGAGAGATTACACAAATTGAGGTTGTGTTCTCTGGAGTTTAGAAGGATAAGGGGTGATCTTTTCGAAGTTTATAAGATATTAAGGGGAACAGATAGGGTAGATAGAGAGAAACTATTTCCACTGGTTGGGGATTCTAGGAGTGGGGGCACAGTCTAAAAATTAGAGCCAGACCTTTCAGGAGTGAGATTACAAAACATTTCTACACACAAAGGGTGGTAGAAGTTTGGAATTCTCTTCTGCAAACAGCAATTGATACTAGCTCAATTGCTCAATTTAAATCTGAGATAGATAGCTTTTTGCCAACCAAAGGTATTAAGGGATATGAGCCAAAGGCAGGTATATGGAGTTAGATCACAGATCAGCCATGATCTTATCAAATGGCAGATCTGGCACGGGGGGGCTGAATGGCCTCCTCCTGTTCCTATGTTTCCTATAATGAAAAGGCAAACTGGTCAAAATGGCAACATAAGTTGCACTTGGAATGTGGTCTCTGATTTGAGGATACAGACTCCTTGGTATTGATTTTAGGATTGTGGTCAGACTCTTTCAGTATTGATGTCTTGTTCCTCAGTCTGGGTTTCAGAGCCTGATACAGGAGAATGACACATATTGAAATGCGCTATGCTGGATTGTAGTTTGGGACTGGCTGACACCAATTAAGTGTAATAATGAACAAGTCAAAGGATAGAGATTTGTTTTATTTGTTCTTGGGATGTGGGCAATGCTGGCAAGGCAGCATTTACTGGTCATTGCCAGTTGCCTGAGGATATTAGGAATCAACTACATAGTATGGGACTGGAAACACATATTGTAGGCCAGACTGAGTAGGGGCAGCAAATTCCCTTCCATGAAGGTCATTAGGGAATCAGTTGAGTTTTTACAACAATCTAGCAGCTTTCATGGTGCCTACAAATGACCAGATTTATTGAATTTAATTTTGCAACTTGCCATGGTGGAAGTTGAACTAAATGACCTCTAGGTTGCCAATCTAACCATTAGGCTATCATAACCACTTATTAGTGTCACTGGAAAGGGATGCAAAGGATTGGGCCAAATCAATTGACTTAATTCCTGGAATTTGTTCTGTAGGATGACATCCCACTTTATGTGATGGTGCTTCTGAATTCCTCTGTAATGGGGTAGGTACTTCATGTGGCCATGTCATGCATCAGCAGTTCTTAATGGGCACAGGTCCACAGTAGAAAACTGCCCATAATAGATAAAAATGGCCACCAAATAAAATAATTTCACTTAGAAAATGGATGGGATGGCTAGTGTGAGAAGGGAAAAAATTCACAATGGTATAGTGGGGAATGCTTTGCTGAGGTTAGGCTTGAAGCATATATTTGAGCCAGGGCAGAGGGAGGTTTAATCTCCATCTGATCCTTTCTATACCAAAAGAAAATGCTCGATGCTAACAACTGGTGTCCAAAATAAAAAGTCTTTCATTATTGAAGATTTATATCGCTATCATTGATGAGTGCAAATATTCAATTCGTTCCCCCAAAAAATTGGCACTGGTGCATTAGTTAGTACTTTTTTTTTGGGGGGGGGGGAGGTGAGCAGTTAAAGCACATTGCTGCAGCAAAGTAAAGGGAGCTTCGATCTGCGACTGGTCATCTACCAAGATAAAAAAGGGTTATAATGTACTTAAGAGAAGAAAAAACATGTAACCATAAGAACATCATCTCCTTTGTGGAAAATACTTTTTGTGGCAGATATAAATATGCAAATATTTTGTGTTATGGAATGAATGTCAACACTCCTTGAGTTACAAGCATTACACACAGATCCACATCTCATTAATAGAAGCTTCTCATGTTTCTGCTGTGCCACCAAAAGATAAACTGATTTGACCAAAAATCTTATTTAGCACTTGTACAAAAAGATTGAAACAGATCTACTGCCTGTGGGTAAAAATTAGTTCAATAAAAAATACAAACTTTACACAGAGAGTGGTGAGAATGTGGAACTCGCTGCCACATGAAGTAGTTGAAGCAGATAGCATTGACACATTTAAGAGGAGGCTTGATGCATACATGAGGGAGAAGGGAATAGAGGGATACGGTGGGCAGGGAGGCTCATGTGGAGTATTAATACTAACATAGACCATGTGGACTGAATGGCCTGTTTCTGTGCTGTAGATTCCATGTAATGGTAAGCAATTATCTCTACCAAAATCTGCTTTACATTCAAACTCCTGGAGATAGCTTTAATAATTTTAATAAATCAATCTCAATTTATAATTGTAATCTCAATTTAGTACCTCTACTAAAAGCAAATTGTTTCAGGGTATGGGTAACCAAATGGTGACAGATTCAATTATTAATGTTTTTACTGTTAGAATAGTTTAAATAGGTCAGTTATTATTAATTATAGTTGCTCATTACCAGTTGGAAGTTACAATACTCAAATCAACCATCTCCAATTTAGTTCAAGTGTCAATACTCTTATGATTTTGGTTAGCATAAGTAAAGAAAAAATATGAATGGATAATATGATGATAAATTAATACAACCTGAAGAATATGATGGACAATTCAGACCCAATTAAGTCCTTGTATCAAATGCAGCTCATATTAGTTTGAACACCTAAAACCACCAGGCATCTATGAGTAAAAATTTAGAATAGTGCAAGTTAAAATAGTGCCAACTTACCAGGCCCCATTCTCCAGTGACCCAACGAGGGGGTGGGCACCGCCCTAGGCTACAGCGAATCCGGACTGGGGGCTTGCTTTCATTTGAGCAATGGGAGGGTGGGAAAGTCTTGCTCAGGTCGCTGCTCTTGCACAAAACAATTCGATGCTTAAATCCCGGGCCACATTTTGGAGTACACTGCAGAAGAGGGAGGAATTCATCTTAGTTTATCAGTGGTCACAGGTTTCAACAGTTTTAAAAAACTAACAAGCTTTTCCAACTTGTGCCACATGTTGCAATGTTTGCACTCCAGAATGGGATGACATCAGTACTGTGCAGAGAGTGATATAGCTTGAGAGCAAACTAATGTAGCTTTTAAAGAATTTGAAAAATCTTCATTTTTGTTTCATAAATATTGGCATAAATATTTATACAATGGCTATGGTCTTGTAAGTAGTGAGATACCAACCATGAAAATGCTTTCAATATTCACAAGCTAACTATTACATGTGAACAAATTTGGTGTTGCAACTGTCACTGTGATCGACTGGCGAAATAAATGTTGATGTTGCAACAAATGAGGGAAAAATGCTCTCCCGATGGCACTGCTTGGTTTAGTATTGAACGAGAGAGACCAGGAAGGTCCCGAGTTTGATTCCTGGTCTTATCTGAGTTTCCTGATTTCAACTAGGATGACACTAGGGTGACTACAATCGGTCTCCATGCTCCTTGGCTAGAGAAGGGAAATCAACTAGGGTTCCTGCTCTGATCACTATCCAGTGAGTGCATGTGTGTGGAAGTCATGTGATGACAGGATAGAGCTCAGCTTTGTTGCCCCATTGTCAAATAGCTGCTGTCATTCACAATCTAGAATACACAATGAATCGTCACTTGGGCAAGGTACCAGTGAGCCGGGAGTGCCTGTAGAACAGCAGCCCAACATCAGTCAGTGCCTTCAGGATAAGAGAGGCAAAAGAACAGAACACAACACACAAGCACCCCACAACTTCCACTACCCTTGTAAAAACATCATAAAGGAAATACCACCATAACCACACAAGTGCCAATAATTTCTCTTGGGGTGTTATAAGACCATGAGACCATAAGAGATAGGAGCTGGAGTAGGCCATTTGGCCCCTCGAGCCTGCTCCACCATTCAATGAGATCATGGCTGATCTGATTTTTACCTCAACTCCACTTTCCCGCCCTTTCCCCATATCCTTTGACTCCCTTGCTGATCAAAAATTTGTCTAACTCAGCCTTGAATGTATTCAATGACTCAGCCTCTACAGCTTTTTGGGGTAAAGAATTCCAAAGATTCACGACCCTCTGGGAGAAGAAATTCCTCCTCATTTCTATCTTAAACGAGTGACCCCTTATTCTGAGATTATGCCCCCTGGTTTTAGATTCCCCCATGAGGGGTAACATCCTCTCAGCATCTACCCTATCGAGTCCCCTCAGAATCTTGTATGTTTCAATAAGATCGCCTCTCATTCTTCTAAACTCCAATGAGTATAGACCCAACCTGTTCAATCTTTCCTCATAAGACAACCCTTCCATACCCAGAATCAACCTAGTAAACCTTCTCTGAACTGCCTCCAATGCAAGTATGTCCTTCCTGAAATAAGAGCACCAGAACTGTACGCAGTACTCCAGGTTTGGTCTCACCAGCACCTTGTACAGTTGTAGCATGACTTCCCTGCTTTTATACTTCATCCCCCGAGAAATAAAGGCCAATATTCCATTTGCCTTCCGGATTACCTGCTGCACCTGTATGTTGACTTTTTGTGTTTCATGTACGAGCGCACCCAGATCTCTCTGTACCGCAGCATTTTGTAGTATTTCTCCATTCAAATAATATTTTGCTTTTTTAGTTTTCCTCCCAAAGTGGATGACTTCACATTTTCCCACATTATATTCCATCTGCCAATTTTTGCCCATTCGCTTAACCTGTCAATATCCCTTTGCAGACACTTTGGGCTTCATTTTAGCACCCGCTATCGGGTGCGTTCCTGGCGGGGGGGCTCCGAAAATCGGGGAATCTCGGAGCGGGTTCAGAGCCCTGCTCCAACCCGCCCACTTCCGGGTTCCCCACAGACGCGCCGACGTGCGCGCGCAGCCCCCGCATGTGGGACTCCCGCAGGCAATTAAAGCCGGCGGGGTGCCACTTAACAATATTTATCTTGGTATTTCAGGTCATTAACAGACCTGATTAAGTGAATATGTGAGGAGGGGTGGGATTTTATTGACAACTGAGACTGTTTCCGGTACTGGGGAAAACACTCCCAGTTGAAATGGACGTGTTGCAGCTGTCAGCCTGGCAGCTGCAAAGGTCCATTTGACAGGTGGTGGGGGGAGACCCTCACCCATTGCAGGAGGCCACTCTGTCACATGGGACAAAGTTTGGCCTCCACCACCCTCCTCCTGACAAGAAAATTCACAAACTTGTACATTTACCCCGGTGTCCAGAGATATGTACCGACCTTGCGGACCCCCTCAGATGTACATCTCACGGATGGGGGGCGCTGTAGCTGCAGTCATGACCTCCTTGGAGGGTGAACAGCATCACCAGCCTCGCCAGCTACGTCGTCCACCTCTGACACGTGGAGCTCCACAACAGAGCGCTGTGACACATCCACCTGTACAGCAGGAGGGAGGGCAACCGCAAAGAGAGATGCATCGCAGAGGGCACTACCCTCGCCACAGGGTCCACAGACCGAGGCTCAGCTTCCTGGACCTCTCTGAGCAGCAGTGCACATGGAGGCTGAAAGTCACTCGACATGTAGTCGTGGACATCTGCAGCCTCCTTCATGCCGAGCTGCTTCCGGTTGGCCCGAGCACCATCTTCTTACCTGTCGCTGTCAAAGTCACCACTGCCCTCAACAACTTCTCCTCTGCATCCTTCCAGGGTGCCACCGGGGACATCGTCGACGTCTCTCAGTCGTCTGCACAAAAGAGCCCTGCAAATACACCTACACCCACTCTGCAGTGACACAATGGGTGTCATCAGTTGTGGGTCTTCATTGTGATCCTCAGGAAAGGACATTATTGCACAAACCAGACAAGATTCGCAAAGACGTGGCAGTAGTGGTGCCAATATAATATGTAATGTGAGTTGGTCAGAAATTCAATATAAATAAAAACCATGACAAACCCTCAAACACCTTGTGCATCCCCTTCATGCTCATGACACGTTTGCCTTACGCTGCCTACTGCACGTATGTGATGCATGCCCTGTGGCTGCAGCACGGGTAGTGGCAGGTTGAGTGAGGCTGACTGTGAAAGAGATGCACGAGAGGGTGAGTATGAGATAGAGCCATGAGATTGTTTGAGGATTGGGTTGAGTGGTAGTGGCGGGATGAGTACTGGCGAGGTGAGTAAGTGCAGGTAAGATGAGGATGAGCTTTGAATGGGTGTGAGGGGTGATGTGACAGAGTAGTGTTGGCAGTGCAGAAGGAGATGTGGGGTGGGGGCGGTGATGTGGCAGATTGAGTGTAGGGGAATGAGTAAGTGTACTCACTTTGGCTGACCTACTGAGGTCATTGGAGCGCCTCCTGCACTGTATGCAGGTGGGCGATATGTTGGTGGTGCTGGTGACCTCCTCTGCCACCTCGAGCCAGGCCTTCCTGGTGGCAGGGGCAGGCCGCTTCCTCCCGCCCGCCGGGGGGAAGAACTCTGTCCTCCCCCTCCTCCTCACCCCATCCAATGATACCTGGAGTGAGGCATCATTAAACTGGGAGCAGCCTTCCCCCTGGGCTGCTCCATGCTGTAATTTTTCCTATTTGTTGCAGCATCTGTCAGTGGAGGACTGCCCCTTTAAATAGAGCTTCTCCAGCTGACAGAGCTTACTGCGCATGCGCAGCCCGCCCGACGCGCAGATCAGCAGTGGGGAACCCGGAAGACCAGGTAAGTGGATCTAATTAGGCTGCGATCGCGCACGGGGGGGGGTGGGGGGGCTGTGGGCAGACTGATTTTGCCGGGCGCGTGGCCCCCCCGCCACGAACCCGCAGCCCTGGTAACATCGAGCCCTTTGTGTCCTCATTGCAACTTGCTTTTCCACCTATCTTTGTATCATCAACAAATTTGGCTACACGACACTCAGTTCCTTCATCCAAGTCATTGATATATATTGTAAATAGTTGAGGCCCCAGCACTGATCCCTGCGGCACCCCACTAGTTACAGATTGCTATTTTGAAAATGACCCTTTTATCCCAACTCTTTGTTTTCTGTTAGTTAGCCGTCCTCTATCCATGCCAGTATATTACCCCCAACACCATGAGCTCTTATCTTGTGCAGTAATCTTTTATGTGGCACCTTATCGAATGCCTTTTGGAAATCCAAACATACTGCATCCATTGGTTCCCCTTTATCCATCCTGCCCGTTACTTCCTCAAAGAACTCTAATAAATTTGTCAGGCACGATTTCCCCTTTATAAAACCATGTTGACTCTCCTTGATTGTATTATGAGTCTCCAAATGTCCTACTACTACTTCCTCAATAATGGATTCTAGCATTTTCCCAATGACAAATGTTAGGCTAACTGGTCTATAGTTACCTGCTTTCTTTCTCACTCCCTTCTTGAATAGGGGTGTTACGTTTGCGGTTTTCCAATCCGCTGGGACCTTTCCAGAATCTAGTGAATTCTGGAAGATTACAACCAATGCATCCACTATTTCTGTAGCCACTTCCTTTAAGACCCTCGGATGCAAGCCATCAGGTCCAAGGGACTGGTCAGCCTTTAGACCCATTAGTTTACCTAGTACTTTTTCTCTAGTGATAGTGATTGTTTTTAGTTCCTCCCTCCCCTTTGCCCCTTGATTTTCTACTATTATTGGTATATTATTTGTGTCTTCTACTGTGAAGATAGATACAAAATATCTGTTCAATTCCTCTGCCATTTCCTTGTTTTCCATTATTATTTCCCCAGTCTCGTCCTCTAAGGGACCAATGTTTACTTTAGCTACCCTCTTCCTTTTTATATACTTGTAGAAGCTTTTACTGTCAGTTTTTATATTTCTTGCTAGTTTACTCTCATAATTTATTTTCTCCCTCTATTATTCTTTTAGTCATCCTTTGCTGGTTTTTAAAGTTTTCCCAATCTTCGGGCTTACCAGTAATCTTTGCCATGTTGTATGCTTTTTCTTTTAACCTGATACCATCCTTTACTTCCTTAGTTAGCCATGGTTGGTTCACCCTTTTTGTGGAGTCTTTCCTCCTCACAAGGATATATTTTTGTTGCGAGTCATAAAATATCTTTTTAAATGTTTGCAACTGCTTATCCACCATCATACCATCTAATCTGTTTACCCAGTCCACTTTAGCCAATTCCGCCCTCATTCCTTTATAATTGCCCTTATTTAAGTTTAATACAGTAGTTTCAGACCTAAGATCCTCGCTCTTAAACTGGATGTGAAATTCTATTATGTTATGATCACTGCTTCCCAAGGGATCCTTTACTTTGAGATCATTAATTAATCCGGTTTCGTTACCCATTACCAGATCCAAAATGGCCTGTTCCCTGATTGGTTCCCCGACGTATTGGTCTAAGAAACAGTCTCTAATACACTCTATGAACTCCTCCTCAGGGCTATTTTTGCCAATCTGATTTGTCCAATCTATGTTAAAGTTAAAATCGCCCATGATTATTGCATTACGTGTTCCCGATCTCCAGCCGTACTCTCGGCAGAAAATCAGTAGAAACTCCAGCGAAATAGCATGATTGGGTGTTTATACCTTTCCTCCGGGGCTTCGCTGATCTTCTGCTGAAGTTATGATGGAAGAAAACGGAACCCCAGCAGAAATTCTACCCCAATGACCGGAAAATCTAGAATTCCATGAATCGAGTGCATGGACCTCTGTGCTCTATTCTCCGACCAGTGCTCCCATTGAATGAGACTCCATGCCAGGAGCAGAGTCTTTCAGTCTTGGACTCTAAACCATAACCTCAGGCTCCAGGCCTGTGCCCTGCAACAACCTGAACAAAATCCAAATATGATGGGACCTAAAGGAAACTGACCACATAATCTGACACAGCTCAGCTCATTCAACTCTGATTGATATCTGTGAGTCTGTATTTAGAAATATATAGCGCCTTTCATGACCTCAGGACGTCCCAAAGCATTTTACAGCCAATGAGGTACTTTTGAAGTGTAGTCACTGTTGTATTGTAGGGAACTAGCTTAAAAATTATTTAAGTATCAGGCAGGCCTCCATGTTAATTTGTTTTTTCCAATATTTTAAAAAACTGAACTTTGACCATCAGCGATTGGATAAACACAGCTCAGATCCCAACATTGTACAACACATGTACAGCTCACAAATGCATCTGAACATACTTATGACTGCGTTTCTCAGAGTTACTTCAAGAGGCTGTAAACATGGCTGGCTGGAAGACATGTCAAATCACACCTGTTATGGGACACTCATCTAAGTTTAGAAATATATCTTTTGACGTACATCACTCTGAAAAATACACGCTGTTCCGTGGAGCTGAAAATTTGTGATCCTAATTCCACCACCACAACAATGGTGAAGTGGGACCTCTTCTGCACCAGAAATTGAAAAGCCTAATCTGTTGGCGGGCACCTGCATCAGTGCCAGTGCAGCTGGGGCACCCGCTAGGTGAGAGGGCAGAAAATTGCATTGTTAGACAGCCGCTGAAGCCCCGGGCTGGTAGGTCAGCCTTTGTGGTCAGGTGCCGTAAAGATTCCGGCCTCTCCTGCTTTGGTTGGCCCAACTTCCGCCGCCTTCATGTGGGTCTATAGTATATCGGGGTAATCAGAATTGCACTGGCGGGAATTCCGGTGTATGAAGTCATCCCATCAGTCTTACCTTTTTTTTCTGCCGCCACCTGGAAAGGAGGAAAATGAAAGAAATGCCTCCCCTCCTCCGCCTGAGGAAACCCCCGGCATAGAGCAAATGGGGCAGAGACACAGCACCAACCCCCAATTTCCGCTCACACTAGCCCCCCGTCTGCCCCAATAATGGCACCAGTAGACCAGGAGCCCTGAGGAAATTCAGTGACAGTATATTGAGACGGGCTTCTGATTTCTATCTCACTACCAAACATTTCCTGAAGGGAGTAGAAAATTCACTGGGGCTGCTCTGCTGAAGTGGGGATTGAGGCAATTGTTTGGGATAAGTGAAGAGCTTTTCTCCACAACCAGTATCCCTCATCTTGGTAAACACACAAAAAAAGCAAACAGCTTCTGTAGGATTTTTGTAAGAGACTCTCATCTTTTGTAGTGCCAGCGAGGCAATGCTCAGAAAACATAATATGCTTGCTCAAAATCAATTTTTGTAAATATTTGGCAAATGCAAAAGAAAGCACACAAGTAAGAGTTGCATCATAAAAATCTGTAAATGCCATTACATGCCTGCAAGACATATGAAAATTGGTTCCTAAATGTTTTGATAACTGATGCGGACTATCAGATGACAGTAAGTTTTTTAGCCATAGAAAGTTCACTCGTAAATCGTCCTTTTCACTGAGCACCCTGCAGAGAACGTTCAGGGTCTAAAATAAGCACATGTGAGACTCATTACTCAGCAATAATAACATAATGGTATTTTTTGTTTTTATTTTTCTTAAGCTAGCAGGAGTTTTTACTTGTAATTAAAATAAATGTAGTAAAATCACAACATCTTCGAACAACATAAGCATAAATAGCAAAAGTAAGGAAGCACTCTGGTGTTTGTACCTCTGACCAATCCAATGCAACCCACTGTGGTGGGCAGGACTGGTTGTTACAGGGCTCTTTCTCAATAGGCCTGTGTGTTAGACAGTGGCTGTCATCTAGGGTTTCTTCCTCAGAGGGTCCAATTTTCCTAATGCACAATACAGTTCGTATACGCATTCCGCCATCGCATGTTTTGCTGCATTCTGACCAATCTCCAATAAACCATCTGAAAGTCAGAGAAGATAAGCTTAGGATCATAGAATCTTACAGCACAGAAGGAGGCCATTCAACCATCGTGCCTTTTGAGTGGAACTTTATCGAGAGTGCTTTTTGGAAGTCTCGGGTCACTTGGGTTTCCACATTTCACTGGGGAGGTCACTTCCTCCAAAAGGTTGGGCAGGCAGGATTTTCCTCTTCTGAATCCATGCTGAGTGCTGTTTACTAGGTTATTATTGTACAGATGATCCTCAAGTGTACTCTTGGTGATCAATTCCATTATTTTGCTTGGTGTTGAAGTAAAACTAATGGGTCTGTAGTTTCCTGCATCTGCTTTGCCACCCTTTTCGAACATTGGCACCACATTTTGCAACTGTCTGCCCTTGTGAAAACTTGGGGGGAGCAATCATTCAGAATATTAACTATCTTATGGTCATCCTCTGTTTCAGCCCCATTTGCATCTTTTATCGTCCTTGCCAATTCTCTGACTGCCCTCTTACTGCTGAAGTATTGAAAGAAATCTTACTGTTATGTTATAGTCTGTGGCTGTGTTTTTCTCCAAGTCTCTCCCTTGCCCCTCTGATCACCTTTTTAATATGTTTCTCCAAGTTCCT
This sequence comes from Heptranchias perlo, assembly GCF_035084215.1. NCBI lineage: Eukaryota > Metazoa > Chordata > Chondrichthyes > Hexanchiformes > Hexanchidae > Heptranchias > Heptranchias perlo. The sequence continues at coordinate 72,734,312 of NC_090325.1, forward strand.
ACGTTCATTCCAGTCAGCTCTTTTCTCCTTGTATTATTTATACAGGTTGCTCTTCCTCTTTATTTTGCTTTTGATTTAGGGTCATACTTGTTTAGTCTAAGCTTGCTGACCTTAGGCATGCGTTTATCCTGCATGCTCAGCAGTATGTATATTCCACTTATCTACTGAAATGTTGTGGAACAAGCCCTGCCAATCAACTTGCTTAAGCTGTTTCCTCATTGCTTTTAAATGAGCCATTTTAGAATTAAATACCTTGCTCCTGGCCCTTCGTATTTCTAGATCCCAGTACACGTCGAACTTGGTCACTCTGTGGTCACACTCCCCTAATGATGTATGTTCTCTGGGTCACTTACCATACCATTACAAATTCAATATGTTCACCGTCTCTCATGGCTTTCTTGACATGCACTGCTTGGGTATTACCAAATTATTGAAATCGCCCAGTAAAATAACTTTCCTGTTTACATATACCCTTCTTATGTCTTAATAGAGTAAACTGTCTTCTTTCTTGTTCTGACTTGGTGGTCTGTAGTATAACCCTAGTGTGTTTTGTCTTTCACATTGAAGATATCTAACCAGAGGAGTTCATTTTGTAACTTTTCAACTCCCACAGGATCAACTTAATTAACCTCCCATGTGTCTCTGACATATAGGGCTACACTTCCCCCTTTCCTGTCTGCTACATATTTTCTGAACACTGTATACTCCTGTATGTTGTATTCATTACCACGATCTAGAGTCAACCATGTTTCTGATATTCTTATCACATTGTGTTCCTTACTGCTACAACAGTCTCCAGTTCCAGCAACTCATATCCAAAGCTTCTAGTATTCATGTATACACATTTTAATTGTAGATTTGCCTCCTTTCTTGGCCCTGTGTCTGTCTGTTCATGGTAGCTGGCTCCTGTTTGTCTCTAAGTTTGCGTGCCCATATGTGTATGTTGACTACCTTCCACCCTGTGATCAGTCTTGTCTGGGATCTAATTTCCTCTCTGCCTTCCCCCCTGCCTATCTGGTTTAAATTATTCTTGCTAGCTGTCTCCATGTTCCTTGGAAGTCTCATTGTTCCTGCTTTGTTTAGGTGCAAGCTGTCTCTCCTGTACTGTCCCAGAAATACTCCCAGTTACTTATAAAGGTAGCATTACATTCACACTGCCACTTATTTACATCCTTAAATTTCTTCATTAACCCTCTTCTTTACCAAATACCAGAATACACCAAAGAACATTACTTTGCATTCCTTTTCTTTGAGTTCTAAAGCAATCCTCACATACAAGGTGTTCAGGAAAGATAGGGAAGGAAAGAAAGGGGGGAGGGAGGGTGGCAGTATTGATTAAGGAGAATATTGCAGAGAGGGTATCCTGGAGGGGTCAAGGACAAAATCTATTTGGTTAGAGTTAAGAAATAAAAGAGGTGCCATTACACTTCTGGGTGTATTCTATAGGCCACCAACTAGTGGGAAGGATACAGAGGAGTAAATGTGCAGGGAAATTACAGAGAGGTGCAAAAGCCATAGAGTAGTGATAACTGGGGACTTCAGCTATCCAAATATAGACTGGGATAACAATAATAATAATATAAGGGGCAAAGAGGGAGAGGAATTTTTGAAATGTGTCCAGGATAACTTTCTTAACCAGTACGTTTCCAGCCCAATGAGGAAGGAGGCATTGCTGGACTTGGTTCTAGGGAATGAGACGGGCCAAGTGGAGCAAGTGTCAGTGGGAGAGCATTTAAGGAGCAGCGATCATAGTATCATAAGGTTTAGAATAGCGATGGAAAAGGACTCTGACCACTCTAAAGTAAAAATACTCAATTGAAGGAGGACCAATTTCAATGGGATGAGAACAGATCTGGCCCAGGTAAATTGGAATCAAAGATTGGCAGGCAAAACTGTAATTGAACAGTGGGCAGCCTTTAAGGAGGAGATGGTCCGGGTACAGTCTAGGCACATTCCCACAAGGCAGAAAGGTAGGGCAACTAAAGCCAGAGCTCCCTGGATGACAAAGGAGATAGAGAGTAAGACGAAATGGAAAAAAGGGGCATATGACAGATGTCAGGTTGATAATACAAGTGAGAACCAGGCAGAATATAGAAAGTTCAGAGGAGAAGTGAAAAAGGAAATAAGAGGGGCAAAGAGAGAGTATGAGAATAGACTGGTGGGCAACATAAAAGGGAATCCAAATGTCTTCTACAGGCATGTAAACAGTAAACGGGTAGTAAGAGGAGGCCTGGGGCCATCAGGGACCATAAAGGAGATCTACTCATGGAGGCAGAGGGGATGGCCGAGGTACTAAATGAGTACTTTGCATCTGTCTTTACCAAGGAAGAAGATGCTGCCAGAGTCTCAGTAAAGGAAGGTATAGTTGAGATACTGAATGGGCTAAAAATTGATAAAGAAGAGGTACTTGAAAGGCTAGCTGTACTTAAAGTAGATAAGTCAGCCGGTCCAGATCAGAAGCATCCTAGGCTGCTGAGGGAAGTAAGGGTGGAAATTGCAGAGGTACTGGCCATAATCTTTCAAACATCCATAGAAATGAGAGTGGTGCCAGAGGACTGGAGAAATGTAAATGTTATACCCTTGTTCAAAAAAGGGTGTAAGGATAAACCCAGCAACTATAGGCCAGTCAGTTTAACCTCAGTGGTGGGTAAACTTTTAGAAATGATAATCCAGGACAGAATTAACGGTCACTTGGACGAGGGTGGATTAATTAGGGAAAGCCAACACGGATTTGTTAAAGGCAAATAGTGTTTAACTAACCTGATAGAGTTTTTTGATGAGGTAACAGAGAGGGTAGATGAGGGCAATGCAATTGATGTGGTGTATATGGGTTTTCAAAAGGCGTTTGATAAAGTGCCGCAAGGTAGGCTTATCATCAAGATTGAGGCCCATGGAATAAAGGGGGCAGTAGCAACATGGATACAGAATTAGCTAAGGGACAGGGAACAGAGAGTAGTGGTGAACGGTTGTTTTTCGGACTGGATGGAGGTGTACAGTGGTGTTCCCCAGAGGTCAGTGCTGGGACCATTGCTTTTCTTGATATATATTAATGACTTGGACTTGGGAGTACAGGGCACAATTTCAAAATTTGCAGATGACACAAAACTTGGAACGGTAGTCAACAGTGAGGAGGATAGTGATAGACTTCAAGAGGATATAGACAGGCTGGTGGCATGGGCGGACACGTGGCAGATGAAATTTAATGCAGAAAATTGCGAAGTGATACATTTCGGTCGGAAGACCGAGGAGAGGCAATATAAACTAGAGGGCACAATTCTAAAAGGGGTACAGGAACAGAGAGATCTGGGGGTATATGTGCACAAATCGTTGAAGGTGGCAGGGCAGGTTAAGAAAGTGGTTAAAAAAGCATACAGGATCCTGGGCTTTATGAATAGAGACACAGAGTACAAAAGTATGGAAGTCATGATGAACCTTTATAAAACACTGGTTCAGCCACAACTGTAGTACTGTGTCCAGTTGTGAGCACCGCACTTCAGAAAAGATGTGAAGGCCTTAGAAAGGTTGCAGAAGAGATTTACTCGAATGATTCCAGGGATGAGGGACTTCAGTTATGCGGATAGACTGGAGAAGCTGGGGTTGTTCTCCTTGGAACAGAGACTGTTGCGAGGAGATTTGATAGAGTTATTCAAAATCATGAAGGGTCTAGACAGAGTAGATAGAGAAAAACTGTTCCCAGTGGCAGAAGGGTCAAGGACCAGAGGACATAGATTTAAGGTGATTGGCAAAAGAACCAAAGGTGACATGAGGAAAACCTTTTTACACAGCGAGTGTTTAGGATCTGGAATGGACCGCCCGAGGGGGTGGTGGAGGCAGATTCAATCATGGCCTTCAAAAGGGAACTGGATAAGTACTTGAATGGAAAAAAATTGCAGGGCTACGGGGAAAGGGCAGGGGAGTGGGACTAGCTGGATTGCTTTGCATAGAGCCGGCGTGGACTCGATGGACCAAATGGCCTCCTTCCGTGCTGTAACCTTTCCATGATTCTATGGGATTGTAAAGCCTGCATATTATTTCTGCATATATGTTTGCCCCTACATGAATTATCATGACTGGGTCCCTTCATGTCCACTTCGATTAGCCCGTCTAACTTTTCCTCAATGTGCATTGCTCTCACTCCAGGTAACCAAGTCACCATTCTATAGGTACTGTCCTCATTATGCATCAGGATATCCACATTCCTGAGCAAAGAGTTCCTGTGCCAAGTACATTATAGGGCTGATTCATGGGTGTGTGATTCTCCCTGCAGGAGCTCCCTCTATGCGATGCACTCAGACATTTCCTTCATGCCCAACAACAACAAATTGCATTTATGTAGCACCTTTAAAGTAATAAAACGTCCCAAGATGCTTTCACAGGAGCGTTATCAGACAAAATTTGACACAGATCCATGTGAGGAGATATTAGGACAGGTGAACGAAAGCTTGGCCAAAGAGGTGGATTTTAAGGAGGGTCTTAAAAGAGGACAGAGAGGTAGAGAGGCGGGAGGGAATTCCAGAGCTTAGGGTTTAGGCAGCTGAAGGCACGGCTGCCAGTGGCGATAAAAGGTGAATCTGCCCCATGATTCCTATCTCGTCGTTCAGCTTTTAAATTGCATTAGAAGAAAACGCTGTTACTGGCTTGTACAATGCACAAAAGTATAAAGAAAAAATTCTGCAAACTTACTCTGGTGGACACGGCTCAGTGTTGCAAGCTCTTTGAGTTTCTGGTGGCTTACTGTCAGGGTCACAATAACTATTCTGGACAATGGAATTGTCATCTAATCTTTTACAAACTACTTCTTGCTTCTGTGCACCTGTAAAATAAGAAGTATTTTTAACCTTTTTATCAAGATTAGCACATTCTTTAAATAACAATTTCTAGACATAATCATGATAAATAAATTGTAATTCTTAGGGATTTGCTGGCATTCTTAAAAAAGTATTCATATTTTATTTGATATATAGTAGTATATTCTGAATCTGCCTAGGTGTGCAATATGTATAGTCACTAGAAACGTAACATTATCCAAGTCCTTCATGCATGACGAAATACCTTGCATGCCACAAGCACGCATCAATAAATCGTGGGTCGTGGGCCCCCAATTTTTTGATATATGCTTGCGATATGTGGACTCGGAGGAAGTATCTTTATTTCTAAATATTAATCATATTGAAGGTAAATATATTTGGTTTGGGGGCCTCTGTGTGCATGAGGTGTTGTAATACGTGTACATGTAAAGCCCAAAAAGAATGGGGAATCTGTGGCAAAAAGAAATTGCTGCAAATACTCAGCAGGTACATCATCTCTTGAACAGAGAAAATATAGCTTTATATTTCAGGTGCAGAACCATCATCATAACCGGAGAAATGCATGTTATTCTTTTAACTTCTATTAAAGAATGGCCACGATTATGTCTGAGTAAGTTGGCTGCACAGGTAAGCAGCCCATTGCTACTGAAGACTGTTGGTTGAATGCTTCAATGGTACTGGAGGAATATTGAGCATTTGACATCAGAAACATTGTATCAAAGCAAAATGAGTTGCTCATTCTGATGGAAAATGTGAATATTACTTTGAAATATTATCAAAAAATGCAGGGGCATAGGTTGTCTTGTTTATATTATAACTTGAATTAGATTTATTTTCTGTTTAAATTATATACCTAAGATCTTAGTTACCTTACAGTCTATAACATCATCTAAAATACAATGGCCCTGAATTTCCAAGAGGTTGCCCTGACCACCTGTCGTAACTTCGGCGGGTGATTGGCAGAACCCCTGGAGAAATGGTGTAATCGGCTGTTTTCACCATTTCTCCAGGGGTTCTACTGACATCCCGCCGAAGTTATGGCAGGAAATCGAGAGAATCCCCATGGGAATTTAGGGCCAGTAAATTTAATTTTACTTAAATGCCACTACAAATTTGGAAATTTTATGAAATTTTCAAAATGTGTTCAAATCAGAATAGGATCATCTTTATAAAGTAATGCTGTTTAAAATTAAGGGAAACGTTGCACAATGCAAAACATTTCAGAAATGTAAAGCCATTTTCTCATGTACAATCCAGTTGTCTCTCAACTTTGTCAATTATTTATCAAAAATTAAGATGCAACAATCTGAATACTGAAACCACATAAATCAGGAACAATTCAATAATCCAGTGTACATACTAGATATGATTCACTCTTTTTAGAAAAAAAATCCCTTAAATTTTCCCCTCCTCTCCAGAAAATACTGACTCTCGTTAGGGTTCAGTTTCAAAGGTGCTCCAGTAGTTCAACCAAGTGGCCATTTTCCCACTGTTATTCAACTGTGGAGGGCGTCAGAGTCGATCCCGATTTTGTTGTCACTTGACATCCACACATGCACACTTTCCAGTCAGGGTCATGATTCGTAGCAGGAACCATGGCTGATTGTTCCCTCCTTAGCCTCTGTGTACAACTGCTGCTCGGCTGAGTTCAAATAGCTCAGCACAGGATGGGATTTGAACCGAGGATATTGTGGTGTGTATGGATTACTGCTACACTAGCCAATGCTTTTGCCTACTAGACCATTGGAGAAACTATAATCAACTCTTAATAAGATTTCTCCTTTCTTTTCTTCTGAAGTGTAATACTTAATAAAGCTAATGAGAACTAGTCAGTATAGATAATATTGTGAAATGCATAATAATCAGATTTATGTACATTCTCAGGAGGAACTATAACAGCTGATTTGAATATACCCTGCAAAGATCACATAGGCGCACAGGTGCACTGCTATGGCAGTTTTACATAAAATCATAAAACCTGCGTTAAGAATCGGTGATTATCAATAATTCTGCAGTATTTATGCACTTCTACCTCCAGCACAGGTGGCTGAGCATTCTGACCATGGCAGATGATGCCATGCAAATCCCACTTCTGTATCACCACTACCAGTTCGAGTGATTGGAACGTTAAACTTGTACCGAATTCCCTGGTTTGGTTCTTGTAGAAGCACCTATGGCAAAACAAAACAGATCAGACAGACTTGAGTCTAGAACCCCGCTTAAAAGGTTTATGTACACATAACACCATTACATGTAACTTTAAATACTACAACAACCTCTTTCATCTCATTACATTATTTAGAGAAAAATAAAAACAAGAAATTATTTTTCTCTTTTGGCGACTTGCTCTGTGCTAATCAAGGTGAGGGATGTCAGTGCCACAGAATTGTATACTTTATCCATTTTTGTCACCCAGTATTAGCACTGAGATCTCCCAGATCAGAGACAGAGTAAAGGGCCTGGAATTGCTCAGGATTTCTGACACACTGGGGCCATTATTGGGGCAGGTGGGGCTAATGGGCAGAAATTGATGATGGGGCCCATTTCCACCGGGTCTCTGCTCCATTTTGGCCATGCCTGTGATTACAGAAGGAGTGCAGGAGGGCAATTCTCGAGTGCACCTCTCCTTTGCTGGTGATAGGATGACACCATCCAGCAGAATTCCTGCCAATTCTGCCTCTGATGCCCCCCTCCCTCAGCCTGCTGGGCTGCATGAAGCAGGTGTACAGTACTTGGCAGGTTGTGGAAGTGGGGACACCAAATTTTGAAGGCCAGTTTCCCTATAGCAGTCTGTCACAAAACGATTCACTTCCGTAAGGAAAGTGGCCTTCATGGAAAAGAGCCAACTCTTTGAGCTGTGAAACTTCCTCAGCCCCACCTGCTGGCACTCGACTCCATTGGCTGGCCTACGCTACTATTTCTACTCCCCAATCCACCGAGCTCCCCACTTTATATAAATACCCTAACCCCAGGAATTTGGATGGGGTTATGGGCTCCTGGAGCCATCAGGTGGAAATCCCATCCCACCTTAATTATGGTGGCCCTGCTGCCCCAAGGAAATTTAATGCCAAGCTCTTTTTACTCTACTGTAACCATGCTTCGCTACTTTTAATGAGCACCACACTACTGCATTAGTGTAAATGTTTCCACTTCTCAAAATTCATTTCACATAGGATTCTTGCAGTCAGGAGAGAGAGATTTTCACTCCATCAGTCCAGAGTGGAATCAAAGTCACAGCCCAGACGTGAAAGTCCAATACACTATTATACTGACCACCTTGTCTCCAAAATCTAATATTGTTTTTTTAACTACTCGACACTTTTAACCTTTTAGGTTGTGGTTGTATAGTTGAAAACCGCATGAGGCAAGAAAATGGTGTATTGCAGTTCTCGTGTTAAACAGATGCCTCCGACCTTTGGTAATATCAACAACAAAGAGGGGTCTTGGAAGCAGAGTTCCAAGACTTTTGAGGTACATCTTTAATAACTTGTGGGTTTTTGTGGTAATCTGGCAGCTGTATGGTGGGAGGGGAAAATTCACACAGTGGGGGTTAAATTGGATAAGGCCCGAAACAGGATGCAGGTGTCATGGTGCCCGATTAGCCCGCACCTGGTGGTTCTGACACAGGCAGCACGTTAGATTCAAGCTGCCTCCTTATTTACGAACATACAAATTAAGAGCAGAAGTAGGCCATTCGGCCCTTCGAGCCTGCTCTGCCATTTGATAAGATCATGGCTGATTTGATTGTGACTTCAATTCTACTTTCCCGTCTACCTACTATAACCTTTGATTCCCTTGTTAATCAGGAATCTATCTAACTCAGCCTTAAAAATATTCAATGACCCTGCCTCCGCCGCTCTCTGAGGAAGGGAGTTCCACAGACTCACGACCCTCTGAGAGAAAAAAATTCTCCTCATCTCCATCTTAAATGGGAGACCCCTTATTTTTAAACTGTGTCCCCTAGTTCTAGTCTCTCCCACAAGGGGAAACATCCTCTCAGCATCTACCACTTCAGGTTCCCACAGGATCTTATATGTTTCAATAAGATCACCTCTCATTCTTCTAAACTCCAGTGTATACAGGCCCAATTTGTCCAACCTTTCCTCATAAGATAAACCCCTCATCCCAGGAATCAGTCGAGTGAACCTTCTCTGAACCATCTCCAAAGCAATTATGTCCTTTCTTAAATAAGGAGATCAAAACTACACACAGTATTCTAGATGTGGTCTCACCAATGCCCTGTACAACTGTAGCAAAACATTTCTACTTTTATGTTCCATTCCCCTTGCAATAAATGACAACATTCCATTTGCCTTCCTAATCACTTGCTGTACCTGCATACTAACTTTTTGTGATTCATGTACTAGGACACCCAGATCCCTCTGTACCTCAGAGTTCTGCAATCTCTCTCCATTTAAATAATATATTGCTTTTCTATTCCTCCTGACAAAGTGGACAAGTTCACATTTTCCCACATTATACTCCATCTGCCAAATTTTTGCCCACTCACTTAACCTATCTATATCCCTTTGCAGACTCCTCATGTCCTCTTCACAACTTACTTTCCTACCTACCTTTGTGTCATCAGCAAATTTAGCAACCACACATTCAGTCCCTTCATCCAAGTCATTGATATAGATTGTAAATAGTTGAGGCCCAAGCACTGATCCCTGTGACACTCCACTCGCCAACCTGAAAATGACCCATTTGTGCCTACTCTCTGTTTCCTGTTAGATAACCAATCCTTTATCCATGCTAATATGTTATCCCCTACACCATGAGCTCATATTTTGTGTAGTATCCTTTGATGTGGAACCTTGTCAAATGCCTTCTGGAAATCCAAGTACACCACATCCACAGGATCCCCTTTATTCACGTTGCTTGTTACTTCCTCAAAGAACTCTAATAAATTAGTCAAACATGATTTCCCTTTCACAAAGCCATGTTGACTCTGCCTGATTTCATTGAGATTTTCTAAGTGCCCTGCTATAACCTCCTGAAAAATAGATTCTAGCATTTTCCCTATGATATTTACCTGATTGAAGCACAGCATGGAGGTCTGGCTGTGACGTTCTCTCCAGCTTCAGCATTTCTCTCCAGCAGGGGGCCCAAATCTCGCGTGAGTTGCTCACACCTCTTATAGGCAGTCTGCACCTCTTAAAGGCAGCCTGCACCTCTTAAAGGCAGCCTGCACCATATATATACGTGCAAAAGATAAGATACTAGTCCGCACGGAGTCTGAATGGAGATCAGACATCGTACATGTAAAACACAGATGCAGGTTCCATCCATATGTTTACAAACTGATGAGTTATGTTAAAACACTGAATAAAGGTTGTGCACTACTAAATCCCACATCCTCCAATCTGCACATCAGACCTCACCAATCTGCCGATCTGAGTCTGTACCAGGCCTGCGAGAGAGCGTGCGCCAAGGTTCTCTGATGATGCACTACAGGCTTTGGCGCAAGAGGTGGACAGAAGGAGGGGTATCCTATATCCGCAGGGGGGCAAGAGGCCCTCCAGACATATGCTCAAGAGGCAGTGGCAGGCAGTAGGGTACAAAGTCAATTCCAGGCAAATAGCACCACGAACATGGATGAACAGGAAGAAGTTCAATGCTTTGATACAAATGGTTAAGGTGAATGAGGTCAACTGTCAAGTGGCATCTCCTACCAACTACACCACTAGCTGCATCCACTGCTCCATGCACTACACCCCCCATCACCCACCTACCAACAAACTCTTTCAATCAGTACTCAACTCTTCCAATCAGATGCATCCTCTCACGTTCACACATTACCAATGTTTCAAGCCGCACACCCACAACTCACAGGTCACATACACTGGCAGCTATTCAACCATGACAGGCACATCATCCAAACATCCTACAGGACACTCACCGACACACGTCCCGCTTTCTCGCAGGAGAAGGTGGCTCATAACAGGAGGCATCAAGTGGCAGTGGCATTTAGCCCCATGAGCCTATTCTGCCGTTCAATGCGATCATTGCTCATCTGTGACTTCACCCCATACACCCGCCTTTGCCCCATATCCCTTAATACCCTTGGTTAACAAAAATCCATCAATCTCAGACTTAAAATTAACAATTGAGCTAGCATCAACCACCATTTGCAGAAGAGAGTTCCAAACTTCTCCCACCTTTTACGTGTAGAAGTGTTTCCTAACTTCACTCCTGCAAGTCCTGACTCTTAATGTTAGGCTATGTCCCCTAGTCCTAGTATTCAAGTATAGGAGACCTCCAAAAACAGGTACAACTGCATCAGCAGCCAGAAGCAATAATCCAGTAACTAAACTGTAAATTCTGCATGGTCCCTTTAAATAGCACTGGTGGGGGTCCTCCAGGCTGTCTAAGACATGTTCAGATGGTTGCGATTAAGACCGTTGGCCGCAGCGTTAAGTGCCAAAATGGTGTCTATCCCTTTAAATTAGGGTTGCACACTGATCTAATGCACACTCTCCTTGCTTTACTGCAGTCGGCGTTTGTTATCTGCGCCTGCGCAAACCACTTTACCAAGATGCCATCCGGCGCACATCACGCTAGAATCATGGGCACGCATTCCAGATGCCATTTTGGAACTTCAGTAGGCTGCGTGGCGCCTACATAAGGGGCGCTACACAGCTGAATTTCTAGCCCGGTAAGTCAAAAGGTGTGAGAAAAAGACCAGCAAAGCATATGGGCTGGGTGGGGAGAGTTACCCAGATAAAGGTTCTGTACACGAATGTACGTAACATAAGAAATAAAACATGCGAGTTAGAAGCACAAATCTAGATTCTAGCTATAAGCTTGGCATGATTGGGAGCTAAGTATTCCAGATTTTCAGAAAGGACAGGGAAATTGGAAAAGGAGGGAGAGTGGTGATATTGATTTTTTAAAAATCACTATTACAGCAGTAGAAAGAAGGGATTTTAGTAAGGGTGATTGGGCAGTGGAAACATGATGGGTAGAGTTGGAACAGCAAAGGATGCAAAACTCTGGCAGGGGCTGTCTACAGACCTCCTTTGGTGGCGGGGGGCAGAGGGGGGGGGTGTGTATATATGGAGATCAGGGAAGCATGCAGCAAAAACAATGTGGTTATAACGGGAGATTTTAATTTTCATATAAACTATGAAAAGAAGAACAGCTCAAGCAGAAAAGACAATGGCCTAGAAATTGGATCATGCCCAAACTGGGGCACAATCACGGTGCACTGCACACTATAAAGTGCTAATTGAAGCCAGCGGCAGGACCACAGCAAATTGGCCCATCGGCCTCATTAACATAGTACCGGCGAGCTGTGGGCATCATTTGGAGCCTCAAAGGCAGCTCGCTGGTTGCAGGGGGAGCAGCAAGATTGTCCATTTCGGAATCCAACCAAGGGTCTCAGGAGAGTCTGGGGATGGGGGGAAGGGGGAGGGAGAGGCAATCGAGAGGGCAGACAAGTGGCTGCTGACAGTGGGGCGCAGTTTTAATGTGGAGCCGTGAGGGCCAATCCTGCTTCTCGTGGTCCCACAATAAGGGTTGTGAAGTTGTAAAATTATCCCTATTACTTTAATATCAACACACGGATAGAGGAATTTCATACCAGGTTGTTAATGCATTCGTTACTAATATTGCACTAAGTGATTTCATCTGTAAAGAATTCAACTTTTTCTCCAACCAAAGGTTAAATGGAGTTTCACAGGCCTGCTGGTACAGCTGGCAAGGACATTTGTCTCCGTCACTACAATTCTCCTCTGAAAAACCATGGTCAAAGCCAGCTGGAAGAAAAGGAGCAGACTTACTAACAGATGTTAAGGGTCAAATGTTAACTGAGTGCTGGGTTCTACCTAAGGTTCCAATTAAGGTGATTCCACAATCCACAGATTCAACATTTAAAGGACAAGAAAGTTATTTTTAACTGTTAAGATTACAAGGTGCAAGAATTAGTCATGTTTTGTGGCCAGAGGGAAAGAACGCAGAAATGGGGCCAGTTATGAAATACTTGTCCCAGGTCTCCCTGTAGTAACAAAATGAGTCCTTTTATTTAATTTTATGTTTTTTATTAATTAGCTGTGCTCTGGATTGGTCCAGTAGCACATTCTTGATCACTTCCAAATTTTATCCAGAATAATTTACATTCACCGTTCAACCTCTCCTACTTGGTGAAGTTGTTGATAGACAGAAGTGAAAATTGTTCAAAACACCATCAAAATGTCATGAGAAAGTATATATAACCAGACAATTCGCATTTCAAACTAAAACAGAGCTACTTGCAAAAATATGATGGCCCCAAAATTCAACAAGAGGCATTTTGGGAGTGGAACTGGGACAAAGTACAAATTCTACCTTCCCCTTGTATGCCCCATCCCAAGTCCTGGAGTTGGGGACATTTCATACTTCTGGCGGAAATCTGCGCTACTTACTACACAAGTGGAGCACTGGGATCAGGTTGGGGGCAGGAGGAGGTGAAAAGTTATTGTAATCCTTCACCACAATGTAAGTGAGCCAGCAGTTGGTCTCCACATCGCAATTAATCACATTGTAATCACCCTACTCTTTTAAATTTTAAATTCTCGCTAAATACCCTTAACAATACTGGACATTAGTGATGTAATTCCTTCATTTGGTTGTCCTAGGCCCAACCATCTTCAGCTGCTTCATCAATGACCTTCTCTCCATCATAAGGTCAGAAATGGGGATGTTCGCTGATGATTGTACAGTTTTCAGTTCTATTCGCAACCTCTCAGATAATGAAGCAGTCCATTCCCACATGCAGCATATCTGGACAACATTCACGCCAGACAAATGCCCGGCAATGGCCATCTCCAACAGGAGAGAGTCTAACCACCTCCCCTTGACATTCAATGGCATTATCATCGCCGAATCCCCCACCATCAACATCCTGGGAGTCACTTAAGGAACTTAACTGGACCAGCCACATAAATACTGTGGCTACAAGAGCAGGTCGGAGGCTGGGTATTCTGCGGCGAGTGACTCACCTCCTGAGTCCCCAAAGCCTTACCACCATCTATAAGGCACAAGTCAGGAGTGTGATGGAATACTCTCCACTTGCCTGGATGAGTGCAGCTTCAACAACATTCAAGAAGCTCGACACCATCCAAGATAAAGCAGCCCGCTTGATTGGCATCCCATCCACCACCTTAAAAAATTCACTCCCTTCACCACCAGTGCACCGTGGCTGCTGTGTGTACCATCTACAAGATGCACTGCAGCAACTCACCAAGGCTTCTTCGGCAGCACCTGCCAAACCCACAACCTCTACACCTAAAAGGACAAGGGTAGCAGGTGCATGGGAACACCACCACCTGCACGTTCCCCTTCACGTCACACACCATCCTGTCTTGGAAATATATCGCTGTTCCTTTATCATCGTTGGGTCAATATCCTGGAACTCCTTACCTAACAGCACTGTGGGAGAACCTTCACCACACGGACTGCAGCGGTTCAAGAAGGCGGCTCACCATCACCTGCTCATGGACAATTAGGGATGGGCAATAAATGCCGGCCCTGCCAGCGACGCCCACATCCCATGACTGAATAAAAAAATTTTGTATTGTATCATAATACACTATCCCCAACTGCTAGCAAAACTGAGGCCAATGGGCTCAAAGGAAAACCTTCCAGTGACTGGAATCATACCCGACATAAAGGAAGATGGTTGTGGTTGCTGGAGACCAATCTTCACTGCCCCAGGATGTTGCTGCAAGAGTTCCTCAGGGAAGCGTCCTCAGTCCAACCATCTTCATCTGCTTCATTAATGTCCTTTCCTCTGTCATAATGTCAGATGTGGGGCTGTTTGCTGATGATTCCAAAGTGTTCATCTCCTCTGATAATGAAGCAGCCCCTGCCAGCCTATAGCAGGACCTGGATGACACTGAGGCTTGGGCTAACAAGTGGCAGGTAACATTCGCGCCATGTAAGTGCTGGGTAATTACCATCTGAATCAAGAGAAAACCCAACCATCTCCCCATGGCCTTCAATGGCATCACCACTGCTGAGTCCCTACCGTCGCTGAGTCCTCCCGAAATCAACATCTTGGGGGTTGTCACTGACCAGTTATATCAACACCATGACTACAAGTGCAGGGCAAAGGACGGGTACTCTGCAACGAATGGCTCACCTCCTGACCCCTCAAAGCTTCTCCACCATCTACAAGGCTTAAGTCAGGATGGATGTAGCTGCAACATCACTCAAGAAGCTCAATATCATCCAGGACAAAGCAGTTCACTTGGTTCGTATCACTGCCACTGGACTCAATATCCATTCCGATCCATTACCAGCACAAGGTGGCTATAGTATCTACTATCTACAGGACACATTGCAACAACTCACCAAGATTACTTCAACAGCACCTCCCTCTTCTGCAACCTCTATGACCGTGAAAGAGATAAGCAGCAATGTCATGGGAACACCATCACCTCCAAGTCACACACCATCCTGATTTGGACATATATATCACCATTCCTTCATTGTCAGTGGGTGAATATCCTGCAATTCCATAGCTAATATCACTATGGGGACACCATCAGCACATGGGCTGTAGCAGTTCAAGGAGAAGGCCCACCACCACTTTCTTAGGTCAACTAGGGATACGCAATAAATGTGGCCTTGCCAGGATCGCCCATATCCCGAGAACAAACAAAAAAAATATGGTGAGGCTCCCCCAGGATTAAAAAGTCAGAAATGTATCCTATACACTAATGAACTCAATGGGGTAATATCATTATGGATAAAGATACCGCAAGGCCGCTGACCTATATGCCCAAATTCCTATTATGTGCTACCAGTAGATAAACTTCAATACTTGGAGCACAAATTTGTCAAATTTACCCTTAACTGCACATGGGTTCATTTATGGGCACGAATACATTTCATGGCTGGGTTCCAGCTCATGTAATTTTCAAAGGAGCAAGATGAGCAAATCTTTTAATGAAGAAGATATGTTCATGTTTGGCCAAACTTTCTTTTGTTTGGAGAGTGAGTACAGCCAGAAGAGCTTTTTGTTCCTGAAGTTATGTCATGTATAATTGATACAGTGATGCATTCCAACATGATTATTGTCATCACATTGTGTGCTTGTAAACGACATAAAAAAGTTTTGACATATAGTGAAACTAATGCCCCTTTAAGTTACTAATATGGCAGGTCAGTGGTCTTGGTCCACCTGTTGGTTCCAACCATGTTCGATTTTGAAAGGAACCCAAATTAAATGGAAACAACTGGAGAAGATGAAGGGGCATGGGATTCGGGGGAGGATAGAAAATTGAATTAAAAACTGGGTAGAAGGGAGAAGAGAGAGTTGAGGGCAGTTTCTCAGAGTGGTTGGGAGTGGGTCATGCTGTCCCACAGAGTTCTGTTCTGGGGCTGTTTTTATTCACTGTGTATGTCAATGATTTAGATACAGGGCTAGAGGAAATGTCCAAATTTGAAAGTGATAACAAAATAGGAGGCATAGTACATATTAAAGAAACAAAATTAAATGTAAGAGATTTAGGATGAAGAGCAGGAGGAATTTTATTACACAGGGTGTTGTGATCGAGGGTTGAAGGCAAGAGGAATAAAGGGATATGTGAACAGAGCGGGTACATGAGATTAGGACAATTGCTTGTTTGGAGTAAACACACCAACATGGACTGGTTGGGCCGAATGGCCTATTTCCGTGTTGTAATTCCTATGCAAGTCTATGTGTGTAAAAGAAATCTCTTGTCAAGATTAGTAAAACATTTATAAATTAATTGTCAATTGAGACAATACAGTTTTGATTTTCCAATTTGGAACACCCATTCTATTGGCGTAAATTTGGTGGCTGTGATTAAAACGTTCTGATCCGTCAGAACATCACCCAATTTAGTGACCACTCCAATTTCTGTAATCAATTACAGCACCCCTTTTTGGGCAGGCACATGCAAATAAGGTTGTAATGACGTGGTGATGCCATTTCCCCCATATGTAATTTGTAATTTCTGACTCATTTGTGCCAGTTCCTGTTCTTGCCCCTAAAAAACAGGCATCCAGGTTTGCTAAATGCAATAGGAATGGCAGAAGCAAAATTAAAGAGACCAGCAGTTATACGAACATACGAAAATTGTCAGACAGGAAAAGACCTACTTGTCCATGCAGCCTGTCAACATACAGTTGTGATGCTTTATGCACCACAACACAACTATAGTTATAGGATTTCTAGTTATGTTATTTCTGACTTGAATTTGGTACTTTTAAATATTTAGTTTTGCTGTTACCAGTGACTTTTCCACCTGCCTTTGTGCCATTTTCTGTATGGCTGCCATTTTACCCCCCACCATTTCGTATGGGGATTTCCCTTTGTACCTCTGCTTTTAGGTAGAGCAACAGTGGTGCACAGCACCTAACCACTTGCATGCCCACACTAGAATATACACAGGGCTGCAAATATCTCCTGTTGTCCCAGAAGCAGTGCTTGTGGAGGCTACCCTTTACAAAGAATGCAGTCACTGAATTATGCCACATGTTGCAACATGACCTACGCAACCTCCACCCCCCACCTTCCACCAGAGGCATAAATGCTGCCAAAAGCTGTAAAAATCACAACTGTCCTGAAACTATGTTATGGGGTCGTTCCAGGCTGCCACTGGTGACATCACTAATGTTAGTCAATCAGTTAGGCACAGATGCATTAAGCACGTTATGGATACATTGTTTGCTAGATCAAGTCATCAAGGAATGGACAATCTTTAGCAGCATGACAGGGCACCGCAATTTAACAGAGGGGCAGGATTCCTGAAGATACAGGACGCCATAGACTGCACCCAATGGTCCTACGTGCTTCCCTGTTCAATGCCACCACCCATGGCAACAGAAGTGCATCATGTCAGGGGATGCTCACTTCCCTGGGAGTTGCAATAATGCCTTCATTTGAAGGCAATCCACCAAGTCAGCACTCTAACTTGAAAGGCAAGTCTCTGAGTGGCTCCTGGGAGATCAAAGCTATCTTCATGACACCTATTCAGTTTCCCAGGACAAGACTTAAGCTCTGGTATAATGAGGTCTATTCATATCCCAGAATAATAATCAAACACACCAGTGGCACATTAAAAGTGTGCTTATGGTGCCTGGCCTGATCGGGAATGTCCTGCAATACAGTACTGTTGGTGTCTTAAGGATGCACAACTTTGCCTTACTAATAGGCCTCATCATGGAGGTCATGGAGAAGGAAGGTCCCCTTGGACAGCAAGGGGATGAGTAAGAGAAGAAGCAGCAGCCTGAAGAGGATGAGCGGTACATCTCGTTGCCAGCTACAAGAGACATTTGTGCCACTCTCATATAGGATACTTTCTACCGACAA